>NC_083684.1:13431071-14782857 GCF_033118175.1 Dama dama | reverse complement strand
GATCATTATTCTCTACCAGACCAGTTATCTATTCACAGTATCCTGAGACATTGTCTTTGGGGTTGCTTGCTTTGCAGCCTTGAATAACTGGAACAGAGTTATCAGTTCCAGCTTGGCTCCACCTTGCTGATGCAAACTTCCATGATAATTCTACATGATATTGTCATGCAGAGGGTGGCCAAGGTGCCAGGCTCAAGACAACCTGAAGGGTCAGGGCAGCCAGGAGCTCCCGGGAGGACTTTGGAGAATGCTTGTTAGTGACTGGCTCTCTCTCTCTCTCCATACTTCCATCCTCAAAATGAGAAAAAGCCAGCATGTACTCCCAAATAAGTACATTTTCCAAAATTACTATTACATTAGCTTTGCCAAGAGACTCATCATCAAGTCGTCAAGCTGTCATCATCTTGGATGTTAATTTCTGTGGATTAGTATATAGTGTCTTTTACACATCCCATGACTTTTCTGACTCTTGTGTTACAGTTTGGCTTCTTTTCTCCTTGCTTAAAATCTTTTCCATTGTTCTGCAAAACACTCATCAGCAAAGTGCAAGGAATTCTGCTGCATTCCTCTGCTCCTCATCAATAAGGTAAACTGTATGCATGGCTTAATATCTTTGGCTCCTGTCTTCTTACAAACGCCTGCGCTGTCAGGGACATATGCTTCCTGTCTGCTCTGATTTCATGCTATTGGTCTAACAACTTTATAAAATACCCTGGGTGATTTCTGAGTCCTATAAATGAACCCACTGCTGGGTTTTCCCTGAAACATAAGGATTCAGAGCTGGGTGTGATGAAGGAAGACTCCATGCATCCTGGTGGGTGGAGTGAGAGGCTCCAGTGGGTGACTGGCTGAGAGCAAAGGAGAGAAAGGGATAAAGAAACCCAAGAAAGCTCGAAGCTCTGAAACCTAAAGACCAGGAGATGAACAGAAAGAAGAGAGCAAATTTTTGAGTTGGTAGTAGCAAGTTTAGCTTCAGACATGTTGACTTGATGACGATGGTAAAATAATGGAATGGAAATAATTAAGGCTAGGTGTAAAGGTTTTGCATGTCTAATGGTGAGAATAGGAGATGTATGATTTAATACTCAAAAATTTTCCTCTAATGGAAGCATGTAATAAGTGAAAGTGTTAGTCACTCAGTCATGTCCAACTCTTTGCGACCCCACAGACTGTATTCCACCAATCTCCTCTGTCCATGGAATTCTCCAGGCAAGAATACTGGAGTGGGTAGCTATTCCCTTCTCCAGGGGATCTTCCCAACTCAAGAATCAAACCAGGGTCTCCTGCATTGCAGACATATTCTTTACTGTCTAAGCCACCAGGGAAGCCCAAACATGTGACAAGTCAGTTCAAAGTCTTGGCTTAAGGACTCCCCTGGTGGCCTAGAGGTTAAGACTCTGTGCTTCCAATGCAGGGGGTGCAGGTTTGATCTCTGGTCAGGAAACTAAGATCCTACATGCCATGTGGCATGGCCAAAATTTTTTTTTAAAGGCTTAGAAAAAGTTTTAGAGGCCAAGTTGAAGATGTGTGAATGGACATCCGCGTAGTATAAATTCATCACTTGCCCATTCATTCATCCATTTTTCCATTCATTTACACCCTTGCATTTTTTCATTTATTAATTGAGCTTTTACTTCATGCCAGACACAGGGCCAACAACAGATAGTGTGCATATTAGTGAAATGTAAAATAAAATCTTACGAATGAATAAGCAGCTCAAAGTTGAGCACAGAGGAAGAGAAAAACTTCCTTATCACTGTGTCAAGCAAAAGGCAATGATAAATCGTTTCAGTAAATATTTGTTGAATGAATGAGGCAAAGGAACATGTGAGACTTCCAGAAGTACCAGACTGAGGAAATTGAAGTTTTTGCAGAGGTCAAAAATGTAAAGGCTAAGTTCAGAAGAAAGGTAAGGGTGAAATACTGCCAATGTGTTTTCTCAGGATTGGTTTGCTTTAGCAAAAAAACTGGAAATATTTTGGGGTTCTCACGAAAGTTAAAATACAACACTCATTGCTCTTAACCATCTTAGACCTATCTCTCTCTCCATCCTTTCCCTCCTCCCTCCCTCTTTTCCTTCCTTCTTTCCTTCCTTCCCTGCAACCAGCAGTGTTAATGTTGAAAGTGTTAGTTACTCAGTCATGTCCAGCTCTTTGTGACCCCATGGACTGTAGCCCGCCAGACTCCACTGTCCATGGGATTCTCCAGGCAAGAATACTGGAGCGGGTTGCCATTCCCTTCTCCTGGGGATCTTCCTGACCAGGGATTGAGCCTGGGTCTCCTGCATTGCAGGCAGATGATTCTTTACTGTCTGAGCCACCAGGGAAAGTATCAATGTTAGCAACACACTCAAATAGCTGTAAAGTTCAAGGAAGTTGCTAAGTTAGAACCAGGGAAGAAAATATCAGGGACAATATCAACTGTCTAAAAAATTTAAAGAACAAACAAACAAACAAAAAACCCTTCCCCCTTGAAACGTAAAGAAACCCAAATCAAACGGACAAATAGTTGGACTTTTATTTAAAAAAAAAAAAGAAAAAAAATCTTACTCAGAGCCAACTGAGCCAACAGTGAAGATCGGTATTCCTCTATACAAAGACAGGATCCTGGAGTTTAGAGCCCACCCTCTTGGCTTCCCACTTACCCACACAGTGACTTCCCCAAACAACCCCTGGACACCACTCAAAGCCAACTAAGGTTCTGAGGAACCCCAGTCTGTAGGTTTATCATATATGGCCTTTACTATGCTGAGATAGGGTCCTTCTATGCCCATGTTTTGAAGAATTTTAATCATAAGTGGGTGCTGAATTTTGACAAAGTCTTTTTCTGCATCTATTGAGATCATCACATGGTTTTTATCTTTCAATTTGTTAATATGGTGTATCACATTGATTGATTTGCATATATTGAAGGATCCTTGCATCCCTGGAATAAACCCAACTTGATCATGGGGAATGAGCTTTTTGATGTGTTGCTGAAATCTGTTTGCTAAAATTTTGTTGAGGATTTTTACATCTATGTTCATAAGTGATATTGGCCTGTAGGTTTCTTTTCTTGTGTTTTCTTAGTCTGGTTTTGGAAATATCTATTTCCAATTTGGAGAAAAGAATTCCAATTAGGAGAAAGAATTTGACATCATCTGCATGGGCTTTTTTTTATGGACAGGAGATGTTAAACCCTTGACTTGTTAACTATCTGCCCTTTAAAATGGACAGAGATAAGCCATCAACTGTCACACCCTGTCCCAACTATCTTGAGATTGCAAAACGATGGGAACAATCTTATGGAAAATGGTGGTTGGCAGCCAACAAAAACACGGAGCTCTGACAGTGCCAAAAGAGTGAAGGTGTGCCGACTCATTGTCCAAGGAATGACAGAGCGTGCAGAAACTGGGAGGGTGGAAAACACAGGTCCTCCATCATGCTGACATGAACTGTGTGCAGGGTTTCCTGGCCAAATCTAGGAAGCTTGTGCATTAGCAGTCACGCTGTGAGGATACATGAGAACCCTATATCCCCAGTAATGAACAGATGAGTCAGAAGATAGGTAAGAGTCAGTACATGAAAGGATTTGAAAGGGAAAAAAAAGGTTTTGTACTAAGATCAATGGCAAACACAGGATGTTTGACTAATCTTCACCCAGCCCTGCATGAGAGTCCTGTTCTCTTGTTCAGCCCACAAAGAGTACTACAGGCTGCATCTCATAGGACTGGCAGCCACGACCTTGTGGGGGAAAGGCAAGCTCACCTGCCATGCTGCTGATGTTCACCAGCCTCCCCTTGGATTTTCTAAGAAGAGGCAGAAATTCCTTCGTGACTTCCACGGCCCCGAAGAAGTTCACGGCCATGCATCGTTTGTATTCGGTCATGGGAATGAGTTCCCCATCGGTTGGTAAGCCAAGGACTCCGGCGTTGTTGATCACAGCCCACAGTCCTGAGGACAGAAAGGAACAGCTCTGAGATCGGGCAATACCAAGAGAGTGCGAGGATTTTTAATCCTTCAAGCTCCAAAGTCAAAAGGACCCATTTGGGACCTGAGATCCGGGCAAGAGATCACTTCAACTCTTACACCTTTGTCTTGGGGCTTCCCTGGAGGCCCAGTGGTTAAGACCTCACCTTCTAATACAGGGTGGTGTGGGTTCAATCCTTTGTTAGGGAACTAAGATACCACATGCCTCATGGCCCAAGCCAAAACATAAAACAGAAGCAATACTGTATCAAATTCAATAAAGAGTTTAAATATGGTCCACATTAAAAAAAAAAAAAAAGTCTTGAAAAAACCTTACTCTCCTTGAATACTTGTGAAAAATTAAGAAATGGTTTTATGGAGGTATATTCTTTGGCCTCAAAGTTTATTCCAAGTCTGCCTCATGTTTCTCCCTCAAAGGAGTGTATGGAGACAGAATGATGTCTCTAGGACATGCAGGTTCAAGACAATGTGTCTCACATGCAGTGAAACAATATAAGATCCTATCTTCCCTTTTCCTTTGACTGGAAAAGTTCCCCTAGTACAGGGAAACAGGAAAACTAGAGCAGAAATGCCAAGAGCTAAGAAGACTGCAGAGTCCCTGAGCTCTGCTCCCTTCCCCAGTCAGCCTGATCCCCTTGACTGACTGGAATCACAAGGAAAGCTTGTTCACACACAGGTGGCTAGGACCCAGCTCCAAAGACACTGATTGGGGGTGTCTGGGGTGAGGCCTGACAATCTGCATCTCTAGCAAGTTCCCAGGTGACGCTGACACTGCAGGCCTGGACCTCACTTGGAGAACCACTGTCCACAACTGGTGATTTTTCAGCCTTGACTGCACATTAAAATCATCTGGGGAGCTTTTTAAAACCCCGACACCCAGGCCACACTGCAGCCAATTAGATCAGCAACTGTGGGGTAGTAAAGAAGGGGGATCTCGGCATTAACCATTTTTTAAATTCCCTATGTAGGTGATTCTGGTGTACAACCAAGCTTCGGAGTCATTGCCCTAAATGGCAGGAGAGCGGTAATACAGAAACTCCATGTGGTTTGTGGGGAGGAGGGTCTGATGCACGAGTCACATGAGAGAAACAGGCGACAGGATCCGGGGCGTGTTCAGCTAGATAGATCTGAAGCAGATTCTCTGAGTTCCCTGGGCCACTGCAGGGTTTAGACCAGTGGTTCTCAAGGAGTGGTCCAGACCAGCAGCAGCAATTGGGAACTTGTTAGAAATGCAAATACTGGAGCCCCATCTCAGACCTGCTGAATCAGAAACTGATGATCAGAAATTACTGTTGAAGCTCAGCATTGTGACATAATGTGCCCAAGTGTGAGATGCACACCCACGTGTGAGAAACACTGGGATACAGAGGCGCAGAATGAGCCTCCAAGCTAGGAAAGGCACAGAAATGGCAGCAGACACCAGCCCTAACAGCGCCCTTCTGATGACTTCAAAGAGGCAAGTAGCAGCCAACTTGCATGAGGACTGGACAGAGTATTGGACATCTCAGCAGGGTCCAGCATGAAGCACTGGCCATTAAAGATGTAATGTCCCATCCCTAGGAATTCAGGATGCCACCATGCGGAAATGAGAGAAAACTCCAAATGACTGACATGGTTTTTGCCATGGCTCAAGATAGAAATTGAGTTGACTTATAGAAAATAAAGTTACATTTCTTGCACAGCTGAGTTGGTGGTCTGACATTTACATGCAGTAATGACTGGGAGTTGTAAGTGAGAGGATGCCTGGCATGTAGTAAGAGCTCAACAGCTATTAGGAGGTTGGTGACAGGAGAAGAGGATGCCTCCAATTAATCCCTCCAAGTGATGGTTTTAATTGACTCAGTCTGATGCATACCTTTGACCAGTCAAATATACAGGTGGCAGCTTGAGAATGCCCTATGACAGGGACCAGCAAACATATCCTGTAAAATGCTGGATAGTAAATGCTTTAACATTGCAAGTCCTACTCACTCAACTCTGCCATTATGGTGTGAGCAGCCACAGACAACCTGTAAATGAACGGGAGTGGCTGCATTCCAATAAACAATAGGGACGTTGACATTTATATCCCATATAATTTTCATGTGTCCAAAAATCTTCCTCAGATTTCTTTTAACCATTTAAAAATATAAACACCATCCTGAGCTCATAGGATATACAAAAACAGGTGGCAGATCTATATAATAATCTATATACCTTTATAAAATACTCTTTAAATCACAAGGTTAAAGAGATAGAGAACAGGTTACTGCTATTGCTAAGTCACTTCAGTCATGTCCAACTCTGTGTGACCCCATAGACGGCAGCCCACCAGGCTCCCTTCCCTGGGATTCTCCAGGCAAGAACACTGGAGTGGGTTGCCATTTCCTTCTCCAGTGCATGAAAGTGAAAAGTGAAAGTGAAGTCGCTCAGTTGTGTCCGACTCGCGACCCCATGGACTGTAGCCTACCAGGCTCCTCTGTCCATGGGCTTTCCCAGGCAAGAGTACTGAAGTGGGTTACCATTGCCTTCTCTGAGAGAACAGGTTAAGGATGAGAATATTGCTCTTCAGAGGTAACATAAGAGAGTCTGGTAGTGATGGAACAGTTCTGTATTTTGAGTGGGGTGATATTGCACAAAATTACACGTTATGAAATTGCAAGTAAGCACACACACATACACACATGCACGCACATGCACTTGCATGTATAACTGATGAAATCTGAATGAACTCTGGGAATTACACCAATGCCAATTTCCTGGTTTTGATATTGTACTATAGTTACGCAAGATATTAATACTGGGGGAGGCTTGGCAAAGAGTGAATCTACTATTTTTTCAAAATGTTAAAAAAAAAAAAAAAAGGCAGGGCCACAGCTTGCCAACTCCTGCCATAGAATTCTAAGCTGGCCAATAAACTTGTTATACCTGTAGGGCTTCATAACAGTTTTTTAAAAATTAATATTAATAACAAACAAAGGGATTTCCCCCATGGCTCACATTTAAAGAATCCACCTGCAAGGCAGGAGACACAGGTTCGATTCCTGGGTCAGGAAGATTCCTCTGGAGGAGGGCACAGCAACCCACTACAGTATTCCTGCCTGGAGAATCCCATGCACCAAGGAACCTGCCAGGCTATAGTCCACAGTGGGTCACAAAGAGTCAGACATAATTGAGTACGCAGATACCAGAGCAATAATGAACAATATGTTCATACTAATTTAAAAATCTACTGTGTAGGGACACAGCACAGTTGTTGGCCCTCTTACAGGAGCTGAGGTTTTGTGGTTTATCCACGTGGCCCAGAGGGTTCTTTAGCAAACATCCTTCTTCACGATTTTAAATGACCCTGTTCTGCTGCTCCACTTTCTGTTTGACTTGAGAGGCTGAAGTCGAGAGACACCTCGAGAACAGGTCATTCTGTATCGGTGTTGAATCAGTATATTGGTAACTCTGCCTCAGTAAGGACTATTCTCCAGAATGCAGGCCCCAAAACAGCATGTATAGTGTTTTCCAAATGCTCACACCTTGGAAGGCATACTGATTGGATCCTTTCATCCCAGGACACTGCCACTGTTATTAGTATTTCAAGAAGTACTACTTTATTATTCACTATGGCCAATACTGTCCCGCTGGGCCTCTCTAGACGGTGTATATTGAACATCTCCTAACAAGACACCATCAAGTCAATAAGAGGGATAGCAAGAGACAAGGCCAGGAAAATGACATTTCTATAAAACAGCTATATTAGTTTCTTTTTTCTGGGTAGGTCAGCTGTGAAGAGGATATAAGGAGGAAGTCCTTGAGGCCTTCATGGAAAACCCCCAAGTGAAGCCAGAACAGGAGAAAGCAAAGCTAATTAAGAGAGACTAGGTCTTGATGACATTGCTTGAGTGCCTGGATCCAGACATGCCTGAAGCAAACGGGTCTTTTTAGTTATATAAGCAAAATGCATTCCCTTTATGCGAAGAGCTGACTCATTTGAAAAGACTCTGATGTTGGGAAAGATTGAAGGCAGGAGGAGAGGGGAATGGCAGAGGATGAGATGGTTAGATGGCATCACCGACTCAATGGACATGAGTTTGGGTAAACTCCAGGAGTTGGTGATGGACAGGGAGGCCTGGCGTGCTGTGGTTCATGGGGTCGCAGGGAGTTGGACACGATTGAGCGACTGAACTGAACTGAACTGAACTATGCTTTAGCAGTTTTGAATTGGGTTATGTCACTTGTATCTGAAAGAATCTTAAGAAACCTTGTGGTGAGGAGTGTGAGATGGACATCTTTGTATAATAATGCAGTAATGAGGGTGTGTGTAAGGGGTAAAGAGTGAGTTTCCAGAAAAGGAAGTGAATGATGTTAACTGGATTACTAGGAGGGTCATGCAAGAGCTGTTATGTTTGAGATGGATCTCCTGTAGAATAGAGTGTGTGGTTGGACAAAGGCAAAAGTCTAGAGAAATGAAGTGGAAGCAAGAGGGAAGTTTGGGTAAGAGGAAGCTGAAGGTACAAAGTCATGAACTAGAACATTCTATTCTGGAAACCATTCATCATTTACTGAGTGGAATAGCAGACACTGCAGATGAAGGTTTTGGCAAGGGCTCTTCTCCTGAAAGGTCTTAGAATCCCTGCGAAGGTGTTTGATGGTGAATGGAGGACCACAGAAGCGTTCAGTGAAATAAAGCATAGCTTGGCTCATGGGAGGAGCCCAAGACATGGAGGCTCAGTTTATCAAAGGAGATGCATGATACTCTAATATGCACACATTGTAAAGACCACTCTCCACCTGGAAAGCAATGGGGAAGGAAACCCGATTGCAAAGAGAGCTCAGGTGGGAGATGAGGGTCCCAGTTAAACCATGGCTCCCTAAGGATAATAGGAAGGGGCGGGATGGTAAAGATCTAGGACATAGAATTGACAGGACTCGGGACCAACAGGATGCAGAAATCAAGGGTAAGCCGCAGGCTTAAGCGACCCCCTGGTTGTTTGGCTTGAACGACTGATTAGGTGGCAGCGCCTGGGCTTCCGTAGAGGCTCAGACAGTAAAGAATTCGCCTGCAGGAGACCTGGGTTTGATCCCTGGGTCGGGAAGATCCCCTGGAGGAGGGCATGTCAACCCACTCCAGTATTCTTGCCTGGAGAATCCCGCTAGACAGAGGAACCTGGCGGGCTACAGTCCACGGGGTCGCAAAGAGTCGGACACGACTGAGCGACTAAGCACAGCTGGTGTCTGAGCCAGGGCCTCAGTCGTCGGATGCAGGAGGGGAAACTGACTTGCAGACTAGAAGCAAGGAAAAAATAATAAGGTCCGTTTTTGACAAATTGAGGCAGGATATCTGGCAACCAGTTGTATATGCCTATAGGTCCTGACGTTGAAAAGAGTGCTAGGTTGTTAACACAGATTCAGAAATTACTGGATTAAATGGCAGTGTCTCTCAACTCTGGCAGAATATTAGCATTGCTGGAGGAGCTTTAAAATGTGCTAATACCTGGGACCCCCAAATGGGATCTTCTTTATAGGGGACCTTCCCAGCTAAAGGAGAGCACCAGTACCAGCCTCACTGCGGAAGGATCTGCTGAGTTACTGTCTGTAGATACCGATTTCATCTGCTGGGGAAAAGTCCCCAGGCTGCGTGGGAATCACAGACGTGTGACCTGTGCTTCAGAAAAGCTTGGTTTAATTTTCCACTGGCATTACCTTAACATCTTAAACATTTTGTAAACAAGGGGCCCCACATAACTTGCAATTTTGCACTGCATCCCCTAAATTACATAGCTCATCCTGGGTCCACACATAGGTATTTTAAGACACTTCCCGGGTGAAAATTCCTGGTATAAGAAGAGAAACAGGATAGCCCAGGAAATTTGGAGTGGGGTCTGGGGACGGAGACCTCAGTAACATTCACTTTTAGGGGACTGGCACGGCGGACAGAGGAAGGAGGTTCATACAAGAGAAGCAGAAAGAATGATCAGAGAACTTGGGGAGCAAAATGTGGCTGGAGACCCCCAAAGCCCAAGGAGGGGAGGTAATCAACACATTCAAACACTGCGGAGAAGTTAAGAGCTTGGTGTTCAGGATAACTCACACAGATTCCCTTGGCCAGACCAGTTAAGGAGCTGTGTCAAGAAGTGAAAACAGGGCAGCAGGATTCGAAAGAGCTTGGCTGTGAAGGAAGAGAAAGGCGGGGGCTAAGGGAAGACAGCCATTATGAAGCTATTTTCAGTCTAATACATGTTAGTATCAGTAAGAGGAAAGACATGTGGAGGGGCAGTAAGTAACAGGAGAGTGAGTGAGCAGAGGTTGAAGGGAATGAGATGGAGAATTCTGTAAGTTCTGAGGAAGGACCATGCCTGACTCTTTCCCAATGTCTTCATATCTGCAAGAGGTCCCAGCAAGGGGCAGGGGCTCAGCGCAGGGGTCTCCAGGTGCCAGGATAGACTGGGCGGAAGTGGTAACTAAAGGCTAGAACCAGTGTTGGGCATTTGCAAGGAGGGTGGCGGGCAGTCGAGGGCACAGGTAGCTGAAGGCAGTACCTTTGTTCTGCACCTTCTCCTTCACTTTGCTGTAGGCCTCTTTTATCTCCTGCGTGTTGGTGATGTTCAGCTGGAGCACAGAGAGATGCTTGGAGCAGGTTCTTCGTAATTCCTCTGCTCCGGACCCCTGTTCATCCAGAACTCCGGCAAACACAGTGAAGCCCAGCTCGTCCAGATACCTGGCCAAACCATGGCCAAACCCAGAATCGCAACCTGCAAGGGGCCAAAGCAGTACAAAATGGGCTCAGACTAAAATGGCAGGAGAAATTACTGAAGAAAAACTCACTGCATGCTGTTTATGATGGTCTGTGTTCTCTGTAGAGAGTGGGTCTTGAGGAAGTTTTCTCCTTTGCTAAGTGGAAAATGGGCAGAGAAGCCACAACAGACAAATTTCTCCTTATTAAAAAAAAAAAAAAATGGAGGTGAGGAAGAATTTGAGGTGGGGACATAAGTGGAAGGAGAAATGCTGATGAGGGAAGGGGTCCAGGAGTGACTGGTGGCCAAAGAATGTAGCAGAGAAAACTAAGACATCTGACAGAAGCTTTTTTACACATCTCTACGTGTAGTATTTGATGTAATAACCTCCATCACTGCATACAACCTTCAGTAAAATTTTCATTACAAACTAACAGGTTGGAGTTGGTTTTTCTTTTTAAAGATATAACAAAATGTCAGATGCTGCTTCAAAGTGACCCAGGACAATAGCAGGGGCTACCCACAGGGTCCAATTCCTTCTGAATTATGAAAGATGAAGACTCCTAGCCACCTGCCCTTCTCACCCCCTTAGACGCTTTCCCCTAGCCATGGCCTTCTCCCAAACCACTGAACCCTAGGAAGACATCTGCAACAGAAACCAGATAGAAATCCCTAAGTGCACTGCTTTATGAAACCAGAGGATAAGATCATATGCAAAACATAAGTCAAATTGCAGAATTTTTTTTTTCACTAATCAGAAAAGGTCCATTCCTGTAAATGCTAGAAGGAATTTGGTCCATGTGCTTCAGAGAACACAAATACACAGTTAATTTTTCCAATCCAAATTTCTTGCCTACTTTATTATTTTTTTTTAATTTGCTGTACAGTTAGATTTTATTTTTTCCCCATTTATTTTTATTAGTTGGAGGCTAATTACTTTACAATATTGTAGTGGTTTTTGCCATACATTGACATGAATCAGCCATGGATTTACATGTATTCCCCATCACGATCCCCCTCCCACCTCTCTCCCCACCCCATCCCTCTGGGTCTTCCCAGTGCACCAGCCCCGAGCACTTGTCTCATGCATCCAACCTGGGCTGGTGATCTGTCTCACCCTTGATAATATACATGTTTCGATGCTGTTCTCTCAAAACATCCCACCCTGGCCATCTCCCACAGAGTCCAAAAGTCTGTTCTGTACATCTGTGTCTCTTTTTCTGTTTTGCATATAGGGTTATCATTACCATCTTTCTAAATTCCACATATATGCATTAGTATACCGTATTGGTCTTTATCTTTCTGGCTTACTTCACTCTGTATAATGGGCTCCAGTTTCATCCATCTCATTAGAACTGATTCAAATGAATTCTTTTTAATGGCTGAGTGATATTCCATGGTGTGTATGTACCACAGCTTCCTTATCCATTGTCTGCTGATGGACATCTGGGTTGCTTCCATGTCCTGGCTATGATAAACAGTGCTGTGATGAACATTGGGGTGCACGTGTCTCTTTCAGATCTGGTTTCCTCGGTGTGCATGCCCAGGAGTGGGATCGCTGGGTCATATGGCAGTTCTATTTCCAGTTTTTTAAGAAATTTCCACACTGTTTTCCATAGCGTCTTGCCTACTTTAGTTGGACCCTTTAAGGTAACTTTTTTGGGTGTTAGTTCTAGAAGGTCTTGTAGGTCTTCACAGAAATGTTCAACTTCAGCTTCTTCAGCATTACTGGTCGGGGCATAGACTTGGATTACTGTGATACTGAATGGTCTGCCTTGGAAACCAACAGAGATCATTCTGTCATTTTTGAGATTACATCCAAGTACTGCATTTTGGACTCTTTTGTTTACTATGAGGGCTACTCCATCTCTTCTAAGGGATTCTTGCCCACAGTAGTAGATACAATGGTCATCTGAGTTAAAGTCACCCCTCAAAAAATGTCCTTTTCATTATAGGGGACTGGAATGCAAAAGGAGGAAGTCAAGAAATACCTGGAGTAATGGGCAAATTTGGCCTTGGAGTACAAAATGAAGCAGGTCAAAGGCTAACACAGTTTTGCCAAGAGAACGCACTGGTCATATCAAACACCCTCTTCCAACAACACAAGAGAAGACTCTATACGTGGACATCACCAGATGGTCAACACCGAAATCAGGTTGATTATATTCTTTGCAGCCAAAGATGGAGAAGCTCTATACAGTCAGCAAAAACAAGACCAGGAGCTAACTGGATCAGATCATGAATTCCTTATTGCCAAATTCAGACTTAAATTGAAGAAAGTAGGGAAAACCACTAGACCATTAAGGTATGAACTAAATCAAATCCCTTATGATTATACAGTGGAAGTGACAGATAGATTCAAGAGATTAGATCTGATAGAGTGCCTGAAGAACTATGGACAGAGGGTCATGACATTGTACAGGAAACAGTAATCAAGACCATCCCCAAGAAAAAGAAAGGCAAAAAGGCAAAATGGTTGCATGAGGAGGTCTTACAGATAGCTGAGAAAAGAAGAGAAGCTAAAAGCAAAGGAGAAAAGGAAAGATATACCCATTTGAATGCAGAGTTCCAAAGAATAGCAAGGAGAGATAAGAAAGCTTTCCTCAGTGATCAATGCAAAGAAATAGAGGAAAATAATAGAACGGGAAAGACTAGAGATCTTTTCAAGAAAATTAGATACCAAGGGAGCATTTCATGCAAAGATGGGCACAATAAAGGACAGAAATGGTATGGACCTAACAGAAGCAGAAGATATTAAGAAGAGGTGGCAAAAATACACAGAAGAACTATACAGAAAAGATCTTCACGACCCAGATAATCATGATGGTGTGATCACTCACCTAGAGCCAGACATCCTGGAATGCGAAGTCAAGTGGGCCTTAGGAAGCATCACTACAAACAAAGCTAGTGGAGGTGATGGAATCCCAGCTGAGCTATTTCAAATCCTAAAAGATGATGCTGTGAAAGTGTTGCACTCAATATGCCAGCAAATTTGGAAAACTCAGCAGTGGCCACAGGACTGGAAAAGGTCAGTTTTCATTCCAAAATCTAAGAAAGGTAATGCCAAAGAATGCTCAAACTACTGCACAATTGCACTCATCTCACACACTAGTGAAATAATGCTCAAAATTCTCCAAGCCAGGCTTTAACAATATGTGAACTGTGAACTTTCAGATGTTCAAGCTGGTTTTAGAAAAGGCAGAGGAACCAGAGATCAAATTGCCAACATTTGCTGGGTCATCGAAAAAGCAAGAGAGTTCCAGAAAAACATCTATTTCTGCTTTATTGACTATGCCAAAGTCTTTGTGTGGATCACAACAAACTGTGGAGAATTCTTAAAGAGATGGGAATACCAGACCACCTGACCTTCCTCCTGAGAAATCTGTATGCAGGGCAAGAAGCAACAGTTAGAACTGGACGTGGAACAATGGATTGGTTCCAAACAGAGAAAGGAGTATATGAAGGCTGTGTATTGTCACCATACTTATTTAACTTATATGCAGAGTACATCATGAGAAACGCTGGGCTGGAAGAAGCACAAGCTGGAATCAAGATTGCCGGGAGAAATATCAATAACCTCAGATATGCAGATGACACCGTCTTTATGGCAGAAAGTGAAGAAGAACTAAAGAGCCTCTTGATGAAAGTGGAAAATGAGAGTGAAAAAGTTGGCTTGAAATTCAACATTCAAGAAACTAAGCTTATGGCATCTGGCCCCATCACTTCATGGCAACTAGATGGGGAAACAATGGAACAGTGAGAGACTATTTTGGGGGGCTCCAAAATCACTGCAGATGATGACTGCAGCCATGAAATTAAAAGATGCTTGCTCCTTGGAAGAAAAGCTATGACCAACCTAGACAGCACATTGAAAAGCAGAGACATTACTTTGCCAACAAATTTCCATCTAGTCAGAGCTACAGTTTTTTCCACTTGTCTTGTATGGATGTGAAAGCTGGACTATAAAGAAAGCTGAGCACTGAAGAATTGATGGTTTTGAACTGTGGTGTTGGAGAAGACTCTTGAGAGTCCCTTGGACTGCAAGGAGATCCAACCAGTGCATCCTAAAGGAGATCAGTCCTGAATATGCATTGGAAGGACTGATGCTGAAGCTGAAACTCCAATACTTTGGCCAACTGATGTGAAGAGCTGACTCACTGGAAAAGACCCTGATGCTGGGAAAGATTGAAGGCAGGAAGAAAAGGGGACGACAGAGGGTGAGATGGTTGGATGGCATCACCGACTCGATGGACATGAGTGTGAGAAAGCTCTGCAAGTTGGTGATGGACAGGGAGGCCTTGTGTGCTGCAGTCCATGGGGTCACAAAGAGTCAGACTCGACTGAGTGACTGAAATGAACTAAACTTAAGGTAAATTTAGATAATTCTGTTTCATTAATGTGGAACGGGATATGAATTCTGATCATGGGATGCAGTCATTTAACCAAATTATCAAGCTATCCACAATGATGGTTTCTTTGAAACAGTTCTTCTGAGCATGAGGCTTCTTTCTTGCATCAGATGAGTAAGGACTCAAAGGGGCAGGGAGAAGTACTTGTCAGTTTGAAAGTCACAGACAGTTTATCCTTCTATAATTAGTTTAGGAGAAAAAAGTGAAGAACCCACTGTAGCAGGAAGAAGCAAGAATCTTCCAGGGTCTGATATTTGATTAATATTGTTACTGTGCATTGCCATTGTTTTTCCATGGCAGAACATATGACAGAGGCTTGAGAACATGCATGCCTGAAGCCAGATTACTCTTATGTTCCATAACTATGTTGCTTGCAGCACCACAGAAGTTGGCTGTGCCCCAAATGGGGTGCTGGTCTGTTCCCACAAATCTTTATCCCAGTCTTCATGGCAAGGAGGGCACTGCCATGTGCTCTCAGCCAGTCTCTCGTCCAAGGTTCCTGGTTTGGTTGACTACATCCTGCTCAATACAGCTTTTGTCATCACAGCTCAAGATATGATGACTGATTTCAGCCCGAGGAAACTGAAGGCGTTGAAGGGACAAGTCTCCAGTTTGTCTGCGACATCAGGATGATTCTTTCTGCACTTGATAAGTTGATAAGGAAACCTGTAGGCCCTGATCTGGTGGTTTTTATCATAAGGGCATTGTAACAGCTTTTCAAGGTTCAGAGTATCGATATAAGTTTCTTCCATGTTGGGGATTATGGAGCCTAATCCAAAATGCTGAGCTGAGACACACTCTCCCAACCGTGGTCTTCGCCCACACCCTGTGCCCCAGCAACGGTTCACTTCCGGTCCCTGACATTACGGGGTGGGGCCCCACTTCCTATGACGCAGGGCTGGGCGTCAGCAGAGCGTGGGGATGGGGGCAAAAATCTCAGAATTTGAGATGGGAGTCTACCCCACTCACTTGGAGTGTATTATGGACTCTAGAAAAGTTGGTTTATACCCACAAATATAAAACAGAGATATCTGAAATTTTAAGATGGAGACATCGTGGACATAAACTCACCCTTTGAGCCATACCAGAATAAATGTGTAACAATTACTGAGTCTCTACAGCTCTAAAGATGAGAGATCATATTCACATTGGCTGTGCCAGCTGGCCTTTCCTGTAAACCCTGAAGGACATGCCTTGTCTGCAGCTAGGGGCTACAGTCAGGCATGCCCCTAAAAATCAGCAAGTTCAGGAAATCAGAGAGCACACTGATCATCAACTCAGGGATCAATATGCAAGTCATTAGAAAAGATATCTGACTTTAAAGCTGACAACACCTCCCTGGAGGGACTTCCCTAGTGATCCAGTGGTTAAGAATACATCTTGCAATGCAAGGGTTGCAGGTTCAATCCCTGGTCAGGGAACTAAGATCCCACATACTGCAGAGCAACAAAGCCTGTGGGCCATGACTAGAGAATCTGTGCACTGCAGCAAAAGATTCTCTATGACACAGCAAAGCTCCCACGTGCCTCAACTAAGACCTGATGCAGCCAAAGTTAATTAATTAATTAACTTTTAAAACCCCTTCATGGATCACAGTCTTGTCATGGTGAAGAGGCTTGCATAACTCAATGAAACTATGAGCCATGCCATGCAAGGCCACCCAAGATAGACAGGTCATAATGAATGGTTCTGACAAAACATGATCCACTGGAGGAGGCAATGGCAAACCACGCTTGTACTCTTACTGCAAGAACCCCATGAACAGTATGAAAAGGCAAAAAGATAAGACACTGGAAGATAAGCACCCCCAAAGTGTCTGATATGCTACTGGGGAAGCGTGAAGGGCAATTACTAATAGCCCCAGAAAGAATGAAGAGGCTGGGCCAAAGTGGAAACGATGCTCAGTTGTGGATGTATCTGGTAGTGAACTAAAGAGCCTCTTGATGAAGGTGAAAGAGAGTGATGTAAAGTAATTAACCTCCAACTAATAAAAATAAATGAAAAAAAAAAAAAGAAAGAGGAGAGTGAAAAAGTGGACTCAAAACTCAACTTTCAGAAAACTATGATCATGGCATCCGGTCTCATCACTTCATGGCAAATAGATGGGGAAACAATGGAAACAGTGAGAGACTTTTGGGGGGCTCCAAAATCACTGCAGATGATGACTGCAGCCTTGAAATCAAAAGACACTTGGTCCATGGAAGAAAAGTTATACCAACCTAGACAGCACATTGAAAAGCAGAGACATTACTTTGCTGACAAAGGTCCATCTAGTCAAAGCTATGGTTTTTCCAGTAGTCATGTATGGGTGTGAGAGCTGGACTATAAAGAAAGCTGA
Organism: Dama dama; assembly: GCF_033118175.1. Taxonomy (NCBI): domain Eukaryota; kingdom Metazoa; phylum Chordata; class Mammalia; order Artiodactyla; family Cervidae; genus Dama; species Dama dama. Next base: position 14,765,438 of record NC_083684.1, on the reverse strand, counting down.
GCACTGAAGAATTGATGCTTTTGAACTGTGGTGTTGGCTAAGACTCTTGAGAGTCCCTTGACTGCAAGGAGATCAAACCAGTCAATCCTTAAGCAAATCAGTCCTGAATATTTATTGGAAGGGCTGATGCTGAAGCTGAAGCTCCAATACTTTGGCCACCAGATGCAAAGAACTGAGTCATTGGAAAAGACCCTGATGCTGAGAAAGACTGAAGGAAGGAGGAGAAGGGGATGACAGAGGATGAGATGGTTGGATGGCATCACCGACTCAATGGACATAAATTTGAGCAAACTCTGGGAGTTGGTGATGGACAGGGAGGCCTGGCATGCTTCAGTCCATGGGGTTGCAAAGAGTCGGACGTGACTGAGTGACTGAACTGAACTGGTGGTGAAAGTAAAGTCCAATGCTGTAAAGAATAATATTGCCTAGGAACCTAGAATGTTAGGTCCATGAATCAAGGTAAATTGGACTTGATTGTGAACCTGGCCCCCATCTCTGCAACCCTGCTCAAGTTATTTAACCTCTCTGTGCCTCAGCTTCCTCATCTCTAAAATGGGCTTGATAACGGTGCCTACATCAGTTATCATTTGTGATGTGCTTAACAGTGCCTGGAATTACTATAATAGATCTTTTTTAAAAAAATAATAATACTAGGTACACGACATTCTTCCTGAATTTCAGGTGTTTACATGCATGATCTTAGTAGATGGGAAGTTCACCTCTCCTGATGGCTAAATATCTCAGTTAAGACTCAGCCAGCTTGATTCTGCCTCCCTCATGTCTGAGCCTAGGGTAACATTACATAAAGTAGTGCAGAGCCTCCACTTATTCATCTGGGAAGTGGGGTTATAACAGTTCCTCCCTCCTAGGCTGACCTTGGAAGTCAACAAGACAGAGAATGTTCTGCACAAAGCCCAGCATATCATACGTGACTGTTACCAGTATTGCGGCTCTAACCCAGACATCATTTCTGATCTGCAGTGTGAACGATCAGGCTATGCTAACCCTGGTGCCTTAGGGCTGTATAGGGGCCAGCGGGCCTTGAGAATGTAGGCGGCTGGGAGCCACTCCCTGCCAAGGTAGAGTAACCCTTGTGCACTCCAGAAACCCAAAGACAAGGCAGGGGCCTTTGTGAAAGCTCCTTTCCCTGGTGGCTCAAATGGTAAAGAATCTGCCTGCAATACAGGAGACCCAGGTTTGATCCCTGGGTCGGGAAGATCCCCTGGAGAAGGAAATGGCAACCCACTCCAGTATTCTTGCCCGAAGAATTCCATGGACAGAGGAACCTGGTAAGCTACAGTCCATGAGCTTAGACACAAAGAGTCAGACACAACTGAGCAACTAACACTTTGTGAAAAGGCAAAATGTTTCATAATTTACCCATAAGTAGCTCAGTTGGTAAAGAATTCACCTGCAATGCAGGATACTCAGGTTCAATCCCTGGGTCAGGATGATCCCTTGGAGAAGGAAATGGCAACCCACTCCAGTATTCTTGCCTGGAAAATCCCATGACAGAGGAGCCTGGTAGGCTATAGTCCATCGGATCATAAACAGTCAGACCCAGCTGAGCAACTAAATCACCAGACTCTGAAAATTATCAAACCTAGTATGACTCGAATGCTTACCAAGACCCATCCAGCTTCACACATATTAACTCCACCCACCCTGGGAGATAAGTCATTTTACTATCATCACTCCACAAAGGAGGAAACTGAAACACAGAAGGGTTAAGTCATTTAGCTGGACATGGCAGAGGGAGGTTGAAACCCAGGCAGGTGTTGATTTATAAACATCTGGAGTATGAAATATTCTATTCTTCCAGAGCACAGGGCTTAGCATATAGTAGGTGATCAATAAAAGGCGTGTTTTAGGGACTTCTCCAGCAGTCCAGTGGTTAAGACTCTACACTTCCAATCCAGGGAGACAGAGTTTGATCCCTGGTGGTGGAAATAAGATCCAACATTCCATACAGCACAGCCAAAAAATTACACACACACAAAAAGCATGTGTTGGCTAAATAGGCATTTAAGAGGGCACTGGCCTTAATGCCTTAAAAATGCAGAGAGTCTTATGTCACTAGTATAGAGGGTTCCTAGCCTCTAAGTCCTAACAAACACCTGTTGAGTTGGATGCCTACCCCAAGAGAGGGTGGAGGTAATGCTGGAGGTGGTTTTAAGCTGTGCCCTTTGAGATCATTCTGTCTCTAGTGGCCTGGAAAATTATCAGCTTGGAGCAAGCAATGAATACTAGAGTCTCGTTTTTGCAAAACTGGAGTGAATGTGAAATTATGATTTATTCTAAAATATTAATAAAGCCTCTCAATTTGTGTGAAAAACAGAAATGTGAATCACTTTAATTCAGAAGAGTTAAGAATCATATAGTTTCTGAGCTGGTGGGCTAACTGTAAGTGGATTTATGCTATTGCCGCATGGGGGCACCAGATTAGCTGGTGAACAGAAACATATCTCATCATTTGTTGGGTCAAGTCGTCAGCAAGTTGTGAATAATTCAAGTTCTGGAGTTCTTCAAGGCTAGGTCCCCTGAATGAAACACACCTGTTAAGAATTAATAGCATGTGCTCTTGGACACAAGCTGGCTTCTTGGAAGCTGCATTCAGAAAAGGATGAAGAGGGAAGAATTTGCAACCCTGTAAATGGTTTCTTTGTTGTTGTTGTTGTTATTGTTGTTTAGTCGCTCAGTGTGTCCGACTCTGCAACCCCATGGACTGGAAGGCTCCTGCCACGCTCCTCTGTCCATGGCAAGAATAGAGGAGGAATGGGTTATCACTTCCTTCTGCAGGGTATCTCCTCTCAGGAATCAAACCCACATCTGCGTTGGCAGGTAGGTTCTTTACCCCTGAGCTACCAATTTCTAGACAGTGTTAAAACATCATATAAGTAATAAAACTTTAAGAGCAACATTTACCCATAACATCACCAATCTAGCATAAGTTTTATAACTTTCTTGCTTTTCCTTCTAGTCTTTTTTTCCTATACACTGTTCTTTAACAACTATAATTATAGCACACATATTTTTGACAACTAATTCTTATATTAGTATTATATAAACCAGTTTTAGCTATTTCCACCATCTGCAAAAGCATAAATCATCATTTTTCACTACTAGATAGAATTCTCCCTATAAAAATGCAGCAGAGAGAAAGACATGATGAGAGCCCGGATTTTAGAGCCAGGTTACTTGGGTCCAAATCCTGGCTCTGCTACTTACAAGCTGTGTGACTTTGGCCAGTCAGTTTACCTCTCTGTGCCTCAGTTTCCTCATCTATAAAGTGAGATGATACTAGGACCTGCCTCATAAGATTGTCCGAAAGATTAAATGATTTTATATACTAGAGTAATTGCAACCACATGGCAGTTGCCATCCAGGTGTTAAATAAATAGCAACTGTGTTTCTGTTTAAATCCATGCTACTCCTTTCATTGGCTATTTCTGGTTCCTAGAACCAAAAGGATTTTGAGTTCTTGTCTCAGAAGAGCATCACAGACATTCTAACCATGGTGATGAATTGGCCAAATACTGTGCTTTCTGCCAGCAGTCTCATCTCTCCTAGACTCTCCTTCCCTACAGCTCCTCAAAGTCTCCCTTTGTCAATATCTTTGAACAACAGCAGCTTAAAGCAGAGTTTCTCAGGGGGTGGGCCTCTTCAGAGGTGCCAGGGCCCATTCTCATAGTGGAATTTCACTTCTCTTCATTGGAAGGACTGATGTTGAAGCTGAAACTCCAATACTTTGGCCACCTGATGCGAAGAGCTGACTCATTTGAGAAGACCCTGATGCTGGGAAAGATTGAGGGCAGGAGAAGGGGACGACAGAGGATGAGATGGTTGGATGGCATCACCGACTCAATGGACATGGGTCTGGGTAAACTCCGGGAGTTGGTGATGGACAGGGAGGCCTGGCATGCTGCGGTTCATGGGGTCACAAAGAGTAAGACACGACTGAGAGACTGAACTGAGTGGAATAGATAAACACAAATGGAGGACCTGTCATGTATCAAATAAGAGGATACTATCTGAATGTGTGTTTTACTATCTGAATATGTGTATTTTACGAAATACAGTGTATTTCGTAAAAATTTAAACAGAGGCTAAAGTCCAGGGGTTTCACCTGAAAACCCAGATCGGTGGTTTCTCTTGATTAACCAGAAGATGGGCCAGCTGTGGGCCTGCGTTCCCATGAGGAACCGGTGTGCTGAAGCTGAGAATCCCAAAGCTGCCCCCTGCCGCTCCAAGTTCCCCACCCCCCCCAATGCTCTCAGGTCCGGGTTTCCCGCTTCCTATTGCGCATGCGCGCCTCTATGCCACCCGCCTTCGCCACTGTGACCCGCCCCACCTCTGCAGCCTTTTGAACCCAACACACCTGCCATACTTTGTCCCACTTACAAAGGTCATCTGGATCTAGAGTTATTTATCTGGAAAACCGTGGAAAGCTAGGGAGGAAAGGACTTTCCCCTCCCTTGTTTGAAATTTAAGCACTCCAAATTGCCACCCTCATGTTGACTCTGCCTGGTCCCTATAAAATAGATTAAGGTATAATAAAGTGGTAGACACGTAGAATAAAACTCTCAGGAACCTAATACTTCCCTGAGAGCCATACAAGTCTCAGCTCCTAATCCAGGAAGAGAAAATACTTGACAGTTATACCACTGACACACCTCCTGTGTTGACTTTGGCACTCTAAAAAGATAGTCCTGTTGGGTGGTGAACCCCTGGGAATTAGCTAGATCTTTTTTTGCTTAATTGGAGGCTAACTGCTTTACAGTGTTGTATTGGTATCTGCTGTACAAAGTTCGTGTTAGTAGCTCCGTCATGCCCAACTCTTTGCAACCCCATGGACTGTAGCCCACCAGGCTCCTTTGTCCACTGGATTCTCCAGGCAAGAATACTGGAGTGGGTTGCCATCCCCTTCTCTAGGGCATCTTCCTGACTCAGGGATGGGACCTGTGCCTCCTGCATTGGCAGGTTGATTCTTTACCATCTGAGCCACCAGGGAAGCCCCTACGACAACACGAATGAGCCATAATTACATATATATACGCATCTTCTGCCTCTTGTGCCTCCCTCCAACCCCACCTTCCATCTCCCCTTCTAGGTCATCACAGAGCTTAGCTAGATCTTTCATGTCAATTTTTAAAAATAATTTTAAATTTTATTTTTTGGCTGTGCGGGGCCCTCATTGCTGTGAAGGATTTTCTCTAGTTTGGGTGAGTAGGGACAACTCTCTAGTTGTGGTACACAGGGCTTCTTATCGTGGTGGCTTCTCTTGCTGCTAAACACAGGCTCTAGACGTGCAGGCTTAAGTGGTTGCGGCCTAAGAGCTTGACTGCTCTGCAGCAGGTGGGATCTTCCCGGACCAGGGATCGAACCCGTATATCTTGCATTGGCAAGTGGATTCTTTTCCACTGAGCCACCAGGGAAGCCCTCATGTCAAATTTTTAATGAAAATGAATTTTTCCTGGACTGTAAAAACCTTTATGAATATTTCTTCAGTACTACTGATATTCCTATGTTAAGATGGGCAACTGAGATGCCAAGAGATTACTCATTCAAGGCTACACAGCTGGGATGTGCAAGAGTTGGCTCTCAGAGTAACATGGAAATGTACATTACCATATGTAAAACAGATAGCCAATGGGAGTCCACCGTATGACTCAGGGAAGTCAAACCCAGGCTCTGTAACCACCTAGAGGGGTGGAATGGGGAGGGAGGTTTGAGCGAGGTTCAAGAGGGGGAGACATAGGTATACCCATAGCTGATTCATGTTGATGTTTGGCAGAAACCAACCCAATACTATAAAGCAATTATCCTTTGATTAAAAATAAATGAATTTTTTAAAAACATAGGGATAATAAAAGGTTCTTGTGAACTGAAAACAAAACAAAAAAGAGCTGGCTCTCAGACCCCAGATTTGCTTCTTTCATGTTCTATTATTGCTATGATTCATTTATTGTCTCCTTGAGCACTTGGCAGTGGTGGGGATGGGGGCACCAATGATGAAAGCTCTCTGCCTAAGAGGGGTCTCCATCAGTGATGCCCGTTCCCTTCACACAGGGTGGAATGCCATCATCCATGCAGCAGTGCAAATGACTTACAGCTGATTTTCTGGATGGAAAAATGCAGTGGGTTTGTTCTCAGTGGTATATAAGGAAGCAACTCCTAGTCTTGCAAAATAAGCAACCAATCAAGGTAGCTCTGCTGGGTTTGAGCAAGTGGCTGGATTTCCAGACCACAGTCTAGTCCTGATGCCTCTTCTGAACTCTACCTGCTGCAATTTCAAGTTGAACCAGAATTCATCACCAAATGCCCCCAACTGCTTCACCTTCTGGAATTTCTTGTTCTCCTAGTTACTCAGGACCAACACCTTCTCTCCCAATGCTCACTTCCATTCAGTGCCCATGCCTGTCCTCCTAAGACTGATATCTATCTACACCTCCTTTCCAGCATCTCATGACAAAAAACCCTAGCTGAGCTCAGCCTCTCATCAGATTGTTAAGTTAGGGATTGTTTTTGCTGTTGCTTAGTCAATCAGTCAGGTCTGACTCTTTTGTGACCCCCATGGACTGTGGCCTGCCAGGCTCCTCCCTCCATGAAGTTTCCCAGGCAAGAATACTGGAGTGGGTCACCATTTCCTCCTCCAAAGAATCTTCCTGACCCAGGGATCAAACCCGTGTCTCCTGCATTGGCAGGTAGATTCTTTACCCCTGAGCCATCAGGGAAGCCCAAAGTTAGAGGTATATATCCTCAAAAGCTACAGAAAATAATGTTGTAATTGTTTAAAATTTCATATTATGTCTCTTAAGGGTATGCCAGTTAAGAAACACTGGACATGAAACTCAGTACTGACGGGGATGATGCTCAGTCAGCTGAGAAGGCCAGAATTTCAGAAATCCTCAGTCAAGCACAGAAGCCATTAAAAAGAGGTAAGTTAAGGATCTAGACAAGATTCATGGGGTAAAACAGAGTTGGACATGACCGCAACTGAACAACAACATGCAGAAACCATGAACGCTTCTCAACATCCCACAGCATTGAGGACATTTAGTCATCATATCTCTTAGGCTTCTTCTCAGACTTTTTCTTGCCTTTGATGTCTTTGATGGTTTTAAAGAGTACTGGTCAAATATACAGGGCTTCCCAGGTGGATCAGTGATAAAGAATCTGCCTGCCAAAGCAGGAGACGCTGGTTTGAACCCCTGGTTGGGAAGATCCCTTGGAGAAGGAAATGGTGACCCACTCCAGTATTCTTGCCTGGAAAATCCCCTGGTCACAGGGGGCTGGGTGGCTACAGCCCATGGGGTCACAGAGAGTGGAACACGACTGTGTGTACAAGTATATTGCACACACACATGGTCAAGTATATTGCAGGATGCCCCTCTGTTGGAATTTGTCTGATGTCTTTCTTATGTTCAGGCTGGGGTTATGAGCTTGGGGAAGGAGATCACAGGTACAGTGCCATTTTCATCACATTGTATTAAGAGTACAAACAAGCAACAAGACATGAATGTTGAAGTTGCCTTTGATCACCTGGATGAAGTAAAGTGGGGAAATTTCTCCACTATAAAGTTACTCTTTATCCACCCCCCTCTTCCGTACTATACTCTTTGGAAGGAAGCCTCTATGTATTAATACCTACATAAATTATTTGGAACTCTTGTACATGGGAGATTTGTCTCTTTTCCCTCATTTATTAATTTGTTTTTATCTTTATGGACTCATGAATATTAATTTTATGCTTTGGGTTATAATCCAATACTTGATTTTAGTGCTCAAATTATTCCAGCTTAAATCATTTGGAGCTCTTTCAGTTGGCTCCCATGAAAGTATATTTTTTATTCTGATTTTATAGGTGAGGAAACCAAGCTTCAAAGAATATAAAGTTCCCACCATCACTAAACTAACAAGAGCAGGGGTGCAATTAAAATCATTAGATTCTAAAGCACAGAGGTTTTTTTCCCTACTCACCATTGGCTACTGAACATAGCCAATCTTTGTTGACCAATGACTAGTGTATCTTTCACCTGATGGAGTTACTTAAGGCAATAAGTTTTGAGACTACCAGTCTGTTATGTACATTACAGGGAAACTTCCTCATTTTTTGATTTTTTATACTTTGATGAATTTTCACATAGTGAATCCACTCATGCAGCCAGCACCCACATCCAGACCCAGAGTTTCACTAGCTTACCAGAAATCTCCCTAGTGCCTTCCTCCAGTAATCCCCACCCCAGAAGCTACCATTGTTCTGGCTTCTAACAGCAGATCAGGTGTGCCTGATTTTCACTTTAAGTAATTGGAGCCATCCATTATTCCTTTTGGAGGCTGGATTCTTTTGTTCATCCTCATTTGTTTTCATGTGGTTTGGTTAGTGGAGTTTTTTAAAAAGAGGTTCCAACCACTTATTTCATAAGAAAGGCTACAAACAAGGTAACACTTGTAAAAACATGTTAAGCAACTCCATTAAAAAAATAGCACACTACTATCTAAGAAGCAAATTTACTTAAGATTAATGTTACACAAAGAAGGGAAAACTCCCTGGAGATGCCACTAAATTGCCCCATTATACCAGGGAGGCTCAGTTCCTCCTCCCTATCATTATCTATAATTTCATCTACCAAGGGCTCTCTTAAAAATGTCTTTGTTAGTCTCTTTCACAGCAAAGGTGCTTCTTGACTGACAGGATGTCCTTCTTGCCAACACATAGCCCAAAACTCTAGGTTGCTTCTAACATCTTATGGTGCAAGATGCTACCTGCCAAACTGGACTAAAATACTGCCCAGAAACCCAAGAGATCTGTTGATCTACAGAATTTCTCTTTCTCTTCCATTAGCCATCACCGCCAGTGACCTAGTTCCTCCTCAAAGGGCCCACAGGGGGTCTCATCAATAAGATGGCTGGTTATGTCAACTTCGCAAACAAAGAATAAATCACAGTGATCTGTGAGGCCGACCCAATTGCCCAAATGGCATCCTGTTATCTCACTGGCGCCTGTCTTCTCAAAGCTGCAAGACCACCAGATTACAGACCTCTGGCTACGTGACCATCCTTTCAGAGAATTTTTTTGTTGATGGGGTGTAAGAAGGACTCCATCAGAAAGGGAGAACGCTGGTTCTCCTTAACAGCCAGTCACCCTCTCTTTTCCCTCTGATAAATTTCCTTTTCTTGCCTGACTTCCCGGCTCACTCTCTTTTTCTCTGCACTGGCTTTACACCCCCCAACAGAGGTGCAGAACCCTTGATGTCCCTGCCACCACCCCCCTCTGATGGACCTCATTCAATCAAAGCACACGCTCCCTCAGGACCCACTCCCCCACCACATGCTCCTAACCAACCAGAGACAGCACAAGAGGGGAAAAGTATTTGCCATCCCCACTCACACACAAAGCATTGTGTTATTTTCTGGTTGGAGCCAGGCTTTCATTCTATTGTTTTCTACTTGGAGTCAGGTTTCTAATTTCTACTGCATCCTTACCACCATATCTCTCACTGACTTGCAAACCTCCTCTGGCTCCCTCTTGTCTGATAAGTGATGGATGAAGTATCCTGCTTGGGTTTCAGTAATTTCTTTAATTTGTTCACACCCAGCCAAACCCAAGATCAGGCTCTACTTTGTATTCTAGTCAGGCTGGTTTCTTCAACATCCCACACATGTCCTGCTTTGCCTCTCTTGTGTGTTCCTGCCTATCCTTCTAATATGTATGCATTTGTTCATTCGTTCAACAGCTATTTTTTTTTAACAGCTATTTGTTCAGTTCAGTTCAGTCACTCAGTCATGTCTGACTCTTTGTGACCCCATCGACTACAGCACGCCAGGCTTCCCTGTCCATCACCAACTCCCGCAGTTTAATCAAACTCATGTCCATTGAGTCAGTGATGCCTTCCAACCATCTCATCCTCTGTCGTCCCCTTCTCCTCCCATCTTCAATCTTCCCCAGCATCAGGGTCTTTTCAAATGAGTCAGTTCTTCACATCAGGTGGCCAAACTATTGGAGCTTCAGCTTCAGCCTCAGTCCTTCCAATGAACACCCAGGACTGATCTCCTTTAGGATGGACTGATTGAATCTCCTTGCAGTCCAAGGGACTCTCAGGAGTCTTCTCCAACACCACAATTCAAAAGCATCAATTCTTTGGTGCTCAGATTTCTTTATAGTCCAATTCTCACATCCATACATGACTACTGGAAAAACCATAGATTTGACTAGACAGGCCTTTGTTGGCAAAGTAATATCTCTGCTTTTCAATGTGCTGTCTAGGTTGGTCATAGCTTTTCTTCCAAGGAGCAAGAGTCTTTTAATTTCGTGGCTGCAATCACCATCTGCAGTGATTTTGGAGCCCCCCAAAATAAAGTCTTTCACTGTTTCTATTGTTTGCCCATCTATATGCCATGAAGTGATGGAACCAGATGTCATGATCTTAAATTTCTGAATGTTGAGTTTTAAGCCAACTTTTTCACTCTCCTCTTTCACTTTCATCAAGAGGCTCTTTCGTTCCTCTTCACTTTCTGCCATAAGGGTGGTGTCATCTACATATCTGAGGTTATTGATATTTCTCCTGGCAATCTTGATTCCAGCTTGTGCTTCATCCAGCCTGGCATTTCTCATGATGTACTCTGCATAAAAGTTAAATAAGCAGCATAACAATATACAGCCTTGACATACTCCTTTCCTGATTTGGAACCAGTCTGTTATTCCATGTCCAGTGCTAACTGTTGCTTCTTGACCTGCATTCAGATTTCTCAGGAGGCAGGTAAGGTGGTCTGATATTCCCATCTCTTTAAGAATATTTATTATTTATCAAGCTATTTATTAAGTGCCTACATTGTGCTGTGCAGGCTCCCAGGTGGCTCAGTGGCAAAGAATCTCCCTGCAATGCAGGAGACTTGGGTTCAATCCCTGGGTCAGGAAGATCCCCCAGAGAAAGAAATGGCAAGCCACTCCAGTATTCTTGCCTGGGAAATGCCATGGACAGAGGAGCCTAGTGGGCTACTGTCAATGGGGTCACAAAAGAGTCAGACATGACTTAACAACTAAACCACAACAACAGCTGTGTGCTATGCACTGTTCCTGAGGGTCCCGCAGTACATAAGGCCATCCAAGTGCCAGTCCCATGGGCCTTGCATTATAGGCGGAGATGGGACACATTCAATAAACACACGGACAGATGCATATGGTATTAAGAGACAACGAGTGCTGTGGCCAGAGAGGAAGACGCCAGGTTCTACACGGAGGTCAGGGAAGGCACCTCTGGGCAGGAGCAGTTGAACAGTTTTCCCAGGGAAAACTGTTCAGGCCCAGGGAAGAGTAGGTGCGAAGGCTCTCAGGGACATAACTGTTAGAGGAAGGACAAGGAGGCCTTTGTGACCACAGGGGAATGAGTGAGGAAGGGAACAACAAGAGGTGAATCAGAGCAGTGGTTCAAAGCCAGTTCATGTGGGGCCATTAAGCCAATGGTTCTCACCTGGGGTGATTTGGCCCCCACTCCAGGGGACATCTAACAATATCTGCAGACATTTTTGGCTGTCATGGTTGTGGGGTGCTACTGGTATCTCACTGAACGCCAGAGTCTAAGGATATTTTTAGTATCCTACAGTGTACAGAGTGACACATCAAGGAATTATCCAACCCCAGTATCAATGGTGCCAAGGTAGAGAAACCCCGCTTTATTTATTTATTTGGCAGTGCCTGGTCTTCATTGTGGCATACAAATTCTTAGTTGCAGCATATGTGATCTAGTTCCCTGACCAGGATCAAACCTGGTCCCCCTGCATTGGAAGCACAGAGTCTTATCCACTGGGCCACCAGGGAAGTCCCAAAACCTTGCTTTAAACCATGGTGATGACTTTGGCTTTTACTCTAAGTGTGATGAAAAGGCATTACAAAGCTTTAAACAAAGGAAAGACATGAACTGACTTTGATTTTGAAAGGGTCACTTTAGATACTGTGTAGTAAATCATACTTTGAATAATGAGTGATATAAAAGGCTACCATTTATAAAGCCATTTAAAAGGCTACCAATCTGAGACACTGTGCTACACCCCTTAAACTAGGATATCTTGGTAACTTTCTTCATTGTTCCTACCACTATCTGACATTGTATGACATATTGGTATGTTAATTTTTAAATATTTGTCTCCCCCAATAAAATGCAAATTCAGAGAGGGCAAGAACTTTGCTATGTGACCTGTTGAATCTCTAGCCCCTAGGACAGTGTCTGGCATACCCTGGGAACTCTGTATTTGTTGAATGAACACATGGCTCTTGGGGTCAATCCATTTATCCCTATTTCACAGACAAGAGATCAAGTTTCAGCATTTGTTGCCTGAACAACACTATGAGTAAATCTCATTGGTGTTGTGTGGCCCATTTTCAGGGGATCATCTCCCATTTTGGTGACAATTCCCAGAAATAAAAGTTCCCAGGGGACACTATTCCAAGTGGCTTGTCTAAGCTATTGAAGCTATTGCTACACCTTAATGATTTTGACATCAATATCTATTTAGTCATTCATTTGCCAAGTTTTTACTGAGATCATACTATGTGCCAGGCACTATGCTAGGCACTTGGGATATACTGGTGCGGAAGATCAGTGTGATCCCTGTCTGACTGACATATGTAAACTGTTGGTGCTGTGTATATTTCACTTACTGTATAGTTCTACTCAGTGCTCTATGGTGACCTAAATGGGAGGGAAATCCAAAAAGAGGGGATATATGTATGTGTAGAGCTGGTTCACTTTGCTGTACAGTAGAAACTAACAAAATATTGTAAAGCAACTATGCTCCAATAAAAGTTATTAATTTTAAAAAAGAAAGGAAAGGAAAAGACAGATCAGTATTCATATAGGAATATCCAAGATGCATTGCTAATTTGCCTGTGAGGAAGTATACTGTGATAACTTTATTATGAAAGAGCCCATGAGATACTATAAAGGTATATACACTTGTGTGAGCACCAAGAAAAGCATGGAACCATAATGACCAAGAAGAATATTAATTTGAAACAACTGGGAATAAAGGAAATAAAAACCAATTTTTAAGTACAAAAGAAAATGTGAACTCCATCTGTATTAGTCAGCTCAGGCTGCCATAACAAAATAGCATAGACTGGATGGCATTTCAACCATAGAAATCCATTCTCCCACAGTTCTGGAGGGCAGAAATCAGAGACCAGGGTGCAAACATGAGCAACTTCTGGTGAAAGCGATCTTCCTGGCCCTCTGCAAGGAAGTCCACTGCAGACCTCTTCACTGTGTCCTCACATGACAGAGAGAGGGAGAGAGCTCTCTGGCATCTCTTCTTGTTTTTTTTTATTTGTTTATTTGACTCCACTGGGTCTTAGTCATGGCACACAGGGTCTTCCATCTTTGTTGCAGCATGCAGGACCTAGTTCCCTGACCAGGGATTGAACCCGGACCCCCTGCATTGGGAGTGCAGAGTATTAGCCCCTAGACCACCTGGTAATCTCTTCTCATAAAGATACTGATCCCATGAGGGTCCCACCCTCATGAACTTATCTAAACCTAGTCACCTCCCAAAGGCTCCATCTCCAAACACCGTCACAGTGTGGGGGGCAGGGGGACTAGGGTTTCAACATATGAATTCGGGGAGAATAGAATTCAGACTATACCACCATCCTCACTAAGTTTACAGTCCTGTGTGGGATATAGACATTACCTGTATGATATTAAAAAAATGATGCACTGTGGTTGAGTGCTACAGAGGAACTAAATGAGTGCCGTGTGATGAGTAATTGAGGCAGAAAGGAGGGACCAGACTTAAAGAAGCGGTCTTCTTCAAGGAAGTAAACAAATCACCAAAAATGTGGTATAATGAAAAGTACCTCATTAATAACTTTTACAGAGATTACATATTGAAGTGATAAGATTTTTAATATATTGTATTAAGTTAAATGTATGATTAACATTTGTTTTACCTATTTCTTTTTCATTTCTTTTTGAATGTGACTACTATAAAAATCTAAATTACTTATGTAGCATGCATGTGTGCATACTCTGTCGTGTCCAACTCTTTGCAACCCCATGGACTGTATGTAGCCTGCCAGGCTCCTCTGTCTATGGGATTTTCTTTCCCAGACAGGAGTGGGTTGCCATTTCCTCCTCCAAGGGATCTTCCCAACCCAGGGATCAAACCCACATCTCCTGTGTCTTCTGCACTGTTAGGCAGATTCTTTACCAATGAGCTACCACAAAGTACTTATGTGGCTTCCATGGTATTTCCACTGGACAGCACTGCCTTGTACTATTCCCTTCTACCTAAAAACACTAGTGGAGAAGAAGAGTGATTCCCCAAAGAGACAGAGGTGGAGGTGATGAAAATCAACATGTCAGGAGGTTGAGAGGTCAAGCTGGCAGGTGGAGTTGGCAGAAATGACTAAGTGACCTTTTCAGAAGAGAACAGTCTACTAATGGTCCCAGCTTTCTTTTGGGGGTTATTGACAATTGGGATTTAGATAGTAGTGACAATTGGATGACCTTATGAGTATACTAAAATCCACTGCATTGTACACTTGAAAGGGCGAATTTTATGGTATGTGAATTTATAGCTCAATAAAAAGTAAGATATAAAAAAGAATAGAATAGGGCAGTCTAATATCTACCATGTCTGCTATGACAGAAGACACCTGAATTTTCTGGAAAGCTTACTACGATTTGTGTGTGGAAGTGTGTGGGTTTGAGAGTGAGTGATTAAGGAGACAGGGCTCTTGCGTGTTTTGGTGGAAAGCAGGGCGGAGAACAACACTGCACCTTCACTTGGAGAAAGATGAACTTGAGGATTTGCAAACACACTCTGGAGGACATGAATGGACCTACTACAGGGGATAACATAGGAGCTTAAGCACGTGACATCTTGACCTAATGAGGCAGGGTGACCTTCCCTGATGTCTGAGTTCCTTCAGTTATCTGCTTGATTAAATTCAACTGTGAACCTCTATCTATGGTTATACTTTCTAGAACCTCCTTGCCTAGTGCCAAGGGGATGCCCCGCCCGTGGGTGACTCTCCATGTCCGTCTTTGTGTTGGTTCCCCAGCTGCAGCCAGAGATGAAGCTTCCCCCGGGGGACAACGACACACAAGTGGAGCTTTCTCTGTGCTCAGTCTCGGAGCTGATTCACACACCTTTAGAAGCTAGCCCCAGCCAAAGAGTCCCACTCACGAGTTCACTCAGCTTCTCTCTGCCCCCACACAGGACTGGACGCTGGGGGTAGAATGGTGACAGAGATCAACCCAGTCCCTGCCCTCTAGGCACTTATAGTCTGGTGGGAAACTCCAAGTCCAAGGCTAGCAGTATGGACTTTACCCATTCCTGCTAAATGTATGATTGTTTGGCTATGCTGATATTTGTTGTCTCGGTTTGCAGTTCCTGTCATTGTTTTTAATTCAGGAGAATGGAAGATGGTGATGATTTCCATGAACCCTCATCTCCTCTGTGGACTCTGCTCAAGGGTTATGATAATCTTGGCCTGTTTGGAACGCGTGCCTCTTCCAAATCTCCACTGCTCTTCGTGCTTTATGGCTTGGCTTCTTTTCTCTGTGGTTCAAGTCACAACTCCCTGATCTTCATGGGCTCTGTGGGCTCCTTGTGTTTCTGTACCTGCAGTGCAGACCAGTCCTGTGCTAGGAAAAATTTCTAGAAACACCTGGTTGCTGACTTATTACTAAATACAGTTATTGTTAGACAAAAAAACCATGGAGACCTGGCAGTCATGACCAAGAGATGTCATTTAGTAAAATGTGTGTTTAATCAAATACTAACGGTAGGGTGAACATTTCTTAGAAGTATAGTGGCATCTGTTGTATCTGCTGCTCTGTAAGGCAGGATATCCTGGGTAAAGAGATGGCAAATTGGCTGATTGGAAGGAAAGCCAGTAATGGATGTGAGAAGAGTCAAAAGGCAGTGAAATTCTCCCAGGCACATAAAAGTCAGGATCCCTATCCTAGGCCTAAGGGGCAAAGGAAGGGATCAGTTGCTGAAATCTAGAGAGTAAACTGTGACATTCCATTGGGGAGTTAGGCAACCCCTAATTCCCTAGTGGCTCAGCAGTAAAGAATGCAGGAGGCACAGGTTCAATCCTGGGTCAGGAAGATCCCCTGGAGAAGGACATGGCAATCCACTCCAGTGTCCTTGAAGAGGAAAAGTTGAAATTTTACATAACCTCCTGCTCCTTCTGCCTCTGTAACTCAGCTTGCTCCTTGCAAAGTCTGGATCACATAGGTCATGTGGTCTCAGAAAGTGGGGACTCACAATACTAGGAACTGGAGCTTATTTCACTCACTCTTGTCCTGCTCTTTGCAATCACCAAGTCCCTACAAACCCGCTTAATCATGCCTGTCCATGTATAAAAACTCTGTAACCCCTTTGTTCAGGGCTCAGAGCTTAGAGTGTTAACTCCTCTGGGCCTGCCAGTGTGAAAAACCGGAATTCTCCAACTCTCCACGTATGGTGCTTGGTTTCTTGAGTACTGGTTTCTGCAACATTTCTGGAGGCCCCAGCGAGATTCCAATCACGCTGGCCTGTTGAGCAGCCGGACTGGTGGCTCAACCAGGCTGCAGCAAAGGAGCCCTGAGACGGACGAGGAGGTGTGCCACCTAACAGTATTCTGGGTTCTCTTTCAGACTGGTGTTCCGATTTTCTGGACGGCCGAGCCCAGACTGGACTCATTGGAGGGACGGACCGACTCACCAGGAAAGGCCACAGGATCAGAAGGCCCTGGGGCCAGGCCCCAGCCAGGTCCTACCCCAACATGTAGAAGACTGGCCTCTCCTCGGGGCTCACAGGAAGGCAGCAACAGTTAAGGAAGCCTGGGGACCCGGGAGAAGGGAGGCTTTGTGATAACCTCTGAATGATTGCAAGTGCATGACTGCTGATTGAATGGACTGAGAGAAATTTTTCTTTTTGGAAACTGCAAAACCAACTCTTTTTTAATATACAATTAAAAACAACTAGTTTGTTAAAAGGCCTGCCCAGGAAAAAGATTGAAGTTAACCCTTTCCATGTCCTTGAAATACACAACCAACTTTGCCTGAGACCTCAGCCTTTGGCAAATTGGAACTTCAAGCAAAGAAAACAAGGGGGGAGTCAAAGAGATATTTTAAACCTCAAACAGAAAGCTGTCAGATCTCTGTCAGTCTGTCTGTCTGGATTTGTGTATGTCTTTTGTTTTTTTCTGATAATATTGTTAAAGTTGTAAATGAGTTCTAATTTAATTGGCCTAAAGAAAAGCAAGCACTTACAAATCAAACAATTCTAAATACAAAAAAAAATTAATCTAAATAAATTTCAGATTCACATAAACTGGGAAATATTCAATATTAAATATCTAGTATTAACATTTCCTAATGTAATAAGGAAATAGGAACTGTGTTTTTAATAAAGAAGATATAAAAAATAAAATTACATTTTATAAAGGGAAAAGAAAGTAGGTCTGATTTACAGGTTGCTGTTACAAAAAGTGATTAGATTTGTGGAAAGTGACCCTGAAAAAAAAAGTTTGTGCATGGTTAGGACTGACTGGTCAAGATTAAAATAAATTTAATTAAGTTTACCTGAAAGATGATGCTGTGAAAGTGCTGCACTCAATATGCCAGCAAATTTGGAAAACTCAGCAGTGGCCACAGGACTGGAAAAGGTCAGTTTTCATTCCAATCCCAAAGAAAGGCAATCCCAAAGAATGCTCAAACTACCACACAATTGCACTCATCTCACACGCTAATAAAGTAATCCTCAAAATTCTCCAAGCCAGGCTTCAGCAATACATGAACCGTGAACTTCCAGATGTTCAAGCTGGTTTTAGAAAAGGCAGAGGAACCAGAGATCAAATTGCCAACATCTGCTGGATCATCAAAAAAGCAATAGAGTTCCAGAAAAACATCTATTTCTACTTTATTAACTATGCCAAAGCCTTTGACTGTGTGGATCACAATAAATTGTGGAAAATTCTGAAAGAAATGGGAATACCAGACCAGCTGACCCACATCTTGAGAAACCTATATGCAGGTCAGGAAGCAACAGTTAGAACTGGACATGGAACAATGGATTGGTTCCAAATAGGGAAAGGAGTACGTCAAGGCTGTTTATTGTCTCCCTGCTTATTTAACTTATATGCAGAGTACATCATGAGAAACGCTGGGTTGGAAGAAGCACAAGCTGGAATCAAGATTGCCGAGAGAAATATCAATAAGCTCAGATATGTAGATGACACCACCCTTATGGCAGAAAGTGAAGAACTAAAAAGCCTCTTGATGAAAGTGAAAGAGGAGAGTGAAAAAGTTGGCTTAAAGCTCAACATTCAGAAAACTAAGATCATGGCATCTGGTCCCATCACTTCATGGCAAATAGATAGGGAAACAGTGGAGACAGTGTCAGACTTTATTTTCTTGGGCTCCAAAATCACTGCAGATGGTGACTGCAGCCATGAAATTAAAAGACGCTTACTCCTTGGAAGGAAAGTTATGACCAACCTAGATAGCATATTAAAAAGCAGAGACATTACTTTGCCAACAAAGGTCCATCTGGTCAAGGCTATAGTTTTTCCAGTGGTCATGTATGGATGTGAGAGTTGGACTGTGAAGAAAGCTGAGTGCCAAAAAATTGATGCTTTTGAACGGTGGTGTTGGAGAAGACTCTTGAGAGTCCCTTGGACTTCAAGGAGATCCAACCAGTCCATCCTAAAGGAGATCAGTCCTGGGTGTTCATTGGAAGGACTGATGCTGAAGCTGAAACTCCAATACTTTGGTCACCTGAAGTGAAGAACTGACTCATTTTAAAGACCCTGATGCTGGGAGGGATTGGGGGCAGGAAGAGAAGGGGACAACAGAAGATGAGATGGCTGGATGGCATCACCAACTCGATGGACATGAGTTTGAGTAAACTCTGGATGTTGGTGATGGACAGGGAGGCCTGGCGTGCTGCGATTCATGGAGTCACAAAGAGTCGGACACAACTGAGCGACTGAACTGAACTGAACTGAAATGAGTTTAAAGTAAATTGATGCAAAACCTTAAATTTGGCGTTTCTCTCTGTTAAGAGGACATGCTTTCTTCAGATGTTGAACTGCTTTTAATTATAGATTTAAGTTTCTTTACCTCTTAGTTGATCTGTTATATATTTACCTTTGAAATCTTTTGTTAACTTTGGCCAAGTGAATAACTATTATTTCACAGTAACTTATATGATCCTACCTGACTGAGTGTTATAAACCCTTTTGACATTTATCAACAAAACTTCCTAAATAACTTGACTTCTAGCTAAATTTGGGATGCTTCTGAGGGCCCTTGAGACATCCCAAAGAGCTATGAAGATACCTGGGTTCATTAGATGTGGTAAATTACATGAAAAGTACTGTTGAAGTGGTGATAAATCTTTTCTGATTATACTGTATGGTTGATGTTACTAATATAGATATCCTAAAATTATGTTAAATTCATATAGATCTGATATTCCCTGATAAAATATGGTCAATTATAATTCTAGTTATCATATTAAAGTGTTACATATCACAACAATGATCAGGTTTCTTTGTTAATTGCAATAGAATCAGATTTTAAACATGCCTTCTATGGTTTTACTCTCATGCCTTTAGAAGAATACTGCTAGTTCTTCAAGATTTATGGAAAAGACTTTCTAAGATTAAATAGATAAACAAATTTTGTTATTAATAATAGGCTGATACCAGACTAAAATTTGGTTTTCTCTCTGTTTAGAGAAAAAAGTTTTCTTAGAATGCAGCTTTTGATAATAGATTATGAATTTCTTTGTCTTTAAGTGATTTATATTTGTTTTTAAAATGTTTTTGTTAAAGCAAATAAACTTTTTGGTAAAGTAAATAAACATTATTTAAGATTATGGTACATGTAGACAAAGCTCATTCTGCTTCTACAAAAAAAAATAACCCCTCACAATAAGACTTTTGCTATCCTGATGTCCTTAAAACATGTTAATAGTCTGCTCCTAAATCAGGAAATTAAGAATGGTTGAACAACAGCTGAAAATCAAAGAGCCAAGGCTATGGGAAATCCAAGATGGCTGCTTGGCTTTTCCCAGCTCCCTGACGGACCTCATTTTTATTTGATGGGTTAAAGCCTTCCCTGGCTACAGTGTTAATGCCCTTACAATGAGTTCTCCAAAAAGAAAAAAATTATGTTTCACTGAATATTAAGTTCTAGTTTTGTTAATTAAGGCCTGTGCCTACTAAAACTCATTTCCAAGATAGTTTCTTGTTATGTTATATTGCTAAAAGGTTTAAGTAAGTTATTATAAAGGACCCTCTAAGATTGTTTTTAAAGCTTATCTCAGTAACCAATTTTTGGATAAAGGTCATATGTTCCATGATGTACAACCAGGAGATTAACACTTGGCTATAATCATTTAACTGAGTCAGATGACCTGGGGTATACTGGGCTATACCCAATGAAAGTTCTTGACTTAAATTCTTGCTGGTGACCTTACTAATAACTGTTAGCTATATTATTTTCTATGTAGCTTGTTTCAGAAGATTACAGCTTTACATTACCAAATGTGTGACTGAGCCTGTGGTAAAATGCTGATATGCAATTCCATATGAGATCAATAATTGTAATAATGTGACTCTAAATATGGGAAGAAGCAATAATAGAAAATATTTTCCTGGACCAAGAGGCAAGTAAGACAGGTATGGTCCAGAGACTTTTGCTACATACAAGGCCTGGTCTAGTGACAACATATTGAGTGGCCTGTCAATAGAATCTTTGTTAGACCTGGGAATGAGCCTTCCCAGCCCAAGGGACACAATGACCATGAAATGCCCCCAGAACATGGTCAAATATGTGGCATGAAGAGGCCCTGCTGACTGAAAGTTGGCCCTTGCCAGATGCCTCTACAAAGATTAAATCATGACCACTGAAAGATGCTGACCTTCAACACCCCCTTGAAAGCAGTTCAAGGTGGAAATGAAAAATAAGACACTCTGTGCTCTGGGAAAAAAAAAAAAAGCCAGAAAAACAGACCTTCAGATAGTCAGATGTTTTCAGGTAAAGATTTTTATGATTCCAAATTCTTGTATCTTCTTGTACCTCGGTTCAGTTCAGTTCAGTTCAGTCGCTCAGTCGTGTCCGACTCTTTGCGACCCAATGAATCGCAGCACGCCAGGCCTCCCTGTCCATCACCAACACCCAGAGTTTACTCAAACTCATGCCCATTGAGTCGGTGATGCCATCCAGCCATCTCATCCTCTGTCGTCCCTCTCTCCTCCTGTCCCCAATCCCTCCCAGCATCAGGTCTTTTCCAATGAGTCAGCTCGTCACATGAGGTGGTCAAAGTATTGGAGTTTCAGCTTCAGCATCAGTCCTTCCAATGAACATCCAGGACTGATCTCCTTCAGGATGGACTGGTTGGATCTCCTTGAAGTCCAAGGGACTCTCAAGAGTCTTCTCCAACACCACAGTTCAAAACCATCAATTTTTTGGCACTCAGCTTTCTTCACAGTCCAACTCTCACATCCATACATGACCACTGGAAAAACCATAGCCTTGACCAGATGGACCTTTGTTGGCAAAGTAATGTCTCTGCTTTTTAATATGCTATCTAGGTTGGTCATAACTTTCCTTCCAAGGAGTAAGCGTCTTTTAATTTCATGGCTGCAGTCACCATCTGCAGTGATTTTGGAGCCCCCAAAAATAAAGTCTGACACTGTTTCCACTGTTTCCCCATCTATTTGCTATGAAGTGATGGGACCAGATGCCATGATCTTAGTTTTCTGAATGTTAAGCTTTAAGCCAACTTTTCCACTCTCCTCTTTCACTTTCATCAAGAGGCTTTATAGTTCCTCTTCACTCTCTAGAGAAACACTAATGTCACAAACCAATATCCGGACCTAGTTCTCCTGGCTAGTCCCCCAGCAGCTTAGCTACTTATATTAATCTTTTGGCCAAATATCTTTAACTTTCTTCTTAAGTTTCTTTCTCCAAGTAGTAGTATGGCAAGAATATCCCCTGGCCAACACCCAGACAGTGCTGGAACAAGCTACCTTATCATTCTGTGGACTCTCCCCTCCCTCCATAAATGCACCCCAAGGTCCTCAGGCTATTCTCCCTTTGGGATCTTATACGGGAGACCACCCCCAGTGATAGAAAAGCTCAAGTGAGACCACCAACAGCTAGCTGACCTGGAGATGTTCCAACACCTCCAGGCCCTGGGAAAAGTCTTCCGCCATATTGCCTGAGAAACCTTAGAAAGAACACCCATTCCCTTGAACAACTGGGTTCACCCCTATCAGCCAGGAGATGAGATATGGGTTAAAGACTGAAAACATGAACCACTTCAGCCAGTTTGGACAGGCCTTCACACGCTCATCCTGGCAATCCGTACTGCTGTTAAAGTTACAGGTGACATCCCTTGGATCCACCACACCAGAGTCAAGAAGGCAGCAGCTTCCTGTGATGAGGACACCTGGAAAGCAGTTCGGGACCCCAAAAACCTCCTCAAGGTCCAGTTCCAAAGACAAAGGCCCTCACCCAGGAAGGACGCTGAGCCGTGCTCTAGTCACGCCGGAAGCTGACTAGACAACACACAGTGGAAGCTTGAGGATCCAGCTATCAAAATATTGATGGATTTTCATTGTCAACCCTGGCTGAGATGATTTTTACAGAATAAAAGAGGGCTAGACCCACTCCAGTACTCTTGCCTGAAAAAATCCTGTGGATGGAGGAGCCTGGTAGGCTGCAGTCCATGGGGTGGCTAGGAGTCGGACATGACTGAGCAACTTCACTTTCACTTTTCACTTTCATGCATTAGAGAAGGAAATGGCAACCCACTCCAGTGTTCTTGCCTGGAGAATCCCAGGGATGGCAGAGCCTGGTGGGCTGCTGTCTATGGGGTCGCACAGAGTTGGACACGACTGAAGTGACTTAGCAGCAGCAGCAGACCTACTGACAGTTAAAAAGGGAGGACTCTGCCTGTTCTTGAATGAAGAATGCTGCTTTTATGTAAACCAATCAGGAATAGTCAGGGACATGGCCCAACAGCTAAGGCAATGAATCATGGAAAGGGGAGAGGAACTAGCAAATTCCTGGGGTAACTGGAAGAGTATCTGGAGCTGGGCATCGTGGCTTCTCCCATTAACCAGTCCTCTCTTCATGCTCTTTGCAGCGCTCTTGTTTAGCCCTTGTGTTCTCAATGCTATTAGCCAGTTCATAACCTCTCAGATTGAATCCATAAAGTTACAAATGGTAATAGTTCAATATAGCCCCCTAAACGATGGGGAGCTCTGAATGTCCTACCAAAACCTGAGATGATGCTTTCTGCAATGAGTGACAGAAGCATCAAGAGGGGAGAATGAAGAGGAAAAGTTGAAATTTTACATAACCTCCTGCTCCTTCTGCCTCTGTAACTCAGCTTGCTCCTTGCAAAATCTGGATCACATAGGTCACGTATTCTCAGAAAGTGAGGACTCACAATACAAGGAACTGGAGCTTATCTCACTTACCTTTGTCCTGCTGTTTGCAATCGCCAAGCCCCTACAAACCTGCTTAATCATGCCTGTCCAGGTATTAAAACTCTGTAATCCCTTTGTTCAGGGCTCAGATTTTAGAGTGTTAACTCCTCCGGGCCCACCAGGCATAATAAACCTAAGTTCTGCAACTCTGAGTGTGGTGCTTGGTTTCTCGAGTACTGGTTTCTGCAACATTGTTGCCTGGAGAATTCCGTGGACAGAGATGCCTGGCGGGCTATAGTCTATGGGGTTGCAAAAAGTTAGACCTAAACAACATCAGTGACCCTGCAGAAAGGGCATCAGGAGGAATAAGCTGATTTCATGCTTCTCCCTTCCTACAACCTCTGACCTTTGCTCTCCACTGACAGAGGTCAGTCTCCAGGATAGAAAGCAGAAGTGGGGAAGATGCATGGAGAAGGGTGGGTCCATGTGGATTTGCCCGTGGCCAGCACATCTGCTCAAACATCCATCCTCACTTCCTCTGATGGGACCTTACTTTGGTTTGAGGGAATCTTATGAGTTGCATTATTTCCCCCAAAAAGATATGTGAAAGTTCTAACCTCTAGGACCTCAAAATGTGACCTTTATTTAGGAACTGGCTTGTTGCAGGTGAAATTAGTTAAGATGAGGTCATACACAGCAGAAAAGAAAGAAGAAAGTGAAGTCACTCAGTCGTGTCCGACTCTTTGCGACCCCATGGACTGTAGCCTACCAGGCTCCTCTGTCCATGGGATTTCCCAGGCAAGAATACTGGGGTGGGTTGCCATTTCCTTCTCCAGGGGAACTTCCTGACCCAGGGATTGAACCCAGGTCTCCCGCATTGCAGGCAGACACTTTACCCTCTGAGCCACCAGGGAAGCCATACGCAAGTAGGGAGGGCCCATATTCCAATATGACTGGTGTCCTTATTAGAAAAGGAAAATTTGGACACACAGGCAGGAGACTGTCATGTGAAGATGGAGGCAGAGGTTAGAGTTATGCTGCCACAAGCCAAGTATCACCTGGGGCCGCTGGATGCTGGAAGAGGCCTCCTTCTCTAGAGGCTTCAAAGGGAGTGAGGCCCTACTCACACCTTAATTGTGGAGTTCTGGCATCAGAGCCATAAAATTGGCATAAAATTAAAAATGGAAGGAGGGGAAGGGATAAATCAGGAGCCTGCAATGGACACACACACACACACACACACACACACACACACTATTATATATAAGATAGATAACCAACAAGGATCTACTGCATAGCATAAGGAACTCTACTCAATATTCTGAGAAAGCCTATATGAGAAAAGAATCTTTAAAAGGCGTATATGTGTCTGGATATAACTGATCACTTTGCTGTATGCCTGAAACTCACACAGCCTTGTAAATCAACTACACTCCAATGAAAATAAAAATACCAACTATTCTGATGTTTTAGGCTGCCCAGAATATGGTCCCTTGTCAAAGCATTTCCAGGACACCACAAGGGGGCTACACCTTCCCCACCACATGGCACCACACGACAGTCCAACTCTGCTCGGATTAGGGAAAAGGGTGCTTGCCTCCTGGGATGTGAATTTTGAACATGAAAACAGGAAGCTAGAGAAGTCCTAAATTCAGATCCCTGCTTTGCCACTTGCTGGCCTGATGGGACTGGAATGAGCCAGTCCAAGGGAAATTCAAACCCCTGGGGCTTGCCTCCTGGTTGGGATTTTTAAGCCACTAGGAGACCTCAAAGGGCTGCCTCCTGAGGGGGCTCATGCTGTGAACTAACAGAAACTGACAGCCCTACTCTCAAAGACTGCTTGCTAGAACCATCTTGAAGACATGGACCTTCCCTTTTCTGGTGAATGAGAAAGAGGAGGCCATTACTGCCCACATTCAGTTCACTGGGTCTAAGACATAGTCGGAAAATATCATCATCAACTTCATTATTCAAAAAGCCTGGAGAAGGAGGAGGAGCGGAGAAACAGGAAGACCCAGGCCTAGCTTTCCAGATTTCTGCATGAAGCTGGGAAGCCCACCTGAATGTGAGTGCACAGCAGAGAGGGGCACCACCTTCCCAGGCCCACGACCCACCAAAGGGGGCACTTGGTGTTGGCCGTTTTCCTCCCAACGACCAGCCCCATGGGAATCATCTCAGCAGACTGGCCACAGCGCTGTTGTTAAAACGTGGACACAATGTGATTTGTGGTCACACTGCACACAGGTCATCGTTGATATGCTTGGCACCAAATAAGACCTTGAGGGTGCAGTGTTAATTCCTGCCCTTGGTGATGGTGAGCTCTGATGGAAACCTACTCCAGCTGTCAAGGGCATGGGAAGGAATGCCTGGGAGCTGGGAGAGCTGACCCAACACTCAAGGACAGTCTGCCGATTTTATAGATAAATTAAGGCTCTGCAGTGTTAATCACCCAGAGGTGGGAGGCCAGAATTTGCTGACTCCAAAGTTCATACTCTTTCTGTTATGCCAGGTCATCTCCCACTCACATGCCCAGCAGTCCTGGCTTATTCATGAACTTAAACATTCATGAATTCATACATTCATGCATGCACTTCTTCAATGCATGTTTATTGAGTAGCTACTGTGTCCCAGCAGCTGTGTTAGATATGAGTAAAGCAGAACTGAGTGAGATAGTCAAGGTAATCTAGTGGGGAGAGGGGAGTGCAGATACTTAATAGATAAATAAATGTGTATTTAATTTCTAGATGAGAAAAGTACCATATCAAAGTAAGATAAGGAGATTGAGAATAACAGCTGGAGACTTAAAGTCGCAACACTAGGGAATGCTCACTCAACGAGGTAATATTTAAGACACTAGTGTTTCAACTGGTAAGTGATTTTGTCCCCATGGGACATTGTCTGGAGACAATTTTGGTGATCACAGTAAGAAATGGCGGGTAGGGTGCTATTAGTGTCTAGTGAGTAGAGGCCATAAATCCTTCTAAACATCCTACAATGCATAAGACAGCTCCCCAAAACAAAGAATTTTCTGGCCCAGAGTGTTAATGGCACAAGACTGAGGAACCCTGATTAAGACAAAGATATGAAGATGACCTTTGCCGACAAAGTAGTCAAAGCTATGGTTTTTCCAGTAGTCATATGCAGAGGTGAGAACTGGATCATGAAGAGTGCTGAGCATGGAAGAACTGATGCTTTTGAACTGTGGTGCTGGAGAAGACTCTTGAGAGTCCCTTGGACTGCAAGGAGATCAAACCAGTCAACCCTAAAGGAAATGAACCCTGAATATTCACTGGAAGAACTGATGCTGAAGCTCCCATACTTTGGCCAACTGAAGCAAAGAGCCAACTCACTGGAAAAGACCCTCATGATAGGAAAGATTGAAGGCAAAAGGAGAAGAGGGCGGTGGAGGATGAGATGGTTAGATAGCATCACCAACTTAACGGACATGCATTTGAGCAAATTCTGGGAGATGGTAAAGGATACAGGACCCTGGCGTGCTGCAGTCCATAGAGGCACAGGAGTCAGACATAAATTAGCGACTGAACAACAACAGCATTAAGATGAAGAAGATGCTAGCCCTATTCGCCTGCCCCAAGCATTCCAGATGAGAGGGAAAGCATGTGTAAAGGCTACAACGCCAGGAAAAGCTTTGTGTCTCAAGCTGAGGAATAGGGGAGAAAGTTACAGAGTGAGAGGGACCAGGTTGTACAGGGCCCCTGGTCTTGGGCAGAAGTTTGGCTTTTTATTCTTTGCCATGGAAAGCCTTTAAAGGGTCTAAAACTGGAGAGGGGCACTCTGGCTCCTCTGCAGAGAAGGAGGGGCAGTGAGGGAAGAGTAGAATCCCAGAGACTGGGAACTGCCCAGAAAGATGAGGGCAGCCTTAACTAAGCCCAGAGGTGGTACAGGAGAGAAATGGGTGTATCAGTGACAGCTACAGCCCTGGCTATGAACTGGATCTGGGGAAGAAGAGGAGGAGAAACAGGGATTCTGGTCTCCAGGGTGCTAGGCCGTGTGGACCTCCAGATGAGGAAGACTGAGCCAAGGCCAGGTAGGAGGGGTCCCAGATCAAGAGCTCGCCTTCAGACATGGCAGGTCTGAGACACCCAGTGTACTTGGGTAGGTAAGGTGTTGGAAAGAGGAGTTACTCATAAGAGGCCTTGCAACTGTGCTTGCAGATCTGCCCCAAGCAGGGGACCTTCTCTGTGTCCATGGCAGCCCACACCTGGCTGAGAAGCCTCACCCCTGTATGTTACCAAAAGAACTCCCTGTTTCGTGTCTATTTAAAATCCTGCCTCTGCTGCTGCTTTGGCTGTGGTTGGCTGAGTTCCATCTGTCAAAACAAAGAACGGCTCAACATCTGGGATGTTCTCATGCTACCTTCAGTTCCAGACCCTTTGTTCTGAGAGTCTCTTGTTTACAGCAGTGTCAGTCTCCTGCTGAAGCCTGAGGGCTGCTTCATCTTTTCCATCCCATTGGGGATTGAATATTTAGTCTTCTTTCCAACCTCTTTTTTTCCAAACAACTCCCAGCATACTCTGCCACCATGTACTCAAAGCAGAGAAAAATACATTGAGACCAGGCCTATTCTTCAAGCTGTAGTTCAACCCTCTATTTCCTTTTTTTTCCCCCTACCTTTTGACTGCCTTCACCCATTTCCTCCTTCCCCCACCCTCATCTCTGGTAACCACAAACTTGGCCTCTTTTTCTATGAGTTTGTTTATTTTTGAAGCATGAGTGATCTACAAGACTGTGTTATTTCCTGCTATACATTATAGCTATTTGGTATTTCTATGCATTTCAAAATGATCATCATGATAAGTCTTGTTATAATATGTCAACATACAAGGATATGACATAGTTATTGACAACATTCCCCACACGGGTACATCTTGTACCCATGACTGGAACGTTGTGGCTCTTAATCTCCCTCATCTATTTCTCTCCTTGCCTACCACCTGTTTGTTCTCGGTATCTATAATCCTGTATCTGTTTTATCATGTTTATTTATTTGTCTTGCATTTTAGATGCCACATATAAGTGAAATCATACACTGTCTTTCTCTGTCTGACTTATTTCACTTCATGATACCCTCTAGGTCCATCCGTGTTGTCACAGATGGCAAGATTTTGTTTTTCTTTATGGTTGAGTAATATTCCATCATGTGTGTTTGTGTGTGTGTGTGTCCCATCTTCTTTATCCATTTCCTTTTATTCCCTTTTATTATTATTGGACACCCATCATTGACTTGATCTGTACCTGGCACTTGGGGATACCATGATCAATGAGAGTGATATAGCCCCTGATAGGGCCCCTGATAGAGACCCAGGCTTGATTCTTGGGTTGGGAAGATCCCCTGGAGAAGAAAATGGCTACTCAGCCCAGTATTCTTGCCTGGAGAATCCCATGGACAGGAGAGCCTGGCAGGCTATATATAGTCCATGGGGTTGCAAAGAGTTGAACATGACTGAGCAACTAACACTCTCACTTTCAATATGGAGCTCACACCTTAGGACAGGCTGTCTCAATCTCAGCAAGGTGTACGTCAAGGCTGTATATTGTCACCCTGCTTATTTAACTTTTATGCAGAGTACACCATGAGAAACGCTGGGCTGGAGGAAGCACAAGCTGGAATCAAGATTGCCAGGAGAAATATCAATAACCTCAGATATGTAGATGACACCACCCTTATGGCAGAAAGTAAAGAAGAACTAAAGAGCCTCTTGATGAAAGTGAAAGAGGAGAGTGAAAAAGTTAGCTTAAAGTTCAACATTCAGAAAACTAATATCATGGCATCTGGTCCCATCACTTCATGAGAAATAGATGGGGAAACAGTGGAAACAGTGGCTGACTATTTTTCTGTGACCAAAATCACTGCGGATGATGATTGCAGCCATGAAATTAAAAGACGCTTACTCCTTGGAAGGAAAGTTATGACCAACCTAGACAGCATATTAAAAAGCAGAGATATTACTTTGCCAACAAAGGTCCATCTGGTCAAGGCTATGGTTTTTCCAGTGGTCATGTATGAATGTGAGAGTTGGACTATAAAGAAAGCTGAGCACCAAAGAATTGATGGTTTTGAACTGTGGTGTTGGCGAAGACTCTTGAGAGTCCCTTGGACTGCAAGGAGATCCAACCAGTCCATCCTAAAGGAGATCAGTCCTGAATGTTCATTGGAAGGACTGATGTTGAAGCTGAAACTCCAATACTTTGGCCCCTGATGCAAAGAGCTGACTCATTTGAAAAGACCCTGATGCTGGGAAAGATTGAAGGCAGGAGGAGAAGGGGACGGCAGAGGATGAGATGGTTGGATGGCATCACCGACTCAATGGACATGGGTTTGAGTGAACTCTGGGAGTTGGTGATGGACAGGGAGGCCTGGTGTGCTACGATTCATGGGGTTGCAAAGAGTCAGACACGACTGAGTGACTGAACTGAACTGAATTATTTGTTGTGGGGACCATCCTGTGCATTGTATGATGTTTAGCAGATTCCCTGGCTTCTACCTATTAGATGCCAGTAGCTTGTTCCAATCCCCTCAAGTTGTCACTACCCAAAATATCTTCAGTCATTGCTAAAACTTCTTCTGGGAAGCAAAACTTTCCCAGTCAAGAGATATTGTTCTAGAATGAAGAGGACATTAAATAAACACTCATCAAGGTAGATAAATGTGATGACAGAAGCATAAACAAGAGAGATTCCATTTATCTTGGCAAGAATGGAGAGATGAGTCCAATGTGGAGACTACCTGTTCCAGCCCAGAAAAATAGCTGGTATTCCTTCCAACATGAGGCTTTCTCTGATTACTTGTCTTCTGTCTTCCCTAGTTTCCTACAGTAGCATTCACCGACCCTGTACTAGGCAGCCAGGTACAGTACTGAACACCAGGCATGCTTTATATCATTGTATTCTTGTAAGTACCCTATAAGCATAATTGGACCACAAACCACTAAAGACTCACTACATAAGTAAATTGAAATAGTAAATTGAATGAAAGCTGAGACAGTGACTGCTTCTACTTCTTGTTCATCCTCCAGGCCACAGCCTCCCATTTCATCAGTTACCACAACCTTTTTGAATTGTCAATATCTCCTGCCTTTTGAGCCTCCAAAACTACTCCCCCCAATTTTCCCATCACCCAAATTTCTTTGTTTGATCTTACTATTCCCTAGGCCTGATCTCCCATCTTGCTTCTTCCTTTTCCCACCAGTGTTCTCAAAACTTCAGAGTTGCCCAGCCATCTCCTTCACTGTCCTTACACTGGGGGGCCTTCTTATACCCTTTACTGAAATCATTCTCATCAGTTTCCCCAAAGCATAGAATCCAGAGGTATCCTGTCATCCCATTCAATCTGTCCTCCATGTTTGATGTTATTTAAAACTCTCCTCCTTGGAACTTTCTTCTTCCTTGGCACCCTGCACCCTTCAGGTCTACCTTCTGCCTCCTATCCGATAGATCTGGGTAGCCTCCACTGTTCCTCCAAGTTCCCAGTTCCTTTTCCCAATCTCTATCTACACTCATTGCTCAGGCATTGTTTTAGCTTTCAGAGCTTTATTTAACCTACCTTTGTGGAAGACTAGCTTAACTCACTTTTGCAATGCATCTGGACACTCTACCTGAATACAACCTTGACATCTCAAATTGAAAGTGTCCCAAAGAAAAGGCTCTATCTTTTCTTCAAAGTCAGTTCTTTCCCTCAGCCTCTCAAAATCTGTTGTTTCTTTTAGTAGGAAGAATCATTCTCGGAGCTTCAGAATGAATTGTCTACATTCATTTTTGTTCATGAAGTCACTCCTTGAACCTGTTGTGGGCACCATGCTTTACATACTGTCTGCCCTCATGGAACTCGCAGTCCATCTGGCAAGACAGATGGTCAAAAGAAAGTGCAAAGAGCTTTGATGAGGGTTATAGTAGGAGAAGTCTAATGTGTAGTGAGTCTCTCCTCTTCTTTACCACCTAGACCCAAAGAGCTGGTAAGTGTTCTGGTTCTCCCATCATTGTGCCCCTCCAATCAGCTGCTTGCTCTCCAAACTCCTGGCCACTGCCTTGGCCTCCTAAGTTGTCTTATTTCCTCTTATTTCTTTTCACTTCTCTGAATTCTCACATGTTATGTTGCCTTGTAATATCTTCCTTCTTATCGGTCCCCTCACAACACTATAAGTTTATTCAGCATAACTGTGTGTGTGTGTGTGTGTGTGTGTGCACGCACAACTGATCATTCAGTCATGTCTGACCTCTTTTGTGACCCTGTGGACTGTAGCCCACCAGGCTCCTCTGTCCATGGAATTCTCCAGGTAAGAATACTGGAGTGGGTTACCATGCCCTTTTCCAGGGCATCTTTCTGATCCAGGGATTGATCCGGGGTTTCCCTCACTATGGGCAGATTCTTTACTGTCTGAGCCACCTTGGAAGCCAAAGAGAGAGAATATTGCATTTAAATTCTAGCACTGACACTTACTTCTTTTACATTATATGATCTTAATTGTGTAATCTCTTGAAAGCCTCAACTTCTACATCTTTGAGTGGGATTAATAATAGACATTATCTATCAATGTCTCAATTATGATTTTCAAGTGAAGTCGCTCAGTCGTGTCCGACTCTTTGCGACCCCATGAACTGTAGCCTACCAGGCTCCTCCCTCCATGGGATTTTCCAGGCAAGAGTACTGGAATGGGTTGCCATTTCCTTCTCCAGGGGATCTTCCTGACCCAGGGATCGAACCCGGGTCTCCTGCATTGTAGGCAGGCACTTTACCATCTGAGCCACCAGGGAAGTCAGCTGGTAAAGAATCCACCCGCAATGCAGGAGACCTCGGTTCAATCCCTGAGTTGGGAAGATCCCCTGGAGAAGGGAAATGCTACCCACTCCAGTATTCTGGCCTGGAAAATTCCATGGACTACAGGTGATTTTAGAACATGGGTATTGGGCTTGTTGCATATATTCACCCTACCTAAAGCTTTTCATTATTCATAAGATATTTGTGAAAATTAAATGAAATTAGGAGAATGCTAATCACAGTGCCTGTCACAGTTCCTAACACATAGATAGCCTCCAGAACAAAGTGGTCCTCAGCAGTGAAGGAAGGGTCACTCTTCATGCCACCAAATCCTTGCTGGGCTGGGATTATCTTATCTCTTTATTGGTTTGTACTGTGTTCTTCTCCACTGGAACTAAGCTTCAAGAGGGCAGAGACCCTGTCTGTCTTCGCTCCCCATTGTATGTCAAGTGTGCTCAGGAGGCAGTTGATGAGTGGTAATCGCAAACATGAACTGTGAAGACACACCATCATGGTTCCCTCATTCTACATAGAGATAATTAACCTCAGAGAGGTGAAGCAGCTTGTTCAAGGGCCCAGAGCTAGTGAGTGGTCTAATACCTTCTTTTAGATGTTGTGCATCTTAAGAGTACATCTGTGTATATATGTTTATATGTGTGTGATGGAATGGGTGTGGGGGATAGGTTGTGGGAAAACAGCCCACCATTGACCCTGTTTAAGTTTGTAGTCAAACCTCCCTGGACCTCTATCATACAAGCCACAGTTTAGATACAGCATTCTCCATCCAGAGAGCTGGTTTTCTGAGCCTAATATTAGGAGGGGAACACTTCTTCCCCACTGCACATGCTTCAGAGCAAATGATCAGGACTGAGAGAAGCAGAGGAGAAAAATCAAGAGGCCAGAGTGTCACATGGAAGCTCTCCTCTCTTTCTCAGCATCTCCCAGCCTGCAAAACACCTGTGTTATTGGGCTATGATAGCCTAGCTGTCCAACCCAAGTCCTACCTTGTGGGCAAGGCTTGAGTCTTTTCAGCCCTGCCTTGACTGGATGCACCATTTGCTGTTGTTCAGTCACTAAGTCTGTCCAACTCTTTGTGACCCCACGAACTACAGCACTCTAGGCTTCCCTGTCCTTCACTATCTCCTGGAGTTTGCTCAAACTCATGTCCATTGAGTTAATAATGCCATCCAACCATCTCATCCTCTGTCACCCCCTTCTTCTCCTTCCCTCAAATTTTCCCCAGCATCAGGGTCTTTTCCAATGCACCATTATTACCACACAACTAAGATACCTTCCTCAAGGCTTATATCAGGAATAAAACTGACATCTTGATTTCCACCTGCCTATCTCTATGAGTTCAGAACTCAGCTGGGAGTATTAGAAAGGGACTTTTGAACTGACCCCACCAAACAAAGCAACAACATCCAAGGAAGAACTTTGCATGTATACTGATTTAATTTTATTTCATTAATTCCAGTTTGGTTTGTATCGCTAATACCAAGATGGCACATGATGTTAAATCTGAGTCAACATCTCAAAGGAATGTGAAAAAATTGGAAAGGGTCCAGAGGAAACTTAATAGAATGGTGAAAGTTGAAACCAGGCCATGGTAGGGAAAGGTAAAACGGATCAGAAGATTTAGTTCAAAGCAGATTTGGCTATGATATGACAGAGTCTTCACATTTTTCAAGGGCTACCATGCAAAAGAGTGGTTTAATCAGATTATGTGACTTCCAAGGGCAGAACTAAGTGCACTGATGAATGTTCCAAGGAGGCATAATTTGGCTCATTATAAAAATTATATTTGCAATGACTAGCACTGGATAGACGTATAGTTACCACCTACAGATGGCCCTTTATGTGTATTGTCTCATTTCATCCTGGCAGCAGTCCCGGTGAGATCAGTATATGATTATCTCCATTTAACAGATAAAGAAACTGAGGTTCTGGCAGGTAGATTAATTTGCCCTAGGTCAAAAAACTAATAAGTGGCAAGGCAGGAGTTAGTAAATGCATCAGTCATTGTCCTAAGTGTGCGGTCTTAACCACTACATGATACTATTCACCCTGAATGACAGCGACCAGACCTGCACTTAGATGCACCTGTGTTGTTTCAAAAGAGGAACAGAGTTTTGGTTTTGTTTCTATTCTTCTTTTTAGTGATGCCCAGGTTTGGTTTGACTTTCTAGGCTACAGGACCTCAGTAAATATGAGTGTTTATAAGAAAATAGGATTCAGGGCTTCCCTGGTGGCTCAGTGGCAAAGAATCTGCCTGGAAACACAGGAGACACAGGTTCAATCGCTGGTCCAGGAAGATCCCACATGCTGTGGCTTAACTAAGTCCATGCACTGCAACTACTGAGCCTGTGCTCTAGAGCCCAGGAGCCACAACTACTGAAACCCACGTGCTGCAACTAGTGAAACCCACGCGCCCCAGAGTCCATGTCTGTAACAAGAGAAGCCACTAGAGTGAGCACCCCACACACCGCAACAAGAGTAACCCCTGCTTGCTGCAGCTAGATAATAGCCCATGGGCAACGAAGATCCAGCACAGCCAAAAATACAAGTAGATAAAGTTATTTTTTCAAAACAGGATTCAATGAAACCCAGATCCCTTCCCAGTGTTTCAATTGCCCTATCAAAGCCTTTGACCCATAAAGATGACATTGGGGTTTCACTCAACCTAAGACCATGTTGGGCGCTGACTGTTTCAAGTTAAGATCCATCCAGTGCAGTCCCTGGGCCTTGAGTCCTCTGCACACAAAGAGCATTCCACACAGGTCCCTAATAGCTTCTGTTTTTGAATTTTAGAATTGTTTTTCAGTGGACATGTATCTTTTCAGTGTCCTGTTTATGGCCTAAAATCCACGTGAGATGGAAAATCTGAGCACAGAGGAACTCATAAGGTATACCAGTGGGCAAGGGAGTGGAAGTGGGGGCCAGGGAGCACATGCTGGGTGTGGTAAATTCTATGTTAAAGAGGAGATACCCCTTTGTGACAATGGTGGGTGGGATGGATGCAGACGTCCCTGGATCACCCAAGCCAGACATGCTCCTCCATTCCACTCCATGTCTGTCCTAGACTCCCTCCTGCTCCCTGCTTACCTAGCCCTGTCTTATCCTCTTTGGCACCTGGATTCACTGACTTGTGTTACCCCCGGGTGTCTGTTTTTCTCCATTTTGTTCAGTGCAGCAGAACTATATGAACCATCTACTCCTTAACCTGATGTCCCTGGCCTTGATTCAGAACCTCTGCCCACACTGTGTCCTAGTGCATACTTATTGACATCCTATGATCTCATCTAATCACCAGCTCTGAGGGCCCAGCACTGGAGGGTAGGGGATGATGCAAAGGACCAGCATCTGGAAAGGGTTCATTGTTAGGAATATAAATAGGGGACACCAAAATGTGTGGGGCAATCAAGGTTCAGAGCAAAAAACAAATGGACAAGGCAGCTATGTCCACAAGGCAGTAAGCAAGGATAATCTTAGATCAATCTTCAAAAAAAATTTTTTAATAGGAGTCTAATTGCTTTATATCGTTGCGCTAGTTTCTGCCATACCACTACATGAGAAATATGAAACACTTCATGTATTTGTGTGTTATCCTTGCCCCAGGGCCAAGTTAATCTGTGTCATTCCAATTTTAGTATATGTGCTGCTGAAGCGAGCACTTCGATGGCTTTTTTGAGATGAACTTGTTTGGACCAGGAATCTTTCTGAAGAGGGCTAAGGACAAAGGCCACCTAAGTGGGAGGGGTAAGAAGAAGGACAGGCAGGAGTCAGAGGACAGAGCAGTGGGGGAGAAGTGTGGACATATAGTGTTCTGGAAGGCAAAGGAGGCCGTGTCAAGAAGGAAAACACAGTCAGCAGTGCTGGCGTGGGAGCCATGCTCAGGGGACGAGGAGGGTACCAGTGACACTTGGGAGAGCAGCTTCAACAGCTGGGGTATGACCAGAGGGTGTTCTGTTCGTGCTGCATCCTGGGTGACCAGGCGCACGCTTCGAACCAAGTCATCACAAAGCCCTGTCCAGAGAAAGCCGAGAATGGCGTCTCTACAGAGCAATGGGCCCTCCGCAACTCAGCCAAGTCACTCTGACCTTTCTACACGGGTGACCTCAGGAAAAAGAACCAGCAGAGATAAGTCCTTAAGCAAGGGAGTCTATGGGGACAAACCCATTGTGTCCAACCAATGACCACGACAAGGAGAGGACATTTCACCCACTTGGTTCATTCACTAATGGCTCTCTCACTCATGAACACTGAGATGGGTCTAATGTGCTCAGAGACAGAGAAGGAACTTGGTCATAAAAGAGATCTGGTCTCTGCCATCAAACAGCT
Source organism: Dama dama (assembly GCF_033118175.1). Lineage (NCBI taxonomy): Eukaryota > Metazoa > Chordata > Mammalia > Artiodactyla > Cervidae > Dama > Dama dama. The sequence goes on along the minus strand of NC_083684.1, from coordinate 14,728,881 downwards.
TACAACACATTTGGGGGAACTTCATTCCATGAATATATCCGCCAACCTCAACACGCCATCTAAAATGCCTAATAAAGTCCCCATTCAGATTTTACAAAATTACCCAAGTTAGCAATACCTTTTTTATGCCTCTCTGTAGAATGCTAAGGTTAAGCTTAAAATGAATGATCAAAGAGGATTTGTGTTCATTAAAAACAATCTGATAGACTGACTAAATTATACACTCACTGAAGACTGTATTGATTCCTTACAATACATACCAATGACCTCTTCCCTTGAAGCATTAACCATGATATGTTGCTTGTGTTTCTCTTTCTCCATTCTCCTTCTCCAAACCTAATCAAGATCTAGGTCTGTATTTCCAACGGTCCCCTCACTGCCCTCAAACTCAAACCTGAAGTTAGATTCACCATATGGCATCTCTCCATTATCACCCTTTTAAGGCATCCTCATCCCTATCTGTGGTACCTTTCATTTTATCTTCTCTCATGAGCATATTCTGCATCCAGACAACTACCAAGTTATGTGTCAAGCAGGGTCTTGTGCCCATAAAAGATGTTCAACACTTACTTGCTGATGAATGGACACATTTTATATTCTTGAAACATTTATAGCCGACTGGTAACTGTAGCTATGGCACTGATAGTGACAGCTGTTAAGAGCAAGGCTTTGGGTGGCAGATGGGTCTGACCTGGGTTTAGTCTCATAAGACGCTTGCTCCTTAGAAGAAAAGTTATGACCAACCTAGACAACATATTAAAAAGCAGAGATATTACTTTGCAAATAAAGATCTATCTAGTCAAAGCTATGGTTTTTCTAGTAGTCATGTATGGATGTGAGAGTTGGAATATAAAGAAAGCTGAGTGCCAAAAAATTGATGCTTTTGAACTGTGGTGTTGGAGAAAACTCTTGAGAGTCCCTTGGACTGCAAGGAGATCCAACCAGCCCATCCTAAAGGAAATCAGTCCTGAATGTTCATTGGAAGGATTGATGCTGAAGCTGAAACTCTAATATTTTGGCCACCTGATATGAAGAACTGATTCATTTGAGAAGACCCTGATGCTGGGAAAGTTTGGAGGTGGGAGGAGAAGGTGATGACAGAGGATGAGATGGTTGGATGGCATCACCAACTCAATGCACATGAGTTTGAGTAAGCTCCAGGAATTGGTGATGGACAGGGAGGCCTGGTGTGCTGCAGTCCATGGGGTCGCAAAGAGTCGGACACGACTGAGTGAGTGAACTGAACTGATGTTGCTTAGTATTCCAAGGACTTTGGACACATCATTTCCTCATTCATAAGATGTTAGTTATTAAGGTTGTGGGAATCAAATATAAAAAGTATGTAGAGCTCTGAGTGCAGAGATGTTATTTCCTTTAGTCCCTAGTCCACTGTCAGCCTAGAAAAGGAAATGGCAACTCATTCCAGTATTCTTTTTTTTTTAATTGAAGGGTAAGTGCTTTACAGAATTTCATTGTTTCTGTCAAACCTCAACATGAATCAGCCATAGGTATACATATATCCCCCCCATCTTTTGAACCTCCCTCCCATCTCCCTCCCCATCCTAACCTTCTAGGTTGATACAGAGCCCCTGTTTGAGTTTCCTGAGACATACAGCAAATTTCTGTTGGCTCTCTATTTTACATATGGTAATGTAAGTTTCCATGTTACTATTGCCTGGAAAATCCCACGGGCAGAAGAACCTGGTGGGCTACGGTCCATGAGGTCTCAAGAGTCAGAAGTAGCGACTAAACCACCACCACCCACTGTCAATGCTTATCCCCTTCAGCAGTCTAATGTTAAGTTTAAAGGAGCCCAGAGAATTCCCTGGTGGTCCAGTGATTAGGACTCCTGACTTTCACTGCTGAGATTGCAGGTTCAATCCTTGGACAGGGAAGTAAGATCCCCCACAAGCCACGTGTTACACGCCCCTCCACCCCCTCACCAATGCCGCCAGAAAAACAAATTCAAAGGAGCCTAAATCCCAAGCTGATGCCAACAGTATTCCATTTTAGAACACAAATTGGACTGTTTAGTAAGTCCTAGAAAGGGATGACCATCCACCTAGGACTCTGTTCGGGGCGTACGATAAAGACTTCCACATCAAACATATTCTTCTTCCCTTCCCTGATCTCTCTTCCATTGTACCTAGTTTTGAAAATTTCATTAAAAATTATGCAATTCAAAAAAAATATCCAACTGAACAAGTTTTAATGAGTGCTGGCTGTGTGTGTCATGTCTGATTAACCAGTTGCCTGGAAGACCTTATTTTCCTTGTAGAAAGTAACTTTTTCAGATCCTAATGAGCTCCCTCCCACACCCAACACTGGGCTTCATGCTACTCTGGGAATCCTTCTGGAGGTACCCTCTGTTAGAAAAAAGCCGTGGGAGGAAAAAAGCCACCTCTAATGACCGGTGGTAAAGGCCTTTATTGAGCGGTCACTCTCGGGCAGAACTCCCGGGGGCGGGTGAGTGAGGAGACAAAGGGAGTCTGCAAGGTATGAGGGGTGGGGAGGGGTTTTATAGCCAGGGCCGGCGTTTAAGCCAGGTCTTTTCATATAAGGAAGAAAGCGCGGGCTACAGAGGCGGTCAGTGTCCGAGGGCTCCAGGTCGGTACCTGATTGGACCAGGCTGCAGGGGGTCAGTCCCCGGAAGTTTAGCCAGCCTCCGGAATTTGCCTTGCGGCACTTTCCCGGGGCATGCCCCGACCTTTCACCCTCCATTTCTTTGTCAGCCATTGTTTTTCCTTTTGGTTCTCTTTTTATCCTACCTAACCTCACCCATTACCACATCAACAGACAAAATCACCTCTCTTCCTCCCTCCCCCTCCTCTTTCTCATCCACTAACTCCATCTATAACTGTGAGTGTGAGTGTGTGTGTGTGTGTGTGATCATTTCCAGTTTACAGAGGAGAAACCAGTTTAAAGCCTAAAACCAGGTACTTTGAAAGATCACACTGCTAGTAAGAGGTATCTAGCAGATATCAGACTGCCCCAGATCCTTGACCATTTTAAAAAATTGTTTTAATTGGAGTATAATTGTTTTACAGTATTGTGCTAATTTCTGCTGTACAATGATGTAAATTAACTATGGATGTGTGCTACGTCACTTCGGTCATGTACCACTCTTTGTGACTTCATGGACTGTAGCCCTCCAGGCTCCTCTGTCCATGGGATTCTCCAGGCAAGAACACTGGAGTGGGTTGCCATTCCCTCCTCCAGGATATCTATATGCATACATATATCTGGGGCTTCCCAGATGGTGCTAATGGTAAAGAACACTCCTGCCAGCGCAGGTGATGCGGGTTCAGTCCCTGGATGGGGAAGATCCCTTGGAGGAGGGCGTAGCCTATAGTCCATGGGGTCACAAAGAGCCGGACACGACTGAGGCACTTAGCAGACAAGCACACACATTTATCCCCTCCTTCTTTGGCCTCTCTCCCACCTCACCCCAATCCCACCCCTCTATTTCCTTCCTCCAGTGGTCTTCCCAACCCAGGGATCAAACCTGGGTCTCCTGCATTACAGGCAGAGCCTTCAGCATCTGAGCCCCCGCGGGAAGCCCCTTCCCACTCCTCTAGTGTGAAAGAAAAATTCAAAACGACTCCATTTTAGATAGCACTGCCATTCTGAGTGAAAACCCCTCCCGAGAAGAAGAAAAAAACTTTTTCAAACCAACCAATCAGAAGGAGACAAGTTGCCCTCCACCCCTAGGCAATCTAAGAAGGGCGGGAAAGTCCCTCACCCCACCCTCACCCCACCAAGACTTCCCGCTTCCCCTGCTGCACAGTATGAATTAACCAATCCCCTTAAGCTTCCCTTCCTGCTTCCCCTGCTATACAGTATAAAAAAGATTCGCCGCTTTCACTTGGGGCTCCTTCCCCATTGTGTGAAGAGAGCCCGTGCTCGAGCGTGTAATAAACTTCCTCACCGCTTTTGCATCGATCCGCGGCTCCTGTGGTGTTTGGTGGGATTCCGCGATCCGGGTACAACACTAGGTCATCACAAAGCGCTGAGCTGAGCCCTCCTCCCACCCCCCCCACCCCCCCCCCACCCCCCCGTGCTACACGGCAGCTTCCCCCAGCTCTCTATTTTGCACACGGTAGTGTATATGCACCTTGACCATCTGGAAGGGCTCTCATCCACAGCACACTTCACTCCCAGCAAGCAGAACCTGTGATCTGGTCCACCGGCTGCCCAGAATGCTGGGGTCCTTTCAGGCAGTGGCCATGGAAACCAGAGGGCTTCCCTGGTGGCTCAGATGGTAAAGAATCGCCTGCAATGCAGGAGACCTGGGTTCAGTCCCTGAGTTGGGAAGATCCTCTGGAGGAGGGCATGACAACCTATACCAGTATTCTTGCCTGGAGAATCCCCATGGACAGAGGAGCCTGGCGGGCTACAGTCCAAGGGGTCGCAGACTCGACTGAGCGACCAAGTACACATACAGCAGGGAGAGCCAGCTGGAGTTTAAGCCTCTCCTCCTCTTGCCAAAGGGGGTGGGGGTGACAGCCCTTAACTAGTTATTGACAGGTATGAGGGTATCCCCTGGCCCGCATTAAGGACAGCTCTCCCTGTGCCGCCCGGGCCTCCTGATCTTCCCCGGGCTACTGAGCTAATACAGGAGCCAAACGCACTTCCCTTGTTGCTGAATTGGGGCTTGGCCTCCTCCCCTTCCCTGTTCATCTTCCCTACTCCAGGACCTTTCACCCTTAACCTGTAAACCTTTCCAATAAATTCCTTTCACACAAATCTTCACCTCGATCCCTGCCCCTAGAGAACCTACCCTGAGGCAAGGTGCATGCAAGGTTCCAACCCAAGCTTGTCAGGTCTCAACCCTCTTTTGCCTCCACGGTGCTTGACATGCTGTTGCAGAGTGGCTGGGCCCTTCACTAATCTCACAGCCATTTAAAAAAATTGACTGACTGCCATAAGCCTGAGGGGCCTTGAAGACAAACGTGGGTTTGAATGCCCTATGTGCTATAATTATATGTCTCGGAGACAAAAGCCCTTTATCTTAGCAAAGTGAAATAGGGGACTCAAGGAAAAAGGTTTTTTGAACTTGTAATTGTCCTACACCAGGGTCCATAATTAAGTAGACACTACAGTGGACTTTATCCTTTTAATATGATCTCTTTGTTAAATGGTTTTGTTATGAGAAATGGAATATTTCCTGCTATATCCATAAATAAGAATATCACAGTCATCAGGGATTGCAACCCTCCAAAGTGAGGTGGTGAACCCTAAGGGCACTCAGGAAGGAAAAGAATACCTCCCACCTAGCAGCCATCAGACTTCAGCCACTCCCTGCAGTTGAACCCTGAGGAAAGGAAGCTCAGGATGTGAAAACACAGGATGCTGGCCCCAGGCAGCCAAGGCGTGTATGAAAGGAAAGATTTTAGTGAGCCCGCATCTTCCCATACAGCCCGCATCTTCCCAAGTTCCTTAACTTAGGATATTTGATTTTCTTTAATTAACAACAGCCTTCTGATGTTCAGACTACCTGCCCTTCGTTTCAAAAGTTCTGTGTAACAGGTCTCCTCTCCTCGCCTCCTCCGAGCAATTTTCTCAGGGTTTCTTGAGATGCTGTCTCAAGTAACAGCTTGAGAGGCTTGGCTTGAGGCCCTAAAAATTTCCACCAAGTAAAACATAATTCTCAACTTTTAGATTATGAATATTTTTAAAGTCCACAGTTATATAAGTAGTATAACTACATTAGACAAGCTCTGAGGGAAAAAACAAATCTAAGTACTCTGATCCAACCATTCACAGACTATTTCCTTCTAGTGCTTTTCACGTTCATGTGACACGGATATAATCTTAGCCAAACACCAGGATCCCCTGGTGCTTTCCCTTAGTTCAGTTTCCATGTTATAGCACAGTTGTCAGGTCATTTTATATGAATTTTTCAAATTCTCATTTTATATCCAGAGACTATACCATCATTTGTCACCATTTTGTTTTTTCTTCATTTTAATGACATTTGTTGCTTTCTTTCTAATTTTACAATGTTGTCACCATTTTGATTGCTTTTGATATTTCACAATTTTAAATAATTTTGTAAATGTACCAGTTTGGTTTGCATCTATCCTTTTTCTCACATTTCAGATTCTTCTTTAAGAGACATGTCCAAAAAAAAAAAAAAGAGGGAGGAGCCAAGATGGCGGAGGGGTAGGACGGGGAGACCACTTTCTCTCCTACAAATTCATCAAAAGAATAACTGCACGCAGAGCAAACTTCGCAAAACAACTTCTGATCACTAGCTGAGGTCATCAGGCGCCCAGAAAAGCAGCCCATTGTCTTCGAAAGGAGGTAGGACAAAATATAAAAGATAAAAAGTGAAACAAAAGAGCTAAGGACGGAGATCCGTCCCGGGAGCTCTTAGGCGGCATTGCTTGGGGTAGGGTCCGGGCCTGAGTGCCCTGAGGACAATCGGAGGGAGCTTCTGTGAGTTGCCAACTTGAACTGTGGGAGACCAAAGGAGAGAGAGTAAATTAGCCGGCCCGAACACACTGCCGGCCGTTCGCAGAACAAAGAGACCGAGAGGGTCCAGAGAGGAGCTCGCAGGCTGCGGACCGGCCCAGCCGCGCTGGAGGCAGGAGGCAGGGGGGAGGGGAAGGTCGCGGCGAGACACAGGGCGCAGGCACCCGACCGGCGCGGGTGGGGACTGGGGCTGGGGACGCGGAGGGCAGAAGGCGCGCGCACCCGACTGGCGCCAGCGGAAACTGAGACTGGGTCCGCGGAAGGGAGGGGGCGCGCCACACCTGGGGAGAGTGCGCCCACCGAGCCCCTGGCTGCCTGGACCGCTCTGACGGGGAGGGCACAGAGAGCAGGCGCAGCTTTTCCTTCCGCGCTTTTATGGAACACCCGAGGGCTGGAACCTCGCGCAGCGCGGGGCGCGCTCCATATAGAACAGCCGGGAACCTGAGCAGCGCAGAGGAGAGAGCAGCATCAGCCCCTCCTGGCAGCCCCAGCCCATCCCCGCGGCGCAAGCTCGTCCCCACAGCGCCAGCCCCTCCCCGCAGAGCGACGGAACTAGCTACCTGAATAAGAGTCCACCTCCGCCCGCCTGTGCCAGGGCGGAAATGAGGCTCTGAAGAGACCGGCAAACAGAAGCCAAATAAACAAAGGGAACCGCTTCAAAAGGGACTGGTGCAACAGATTAAAATCCCTCTAGGAAACATTGTCTACACCGGAGGAGCCTGTAGATATCGAGAAGCGTAAGCTGGAACGAGGAGCTATCTGAAACTGAGCCGAACCCACACTGACCGCAACAGCTCCAGAGAAACTTCTAGTTATAATTTTACTTTTTTCTCTTTTTTTTATTTTTTTTTTATTTTTTTCTTTTTTATTTTTTCTCTTTTATTTTCCTTTAAAATCCCCTATTACTCCCCCATTACTCCTTAACTTTCATTTCCATAGACTTTTACGATTTTTTAATTAGGGGGAAAAAAAAATTTTTTTTTCCTTTTTTTTTTTTTTCTTTTTCTTTCTTTTTTTTCTTTCCTTTCTCTCTTCTATTTTCTATTTTTCTTTTTATCTTATTTCTTTTAAAGTCCTCTAGTACTCCTCTACTACTCCTTAATTTTCATTTTCAATACACTATAACCTTACAAAAAAAAAAAAGAAGAGAAGCCCTATTTTTAAACCGAAGATTATTCTCTCCCAATCTTGACTCTCTGTTTTCTACCTCAGAACACCTCTATTTCCTCCTTTCCCCTTCTCATCCCAATCCAATTCTGTGAATCTTTGTAGGTGACTGGGCTACGGAGAACACTCTGGGAACAGACAGCTGTGTAGATCTGTCTCTCTCCTCTTGAGTCCCCCTTTTTCTCCTCCTGTTCATCTCTATCTCCCTCCTCCCTCTCCTCTTCTTCATGTGACTCTGTGAACCTCTCTGGGTGTCCCTAACGGGGGAGAATCTTTTAGCCATTAACCTAGAAGTTTTCTTATCAGGGCTGCATAGTTGGAGAAGTCCTGAGACTACAGGAAGAATAAAACTGAAATCCAGAGGCAGGAGACTTAAGCCCAAAACCTGAGAACACCAGAAAACTCCTGACTACAAGGAACTTTAAGTAATAAGTGACTGTCCAAAAGCCTCCATACCTACACTGAAACCAACCACCACACAAGAGCCAATAAGTTTCAGAGCAAGACATACCACGCAAATTCTCCAGCAACGCAGGAACATAGCCCTGAACATCAACATACAGGCTGCCCAAGGTCACACCTAACACATAGACCCATCTCAAAACTCATTACTGGGCACTCCATTGCTCTCCAAAGAGTAGAAATCAAGTTCCACGCACCAGAACACTGATGCAAGCTTCCCTAACCAGGAAACCTTGACAAGCCAATCGTCTAACCCCACCCACTGGGTTAATCCTCCACAACAAAAAGGAACCACAGACCTCCAGAATACAGAAAGCCCACTCCAGACACAGCAATCTAAACAAGATGAAAAGGCAAAGAAATACCCAACAGGTAAAGGAACATGAAAAATGCCCACCAAGTCAAACAAAAGAGGAGGAGATAGGGAATCTACCTGAAAAAGAATTTAGAATAATGATAATAAAAATGATCCAAAATCTTGAAAACAAAATGGAGTTACAGATAAATAGCCTGGAAACAAAGATTGAAAAGATTCAAGAACTGTTTAATAAAGACCTAGAAGAAATAAAAAAGAGTCAATTACAAATGAATAATGCAATGAATGAGATCAAAAACACTTTGGAGGGAACCAAGAGTAGAATAACGGAGGCAGAAGATAGGATAAGTGAGGTAGAAGATAAAATGGTGGAAATAAATGAAGCAGAGAGGAAAAAAGAAAAAAGGATCAAAAGAAATGAGGAAAACCTCAGGGACCTCTGGGACACTGTGAAACACCCCAACATTCGAATCATAGGAGTTCCAGAAGAAGAAGACAAAAAGAAGGGCCATGAGAAAATACTCGAGGAGATAATAGCTGAAAACTTCCCTAAAATGGGGAAGGAAATAGCCACCTAAGTCCAAGAAACCCAGAGAGTCCCAAACAGGATAAACCCAAGGCGAAACACCCCAAGACACATATTAATCAAATTAACAAAGATCAAACACAAAGAACAAATATTAAAAGCAGCAAGGGAAAAACAACAAATAACACACAAAGGGATTCCCATAAGGATAACAGCTGATCTATCAATAGAAACCCTCCAGGCCAGAAGGGAATGGCAGGACGTACTGAAAGTAATGAAAGAGAATAACCTACAACCTAGATTACTGTATCCAGCAAGGATCTCATTCAGATATGAAGGAGAATTCAAAAGCTTTACAGATAAGCAAAAGCTGAGAGAATTCAGCACCACCAAACCAGCTCTTCAACAAATGCTAAAGGATCTTCTCTAGACAGGAAATGCAGAAAGGTTTTATAAATGTGAACCCAAAACAACAAAGTAAATGGCAACGGGACCACACCTATCAATAATTACCCTAAATGTAAATGGGTTGAATGCCCCAACCAAAAGACAAAGATTGGCTGAATGGATACAAAAACAAGACCCCTATATATGCTGTCTACAAGAGACCCACCTCAAAGCAAGAGACACATACAGACTAAAAGTGAAGGGCTGGAAAAAAATATTTCATGCAAACGGAGACCAAAAGAAAGCAGGAGGCGCAATACTCATATCAGATAAAATAGACTTTCAAATAAAGGAAGTGAAAAGAGACAAAGAAGGACACTACATAATGATCAAAGGATCAATCAAAAAAGAAGATATAACAATTATAAATATATATGCACCCAACATAGGAGCACCGCAATATGTACGGCAAACACTAACGAGTATGAAAGAGGAAATTAATAGTAACACAATAATAGTGGGAGACTTTAATACCCCACTCTCAACTATGGATAGATCAACTAAACAGAAAATTAACAAGGAAACACAAACCTTAAATGACACAATGGACCAGCTAGACCTAATTGATATCTATAGGACATTTCACCCCAAAACAATCAACTTCACCTTTTTCTCAAGTGCACACGGAACATTCTCCAGAATAGATCACATCCTGGGCCATAAATCTGGGCTTGGAAAATTCAAAAAAATTGAAATCATTCCAGTCATCTTTTCTGACCACAGTGCAGTAAGATTAGATCTCAATTACAGGGAAAAAATTGTTAAAACTTCAAACATATGGAGGCTAAATAACACGCTTCTGAATAACCAACAAATCATAGAAGAAATCAAAAAAGAAATCAAAATATGTATAGAAATGAATGAAAATGAAAACACAACAACCCAAAACCTATGGGACACTGTAAAAGCAGTGCTAAGGGGAAGGTTCATAGCATTACAGGCTTACATCAAGAAACAGGAAAAAAACCAATTAAATAACCTAACTCTACACCTAAAGCAATTAGAGAAGGAAGAAATGAAGAACCCCAGAGTTAGCAGAAGGAAAGAAATCTTAAAAAGCAGGGCAGAAATAAATGCAAAAGAAAGTAAAGAGACCATAGCAAAAATCAACAAAGCTAAAAGCTGGTTTTTTGAAAAAATAAACAAAATTGACAAACCATTAGCAAGACTCATTAAGAAACAAAGAGAGAAAAACCAAATTGACAAAATTAGAAATGAAAATGGAGAGATCACAACAGACAACACTGAAATACAAAGGATCATAAGAGACTACTACCAGCAGCTCTATGCCAATAAAATGGACAACTTGGATGAAATGGACAAATTCTTAGAAAAGTATAACTTTCCAAAACTGAACCAGGAAGAAATAGAAGATCTTAACAGACCCATCACAAGCAAGGAAATCGAAACTGTAATCAAAAATCTTCCAGCAAACAAAAGCCCAGGACCAGATGGCTTCACAGCTGAATTCTACCAAAAATTTAGAGAAGAGCTAACACCTATCTTACTCAAACTCTTCCAGAAAATTGCAGATGAAGGTAAGCTTCCAAACTCATTCTATGAGGCCACCATCACCCTAATTCCAAAACCAGACAAAGATGCCACAAAAAAAGAAAACTACAGGCCAATATCACTGATGAACATAGATGCAAAAATCCTTAACAAAATTCTAGCAAACAGAATCCAACAACATATTAAAAAAATCATACACCATGACCAAGTGGGCTTTATCCCAGGAATGCAAGGATTCTTTAATATCCGCAAATCAATCAATGTAATACACCACATTAACAAATTGAAAGATAAAAAGCATATGATTATCTCAATAGATGCAGAGAAAGCCTTTGACAAAATTCAACACTCGTTTATGATTAAAACTCTCCAAAAAGCAGGAATAGAAGGAACATACCTCAACATAATAAAAGCTATATATGACAAACCCACAGCAAGCATCACCCTCAATGGTGAAAAATTGAAGGCATTTCCCCTGAAATCAGGAACAAGACAAGGGTGCCCACTCTCACCACTACTATTCAACATAGTGTTGGAAGTGCTGGCCACAGCAATCAGAGCAGAAAAAGAAGTAAAAGGAATCCAGATAGGAAAAGAAGAAGTAAAACTCTCACTGTTTGCAGATGACATGATCCTCTACATAGAAAACCCTAAAGATTCTACCAGAAAATTACTAGAGCTAATCAATGAATATAGTAAAGTTGCAGGATATAAAATTAACACACAGAAATCCCTTGCATTCCTATATACTAACAATGAAAAAACAGACAGAGAAATTAAGGAAACAATACCATTCACCATTGCAACAAAAAGAATAAAATACTTAGGAGTATATCTACCTAAAGAAACAAAAGACCTATACATAGAAAACTATAAAACACTGATGAAAGAAATCAAAGAGGACACAAACAGATGGAGAAACATACCGTGTTCATGGATTGGAAGAATCAATATTGTCAAAATGGCTATTCTACCCAAAGCAGTCTATAGATTCAATGCAATCCCTATCAAGCTACCAACGGTATTTTTCACAGAACTAGACCAAAGAATTTCACAATTTGTATGGAAATACAAAAAACCTCGAATAGCCAAAGTAATCTTGAGAAAGAAGAATGGAACTGGAGGAATCAACCTGCCTGACTTCAGGCTCTACTACAAAGCCACAGTCATCAAGACAGTATGGTACTGGCACAAAGACAGAAATATAGATCAATGGAACAGAATAGAAAGCCCAGAGATAAATCCACGGACCTATGGACACCTTATCTATGACAAAGGAGGCAAGGATATACAATGGAAAAAAGACAACCTCTTTAACAAGTGGTGCTGGGAAAACTGGTCAACCACTTGTAAAAGAATGAAACTAGAACACTTTCTAACACCATACACAAAAATAAACTCAAGATGGATTAAAGATCTAAATGTAAGACCAGAAACTATAAAACTCCTAGGGGAGAACATAGGCAAAACACTCTCCGACATAAATCACAGCAAGATCCTCTATGACCCACCTCCCAGAATGTTGGAAATAAAAGCAAAACTAAACAAATGGGACCTAATGAAACTTAAAAGCTTTTGCACTACAAAGGAAACTATAAGTAAGGTGAAAAGACAGCCCTCAGATTGGGAGAAAATAATAGCAAACGAAGCAACAGACAAAGGATTAATCTCAAAAATATACAAGCAACTCCTGCAGCTCAATTCTAGAAAAATAAATGACCCAATCAAAAAATGGGCCAAAGAACTAAACAGACATTTCTCCAAAGAAGACATACAGCTGGCTAACAAACACATGAAAAGATGCTTAACATCACTCATTATCAGAGAAATGCAAATCAAAACCACAATGAGGTACCATTACACGCCCGTCAGGATGGCTGCTATCCAAAAGTCTACAAGCAATAAATGCTGGAGAGGGTGTGGAGAAAAGGGAACCCTCTTACACTGTTGGTGCGAATGCAAACTAGTACAACCGCTATGGAAAACAGTGTCGAGATTTCTTAAAAAACTGGAAATAGAGCTGCCATATGACCCAGCAATCCCACTTCTGGGCATACAAACTGAGGAAACCAGATCTGAAAGAGACACGTGCACCCCATTGTTCATCGCAGCACTGTCTATAATAGCCAGGACATGGAAGCAACCTAGATGCCCATCAGCAGATGAATGGATAACGAAGCTGTGGTACATATACACCATGGAATATTACTCAGCCATTAAAAAGAATTCATTTGAACCAGTCCTAATGAGATGGATGAAACTGGAGCCCCTTATGCAGAGTGAAGTAAGCCAGAAAGATAAAGAACATTACAGCATACTAACACATATATATGGAATTAATAAAGATGGTAACGATAACCCTATATGCAAAACAGAAAAAGAGACACAGAAATACAGAACAGACTTTTGAACTCTGTGGGAGAATGTGAGGGTGGGATATTTCAAAAGAACAGCATGTATACTGTCTATGGTAAAACAGATCACCAGCCCAGGTGGGATGCATGAGACAAGTGCTCGGGCCTGGTGCACTGGGAAGACCCAGAGGAATCGGGTGGAGAGGGAGGTGGGAGGGGGGATCGGGATGGGGAATACGTGTAAATCTATGGCTGATTCATAACAATGTATGACAAAACCCACTGAAATGTTGTGAAGTAATTAGCCTCCAACTAATAAAAAAAAAGAAGTAAAACACTGCCAAATTGAAAAAATAATAATAATAAAAAAATAAATTAAATACAAAATTTAAAAAAAAAAAAAGAGAGAGACATGTCCATATCTTGAATTATCAAGTAAAAGAATAACATTTGTGGTTTTGAGGTACACTGCCACATTTCTCTATGTACACCCCAACCCTAAAATGTGTACTGATTTATAATATAAGCCAACCTGAAGCAAAAGCTGTTCCAAGTCATGATGACTTATTTTTTAATGACTTATGAACTGGATTACTATGATGGAGCAGTCAGTCACCCATAGCCAGATATTCTTGAGAGGGAAGTCAAGTGGGCCTTAGGAAGCACTGCTGTTAATAAAGCTAGTGGATGTGACAATTCCAGTGAAACTATTCAAAACCCTAAAGGACGATGCCATCAAGGTGTTGCAGTCAATATGTCTGGAAGACCCAGCAGTGGCCGTAGGACTGGAAAAGGTCAATTCTCATCCCAATTCCCAAGAAGGGTAGTACTTAAACAATGTTCTAACCATCGGATAATTGCATTCATCTCCCGTGAAATAAGATCATGCTTAAATCCTTGCATACTAGGCTTCAGCATTATGTGAACCAAGAACTTCGAGATGTCCAAGCTGGGTTTAGAAAAAGAAAAGGAACCAGAGATCAAATGCCAACATTCACTGGATCATAGAGAAAGCTAGGGAATTTCAGAAAAACAACTATCTCTGTTTCATTGACTATGCCAAAGCCTTCAACTGTGTGGATGATAATAAACTGTGGAAAACTGTTAAAGAGATGGGAATACCAGACCATCTTACCTGTCTCCTGGGAAACATGTATGTGGGTCAAGAAGCAACAGTTAGAACCCTGTATGAAACAACTGATTGGTTCAAGACCGAGAAAGGAATGTGACAGGGCTGCCTGCTGTCACCCTGTTTGTTTAATCTATATGCTGAGCACATCAGGAGAAATGCCGGGCTAGGTGAGTTACAAGCTGGAATCAACATCGGTGGGACAAACATCAACAACTTCATTTATGAGGATGATACCACTCTAACGGCAGAAAGTGCATTTAGAAGTCCTAAATGCAAGTGGCAGCCATGCTGTACTGGAGCAGCCGTGTGGAGATACCCCACGTCCAATGTGAGGAGCGGCGCCTGCGCTTAGCTGGAGCAGCCATGTGGAGATACCCCACGTCCAAGGTCAGAGAAACCCCAGTAAAATGGTAGGTGCTGGAGTGGCTGTGAGGAGATATCCCATGTCCAACGGCAAAGGAGAAGCCCCAACAAGATGGTAGGAGGGGCAAATTCACATTTAGAATCAAACCCCATTCCCGCCAGAGACACTCAGAGGACTCAAACAAACTTTGTGCACAGGACGCAGGGACCCCACAGAGACTGAGACAGAACTGTGTTTGAGCATCTCCTGTGGAGGTAGTGGTCAGCAGTGCTCTGCTGCAGGGACAGGAGCTCTGGGTGTGGGTATGGCATAACTCCTCTTGGAAGAGGTCACCATTAACCCCATTATAGAGCTGCCAGAACTTACACAGGACTGTGACTCTTGGAGGGCACAACAGAACTTTGTGCACCAGGACCCAGGAGAAAGGAACAGTGACCCCACAGGAGACTTGCCTGTGGGTGTCTGGGAGTCTCTGGCGGAGGCGTGGGTCGGCGGTGGCCGGCTGCAGGGTTGGGGGCACTGAGTGTGGCAGTGCATGCATGGGACCTTTTGAGGGAGGTCATCCTTATCTTCATTACCTCCACCACAGTTTGGCCCCAGGTAAATAGCAGGGAGGGAACACAGCTCCACCCATCAACAGAAAATTGGATTAAAGATTTACTGGGCATGGCCCTGCCCATCAGATCAAGACCCAGTATACCCTCAGTCTATCCCATCTGGAAGCTTCCATAAGCCTTTTATCCTTCTCCATCAGAGGACAGACAGACTGAAAAATACCATCACAGAAAACTAACCAATCTGATCACATGGACCACAGCCTTGTCTAACTCAATGAAACTATGAGCCATGGCTTGTAGGGCCACCCAAGACGGATGGGTCATGGTGGAGAGTTCTGACAAAATGTGGCCCACTGGAGAAGGGGATGGGAAACCACTTCAGTATTCTTGCCTTGAGAACCCCATGAAGACTATGAAAAGGCAAAAAGATAGGACACTGAAAGATTAACTCCCCAGGTTGGTAGGTGCCCAATACGCTACTGGAGATCAGTGGAGAAATAACTCCAGAAAGAATGAAGGGATGGAGCCAAAACAAAAACAACACCCAGCTGTTTATGTGACTGATGATGGAAGCAAGGTCCAATGCTGTAAAGAGCAATATTGCATAGGAACCTGGAATGTTAGGTCCATGAATCAAGGCAAATTGCAAGTGATCAAACAGGAGATGATAAGAGTGAACGTCAACATTTTAGGAATCAGTGAACTAAAATGAACTGGAATGGGTGAATTTAACTCAAAAGACCATTATATCCACTACTGTGGGCAGGAATCCCTTAGAAGAAATGGAGTAGCTCTCATAGTCAACAAAAGAGTCTGAAATGCAGTACTTGGGTGCAATCTCAAAAACGACAGAATGATCTCTGCTCATCTCCAAGGCAAACCATTCAATATCATGGTAATCCAAGTCTATGTCCCAACCAGTAATGCTGAAGAAGCTGAAGTTGAACAGTTCTATGAATACCTACAAGACCTTCTAGAAAAAACACCCAAAAAAGATGTCCTTTTCATTATAGGGGACTGGAATGCAAAAGTAGGAAGTCAAGAAACACTTGGAGTAACAGGCAAATTTGGCCTTGGAGTACAGAATGAAGCAGGGCAAAGGCTAATAGAGTTCTGCCAAGAGAATGCACTAGTCATAGCAAACACCCTCTTCCAACAACACAAGAGAAGACTCTACACATGGACATCACCAGATGGTCAACACCAAAATCAGATTGATTATATTCTCTGCAGCCAAAGATGGAGAAACTCTATACAGTCAGCAAAAACAAGACCGGGAGCAGAGTGTGGCTCAGATCATGAACTCCTTATTGCCAAATTCAGATTTAAATTGAAGAAAGTAGGGAAAACCACTAGACCATTCAGGTATGACCTAAATCAAATCCCTAAAGATTATACAGTGGAAGTGACAAATAGATTTAAGGGACTAGATCTGATAGAGAGCCTGATGAACTATGGACAGAGGTTCGTGACATTGTACAGGAGACAGGAATCAAGACTATCCCCCAAAAAAGAAATGCAAAAAAGCAAAATGCCTGCCTGAGGAGGTCTTACAAATGGCTGTGAAAAGAAGAGAAGCAAAAAGCAAAGGAGAAAAGGAAAGATATACCCATTTGAATGCAGAGTTCCAAAGAATAGCAAGGAGAGATAAGAAAGCCTTCCTCAGTGATCAGTGCAAAGAAATAGAGGAAAATAATAGAATGGGAAAGACTAGAGATCTTTTCAAGAAAATTAGAGACACCAAGGGAACATTTCATGCAAAGATGGGCATAATAAAGGACAGAAATGGTCGGGAACTAACAGAAGCAGAAGATATTAAGAAGAGGTGGCAAGAATACACAGAAGAACTATACAGAAAAGATCTTCATGACCCAGATAATCATGATGGTGTGATCACTCACCTAGAGCCAGACATCCTGGAATGTGAAGTCAAGTGGGCCTTAGGAAGCATCACTACGAACAAAGCTAGTGGAGGTGATGGAATTCCAGTTGAGCTATTTCAAATCCTAAAAGATGATGCTGTGAAAGTGTTGCATTCAATATGCCAGCAAATTTGGAAAACTCAGCAGTGGCCATAGGACTGGAAAAGGTCAGTTTTCATTCCAAAATCTAAGAAAGGTAATGCCAAAGAATGCTCAAACTACCACACAGTTGCACTCATCTCACACACTAGCAAAGTAATGCTCAAAATTCTCCAAGCCAGGTTTCAACAATATGTGAACCATGAATGTCCAGGTGTACAAGCTGGATTTAGAAAAGACAGAGGAACCAGAGATCAAATTGCCAACATTTGCTGGGTCATCGAAAAAGCAAGAGAGTTCCAGCAAAACATCTATTTCTGCTTTATTGACTATGCCAAAGCCTTTGACTGTGTGGATCATAATAAGCTGTGGAAAATTCTTCAAGCGATAGGAATATCAGACCACCTGACCTGCCTCTTGAGAAATCTGTATGCAGGTCAAGAAGCAACAGTTAGAACTGGACATGGAAAAACAGACTGGTTCCAAATCGGGAAAGGAGTATGTCAAGGCTGTATATTGTCACCCTGCTTATTTAACTTATATGCAGAGTACATCAAGAGAAACTCTGGGCTGGATGAAGCACAAGCTGGAATCAAGATTGCTGGGAGCAATATCAATAACCTCAGATATATAGATGACACCACCCTTATGGCAGAAAGCAAAGAAGAACTAAAGAGCCTCTTGATGAAAGTGAAAGAGGAGAGTGAAAAAGTTGGCTTAAAGCTCAACATTCAGAAAACTAAGATCATGGCATCCCGTCCCATCACTTCATGGCAAATAGATGGAGAAACAGCGGACACAGTGGCTGAATTTCTTTTGGGGGGCTCCAAAATCACTGCAGATGGTGACTGCAGCCATGAAATTAAAAGACGCTTCTTCTCCTTGGAAGAAAAGGTTATGACCAACCTAGACAGCATATTACAAAGCAGAGGCACTACTTTGCCAACAGAGGTTTGAATAGTCAAGGCTATGGTTTTTCTAGCAGTCACATATGGATGTGAGAGTTGGCCTATAAAGAAAGCTGAGCACCAAAGAATTGATGGTTTTGAACCGTGGTGTTGGAGAAGACTCTTGAGAGTCCCTTGAACTGCAACGAGATCCAACCAGTCCAGCCTAAAGGAGATCAGTCCTGAATGTTCTTTGGAAGGACTGATGTTGAAGCTGAAACTCCAATACTTTGGCCACTTGATGTGAAGAGCTGACTCATTTGAAAAGACCCATGATTATGGGAAAGATCAAGGGCAGGAGGAGAAGGGGACAACAGAGGATGAGATGGTTGGATGGCATCACCAACTCAATGGAGTTTGAGTAAACTCTGAGAGTTGGTGATATACAGGGAGGCCTGGTGTGCTGCAGTCCATGGGGTCGCAAACAGTCAGAGACGACTGAGTTACTGAACTGAACTGAACTGAAGAGGAACTAAAAAGCCTCTTGATGAGGGTGAAGGAGGAGAGTAAAAGAGCCAGCTTAAAACTAAATATTAAAAAACCTAAGATCATGGCATCCGGCCCCATTACTTCATCGCACATTGAGGGGGAAAAGGTGGAAGTAGTGACAGATTTCCTCTTCTTGGACTCTAAGATAACTGTGGATGGTGACTGCAGCCATGGAATCAGAAGACATTTACTTCTTGGCAGGAAAGCTACGACAAATCTAGACAGTATGTTGAAAAACAGAGACATTATTCTGCCGACAAAGGTTCACATAGTCAAGGCTAAGGTCTTCCCAGTGGTCACATATGGCTGTGAGAGCTGGACCATAAAGATTCAGAGCGCCAAAGAATCGATACCTTTGAACTATCGTTCTATAGAAGATTCCTGAAAATCTTTTTGACAGCAAGGAGATCAAACCCATCAGTCTTAAGGGAAATCAACCCTGAATACTCACTGGAAGGACTGATGCTGAAGATGAAACTCCAGTATTTTGGCCATCTGATGCAAACAACTGACTCATTGGGAAAGTTCCTGATGTTGGGAAAGATTGAGGAAAGAAGGAGAAAAGGGCATCTGGGGATGAGATGGCTGGATGGCATCGCTGATGCAATGGACATGAACTTGGGCAAACTTTGGGAGATGGTGAGGGACAGGGAGTCCTGGTGTGCTGCAATCCATGGAGTTGTTAAGAGTTGGACATGACTGGGTGACTGAACAACAACAAGGGTCTAACTAACTAAATTCATTTAAAATTTCCCTATTTAGTACAAAGGTCTTGAGAGCTTCTCTAGAATTATATGGAATCTATGGCATTCCTCATGAAAGTGACTTGAAAGGCACAATTCAGTCAGCCTTAAGGTACGTCCTTCCTTTCTTAAGCCTGAATTTTCTAATTGCTAAGCATTTCATTGAGGGATTAGTCACTGGGTTTGAGTTGCCTAATTGAATCAGTCATTTTCCATGCCACTGAACACAAGTCAGGACATTTCAATGACTGATGTGAGCTGAGCTGGGTGTGTATTTGGTGCATTTCTCATGCCTCTGTCTTCAAAAGCATAGGATAAAGAACGCTGACAAGATAAACAAGCAAGAGACAATTCCTGTTTTCTCGGTTACCTTGAAGTTTGCCTCTGTTTATCCTAAGCTTTAGTATTCTTATATATTAGTCTGCTGCTTCTAGAAATCCATTTCCCAGGAATATTTGGACTTCCTGGAAATCATGGCCATTAGTGTCAACAGCAGCATCATGATTGTTTTTTTTAACACGCTTCATTGTTCTCTTCTTTCACGCAAGTGGAAAAGTACAAAAAAATAAATTGGAACTGGACTTACTCTGAAGACTGTGGGGACTTGCTACTACAGACTGAACAGAAAAATTCATACTGTTCTTACAGCTTTTCACCCAGCCAGAACATTTGAGTGAAACAGTGGAAAACCCAGCCAAGTCCTCCAGATGCATGATTCCAGGTAACACCAGATATTAGCGTAGATAAACATCCCATGGATCAACTGAATTTTCTACCTTTGAACTGTTTTGGTAATTTTTTTTCTCATTGCAGAAGCTTGTTTTCTGCAGCACTTCAGAACTCCAGCAAGTGCCTACTTGCGTCTCATTTTAAGAGAGAATTCCATGATTGAGTTAAAAGTCAAGAGCAAGATAGACAAGTCAGTTTCTAGTCCCTTTCTCGGTGACTTGGGAATTCGCCTGATTTGATTCCATTCACACTGCCTGTTTGCCTTCTCTGCACTCCCGGGGGTCACAACCTAGGGGTGGAGAGTGGGGTAATGACCTCTCTCCCAGCAAATGGTTCTGCAGCTGCTGTCCTCACCGTGGCTGGACTTTCTGGGTGAGGATAGCACTGGGTAACCCTAATTAAAGTCCTATCCAAGCTCAAACTTCACAACCAAACAAACCAGTTTTACAATACCCAGGAATTTAATTTGGCCTCACACTTGCAGCAGGGGGAAAAAGCAACACAAGAAAAGGGAAAAAAGCTAGCACCTCGGCCAACCGGCAGCCAACCGCCTTCTGAACACCTTGCCAAATTGATCTAATTAAGAAACATTAGCGGTCCCAAGACAGGTCTGAAGACAAAGGTTCGGATGAGACACGCTGTTCTTGACAGCAGTTGGGGAAAACCGCAAAGTTTTCCAGCCCGGGTGAGTCTCTTCGATATTTAAATAACGAAGCAAAGTACAAGGATAACCTCAATTTGACAGCTTTTTTGTGCATCTCAGGAATAAAAAGCCAAGTCTAAAACACATTAATCTCAGAACAAAATTTGGTTTTAGCTTAAAAAAAAAAAAAAAAAACTATAGGGTTTTCCTGGCTACGATGAAACGAACTGCCTTGGCTTATTTGTACATATCCTAGGAAATTAACAAAATCGTGACTTAGATACATGTTCCCTTCCAAGTCCCTCTTACCACCAGCCTCATCAAGAGCACCTTCTAAAGAAAGCAGATCAAATCGTTGTAGTGAAAGACACTGGGGATGTGCTTGCATTTACTCCATGCCAGGTATTTTCTTTTTAAACCTAATCTGAAAAATAGTCCTGCTGAGGCGAAGCAAGGGCCAGTTCCGGCCCTGAGCAGGGCTGTCCACTTACCTGTGATCAGCACCGCCTTTTGATCCACAGGTAACAACTCTTGGCCAGAAAAGTAAGTATACATGACGAAATACAACAGGGAGAAGAGGACTAAGCCCCAGAAGAGGGACAGGCTGATCAGGTAAGCTCCTCCCCAGAGGCCCGCCAGGCAGACCACCTTTCTCCCCACCTGCCCTGGGCTCGTCTTGAGTTTGCAAAGAATTGTTCCTCCCAGCAGTGCGGTGACAGTCAGGCAGAGCCAGCCTGGCTCAGAAAAGAAAGTGCCCATTCTCGGCGGCTCTGCACCCTTCCGTGTTCACGGCCAGTGAGGCAAGTGGGCAAAGGCAGTCTGGAGGCAGCCTGGGTTATATGAACAGGGAGACAAGAAGGGAGGGGGAGAAAGCAGCCCCAGCTCACTTAAGCATACTCATACAGCCACATAGTTCCTGGTGGATAATTTAAATCAGTCTGCAGTTTAATATAAATACTGGAGCACTGACTATTTGATTACTACCCCCCCACGCCCACTGCACATATGTCACAGATGTGTACTCACCCACAAAAAAACACATGCATCATATTTTTTTTTGTAATCACCTCTGGAGAGATAACTAGTTGGGTAATAATTGACAGAATTCAAACTGTCTGAACTGTGAATAATGAAACCTCTAGCTCACAGAAGATTTCTTCTCCTTTCAGAGCCTGTGGTATGTGGGTCAAGCCTCTTTTCTGACCCAGGGGTATGTGTGTCTGTGTGTGTGTGTCTATGTAAATCCAGGCAACCACTCTGGAAGATCAACTCTGGAAGGGAAACAGATCACTGATTTCGTCCACATCTGCAGCACTCCTGCCATCTCCCACTGGAGCCAGGCTGAAGGGTTGGATGGAAAGAGAATGAAGTAGAGGAAGAGATTCTTGGCAGAAGAGAAGTGCTTTGGTCTCACCAGAGGAAAGACAAGCCAGGGAGAGATAACGCTATAATAAAAATATGACTAATGGTCGATAGATATCTATTTGTGCCAGGAGCCATGTTCAGCGGAGACTCGATTTTCTGCCAACCTCTGCTCCAGGCAGTAGCTTTCAACAGTCAATATGCACAGCATCTCTGAACACAGTATCTCTGTGAAGTAACTTCTATCACTGTAGTAATGTTATGGGTGAGGACATTGAGGCACAGAGAGCTTAAGCGACTTGCCCAAGATCACACGGAAGTGGGAACAAGCAGTCTTATTTCAGAGTTTTATGCTCTAACCACTCTACTGTCCTAGGGGAAAAAAATTAAAGACAATTAGTATATTATGTACTAGCTCTTCTTTATTTTAGCCTCATTTGAAGCATGAAATAGTTCAAGGTGGATGTTACTATGCACATTTTACAGTGTGGAAAATTGAGGCTGGAAGAGGATAAGCTACTTAAGAATAGTGGGTCAAAAAAAAAAAAAAAAAGAATAGTGGGTCAAGACCCACAGCCATGACTCAATTTTCTCAAAAGGCAGCACTCGGGAGCATTGACAATGCTGACAGCCCCAAGAGGTCACCACCCCACTTGAGTTTACAGCCTCCTGTGCTCTGGGCACCTGTCTAAGAGGGACCCAGAATTCTGATAAAGCTGACTGTTGGCATCTCTGGAGAAACAAGAAAAGTCCTCAGTCTGAGGTCGGATTGGCTGTATTCAAATCCAATCTCAGCTCTGCAGCTTAATAGCTAGGTTGTCTTGGGTGGGTGATTCTTTTTCCCTAAACCCTCATCGCCTCAGCTGTAAAACCATAAAAACACTAAGGTAAAGTGCTAAGCATATCCTGCCTGGCACACCAGAAGGAGCCTCATCAGTGCTGGCAATTTGCATTTCTTCAACAAGAGAGAAAGAACCAGGGGAGGAAAACAGAGCACCTAGTGGCATGTAGATTTCTCACAAACCCTGCTGAAGTTAGCACATGCTGAGGGTGGGGAGGAGGTGTGGGATTGTGTTGCTCTTTAGTTGCTAAGTCGTGTCTGACTCTTTTGTGATCCCATGGACTGTAGCCAGCCAGGTTCCTCTGTGAATGGGATTCTCCAGGCAAGAGTACTGGAATGGGTTGCCATTTCCTCCTCCAGGGGATCTTCCCAACCCAGGGATTGAAGCCACATCTCCTGCAATGGCAAGTGGATTCTCTACCCCTGAGCCACCAGGGAAGCCCGAGGTCAGGGGAGAGGACTCCAGTGATGGATGATGGGGCGGAGGCAGGACTTTGGAGGATGTGTACCTAGCAGCCCATCAGGGAAGAAGGTAGGTAGAGCTTTGGATCAGAGTCGGGGAAGCTGTCTTCTGGCCTCAGATGAGCCTGAGATGAACCACTGGGCTCAGCCAGCTCAGCTGTAAAGGGAGATGAGGCCGAGCCACCTGGTCTTGGCGCTATCTCAAGACCCAAGGAGGGATAGTTCTTGGATTTCCCTGGTGGTCCTGTGGTTAATCGCCTTCTGGACCATCACCTCCCAATGCAGCAGATGGAGGTACAATCCTTGGTCAGGGAGGTAAGATCCCATGTGCCTCGCGGCCAAAACAACCAAAACATAAAACAGAAGCACTATTGTAACAAATTCAATAGAAACTTCTAAAAAAAAAATGGTCAACATCAAAAAATCTTAAAAAAAAAAAAAATGAGGGGAGATTGGGCCTGAAACTTATTGTGCTGTGGGACCATGAGGGGTGACGACAAAGCCATTATGGGGGTCTCACTTGGGGCAATGGCCCTTCTTGTCTGCCCTCCCGGCCACAAGGACATCAGAAGTTGTCGGCTTCAGGTCAGGGAGCTGAGGGGTAAGGATCTGAAATCCCGCTTGGTGAGCCCCGAGATCGCCCTCACTCCACACACCCCATTTCCTCCTGTCAACTGTCCGCAAACCCGTCCCCCGAGCTGGTACCTCATGGTCCTTGTGGCCTCCTCAGCCAGGAGGATTCAGTCAAGCTAGCTCTGATGTCAGATGGATTCTAGGTGAGAATGCGGGAGAGTTATGGCTCTTGGTCGGGGCCCTCCGTGCTTTTTCTGGCCCCTGGGGCTGGGACCTGACCCCGACGCGGGTTTTCTGACAGTGCACACCCACCAGAGACAGAGCGAATCTTCTCCTGGTGGCGGCCCATGTGGCTTCCCAGCTGCTCGATGCTGGGGCCCCCAAGGAAAAGGCAAAAGATGCTGTGATGTAGGGGAAGGGGGTATGCTATATTAAGAATGCGAGCTTTATTTTCTTATTTCTGTTGAATGTTTTGATGTACAATGTTGTGTTACTTTCTGCCACACAGAAAAGTGATCCAGTTATACATATAGACACATTCTTTTTGTATTATTTTTAATTATTTATTATTATTGTTATTATTTTGGCTGTGCTGGGTCTTCGTTGCTGGGCAAGGGCTTTCTCTAGTTGTGGCCAATGGAGGCTCCTCTTTGCTGTGGTGCACAGGCTTCTCATTGCAGCGGCTTCTCTTGCCGCAGAGCATGGACTCTACGTGCATCGGCTCAGTAGTTGCGGCAGGCAGGCTTAGTTGCTATGTGCCAGGTTGGATCATCTTAGACCACGGAGCCAACCCATGTCCCCGGCGCTGGCAGGCGAAGTCTTAACCACCGGACCACCAGGGAAGTCCTGTACACTTTCTTATTTTAATTTTATTTTCCATTAGGGCTTATCATAGGTTATTGAATATAGTTCTCTGTGCTCTACAGTAGGACTTTATGGTTTATCAGACAGTAGAAAGTGAAAGTGAAAATGTGAGTTGGTCAGTCGTGTCCGACTCTTCGCAACCCCATGGACTGTAGCCCGCCAGGCTCCTATATCCATGGAATGCTCCAGGCAAGAATACTGGCATGGGTAGCCATTCCCTTCTCTGGGGGATCTTCCTGAACGGGGGATCAAACCCAGGTCTCCTGCATTGCAAGCGGATTCTTTACCGTCTGAGCCACCAGGGAAGCCCTTATACTGACTAACTCCAGCCTCCCACTCCATCCGCCCCCTAACACTTTCCCTCTTGGCCACAAGTCTGTTCTTGTCCGTAAGTCTGTTTCCTGTTTCACAGATAGGTTCATTTGTGTTGTGTTTTAGATTCACATATAGTAGTATCCTATGATATTTGTCTTTCTCCTTCTGATTTACTTCAGTTAGTATGATAGTCTCTAGTAACATCCATGTTGCTGCAAATGGCATTATTTCAAAGTATACATGAGCTTTAAAGACTCACAGGACTGAGTTTGAACCGTGACCCTGCCAACTTACTAGCTGTGAGGCATTGGGCAAATTACCTGCCCTTCCTGAGTCTCAATCCTCTCCTCTGAAGGAGGGTAGATGGTGGTGGAAAGGGAGGGGTTTTACCATTGGGAAAACAGACATGGGACTGCAGAATTCCCGGTTGAAAACTAGTTCAATCCCACCTGATCTTTGGATATGTCTTCGTTCAGATTGAGGACTCCAGGGCCCTAGTCCATCTGAGGGGCTGCTCTACCTCTGAATGAGGACTTCTTCCATCTGACTGAGCTGAACTGGGTCTCCTGTTCATCCCCATTATTCTATCCCAGAGCTTTCCTTGAGACCATTTTTGCTTGACCAATGTTCCATTTCTGGCAAACTTGCACTTAGCTTTCCAGGGGGGTGGTGCCAATTGGATCAAGTCATTCTTGTTAATGGTGTCAATGAGCCAGTGTGTTGCTTCCTTCTGCCAGCAGAGGTCACTTTTTGAAGGCACCTTCTGGCCCAGACGGTAAAGAATCTGCCTGCAATGCAGAAAACCTGGGTTCAATCCCTTGGTTGGGAAGATGGCAACCCACTCCAGCATTCTTGCCTGGAAAATCCCACGGACAGAGGAATCTGGTGGGCTACAGTCCATGCAGTCACAAAGAGTCAGACACAACTGAGCGACTAACACTCTGAAGACAAGATATCTTATCCCATTTCTCAACCCAGGGAAGGGGGGGAAATGCTGAGAATCTGGAATGTATATTTTCTTAGAATTGATGGCTCTTGAGTTGAAGAAGTAAAACATGGATTCCCTCTGTAACATCCCCACCAAGTGGTCATCTTGTCTACTGCCAGTATGCCTCTCATGACAGGCACTCAGAAGCCCCTGTAGCTTTTGAGAACAGTTGAGAACCAGTTGAGAACAGTTCAGAGTGTTAGAAAGCTCTCCTCTAGTCTGAATTGTATCATGTCACTTGTCCATCGTTTTTCAGAGTGTCACACAAGCCACCTTAGTAGTCCCTGTTTCATTCAGACGTTTGAAGACTCCTGTGGTGTCTTACTTTCCCCAAGTGGGTGGCCCTCAGTTCTCTCGGTTGCCCCTTATGTAAAGTAGAACATAATCTATCTGGCACTTAGTGTCTGAAGGAGCCCTAAGTTTAAGAGTTCAAACATTTTTAAAAAAACCATGTTGTTGCAGTAACTGAAGAAATGTTGTTATAATGAATGTAATAGCATGATGACAACATAATTCATCCAGTAGAGAACGACCTTGTGTGGATGTCACCACGACCCAAATGTCGAGATACGGAGACGACGGTGCTGTCATATGGCTCATCCCACGGACATCAGGGTGGTCTTGGAGTAGCACGAGGTTTGCCATGTTTTTCAAGCTTTGGGATGATAACTAACATTTTAAGTGTTTAGCTGTAATTGTGCAAATATTATATACCCGTTCTCTAGTTCACATTTGGGAGTTGGGAGAGACACAACAAGGTGGTGCTGGATGGAGTCTTTTTTTTCTGCCACTGAACTATGGTCGGGTGAAAATGTTGAAATCATTAATTTCAAATAGATCAGATCTAAATTTATTGTATAGGGTTTCAAAAATGCTTAGCAGCCTGGCCTTTCCTAGAATAGAACTCAAGTACTTACTTCTCCTCTGAAAGGTCAGGCCCAGAAGAGGTCACAATATTTTTAGTACAGTGCAAACAACACAGAATAGAGTAAGATGATCACCTCCCCTATCCCTGAAGAGATATCTTTAGTTATATGTCCAAAGACTCATTTGGTCTTTTGACAGTAGTGTACTGTGGCTTACTCCCATTGTGTTTGCTATCAAGTAAAATTCAAATTTTTGCAGCTTTCTTGTCACTTTTAAATTATTTTGGTGTCAAAAATATAAATGTAAGTAAATATCCATGAGTCCATGCTGATACAGATAAATGATTAAATAAGTAAATAAATGGAGAAAAGACAAATCTCTCATGCAGAAAATTTCCAATTAATTTACATAGATACACCCACTCAAGGAGGTGGAACAGAACTCACACTAAGAAGTGTGGGCTGCACATAGTGACTTCCTTCCAAAATACACAACCTGGAAGCTAAGACAGGAACCTGCCATGGAGAAACATGAACAAACTCCGTCTCAGCCAGGTGATTGAGATCAACATGACCAGTGATAAGTCACATAATGAAAATGGCACAATTATCCTTGCATAACATTCTGCAAAACACCTGGCCAACACTCTTCAAAGCCATCAAAGTCATCAAAAACAAGGAACTGCTGAGAAACAGTCACAGCCTAGAGAAGTCTAAGGAAACATGACAAGTAGATGTAACGTGGGATCTTGGATGGGGTCCTGGAACAGAAACAGGACCAGGACATCGGGTAAAAAGTATAGACTTTAGTTAGTAATAATGTATCAGCATTGGCTCATTAGCTGTGACAGCCACCCCGCAGTAATGGAAGATATAGGGGAGAATGGGTGGAAGTACAGAACTCCATAATAATCTTTGTCTCTTAATCAAACAGTTTAATTCATTTTGTTAAATGTGAGTGTTGATATATTTAGTTTAAACCCATCATTTTACTGTTTACCTTCTATTATTAGTCCCTTCTATTCTATATTACTTTTCTACTTTTTTACTTCTTTTGCATTAATTATTTTTCAGCCCATCTTCCACCCTCCCCCCTCCTTACATTTACAGTTACATACTTTCAAAAAATAGATTTATTTATTTGGCCACACCAGGTCTTAGTTGCATACCAGGTCTTTGATCATCCAACTCGATGCAGCATGCAAACCCTTAGTTGTGACATGTGGGATCTAGTTCACTGACCAGGGACTGAACTCATGCCTCCTGCATTGGGAGAGTCTTAGCCACCAGACCACCCGGGAAGTCCTTGACAGTTACACACTTTTTATGATTCTTTTAATAGTTACTTACGACACGTATCAAAGTCAACATGACTTGGCATTTTGGCTCCCTATCTACACAATAGAGGACCTTTGAGCACCATAGCACCGTTCCACCCTTCCTGACTTGAATGCAATGTTGTCATTAATTTTTATTACCTAGATATGTCAAATCACATATGATACTACTATATTTGTCTTATAAGTCAAATGTTTAGCTAATTTTCCCACAAAGTTGTTACCTTTTGTGACTTCTCATTCTTTCTCATATCTTCAATGCTTAATCCCAAAGTACTTTTTCTCTGGTGTTTCCTTTAGTGTGGGGGCCAGTGAGGAAATCTCTCAATTTTTGTTTTTCTAAAAATGTCTCCATCATTTTTTGAAGAATATTTTCACTGGGTATAGAATTTCTTGTTGGCAGTTGTTTTCTTTCAGCATTTTTATTCCTTTGGGGAGATATGTTTTCTGTTTTATCTAGGTCTACTGGATAAGTTATGAAAGTGAAGTTGCTCAGTCATGTCTGACTCTTTGCAACCCCATGGGCTATAGCCTACCAGGTTCCTCTGTCCATGGAATTCTCCAGGCAAGAATCCTGGAGTGGGTTGGATTTCCATCTCCAGGGGATCTTCCCAACCCAGGGATCAAACCCAGGTCTCCTGCATTGCAGGCAGATGCTTTACCCTCTGAGCCACCAGGGAAGGCCAAACATTCAGAAAGCTCAACATTCATTAAAGCTCAACATTCAGAAAACTAAGATCATGGCATTTGGTCCCATCACTTCATGGTAAATAGATGGGGGGAAACAGTGGAAACAGTGTCAGACTTTATTTTTGGGGGATCCAAAATCACCGCAGATGGTGATTGCAGCCATGAAATTAAAAGATGCTTACTCCTTGGAAGGAAAGTTATGACCAACCTAGATAGCATATTAAAAGGCAGAGACATTACTTTGCCAACAAAGGTCCATCTGGTCAAGGCTATGGTTTTTCCAGTGGCCATGTATGGATGTGAGTGTTGGACTGTGAAGAAAGCTGAGAGCCAAAAAATTGATGCTTTTGAACTATGGTGTTGGAGAAGACTCTTGAGAGTCCCTTGGACTGCAAGGAGATCCAACCAGTCCATCCTAAAGGAGATCAGTCCTGGGTGTTCATTGGAAGGACTGATGTTGAAGCTGAAACTCCAATACTTTGGCCACCTCATGTGAAGAGCTGACTCATTGGAAAAGACCCTGATGCTGGGAGGGATTGGGGGCAGGAGGAGAAGGGGACGGCAGAGGAAGAGATGGCTGGATGGCATCACCAACTCGATGGGCATGAGTCTGAGTAAACTCTGGGAGTTGATGACGGACAGGGAGGCCTGGCGTGCTGCGATTCATGGGGTCGCAAAGAATTGGACACGACTGAGCGACTGAACTGAACTGATTGGATAAGTTCTCAGCAAAAGTGCTGATCCTAATTACCTTGTCTGCTGTTACTGAAAGCAAAGTTCCTGATTCTCTTTTTATACCATCTGGTAAGACTCACCTCTCCCTGTCCTTGTATGATATGTTATTTATATAAAAGTAGAAATCCTGTTAAAAACAGGTCCACTGTGCTAGCCTCCCAGCAACATGTCATGGGGAACATGTCTACAGGTATCTTCCATAGATTTATCTAGGTGTTAAAATAAGACATTTAATAAAATACTAATTCATTCATCACATATTTATAGAGTTCATACTATGTGCCGGATGCTGTTCTAGGTACTGTGAATGCAACAGTGTGGGGGGGGGGGGGAATGACTTGGTTCACGCTCTCATAGAGTTTAAATTCTAGTCAGGGAAACAGACCATTAAATAGCTAATTACAACATAGCTATGAGAGATGTACCACTGGAAATCATTTTCTCAGGTTGATGTTAATCATCTGACATGTCTTTATCTTGCCAACAGTGATATCAAAAGTGACCTTGTCAAATCCTTTGCTGAAATCCAAAGTCAACATGTTTATTCATTCCACCAATCAGCAGAGTACCTTTAATCTGACATATTTATTTACTGGTCAACCATGTTAATTCCTGGGAACTGTGGATTCCTCTTCTAATATTACCCAAACTGTTTTTTAATAAAACCCATGATGAGAATCTAATTCCCTGCTCTGGTCTGTGATTTTCAGAAGGCATTTTCTTTCCCTTTTTAGAAGAAACAAAAACTGGGAGTGTAGGGCTTTCAGAACCCTGAAGCATTTCTCAGAATAATTAATTAATACACAAAACAAAAAGATGTGATATACTATGTCAGAAACAGTAAACATGTGGGGGAAGTGGTAAAAAGGCAAGATTGTTAAAATGTATTTAAACTTAGGAGATCAGCAACTTTAAATATATATACATATACACATATATATATATATATATACACACACACACACACACAAATATGTGTGTTTGCATACATATATACACATACATACCTCACAGTAACCACAAACCAAAAATTTATGACACATACACACACAGAAAAAAGAAAGGACTCCAAACATAATACTAAAAATAGTCATCAAGTAACAAGGGAAGAGAAGAGAAGAAGAAAGGAACAAAAAAGAACTACAAAAACAACCCCAAAACAACAAAATGGCAATAAGTACATACCTATCAACAATTGTTTTAAATGTAAATGAACTAAATACTTCAATCAAAAGACATAGAGTGGCTGAATGGATACAAAAACAAGAGCCATATATGTGCTGCCTGTAAGAGACTCACTTCAAATCCAAAGACACCGACAAACTGAAGATGAGGGAATGGAAAAAGATATTTCATGTAAGTGGAAATGAAAAGAAAGCTGGAGTAGCAATACTTATATCAGACAAAATAACTCTAAAACAAAACTGCAACAAGAGACAATAAAAAAACATTGCATAATAATTAAGGAATCGATCCAAGAAGAAGATTTAATAGTTATAAATACATATACATAGCTTCCCCAGTGGCTCAGTGGTAGAGAATCTGCCTGCAATGCAGGAGACCCAGGAGATGCAGATTTGATCCTTGGGTCAGGAAGATCCTCCAGAGAAGGAAATGGCAACCCACTCTAGTATTCTTTCCAGCAAAATCCCATAAACAGAGGAGTCTGGCAGGCTGCAGCCCATAGGATCACAAAAAGTTGGACAAGACTGAGTGACTGAGCATACACATAGACAGCAATGTTCATTGCAGAATTATTTACTATTGCCAAGATATGAAATCAATGCAAGTGCCCATAAATTAATGGATAAAGAAGATATACATAAACACACATATATATATACACACCCACACATACATGCATACACACACAAACACAATGGAATATTACTTAGCTATAAAAAAAGAAGAAAATCTTCCTATTTGCAACAACATGGATGGATCTAGATAGTATTATGCTCACTGAAATGTCAGAGAAAGACAAGTACTGTATGATTTCACTTATATGTGGAAAGTAAAATAAATAAATAAATAAAAACCCAAACAAATGAATACACCTAACAAAGCAGAAACAGAGTCACAGATACACAGAAAAAATAGGCATTTGCCAGAGGGGAGGGTTGGGAGGGGAGGAAAGAAATAGGTGGGGGAGATTAAGTACAAACTTTTAGTTGCAAAATAAGTCACAGGTGTGAAATGTACAGTTTGAGTCAATAACTGTGATTCTTTGTGTGGTGACATATTGTAACTAGACTTATTGTGGTGGTCCTTTTGAAATGTATAGAAATTCAAATCAAGAAGTTTTGTAACAGGAACTAACATAATGTTATGGGTCAATTCTACTTCAAAGACAAACAAAGAAACTTACAGAAAAAGAGATCAGATTTGTGGTTACGAGAAATGGGTGGGGGTGGGGAGGACAAATTGAAGGAAGGCAGTCAAAAGGTAAAAACTCCCAGTTATAAGATAAATTAGTACTAGTACAACATGATAAATATATCAAAAATTAACACTGCTGTTATATGTGAAGATTGTTAAGGCAGTAAGTCCTAAGAGTTTTCATCATACATGAAAAAAAAATTTTTTCTATTTCTTTAATTTTGATCTGTACAAGATGATGGATATTCACTAAACTTACTGTGATGATCATTTCATGATGTATGTAAGTCAGATCATTACTTTTTAATTGAAGTATAGTTGATTGACAGTGTTGTATTAATTTCTGCTATACTGCACAGTGATTCAGTTACGGTTTATCATGGAATATTGAATATAGTTCTCTGTGCTATCCAGCAGGACCCTGTTGTTTATCCAGTCTATATAGAACAGCTTCCATCTGCTGACCTTAGCTTCCCACTCCATTCTTCCTTCGCCCCACCCCCTTGCAACCACAAGTCTGTTCGCTATGTCAATGAGTCTGTTTCTGTTTCATAGATAGGTTCATTTGTGTCATATTTTATATTCACACGTAAGTGATCTGGTGGCTCAGATGGTAAAGAATCCGCTTGCAGGAGAGCTGGGTTCAATCCTTCGGTCGGGAATATCCCCTGGAGAAAGGAATGGCTACCCACTCCAGTATTCTTGCCTGGAGAATCCCATGGACAGTCCATGGGGTTGCAAAGAGTCAGACACGACTGAGTGACTAACACTTTCATAAGTGATCTCATATGAATAGTTGTCTTTCTCTTTCTGTAAGTCAAATAAATCATTATGCTGTGCAGTAAAACCAGAAGAAAAAATTTAATCCATGACTATGCCTACTGCCTTTGCATACTGTTCTGGAGATAGTGAATGACAGAGGAGCCTGGCATGCTGCAGTCCATGGGGTCGCAAAGAGTCAGACACGACTTAGCAACCAAACAAAACAACAAAACAACAAAGATGCCCATTGCATCAAGGTTGCTTGTAGGTAAAATCCAAATCTGGGTCTCAGCTTCATAGAGGAAGGTATCATATCTTTAGGTTCAGTAACACTTTATATTTTTAGTTTCTAGGCTGCACAACTCTTCCTGTATAATTTTCTTAGAAAATCTTCACTGTGGTTCATTCACTGGTTTTCCTGGAACTTTAACTAAATAATTAGACTGCAACTTAACAATAAAATTGCCTAAATCGGTAGTTTCCAAATTTTTTGCTTCATAGACCAGTAAATTATTTTTAAGATGCAAGAGATACACATGGAGTCACCAATAGTTAGTTTTGCCAAGTGGAAACGCATTAAGAAATCAACTACCAACAGTCTACACAAGAAAAGATATTGTAAGACTGAAAAGATGGGCATAGTCTCAGTATGTGGTTTCATGCTGATTGATTTTAACCTTTTAAGAAACTTTCTATGTTGTCCTTCTCTTTCAGGTGTCACCCAAAAAAAAAGTTGTCACCAACTGGCAGTGGTGAATTTCCACTTGGGAACCAAAATGTGAAGTCTAAGAATGGAAAAGGTCTTGCTCTTAAGACGATAGGATTTCATGCTTAAGAGACGTAGGGAATAAGTTATGGGTTCTGTGGATAGGAAACAGCATCCCAGTTGTTAAAAATGTTGGCTGCACTGAGTCTTCACTGCAGTTCCCAGGCTCAGTAGCTGTGGTACTTGGGATTTCCTAGTTGAGGCGAGTGGATTTACTTGCTCCACAGTATATGGGAACTTAGTTCCCCAACCAGGGACTGAACCGCGTCCGCTGCATTGGAAGGTGGATCCTTAACCACTGGCCCACCAGGGAAGTCACAACCCCAGCGTATTTATCTCTGTTCTTGTTTGGGGGCCCATCCCCTTCTTGACTCTTAGTACTGACCACAGCAAGGGGCAATAAAGAACAAGCACCAAAAAATGGAAAGGCCAGATACACACACACACACACACACACACACACACACACACACACGCACACACACATACCCACCCTCTAAGTTCCATAAGTATGTTTGAGCAGATCACGAGGTAGTTCTCCTCCTGCCAAGTGGGTTTGTAATCTCAACTAGAAAAAGATTTCAATATTCCTCTGCCACCTGATGGTAATTTTGGCTTTATGTTCACACAGATATATAACTCGGATATTTCCAAGTCTGGCTTTCTGAGACCTTCTTTCTCTCTCGTAAGGCTGGAGTCCTAATGCCTTATCAGAACTCAACATTATCCCTGAGGATTTGGGAGGAGTTCCATTCCTCATAAAGCCTTTCGTGCCATCAGTAGGTTCAGGGAGGTCTGGCTCCTATAGGAAATTGGGTTCCCTTGGACCCCAGAGATTCCCTTCAGGCTACTGCATGTGACTCCGAGCTCGGAGCCTTCCCTTCACCCGACAGGAAGACGGCCCCGATTTTGGTCGCAGGAAGGTGAGTCGGGACAGGCTCCACGGTTCAACACCCTGGCCCACGGTCTCCTGCAGGAAGGCAAGGCTCCCGCCTAGGACGGACCTTCGCTGTGAGCTGCAGGGTGGGAAGCGGCCACTAGAGGGCGGCACAAGGACCACAGAGCCGCAGGGCTTCCACCCCTACTCTGAAACCCCTTGGCCCTGCTGGTCTGGAGCATTTTCTCAGGCTGGTCCTCTCCCCAGGACTCGATTCTGCTTGCTTCGGGTACTTTTGTGCTAATAAAATAATTGAGTGGAACAGCAACCAGTGACAAACACAAGTTTAGCCGTCCTGGTTGCAGCCCAGGTGAGGCGCGGACAACCTTCCTGCTGGGCTTTTCCATCACCCCTGGAGCAGCCCCAAGGCGGGACCCGAGGGCTCCTGGACCCGTGACCAGATGACCATTGATTTAATCTAAACTTGCTGTGAGGAACCTGAGGAGCAGATGGGGATAACATTTTTTGCTAGAATCATACAGATAAGGGGGGCTTCCCAGGTGGTACAGTTGGTAAAGAATCTGCCTGCTACTGCAGGAGATGCAAGAGACCTGGGTTTAATCCCTGGATAGGGAAGATCCCCAGGGAAGATCCTCTGGAGGAGGAGATGGCAACCCATTCCAGTATTCTTGCCTGGAAAATTCCATTAACAGAGGAGCCTGGTGGGCTACAGTCCATGGGGTCTCAAAGAGTCAGACATGACTGGGCAATTGAGCACACACACACACACACACACACACACACAGACACACATATACACAGTGAGCATCAGAATTTGGTATATGACCAGGGCTCTTGCTGTGTGTGTGTGTGGGGGGGGGGTGTATATATGTGTATGTGCGTATATGTATATGTATGTGGGTGTGAATATATATGACTCTGTGTATGTATATGTGTGTGTGGGTATCTGCGGGAGTGTATATGTGTACGTGTGGGGGTGGGCATGTCTCTGTATGTGTGTGAGTGTATGTATGTGTGCCTGCTTTGTGTGTGTGGAAGGCTGGTGTGAGTTCCATCCTTGTTCCATTACAACTCTCAAGCCCAGCTGCTAAGCATCTCCTTGAGCTCTGCAGACTGTAAACTGGAGATAATATTAATAGCATCTCCTTCATTGTGTTCTTAGGGGGATTGTATGAGCTCAGTGTTTTAAGAGGTCTTTCTTATCTCTCTTTGCTATTCTCTGGAACTCTGCATTCAGTTGGGTATATCTTTCCCTTTCTTCTTTGCCTTTTGCTTCTCTTCTTTTCTCTTCTCTTCTCTATGTGTAAAGCCTCCTAGACAACCATTTACCTTCCTGCATTTCCTTTTCTCTGAGATGGTTTTGGTCATCACCTCCTGTGTGATGTCATGTACAGGTTAAGTGTTTTGTACAATGTCAGGTCCAAAGTGCTCATTCAACAATGGTTAACTTCAACGGTTGACTTCAGGAATCTCAACCTTATTTGTGAGTCAGAAGATCATCCTGACCTTCATTTTCTTTATATTTTCAATGACATTTCTACCCATGGAGACTACAGCCAACTTTGCCTTTAGGAACCAAGTATGACTGTAAATCGAAGAGTGAAGCAATGAGGGTGTATGGGGTGGAGTGAGGTACTAACGTCAAATGATAACAGGTTGATGTAATAATTGGTGTTAGTCTATTTCATGATTCATCGATTATTTACTAAGTGTCCATTCAGCACCAATAATTGGAAATATGACCTTCCTTGTCCTTGAGGGACTCTGTGAGTAAAGGAATAAGGTGTACTCATGAATCCATTGTCCTTTCCTCCCATACATTGTGTATCAGAGCAATAATATTAGTAAAGGGACATCTTGAAAGATCCATAAATCCATTTGGATTTATCTACTTGGAGACTGACAAGGGTTCTCCATCTACATAGCTCCACTTCTGATGAATACATTAAGGAATCAACTCCAAAACTTTCTGTTTCCAAATATTCCTCTCTCTTCTTAATCTACCTCTTAAATGTCTTGATGTTAGTCTCCATCTCCTGCCTCCACTTCCCTTCCTCACTCTTAGAAAGGACTGGAGTGTGAGAATTCTACCCTGAATAGAGATGGTAATGACATGAATGCCCCACTCTCACCAGGCTGAATGTTTTCCCAGCTCCTTCCCACAAGCAGACTTCCCTGGTGGCTCAGACGGTAAAGCGTCTGCCTACAATGTAGTAGACCTGGGTTCAATCCCTGAGTCAGGAAGATCCTCTGGAGAAGGAAATGGCAACTCACTCCAGTACTCTTGCTTGGAAGATCTCATGGACGGAGGAGTGTGGTAGGCTACAGTCCATGGGGTCGGAAAGAGTCGGACACGACTGAGCGACTTCACTTTCACTCTCACTCTCCCACAGCAGAAGGGAGGCCATGCATCCCCTTCGGTGCTGATCAGCCAGGCCAGAGAAACATCCCCATCAAGCAGCGATGCAGCAGGGCCTCTGGAAGCAATTCTTGAGTGTGGTCTAGAGATAGCAACTGCTTTTCACTGATCCATGACGAGATGATGATCATCAGCAAGGACAATGTACTGAACTTTCTTAAGACTGAATTCATTTCATTTAAAGTATTATCAGTGGAGAGATACCCTTCCTCTCTTTTTGTCATTAAAATATCTATTTG
Organism: Dama dama; assembly: GCF_033118175.1. Classification (NCBI taxonomy): domain Eukaryota; kingdom Metazoa; phylum Chordata; class Mammalia; order Artiodactyla; family Cervidae; genus Dama; species Dama dama. The sequence continues at coordinate 14,691,499 of NC_083684.1, read as the reverse complement.
TGTATAAAACAGTGGTGATAGGATATCACAGTTTGGTTGTTTTTTTTTTTTTTTTTTAGTTTGGTTGTTTTTTTAAAAAATATATTTAATTTCCTTTCTTTTAAAAAAGTATTTGTATTTTTGGCTGTGCTGGGTCTTAGTTGCAGCATACGAACTCTTAGTTGCTGTGTGCGGGTTCTAGTTCTCTGATTGAACCTGGGTTCCCTGCCCTGGGAGCATGGAATCTTAGCCACTGGACCACCAGAGAAGCCCCTTGGTCGTTGTTTCTGTTTTGATTTCCTTGGCAAAATTAAAAGTTGGCAAACCAACACGTCTCCCCAGATTTTGATCTGAAATTTTAGCAGGGTTCAAAATTCAAAAATGTGACAGTCCCGCTAACACACCACATGGTAGATCTGAGTAAGATAAACCTTGGGTATAAATCCAACTCTGTTGCTTCCTTGATTGCATGAACTGCCCTGTCTTGTTTGAGCCACAGACTGCTCACCAATTGTTCAGTTGCTCAGTCATGTCCAACTCTTTGCGACCCCATCAACTGCAGCAGGCCAGGCCTTCCTGTCCATCACCAACTCCCAGAGTTTACTCAAACTCATGTCCATTGAGTTGGTGATGCCATCCGACCATCTCCTCCTCTGTCATCCCCTTCTCCTCCCGCCTTCAGTCTTTCCCAGCATCAGGGTCTTTTCCAATGAGTTGGCTCTTCATATCAGGTGGCCAAAGCATTGGAGTTTCAGCTTTAGCATCAGTCCTTCCAGTGAATATTCAGGGTTGATTTCCTTTAGGACTGACTGGTTGGATCTCCTTGCAGTTCAAGGGACTCTGAAGAATCTGATGCCTTCGAACTGTGGTGCTCACCAATAGTGGGATAATAATTTGTACCTCATATTGGTTATAATCTGTGTGTAAGTGACCTGACATATTAGAGTCTTTTATGGCAGCCATTAGACAAATATCTTTTTAGCCTCAGCAAAAACTCTTGCAATAGAATTTTTTCACTTCCTGTCCCTTCTTGGAATTTACAAATTGAAAAATAGGAGCCACAGGCAACCAGTGCACTGCTTGGTGTGGGCTCTTTCCTACGGTCATGGCTCCCAGGCTGAAGGTTCACAGAAGGAGACATGCTGACGTCTGTATCTCCAGGAGGGAGATTAAATCTCAGATGAATCTGTAAGAAAGAAGACATTTCAAAATTTGAGAGCACAGCTGAATGCCAAAAGTAAATTATACCATAAGCCAGATGTTCCAGGAACTTCTTTTCCATTTTTTTTTTTTTTTTTTTTTTGCTTAAAGGAAAAGCTTTAGTTCATAAAGAAAACAATGAGCAGAAATAGTTATCACAGAAGTGTTCATGGTTATTTGAAATGAGAACATTTGATAATAATCAAAGAGGTGCACAATGATTTACAGAAAAGTTGTTCATTTAAGTGTTATTTATCATGTGTTAAATGCAGAAACATCCTAAATGACTTACCATATAACCAGATATGTTATATAAATTACGGCACTTTCATTTGATGGACTGCTATACAGCGATTAAAATTGTGTTGTTGGAGAATATTTAATGTCTTGAGGAAAGGTTTGCAATATTTTTGAGCACAGAGAGCAGGTTACAAAGTAAAATGTATAATGTGATCATATTTTACGCCCTTATCATACAGGTATCAGTTGGAACTTCTTAAACTTTGGGATCCAGATAAGATTGGCTCAAATTCCCAGTCCCACAGCCTGGGGAAGTAAAAGCCTCACCAAGATTTCTCCAAGGTCCTAAGGACCTACCTTCTCACTGTTCCTTCTGCTTCTTTAAGTCATTGCTTCTCTCTACCATTTTGAATTCAATGTGAAACCCAACCTCTCTTTTCTATTTGCAAAACAAAACTGAAAGCAGTAAAGTCAACTGTGTTGAACTTCCTTCTACCTTCAGTGGCTTTGGAGTTCAGGTAGGAGAGATGGACAGGATGGAGGAAAAATTCTACCACTGTAGTGGACTGAATCATTAGCATATGTTCAGGTCCTAAATCCATGAACCTGTGAAGGTGACATTATTGTAGAGGAGGGGGTCTTTGCGTATGTAATTAACATAAGGATCTCTAGATAAGATCGTTCGGGATTACGACCGCCCGATTCCCAGGACAGGTATCCGTGTAAGACACAGAACAGAGACCGAGGGAGATGGGTTGAACGCCCTGGGAAGATGGAGGCAGAAACTGGAGTTATGGCGCCACAGCCAAGGAATACCTGGAGACACCAGAAGCTGGGAGAGACCAGGAAGTTCCTCCCCTAGAGCCTTCAGAGGGAGCACGGCTCTGCCCATACCTGGAATTGGGGCTTCTAGTCTTCTGAACTGTAAGAGAACAAATGTCTGTTGTTTAAGCCACCAACTGAAACAGCAGAGAGTGAAAAAGCTGGCTTAAAACTCAACATTCAAAAAACTAAGATCATGGCATCTGGTCCCATCACTTCATAGCAAATAGATGGGGAAAAAATGGAAACAGTAACAGACTTTATTTTGTTGGGCTCCCAAATCACTGTGGACAGTGACTGCAGCCATGAAATTAAAAGACGCTTGCTCCTTGGAAGAAAAGCTATGACCAACCTAGACAGTGTACTAAAAAGCAGAGACAACAACCTTTGCCAACAAAGGTCTACACAGTCAAAGCTATGGTTTTTCCAGTAGTCATGTGTGGATGTGAGAGCTGGACCACAAAGAAGGTTGGATGGCATCATCAACTCAGTGGAAATGAATTTGAGCAAACTCTGGGAGATAGTGAAGGATGGGGAAGCCTGGCATGCTGCAATTCATGGGGTCACAAAGGGTCACACATGACTGAATGACCGAACAACAACCACAAAGACACCAAGTCTGTGGTCATTTATTATGGAAGAGCCAGGAAACTAACACAATCCCCTAAGTGTGTGCAACTGTAAAGGGACCTGTACCTACTAACAGGGGCCTAGGTGTCCTCCCTCCATCAACGCAGAGAGTGTCACCAACCTCGTGGATGCTCCTTTAAGCTTCTCTCACTCTCTTTAGCCCCCTCCTCTTCCTCCTTCCCTTCCTGTCCCATAGTTTCACACTTCTCCTCCTTCCATCCTGTAGAACTCTCTGCTCACAGCTCGCTCTAATGCCCCAATTCACACGTCCCAAACTTGCTTAACCACATCCTTCCTATCTCACTGAGAGCAAGGCCACCCTTCCAGTGGCACAGCGCTGGATTCCCCTTCACTCTGAGCTCTGACTCAGTCAGTTCAGTTACTCCATCGTGTCCGATTCTGCGACCCTGTGGACTGCAGCACGCCAGGCTTCCCTGTCCATCACCAACTCCCAGAGCCTGCTCAAACTCGTGTCCGCTGAGTCGGTGATGCCATTCAACCGTCTCATCCTCTGTCATCCCCTTCTCCTCCTGCCTTCAATCTTTCCCAGCATCAGGGTCCTTTCCAAGGAATCAGTTCTTTGTATCAGATGGCCAAAGCATTGGAGCTTCAGCTTCAGCATCAGTCCTTCCAATGAATATTCAGGACTGATTTCCTTCAGGATTGACTGCTTGGATCTTCCTGTAGTCCAAGGGACTCTCAAGAGTCTTCTCCAACACCACAGTTCAAAAGCATCAATTCTTTGGTGCTCAGCTTTCCTTATAGTTCAACTCTCACATACATACATGACTACTGGAAAAACCATAGCTTTGACTAGATGGACCTTTGTCGGCAAAGTAATGTCTCTGCTTTTCAATATGCTGTCTAGGTTGGCCATACCTTTTCTTCCAAAGAGCAAGTGTCTTTTAATTTCATGGCTGCAGTCACCATCTGCAGTGATTTTGGAGCCCAAAAAAAACAAGTCTCTCACTGTTTCCACTGTTTTCCCATCTATTTGCCATGAAGTGATGGGACCAGGTGCCATGATCTTTGTTTTCTAAATGTTGAGTTTTAAGCCAACTTTTTCACTCTCCTCTTTCACTTTCATCAAGAAGCTCTTTAGTTCTTCTTCACTTTCTCCCATAAGGGTGGTGTCATCTGCATATCTGAGGTTATGGGTATTTCTCCTGGCAATCTTGATTGCAGCTTGAGCTTCATCCAGCCCGGCATTTCTCATGATGCACTCTGCATATAAATTAAATAAGCAAAGTGACAATATTTACCCTTGACATACTCCTTTCCCGATTTGGAACCTGTCTGTTGTTCCATGTCAGGTTCTAACTGTTGCTTCTTGACCTGCATACAGGTTACTCAGGAGGCAGGTAATGTAGTCTGGCATTCCCAACTCTTTAAGAATTTTCCACAGTCTGTTGTGATCCACACAGTCAAAGGCTTTGGTGTAGTCAATAAAGCAGAAATAGATGTTTTTCTGGAACTCTCTTGGTTTTTCAATGATCCAGCCAAAGTTGGAAATTTGATCTCTGGTTCCTCTGCTGTTCCTAAATCCAGCTTGAACATCTGGAAATTCACACTTCACATACTATTGAAGCCTGGCTTGAGAATTTTGAGCATTACTTCACTAGCATGTGAGATGAGTGCAATTGTGTGGTAGTTTGAACATTCTTTGGCATTGCCTTTCTTTGGGATTGGAATGAAAATTGACCATTTCCAGTCCTGTGGCCACTGCTGAGTTTTCCAAATTTGCTGGCATATTGAGTGCAGGCACTTTCACAGCATCATCTTTTAGGATTTTAAATAGCTCAACTGGAATTCCATCACCTCCATTAGCTTTGTTTGTAGTGATGCATCCTGACTCAACCCATCCATCAACAATCTTGTGGGCGATGCCTGCAGAATTTACCCACTACCTGACAACTATGCTGCTACTCACCTGGTCCAATTGACCATCACCTCCTGCCTGGATAACAGCAACAGCTCCCTCATGGGTCCTTCTGATCCACCTTGTCTCCCTATAGTCTGTTCTCAACCCAGCCCTGCAGAAATCCTTTCATAACCTTAGTGCTATCATGTCACTCATCTGCTGAAAACCTGGGTCAGAGCCAAAATCTCTAAATGGCTCCAGGCTAGATGACCCAGCTCTTGGTGTTTTTGATCTCTGACTTCTGTCCCCTTATTCATTCCATTCAAGTCACAAGGGCCCCCTTGACAACTCCTCAAACACACAGGCTGGATCTTGCCTTGGAGCCTCACTTTGGCTCTTCCCTCTGCCAGGAATACTCTTGTCCATTTGCTTATTTCCCTCTCCTTCTATGATTCCTTCTTCAAAGTCTCCGCTCAGTGGATCCTGCCCCCAGCTCTCTCCCCCTCAACAAGCTGTAAATTTTCTCATGAAAGCATAAGTAACAAACTCATAGCAACAACAAGGGCTACAATCTGTCTACTCTTTCTTTCTACCAAAAATGAAACAGTTGTCATGAGAATGTTGTTATGTTTATTCAAACTGGAATACAAACTCATTTTTTTTCTAACAGATGATCATTAAATGTAATTTGGGGCATATAACTCAGAAAGGATTCAAATACTTTGATCTGTCTGATTGATTTCATAATGTGGAATGGCTTTGCTTATGATACGTTGAATATTTTCCATAAGTTAAATGAGGTAAATCTTCACGTACAGAGTTGTTTTAAATGATAGTTAAGGTACATGGTAAGACTGTGTTCACAAGATTGCATTTGTGTTGAAATGAACACTCTTTTGATTTACCCAATTCTGAAAACACTTAGTTAAATACGATGCTTCTGAATGAACCAGTGACAGGTCATTCCACAGGGCGATCTCATGGATAGGCAGGAAGCCTTTCTCCTGGTATATTCTCTGAATCTTCCAGCTTCCCAACACCCTGTGGTCCATGTTGTGCCTTTTGTCCCCAACATCCTCCCCTGTATTGTCCCATTTCATGTCCTTCTCTCTTATCAAAGGCTGTCTCTCAGCTTCATCTCGTTTCACAGGACTTGGGGGAGCGATGCAGGGGCTAGGTGTCTTTGGATCCTGGGAGTGAAGGAAGGGAGAAAGCAGGCAACTTCAGAATGGAGATGATCAGATCTTGCAGACCACCAAGGTTACCTTGCTGACCCCCTGGAGTGTTCCTCTGATTAGGAAGCCATCAGGAAAACAGTGAACATAGAAGAAATGGAAAGAGAGAATAAGGCCAAGAGACTTGGCAAGGCAAAATAAAGCTCAAATAAAAATGAAGGGAAGAAATGAAGTATGAAAATGGTACGGCCAATGTCAGGTGTTGCTGGAAATGAGGGATTCACTTCTGGATATCGGGTTAAGATAAATGGACCATTCCCATAAATGCATCCCAGTGCCTGTTCATATATATTTGGGAAATGTCAGCTCAGGGTTCAGAATTGAAACCAAGAGAAATGAAGTGTTCTTTTAAGTGAAGGATGTAGGCATGAAAGAAAAAAAAGACTCAAGATTCAGTCTTAGGTTTTAACCCAGTTAGGAGGTGGGAAGAAAATACAAAGTTTCTGAAGAAAGAAAATGAAGAGGAAAGGATGAAGCGGGACGAGAAGACAGAGAAGAACATAAATACCGCGTGTTAAGGAGAAAGGATTCTCCATGAAAAATTTAGGGTAAGCAATACTGTCTGTGACAGAGTAATTCAAATGAATGACAACAAGAATGTGAAGCTTCTTTACAAAAAGAAAAATCTAAACAAATGGTAAATTTTGATTTGTCTTATATAACTGAATCCCTAATGAAACATCTGTGTGAGAATTGCATTTAGTATCATGTAATGAACTCACAGCATTCACACTTGCCTTTGGTTTTATAGATGGATCTGAATAGCTTATATGTTGCTTTTCAAGAAACGCCACCTGAATGTTCCTTACAAACAAAGATGGAGAAATAAAAGGAACTTCATCTCGGTCCTGTGTACCACCTATTCATATTACATCGTGCTGCCACAGTTTCTGAGGGAAGAGAACATTTGGGTATGCTGTGGGTTAGGTAAATACCCACTAAATATTGATGCAAGCATAATTAGAATGACTGAAATAATCCTGGCATAAAATTACCCTCGCAGTTAGAAGAGAGACAAAATGAAGTAATTTGATCATGAAAATTAATACAAGTCAACTCTCACTTTTCAATGCAGCTAATTGAAAACCATCTATTATTCAAACCTCTTTCCCTCCGGGTTTGTACTGAGAAAGAGGGCAGGGAGAGAAGTGCCCCGGGGAAAACTCTCCTATTGAGATGGTGGAGCAAGAGAATCATTTTTATTTTTCTAAGGCAGTGGCTCCTAAACCTTTCCCTGTATTGATTTTGCCACCCATGGCACATTTTTGTGGGCATGTCCAGGGTGAAAGGACAGCTGGTCCTCTTTCACTCTATGTTGAAATGATGAAACTGGCATTTATTGTAGTTGAAATCCTTTTTGAGTAACAGTTTTATTGAGATATAATTCACAGATCATACAGTTCACCCATTTAAAGTACACAAATCAGTCAGTTTTAGTATTCACAGCAGTATGCAACTGTTACCATATTTTATCACCACCCCCCCCTCAAATGCCTACAGGTAGTTCCTGAGATCACTTTCCAAATGAACTACTTGCACTTGAATCCTTGCCTCAAAATCTGCTTCTGCGGAAACTCAAGCTAGAACATGGTGGTTCTCCCACAGTCCAATCACCGGAATTCCTAGCAAAGTCTATTTTGAGGCATGTCACCCGCTCCTAAGAGGACTCCCCACATAGAATAAGGAAATATTGATGGGGTTTATGCTTTATTTCCTAAAGGGAATTCAAAAGAAGCAGGTCTAAGACTTCCCTGGTGGTGCAGTGGATAAGAATCTGCCTCCCAATGTAGGGGACACAGGTTCCATTCCTGGTCCAGGAAGATTCCACATGCCAGGAACAACTAAGCCCAAGCTCCATAGCTACTGAAGCCCGCACACTCTAGGACCCATGAGCTGCAACTACTGAAGCCTGTAAGCCTAGAGCCTGTCTTTCTGGAGGGGTGGGGAGATGCATCTCTCTTTCCTAGTTGGTATTGCCATAATAATCCTTTCTCTGTGGCCCTAAGAAGGAAGTCGACAAAGCTGGTTTGCACAGGTTGAGCATCTTATTCATAGTTCTTGTTGTTCAGTCGTTAAGTCACAACTGACTCTTTGCGACCCCATGGACTGCAGCACACTAGGCTTCCCTGTCCATTACCAATTCCCAGCGCTTGCTCAAACTCATGTCCATCGAGTCGGTGATACCATCCAACCATCTCATCTTCTGTTGTCCTCTTCTCCTTTCTTCAATCTTTCCCAGCATCAGGGTCTTTTCCAATGACTCAGTTCTTTGCATCAGGTGGCCAAAATATTGGAGCTTCAGCTTCAGCATCAGTCCTTCCAATGAATATTCAGGACTGATTTCCTTTAGGGTTGACTGGTTTCCTTTAGGGTTGACTGGTTTGATCTCCTTGCAGTCCAAGGGGTTCTCGAGAGTCTTCTCCAAAACCACAATTCAAAAGCATCAATTCTGTGGTGCTCAGCCTTCTTTATGGTCCAACTCTCACATCCATTCATGACTACTGGAAAAACTATAGCTTTGACTATACAGACCTTGTCAGCAAAGTAATGTCTCTGCTTTTTAACATGCTATCTAGGTTTGTCATAGCTTTCCTTCCAAGGAGCAAGTGTCTTTTAATTTCATGGCTGCCATCACTGTCCACAGTGATTTTGGAGCCCAAGAAAAGAAAATCTGTCACCACTTCCACTTTTTCCCCTTCTATTTGACATGAAGTGATGGAACCAGGTTCCATGATCTTAATTTTTAAACATTGAATTTTAAGCCAGCTTTCTCACTCTCTCCTCTTTCACCTTCATCAAGAGGCTCTTTAGTTCCTCTTCAATTTCTGCCATTAGGGTAGTATCATCTGCCTATATGAGATTGCTGATATTTCTCCTGGCAATCTTGATTCTAACTTGTGACTCATCCAGCCTGGCATTTCACATGATGTACTCTGCATGTAAGTTAAATAAGCCACAGGAAGAGAACTGGTCAAATGGGAGAAAGGGGAGCTGAGAGACAGGGAGATGGCACTCTGATGATGTTTAAGACTCTGAAGCTAGATCCAACTTTTGAGCTTCCAGCTACAGCAGCCAATCATTTATACCTTTGATCTACCCGTGTTGGGGTAGATTTCTATGATTTGCAACCTGATTAACATGGTTGGTATCTACATTCTTCAATCTCTGAAAACAGTAAAGAACGAAAGTGGCAAAGGCAAGTGTCACTATCTTTGGGGGTCTTTTGTGTTCTAATAAGAAAGCTTCAATGCTTGAGCCCTGAGCAGAGAACCCTTGGCCAAGATACTCAAAATAACATGTAGTTTTAATCAGTGCTATGTAAACAGCTTAATCCAAGAAGGAAAAAGAAAAACCATTGACCCAAATAGGATATTGGTAATTCTGAATAAGTGCTACAAATGCTTATAAAAGAATGCATAATTGCTGAATAAATGAAATACAAACATCCATTTTGTTACTTGGAGAGTTCTTTAATACATAATGGGGAAAACGGTGTATTGAATGCACTGTAAGCAATAAATGCCTGTTTCCTTTTCTAAAACAAATCAATTATTGAAACCATTAACCACCATGTAAATGTAACTCTATTTTTTTCCCATTTATTTCTCCCTTTTGAATCTTTCCCATTAGTGGAAGGAAATAGGTTTATCCAGGAGATGGAGCAGCATGGTGGAATGAGCATGGAGTGGAGTGGGATTTGGAAGCCTTGCCTGTTAACCCCAGCTCTGCCAATTACTAGTTCTGTGACCTTGGGTAAGTCACTAAATCTTACCCGGGTTCCAGGTGTAGCAAGAGACCACTGTCTGGAATCTCTTACCCACATCTGAGAGTCGTAGTGATAAAAACTTTTAGGGCATCGTCTCTCAGTCTTTATTGTTCATAGGAATTCCCTGGGGACTTCCAAATTTCACAAGACCTTTGCAGATTCTTGTTATGTTTGAAGTGGGATCCAAGATCTGCATTTTGAATAAGCTCCCAAGTGATGTTGATGTGGCTGCCTTCACACTTTGGGGTAACAAGGTAGAGGGTACCTTCCAGGCTCACAATGATTTTCCTTCTTCTAGAAAATGCCCTGGATTTTAGTGGTGGGCTATTAATAGTTGCTCTTATACCCGCTTGCCATAGCTGTATCCCCATAGCTTGTTCCCCCTTGCCACCTCTGCTACATTAGAGGTGATTTCTGACCCAACCAGGGTCAAAAGAAGGTCTCATCTGCAAATCTGGTTTTGAACAGACAACCAGAATTGGGACATTCACTCACTTGCTCATTCATTCAGCAGTTCTTTTCAAATTCTCTCTATGCCAGATACTCTAACGAGCAGAGGAAATATACTAGTTCAATAAAGCAGGTCTCTGGCCTCACAGAGCATTCATGATAGTACTGTACAAGATAATTTCAGATAAGCTAAGTGCTTTGAAGCGATTGGAGGATTTCAAAGGTTGCAGGGGACCGACTTTAAGCAGAGGTGCTGGGGAAAGCCAAGGTCTCGCTTCCCTTTCTGCAATGACCTTGGTGGACACAAGTTGAATACAAATGAAAAAAACATAACAATTGAAAGAAGGCTGGGTCCCTGGTGATTGTGTGCAGGGGAGCCACTCTCCCCTGCAGACTAATTGACCTATGATGAGAATGAGAAAGAAACTTTTATTGCATTAAACCACTGAGATTTCAGGATTTATCTATTACAGAAGCTAGCACTGCTTACCATACATACAGAAATTATTGAACTCTTTCTGAGATTCTGAAAGTTGCCGTTTTTTTCACTTATATTTGCTGGAGCTATCCTCTACTGGGCTTCCCTGGTGGCTCAGTGGTAAAGACCCGCCTGCCAATGCAGGAGATGCAGGAGACGCAGATTTGATCCCTGGGGCAGGAAGATCCCCTGTAGAAGGAAATAGCAACCTGCTCCAGTATTCTTACCTGCAGAATACCAAGGACAGAGGAACCTGGCGGGCTACAGTCCATGGGGTCCCAAAGGAGTCAGACATGACTTAGTTACTAAACAAGGACACCAAAATTCTCTACTACTTGAAAGAATCTTAACAGATACAATTTCTGTGGGAATCTGATGAGCTAATAGTACAAACTATTGGACATCTGTGAGGAATCATAACTGTAAACTGGTTTTTCTGAAATGTATCCACTTTCTGGATATATTATTAGGGGAAAATTTTTTTTTTTAAGGTTTGACATGTAAATTAATACTGAGGTCAACTTTTTTCCTGGTCATTTCTATCTTCAAATTCTTATTCAGATCTTTATAAAATCAACTCATTAAATTGCAGTGGGTAGAAATTAAGGAAGCAATTGTAAAGTTTATAATTTTCCCTTAAAACATAAGTGCTTAGATTTTAAAAGAGTCCTTGGTGGCACAATGATATTAACATTTAAATTTGCCACATTTCTTCTTATGGGCCATCAACAGGCAGTAAATATGGGCATCTCTTAGAGATGAATTTCCCCAAAGGATGTCCGTCTTACATACTGCATCCTCAGAGGGATATTTTCTTCCTTGGCTGCTGGTCCCAAGAGCATATTGCCGGTCACCTCACTAGTCTTCCTCTTCCCCTCTTCTAATCTTTATGAATGCTGGGAGGGTGGAGAAAAGCTGTTCCTTAGGACTACTTGCTACAACCATATCTCAGTCTCCTAAGACTTATGGCTAGATCACACTTGAGGACAACACAGATAGGATCAGAGAGGAATGACTCAAGAGGTCAACGCTGGAGACTCGGCTTTCCTCCTGTGGCCTTCATCGATGTTTATATCCCCAGGCTTGAACTTTTCTTTGTGATTTTGTGTTCTCACTGAAAATTTAGCAGTAAATGACTTACGTCATATGAGCTTACTGGAGTCTGCATGTGGCAACAGCAGTGTATGAAGTCAAAACTCCTATCCTTTGAGCCATCAAAATGAAGTCTTCCCCAGCCAGGGGTCAAGTCGTGTGTGTGTGTGTGTGTGTGTGTATACAGAGTCTGCAGGTTTCCATGGAACCAGACTTGTGATGAGGAGAAAAAGATGGGCCTCTCCAGGACACCTTTGAATAAGGATGTCAGCATTCCCTTCTATGTAGTTACTGCAGCAACAAAGGTTCAGTTCAATTCAGTCACTCAGTCATGTCTGACTCTTTGCAACCCCATGGACTGCAGCACGACAGGCCTCCCTGTCCATCACCAACTCCCAGAGCTTGCTCAAACTCATGTCCACTGAGTCAGTGATGCCATTTAACCATCTCATCCTCTGTCATCCCCTTCTCTTCCCACCTTCAGTCTTTTCCAGCATCAGGGTCTTTTCCAAGGAATCAGTTCTTTGCATCAGGTGGCCAAAGTATTGGAATTTCAGCTTTAGCATCAGTCCTTCCAATGAACATTCAGGACTGATTTCCTTTAGGATTGACTGGTTTGATCTCCTTGCAGTCTAAGGGATTCTCAAGAGTCTTCTCCAACACCACAGTTCAAAAGCATCAACTCTTTGACACTCAACTTTCTTCATAGTTCAACTCTCACATCCATACATGACTACTGGAAAAACCATAGCTTTAACTAGACAAACATAGCTTAACTAGACTTTGCAGGCAAAGTAATGTCTCTGCTTTTTAATGTGCTGTCTAGGTTGGTCATAGCTTTTCTTCCAAGGAGAAATTCTTTTAATTTCATGGCTGCAGTCACCACTGCAGTGATTTTGGAGCCCAAGAAAACAAAGTCTGTCACTGTTTCCATTGCTTCCCCATCTATTTGCCATAAAGTGATAGGTCTGGATGCCATGATCTTAGTTTTCTGAATGCTGAGCTTTAAGCCAACTTTTTCAATCTCCTCTTTCACTTTCATTAAGAGGCTCTTCAGTTCCTCTTCACTTTCTGCCATAAGGGTGGTGTCATCTGCATATCTGAGGTTTTTGACACTTCTTCCAGCAATCTTGATTCCAGCTTGTGCTTCAAGTGCGAAGTCAAGTGGGCCTTAGGAAGCACCACTAGGAACAAAGCTAGTGGAGGTTATGGAATTCCAGTTGAGCTGTTTCAAATCCTAAAAGATGGTACTGTTAAAGTGCTGCACTGAATATGCCAGCAACAAAGGTTAGTCTTCGCATCATTGCTCACTCATTGATCAGAAGTGGAACTGTAAAAATAGGGAAAATTGGGGACACAGGAAAATATACATAAATATGGAAACTCAGAGACAGAGATTTTAAAAGATACATGGGAAGTGAATACTCAGGAGCCTAGAGAGCCTCATCCATCCATCACCCACCCATCTACCCGTCCACCCGTCCATCTATCCATCCACATATCCATACACCCATTCATCCATCCACGCAATAACTGAAATGAGCTCCTCCTATTTATCAAGCACTGCCTATGGTCAACACTGTGTGTGCGTTAGTCGCTCAGTCGTGTCCGACTCTTTGCAATCTCACGGACTGTAGCCCGCCAGGCTTCTCTGTCCATGGAATTCTCCAGGCAAGAGTACTGGAGTGGATTGCCATTCCCTGCTCCATAGGAACTTCCCAACCCAGGGATCGAATCCTGATCTCCTGCATTGCAGACAGATTCTTTACCATTTGCGCTACAGGGAAGTCCTGCTCAACGTTGGAGGTACACAAAGACGAAAACGGAAGTCTAAATTGGAGGTGGTTATAGCCGATGTGCTCTGAAAGGGCTCCCGCGAAGCTGGAACACACGGTTTGGTCACGTCGGGGAGATGCATAACGTGAACTCCACCCCACCGCACAGGTATATGGTGGGAGAAACCTGTACACCATAGAGATGCCGAGACCTCCGAGCATCCTAGAGAGGCCGGAAGTGGCTCCAGGAGTGGTCCCACGGCTCAGGCGCCGATTGGGGATGCCGGTGGCAAGAGGGAGGGGCCTGAGTCGCCCCACCTCCAGGAATCCCGGCGTCGCTATCGTCTTCTACCTCTGTGAGTGGGCCTGGTTAGGGAGGGTCGCCCCTCTGCCGGGACCCGGGCGCGGCTGGCGGGGGCGCCTGGGCTCGCAAGCGCGTCAGAGTCCCGCGGAGGCTGACCTCGCCGGCTGCTACCTGCGCGTCGTGGCCGCCCAGGTGGGACGAGCCCGGTGGCCGCTGGTACGGGGCGCGGTCGTGAGTGATGGCCGACCTGAGTATCCCCCACCCCAACCCCAACTTACCCCTCGGGTTCCAAGCAGCGGGCCTCACCGTCGCTTTCTAGGATCGTTGCACCGGCTAGCTTCTGGTTTTCGTCTTCTTTTTGAAAAAGCTGGCAGACCCCAAGCTCAGAACTTTCAACAAGTGTCTGTGTCAAGCTAGACTTCATTCACATTTTTTTTTATTATAATCGCACTTTGTGGAGGAAAGATTACTTTCGCTTGATCACAGATGATTCTGGTTTTCCATTTAAGTGGCTGTATAAGGTTCCCATTTAAAATGAAGGTATTTATAGCTAAAAGATAAGGAGTTTTAAATAAAACACAGTAAGTAAGTACTAGTATCAGAGATAGGGCTTCTCTGGTGGCTCAGTGGTAAAGAATCTGCCTGCTATGCAGAAGACACGAGTTCGATCCCTGGGTCAGGAAGAGCCCCCACAGTAGAAAATGGCAACCCGCACCAGTAATCTTGTCTGGAAAATCCCATGGACAGAGGAGCCTGGCCGGCTACAGTCCACAGGGTCGCAAAGAGCCACACACCATTTAATGAGTAAGCAGCAACAAGGTATCAGAGATACCAGGTGTGACAGAAATTATGAAGGTGGTAAGTGAATGACACTGCGTTGTTCCCCACCTAGCTGGGTCCTCCTACTCTGACCTGTCTTCAGGTCCTTGCTCCAACTCAGCCTCTGTCACCTGCATAATTTGTGGGCCAGTTTTTTGCTTTGTTTTAGATTTTTTTCCTCTCAGCTTGACTAGGGTAGAAATAACGTGTGGCGTTGTGTGATTTTAGGGTGCACTACTTGATGACCTGATGCGCATATACATTGTGAAATGATAAGCGCAGTGAGGTCAGTTAACATCTCCATCACCTCACAGAATTACAATAGTTTTCTTTGTGTGTGGTGAACACTCGAAAGATCTACTCTCACCTGGCGCGCAGGAAGATGGCAGCGTCCAGGCGGAGGTCTTGAGATCAGATCTGCATGGAGTTGGCGTCTGGGTCAGCAAGGTGGGCCCTGGTTCACCCTGGGTGGTTCGTCCTTGGGAGCTGCGGGGTCCCAAAGGGTGGAGGGCGGGGAAGGGGGTGGAGATCTACTCTCCTAGCAGCTTTCAAGCCTGTAATACGGTAATATTACATATGGCCCCCATGCTGTGTATTTGATCCCCAGAACTCAATTATGTCTTGTAACTAGAAGCTTATACCCTTTGACCAGGATCTCCTCATTTCCCCCATCCCCCACCCCCTGGCAACCACTGTCCTACTCTTTCTTTCTATGAGATCAGCTCTTTTAGAATCTCTGTGTAATCGGGATCACCCCAGTATTTGTCTATGACTTATTTCACTTAGCATAATGCCCTCAAGGTCAATTGGTACTGTTACTAATGGTAGGATTTCTTTCCCTTTTTGAGTGGCTGAATAATATTCCATGTGTGTGTGTCTGTGTGTGTATACATCACATTTTCCTTATCCATTCATCCTTTAATGGGCACTTAGGTTGTTTCCATGATTCAGCAATTTTGAATAATGCTGCAGTGAATATGGGGGCGCAGATACCTTTTTGAGATAGTGATTTCCTTTACTTTGGATATATATATAAACGGGTAGGCAAGGTTCTTGACCTCTGAGTCTTTTTCTCATATCTGAAAAGCTGAGGATAATAATTACCTCAGAAGATTGTTCTGAGGCTTCAGTGGTAAACCTTAAGCCCCTCGCCCATAATAAATAGTAAATGCCACCATATTGTTATTTTCATTTTAGCAAGGAGGAAGCAGGATCTGAGACTTTCAGTGGCTTTCCCAAGGTCACACAGGGAATTGATGGGAGAACCAAGTCTAGGACTCAGATTTTCTGATTTATAACTTAAAAAGCTTAACCCTGCCTCCCCACTACCTCTGCCTCTTGGGAGGGGATGGGGCACCTCCTGCCTGCCCTTCTGGAAAATGGAAGGGCCCCTTTCACATTGCAGAATGTGTTAGCTGTGAAAGACCCCACGGGACTCAGGTCACCATAGACTTGGCTGCTTCAGGTCAGGACTCTGCACAGCCCTGAGTGCTTGATGTGGGTGAGGTGTAGCCTGTAGAGTCAGATGCATCTGGGTTCTAGTAGGTACAGCCACCTGCTGTCCCAACTACTGACCTGGCCGTAGTAAATGGGGTTTACCAATTAGTACTTACCTCAGAGGGTTGTTAGTAGCATCAAGGGAAATGATTTGTGGAAAAGGTCTAGCAAGGTGCTCAGCACACAGTAGGTGATTAATGAATGACAGGTGACAGTACTTTGATATGTTTTAAGTGGCAGGCATGCTGACCTAGAAGGGAGGAAGTACAAGTGTAGTGCTTGCAGGTACAACAGCAAGGGGCATGTGAAAGGTTGCAGAGTACATACTGTGTTTGGATTTACCGGGTCTAGGATCTGTCAAATACTCCTCGTTCCTGCTGACTTTCTTAGAGAAATGGCTTAGGTTTGCATGGAGTTAATATGCTAGTTTGGGAAGCAGGTGGAAAATACCGATTATAAAACTATATGATTAACTTCTATCATAAGCATCAGGAATAACTGCAAGACTGCAAGGATCTTTTGTGCAACAAATGTCAGGCAAGTGTATGCTCCTCAGTTCTGTCTCGTCACAACAAAGATTTGGAGTGATGGACATTAAAGCCCTCAGCGCGTCACAGCTGTCGGGTCTTGGATAGACCATGTTATAGCTCTTAGACAAATCAGTGTTACAGCTCTATTTTATTTAGAAAATTGCAGGAAAATCCATCCTCGAGGCGTGAGGGCATGCTGACCCAAAGATGCGAAGAAAAGAGAGTGGGGGAGCGTGACAGCATGTGGGGGAGAGCGAACGCGCTTTGGCTCCTCCTTTTATGTTTTTTCCTCCCCCTGGGGCTGCCCTATGTAAATTGGGCTAGCCCAGGAGTGCTGTTTGTTCTACCTGAGGTCCTCACTCTGGTCCTTGGGCCTTCCTTTGACCTTCTTTTGTTCTATTTTCGTGGGCTTTTCCCTTCCTTATCATTTAGCCACCGCCATTCTGGACTCCTGTTTCCTATTCTAACTAGCTAACATTCCCCCCTCAAGAGATGGGAGGCCCAATTCTTTGGGAATAGGGGCATCGAGGACTTTCTGGCTACTTCCTGCTGAACTGGGATGGTGAGGAGTATTGGGCCTCCCCCTCTTGCTAGTCTCAAGCCTCAGAGTCCTTATAGCAGTGTCCATCTAAGGGTGAGTGATATTTTCCATGGTCAGCTGTAGTTTTATATCTTTGTTGAACTGGCACTGCATGTTGTAGCTTGTTGACCTGGGCAGAGACAAAACAGGTTAGACAATTGATAATACATGGAGCAATCATAAGCAGCATCAATATGGCATAACAAGGACTAGTAGCGGCATTAGCCAATTCCAAATTCACATTGCCAGGATGGCTCAAGTCCCTCCCTGTTCAGGGATCAGAAGATCTATCTCCTGTCTGTTTTGGAGTACAATCCCTGCCAAGCTGTGTTGGCTCTTTAGAGCTATCCTGAGAAATCTTATCCACAGAAACCAGATTTTGGGGGTATTCATTAGAATGGCATCCATTTGTAGTTCTGAATAGGCATCTGAGATCTCCCAGGGGCTCACAGGTATATTGACTGTTTTCTTCTGTTTTCTTCCACGGCTTGACTCGTAAGTAGTGAATCCAGGAGTCATGTCCTGGTACCTTAACTGCTGTGGGGGTAAAAAGTATTACAGGGTAGGGGCCCTTCCATGTGGGCTAGAGTTGAGCCTTTGGGGACCCATCTTTCCAGACTTTAATTAGGACTTGAGTCCCTGGAGCATATAGTGGTGACTCCTTAGAATCTTTTGGGTCCTGGTTCATACCCCACAAGCATATATCATGTTGAAATTGCCCAATGGCCATGGTATAAGACTGAAGGGCCTATACCTCTGGATCTAGGAAGAGGTCATTGACATAAACAAAAGGTCTTCCATGTAAGACCAATCTGTTCCTTAGGGGCAGTAGGGGTGTGGAGGAGAGCTATTGGTAAAGCCTCCTTCCATCCCAGGGAGCTTTCCTGGGTTATCTTTTTTATCGCTGATTTTAGGAATTGATTGGCTCTTTCTACTTTTTCTGAAGACTGAGGCCTCCAGGCACAATAGAGATAATAAGTAATGCCCAATGCTTGAGCGACCCATTGGGTGACCTTAGAAGTAAATGATGTCCCAATGTCACTTTGTAATAACCTGGGCAGACCAAATCTTGGAATGATTTCATGGAGCAATTTTTTTTACCACCTTCTCAGTCCAGGTGGGAAAGCCTTCAGTCCATCCTGTGAATGTATCTATCATGACTAATAGGTATTTATACCCTTGAGAAGCTGGCATCTGGGTGAAGTCCATCTGCCAGTCCTCTCCTGGATAGGCCCCACGTCATTGGACAGGCTGGGCCAGCTGGGGTCTTCAAGCTCCTTAGGGGTTGTTTAACTGGCAAGTGGGACAAGAGAAGACCACTTGCCTTATAGTTGTTTGGAGGCCTGTTCCTCTGAAGGACCTTTCTAGTAATCTTTGGAGGGCCTTTTCTCCTAAATGAGTGGTGGCATGTAAAGAGTTAACCAACTTCCATCGGAGGTTTCCAGGCAGAAAAAGGAGTCCCTCCTTTTGCAACCACCCCATATGATCTTCTTGAAAGCCCTCAGTCTTAGCTTTAAGAGTCTCACCTTCAGTATATTAAGGAGTTTCTGGCAAATTAGTCTGTGAAACTAAGGTGGCAACCCCTACTAGGCCATTGTTCTGTAATGCTGCTCTCTTAGCTGTCTGATCAGCTGCTTGGTTCCCTCTTGCCACTTCTGTGCTCCCTTTTTGATGTCCTTTACAGTGCGAGACTGAAACCTCAGTGGGCAGATGGACTGCCTCCGAGAGTCTAAGAATTTGATCACCATATTTGATTGGGGACCCTCTGGTGGTCAAGTGGCCCCTTTCTTTCCAAATAGCAGCATGTGCATGTAGCACCAGAAAGGCATACTTGGAGTCGGTGTCAATAGCTATTTTTTTTCCTTTTCCCAGCTCTAAAGCTCGAGTCAGGGCTATGAGCTCAGCTAATTGGGCTGAAGTACTTGGTGGCAGAGGCTTAGCCTCTATGATCTCAAAATTGGAGACTACTGCATATCCAGCTCTTCTTTTTCCATCTAAAACAAAGCTGCTTCCATCAGTGTACCAGATTTCCTCAGGATTGGTCAGAGGATCTTCCAACAATCCCTCTTGGGGTTTTGTCCAGTGGTCCAAGGTTTCTAGGCAAGAGTGAAAGGGGAGAGAGCCCTCGGGGATAGGTAGGAGGGTGGCTGGGTTAAGAACCTCACAAGGGGATATAGTGAGGCCTGAATTTTCCATCAGCATTACTTGATATCTGAGGATTCTTTGATCAGACATCCATAAATGACCTTTACCATTTAGGGGTTGTTTTACTTGGTGGCTGGTAAAAATAGTTAGTTTGCCCCCAAAGGAGAGTTTTAAAGCATCTTCTAAGATGATTGCAATAGCTGCAAGATTTCGAAGGCGGGGGTGGCCAGCCTCGGGTGGTTGGATCGAGCCTCTTGGATAAGTAAGCTACAGGCTGGGGCTCAGATTCCAACCTTTGAGTTAACACTCCCAAGGCTATTCCCTTTCTTTCATCGACATAAAGTTGGAATGCTTTTTCTGGGTCTGGCAACCTCAAGGCAGATGCCTGAGTTAAGGCCTGTTTTAGTGTAGCCTCTGCCTTCTTTTGAGGAGTTCCCCACATCAGTGGGATTGAATCATCCCATCCCTTTAAGCTTTCATGTAAGGGCTGGGCAATTAGACCATAGTTGGGTATCCAGATTCTACAATACCAGTTAGCCCCAGGAAAGCTCGCAATTGTTTTCAAGTCGTGGGGGAGGGCATCTGGAGGATTCCTTGTACCTGATCAGAGGACAGCCTCCTGGACCCGTGTGTAATCTGAACTCCCAGGTAAGTGACCTTTGTCTTGACCATCTGTGCCTTAGCATGGGAGACTTTATATCCCATTTCTGTCAAAAAGTTTAGAACCTGAATTGCATGTTTTTGGACAATTTTCTCATCTGGAGAGCAGATTAGTAGGTCATCTACATATTGTAATATTTTCCTGTTAGGTCCCAGGTCCAGATCTAGGAGATCCCGGCTAAGGGCCTGTCCAAATAGCTGGGAGCTATCTCTGAACCCCTGAGGTAATACTGTCCAAGTCATCTGTTGGTGTTTTTCTCCTGGGGCTTCCCCCTCAAAGGCAAAAAGATATTGGGATTCTTTAGCCAGTGGTATGCAAAAAAAAAAAAAAAAAAAAAAGCATCTTTGAGATCCAAGACTGTAAACCACTTGGCACTGGGTGGGATTTCTCCCAAGATTACATAGGGATTGGGTACTGTGGGATGGAGGGGGACTACAGCTTCATTTATGATCCAGAGATCTTGAACCATTTGCCAGGTTCCATCCTTTTTCTTTACTGAGAGGACTGGGGTGTTACACGGCAAACTCGTGGGGACCAATAGCCCACAAAAAAGGAATTTATTTATTAAAGGCTGTAGTCCCTCCCAAGCCTCTCTTTTGAGGGGATATTGCTTCCAGTTAGGAAACCGAGTGGGATCTCGGAGGACAACGATGACTGGTTCAGCTTGGTGGGCTCATCCATGAATCCCCTGGTCCCACACCTGGGGGTTAATTTTGTCTTCCCATAGTTTTTGGTCCCTCCCTATTGAAGAAGGTGTAAAGGGTTCTTCAGTAGTAACCAGGGGCTGTAGGGCTCTAGGGGCTGAAAAGCTTCCCATCACAAGGGTGGTCCCCAGTTTAGTGACTATGTCTCTTCCCATTAAGGGAGTAGGACACTCAGGGACCACCAGAAACTGGTGGGAAAATATTTGTGCGTCCCAGCAACAAAGAGGTGCTTGGGTGAATCTTTTAGTAGTTGTTTTTCCTGTAGCACCCAAAATGGTACAGGTTTGGGAGGAGAAGGCTCCCGAGTAGGAGATCAAGACAGAGTAGGTAGCCCCTGTGTCAACCAAGAAATTCTCGGACCTACCTGCCACATCAGTTGCACTCTTGGCTCCAGCCCCGTGATGGTTATCTGTGACAGGCGGGCTGGCTGGAGCGGGCCACTTCAGTCCTGTTGAACCATCATGAGGGAAGGCTTGGCGCTTGACCTTGAGGCTCTTGGGTCCCATGGGCCCAATATCCCAGTTGATGGCATTTGTAGCAAGCCATTTTAGGACACTTGTCATGGTTTGGACACTCTTTGGCCCAATGTCCTGCCTGTCTACAGATTAGGCATTTGCCTCGTGCCTTGTCCTTCAAGGACTCGGGTGTGCCATAGGGCTTCCCTGGAGGGTGGCCAGCATCTGGGCATGCCTTGTCTCTTTCCTTCTCTCCCTCTCCTGGGCCTTGGCCTCTTTCTCCAGTTCTCTGTTACAAAAGGTATTGGTGGCTGTCTGGACCATCTCCTCTAAAGAGGAAGCAGGGTCCTGCTGCGGTAGCTATTGTAAGTTAATTTCTGATATCTGATGTACATTGGGACAGGAATTTGTCCTTTAAAATCACCTGTCCCTTGTAAGAGTCTAGGTCCAAATTGGTAAACTTTTGGAGGGCCTCTTTTAGCCTTTCCAGAAAGGCAATGGGGTTCTCATTGGGCTCCTGAGTTATTGCTGAGACTGGACACAGTCCCACAAGTAATAGGTTTCCTTCTATTTCCATGGGTGGACTTCCTTAGGTGTGAGTCTTTCTGAAGCTTATCCTACCCAGAACTGTTGCAACCTGATAGCCAGGTGTCCCCGGGTCAGGGTGCAGATCCCCAGGCAGGCTGAGGCATAACAGCCTCCTAGAGATTGAATCCCTGGGCAGGTCGAGGCATGATGGCCTCCCAAGAATTGGGTCCCTGGGCAGGTCGAGGCATGATGGCCTCCCTAGAATTGGGTCTCTGGGCAGGTCGAGGCGTGACGACCTCCTGGGACCCCTGGACTGGCAGACCCCCGAGCAGGTTGAGGCGTGACAACCTTTCGAGGACCAGATCCCTAGGCAGGTCAAGGCAGGTTGACCTCCTGGGACCCCCAGACTGGAGCTGGGCATCCCCAAGGTCTCCAGCATGACCAGTGCTGGGTAAGATTGCTGCTAAGTCACTTCAGTCGTGTCCGACTCTGTGTGATCTCGTAGGATTAAGGGGTTGTAATTTTAACTCATTGCTGGTTCGTCCACTGTGGATGGGAGTAGATATGATGTAAAGCAATCCAAGCCTGTGCCCTGAGATTGGGAAACAGTGTAATAGTCATAAGCCTTATCTTCTTACTGCTTGAAGGGATTGTAAATCACTGATTTCTTTCCCTAGTCCTCCATAAGAGCAGGTTAGGGTGTCTCCAGTGGTAAACATTTTGTTGTCATAGACCCACTTTAGGTAATAACAGAAGTAGTGACAAAGGAGTGGGTTATCTGGCCCTGTTAGGGGCATTACGGTATTTTAATAGTAGGCTGGGTGGAGCAATGTTGCCTACAAGGGGGCAGGGTCCTGATTGTAGGAGTTAGTAATTGGCTTAAGAACAAATTTGTTTAGAGCAACAGACCAAATGTTCCATAAAAGTGGAGTGGAAATTTGATCCGGGGGTATGTTTGTAACTTTAGAAGAAGGGTGGTAAGGGTTTGGGCCCAAACGACTGTGGGGCTAACTCCCAAAGTGGCAAATATTATCCCTGGAAGCCCAGTTGCCTTTGAATGGATGCCAGCTGATGGACTTCTAGCAGGTGTTGTGTGCCCGTCGCCTGCCCTAGCGGGTTCACTGGGAGATGCTGCTGTTGCACATGTTGTAGGAAACATGGAAGATGAAGGGCTGAATATCTAGAGGGGTTGGATATTATACAGTATTTCCCTCCCAAGGGCCACCTATTTTCTGGTTGTCCCTCCATAAGATTGTAGAGGCGACATTGTGGGCCCAGCATTGGGGCTGAGGAAAAGAGCATGAAACAGGAAGGAAGGGGGCAGAGCACAACCTTTGAAAGAATGACATAGCACAAGGGCATAACGTGAACCAATTAAAATCAATTGGGTCCAAGGTGACAAGTCAAATTCAAGTAAACCTTAATCCCCAATCTGTAAGCCAAATGACCCACCCAGAGGTGGCAGGGCAGATCTAAAGCACTGTCAAAAGACAAAGGAGCGGGTGGTTCCCCAATGGTTGGGATGATCCTCCCACTCGTTAGCATATGAATTCACCCCGCTTTCAAAACCTAGCCAGGCCGCATTCCATGGCCCCTACCCTGTAGAGTGTGGCGCTTCTCTCTGAATCTTAACAAATCCACCTCTCACCTATCGCTTTGTCTCTCACTGAATTTTTGCAATAAGACATCAGAGCCGGAGCTTCATGGGTTTTGGCTGGGCTTGAGTCCCGGGAGAGAGCTGAAGGACAGGAGGGAAAAATAGTGGGAAAAACGTGCCAAGGGATCCCCTTCATAGCCTGCCAGAAAATCTGCTAAATACCTGACCTGTGCTCAGTTTTCATTGGCCTGATCCTTGGCACAGAGAAGCTTAAGGACAGAGGAACCCCCACCGGCTTGGCTAACAGCTACTGGGGCTCAGCAGATAGTGCCTTTAGGACATACCAAAGAGTAGCCTCTCCAGAGTCCCTCAATTGAGCCCACTGCTGCCTGTCTTTTCACAGGGGGGTTCGAGGAAACAAGAAACAAGAGATTGTAAAGGAATTAAGATTTCTTTAGGCATATGTCCCTCCAGCCATAGGAGTGAGGACCTCCTACCTTAACCGGAGGTCTTCTGGAATCTGAGACTGAGCTGGGTGAGCTTTCTACAGAGTTCGATTTTCGGTGTCCTGGGTTCTAGCACGATGAGCCTCTTGTCACTTCCCTTGCTTTCGCTGAGTTGGGCTCCTGCTGTGCTTGCGCCTAGGTTGTTTCAGCCAGGTTAAACCCAAGTCACGGCACCATAGATGTCAGGCGAGTGTATGCTGCTCGGTTCCGTCTCGTCACAACAAAGGTTTGGAGTGATGGACGTTAAAGCCCTCGGCGCGTCACAGCTGTAGGGTCTAGGGCAGACCGTGTTATAGCTCTTAGACAAATCAGTGTTACAGCTCTATTTTATTTAGAAAATCGCAGAAAAATTCATCCCCGAGGCATGAGGGCATGCTGACCCAAAGACGCGAAGAGAAGAGAGTTGGGGAGCGCGCTGGCACAAAAAACAGAGAGCGCGCGCTTTGGCTCCTCCTCCTATATGTTTTTCCTCCCCCGGGCCTCCCCTATGTAAATGGGGCTAGCCTGGAGTGCTCTTTGTTCTACCTGAGGTCTCACTCTGGCCCTCGGGCCTTCCTTTGACCTTCCTTTGTTCTATTTTCGCGGGCTTTTCCCTTCCTTGTCTTTTAGCCACGGCCATTCTGGACTCCTATTTCCTGTTCTAACTACCTAACACAAATATCTAGGTAAACGGAGTTTGACCGGGTAGCTGGACAAGAAGATCAGGTGATAGAATTAACTTCCCTGCCACTGCCAGTAAAACTCAAAACTGCAAATACCCCTGTTTGTTATGATTGTGTCAACTTTCCACTTAATGCTGTGCCGTTAATTTTCTTCGCAGATGTGTTTGGCCTTTTAGGTTTTACACCTCACATCCTTTTTACCTGTATCAGGGTGACTCTCCTTATTGTTTCT
Organism: Dama dama; assembly: GCF_033118175.1. Classification (NCBI taxonomy): domain Eukaryota; kingdom Metazoa; phylum Chordata; class Mammalia; order Artiodactyla; family Cervidae; genus Dama; species Dama dama. The sequence goes on along the minus strand of NC_083684.1, from coordinate 14,666,751 downwards.
AACTACTTGTTCATCCTTATGGCTCTGACAGCTTTGTATTAAACGCAGTTAACTTTCAGATCATGTGTGGAATTTGAGCAGCACCATTTCTAAACCCTCTAGCTTCAATACACTTTCCTGATCTCAGTACGAACACAGTTAACTTTTCCCTCCATTCAGTACCTGGGCAGTAATTTAAAACATGCCTTCATAGGATTAAGCTACCTGGATATATTTTTATCTTCCTTTAAAGTAAATACAGTAAATTTTTATCTTTATGAAAGCCATCTTCAGTTCTGCTCACTGTACACAGTAGTGCCTAGATTCGTATGTTGCATTTTAATACCAGAGGGTCAGTAGCATCGTCTTCTTGAACCCTGGGGATGAAGGAACTGTGTGCATAAGCTGAGGTTCTTATTACTGATCCTTCACATTTAATTAGGTCTTTGTAAATCTGAAGTACTCCTAGTCATTTTTATGAGTTTCTTCTCATGACTTCCCTGTGAGATGTCAACTTTATTACCCTCGTTCTATCTTAGTATTATCAAGGGGTCAGGCGGACTTTAAATTTCATTTTTTCTTGTTTATAATTACGATTCCTTTTTTTTTTTTTTTTTTTGGATCGTGTACTTAACCATAACCTGTATCTGATAAAATGATTCCTCAGATTAAATGTGACCCTTCCCCCCCAACCCAGAGGGAAGCAATTACTGAACAAAGCCACATTTTGGAAGAGCCTTAAAGCAATTGAGATTATAAACAGTGGTCTGAGTGCCCAGCCCTGGAAGGAATCAGACGGAAATTAGTAAAGCAGCCACCGTGAAAAATAAAAAATCAGGCAGCCGTTTGAAGGAAAACCACGCAGACCCTCTTTTCTCCCTTCTGGCTTAGTGTTCATGGGAATTTCTTCTGGTTTCCTGTGAAATGTGTTTGCTGCAATTTTTCTGTGCTCGCTGATACAGACAGCTGGAAAAGGAGGAGGTGGCTTCTGGGTGGTAGCACTAATGGCTGGTCATCTATGAAGGTTTCACCAGCCAGGTGGGTAGGCTTCTTTCCTTGCCGTTTGTCTTGCTAAATTATTAATCTTTCCTTACTTCTTACCACTCCTCTGACCCTCCAGTTCAGTCACATAGGTTCTTGCCCCAGATAATTCTGGAATTAGTTGGATGGTAATGAGGAGCAGCATGAATAGGCCTGACAGGTACTCAGAAGCGTTAATAATTTGAATTTGTTCATTCCTGGTGTGATTAATGAGCACATGAACCAGGACTGGCCTGTGGTCTTATGACTGGACGGGAATGTGCAATTTTAAAAACAAAGGACATTGATACACACTGCTGTATTTGAAATGCATAACCAACAAGGACCTACCATATAGCACAGAGAACTCTGCTCAATGTTATGTGGCCGCCTGGATGGGAGGGGAGTTTGGAGGAGAACGTGTACATGTCTATAGATGGCTGACTGACTTTGCTGTGAGCATGAAACTATCACAGTGTTGTTAACTGGCTATACTCCAATATAAAATAAAAACTTTTTTAAAAAAAGGCCAATGAGAGATTTGGAAGAATTTCTTTTTTTTTTTTTCCTTTCCTAAAAAATACTTATTTATTCATTTACTTTCACTGCAGGATCTTTAGTTGCAGCATGCAAACTCTTAGTTGCAGCGTGTGGGATCTAGTTCCCTGACCAGGGGTAGAACCCGGGTCACCTGCAGTGGGAGCACGGAGTCTGAACCACTGAACCACCAGGGAAGTCCCTGCAAAGAATTTTCTGTTGGAAAATTCTTAGCTGGACTCTTTGAAGCCTTGTCCATTTTCTGATTTCCTTATCAGCAAATTCGTGTGAAGATAGAAAAATATCTTAACCTTCCCCCCACCACCCCCGGCATCCTCTTAATGAAAACCATGTAACCAAACAGAACAGTTCTAAAACCTGTAAGTGCTGTTTTGCTTAATGGTGTCACCGTCCTTAGACATCACCTGCTGCCCCTGCCTCATCGTGATCTCAGCTGAGCACACTGGCCCTGCCCCTTCATTACCCCTCACCTAGACTCCTGCAAACCTCCAATCTCTCCCTCTTCCAGGTAAAGCTTAATCTTTGACAAGGACTGAAATGAGCCCGCTGTCCTGGACACCTGCAGAGACTCTCTTGTCTGCAGAATAGAGTGCAGGCTCCCCCGAAGGAATCTTGGTTTCTCCGTTTTGCCTTCTACTTTAATTTGCAGAAGCCTGTCTCCTCTAGCATACGCTTCAGAATGCAGGAATTCTGTCACATTTTGCTTTATGTCATTTTCATGCCAGAACTTTTCTTTTTAGGAGCTAAGTTAAATGAAAATGGCAGCACTGATTGGCATACACAATGACGACTCTTGGACACAACCAGGCCCTGCATAATTTGTGCCCATTATCATTTTACTAAATTGGATGTATTTCACCATGTTCCAAATCATCCATGAATTCTGCAAATACTTGATGGCCATCCACTGCATCCGAGGTTCTGGTGGGGACATGCCAGTGAGATAGGGTGAAGGTTTCAGTTCTCATGGCACCCACGTTCTGCTGGAAGGAGATCAGTCATCAGAAAGGAAACAAATACATTTAGGTCATGAAATGTGCCACGAAGAAAACAAAGCAGCGTTCAGATAAGGGAGAGCTCTTCAGAAACTACCCCCTGCGTCGAGCACCTGAGCAGACCTAGATATTGAGAAAGACGCAACCTGGCAGGGATCTGGCTCGTCGGCGGTTCACACAGAGGTGAAGCAAGGAGTGTGTGTAGGCCTCAGGGCACAGATGAGCTTGGCATCATCAAGAAAAGGGAAAAGTTCAGGGGGGCGGAGCGTAGAGTCCCAACAGAAGAGTGAGAGGAAGTCAGAGAAGGAGGTTGCCACCAGGTCACGGTGGTGACAGTAAGAAGTCTGGGTTGAAGTGTCAGTGACAGACACCCTTCTGTGTCGGGAAGCAGCATCAGTGACAACAAAGTCATGTGATCATGCTGAGCGATAGAATGGACTACAGCAAGTTTTATGGCTGGCTATTCCAAATCCGAATGGGAGTGTCCTGCACTCAGAAAATAATAGAAACATAAGGTCACATATTAAAAGGATGGTAGGGGCATTCATTCTTGATGGATTTTCTTGTAAGCACAACAATGGCAACTGTTTAGTCAGACTTTGGAACTCCAGCTATCCTTCACATCATTTTGCTCAGTTTTCCTAATTTTCTCACCCTCAAAACCATGGAGACAGTCACTGGCTGAATCTTGTCTTCAGCTGTCACACCAACTGATTTCCACACGAATGATCTGGTTAGCTTTACTGGCGATCAAAGCTTCTTAGTAGAGTTATCCAGAAGAATCTGACAAGCTTTGTGTAACCCTGTACTTCTGAGAGACCTAATCATGGTATGTGGGAATGTAAGAGAAAAATTGAATCCCTAGACTCTGGAAGTCAAAGAAAAGGAAATTCAAGAAGTGACATTGGTGGAGTACCTATACTACATCAGACAATTTTTATACACGTTCCCATTCAGTCTCCAGAATCCTGTGAGCTTATTTTTAGCTCCGATTTTTAATGCAGCAACAACTCAGAGGGATGAACCTGTCCAAATGGTAGCACCCTTGGTTGCTTGCAGTCTCCCTAACTATCCACACTTTTAAGTTGTCTCCACTTACTTGACTGAATGAGCAAAAGTGTGTGTGTGTGTTTAAATGCATTTGAGGACCTGCGAGCCTCCTGTTCCATTTCTTCTTAAGTGGAAAGAGTTGAGTGGGCCACTTTTTGCTTGTTTTGTCTTGTTTTTGAAAGAAAAGTGTCTTGGAGCCTTGAAAAAATAATAAATATAATTTTAGCATAGATGTGGAGGGAGGGAGAAGCAAGGCATTGAGTACACACAGTACTTAGAAGATTTCCTGGGTGGGTGAATATGGTTTGCTACATAAAGGACCTTTTTGTCCTTCCCCGCTTTTTTTACTTTTTTTTTCTTCTTTTTTTTTTTTTTTTTTACATAAAAGCCAGTATTAAACTATGCTGCAGTGTGCTGTCTTAAACAAAAGATGTTGGAAATTTGCTTCAGAGTTCTGTCCTTGATTTTTCTGGTGGGTGGGGGGGTGGTGCAGAAAATGACCCTCCCTACCAAATTCGAACAACTTCTTTTCAAAAAGCCTCTAGTGTTTTCCACGGATTAAGAATAATTCTTTCTATTTGGAGAGTGCTTTGTTGTTTTTCAAAACACTTCCAGCTACATTATCTTATTTAACCTTCACACTGACCTTGCCAGGCAGTCAGAGCAGATTACTACTGTTCCTGCTGACACACGGGAAGAAATGTTGTGCAGCCCAAGAAGTGACAGGAGGGGGGTGGGCAGGAGTCAGCTGATGTCACAAAGCCATGACGGGAACCCAGGTCTTGGCTTTTCTTTCTGCTGGAGCACACTGCCCTTTTTGTGTCTATTAACCCCAAGTAGGGGACCATTGCATCGGCAGTTGGGTCAGTAACAGTGGTGCATCTTCCTTTCTTCATAGGTCTAGTTATCTTTGACTGCCACATATGGATTTCCACAAATCTCCGAAGGAAACGGTCCTCATTACAGGAGGAGGTGGCTATTTTGGATTCCGGTCAGTGCATCTGTAAAATATGTCCATGGAAGTATTTTACTGGTAGTTGCTGGGAAAAGTATAGCTTTCAACCCACATTAATGCAGTGTAGACTTTTACTTGTTGGGTACAGTGTAGACCAGGAATGAATCATGCTGCCCACTGCTCAGATTAGGAAATTGAGAACTATAGATACATTCCACTTGAAGAAAAATCCTTTATAAAGCCACTGAATTGGGGTGGGGAGATAGTCATATCACAAAAAAAACAATTTAAAATAATAGCTATTCTTTCACAGTTACATTACCATTCATAAATATTCTGAAGAATAGATGGTGGGTGCTAGAACAGGGGGAGGAGGGGGTTTCTGGTGGCTCAGTGGTAAAGAATCCGCCTTCAATACAGGGAGCTGCAGGAGATGCAGGTTTGATCACTGGGTCAGGAAGATTCCCTGGAGGAGGACATGCAACCCACTCCAATATTCTTGCCTGGAGAATCCCATGGACAGAGGAGCCTGGTGGGCTACATTCCATGGGGTCACAGAGTCAGGCATGACTGAAGTGGCCTAGCATGCATGCATGCCTGGAACAGGGGGCTGGGGGAATGTAATATGTGGACACCACCATCTTTGAAGATAAAGCCTCTCTCTTTTTTTTTTTTTTTTTAAGCCTTTCTCTTTGTAGTTTAAATAAATGTGAAGATGCTCGTTTTTGAATATTTGCATAAGCAAGACTTGTACCAATGAACGTGTAAAGTGAGGAACTCACAGGATAAGCCAAAGAGACTGGGAAAATTATATACTTTTCCAAGGCATAGCTTAATAGTAATTTGATCTAACTTTTACTCTCGTCTTGCAGTCTTGGCTGTGCTCTGAACCAACAGGGAGTCCATGTGATTCTGTTTGACATCAGCCGCCCTGCTCAGACCATTCCAGAAGGCATCCAGTTTATACTGGGAGACATCCGCCATCTCTCTGACATAGAGAACGCCTTCCAGGGTGTCGACGTGGCTTGTGTGTTCCATATCGCATCTTACGGTATGTCGGGGCGCGAGCAACTGAATCGAAGCCTGATTGAAGAAGTCAACGTGGGGGGCACAGACAACATCCTCCAGGCGTGCAGGAAGAGAGGGGTGCCAAGGTTAGTGTACACGAGCACTTTCAACGTCATCTTTGGAGGGCAGGTCATCAGAAATGGAGACGAATCTCTGCCTTACCTGCCCCTTCACCTCCATCCTGATCACTACTCTCGGACCAAATCCATCGCTGAGAAGAAGGTGCTGTCAGCCAACGGTACAGCCCTGGAGAGGGGGGGTGGGGTCTTGAGCACCTGTGCCCTGAGGCCGGCTGGCATCTACGGGCCTGGAGAACAGAGGCACCTCCCCAGGATAGTGAGCTACATAGAGAAGGGCCTGTTCAGGTTTGTGTATGGAGACCCCAAGAGTCTGGTGGAATTTGTCCATGTAGACAACTTGGTGCAGGCTCACATCCTGGCCTCAGAGGCCCTGAAAGCCAACAAGGGCCACATTGCCGCCGGGCAGCCCTACTTCATCTCAGACGGCAGGCCCGTGAACAACTTTGAGTTCTTCCGGCCTCTGGTTGAGGGCCTGGGCTACAAGTTCCCGTCCGTCCGCCTGCCCCTGACCTTCATCTATTGCTTCGCTTTCCTGACAGAGATGACCCACTTCATCTTGGGGCGACTCTACAACTTCCAGCCCTTCCTCACCCGCACCGAAGTTTACAAAACCGGCGTCACACATTACTTTAGCCTGGAGAAAGCCAAGAAGGAGCTGGGGTATGAGGCTCAGCCATTTGACCTCCAGGAGGCAGTCGAGTGGTTTAAAGCCCACGGTCACGGCAGACTTCCTGGGCGTCGTGACTCCAAGTGTCTTGTTAGGGATGGGCTGGTGATCTTGCTTCTGGTTACAGTGGTTCTCGCATGGCTGCTGCCTTCCGTGATCCTGTCGGTGTGAAGGAGGAGCGGCACTGAGGTGGTTTTCAGGAAACATAAGTTTTAAAAGTAGATAATAGATACCTGATGTAAACATTTGGATCTTCAAGTTGCTACTTAGGAATAAATTCTTGGGGGACTTCACCCTGGCTGTCCAGTGGTTAAGACTGAGTTTTCAGTGCAGGAGGTGTGGGTTCGCTCTCTGGTTGGAGAATTAAGATCCCATGTGCTATGTGGCACAGCCAAAAAAAGAAATTGATTCCTGGATTAAGTCTTCCTTTCCTACCTCCCTGCACAAATCCTGAAGGGAGAAAATAGAAACCAGGATAAGTTTGAGATTCAGTTCCTTGGGTCCTCCTCCTTCAGACATGGACAGTAGACATCATTCTGAAGCCCACAGACCTAAACTCCCTCAGATGGGAAAAGTCTTACTTGAATTTCTCAGAAGCCAAAAATGTACTTATTTTCATTCCATATGTTCTGCATTGACTTCACAGAGGTTGAAACACACACTGATATGGGAATGGCAAAATGCTAACAGGCTTGTACTTGTGTGAAAAACACCAAGTTGAACTATGTCCCGACAGCCCAAGCCTCTGAGAAGATGGTCGCTTTTGCAGGGGAGGTGGTTGCTAGTCACAGCATACGTTCTAGGAATGAGTTTTTGCCCTTCATGCCATGAAGGTGTTATACCTGTGTGACCACATGGTAATGTTTGATGTTGAAATGAATAGACCTTTATCTTACCTCACAGGATTTTTTGGAGAGTTAGATTAGACCAGATATATAAAGTGCCACTCACCACACTTACAAGCCATTATTTTTATTAATATTGATTATTATACATTCCTTATGAGGGTTTTCTTCCTCCAGGTATTCTGTTTAGAGGGTGCTATTGCTAGTGACTTTTCTGGAATACCTTTGTGATGTGCCTTCAGAGTCTATAACAAGTGTTCCTAAATATATTCAGTGTTGATAAAGTTGTGGTCTCCAAGGAGAGATTGAAATCTGGGAACAGCTAAAAATCTGATGATTGATGAGAATATTCAAGCTAATGATACCATTTGCAATTAAAAAATAAAGCATAACTCTCAACTAATAGACTGGTTTTCTTACTGGGGAGAATTTCTGTTCTCTGAAGGCCTCTTCCAATGAAGAATGTTCTGAACAATAGTGGCATTGTCCAAGTGCCCACGGGCACCGCTGTGGCAGACATTCAAGTTGTACTGTCACACGGGAACTGAAGTGTAAAGAAGACAGCGTCTTCACCCATGTTGTGATTCCAACTACAGAAAGGACAGCATTCCTATGCTGTAAGGACAGATGGCTATGGAAAGTCATGTTAGATTTGGTCTGAGAGTATTTATAGGAGGAGGGTGCTGGATGAAGAGGCCCTGGTGCATCCTGCCTGGACATTTTGAAAAAAGTGTTCAACTTGATACCAGAGGATCTGCAACCATGAATATCTTGTGTGGTCTTAACCAAGTAACTGTAGCCTCTGTAGGGCCTCAGTTGCCTCCTTTGGAAAATAGGAATGTATTTACCCTTTCTATTAACCCACCTGTTGGCTTCCCAGGTGGCACAATGGTAAAGAATCTGCCTGCCAATACAGGAGACACAAGAGACAGAGGTTCAATCCCTGGGTCAGGAAGATCCCCTGGAGAAGGGAATGGCAACCCACTTCAGTATTCTTGCCTGGAGAATTCCATGGAGAGAGGAGCCTGGCAGGCTGCAGTCCACGGGGTCACAAAGAGTTGGACATGACTAAGTGACTAACACTTTCAGTTTTCAGATTGTCTGAGTACTTGCAGCATATCTAACACTCCAGGTGCTAAAGGACAGATATCTATGCCCTTTACAGAGGTACAGCCCAGCAGTGACAAGATGTGTCCATACAGGAAGATGACTGAGAGACCAGGTAAGTGCAGTAAAACATTTTTATTTGTTGTCACTGAGAGGCCTCGCAGACTTTCAAAACATTTTTAATGAAGTCCTTCAAAAGAATGGTAGATAGGTCTACCATTATAGAACCAACTACCCCGAGCACAGTGGATTTTCCTCGTTTATGTTTTCTACAATGAAGGTATCTAAATGAAATTGATAAACGGGCTTCACTGTCATCTAAATATGAGACATTTGACCTTTTCACAACATTTGACACAGTTGTCCACTGTTGCTTTGAAACACAGTCCACTTACTTTTCCTAAACTCACCCTCTTCTGGCCTTTCTCCTTGTATTAATGACTTATTGTTACATAACAAATTACCCCCCAAGACATATCATCCTAAAATAACAAATATTACTTCTTAGTTGCTGTGGGCCAGGTATCTGGGTGTGGCCTACCTGGGTAAGCTCTAGTTTAGGGTCTCCTGACGTTGGCTGGCACTGCAGTCATCAGAAAGCTTGACTGAAGCTAGAGGATCCACTTTCAGGATCATCCACGTTACTGTGGGCAGGAGACCTCAGTTCCTCAGCATGTGAGCATCTCCATAGGACTCACTATGTGGCATCATCCTCATGACGTGGCAACTGGCTTCCCCCTAGAGCAGGTGATTGAAGAAAGCAAAGTGGCAGCTGCAGTGTCTTTCATGACTTGTCCTCAGAAGTCACACAGTGCATTCCACACTGTACAGTTTGCACAGGGCAGTCCTTTTCAGTGTGGTATTCAGGACACATAACGAAGGAGGAGTGTGCGGGTCCCATCTTGGAGGCTGACCTTCACCATCTGACTCATCTTTCCTCTTCCATGAAAGGTAGCCTAAATTCACAGCTACATAATTTTCTCAGCCTGCTTCCCCTCAGTAGAATTTGAGGGGGTCCAAGCAAGGAACTGACTCCTTGAAAAAGACCCTGATGCCAGGAAAGATCAAAGGCAGGAGGAGAAGGGGATGACAGAGGATGAGATGAGTGGATGGCATCACCAACTCGATGGACATGAGTTTGAGCAAGCTCCAGGAGTTTGTGATGGAGAGGGAAGCCTGGTGTGCTGCAGTTCATGGGGTCTCAAAGAGTCAGACATGACTGGGCGACTGAACTGAACTGAAAGTCCTCTTTCCCTTTTGTAGTGTATCCCATTCAATGCTAATTATTATGAACACTTTATGTGTCTCCTAGGAATCACACTGCAGTTTACTCTATTAGGCAAAAGCCCCACCCACATATTTCTCTGAGATATATTCTATGCTATGGGTTTCTGCTGAGACTGTTGAGGGACAAATGCCCTCAAGCTACTTAGAAACCTTACTGTTTGAACCAGACCTGTTTAGGTTTGAACCAGAGGCAGCAGTTTAGATCTCTCTCAGGTCTTAGAAGATTTTAGCCACCACCTTGGTTGTGCACTGTCATTTCCACAATGTATGGGCTGCCCTGGCTAGCGGCCTCCAAGTGGGAGGAGCCTCTAGGATATGAAAACCAGGAGGTGGGGTCACTGGAGGCCACGCTGGAGCCTGCTCCCACACTTCTGCATCTCACCAGTTTTCCTCTCTGCTCCGAACCAGTTTTTCATGATGGATTTCTTCCAAGCTCAGCACTAGGCCCTTGTCTAAAACCACAGTTTCTCCTGAAGTGCCCTTATCCAAGCTCCTGGCTTTAATTTCCATCTGTATTCCAAATACATTGATACAATACTGAATTTATAGTTCTAGCCTCACCTATCCAACCACCTCTGCACCTCCAGCTGGATATTTCACAAGCACTTTTCAGTCAACATATCCAACATGAAATTCACAATCCCTCCAAATTCTTACAGGGTTCCTCTCCTTAATAGATGTCACCAGTGTTGAATTTCTCATGCCAGAAATCTGGGATAATCTTTGCTCCTGGCTGCCCTTAACCTGACATCTGATCCACCTTTAGCCCTTGAGTTTACTTTCTGCCCATTCCCAGGGTACAGGTGTCACTGTTCTCCCCTCGGCTTCAGTAACACCCTCTTTTCTCTTCTATCTGCCTCCACTTCTGTGTCCCTTTTTAACCCATTCTCCACATGCTAAGCAGAGTGGTCATATAAAGGTGGAAATCTGTGTCACTTCCCTGCTCCAAGCTGTCTGGGTTTGGACTGAGAATCCTTAATGCAACCCAAGAAACTTTGCTTGATCTGACTCCGCCTACCACGCCCTGGTCATCTCACACCATACTGCCTTCTCTGCCCAGCTACACCAACTTCTTACAGGGTCCTGAGTTGTGAGCTTCTCACACCCCCTCCCCTACTTACTGACCTGTGTGTTTATTTCATATCTCAGCTTGATTTTCTTCCAGAGGCCTTCCATGATCCTAACAATTTAGGCTTGGCCCTCCAGCCACAAGCCCTCGTAGCACCTGCTTCTCTTTTGTAGCCTTTCTCACAGCTGTCGTAGTTTGAGTCATCATGTGTCAAATGCCTGTAAGTTCCACGAGGGCAGAACTTTTCCTTGCTTACTCTTGTACCCCTAACACCTAATACAATATGGGGATTCCATATTAAGTATTTGTTATAAAAATACTTAACTGAATTAATGCTGTTTTTCCTTCCAAGGGTGAATACCCATTTCTATCGTGTACATCACTTACTGTTTGTAATCTCTTGAAAACTGGGAAAATATCCAACCTACGAGAATTGTGTGTCAACTCAGTCAAGAGTAGATGAAGTCTAGTAAATCAGTAAGCTCATTTTCCATATAATTTGGTAGCGCTCCCTCCTCCAGATTAGAGCCAAAAAACCAATCACTTAAAAGAACTCAATCTATTATCTGAAAGGCAGCTCCTTTCCTTTCCTAAGGTCAGGAGATACTGCAGTTAAGAAATTCCATTGTTTTAGGGTTCCCAACTTCCCTCTCCCTCCCTCAACTGGGTGGAGCCCCCAGACCTGCACAGGTGCACAGCACCTGCAGAGGGGAATCTCCTAGACCCCTGAGCATAAGCCACCCAGCACTGCCCCCCAAACACTGCCTCCGAGGAACAGGTGAGCAGTTATCCGTAAGCCTGTTGGAGGATCACACCATATGACAAAGAGCCCTGTCATGGAACCCAAAGGACATGCCAAAGCTGCCAGAGTCTACAGGAAGGAAAATGGGCCCAGCAGGCCTGTTCACACCGTGGACTTGCTTAGTGCTGCTCCAGTCATAGGTGGCAGGGGATGCCTTGTTAAGAACTGTAGTAGTTACAGAAGGGCCAATTAACTAATTTTGGCACCAAATTACCTAGGTTATCATATTTCTCAAACTATAGAGTCGGCATAGGGATTCTTTTCAAGAGGTTTTATTGTCCTAAATCATGTAATATGCTGATTGTAAGAAATCTGGTATTGCTGTGTCATAGATTTAATTTGTTTACTAACAATCGTTGGGGCATCTTCTACCATGTATTCCTTCCAAATCCCTACCAATTCACTGAGCCTTACGGACAGGTTAGAAGAAATAGCCTGCAGAATTCTACTCCCGGCCATGCACCCTAGAGTTAAGAACCCCCCACCCCACCCCACACCCCGTTAGCTGGCATGGGGACCCAACACGAGGAGTACTTACTGAAATTGTCACTGTTGGCTACCATCATCTCTTGCTGTGGAAGGTGACACCCGCCCCTTCCCATTTCGAAACAAGAAATCCAGTCCCAGCCCTTCCTTAGGACTGACCTCCACATGCAAGACCTGGCCAATCAAAAAACTGCCCTCCTTCTGACTGCGGTCATTGGGCCAGAGTGGGCCAATCAGTGTCCTCTTCTCAACTTTTCCCATGAACGTTCAGCAGAGAAACAGCTTTTGTGAAGGTTGCTTCTTTGGGGGAGGTGGGGACAGCGGTTGGGGGATTGTCGCTGGGCTTTGGGGCTGCCACGAACTGGCGTACCGCGGAGGAGAGACCGAATTCTGATAATGTTTGGGCTCCTGGTTCCAATTGTGAGTTGAGCACAATAGTGCCATGAAATGGAGAGAGAAAGGAGGTCCTCAAACCCGGCACAGCGTCTTTGCCTTCCGCCCAAGGCTCACCTCTTCCTGAACCGTGTTGTCGTGTGAGTCTCAGTATATTTTGTTTTCTGCTTAGTCTTTTGAGTTGGGATTTTTTCCTCCGTGAATTGGAAAAGATCTTGGTTTATAGTCTCCACTGTCCAGTCTTGGACACAGATGAACATCCTCTGTAGTTTCCAAAGGCACTCTCCTTTCTCCTGTGCGCCCTTTTCCTTAAAAAGAGGGCTTTTTTTTTTTTTTAGCACCCCCATCCCCTCACCCCCAGGGAACTGAACATTTGCTGGAGTTCTTCCAGAACAGACTAATTTCCTTTTCTAGAATAGCGTGTGTTTGGACTGGGCACATATTTAAGAAGTGTTGTCCCAACTCTTTCTCCAGTGGACCACTGGAGAAAGAAATGGCAAACCACTTCAGTATTCTTGCCTTGAGAACACCATGAACAGTATGAAAAGGCAAAAAGTATGACACTGAAATATGAACTTCCCATGTTGGTAGGTGCCCAATATGCTACTAGAGAAGAGTGATGAAATAACTCCAGAAAGATTGAAGAGACAGAGTCAAAGTGAAAACAACACCTAGTTGTGGGTGTGACTGGTGATGGAAGTAAAGTCTGATGCTGTAAAGAGCAATACTGCCTAGGAACCTGGAATGTTAGGTCCATGAATCAAGGCAAATTAGAAGTGGTCAAACAGGAGATGGCAAGAGTGAACACTGACATTTCAGGAAGCAGTGAACTAAAATGGACTGGAATGCTGCTGCAGCTACTGCTAAGTCACTTCAGTCTAGTCTGACTCTGTGCAACCCCATAGATGGCAGCCCACCAGGCTCCTCTGTCCCCGGGATTCTCCAGGCAAGAATACTAGAGTGGGTTGCCATTTCCTTCTCCAGGACTGGAATGGGCAAATTTAATGCAGATGACTGTTATATCTACGACTGTGGGCAAGAATCCCTTAGAACAAATGGAGTAGCCCTCATAGTCAACAAAAGAGTCTGAAATGCAGTACTTGGGTGCAGTCTCAAAAATGACAGAATGGTGTCTGTTCGTTTTCAAGGTAAACCATTCAGTATTATGGTAATCCAAGTCTATGCCCCAACCAGTAATGCTGAAGAAGCTAAATTTGAATGGCTCTATGAAGACCTACAAGATCTTCTAGAACTAACACCCCCCAAAAAAGATGTCCTTTTCATCATAGGGTACTGGAATGCAAAAGGAGGAGGTCAAGAGATACCTGGAGTAACAGGCAAATTTGGCCTTGGAGTACAAAACAAAGCAGGTAAAAGGCTAACACAGCTTTGCCAAGAGAACGCACTGGTCATATCAAACACCCTCTTCCAACAACACAAGAGAAGACGCTACACATGGACATCACCAGATGGTCAACACCGAAATCAGATTGACTATATTCTTTGCAGTCAAAGATGGAGAAGCTCTATACAGTCATCAAAAACAAGACCAGGAGCTGACTGTGGCCCAGATCATGAACTCCTTATTGGAGAATTCAGACTTAAATTGAAGAATGTAGGGAAAATTACTAGACCATTCAGGTATGACCTAAATCAAATCCCTTATGGTTATACAGTGGAAGTGAGAAATAGATTCAAGGGATTGGATCTGATAGAGTACCTGAAGAACTATGGACGGAGGTTCGTGACATTGTACAGGAAACAGTGATCAAGACTGTTCCCAGGAAAAAGAAATGCAAAAAGGCAAAATGTTGTCTGAGGAGGCCTTACAAATAGCTGAGAAAAGAAGAGAAGCAAAAGGCGAAGGAGAAAAGGACTCATTTGAACTCTCATTTGAATGCAGAGTTCCAAAGAATAGCAAGGAGAGATAAGAAAGCCTTCCTCAGTGATCAGTGCAAAGAAATAGAGGAAAACAATAGAATGGGAAAGACTAGAGATCTCTTTAAGAAAATTAGAGATACCAGGGGGACATTTCATGCAAAGATGGGCACAATAAAGGACAGATAAAGATGGGCACAATAAATGGTATGGACCTAACAGAAGCAAAAGATATTAAGAAGAGGTGGCAAGAATACGCAGAAGAACTATACAAAAATGATCTTCATGACCCAGATAACCACAATGGTGCGATCACTCACCTAGAGCCAGACATCCGGGAATGCAAAGTCAATTGGGCCTTAGGAAGCATCACTATGAACAAAGCTAGTGGAGGTGATGGAACTCCAGTTGAGCTATTTCAAATCCTAGGAAATGATGTGTGAAAGTGTTGCACTCAATATGCCAGCAAATTTGGAAAACTCAGCAGTGGCCATGGGACTGGAAAAGGTCAGATTTCATTCAAATCCTGAAGAAAGGCAATGCCAAAGAATGTTCAAACTACTGCTCAATTGCACTCCTCTGCACTCATCCCTAGAAAAGTAATGCTCAAAATTCTCCAAGTCAGACTTCAACAGTACATGAACCGTGAACTTCCAGATGTTCAAGCCAGATTTAGAAAAGGCAGAGGAACCAGAGGTCAAATTGCCAACATCCATTGGATCATATAAAAAGCAAGAGAGTTCTAGAAAAATATCTACTTCTGCTTTATTGACTACGCCAAAGCATTTGACTGTGTGGGTCACAACAAACTGTGGAAAATTCTTCAAGATGTGGAAATACCAGACCACCTTACCTGCCTCCTGAGAAACCTGTATGCAGGTCAAGAAGCAACAGTTAGAACTGGACATGGAACAACAGACTGATTCCAAATAGGGAAAGGAGTACATCAAGGCTGTATATTGTCACCCTGCTTATTTAACTTATATGCAGAGTACATCATGAGAAATGCCGGGCTGGATGAAGCACAAGCTGCAATCAAGATTGCCAGGAGAAATATTAATAACCTCAGATATGTAGATGACACCACCCTTACGGCAGAAAGTGAAGAGGAACTGAAGAGCCTCTTGATGAAAGTGAAAGAGGAGAGTGAAAAAGTTGGCTTAAAACTCAACATTCAAAAAATTAAGATCATGCCGTCTGGTTCCACCATTTCATGGCAAATAGATAGGGACACAATGGCAACAGTGACAGACTATTTTCTTGGGCTCCAAAATCATTGCAGACAGTGACTGCAGCCATGAAATTAAAAGAAGCTTGCTCCTTGGAAGAAAAGCTATGACTAACCTAGACAGTTATTAAAAAGCAGAGCCATTACTTTGCTGACAAAAGTCTGTATAGTCAAAGCTATAGTTTTTCCAGTAGTCATGTATAGATGTGAGAGTTGGACCATAAAGAAAGCTGAGCACTGAAGAATTGATGCTTTTGAAGTGTGGTGCTGGAGAAAACTCTTGAGAGTCCCTTGGACTGCAAGGAGATCCAACCAGTCCATCCTAAAGGAAATTAGTCCTGAATATTTATTGGAAGGTCTGATGTTGAAGCTGAAACTCCAATATTTTGGCCACCTAATGTGAAGAACTGACTCATTGGAAAAGACCCTGATGCTGGGAAAGATTGAAGGCAGGAGGAGAAGGGGACAACAGAGGATGAAAAGGTTGGATGTCATTACCAACTTGTTGGGCATGAGTTTGATTGAGTAACTTCCAGGAGTTGGTGATGGACAGGGAGGCCTGTCCTGCAGTCCATGGGGTCACAAAGAGTCAGACAAGACTGAGCAACTGAACTGTTCAAACTCTATTGTTACATGATAAAATTATTTTACAAAATGGTTTGTTCCTTAAAACAAACCATTGGCATCCTGTGGGAGCAGGGACTATGCCTGTTTTGCTGATTTCTTTATTCAGAAATCCCTTTCCTTCATCAACCCAATAAATGCTTATTGATTGGCTGAATGCACTTACCAGGTGACCTCACCTGAGATTATGATTTTGATATCCCAAGTATTCCTTTAAACCTGAAGTTCCCATCCCTACCTCAAAATAAGAACACTGGAAGCCCAAGGTAAAAACTGCTGACAGTATTCCATACAGTATTATTAACCATGGTCATCATGCTGTATATTAAATATAAATATCTAGATTTATTTCCGGGGCTATCATCACACACACAAAAAACTATGCAAGGAGAAATGTTAATTAGCTTGATTGTAGTAATCATTTCACTTTGTATATGTATATCAAGTCATCATGTTTTACACCTTAAATATATATAATTTTCATTAAAAATATATTTGTGTCTGGATATATATATATAGAGAGAGACTATGTATGTATAGGCTCCAGAGGCATGTCAGGCAGAAGAATAGCAGAGCCAGAAGCTCTAGGGTCAACCCTTTCACCAAAACGACCAGTAAGCTGGGGGGAAATGTGCAGAACCAACAACTGCAGAACAGTTATGTATACTTTACCACAAATATACATATTCAAAGTCTGAAAACTTTCCCTGGTGGTTGTGGTTCAGAAGCTCTGTGTGGGTTGGGAGTCTGCAATCCAGGTGTTCTTTATCTTCCAACAAGAAGGTGGAAAATGCTGTCAGATAACAAACACGTGCTCCCTTTGCAAGATGCTAAGCACGCGGCTCCTGCGTACTCATTGCTTTTCCCCTTCTAGTGCTGTGCACTGCTCGCCTTTGCTGAACGACTGGAGGGGGAAATGGGGCTCCCAGAAGAACCTTAAACCGAGGTGACCTCCTGCCTCCTTTTTCAACCAGAGGCCCCGTGGTCTGTTGACTCACAAGCACGCTACTTCTCAGTGCTGACTCCTCCAGGCCACCTGGAACCCGCTTCCTTTAGCCCAAGGACTTCTTTTGCAATGCATCTCTTGGGTCTGGTTACCTGATCTTTTGGGCACAAACTAACTGTTTGCTATTGAGAATCTAACCAGAAATGGAGTCAACCAGACCCCAGCACCCCTAAACTCTGCAGATTCATACAATGTTACCCAACTCCACACACATGGGGAAGATACTTCTGTTACTGAACTCAAGTGTAACCATGACCAAGGCAAAATCTAGCTTACCCCAAGAAATCACATAAAACAGAGTGACCTGGGCAAGTGTCTTGCAGCCAAGAAGGGGTAGATCTGCAGTAATTTGCAATGTTTATTTTTAACAGAGCTGGTTGAAGCATGCAAGTAATTAAAACATTATTCATTACTAATATGTGATATTTTAATCCTGGCAAATATTCTAGATATGTTTTTCTCCAGTCCTCCAGGGGAGCCTTATTACAGATCTAAAAGTAAAATACTTTCTTACCAATACATATTTTTAGTTCATGTTACGAGAATTGAGTTGCCATGTGCTGTTCACCATCTCTAGGATCTAGTGTCCTGAATAGCTATTATGGCTCTGAAATGCTGCCCAATTTTGAAGAGGAATTACTTGTTGTGTTGTTGGGGCAATTGCAACACCCACACTTAAATTGTCATCATGCAACTTCTTCAGGGTTTTTTGCTTCCAGGTATGTTTATCACTGGGATAATGATGGATGTAATCCATCACCCTCATTAACTAAGTTATTCAAAGATGGTCATTCTCACTAGTTAAATTTGTTGAACATTTACTGTGTGTAAGTCTCTCTATATTTTCTAAACTCATGTAATTCTCTCAGTGCTTTAAAAAGTGGGGACTTTTATCATCCCCAGTGTACACATGAGGAATTGGTGGTGTTGGGAGGTGAAGCATCTGGCCCAGGTCACCCAAGTCACTCGACCAGGAAGTGGCAAAGCTTGGATTTGAGACACATTCACTTGAATCCAGATTCTTTCCATTATAGTTCATCACAGGCAGTTGAATATAGTGCTGTGTCCTCTAACAGTGAGACCCTGTTTATCCATTCTATAGATAATAGTTTACATTTGCTAATCCCAACCTCACAGTCCATCCCTTCTCCACCCCCCTTCTCCTTGTCAACCACAAGTCTGTCCTCTATGTCTGTGAGTCAGGTTCACAGATAAGTTCATTGTCATATTTTAAATTGCATAAATATTTGATATCATTTGCCTTACTCTTTCTGACTTCACTCAGTATGATAATCTCTAGTTGCCTCCATGTTGCTGCAAATGGTGTGATTTTAGGGTTTTTTTTTTATGATTGAGTGATAGTCCATTGTGTATATATATGTACTACATCTTCTTTATCCATTCTTCTGTTGATGGACAAGTTGTTTCCATGTCTTGGCTATTGTGAATAGTGCAGCTGTGGACATAGGGGTGCATGTATCTTTTTAAATTATAGTTTTGTCTGGATATATGCCCAGGAGTGGGATTGTTGGATCATATGATAATTCTATTTTTAGTTTTTTGTGGAACCTCCAAACTGTTTTCCATAGTGGCTGCACCAATTTACATTGCCACCAACAGTGTAGGAGGGTTCTGCTTTCTCCATACCCTCTCCAGCATTTGTTATTTGTAAGTTTTTTAATGATGGCCATTCTGACTGGTGTGAGATGGTACCTCACTGTAGTTTTGATTTGTGTTTCTCTAATGATTAGCAATGTTAAGCATTTTTTCATGTGCCTATTGACTATCTGTATGTCTTCTTTGGAGAGATATCTATTTAGTTGTTCTGCCTATTCTTCGAATGGGTTGCTTGGGGTTTTTTTCTGTTGTTGTTGCTGTAGAGTTATATGAGCTGTTTGTGTATTTTGGAAATTAAGTGCTTGTTGGTCCTATTGTTTGTGGATATTTTCTCCCATTCTCTAAGTTGTATTTTTGTTTATTTCTTTTTTGTTGTTGTTGTTTATTTCTTTGCTGTGTCAAAGTTTATAAGTTTCATTAGGTCCCATTTGTTTGGTTTTGCTTTTATTTCTATTGTCTTGGGAGACTGACCTAAGAAAATCTTGGTACAATTTATGTAAGAGAATATTTTGCCTATATTCTCTTCTAGGATGTTTTATGGTGTCATGTCTTATGTTTAAGCCTTTAAGCCATTTAGAGTTTACTTTTGTCAGACATCAAACCTCTTGATGACCATGTCTGAGGTGGCTGTATCATTTTAACATTACACTGCACAAGGCCAAACATCACCTAAACTCTTTTTGTGATTAAAATAAATGGTTGTATTTATTTGTGGCAAAAAAAAAAAAATTACTGTGCATAGTGACTTTTGCTGCACAAACCCTTAATAAGTCATAAGCAAAGCATTATTTTATAGATGAATGTGCTATGTGGTGGGGCTGGTGTGTGTGTGTGTGTGTGTGTGTGTAGGCAGGTTAATCTATTGAGTCTCATTTATTTAGTAAAGAGTATGGCATGTTAGAGCCCTAATAACCCACAAGACATCCTCCAAGAATAAATGACTTGCTCTTGCATCTAATTACCAGCATTGGTCACATTATACATAACCTAATCTCCTCTCCACGTCGGTATCCGAGAGCAGAGCCCACATATTACTCACTGTTGATTGATATCTGCCTTCCTTGCAATCTCTTACACCATTTTGGACACAGAGCACAGGCCTAATAAGTATCTGTCAGAATAATGAAAACACAAAGTCCAAGTTTTAGACATGAGACAGGAGGAAAAGGGGCAGGATGCACATTCTAATCAATATTTTTTTAGTGAAGTACAATTGATTTACAGTGTTGTTAATTTCTGTTGTACAGTAAATTTGACTCAGTTATACACATATATACATTCCTCTTAATATTCTTTTCCAGTATGGTTTATCCCAGGATATTGAATATACTTCCCTGTGCTGTATAATAGGACCTTGTTGTTTATCCATCCTATATGTAATAATTTGCATCTACTAACCCCAGACTCCCAGTCCATCCTTTTCCCACCCTGTCTTCCCTTTGACAACTGCAAGTCTGTTCTCTATGTCCATGATTGTTCCATAGATATGTTTATTTGTGTCATAATTTAGATTCCACAAATAAATGATATCATATGTTGTCTTTATGACTTCACGTAGTATGATGATCTCTTGGTCCATCCATGTTGCTGCAAAAGGCATTCTTTGATTCATTTTTACGGCTGAGTAATATTCCATTGTGGACTCCCCAGCTGGCTCAGTGGTAAAGAATCTGCTTGCCAATGCAGGAGATGTGGGTTTGATCTTTGGGTTGTTAAGATTCCCTGGAGTAGGAAATGGCAACCTACTCCAGTATTCTTGCCTAGAAAATTCCAGGGACAGAGGAGCCTAGTGGGCTGCAGTCCATAGGGTCCCAAAAGAGTTGGACATGACTGAGCAACTGTGCACACATGCGCACAATATTCTATTGCATGTATGTACCACATCTTCTTTATCCCTTCATCTACTGATGGACGTTTAGGTTTCCATGTCTTGGCTGTTGTGAATAGTGCTGCTATGAACATAAGAGTGTGTGAATCTTTTTGAATTATAGTTTTGTCTGGATATATGCCTGGGAGTGGGATTGCTAGATGGTATGATAACGTTACTTGTAGTTTTCTGAGGAACCTCCATACTATTTTCCACAGTGGCTTCACCAACTTATATTTCCACCAACAGTTTAGGAGGGTTCCCTTTTCTCCACACCCTCTCCAGCATTTGTTATTTATTTTTTAATGATGGCTGTTTTTTATTTTTATTTTTTAAAGATTTTTAATGATGGCCATTCTGACTGGTGTAAGGTGGTACCTCATTGTGGTTTTCATTTGCATTTCTCTAATAATTATCAGTGTTGAGCATCTTTTCATGTGCCTCTTGGCCATCTGTATGTCTTGTTTGGAGAAATATTTCTTTAGTTCTTCTGCCCATTTTTTGATTGGGTTGTTTTTCTGTTGTTGAGTTGTATGAGCCGTTCATATATTTTGAAAATTAAGCCTTTGTCTCATTGTTTGGAAATATTTTCTCCCAGTCCATACATTATTTTGTTTATGTTTTCCTTTGCTGTGCAAAAGCTTGTAAGGTTAATTAGGTCCATTTGTTTATTTTTGTTGCTGTTGTTGTCTTGGGAGACTGACGACCTAAGCAAACCTAATCACAATTTATGTCAGAATATTTTGCCCATAATCTCTTCTAGGAGATCTATGGACGGACACACATTATAGATGATGAAAAAGAGACACAGCTGTTGGGGTACAGTAAAGATTGGCTGGAGGGGACTTCCTGGCAGTTCAGTGGTTAAGAATCTGCTCTTCTACTTTAGGGGCACAAGTTCAATCCCTGATCAGGGAACTAAGGTCCTGCATGCCTTGCAGTTCAGTAAAACAAATAAAAAAACAGACAGGCTGAAACCAGGGTAGCTTTGAGAATACTCCTGTCATTGATCTTTAGCTAGTGATGTTGTTTTTGTTCAGTCGCTCAGTCGTGTTGAACTCTTTGCGACCCCATGGACTGCAGCATGCCAGGCCTCCCTATCCATCACTATCTCCTAGAGTTTACTCAAACTCATGTCCATTGAGTCAGTGATGCCATCCAACCATCTCATCTTCTGTCATGCCCTTCTTCTCCTCCCTTCAGTCTTTCCCAGCATCAGGGCCTTTTCCAATGAGTCGATTCTTTGCATCAGGTGGCCAAAGTATTGGAGCTTCAGCTTCAGTCCTTCCAATGAATATTCAGGACTGATTTCCTTTAGGATTGACTGGTTTGATCTCCTTGCTGTCCAATGGACTCTCAAGAGTCTTCTCCAGCACCACAGTTCAAAAGCATCAATTCTTTGGTACTCAGTTTTCTTTATGGTTCAGCTTTCACATCCATACATGACTACTGGAAAAACCATAGCTTTGACCAGATAGACATTTGTTGGCAAAGTAATGTCTCTGCTTTTTAATATGCTGTCTAGGTTGGTCATAGCTTTTCTTCCAAGGAGCAAGCATCTTTTCATTTCATGGCTGCAGTCACCATTTGCAATGATTTTGGAGCCCAAGAAAATAAAGTCTGTCACTGTTTCCATTGTTTCCCCCATCTATTTGCCATGAAGTGATGGGACCAGATGCCATGATCTTAATTTTTTGAATGTTGAGTTTTAAGCCAGCTTTTTCACTCTCTTCCTTCACTTTCATCAAGAGGCTCTTTAGTTCCTCTTCACTTTCTGCCAAAAGGGTGGTGTCATCTGCATATCTGAGCTGATTATACCTTCCCTGTAATACTAAAATCCACTCCCCCTTACAACATGACAGTTCCAAGGCCGACCATAAAAGGCCAAAAAGTGGGCAGTGGCCCAATACCTGGGAAATCCCCACCCTTCCCTGAAATAGCACGAATATGCCTCCCACTCCTTAGCCTATGAAATTACTTAATGCATAAAAACATACAACACCCATGCCCCAGCCTGCTCTCACTCTGAGACGTCTGCCTTCTACGGATGGAACGTGTATCTCTCTAAGGAAACTTGCTTTCCCTTTACTGAGACTCACTCTTGAATTCTTTCCTTCACAAAGTCAAGAACCCTCTCTTGGCAGTCTGTCCTAAGGATTCCTGCAGGTCCCAGGATGTGACATTTTCCTCTGCTACAACAGAGAACTTGAATATCTCTGCAACAGAGATATTTAATTCTCCCATAGAAAGGTGAACTTTTTCCAAAGCCCCTCAGGACAGAAGTTTCTCTAAGCACTGGGATGACTTAGACCTTTGGCCCAAGTGGAAAAGAGTTCTTTGGTGACAGGTGATCTTGGCCCCCTTCAGTGCACAAGGGACTCACACACTTGTTTGCACTTCCTAAGGCAGGATCCATCTCTAGTTTGCAATGTGACTTCCAGCAAAGCCATCCCTCATCTGTAAGATGGAAATAAAACATTCCCTGCTCATCTCACAGGGCTTCCTAAGTGGTGCTAGTGGTAAAGAACCTGCTTGTGCAGGAGACATTAAGAGACACACTTTTGATCCCTCAGTTGGAAAGATTGCCTGGAGGAGGGCATGGCAACCCACTTCAGTTACTCTTTCCTGGAGAATCCCGTGGACAGAGGAGCCTGGCAGACTATGGTCCATAGGGTCACAAAGGGTTGGACATGACTGAAGCAACTTAGCACGCCCATCTCACAGGGATCCTTCAGTGGATGAAATGTCATGGAGGCCCTTTTGTAACCTGTAAAGCTCTATGCACATAGATCCTTAATTAATAGCGATCCTTCTGGGAGAGGCAGAAGAGTTTGGAGAGGGAGCTGGTGGTATACAGGAGTAGATATGAGACATGACAGTTGAATTTGAGTCAATTGAATAGAATGCTCAGTAAATGATTAGCGATGTCAGACTGGAGCTTCAGTGAGAAGAACTGTCTGATCAGGTGAGGATGGTAGTAGTGAAACTATTTCATGATTCATTGCTACGAAATTGGTGCTTATTTGGTAACTATGGTGTTTTTTTTTTCCATTTATTTTTATTAGTTGGAGGCTAATTACTTTACAATATTGTAGTGGTTTTTGTCATACATTGACATGAATCAGCCATGGATTTACATGTATTCCCCATCCCGATCCTCCCTCCCACCTCCCTCTCTACCCAATCCTTCTGGGTCTTCCCAATGCACCAGGCCCGAGCACTTGTCTCAAGCATCCAACCTGGGCTGGTGATCTGTTTCACCCTAGATAATATACATGTTTCGATGCTGTTCTCTCGAAACATCCCACCCTCGCCTTCTCCCACAGAGTCCAAAATTCTGTTCTGTACATCTGTGTCTCTTTTTCTGTTTTGCATATAGGGTTATCATTACCATCTTTCTAAATTCCATATATATGTTAGTATGCTGTAATGTTTTTTATCTTTCTGGCTTACTTCACTCTGTATAATTGGCTCCAGTTTCATCATCTCATTAGAACTGATTCAAATGAATTCTTTTTAACGGCTGAGTAATATTCCATGGTGTATATGTACCACAGCTTCCTTATCCATTCATCTGCTGATGGCCATCTAGGTTGCTTCCATGTCCTGGCTATTATAAACAGTGCTGCGATGAACATTGGGGTGCACGTGTCTCTTTCAGATCTGGTTTCCTCGGTGTGTATGCCCAGAAGTGGGATTGCTGGGTCATATGGCAGTTCTATTTCCAGTTTTTTAAGGAATCTCCACACTGTTCTCCATAGCGGCTGTACTAGTTTGCATTCCCACCAACAGTGTAAGAGGGTTCCCTTTTCTCCACACCCTCTCCAGCATTTATTGCTTGTAGACTTTTGGATAGCAGCCATCCTGACTGGCGTGTAATGGTACCTCATTGTGGTTTTGATTTGCATTTCTCTGATGATGAGTGATGTTGAGCATCTTTTCATGTGTTTGTTAGCCATCTATATGTCTTCTTTGGAGAAATGTCTGTTTAGTTCTTTGGCCCATTTTTTGATTGGCCATTTATTTTTCTAGAATTGAGCTTCAGGAGTTGCTTGTATATTTTTGAGATTAATCCTTTGCTGTTGCTTCATTTGCTATTATTTTCTCCCAATCTGAGGGCTGTCTTTTCACCTTGCTTATAGTTTCCTTTGTTGTGCAAAAGCTTTTAAGTTTCATTAGGTCCCATTTGTTTATTTTTGCTTTTATTTCCAATACTCTGGGAGGTGGGTCATAGAAGATCCTGCTGTGATTTATGTCGGAGAGTGTTTTGCCTATGTTCTCCCTAGGACTTTTATAGTTTCTGGTCTTACATTTAGATCTTTAATCCATTTTGAGTTTATTTTTGTGTATGGTGTTAGAAAGTATGCTAGTTTCATTCTTTTACAAGTGGTTGACCAGTTTTCCCAGCACCACTTGTTAAAGAGGTTGTCTTTTTTCCATTTTATATCCTTGCTTCCTTTGTTGAAGATAAGGTGTCCATAGGTTCGTGGATTTATCTCTGGGCTTTCTATTCTGTTCTATTGATCTATATTTCTGTCTTTGTGCCAGTACCATACTGTCTTCATGACTGTGGCTTTGTAGTAGAGTCTGAAGTCAGGCAGGTTGATTCCTCCAGTTTCATTCTTCTTTCTCAAGATTACTTTGGCTATTCGAGGTTTTTTATATTTCCATACAAATTGAGAAATTATTTGTTCTAGTTCTGTGAAAAATACCGTTGGTAGCTTGATAGGGATTGCATTGAATCTATAGATTGCTTTGGGTAGAATAGCCATTTTGACAATATTGATTCTTCCAATCCATGAACACGGTATGTTTCTCCATCTGTTTGTGTCCTCTTTGATTTCTTTCATCAATGTTTCATAGTTTTCTATGTATAGGTCTTTTGTTTCTTTAGGTAGATATACTCCTAAGTATTTTATTCTTTTTGTTGCAATGGTGAATGGTATTGTTTCCTTAATTTCTCTGTTTTCTCATTGTTAGTGTATAGGAATGCAAGGGATTTCTGTGTGTTTATTTTATATCCTGCAACTTTACTATATTTGTTGATTAGCTCTAATAATTTTCTGGTAGAGTCTTTAGGGTTTTCTATATAGAGGATCATGTCATCTGCAAACAGCGAGAGTTTCACTTCTTCTTTTCCTATCTGGATTCCTTTTACTTCTTTTTCTGCTCTGATTGCTGTGACCAAAACTTCCAAAACTATGTTGAATAGTAGTGGTGAGAGTGGGCACCCTTGTCTTGTTCCTGATTTCAGGGGAAATGCTTTCAATTTTTCACCATTAAGGGTAATGCTTGCTGTGGGTTTGTCATATATAGCTTTTATTATGTTGAGGTATGTTCCTTCTATTCCTGCTTTCTGGAGAGTTTTAATCATAAATGAGTGTTGAATTTTGTCAAAGACTTTCTCTGCATCTATTGAGATAATCATATGGTTTTTACCTTTCAATTTGTTAATGTGGTGTATTACATTGATTGATTTGCAGATATTAAAGAATTCTTGCATTCCTGGGATAAAGCCCACTTGGTCATGGTGTATGATTTTTTTAATATGTTGTTGGATTCTGTTTGCTAGAATTTTGTTAAGGATTTTTGTATCTATGTTCATCAGTGATATTGGCCTGTAGTTTTCTTTTTTTGTGGCATCTTTGTCTGGTTTTGGAATTAGGGTGATGGTGGCCTCATAGAATGAGTTTGGAAGTTTACCTTCATCTGCAATTTTCTGGAAGAGTTTGAGTAAGATAGGTGTTAGCTCTTCTCTAAATTTTTGGTAGAATTCAGCTGTGAAGCCATCTGGTCCTGGGCTTTTGTTTGCTGGAAGATTTTTGATTACAGTTTCAATTTCCTTGCTTGTGATGGGTCTGTTAAGATCTTCTATTTCTTCCTGGTTCAGTTTTGGAAAGTTATACTTTTCTAAGAATTTGTCCATTTCTTACAAGTTGTCCATTCTTTGGCATAGAGCTGCTGGTAGTAGTCTCTTATGATCCTTTGTATTTCAGTGTTGTCTGTTGTGACCTCTCCATTTTCATTTCTAATTTTGTTAATTTGGTTCTTCTCTCTTTGTTTCTTAATGAGTCTTGCTAATGGTTTGTCAATTTTGTTAATTTTTTCAAAAAACCAGCTTTTAGCTTTGTTGATTTTTGCTATGGTCTCTTTAGTTTCTTTTGCATTTATTTCTGCCCTAATTTTTAAGATTTCTTTCCTTCTACTAACCCTGGGGTTCTTCATTTCTTCCTTCTCTAGTTGCTTTAGGTGTAGAGTTAGGTTATTTATTTGACTTTTTTCTTGTTTCTTGAGGTAAGCCTGTAATGCTATGAACCTTCCCCTTAGCACTGCTTTTACAGTGTCCCATAGGTTTTGGGTTGTTGTGTTTTCATTTTCATTCATTTCTATGCATATGTTGATTTCCTTTTTTATTTCTTCTGTGATTTGTTGGTTATTCAGAAGCGTGTTATTTAGCCTCCATATGTTTGAATTTTTAACAATTTTTTTTTCCTGTAATTGAGATCTAATCTTACTGCACTGTGGTCAGAAAAGATGATTGGAATGATTTCAATTTTTTTGAATTTTCCAAGACCAGATTTATGGCCCAGGATGTGATCTATTCTGGAAAAGGTTCCATGTGCACTTGAGAAAAAGGTGAAGTTGATTGTTTTGGGGTGAAATGTCCTATAGATACCAATTAGGTCTAGCTGGTCCATTGTGTCATTTAAAGTTTGTGTTTCCTTTTTAATTTTCTGTTTAGTTGATCTATCCATAGTTGTGAGTGGGGTATTAAAGTCTCCCACTATTATTGTGTTACTATTAATTTCCTCTTTCATATTCGCCTTACATATTGCGGTGCTCCTATGTTGGGTGCATATATATTTATAATTGTTATATCTTCTTCTTGGATTGATCCTTTGATCATTATGTAGTGTCCTTCTTTGTCTCTTTTCACATCCTTTATTTGAAAGTCTATTTTATCTGATATGAGTATTGCGACTCCTGCTTTCTTTTGGTCTCCGTTTGTGTGAAATATTTTTTTCCAGCCCTTCACTTTTAGTCTGTATGTGTCTCTTGTTTTGAGATGGGTCTCTTGTAGACAGCATATATAGGGGTCTTGTTTTTGTATCCATTCAGCCAGTCTTTGTCTTTTGGTTGGGGCATTCAACCCATTTACATTTAAGGTAATTATTGATAGGTATGGTCCCTTTGCCATTTACTTTGTTGTTTTGGGTTCACGTTTATGCAACCTTTCTGTGTTTCCTGTCTAGAGAAGATCCTTTAGCATTTGTTGAAGAGCTGGTTTGGTGGTGCTGAATTCTCTCAGCTTTTGCTTGTCTCAGCTTTTGAATTCTCCTTCATATCTGAATGAGATCCTTGCTGGGTACAGTAATCTAGGTTGTAGGTTATTCTCTTTCATTACTTTCAGTACGTCCTGCCATTCCCTTCTGGCCTGGAGGGTTTCTATTGATAGATCAGCTGTTATCCTTATGGGAATCCCTTTGTGTGTTATTTGTTGTTTCTCCCTTGCTGCTTTTAATATTTGTTCTTTGTGTTTGATCTTTGTTAATTTGATTAATACGTGTCTTGGAGTGTTTTGCCTTGGGTTTATCCTGTTTGGGAGTCTCTGGGTTTCTTGGACTTGGGTGGCTATTTCCTTTCCCATTTTAGGGAAGTTTTCAGCTATTATCTCCTCGAGTATTTTCTCATGGCCTTTCTTTTAGTCTTCTTCTTCTGGGACTCCTATGATTCGAATGTTGGGGCATTTCACATTGTACCAGAGGTCCCTGAGGTTGTCCTCATTTCTTTTGATTCTTTTTTCTTTTTTCCCCTCTGCTTCATTTATTTCCACCATTTTATCTTCTACCTCACTTATCCTATCTTCTGTCTCCGTTATGCTACTCTTGGTTCCCTCCAGAGTGTTTTTGATCTCATTTATTGCATTATTCATTTTTAATTGACTCTTTTTTATTTCTTCTAGGTCTTTATTAAATATTTCTTGCATCTTCTCCATCTTTGTCTTCAGGCTATTTATCTGTAACTCCATTTTGTTTTCAAGATTTTGGATCATTTTTATTATCATTATTCTAAATTCTTTTTCAGGTAGATTCCCTATCTCCTCCTCTTTTGTTTGACTTGGTGGGCATTTTTCGTGCTCCTTTACCTGTTGGGTATTTCTCTGCCTTTTCATCTTGTTTAGATTGCTGTGTCTGGAGTGGGCTTTCTGTATTCTGGAGGTCTGTGGTTCCTTTTTATTGTGGAGGTTTCACCCAGTGGGTGGGGTTGGACGATTGGCTTGTCAAGGTTTCCTGGTTAGGGAAGCTTGTGTCGGTGTTCTGGTGTGTGGAACTGGATTTCTTCTCTCTGGAGTGCAATGGAGTGCCCAGTAATGAGTTTTGAGATGGGTCTATGTGTTATGTGTGACTTTGGGCAGCCTGTATGTTGACGCTCAGGGCTATGTTCCCGCGTTGCTGGAGAATTTGCATGGTATGTCCTGCTCTGAAACTTACTGGCTCTTGGGTGGTGGTTGGTTTCAGTGTAGGTATGGAGACTTTTGGATGGTCTTTTATTACTTAAAGTTCCATGTAGTCAGGAGTTTTCTGGTGTTCTCAGGTTTTGGGCTTAAGTCTCCTGCCTCTGGATTTCAGTTTTATTCTTCCAGTAGTCTCAAGGCTTCTCCAACTATACAGCACTGATAATAAAACTTCTAGGTTAATGGTGAAAAGATTCTCCACCGTGAAGGACACCTGGAGAGGTTCACTGAGTTACATGAAAAAGAGGAGAGGGAGGAGGGAGATAGAGATGAGCAGGAGGAGAAAAAGGGGGACTCAAGAGGAGAGAGACAGATCTACACAGTTGTCTGTTCCCAAAGTGTTCTCCGTAGCCCAGACACCCACAAAGATTCACAGAATTGGATTGGGAAGAGAAGGGGAAAGGAGGAAACAGAGGTGTTCTGAGGTAGAAAACGGAGAGTCAAAAGTGGAAGAGAGTAATCAACACACTCCTGAGTAAAAGTGGGAACTGAATATTGGATTCTTAAATGTCCAAAGTTTATATCATATACTGAAAAACAAAGATTAAAAATCTAGAGTAGAGGTTAGACTCTTAAAAATACAATATTAAAAACATAAAAACACAAAAAATTTTAGAAATATATAAAGTTCAGTTTAAAAATAGGGCTTCTCTCTCTCTTTTTTTTTGCAAGGTTATAGTGCAATGAAAATGAAAATTAAGGAGTAATAGAGGACTTTATAAGAAAATAAGAGAAAAAAAAGAAAAATTTTTTTCCTAATTAAAAAAAATCGTAAAAATATATGAAAATGAAAGTTAAGTAATAATGGGGGAGTAATAGGGAATTTTAAAAGAAAAGAGAAAAAATTTTAAAAAAAGCAAAGAAAAAAATTTTTTTAATTAAAAAAAAAAAGGTAAAAATATATCTAGGAATTTCTCTGGAGCTGTTGCGGTCAGTGTGGGTTCGGTTCAGTTTCAGATAGCTCCTTGTTTACACTTCTCGATATCTACAGGCCCCTTCCAGTGTAGTCGGTGTTACCTACAGGTATTTTAATCTGTTGCACCTGTCCCTTCTGAAGCGGTTCCCTTTGTTTATTTGGCTTCTGTTTGCCCGTCTCTTCAGTGCCTAATTTCCGCCCTGACACAGGCGGGAGGAGGTGGTCTCTTGTTCAGGTTCGCTAGTTCCGTCGCGCTGCGGGGAGGGGGGGGTGCTGTTTTCCCCGTCTACGCTGCTTAGGCTCCCGGCTGCTCTATATGGAGCGGGCCCTGCGTTGCATGCGGTTCCAGTTTTTGGGTACTCCACAAAACCGCAGACTCAGTTGCGCCTGCGTTTTGTGCCTTCCCCGGCCGGAGCAGCTCAGGCAGTCAGGAGCTTGACGGACGCACTCTCCCTGGGTGCAGCGCGCCTTCTCCCCTCCGCGGCCCCAGCCTCAGTTTCCGCCCACGCAGGTTGGGTGCGTGTGCCCTGTGTTTAGCCGCGACCCTCCCGGCGGATGTCGACCATCCAGAATCTCAGGAAGTCTTTGGTTAGAAACTGGAGGCCTTTTTGCAGTGTGGTAGGGGATGCCGCCTCTGGGGGCAAGTTTGCCCCTTTCCCCTCCCCCCTGCCTCCTGCCTCCTGCCTCCGGCGGGGCTGGGCCAGTCCGCAGCCGGCTAGCTCCTCTGGACTTGCTCAGACCCTTTGTTCTGCGAACGGCCCGCAGTGTGTTCGGGCCGGTTAATTTTCTCTCTCTCTTCTGCTGATCCACAGTTTAAGTTGGTTCTCACAAAAGCTCCCTCTGATTGCCCTCAGGACACTCAGGCCCGGTCCTTACCCTAAGCAATGCAGCCCATTCCTCTCCGTTCTGCCCCCCACTTACTGGTGGCGGATGCGGGCGTCTGGGGTACTTTTCTGCTGGGAGTTGCTTTTAGGCACATAATCTGTGGGTTTTATTTATTTTTCCTCCCAGTTAGGTTGGCCTCCGAGATTCGATTCGAAAGCTTCCCCCAGACCCGCCAGTGTGAGGGTTTCCTGGTGTTTGGAAACTTTCTCTATTAAGACTCCCTTCCCGGGACGGGTCTCCGTCCCTAGCTCTTTTGTCTCTCTTTTTATCTTTTATATTTTGTCCTACCTCCTTTCAAAGACAATGCGCTGCTTTTCTGGGCACCTGATGTCCTCAGCTAGCGATCAAAAGTTGTTTTGTGAAGTTTGCTCTGCGTTGAATTGTTCTTTCAATGAATTTGTAGGGGAGAAAGTGGTCTCCCCGTCCTATTCCTCCACCATCTTGGCTCCTCCTCCCTGGTAACTATGGTTTTAAGTACCTCAGTTCACTGATGTTTTATGTTCTAATCTGAAAGTAAAGAGGGGATTTTTTTTTAAGTTGCAAAGTCGATGGCACCATGCTAGAGAAAAAATGATAACCTATGCCTCTCTGCTTTAAATTTCAACGTGTTTAAATGCTCACAGTAGTGTTGAAGACACACAGCTCAGATTGGGGCTCAAACCCAGAGTATTCTAATGGCACTCCTCTCAGACAGTACTCAAACACAGCCACTCTTCAGTTGGGACTCGAACCCACCATCTCCCAATAGAAACTATTTATCTGGTCACAGAATTTAATGAAGCTCAGGTTCTTTATCGCTCAGCGCAGAAGGAATTCACCAAGAAGGAAGAAGTAGTTTTATTAACAACGACAACAAAAAAAAAACTATCCTATCCAGTCTCTATTAGTGTGTCTTGGTTTTAAAGGTGAAAAGGTCATTCTTAATTCTGTGTGCAGAATACTTCTTTTTAGTTTTAAAGGTAGCTGTCTAAATAATCCACACATGGATTTTTCTTAGAAGTTAAAACTCTGCAGATCTGGCCAAAGAACCCTTTTACCAGTATATCCCCAGTTCTGTATATGTAGGTGTTGTATAGAAAATTGGCCTGTAGGGTTCTTTTCTCTCACCATACTATTGCCTTCTACTTCACGTTTGTTCCACTAGTTGTTTCTCACTAAATTGTGCATCATGGTGATCTACTGGTATTAGTATATATTCCTTATTGGCTGACGGAGGAGGCATGCCAGTGTATGAAATGGTGACTATATGGTCCAGTTTGTCCAGGACAGTTCTGAGTTCATGCTGGTCATCCCGTCTTAACTTTTAATTGTTCTCTTTTTTTTTCACTCTCATATGTGTCCCATTTTGTATTGTGAATTGTATAGTCACTCTATGCAAGATGCTAAAGTTATAATAGAAAGGATGACATATTTTCCCATAATATCTGTGTTGTAAGTTGTGAAGTGGTTTTGAGGGGAAAATATCATTTTGAATGTGTATAGTAGAATCTAGCAGGACATCCTAAATTCTGAGTATGCAGCAATATTCTGCCAACCCTGAAATAATTTTATGAGTACATGTTATTGGCCATCATTTTATGTAATGGGCAGCAAAACACATTTACTAGTGGAAGAGAAGGTAATCCGACATCGGATGGTGTAAAAGCGGATGCTGGCACTCTATTTCACTGAATGCTGGTAACTAAAAAAAGAAAAGTCACAGTGTAAGATATATTTGAAGGAATTCCTCTAGTGTGCATTCAAAATAAAGCAAACAAAAATTGGTGTAGCAAGCCATAATACATTTGAATAAATTCCTATACCAGTAGCCATTGTGCATATAGAAAAATACATATCTCAGCCCAATATTGGTACAAATTATGCAGCATAATGATACACTTGAAAGAATTCCAATATCAACCTTGTCATTGCTGTAAAATAAATTTTTGCAGAATACTACAGTATTCAAACAAAAAGAAAAGCATTTCAATTAACTCAAATGGAACTTGGTATTTCAGTAAACATAGCAACCTGAGTCCAGAAGTATTTGTAATGCTCTTTAAGTGTTTTACTCTTCATTTTCACAGAATGTTAAAAGCCATCTGTGCTGCCGGAGCGTAGGTAATTCTCTTTATAATTGACCATCACTGTGTTAGTAAGTTGAGTCAGTAATCGCCTCAGACAGTGCATTGCCATTCTCACCATTATGGTAGTTAAGTCTAGTGATCCCATCGCTGCATCAGATTTGCGAAGGCCCGGGCCAGCCCGATAGGAACAGGTGTTCATTGGTGCTGGGGCCCAGGTTCAGCCCCTCCCTGGGGCTCCCCAGGTTTCTGTGTGCACACCAGAACTTTCCTAACTCTCTGCTGCACTCCGTCTGCTCTCCCACCTCCCTGCTCACCGCCCAAGGCCGTCAGTGCAACTCACCCACCGCTGAGGGTGGAGTCTGTGAGCTGGGAGGTCTGACTCCTGGGGTGCCTTTCTGCTTCCCTCCCTGGGCACACATGCTGAGCAGCAGCGTGGCTTCAGGGGAGAATACTCAGAGTGTGAGCTTGGTAGCCCTCAGCCTCAATCTCGCCATGGTAATATGGGACCACTAGACACGTGACACTTTGTGAGATGACGATATTATGGAACATGTCTTATTTATGACCCCGGTAAGGTAGTTGCACCTAACTCTCTTTAACAAAGCTGCTTCGTGTTCCGCACTGTAAACCCACCCCTGTTGATTTAGCCATTTCCTTATGGATGCTTGTTCAGATTGTTTCTAATTTGCCACTTTATCAAACAGCGCAGCCATCAGTTCTCTTGTACACATCTCCTTGGATACACTGGCAAGTGGGTCTCTACGGTAGATGCCTAAAAGTGAAATTGGAACTTTAATAGGTACTGTTGTATCAGACATGCATTCGGCTCCTCGTTTTTTAAAAAAGTGAACTCAGAGCAGCTTAAGGTTACAGGGGATTGTTTTTCTCATGTAACAGAGAGTCATCAGGTCTGGGATGGTGATGTCAGGGACCGGGCCCCCGGTAGAAGTTGTCCATAAAAATTATATGGAGTTGATGACATCTGGAGGGGGTGCAAATCTTTGGCCGCTATTTTTTCTTTGATTATAACTGGAGTGTTCTAACTTCTAGATTCCTGGACATGTAATAATTTTTATTTTAATATAACATTGCCTAGTTTGTCTAGGCTCCCAGATGTTTATATTAATAGACTTGAGTGTAATCTTTTCTTTTTTAATCTCTACTTATGGATGCTGTTTTTCTCTTCTAGTACTGATAAAGTGCTTTCTTTCCTTTTTCCCTTTATATATTTTATTAGTCTTTTTTAAAGAACTGCTTTATCAATTTTATTTAAGTTCTCTGCATTCCGTATTTCTTCTATATTAATTTCATTTTTTACTTTGAGGTGGTTTTCCCTAGCTCTTAAGTTAAAAGTTTAACTCATTTATTTTCAGTTTTTCTTCTTTTGGGGTGAATGCACTTAATGGTTTGATTTTTTTTGAGCAGAAATTTTGTCCTTTCCTGTTAACATAAAAATATTTCAGAAATAGATTATAGAGTTTTCATTTGTAAGGACTTTTGGGGGATATCTTTACTTTGTGACTTTGTGAAACAGTGAATTTGGACTTGTATTGAAGCAATTAAAATAGTTCTTCCTTCCCTGACCCACCACGCACTGTGGCTCGGTGTCCAGTCAAACATTTGTGAACATGCTATGCTTGGGCAAAGCAAGTATCTTCTGTGTACAAAGTTTAGTGTGTTTGCAGGAGCATATCTGTGCACTTGATCAAACTTGTGACTTATACTATTTAGAGTCTCTGAGCTTATTTCACTGCCTTTAATAAAAGATTTCTGAGAGAGGAGTCTGTCCCTCACTGTAATTAGAAACTTGTTTTCTTTCCCAGTCTGCTTTATGTTCTTCAGAGCTATGCCATGAAAAACACAAAAGTGTGTGTCTGTAATATTTTGGGGCAATGTTCTTGTTAGCAATATAAAATGTTGCCTTTAGTGATACCTACCTTGCATTGTAATTTGTCTCATTTAACAATGCTGCGCCAGCTTAATTTTTATTCATATTTTCCAGGTACATCTTTTTATATAGCTTTTATCTTCTTTCCTTTCTTTTATTTTTTTAAGTTAAATTTTAAAATAGGAAACATGAAAAAGTAATATAATGGCATCTTCTCACTACCCAGAATTATTAACTGCTAATAATAATGGTTTCTTTTTGTCTCAGTCTCTCTCTGGCTCTCTCGTTCACTCTGATTCCCACCCCCACCCAAACCTCCACTTCTCCCGCCTTTATTTTCAATGGTTATATAGTGTTCAGTTTAGGTGGTCTGCTATGGACCAGAAAGATTGAACATGCCTGCATCTGCTTTTGGTAGCGAAACCCTGCTTTTTTTTTTTTTTAAAAAAAAAAAGCAATTTATTTAGTGTACTGTTTAGGTGCCAATTCTTTATTTTTTTAGTTTAAGTATAGTTGATTTATAATATTGTGTTAATTTCTTCTGTACAGCAAAGTGACTCAGTAATATATATACTCATATAAATATACTCTTTTCCATTATGGTTTGTCATAGGATATTGATTGTAGTTCCCTATGCTAAACAGTAAGACATTGTTGTTTATCCATTCTATATGTAATTGTTTGCCTCTGCTAATCCCAAGCTACCATTCCTTCTTTCCTACCCCACATATCCCTTGGCAACCTTATATTTGTTCTTTTTATCTGTGAGTCTGTTTTTGTTTCCTACACATGTTGATTTACATTGTATTTTATATTCCACATATAAGTGATATCATGTGGTATTTGTCTTTGTCTGACTTACTTAGTATGATAATCTCTGGGTCCACCCATGTTACTGCAAATGGCATCATTTCATTCTTTTTGATGGCTGAGTAGTATTTCATGGTATATATGTATCACATCTTCTTTATCCATTTATCTGTCAATGGACATTTTGGTCATTTCCAAGTCATAGCTATTAAATAGTGCAGCTCTGAACATAGAGGTGCATGTATCTTGTTGAATTATAGCTTTGTCTGGATATATGCACAAGAATGGGACTTCTATGTCAGATAGCAGCTCTATTTTTAGTTTTTTGAGGAACCTCTGTACTGTTTTCAAAAGTGGCTGCACCAACTTACATTCCCACCAACAGTGTAGGAGACTTCCCTTTTCTCATGCTCTCTCTAGCATTTATATCGTTTGTACACTTGTTCACAAGGGACATCTTGACTGGTATGAGGTGATACTTCATTATAGTTTTGATTTGCATTACTCTGATAACCAGTGTTGTCGAACATCTTTCCACATGGGTTTTGGCCATCTGTATGTCTTCTTTGGAGAAATGTTCATTTAGGTCTTCTGCCCCTTTTTCAACAGAGTTGTTTTTGTGTTGTTGAGTTGTATGAGCTGTTTATATAATTTGAAAATTAAGCCCTTGTTGATTGCATCATTTGCAAGTATCTTCTCCTGTTCTGTAGGTTTTTTTTTAATTTTTTAATGGAAGTATAGCTGATTTACAGTGTTGTGCCAGTCTTGGCTATACAGAAAAGTAACTCAGTTATATACATATAAACATTCTTTTTTGTACATTCTTTTCCATTATGGTTTACACAGGATATCAAATATAGTTTCCTGTGCTATGCAGTAAGACCTTGTTTATCCATCCTATATAGAATAATTTGCATCTGCAGATCCCAAACTCCCAGTCCTTCCCTCCCCATCCCTCCTCCCTCTTGGCACCCACAAGTCTGTTCTTTCTATCTGTGAGTCTGTTTCTGTTTTGCAGATAGGTTCATCTGTGCTATTAATATATTAGACTGCACATACAAGTGATATCATAGAGTATTTGTCTCTCCCTTTGTGACTTCATCTGGTATGATAATCTTTAGTTGCATCTATGTGCCTGTACATGACAGTATTTTGTTCTTTTTTATGGCTGAGTAATACCCCACTGTAGTATCCCAAAGAGCACTACATATTCTTTACCCCTTCATCTCTCAGGGGACATTTAGCTCATTTCCCTGTCTTGGCTATTGTGGATAGCACTGCTATGAACATAAGGGTGCATGTATCTGTGTGAATTATACATTTTTTCTGGGCATGTTCCCAGGAGTGGGATTGAATCATACGGTAATTCTATTTTTAGTGTTTTGAAGAACCTCCACATTGTTTTCAGGAGTAGCTGCAGCAACTTACATTTCCACCAACAATGTAGAAGGGTTTCCTTTCCTCCATACCCTCTCCAGGATTTGTTATTTGTAGTTTTTCATTAGAGTGTAGTTTATAATTTATAATGTAATTTATAATGTTGTTAGTTTCAGATGTACAGTAAAGTGAGCCTGTTGTGTGAATAATATCCATTCTTTTTTGGATTATTTTCCCATACAGGCCATTACAGAGTATTAAGTAGGTTCCCTGTAGTATACGGTAGGTATTTAATACTTAACTATAAAATGGTGTCTATTTTATGTATCAGTCAGTTTCTCTCAGTCGTGTCCGACTCTTTGCGACCCCATGAACCACAGCACTCCAGGCCTCCCCATCCGTCACTGACTCCCGGAGCCCACCCAGACCCGCGTCCTAGTAGTGTGTATACATTAGCCCCAGTCTCTCAGTTTATCCCACTCCCTCCCTTACTCCCTGCAGTTTATTCTCTACATCTGTAACTCTATTTCTGTTTTGTAGATGAGTTCACTTGTACCCTTCTTTCCAGATTCCACATGTAAGCAATATCATACGATATTTGTCTTTGTCTGACTTACTTCACTCAGAATGACAATCTCAAGTCCATCCATGTTGCTGCAAATGGCATTAATTCATTCTTTGTAACGGCTGAGTGAGGAGGGCATGGCAACCCACTCCAGTATTCTTGCCTGGAGAATTCCCATGGACAGAGGAGCCTGGTGGGCTACAGTCCATGGGGTCACCAAAAGTCAGACGAGACTGAGCGACTAAGCACAATGGCTGAGTAATATTCCACTGTATACATGTACCACATCTTCTTTATCCATTCATCTTTTGATGGACATTAAGGTTGCTTACATATTCTGACTATTGTAAATAGTGCTGTAGTCAACATTCGAGTCTATGTATCTTTTCAAATTATGGTTTTCTCCAGATATATGAGTGGGATTGCTGGATCATATGTTAGCTCTATTTTTAGTTTTATAAGGAACCTCCATACTGTTCTCCATTGTGCCTGTACCAGTTTATATCCAACAGTGTAGGTGCCTTTTCTCTACACCCTCTCCAGCATATTGTTATCTGTAGGTTTTTAATGATGGCCCTTCTGACCAGTGTGAGGTGATACCTCATTGTAGTTTTGATTTGCATCCTTCTAATAATTAGTGATGTTGAGCATCTTTTCATGTGCCCACTGGATATCTGTCCATCTTCTTTGGAGAAATATCTACTAAGGTCTTCATTTTTCAGTTGGGTTGTTGGTTGTTTGTTTTTGTGTTATTGAGTGGCATGAACTGTTTATATATTTTGGAGATTAAGCCCTTGTCTGTCACCTCATTTGCAAATATTTTCTCCCATTATATAGGTTGTCTTTTTCGTTTCTTCATGGTTTCCTTTGCTGTGAAAAAGCCTGTAGTTTGATTAGTTCCCATTATTGATTTTAGTTTTTTTTATTTTTATTGCCTTGGGAGACTAAAGAAATGCAACTGGTTTCTGAATGTTAATCTTATATCCTGCTACCTTGCTGAATTTTTTTTATCAGTCCTAGTGGTTTTCTGTATATATACTAATAGTATTGTGTCACCTGCATATAATGACAATTTTACGTCTTCCCTACCAGTTTGAATACTTTCTCTTGTCTGATTGCTTAGGTAGGGCTTACAATAGTGTGTTGAAGAGAAGTGATGAGAGTGGGCATCTTTGCTTGTTCCAGATTTTAGCAGGAAGCTTTCAGCGTTGAGTATTATATTGGCTGTGGGTTTGTCATAAATATCTTTTATTATGTTGAGATGCGTTCCCTCTATACCCACATTGGTAAGAGTTGTTTTTTTTTTTCATCATAAATGGATATTGAGTCTTGTCAAATACTCTCTGTATGTGTTGAGATAATTATGCGGGTTTTGTCCTTTGTTCTGTCGTGTGGTGTAATCACATTGGTTGATTTGCATATGTTGAAACATCTCTGTGACCCTGGGATGAATCTAACCTGGTCACAGTGTATGACTTTTTGTGTGTGTTGTTGGATTTGGCTTCTTAATATTTGATTGAGAATTTGGGGGTCTATATTCATCAGAAATATTGGCCTGTAACTTGTTTTTTGATAGTGTCTGTGGTACTCTTGGTATCAGGGTGATGGTGGCTTCATAGAAAGTCTTCGGGAGTAGTCCCTCCTCTTCAGTCTTTAGGAGGAGTTTGAGATGGATCAGTGTAAATTCTTCTTTGTAAACAGTCCTGCTTTTATATTTGTACCAAGCAGAGCACCACTGCCAACATTTTAAAAGTATAAAACAGCCACAGAGCTAAACCTACCTTTCCCTGTCTCAGTCACTGCCTTCCCCACTGACTCGATCTTTGAACTTTTAGATGCTCCTTTCAGTCCATTTTTATACTTTACCCATCTCGCTATGTGTCTGTTAGAAGGAGTATATAGCGCTGTTTTGCATGTAGTTTTAAAAATGTGTATAAATGGTATTACTGGGTGTGCATTTTTCTGCCTTTCAGCTTTTCTCAATCATTATTGTTTAAATGTATCCATGTTGTGTATGTATGCTATTCTCCATGTCATTTTGTCTCCTTACACTGTCCCATCTTACAAACACCCTGCAGTTCCCTGTATACCTTTCTCTTAATCTGTTGTATTCCATTTTTTTCCCTTGCTATATTTGTGTGTATGTAGCTCCTTTCAGTCATAGTATCATTGTGAGATTCACCTATGTTATTTCATGCAATAGCTCAGTCATTTGTAGTTGCTGTGTGTGTTCCATTGTATAAAGACACAGTTTAACAATTGTGCAGTAGACAGACAGTAGAACTCTTTTCTGGTTTTGCCTAGTGTGGATAACAGTGTCGTAGTACTGTCTGTAGACAGTCTTGTACATGTCCTCAGGAGACACAGGTATGCATTTCTAGTAGGTATATAGTTGTCCTTAGGTATCTGTGAAGATTACTTCCAGGAACTGCTGTGGATACAAAAATCTGAGGATGTTTAAGTCCCATAGCCAGCCCTCCGTATCCAAGGATTTGACATCTATGGATTCAACCAGCTGTGGACTGCAAGCATAGTACATGATCTGAGGTTGGTTTAACCCACGGATGAAGAACCTGCAGATACAGAGGGTCAACTGTATTTAGGGGTGGAATTGCAAATGGTTAACTTTAGAAGAGAGAATGAAACATCTTTACGACGCATTGATAGTTTGGTACCTGTTTACACAAGCACCATAGTGCCAAGTGCTCTACCGTCTTGCGAAAAACTGTTAGTGTTGTTAAGCTTTTTAATTTTTGCCATTCCGGCAAGTGTGTTAGTGATATATTGTGGTCTT
The DNA here is from genome assembly GCF_033118175.1 of Dama dama. Classification (NCBI taxonomy): domain Eukaryota; kingdom Metazoa; phylum Chordata; class Mammalia; order Artiodactyla; family Cervidae; genus Dama; species Dama dama. The sequence continues at coordinate 14,626,354 of NC_083684.1, read as the reverse complement.
AATTTGTATTTTCTCTTACAAATTATGAGTAAGCATCTTTTCATTTGTTTATCAGTCATTTGGATGTACTGTTGGGAGGTACTTATTCATGGAATATACCTTTTCCACTAATGGATTATCTTAGTGACTTGGAGGGGTGGAATCACATTTTCACTGAGGTTCTTTGTCAGATATGTGAATGTATGTATGTGAAGTCGCTCAGTTGTGTCCGACTCTTTGCAACCCCATGGACTGTAGCCCACCAGGCTCCTCCGTACATGGGATTTTCCAGGCAAGAGTACTGGAGTGGGTTGCCATTTAATATCTTCTTCTACCCTGTCTTGCCCTTTTATTCTCCTTATTATATCTTTTGATGAACAGCAGTTGTGAGCTCTAGCAGAGGCTAGTTTTGCTGTCTTCCTTGCCAGGTAGTGCTTTTGGTGTTCTGCTGAAACAACTTTTCCCTACTGTAAGGTTGTGAATGCATTCTCGAATTGGTACTGTTTTATTTTTTGTTTTACATTTTACATTTTGATGTGTAATCTAACTGGACACTTGATTTTTGTGTGTGGTGTAAGATAGAGGTCAGATTTCTTGTTCATCTTTGTTGTAAAATAAGTTTGCTGGATAAGTTTAAAATCAACTGGCAAAACATGTCAGTACTCACAGCTAATAATCAACTGAGTCTTCACTGAAGACTGATATGTCCAATGAGACCACATTTTTATTTTTGAAAAACATGATACAGTCATTTAATTTTCACATTAACAAGAGCCAGCATTTGTGTGACACATTCACATGATTGTGTACACACAAGCACCCACTATTCATATAAAAGACAAATTAAACTTTAATAGTGAAACATGCATTTACAAATGTAGCTTTGTAAAGTCTATGGAAAATAAGAAATACGACACTTCTGAGACAGGGTCACTGTGGAATCTGACTCTTCAGGAAGGAAATATTTTGTGACTGAAGGGCCTGAGACAAATCAATGAGTCGTTTTCAAATGCCAGTTTTGTAATTCTGCACGTTTCCTAGATCTAATAATTTAACTTTCTTTTGGCAAGAATATAGCTTTTAGGGTTGTCTTCAAAAAGCTGGATGTCACCTAAGTTGAAAGTTCAGCTACTTTCCTTCTGGGAATTAAAAGAACTAGAGCCCCTTTTCACCATCCCTCTTATTTCCAAACATAACTCGTTCTTAGTGGCCCTTGATCAGCCAGCTTAAAATGTTATGCTCAGAGACCGCATAAGTGAATTCTGAAAACCTGTGTGTCCCCTTACACATTTCTAAATCGACATCTAAAATTTTTCACCCTAAATAGTTGTAGAGGATCTATGTGCTGGCCTGTGGTAGATACAGCATGTTTGGATAAAATGGACATTTCCTTATAAATTAAGCCAAGAGGATCTAAATATAATAGGTGGTAAACTCTATCATCCTTTCAAAAAATGACACCAAAAAAGGCAATTTTTAATGGAAAGGAATGCTGCATTTTTTTCTTTTTTACACACTGAATTTGTATTCTATTCCCCCCTCAAAATTTCAGTTGAATTATTTATGTCTTTTATATTATTCAGCTGCATATCTGTGACAAAATTACATAGCATCCTAAACTTATAAGGCTCTGCATGTTTTAAATTTTTCTGACTGTGCTTGTTTAATAAATAGAGTTCACAGTTTAGTAAACCACTAAATACAGTTAAAATTTCAGTGGTAGCATGTCGCTTAATGAGTTGAAGAAGGCTTCTACCTTCAATTATTCCATCTCTGTGTAGATTACTATTATCTTTGTTAGAATGGCCATGGTACAGTATCAGTTATATTCTCCCTTTTCAATTTCATGTAGGGAAATGTTGAAGATTCTTGTCACACAGATAGATTGAAACAGAAGTACTTAGGGTAAAGCTATCTCCTTCGGAAGTACATGCTAAAATAGTCAGAAATCTGGAGTGTTCCTTCAATCTTTTTGAAAGCAAAGAATTGGGAACCACCAGCATTGTGGGAGGATTTGTATACTGTTAAGAGGCTTTCACTGTCCAAATTTGAAATTTGAAATTGTCCTATCTTGAGTTCTGCTCTACTGTAAGACTGAACATGGAAAAAAAGACCTCTTTTTCTCAGGCTGGTGAATCTTTGGAATGAGTGCAAATAGGAAGGTGAGGATCTGAAAATTGATCCACTGAAACTATTTGAGTCTGTGACTCCTTGGAAAGCTCTGGTAGACTACTTGGGGCTAAGTCTGGCCCAATTTAAAAACCACTGGCCTTGGTAGGATAAGTATAGATTTTACCTGTGTAATATAGCATATAAATTATTAGATTGTGTTACTTTCTTAATAGAGTAGCAGGTCCTCAAATGTATTCCACAGTAACTAGTCCCATAAGATACTTCTTGGCAAAAGGGTGCTGAGATCAAACTTGGGAAATGTGACAGTCCTCCCTCCTCTTCACTGTGCGCATTAGAATAACCAGGTTTTACAGCAGAGAAATTAACTTTCTCCAACCTAAATTTCCCAAACTCAAATTATCTAACCAGCCTCCTCCATTTCGTCTTCCACGTAATAACCAGTGTTCACCATTTCCCTATTCAGTAGAATAGACCACTGTGCACACAGGCAGTCGTGGCCTGAGTCCCTCAGTGCTGCTGCCCTCTTTCACAATGTTCCTGTCCCTCTTCTGCTTCATCTGAATTGGCTGTGCCCTTCACGTGGCTGTGAAAGCAGAGTCTCAGCTAGGTATTTTATCTCAGGTTACGTGGCATCCGGGCAGACTCAGGGAAGAACAGCGATGTCATCTGTGCCCCTCTTTCTTTCTCTGTGCATCCTGATGGAGAGAATCCCACCACCACCCAGAACACTAGATAATTATGGGGAGACTGTGGTGCCAAAACAGATACTCTCTAGTGGCGTGTTGAAGTCACTGCAGCACCTAGGAGGAGTAGCCAGCTTTAGGGCTGAGGGTGTTTCCTAGCACCGTTTGGAGTATGGTCCCCTCATTGCCTGCTTTGTCTTGCAACGGAGTGACTGAGTATTGATTCTACAACACAGCAGCTGAAAAGATGCTGAACTTCTGCCTTCTGTGCAGCAAATTCTTAAATTTTTTTGATACTGAAAATGCATTTCAAGCAGAAAGGGGATCTTGGTCTGAACCGTAAGACTTTAGAATGGGGTGAGGTAGGAAGGCTTAGGTCTTCGTTCTACCCCTCGCTAAAAACAGGTAATGACATCAACACCTGAGCTTGCAGAGGTAATGATGGACCCAAAAGGGACTTATGGGTAGGGGTGCAATATTTAGGCTCCACTGGCTTCCTGTCCAACAGGTACTGAGACACTGACTGTTATTGTTGTTCAGTTGCCAAGTCCTGTCTTGACTCTATGACTGCAGCAGGCCAGGCTTCCCTGGAGTTTGCCCTAGTTCATGTCCACTGAATCGGTGATGCCATCCAACTATCTCATCATCTGTCACGCTCTTCTGCTTCTGCCTTCAGTCTTTTCCAGCATCAGAGTCTTTTCCAGTGAGTTGGCTCTTCACATCAGGTGGCCAAAGTGTTGAAGCTTCAGCATTGGTCCTTCCAATGAATATTCAGGGTTGATTTCCTTTAGGATTGATTGGTTTGATCTCCTTGCTGTCCAAGGGACTCTTAACAGCCTTCTCCAGCAGCATAGTTCGAAAACATGAATTCTTCAGCACTCTCCCTTCCTTATAGTACAACTCTCAAACATCTGTCCATGACTCCTGGAAAGACCAGAGCTTTGACTGTATGGAACTTTGTCAGCTACAGTGTCAGAATTCCCTCCCTACAGTGCTAACCTCAGTGCCTTTTTCACCTAACCTTTCTTGAAAGGTGCTTTGAATGTTTTTACCATCAGGAATTTTCATCCCTCAGTTGCCCCCAGATTGCCACCCTTGACCCCACTCACCCAGCAGTCCCGGCCCTAATGAACGGCCCACCCCACCCCTCATGTGCGGCAGCCGTGGGTCCAGCCGCCGGAGGGAGTTCAAGTGCTCTGAGCTGGGGCAGGACCAGGGCTCCTCTCTGGGCCTGGTGAAGTCCGAGGCCTTCAGTGTGAGATCGTTTCCTTTTAGTTCAGATCCTTTTCAGAATCTAATGAGTTAGTTCCTTACAGACCCAGTTTGTCTTCTGTAGAAGTCAGCTACCTGGGTCTTAGGCCAGAGAAGGAATCCTGCTCACTCTCAGCTCATGCACAGGTCACTGGTCAACTTTCACTGCATTTGTTCATGGGGGTTTGGAACGTGAGAGGCCTCATGTGAGCACATTTGGGGATCCTCTATAGAGACTGTAAGTTAAGAAAGTGTCCAAGATGAAAATTTAGCAGGAAATCATCCCAACTCATGCCACTTGGGTCTCCACATATGTCGTCTCGATGACAGGCTGGAGGAGTGACGACCTCACACGTGAGCGTGTTCCCAGGGTCTGAACAGAGCACACGCTCCTCCATGCAAACACATGCACACACGACACCCTTACACATGGACCCTGGCTTCTATGAGTAAACTTGCTATTGCTGACTCTCTTTTCTCTTAACCTGAAATAAGACAGATTACACTGTCATCCATTAGCCTAGGATTCGGGTCACGTGCTGAACTCTCACATTTCTGTCCACGTGTTTGTGGATATTCAGGGCTGGGTGTACAGGGCAGAGTTGGGGAAGTAGGTCCCTGACAGGATGCTTAACTTTTGTGATGCTGTCTCGTCACTGGTCGTGGTGCTGCGGTCATTGTTCCTGTGCAGGTGTTGTCAGGATGACACGAGAAGAACGTGGGTAAGGAATCTCCATGCTGTGTCCTGGAGAAGTTGCTACTGGCATTTTCTTGGAGAATGTTCTTTGTGGAGCAGCACTCTGGCACACCTGGCTATCCCTCCTTACATGTCTATTGTCGTGCGCAGTCATGCCTGACTCTTTCCAACCTCGTGAACTGTAGCCCACCAAGATCCTTCTGTCTTTGGGGTTTTTTAGGCAAGAATGCTGGAGTGGGTTGCCAATTCCTCCTCCAGAGGATCTTCCCAACCCAGGAATCCAACCTGTATTTCCTATGTCTCCTGTACTGCAGGTGGATTCTTTACCACTGAGCCATCATTGACGCCCCCATACAAGTCTGTAGCACAATTCAAAGCATCCTCCTCTGGAGAAGGGAGGTGGGGAGAGGGATTCCACTTGAGTTTAGGACCACTGGACGAGCCCAGGCTTGGGAGGGCGAGAAGGGCTCCTTAAACGGTAGTGGTCATTGCTTATTTTTACTCTTACCTGGGCGTGCTCAGGAGGACAGTTCAGCTCAGGGAAGGTGCAGATGCTTGAGCTCTTAGTGTAAGTAATTGATGGAGCCAAGAGAAGAGGGCTCAGGGCTCAGGCTTTCTGAAGGGGGAGCCTTGCCCTCCACCCTGGCCCGGGCCTGACCTCACAGTGGCTGCAGGGCTGACCCACCTGCGGTTGCACTTCTCCTGGTACAGCTGCAGCTGGTTCTCGTTGACGTTGAATTCTCTGACCAGGGCATCGCGGTTGGCGCTGCGCAGGTTCTGGTGGGTGTCGTACAGAAAGAGCTGGTTGTTCAGTTCTTCCTGCCGCCTCCGCAGCTGGCGGCAGGAGGAATACAGCTCCTCTTCGCTCTCCTGGAGAACAGAGGGGCCGACAGCCATGGGGGGCAGGCTCGTCAAGGCAGATGTGGGACGTGTCACCTGGAGGGAGACTGCAGGGAGCAGGGGGCAGACCCGACCGTCTGCTGGGATCTTCCCAGAAGAGCCAGGATCTGTTTTAACCAAAGATGAACTCTCAACCACTTACTCCATGAGAAGCAAGCAGTCTAGAAAGCTGTGGTTGCCAGTTAAGGGGAGCTTTATTGTGAAACACTGAAACAACAGATGCATTGCCCAGTGATCCTATTTCTTAATCCAGTCTGGTCTGTCATGGGCCTGTGTCACCTTCTAGTCTCATCCAAATACAAATACGGAGGCTCTGTGCTTGCAGTAGACACAGCCGGTGAGGGAGAGGGTGGCCTGGATGGAAAGTAGATTGCTGGTGGCCTGGGGGTGGAATGAGTGGAGACAGATAAGGAGCAGGAGTGGCTCTTTGGGGTGATGGAAATGTTCCAGAATTGGTAATAGTGATGGTTACTCAACTCCGAGGGGACTAAACAACAGTGAATTGTACAAGTAGGTGAAATGTATGGTATAAGAATCATCTCAAATAAATCTGTTACCCAGTTCCCCCCGCTCCTGCCAGAAGACCCAGGGAAACATAGGTTACACCCCCAGGGATGGGCGTGTGACTCTAGCTGGTAATGTTGACTTCCTCCCCTGCCACCACCACCTCCAGGCGCAAGACCCAGGTCAGGTTAGTGGGAGGTGTCCGTGGGAGTTGGTTTGGTGCTCTTGGTAAAGAGAAAGTTTCTTTTGTGGGTCAGTGGAGAGAGTGATGAGTGTCTTCAGTTGCTAGTGGTCCTTCTGCCGCCGTGTGGAGACAGAGGGGAGCAGAGCCCCTGGGAGAGCAGCTGGGTCCTGCCTTGACTGAGACAAGCCCTGCCCCTACACCTTGCTGCTGTCTGGGCCAAAGCAGTACCCCCGTTGTGCTAAAACTCTTACAGGTGAGGACTGTGGATTTCAGCATGGGAGGATGAGCGTGTGTTAGCTCTCTGATGTTTTTAGAGGATCTCTATTGTGTAAAGGACGGCTCCTCGGGAGGTCAGCTCAGTGGCTGTTACTACGGTGCAGTGGTTCCAGTGAGAGACTCCAGTGCTGCAAAAACATCCATTGGTAATCACAAATGGGCCTCTTCTGTCCTTTATTTTTACAAAAACTGGGCTCAGACCATACCTTGGTCCAAATTTTTTCCCAGCTTAATGACCTAACAAACCATTGTGGGCATCCCCCATGACCACAGGTAGAACTCTGAGTTTGGAGCCAGGGAGAGCCATGGCAAATGTTATTCTGTTCACTGGCAAAGGTGCAAAGGAGTGATATGATTGTCTTTGCACAAGGAGTGAGTTAAATGGACAGTCCTTGCTAACTGATTCAATGTATTGAGAAGGGCACTGGGAAGAATCGGTGATAACTTTGCTTAAATGTTTATTCTTCCTCAAGGAGACCAGTTTCCCTTCCTGTTAATGCTAAAGCAAAACAAGAGCCATGTTGAAATCTTAACTCTCAGCTACAAATGGTCTCCTTTTACCTTCTTTCCACCAGGTAGAAAAACAACTTCTGTTGCTTTCATATGCATAATGACTGTGATCAGCTTAAGGTAAGAAATTAATCTTCTCTGCTAATGCTTCTATAATTGCCTTTATTTCTGAAACCCACAGCATTTATAACTGTTACATAATTTAGTACTTAGTAGTCCATATATATGTATGATATAACATCCAGGAAAGTACATAAAGCATATATATAGTTTAGTGATTAAGTATAAAGCAAACAGCTATGGAGCCACCAGCAAGTCAAGAAACAGAGTGTCATCTGGCTTTTTTGGAGTCTGAGTTATTACTAACATATTAGTTTGTTTTCTATTCCAAGTAGATGGTTATTTCTATTTCAGAATATATCTTACTAATTATTCCCACCACTGCTTTTGTGTTACATTTTTTCTTCCTTACTATGGTCATTCTTTTAGCATTCTTTTGGCAAAGAATGACCATAGTAAGGAAGTGATGGTGGTGGTTTAGTCACTAAGTTTTGTCCGACTTGCAACCCCATGGACTGTAACCTGCTAGGCTCCTCTGTCCATGGGATTCTCCAGGCAAGAGTACTGGAGTGGTTTGCCATTTCCTTCTCCAGGGAATCTTCCTGACCCAGGAATTGAACCCAAGTCTTCTGCACTGCAGGCAGATTCTCTACCAACTGAGTTACAAAGGGAAGCCCATATAGTAAGGAAGCCAGCACCTTAAATACCATATCTAGCTAAAGAGAAAAGAAGACGTCAGGGGAAATGCCACCTCTGAGATGTTATCGGGAAGAGTACAGTAATCAAGGGTCTTTTTAAAAAATTTAATTGAATTATAGTTTATTAAGAGTATGGTTTTTAATGCAGTTTTAAGTCCATGCCTTCTCCACTGATAAGAGTTTCTGGAGGTTTACACATCCCTCTCTTCCTGGTACAGAGATTTCCTTCACTGTTGAATGGTAACTACTAGGAAGTTAATTATCTAGACCTACAGCTGTGTGTCTCAGGCATTTGAAGGCATCCCTTATTCCCAGGTGGCACTAGTGGTAAAGAGCCCACCCGCCAGTGCGGAAGACAAAAGAGACAAGGGTTCGGGCCGAGAAGATCCCCTGGGGGAGGGCCTGGCAACCCACTCCAGTATTCTACCTCCATGGACAGAGGAGCCTGGTGGGTCGCCAAGAGTCAGACACAAGTGACTTATTCTTTAGGCTGCTGTTGTACATGGAAGCACTTCTGCTGTGTGTCAGTCCTCTGTAGGTAATCGTCTTCTCTTCTTTTACGGTTTTCTCTTTATCCTGACATTCTTCCACTTCAGTAGAATATGCCTGTATGTGGGTCTCTATACTGCTCTGCTTAGAGCTGGGGGATGTTTGTCTCTTCTCTTTACTATGGACCTTCTCATTTTACCCTTTTTTTTTTAACCTTTTTCATATTTTTACCTTGTCTTGATGTATTGGAGCAAATTGTTCAGTACAATCTTCACAGTTATTATTAATTCTTTCCCTAACCATACCCATTCTGGAATTTTTCACTTACTAAGCTTTAATTTTTTTTTTCAGGATTTTTCAACTCCTGTTTCCCAGAATTTCTGAATTTGTTCTTTCATTCCTACATGTTCTTGATTAAGTTTAAGAAAGAGTTGTTCTTTTGTGTGTAACCCTTGGGTTCCCTTTTAAATTTTTTTTTAAACTTCAAAGTTATTTTCAGATTCACTGGAGTGAATTTTCTTGCTTTTTTGCTTGTTAGCTGTATTAGCATTATATTCCTTGAGGTTTAAATATTCATGTGCAAGCTCGTTTAGAATGGGAAGTTTCTTTCCTCCCTCTGTTTATACATTGGCATCTGGTTTTCTTATTTTTTTTTTAACTTTTTATTTTGTATTGTGATATATTCAATTAACAAACAATGTTATGATAGTTCCAGGTGAACAATGAAGGGACTCAGCCACACATATATTTCTGTTTTGTAAGTTCATTTGTATCATTTCTTTTTAGATCCCACATAGGAGGGATGTCACACAATATCTCTCCTTGTCTGACTTCACCCAGTATGACCCTCTCTAGGTCCGTCCATGGTGCTTCAGGTGGCATCGTTTCAGTCACTTTTAATAGCTGAGTAGTATTCCACTAAATACCTGCACCACATCTTTATCCATTCCTCTGCTGGTGGACTTCTATGTCGCTTCCACGTCTTGGCCATTGTAAACAGTGCTGCAGTGAACACTGGGGTGCATGTATCCTTTCGGATCATGCTTTTCTCCAGATACATGCCCAGGACTGGGATTGCAGGGTCATGTGGTAGTTCTATTTTTAGTTTTTTAAAGAATCTCCATAATGTTATCCATGGTGGCAGTCCCAATTTACATTCCCACCAACAGTGGAGGAGGGGTCCCTTCTCTACACACCCTCTCCAGCATTTATTGTTTGTGGATTTTTTGTTGATAGCCATTCTGGCTGGTGTGAGGTGAATACCGTATTGCAGTTTTGATTTGCATTCCTCTAATAATTAGTGATGTTGAACATCTTTTCATGTGTCTATTGGCCATCACTATGTCTGCTTTATAGAAATGTCTGTTTAGGTCTTCTGCGTTTTCTGAGCGCGTTGTTTGTTTTGATGCTGTTAACATCATGAGCTGTTTGTAAATTTTGGAGACTAATCCCTTATTGGTCACGTCACTTGCAAATACTTTTTCCCAATCCATAAGGTGGTCTTTTTGTTTATTGTTTCCTTTGCTCTGGCATCAGGTTGTCTGAATGATCTAAACGGGGGACTCTCAAGGGTGAGGCCAGCACTGTTTCCATGTTGCACTGGGACTCTAGGTTCTCTGGATACCAGTAACCCTGTCTGAGTCCCGGCTGCAGGGCTGTGTCCACTTTTACCCCATCGCCTCAAGCAAACAGCTGACCCCTGGCCTGAGTCCTGGGCACCTGCCAGGTTTCTTTTCATAAAGAGTGTTTCAGAAGAGTGATGCCCACTAGCCCCAGGCCACCTATCTGTGTACAGGTCCATGTGCGTTAGCACGCAAAAATGAAATACAGAAATCACCTAACCAAACACAAGCAATTATAAAAAGAACAGGAGGCTAAGGAAAGACAGAGTCACTGGAGATAAACACAGAAATGGCTGAATTGGTATACCCAAATATCGATTAAATACAAGAGCTAGGTTGTTTTCTGGGAAAAACAGAGTCATGCAATAAATAATCCATTGTCTAAACTAATCGAGCAAAGTATGAAAGGCCAGTTAGCCAAGTAAAACATAACAGGTATAGAACTACAGGTAAGAAGGTGCAGAAAGAACCTATGAAATAGAAAACCAAGTGATGATGAAAGAATAAATATGTGTATATTTGTTGTAAGGATCATATCTCCAGTATATATTAAGGTAGGTATATATGTATTTGCTATTATAGAAAAGTAGCCCGTAAGAGAAAAAAACTTATCCTGGAAGAAAATGAGAAAACTCTTAAATTAGGCCCAGCAAGCTTCACAAATGGTGTCTTAACATATGTTGAATGTTGGTAGCAGTTGCCTCCAGTTCTGTTCAGAATGTGCCATTGTCCTGGAAGAGAAAGCTTCTGAGTAATTTTTATAAAGCCAGCACAACAAAACCTGATCCAAAACATCAGTGAATACCAGTGAGAAAGTCCTAAAGAAAACATTAACACATACAGTATAGAAACACATTAAACAATACAGTCCTACTGTATTTCACCAAGAAATTCTTTTTTCCTTCTCTTAAGATGACTGTGTCACACGTCTGCTCTCCCTAACCCTCCCCAAGGTCAGCTGATGGCCTTGCTTCATGTTTTGTGTAGAAGAAATTACACTACAATATTGTAATTAGCCTCCAACTAATAAATGGAAAAAAAAAATTAAAATTAAAAAAAAAAGAAAGAAATTACACAGGAAATCTTCCCATCTTGGCCCCTTACCAGCGCCCATGGCTTCTGTCCTGCACTCACCCTTTCTCTGCCCTGCTTCCCTTCTCCACTAAGTCGTCTCCATCAGCAGCACACGCACAGCTTAAGAAGCTCTCCCTTCACCTCCCCCAGCTCCTGACCCACCCCTCTCGTCACCTTCACAGCCAGTGTCCTTGAATAAAAGTCCCATCAGTGTATCATCTACTCACACTTAAATTCTACATTTCCAGTTTTATTAATTACGTATGCACAGGATTTAAAGAGCCAGAAGTACTACTAGAATTGTTACCAAACATCCCCAGCTGTCTCCTGCCCCTTGATCCCTGCTCCCCAGGGTCAACAGTTGTTTCTTTTGATTGTTAATGCCACAGTTCTAACAAAAACATGCTTATACTGAAAGTTTCAGTTTTTAGGGATTATCTCAGAAAGAAAGCATTGGTTGTTTCCTTACATCCTCTTCCTTTCCTCATGGAGATAAATTCATTTTGGGTTATATCAATGTATAATTATTATTCCTACTTTGAACCCTTGAAGCTTCTTTAGCCCCTTGTATTAGATGGATGTGTGTGTATATATAATTTTAAATCTTTGAATTCTTGGAAAACAGCTTTCGTAATAAGCTTTCTTTGGCCTGACAAAATCTTCACAGAGTTCTCTACCTTTAGGTTGTTTCTGCTTGTTTTCGTCCCTACCTATGCTTTTACCTTTTAATTTTTTTATGTTGGCATTTTAAACTTACAGAAAAGTTGTCGTAACAGTTCAGCAATTTCCGTACCCTGCACCACCCAGGTCCCCAGGGTTACCATCCTGTACAAACAACCTCAGTACAATTGTCAAAACTAAGAAATTAGCATTGAAGCAATACTGTTAACTAAAGTACAGTTTCTGTGGTTTTCACCAGCTCTCCCACCCTTGTCCTTTTTCTGGTCCAAGATCCAGTCCAGGACCCACAGCACATGCAGTTGCAGCGGCTTCCAGTCCTCCCATCTCTGACTTTTCCTCAGTGCCCCATCACCTTCTACTGTGTTTGACCTTGACCCTTTTGAAGACTGCCGGTCACTCACTCTGTAGAACATGCTGCATTTCAAGGGTTTGTCTGGGTTTTTCTCGTGCTTTGTTTGAGGTTCTGCAGCTTTGGCCCAAATGCTGCAGAAGTGAGATACCTTCTCAGGAGGCATGTGATGTCACACATTACTGGTGGTGACGCTGATCACTTTTGGTTACGATGGTGTGTGCTGGGTTCATCCACTGTAAGCCTCATCTTTTTTTTCCTTTCCAATTGTATTTCTTAGAGGAAGGTATTTTGAGACTATGCAAATAGCCTGCTTCTCCTCAAACTTTGACTAATTTTAGCATTTATTGGTCGATTTTGACAGTCATACTACAATAGGGATTTTCTATTTTCATCCCTCTTACATTTTTTTCAGTGTTTATTTTTAAATTTATTTTTGGAAGTTTAGTTGATTTAAAAATGTGTTAATGTCTGCTGTACAGGAAAGTGACTCAGTTACACACATATATTAGTGAAGTCGCTCAGTCGTGTCCGACTCTTTGAGACCCCATGGACTGTAGCCTACCAGGCTCCTCTGTCCATGGGATTTTCCAGGTAACAGTACTGGAGTGGATTGCCATTTCCTTCTCCAACACACATATATACATTCTTTCAAATATCCTTTTCCAGTATGGTTTTTTCCCAGGGTATTGAATATAGTTCCCTGTGCTATATGTTAGGACCTTGCTTATCCGTCCTGTGAGTCATAATTTGTATCTACGCACCCTAGACTCCTAGCCCCTCCTTCCCCCACACCCGCCTTGGCAAGCACGAGTCTGTTCTCTCTCTCTGAGTCTGTTTCTGTTTCATAGATATATTCATTAGTGTTATATTTTGGAGTCCACATATAAGTGATTTCATATGGTATTTGTCTTTCTCTTTTTGACTTATTTTACTTACTGCGTATCCATGTTGCTGCAAATGGCATTATTTCATTCTTTTTATGGCTGAGTAATCTTCCATTGTATGTATGTATCACATCTTATTTATCCATCATCTGTTGGTCAGTTATTTCCACAGCTTGGCTATTGTAAATAGTGCTATTATGAACATACAGGTCCTTGTATCTTTTCAAATTATATTTTTGTCTGGGTATATGCTCAAGAGTGGGATTGCTGGATCAGAGTTCAACTCTATTATAGTTTTCTGAGGAACCTCCCTACTGTTTTCTGTAGTCGCTGTATGAGCTTACATTCCCACCAACAGTGCAGCAGGTTTCCCTCTCTCTACACCCTCTCCAGTATTTGTCATTTGTAGAGTCTTTAATGATGGCCATTCTGATGGGTGTGAGGTGGTGCCTTGTTGTAGTTTCGATTTGCATTTCTCTGATAATTAGTGATGTGAACATCTTTTTGTGTGCCTCTTGGCCATCTTTATCTCTTCTTTGGGGAAATGTCCATTTAAGTCTGCTGCCCATTTTTTGATTGAGTTGTTTTTGAGTTGTATGACTTGCTTGTATATTCTGGAAATTAAGCCCTTGTTGGTCACATTATTTGCAAATATTTTCTCCCATTCCATAGCTTGTCTTTTCATTTTGTTTATAGTTTCCTTTGTTGGTGGCTCAAACTGTAAAGAATCTGCCTGCAATGTGGGAGATCCAGGTTCAATCACTGGGTTGGGAAGATCCCCTGTGGAAGGGAATGGCTACCTCCTCCAGTGTTCTTGCCTGGAGAATTCCATGGACAGAGGAGTCTGGTGGGCTACCATCCTTCGGGTCGCAAAGAGTCAGACACAACTGAGCGACTAACACTTTCATGCTTGCCGTGCAAAGTTTGTAAGTTTGATTAGGTCCCATTTGCTTATTTTTATTTTTGTTTTTATTTCTATTGCCTTGGGAGAATGACCTAAGAAAACATTGGTGCAATTTATTTCAGAAAATGTTTTGCCTATGATCTCTCCCAGAAGCTTTATGGTATCATATCTTATGTTTAAATCTTTAAGCCATTTTGAGGTTATTTTTGTGCATGGTGAGAGGGTGTGTTTCAACTTCATTAATTTACATGCAACTGTCCAGCTTTCCCAGCACCACTTCCTGAAGTGACTGTCTTTTTCTCATTTCATATTTTTGCCTCCTTTGTGGATGATTAGTTGACCGTAGGTGTGTGGGTTCATTTCTGGGCTCTCTATTCTGATCCATTGATCTATATGTCTGGTTTTCTGCCAGCATCACACTGTTTTGATTACGATAGCTTTGTAGTATTGTCTGAAGTGTGGGAGGTTTATACGCCCTGCTTTTTTGTTCTTCCTCAGGATTATTTGGCAGTTCTGGGTCTTTTATGGTTCCATGTAAATACTAGGATTATATATTCTAGTTCTGTGAAAAGTGTCATGGGTCGCATTAAATCTGTAGACTGATTTGGATAGAAGTGACATTTTAAATATATTAGTCCTTCCAACCCAAGATCATGGGATATATTTTCATTTCTTTGAATTCTCTTTAATTTCCTTTACTAATGTTTTTTATTTCTCAGCACATAAAGTTTTCACCTCTTTGAGGTTTAGTGGTTTTTTATGTGATTTTAAAAGGGATTGTTTATATTTCTGTTATTTCGTTTTTCGTGTAAGGAAATTCAGCTCATTTCTGTATCCTGCTACCTTGCTGAATTCATTTATCAGTTCTAGTAGTTTTGTATGGAGTCTTTAGGGTTTTATATATATAGTATCATGTTGTCAGTGCATAATGCCGATTTTAGCTCTTCCTTACCAATTTGCATTCTTTTTATCTCTTTCTCTTATCTGATTGTTGTGGGTAGGGCTTCCAGTATTTGCTGAAGAGAAGTGGTAAGAGTGGGCATCATTGTCTTGGTCCAGATTTTAGCTCTTCATAAATAGCTTTTCTTATGTTGAGAGATGTTTTCTACATGCACTTTTGCAAGGGTTTTTATCATGAATGGATATTGAATTTTATCGATGCTTTTTCTACATTTGTGGGATGATTATGTGGCTTTTGTCCTTTTGTTGATGTGGTGTATCACATTCATTGATTTGTGTTATGTTGAAACATCCTCGTGACCCTGGGATGAATCCAGCGTGGTCTCGGTGTATGACCTTTTTAATGTGTTTCTGGATTTGGTTTGCTGATGTTTGGTTGAGAGTTTGGGGGTCTCTATTCATCAAAGATATTGGCCTTTAATTTTCTTTTTTGGTAGCATTTTTGTCTTTGGTTCTCATATCAGGGTGATGGTGGCTTCATAGAATGTCTTTGGGAGTGTTCCTTTCTCTTCAGTCTTTAGGAAAAGTCTGAGAAGGATCGATATGTAAGTTCATTGTAAGCAGGCCTGCTTTTACCTTTGTACCAGGCAGAGCAGCACTTCCAGTGTTTAAAAGAGAAAGGAAACACACAACAGAGTTAACACTGCCTTTCCCTGTCTCAGTCACTGCCTTCCCCACTGACTGTCTTTGTCTTGACTTTCAGATGTTCCTTTCAGTCCATTTCTATACTTCTAGCTATCTATCCGTATGTCTCTTACTAGCAACATACAATATTGTTTTGTTTGCAGTTTTTAAGATGTATATAAATGGCATCTCTAATGTGCATTTTTCTGCATCTCACTTTTCTCCTACTCTAGTGTTTAGATGTATCCATGTTGTGTGTATGTGCTGAGCTCCATTCCATGTCATCTTTTTACACTAATCCATGTCTCAAGTGGGGCTTCCCAGGTGGTGCATTAGTGGCAAAGGACCCACCTGACAATGCAGGAGATGGGGGTTTGATCCCTGGGTCAGGAAGATCCCTGGAGGGGGGCATGGCCATCCACGCCAGTATTCTTGCCTAGAGAATCCCCATGGACAGAGGAGTCTGGAGGGGCTACAGAGTCTGTGTGGCTCTAGGGTCACACAGAGTTGGACATGACTGAAGCAACTTAGCACGCATGCACACATCTCCAAATATCCTGCATTTTCCTTTTTGTACTCGTACTAATTTGTGGTGTTCCTTTTCTCCCCCTTTGCTATATTTGTGTTTTCAGCTCCCTTCACTCAGATTATACTTTGAGTGAGACCCACCCACGTTGTCACAGCTTGGTCGGTTGTAGTTGCTGTGTGCTCCATTGTGTAAAGGCACACAGTTAACACTTGTGCAGCTTGCAGACAGCAAGACTCTTCTTCTGGTTTTGCCTAGTGTGAAACAGTACCACAGACTGTCCTGTACCTGTCCTTAGGAGACTGTCTCCAGGATCTGCCCTGGATACAAAACTCTCAGGATGCCTGAGTCTCGCAGCCCGCCCTCCGCACTCATGGGTTCACCACCTGCTGATTCAGCCCGTGTGGAATGCAAACATAGTACACGATCTGAGGTTGGTTGAATCCACGAGTGCGGAACTCACAGATATGGAGGGCCAGCTGTATGCAGGAGTAGAATGCTTGCTCATAGACTATGCATGTGCTAATCACCAGTAGAGAGTCGAATGTCTTTACAATGTAATTTGCTACCAAATTACACAATTACCAGTTGCTGTGTGTTCTTGCTAACAATGGGTAATACTGTTAGGCTTTTCAGTTTTTGCCACTTCAATAAAGGTTTTTGTGGTATCTTCTTGTCATCTTAATTTGCATTTCTCTTACAAATAATGAAATAAGCATCTTTTCATTTGCCTACCAGTCATTTGGATATACACTTGGGAGGTGCTTATTCATGGAATACGCCTCTTTCACTAATGGATTACCTTAGTGTCTAAGAGGGATGGAGTCACATTTTCACCAAGATTCTTTGTCAGATAGATTGTCACAAATATCTTCTCCCACCCTGTCTTGCCTTTTTATTCTCTTCATTGTATCTTTTGATGGACAGCAGTCATACACTCTAGCAGATTCTAGTTTTGCCGTCTTCCTTACCAGACAGTGCCTTTGGTGTTCTGTTGAAACAACTTTTCCCTACTCTGAGGTTGTGAATTCCTTCTGGAACTGTTACTGTTTTATCTTTTACATTTTGATGTAAAATCTAACTGGATTTAATTTTCATGTGTGGTATAAGGTCGGGGTCAGATTTCATGTCCATTGGTGATGCTAAAATAAATTTACTTAACTGACTTAAAAAATTGGTAAAATCGGCCAATACTCACAGCCAACTGAGTCTGCCATTGGACCGTTTGCATTTATAGGGACAAGAATCATCTGAATTACTCCTAGTAGAAGGTGTAGAATCAGAGATTCTGGTACCCCAAAATTGTATTGTTGTTTGAATTCTGCTTTTAACCAGTTATAACATTTTGTTTCGTTGTGAATTAAAGCATTAAATAAATTTTTGGATACATGTTCACGTTATGTCTTTATGAGAGTTATGATTTTATTCATTTAAAAAAAATGGTACTTTAGCAGTGCTAGTTCTTTCTTTGCTTTTTACTTCTCCGTGACTATCTATTAATGCAGGGGTCCGTCATAGACTGTGCTCAAGCTTTTGGGCCAGTGTGACTAGTCCAGCCATCTGAGTGTGAGGATTGGGGGCGGGGCAGCTCTAGGACACATGGTGTGGCTTCCTGCATGCAGGACTTGACGACTGGAAAACACAATGATTGGCAGTTCTAGTATGCCCTGTTACTTAGCTGAGAAATACAGGTATTTTTTTAATAGCATTGCCTGTCTAGCTCAAAATATTCTCCCAGGGACTGACACATTGGTAGTGGTCACATGTTAATTTTAGAAACTTGGTTTTCTACACTGAGTGAACTTTTGCTAAGAGTAAGACCAGTAACCCAGAGAATAGAGTAAATGATAGAAAAACACATAATTTGAAAAGACCTGTACCTGTACCTATCTTGTGACAGAAGTAGTTCTTGTTTTCATATGAGGATGAAAAATTGAATGGTATTTAAAAAGAACAACAAAACAAATTTCTGGGCAAATTGCTATATATCCAATGAGACCAAATTTTATTAATATTTTTTAAAAATGTGATACAGTCATTTAACTTTCACATTAACAACTGCCAGCATTTGTATGACACATTGATATGATTGTGTACACACAAGCACACACTATGTAAAAAAATAAGCTTTAATAATAAACATGGCTTTACAAATGCAGCTTTTTAAAGCCTATTGAGAAATAAGTATGGACATTTCTGAGACAGGGTCACTGTGAAATCTGGCTCTTCAGGAAGAAAATATTTTGAGAATAAAAAGCCTGACACAACTCACTAAGTAGTTTCAAACGCCAGTTTCGTAATTCTGTGTACTTCTTAGTCTAATTATTACCTTTCTGTTGGCTTTTAGGGTTGTCTCCAAACTGTTAGATGTCCCCTAAGATGAATGTTTATATATATTCCTTCCAAAAATTAGAAGAACTGGAGCCCCTTTTAGCCATCCTTATTTCCAAACACAACTATCCTTAGAGACCCTCAGCCAACTTAAAATTTTATGCGCAGAGACCTCATAAGTCTAAAATTTTTCATCTGAAATAGTTGCAAAGGATCTAAGTACTGGCATGCATAGCTACTGCATCTGTGGGTAAAATGGCTACATTTCCCTTTAAATTTAGCCAAGAAGTTCTAAATACAGTTGGTGCTAGACACTATCATCCTTTCAAAAAATTACACAAGGAATACAATTTTTAATGGTAGGAAATGCTACACTTTTCTTTTTTACTCCCTGAATTTGTATTTTGATTCTACTTCTCCCTCAAAATTCTAGCCTAATTATTCTTGGCTTACATATTATTTAGTTGACTATCTGTAACAAAATTCCATATCATCCTACCATTATACAGCTCTACATATTTTAAATTTCTTATGGACTGAGTTTGTTTAATAGATGGCAATTTTAATAAACTACTAAACACATAAAATTTCACTGACAATGTATCACTTAATGAGTTGAAGTCTTCTCCTCCCAATTATTTCATCTCTGTAGGTTACTATTATTTTTGTTAGAATGGCCACAGTACAGCATCAGTTCTGTTTTCCCTTTTCAATTTTATGTATGGAAATGCTGATGACCCTCCTTAACACAGATAGATGGAAACAAAGGAGTTAGTGATAGCAGGGTAAAGCCATCTCCTTCGGAATTACATGCTAAAATAAATACTCAGAAATTTTGATGTTCCTTCAATTTTGTTGTAAGCAAGGAATTGGGGACCAACCAGCTGCGCAGGAGGATCTCTGTCCTGTTACTATGCTTTCATTTCCAAACGCTATGTTTTGAAATTGTATCTTGAGTCCTGCTCTACAGTAAGACGCATATGGGAAATGATCTGTTTTCATCTGTAATGGGGGGAAAAGGGCATTTTCTCTGGCTGGTGAATCTTTGAAAAGAGTGCAATAGAAAGGTGAGGATCTGAAATTTTATCCCATGAAACTGTTTGAGTCTCTGACTCATCAGAAAGTCCTGGTAGATGTGAGGCTGCTGTTGTTGAGTTGCCAAGTTGTGACCAATTCTTTGCAACCCCCATCAACTGCAGCACACCAAGCTTCCTTGTCTTTCACTGCCTCACAGAGTTTGCTTAAGTCCATTGATTCAGTGATGCCAGCCATCCATCTCATCCTCTGTCACCCCCGTCTACTCCTGCCCTCAATCTTTCCCAGCATCAGGGTCTTTTCCAACGAGTTGGCTCTTTGCATCCGGTGACCAAAGTATAGGAGGTTCAGCACCAGTCCTTCCAATGAATATTCAGGGTTGATTTCCTTTTGGGTTGACTGGTTTGATCTCCTTGTAGTCCAAGGGACTCTCAGGAGTTTTCTCTAGCACCACAGTTTGAAAGCATCAGTTCTTCAGCACTCAGCCTTCTTAATGATCCAACTCTCACATCCATATATGACTACTGGAAAAACCATAGCTGTGACTATATGGACCTTTGTTGGCAAAGTGATGCCTGCTTTTTAATACGCTGTCTAGGTTGTCACAGCTTTGCTTCCAATGAGCAACAATCTTTTAATTTCATGGCTGCAGTCATCATCCACAGTGATTTTGGAGCCCAAAAAAATAAAATCTGTCACTGTTTCCACTTTTCCCCCATCTGTTTGCCATGAAGTGATAGAACCAAATGCTGTGATCTTAGTTTTCTGAATGTTGAGTTTTAAGTTAATTTTATTTTCAGTCTCCTCTTTAACCCTCATCAAGAGGCTCTTTAGTTGCTCTTCACTTTCTGCCATTAGAGTGGTGTCATCTGTATATCTGCAGTTGTTGATATTTCTCCTGGCAATCTTGATTCCAGCTTGTACTTCACCTAGTCCGACATTTCACATGATGTACTCTGCATATAAGTTAAATAAGCAGGCTGACAATCTACAGCCTTGCCATACTCCTTTCCTAATTTTGAACCAGTCTGTTGTTCCATGTCTGGTTCCAAGTGTTGCTTTTTGACCTGCATACAGGTTTCTCAGGAGACAGGTAAGGTGGTCTGGTATTCCTATCTCTTTAAGAATTTTCCAGTTGTTGTGATCCACACAGTCAAAGACTTTAGCATAGTCAATGAAGCCAAAGTAGATGTACTTCTGGAATTCCTTGGTTTTTCTGTGATCTAACATATGCTGGCAATTCGATCTCTGGTTCCTCTGCCTTTTCTAAATCTAGCTTGTACATCTGGATATCCCAGTTTAAAAATTATTGGCTTCAGTGGCTTAAGTTTAGATTTAACTATGCTTTCAATAAAGCATAGAAATTATTAGATTATGTCACCATCTTAATAGAGCCTCTGGTCCTTATATGTACTCTGTTGTAACTAGTCCTGTAAGATGTTTCTTGGTAAATGGTTTCTGAGATCTGTCTATGTCTTTTGGTTGGTGCACTTAATCCATTTACATTTAAGATAATTATGGATATCAATAGACTGGGCAGATGAAAACATGTGCAAGTATGCACTTCTACTTAGCACGTCACTCTACTTAACCCCCAAATTAACTGTAATTAATTTTTAGGTTAATAATGTTTGCATTATGGCTTGCAATTATCTTTTTTTGGTCTGGCTATTGATTGTGGAAACAGACATCTTTTACAATGGTAATTATATAACTATTATTTAATACCATTGCATCATGATTTTGAGCTGAACCTTACTAGCATGGGAAATGAACTCAATTTTCCAGTAGTTTGAACATTCTTTGGCACTTCCTTTCTTTGGGATTGGAATGAAAACTGACTTTTTCCAGTCCTGTAGCCACTGCTGAGTTTTCCAAATTTGTTGACATACTGACTGCAGCACTTCAACAGCATCATCTTTTAGGATTTGAAATAGCTCAGCTGGAATTCCATCACCTCCACTAGCTTTGTTGGAAATAATGCTTCCTAAGGCCCGCTTGACTTCACACTCCAGGATGTCCAGCTCTCAGTGAGTGACCATACCATTGTGATCCTTCGGGTCACTAAAACCTTTTTTGTACAGTTCTTCTGTGTATTCTTGCCACCTCATTTTAATCTCTTCTGCCTCTGTTAGGTCCTTACTATTTCTGTCCTTTATTGTGCCCATTCTTGCATGAAATTTTCCCTTGATATCTCCAATTTTCTTGAAGAGATCTCTAGTCTTTCCCATCCTTTTGTTTTCCTCAATTTCTTTGCATTACTCATTGAATAAGGCTTTCTTATCTCTCCTTGATATTCTCTGGAATTCTGCATTCAGTTGGGTTTATCTTTTCCTTTCTCATCTACTTTTCACTTCTCTTCTTTCCTCAGCTTTGTAAAGCTTCCTCAGACAACCACTTTGCCTTCTTGCGTTTCTTTTTGGGGGGATGGTTTTGGTCACTGCCTCCTATACAATGTTACAAATCTCCATCCATAGTTCTTCAAGTACTCTATCACATCTAAGCCCTTGAATCTATTTGTTACCTCCATTGTATAATCATAAGTGATTTGATTTAGGTCATACCTGAATGGCCTAGTGGTTTTTCCCTGCTTTCTTCAATTTAAGCCTGAATCTTGCAGTAAGGAGCTGATGATCTGAGCCATAGTCAGCTCCAGGTCTTGTTTTTGCTGACTCTATAGAGCTTCTCATACTGTTCATACTGTTCATGGGATTCTGAAGGCAAGAATACTGAAGTGGTTCGCCATTCCCTTCTCCAGTGGGCCATATTTTGTCAGAACTCTCCACCATGACCCGTCCACCTTGGGTGGCCCTACACAGCATGGCTCATAGTTTTCATTGAGTTAGACAAGGCTGTAGTCCATGTGATCAGATTGGTTAGTTTTCTGTGATTGTGGTTTTCAGTCTGTCTGCCCTCAGATAGAGAAGGATAAGAGGCTTATGGAAGCTTCCTGATGGGAGAGACTGACTGAAGGGGAAACTGGGTCTTGTTCTGATGGGACCATGCTCTCTCTGCTGTAAATCGTTAATCCAATTCTCTCTTGATGGGTGGAGCTGTATTCCCTCCCTGTTATTTACCTTGGGTTAGCTATAAATTCTCCAAGCCAGGCTTCAGCAATATGTGAACCGTGAACTTCCAGGTGTTCAAGCTGGTTTTAGAAAAGGCAGAGGAACCAGAGATCAAATTGCCAACATCCGCTGGATCATCAAAAAAGCACGAGAGTTCCAGAAAAACATCTACTTCTGACTCATTGACTATGCCAAAGCCTTTGACTGTGTGGATCACAATAAACTGTGGAAAATTCTGAAAGAGATGAGAATACCAGACCACCTGACCTGCCTCTTGAAAAACCTATATGCAGGTCAGGAAGCAACAGTTAGAACTGGACATGGAACAACAGACTGGTTCCAAATAGGAAAAGGAGTACGTCAAGGCTGTATATTGTCACCCTCCTTATTTAACTTATATGCCGAGTACATCATGAGAAATGCTGGGTTGGAAGAAGCACAAGCTGGAATCAAGATTGCCGGGAGAAATATCAATAACCTCAGATATGCAGATGACACCATCCTATGGCAGAAAGTGAAGAGGAACTAAAAAGCCTCTTGATGAAAGTGAAAGAGGAGAGTGAAAAAGTTGGCTTAAAGCTCAACATTCAGAAAACTAAGATCATGGCATCCAGTCCCATCACTTCATGGGAAATAGATGGGGAAACAGTGTCAGACTTTATTTTTGGGGGGCTCCAAAATCACTGCAGATGGTGATTGCAGCCATGAAATTAAAAGACGCTCACTCCTTGGAAGGAAAGTTATGACCAACCTAGATAGCATATTAAAAAGCAGAGACATTACTTTGCCAACAAAGGTTCATCTAGTCAAGGCTCTGGTTTTTCCAGTGGTCATGTATGGATCGCCAAAGAATTGATACTTTGAACTGTGGTGTAGGAGAAGACTCTTGAGAGTCCCTTGGACTGCAAGGAGATCCAACCAGTCCATCCTGAAGGAGATAAGTCCTGGGTGTTCATTGGAAGGACTGATGCTGAAGCTGAAACTCCAATACTTTGGCCACCTCAAGTGAAGAGTTGACTCATTGGAAAACACCCTGATGCTGGGAAGGATTGGGGGCAGGAGGAGAAGGGGGCGACAGAGGATGAGATGGCTGGATGGCATCACCGACTCGATGGACATGGGTTTGAGTAAACTCTGGGAGTTGGTGATGGACAGGGAGGCCTGGCATGCTGCGATTCATGGGGTCGCAAAGAGTCAGACACAACTGAGCGACTGAACTGAACTGAACTGAAACTATGGTGGAGGGAATGAAGATAATGGTGACCTCCTTCAAAAGGTCCCATGCATGCACTGCTACACTCAGTGCCCCCAACCCTGCAGCCGGCCACCGCCGACCCACGCCTCTGCCGGAGACTCCCAGATACCCACAGGCAAGTCCGGGACAGTCTCTTGTGGGGTCACTGCTCCTTTCTTCTGGGTCCTGGTGCACAAGGTTCAGTTTGTGCCCTCCCAGAGTCTATTTCCCAGTCCTGTGTAAGTTCTGGTGGCTCTATGGTGGGTTAATAGCGACCTTCTCCAAGGGGGCTTATGCCATACCCAAGACTGCTGCACCCAGAGCCCCTGCCCCTGCAGCAGTCCACCGCTGACCCACACCTCCTCAGGAGACACCCAAACACACCTCTGTCTCAGTCTCTGTGGGGTCTCTGGGTCCTGTGCATAAGGTTTGTTTGAGCCCTCTGAGCGTCTCTGGTGGAAATGGGGTTTGATTCTAAATGCGAATTCGCCCCTCCTACTGTCTTGCTGGGGCTTCTCCTTTGCCCTTGGAAGTGGGGTATCTCCTCACAGCCACTCCAGCGCCTACCATCTTACTGGGGTTTCTCTGACCTTGGACGTGGGTTAACTCCACATGGCCTCTCCAGCACCATGCAGCCTCCACTCGCTGCTCCAGTGCTTGCAAGTTGGACGATAAAGAAAGCTGAGCATCAGAGAATTGATGCTTTTAAACTGTGGTGTTGGAAAAGACTCTTGAGAGCCCCTTGGACTGCAAGATCAAACCCGTCCATCCTAAAGGAAATCAGTCCTGAATATTCATTGGAAGGACTGATGTTGAAGCTGAAACTCCAATACTTTGGCCACCTGATGCAAAGAACTGACTCATCTGAAAAGACCCTGATGCTGGGAAAGATTAAAGGCAGGAGGAGAAGGGGACGACAGAGGATGAGATGGTTGGATGGCATCACCGACTCAATGGACATGAGTTTGAGTAAACTCCAGGAGTTGGTGATGGACAGGGAGGCCTGGTGTGCTGTAGTCCATGGGGTTGCAAAGAGTCGGACATGACTGAGCAACTGAACTGAACTGAACTGACAGAGCTTATCCATCTTGAGCTGCAAAGACTAATAATCAGTCTGATTTGGGTATTGACCATCTGGTGATGTCCAGAGTGTAGAGTCATCTCTTGTGTTGTGGGAAGAGGGTGTTTGCTATGACTAAGGCATTCTCTTGGCAAAACTGTTGGCCTTTGCCCTGCTCCATTTTTTTAGTCCAAGGCCAAACTTGCCTGTTCCTGCAGGTATCTCTTGACTTCCTACTTTTTGCATTCCAATCCACTATAATGAAAAGGACATCATTTTTGGTGTTAGTTCTAGAAGATCTTGTAGGTCCTTATAAAACTAGTCAACTTCAACTTCTTCAGCATTACTGGTTGGGGCATAGACTTGAATTACTGTGATGTTGAATGGCTTGCCTTGGAAATGAATATCATTCTGTCAGTTTTGAGATTGCACTCAAGTACTGCATTTTGGACTCCTTTGTTGACTATTTCTTCTCAGGGATTCTTGCCCATGGTAATAGATATGATGGTTGTCTGAATTAAATTTGCCCGTTTCAGTCCATTTTAGTTCACTGATTCCTAACATGTCGATTTTCACTCTTGCCATCTCCTGCTTGACCACTTTCAGTTGATCTTGATTCATGGACCTAACATTCCGGGTGTCTGTGCAATATTGTTCTCTTTTCCTTAATATATACATATTTTATTGAAGGGTAGTTGGCTTACAGGGTTTCAGGTGCACAACCAGGTGATTCACTTGTCCATATAACATACACTAGTTTCAGATTATTCCCATTATAGGCTATTACAAAATATTGGCCATAGTTCCTGGTGCTATACAGTAAACTTTTGTTGCTTATCTGTTTTTTTAGTTAGAAATATAGTTTTCTATTCATACTAAGTCAAACAAGTGGAATCGAAATGTCATAAAATTTTTAGTTAGGCAAAAATTCATAAGTTTTCTAAAATATATATATTATACATACTATTTATATATATATATGAAATAGCTGAAATTAAGCAGAGAGACTCTGCATTCCCTTGGAGTGAAGTGAAAGTCGCTCAGTCGTGTCTGACTCTTTGTGACCCCATGGACTGTCCATGGGATTCTCCAGGCCAGAATACTGGAGTGGGTTGCCATTTCCTTCTCCAGAGGATCTTCCCGACCCAGGGATCAAACCCGGGTCTCCCGCACTGTAGGCAGATGCTTTACCATCTGAGCCACTAGGGATGTCTTATATATATATACATGTATATGTGTGTGTATATATATATATATATATATATGAAGTGAAGTGAAGTCGCTCATTCGTGTCCGACTCTTGTGACCCCATGGACCATAGCCTACCAGGCTCCTCCATCCCTGGGATTATATATGTATACAAAAGCTTTTCTGCTATGCTTGATGAGGACTTGAGAAAGAACACCAAAAAAAAGAGATGGAAAAATTAGAAAACATAAACTAAATTAAATGGGAGCAGTGAATATGAAATAGAAAAAGTGAAAATAACTAGATAAAAGTAAAAGATCATCATATAGTTAAGTTGTTTTTAAACATGGCTGCTCATTAGAAACACATCTGGAGCTTTGGAGAAAAAAAAGTATTTGCTATTTTTCAAAAAATTCCAAGATAATTCTGATATGATCTGGATTTTAAAGTGATGACAGGATTTTCTATTAAATGTTAGTTTTGGTGATAATTCTATTACTTTTTTGTTTACAATCATGATACAATGGTATTAAGTGAGTAATAGTTACATAATCACAAGATGTTTATCAGTTTTCACAATTGATAGCCAGACAAAAAATAAAAGATAATTACAATTGCAAGCCATAATGGGAACATGATTAACCTAACAATATAAAATAATTGCATACAATTTTTGGGCGGGTCAAGCAGAGTAATATGATAAGTGAAAGTGCATATATGCATATATTTTCATCCGCCCAGCCAGTCAATGTCTTTTGGTTGGTGCATTTAACCCAATTACATTTAAGGTAATTATTAATACATATGATCCTATTAGGGCTTCCCTCATAGCTCAGTTGGTAAAGAATCTATCTGCAATGCAGGAGACCTGGGTTCAATCCCTGAGTTGGGAAGATCCCCTGGAAAAGGGAAAGGCTACCCACTCCAGTATTCTGGCCTAGAGAACTCCATGGACTGTATAGTCCACCGGGTTGCAAAGAGGTGGACACAACAGAGTGACTTTCACTTTCACTTTCATGATCCTATTACCATTTACTTAGTTGTTTTGGGTTTCTTTTCTGTAGGGTTTTTCCTCCTCTTGTGTTTCTTGCCTAGAGAAGTTCCCTTAGCATTTGCTGTAAAGCTGGTTTGGTGGTGCTGAATTCTCTTAACTTTTGCTTGTCTGAAAAACTTTTGATTTCTCCATCAAATCTGAATGATTCTTGCTGGGTAAAGTATTCTTGGTTGTAGGTGCTTCTCTTTCATCACTTTAAATATATGGTGCCATTCCCTTCTGGTTCATAGAGTTTCTGTCAAGAAATCAGCTGATAACCTAATGAGACTTCCCTTGTATGTCATTGGTCCTTTTTCCCTTGTTGCTTTTAATATTTTATCTTTGTCTTTACTGTCTCAGTGCATTCCTCCTTGGGTTTACCCTGCCTGGGACTCCATGTGCCTCTGGGACTTGGTTGACTATATCCTTTCCCATGTTAGGGAAATTTTCAGCTATTATCTCTTCAAGTGTTTTCTCAGGTCCTCTCTCTCTCTCACTCTTCTACTTTGGGACCCCTATATTGCGAATGCTGGTGTGTTTAATGTCCTAGAGATCTCTTAACCTGTCTTCATTTCTTTTCTTTTTTTTTTCTGTATTCTGTTCTGTGGTAGGGATTTCTGCCATCCTGTCCTTCAGGTTATGTATCCATTCTTCTGCCTCAGTTTGTTTATCTCTGTTTGTTTGTTCTTTAGTTCTTCTAAGTCTTTGGTAAACATTTCTTTTATCTTCTCCATTGTTTCCCCAAGATCCTAGGTCATCTTTACTATCATTATTCTGAAATTCTTTTTCTGAAAGGATGCCTTTCTCCACTTCTTTTAGTTGTTTCTCTGGGGTTTTACATTGTCCCTTCATCTGAGACATAACTCTCTGCTTTTTCATGCTGATTCAGTTCAGTTCAGTCACTCAGTCATGTCCGACTCTTTGCAACCCCATGGACTGCAGCATGCCAGGCTTCCCATCACCAACTCCCAGAGCTTACTCATGTCCATCGAGCCAGTGATGCCATCCAACCTTCTCATCCTCTGTCGTTACCTACTCCTCCCACCTTCCATCTTTCCCAGCATCAGGATCGTTTCAAATGAGTCAGTTCTTTTCATCATGTGACCAAAGTATTGGAGCTTCAGCTTCAGCATCAGTCCTTCCAATGAATATTCAGGACTGATTTCCTTTAGGATTGACTAGTTTGATCTCCTTGCAGTCCAAGGGACTCTCAAGAGTCTTCTCCAACACCACAGTTCAAAAGCATCAATTCTTCGGTGCTCAGCTTTCTTTACAGTCCAACTCTCACATCCATACATGACTACTGGAAAAACCATAGCTTTGACTAGACAAACTTTTGTTGGCAAAGTAATGTCTCTGCTTTTTAATATGCTGTCTAGGTTGGTCATAGCTTTTCTTCCAAGGAGCAATCGTCTTTTAATTTCATGGCTACAGTTACCATCTGCAGTGATTTTGGAGCCCAAGAAAATAAAGTCTGTCACTGTTTCCATTGTTTCCCCATCTATTTGCCATGAAGTGATGGCAAATACTGCCATCATGCTGATTAAGTTTCTGTAATGTGATTTTTCTTCTAGCTGCTGTGGGATTGTGATTCTTCTTACTTATTCTGTCTGCCCTCAGATGGAGGAGGCTAAGAGGCTTGTGTAAGCTTCCTAATGGGAGGGACTGGAGGTGGGAAAAACCTCTTGCTCTAATGGGCAGGGCCTTGCTCAGTAAAGCTTTAATCCAATTACATACTGATAGGTGGGGTTTCCTCCCTGTTAGTTGTTTGGCCTGTGGTGACCCAGCCCTGGAGTCTCCTGGCTCTATTGTAGGGATAATGGCACCTCGAAGGGGGACCTTCCAGGACTGCTGCTGCCAGCTCCCCTGTCCCTGTGGTGAACCCCTGCTGACCCATGCCTCCACAGGAGACCCTCCAACACTAGCAGGTAGTTTGGGTTCAGTCTCCTGTGGGGTCACTGCTCTGGGTGTTGGTGCATGCAACATTTTGTTTGTGGCCTCCAAGACTGGAGTCTCTCTTTCCCCCAGTCCTGTGGAAGTCCTGCAGGCAAATCCCACTGGACCTCAAGGTCAGATTCCCTGGGGATTCCTAGTCCCTTTGTCAGATCCCCAGGCTGGGAAGCCTGATGTGGGGTTCAGGACCTTCACAACAGAGGGAGAACTTCTTTGGTACTGTCCTCCAGTTTGTGGGTCACCCACCCAGCGGGATTTGATTGGGATTTGATTTTATTGTGATTGTGCCCCTGCTACCATCTCGCTACGGCTTCTTTGTCTTTGGAGATGGGTATCTATTTTTGGTGGGTTCCAGTGTTCTCCTGTCAGTGACTGTTCAACAGCTAGTTGCGATTTTGGTGCTCTCCACAATATTGTTCTTTATGGCATCGGACATTATTTTCACCCCAACACGTATCCACAACTGAGCATTGTTTTCACTTTGGCCCAGCGGCTTCATTATTTCTGGGGGTATTAGTAATTGCCCACCCCTTTCCCGGTGGCTGAGACGGTAAAAAAAAATAAAACCACCTGCAGTGCAGGAGACCTGGATTCCATCCCTGGGTTGGGAAGATCCCCTGAAGCAGGCAATGGCTACCCACTCCAGTATTCTTGCCTGGAGAATTCCGTGGACAGAGGAGCCTGGTGGGCTACAGTCTGTGGGGTCACAAAGAGCTGGACACAACTGAGTGACTAACACTTTGACTTTCATACTTCCCCGGTAGCGCATCGGATACCTTCCAACCTGGGGGACACATCTTTCAGAGTCTTATCTTTTTGCCTTTTTTATACTGTTCCTAGGGCTATTGTGTCAAGAATACTGGAATGGCTTGCTATCCCCTCCTCCTGTGGACCACCTTTTGTCAGAACTCTTCATTGTGACCCATCCATCTTGGGTGAACCTGCATGGCATGGCTCATAGCTTCATTGGGTTACGCAAGCCCCTCACCACGACAAGACTGTGATCCATGAAGGGACTTTGGCATAGAGTTTGGTGTATGGAAGTACTTGATAAACTTGTGTGGGATGGAAGCAGGGGGGTCTTCTGATCACACAGAGCTTGGCTGGCTTCAATGGACTCTTCCAATGATACAGGAGCTTTAAGCCCAGTATAATGAGGGGAGGGCAGAATGTGTTTCCAGGACCCAGCTCCATCCGAGTAAAGCCACCAGGCTGACTGCTAGTTGGTTCCTCCCCAGCACAGTCACTTTTTTCCCATAGTTAAACCTCTTTTCTCCTAAGTCAGTTCTCAGTTCATTCTGACTATGTTGTGCCTCTGCTGACCACCCCCAACCTCATATTTTCGCCTTGAAAGAGCCTTACTAAAGCATCACACTGTAAATCACATCATCAGTCAGTAAATAGCATCCCAGGATACAGACAAGTATCATCTCGTCCTCGGTGGGTCTGCCCCTTCGGGAGTGGCCGCACCTGAGATTTTCTGTCGTTCCCCAAAGCTTAGCTCACTGCTCCAGGAAACTGGCTCATCCAGGGAGCTCACCCTGTCTCACCCTGTGTGAGCAGTGAGCGAGCCCACGGCTGTGGAAGCTGCAGACCCAGAGCCTCCCCGTGGCTGTGCAGACCAGGGAGTGGACAGGCCAGGGGGAATAAGAAGCTGGCCAAGCCTTCCCGGGGCTCTGCTCTCTGATAGGCTTATAAGTCAGAGAGCCCCCAGATTGCCACCCTTGACCCCACTCACCCAGCAGTCCCTGTCCTAATGAACGGCCCACCCCACCCCTCATGTGCGGCAGCCGTGGGTCCAGCCGCCGGAGGGAGTTCAAGTGCTCTGAGCTGGGGCAGGACCAGGGCTCCTCTCTGGGCCTGGTGAAGTCCGAGGCCTTCAGTGTGAGATCGTTTCCTTTTAGTTCAGATCCTTTTCAGAATCTAATGAGTTAGTTCCTTACAGACCCGGCTCATCTTCTGTAGAAGTCAGCTACCTGGGTCTTTAGAGGCCAGAGAAGGAATCCTGTTCACTCTCAGCTCATGCACAGGTCACTGGTCGACTTTCACTGCATTTGTTCATGGGGGTTTGGAACGTGAGAGGCCTCATGTGAGCACATTTTGGGATCCTCTATAGAGACTGTAAGTTAAGAAAGTGTCCAAGATGAAAATTTAGCAGGAAATCATCCCAACTCATGCCACTTGGGTCTCCACATATGTCATCTCAATGACAGGCTGGAGGAGTGACGACCTCACACGTGAGCGTGTTCCCAGGGTCTGAACAGAGCACATGCTCCTCCACGCAAACACATGCACACACGACACCCTTACACATGGACCCTGGCTTCTATGAGTAAACTTGCTGTTGCCGACTCTCTTTTCTCTTAACCTGAAATAAGACAGATTACACTGTCATCCATTAGCCTAGGATTCGGGTCACGTGCTGAACTCTCACATTTCTCTGTGCTCACAGTTGCCGAATATTCAGGGCTGGAGGGTACAGGGCAGAGTCAGAGAAGTGGGTCCCTGGCAAGATGGGTAACTTCTGCAATCTGTCTCCTCACTGTTCATTGTCCTGGGGTCACTGCTACAGTGCAGGTGTCGCCAAGATGAAATGGGAATAATGTGGGGAAGGCATCTCCACGCCGTTTCCCAGGGAGGTCACTACTGACATTTTCTTGGAGACAGTTTTGGTGGAGCAGGACTCTGGCATACCTGGCCGTCTGTCCTTACGTGTCGGCAGCACAACTCAGAGCGCCCCTTGTTGGCGGTGGGGGATTCTGGTCAATAGACCCCTGGCCTAGCCCATGGTTGGGAGGGTGAGAAGGTCTCCTTAAAGAGTAGTGGTGGTTGCTTATTTTCACTCTTGACATGAACGTGTCCTTCTCGTGAGGACAGTTCAGACCAGCGAAGGTGCAGATTCCTAAGCTTGTGTGTGTACTCAGTTGCTTCTGCAGTGTCCGACTCTTTGTGACCCTGTGGACTGTAGCCCACCAGGCTTCTCTGTCCTTGGGATTCTTCAGGCAAGAATACTGAAGTGGGTTGCTGGGTCCTTCTCCAGGGGATCTTCCTGACCCAGGGATCAAACCTGCATTTCATGTCTCTGGCACTGGCAGGCAGGTTCTTTACCACTATTACCACCTAAGCTCTTACTGTAAATAATTGACGGAGCCAAGAGAAGAGGGCTCAGGGCTCAGCTTTCTGAAGGGGGAGCCTTGCCCTCCGCCCTGGCCCGGGCCTGACCTCACAGTGGCTGCAGGGCTGACCCACCTGCGGTTGCACTTCTCCTGGTACAGCTGCAGCTGGTTCTCGTTGACGTTGAATTCTCTGACCAGGGCATCGCGGTTGGCGCTGCGCAGGTTCTGGTGGGTGTCGTACAGAAAGAGCTGGTTGTTCAGTTCTTCCTGCCGCCTCCGCAGCTGGCGGCAGGAGGAATACAGCTCCTCTTCGCTCTCCTGGAGAACAGAGGGGCCGACAGCCATGGGGGGCAGGCTCGTCAAGGCAGATGTGGGACGTGCCACCTGGAGGGAGACTGCAGGGAGCAGGGGGCAGACCCGACTGTCTGCTGGGATCTTCCCAGAAGAGCCAGGATCTGTTTTAACCAAAGATGAACTCTCCACCACTTACTCCATGAGAAGCAAGCAGTCTAGAAAGCTGTGGTTGCCAGTTAAGGGGAGCTTTATTGTGAAACACTGAAACAACAGATGCACTGCCCAGTGATCCTATTTCTTAATCCAGTCTGGTTTGTCATGGGCCTGTGTCACCTTCTAGTCTCATCCAAATACAAATACGGAGGCTCTGTGCTTGCAGTAGACACAGCCGGTGAGGGAGAGGGTGGCCTGGATGGAAAGTAGATTGCTGGTGGCCTGGGGGTGGAATGAGTGGAGACAGATAAGGAGCAGGAGTGGCTCTTTGGGGTGATGGAAATGTTCCAGAATTGGTAATAGTGATGGTTACTCAACTCCGAGGGGACTAAACAACAGTGAATTGTACAAGTGGGTGAAATGTATGGTATAAGAATCATCTCAAATAAATCTGTTACCCAGTTCCCCCCGCTCCTGCCAGAAGACCCAGGGAAACATAGGTTACACCCCCAGGGATGGGCATGTGACTCTAGCTGGTAATGTTGACTTCCTCCCCTGCCACCACCACCTCCAGCGCAAGACCCAGGTCAGGTTAGTGGGAGGTGTCCGTGGGAGTTGGTTTGGTGCTCTTGGTAAAGAGAAAGTTTCTTTTGTGGGTCAGTGGAGAGAGTGATGAGTGTCTTCAGTTGCTAGTGGTCCTTCTGCCGCCGTGTGGAGACAGAGGGGAGCAGAGCCCCTGGGAGAGCAGCTGGGTCCTGCCTTGACTGAGACAAGCCCTGCCCCTACACCTTGCTGCTGTCTGGGCCAAAGCAGTACCCCCGTTGTGCTAAAACTCTTACAGGTGAGGACTGTGGATTTCAGCATGGGAGGATGAGCGTGTGTTAGCTCTCTGATGTTTTTAGAGGATCTCTATTGTGTAAAGGACGGCTCCTCGGGAGGTCAGCTCAGTGGCTGTTACTACGGTGCAGTGGTTCCAGTGAGAGACTCCAGTGCTGCAAAAACATCCATTGGTAATCACAAGTGTGCTTCTTTTGTCCTTTATTTTTACAAAAACTGGGCTCTGACTGTACTTTGGTCTGAAATGTTTTTCCCCAGCTTAACAACCTTAACAAACCATCATCGACGTGCCCTGGGATAATGGGTTGAATGAACTCTGACTTTGGATGTGGGGAGAGCAATGGTAAAGGTTATTCTGACCACTGGCCAAGGTGCAGAGAAGTAAAACAATGATTGTCTTGCACAAGGGGTAGAGGTAAATGGGCAGCCCTTGGTGGCCGATTCAATGTACTGAATGAGTCACAGAAGAGTCAGTGGTTACTTGCCTTAAATGTTTGTTTTTCCGCAAGGAGACCAGCTTCCTCTTCTGTTAAGACTAAAGCAAACAAAACAAAAGTACATAAAAGTCTTAACACTGCTATGAATCATCTCTTTTCATCTTCCCTCCGCCTAAAAGAAAACAACCTCTGTGGCTTTCATATATATAGAATGACTGTTGGTGATCTGGTTGAGGTAAAAAATTCACTGTTTCCACTAATGCTTCCATATAATTGGAGGTCTGTCCTCCTGTCCTTAATCCCAAATCATTTATAGCAGTTATATAATTCAGTCTGTAGTATTGCATATCTGTATAGAAGAAACATTCAGATAAGTACATAAACATATATATAGTTTAGTGAATAACTATAATGCAAACAGCCATGGAATCGTCAGCAAGTCTAGAAATAAAGCATCGTTCATGCTGCATACCCCTCCCAGTCAAGATTCCCTCTTCCCTTTTAGAATTCTGTGATATGTATTTCCTGGCTTTCTTTTGAGTCTGAATTGTTACAAAAATTTTTAGTTTTATTTTCTATTCCAAGTCCATGATTATTTCTGTTTTGTTTATATATATAATATACATATATAACTAATTTTTCTTACCATTGCTTTTGTATTGCATTCTTTCTTGCTTACTATGGTCATTCTTAAAGCAAAGTTTATTAGTACTAAATTATCTGTCTTTGTATGTCTGAAAATACTTCCATTCTTCCCTCTGTCTTGAAAAGCAGCTATTAGGATATAAAATACCTAGACCTACAGCTGTGTGTTCAAGGCATTTTGAAGGCATCCCTTATTCTTTAGGCTGCTCTTGCTATACACAGAAGCACTTCTGCTGAGTGTCAGTCACCTGTAGATAATCTGTCGTCTCTTACTTTACAATTTTCTCTTTACCCTGATATTCTTCCACTTCAGTAGAATATGCATGTATGTGGCGTCTCTATGCTGCTGTGTTTATAGTTGGAGGATGCTTCTCTGTGCAATGCTAGAAAATTCTCAGCCATGATTTCTTGTTGTTCAGTCAGTCGTGTATGACTTTTTGCAACCCCATGGACTGCAGCACACCAGACTCCCCTATCCTTCACTATCTCTCTGAGTTTGCTCAAACTCATGTCCATTGAGTTGATGATGCCATCCAACCATCTCATCTTCTTTCACCCCCTTCTCCTCCTGCCGTCAATCTTTCCCAGCATCAGGGTCTTTTTCAGCGAGTTGGCTCCTTACATAAAGTGGCCAAAGTATTGGAGCTCTAACTTCAGCATCAGTCCTTCCAATGAATATTGAGGGTTGATTTCCTTTAGGATTGAGAGGTTTGATCTCCTTGCAGTCCAAGGGACTCTCAAGAGTTTTCTGCAACACCACAGTTCAAAAGCATCAATTCTTTGGCATTCAGTCTTCTTTATGGTCCAACTTTCACATCCATACATGACTACTGGAAAAACTATAGCTTTGACTAGATGGACCTTTGTCAGCAAAGTGATGTCTGCTTTTTAATACTCTGTCTATGTTTGTCATAGCTTTTCTTCCAAAGAGCAAGCATCTTTTAATTTCATGGCTACAGTTACCATCCACAGTGATTTTGGAGCCCAAGAAAATAAAGTCTGTCACTGTTTCCTTTTTCCCCCATCTGTTTGCCATGAAGTGATGGAACCAGATGCCATGATCTTAGTTTTTTGAACGCTGAGTTTCAAGCCAGCTTTTTCACTCTCCTCTTTCACCTTCACCAAGAGGCTGTTTAATTCCTCTTTGCTTTCTGCCATTAGGGTGGTGTCATTTGCATATCTGAGGTTGCTGATATTTCTCCCAGCAGTCTTGATTCCAGCTTGTGCTTCTTCCAGCTGCATATAAGTAAATCAGAAGGGTGACAATATACAAACTTGACATACTCTTTTCCCAATTTTGAACCAGTCTGTTGTTTCATGCGTGGTTCTAACTGTTGCTTTTTGACCTGCTTCTCATGAGGCAGGTAAGGTGGTCTGGTATTCCCATCTCTTTAAGAATTTTCCAGTTGTTGTGATCCACACAGTCAAAGGCTTTAGCATAGTCAATGAAGCAGAAGTAGATGTTTTTCTGGAATTCCCTTGCTTTTTCTATGATCCAACAGATGTTGCAATTTGATCTCTGTTCCTCTGCCTTTTCTAAATCCAGCTTATATATCTGAAAGTTCTCAGTTCACGTACTTTTGAAGCCTAGCTTGAAGGATTTTGAGCATTACCTTGGTGGCATGTGAAATACGCACAATTGTGTGGTAGTTGGAACATTCTCTGGCATTGCCTTTCTTTGGGATTGGAATGAAAACTGACCTTTTTCAGTCCTGTGGCCACCGCTTTTTCCAAGTTTGCTGGCATACTGAGTGCATCGCTTTAACAGCATCATCTTTTAGGATTTGAAATAGCTCAACTGGAATTCCATCACCTCCACTAGCTTTGTTCATAGTGATGCTTCCTAAGGCCCACTTAACTTTGCATTCCAGGATGTCTGATTCTAGGTGAGTGATCACACTATTGTGGTTATCTGGGTCATTAAGACCTTTTTAGTGCAATTTTTCTGTGTACTCTTGCCACCTCCTCTTAATATCTTCTGCTTCTGTAGGTCCATACTGTTTCTGTCCTTTATTGTGCCCATCTTTGCATGAAACGCTCCCTTGGTATCTCTAATTTTCTTGACGGGATCTCTAGTCTCTCCCATTCTGTTGTTTTCCTCTATTTCTTTGCACTGGTCACTTAAGGCTTTCTTATCTCTCCAGATATTTTACACTGGAACTTCTCATTTTACTCTTTTTTTTTTTTACCATTTTAATATTTCATTTTATCTTGCTATATTAAAGCAAATTATCTGAACACAATCTTTACATACATTAATCCTTTCCTTAACTGTACCCATTCTGGAACTTCCCACTTACTAAGGTCTAAAAAAATTGTTTCAAGACTTTTCAACTCAGAGTTCCAGAGATTTCTTTCCTGGTCCTTTCATTCCTACATGTTCTTGATTAGGTTTAAGGAAGGTTGATCTTTTTAAAATGTGTTTATCCAGTTGGACTCTCTTTTTAAAAACTTTTTTGTAATTTCAATGTTATTTCATAGGCACTGGAGTCAGTTCTCTTGCTTTTCTGCTCGCTAGCATTATATTCCTTGAGGGTTAAAATTTCTGTGTGCAGCTCATCTGGAATGGAAGTGTCTTTCCACCTCTGTGTGTTCAGTGGCATCTGGTTGTCTGAAAGCTCTTGCCCTTGGAGACTCCCAAGGGTGAGGCCAGCAGTGTTACTGTGATGGACTGGGGCACTAGGTTCTCTGGATGCTACTAATCCTGTGTCCCAGCCACAGGGCTGTGTCCACTTTATCCCATCCCCTCAAGAAGCAACTGACCGCTGGCCTGAATCCTAGGTATCTGCCAGGTCCCTTTTCTTGATGGGTGTTTCAGAAGAGTGATGTCCACTAGCCCCAGGCCACCTGTCTGTGTACAGGTCCATGTGTGTTAGCACACAAAAATGAAATGCAGAAATCACCTAACCAAACATAAGCAATTATAAAAAAGAACAGGAGGCTAAGGAAAGACTGAGTCACTGGAGATAAACACAGAAATGGCCAAATTGGTCAACCCAAATATCAAATAAATGCAAGAGTAGGTTGTTTTGTGGGAAAAGCACAAACACAGAATCAGGGAAGTAGATAATCCATTATCTAAACTGAACTAGGACAGTGTGGAAGGTAAACTTGCCAAATAAAACCTAATAGGTATAAACTAAAGAAAAGGAGATGTGGAAGGAGTGTATGAACTAGAAAACTGAGCGATGACGGAGAGTAAATACATGCGTGTAATTATTTTAAGGCTCTTATATCTTCAATGTATATTTTAGATATACACATACATAGTAGCTATTATAGAAGAGTAGCCCAGAAGAGAAAATAAATTGTTTTATCTTAGGAGAAAACAAGAAAATCCTTAG
The DNA here is from genome assembly GCF_033118175.1 of Dama dama. Taxonomy (NCBI): domain Eukaryota; kingdom Metazoa; phylum Chordata; class Mammalia; order Artiodactyla; family Cervidae; genus Dama; species Dama dama. Next base: position 14,588,635 of record NC_083684.1, on the reverse strand, counting down.
GCCCAAAAAGCTTCACAAATGGTGTCTTTGTTGTATGTTGTAGGTAGGTAGCAGTTGCCTCCAGTTCTATTCAGAATGTGCCATCGCCCTGGGAAAGAAGGCTTCCAAGTAATTTTTATGAAACCAGCATAAAACCTGACACCCCCCCCCAAAAAAAATCAGTGAATACCAGTGAGAAAGTTCTAAAGAAAACATTAACATGTATGTTATAGAAACACGTCAAACCATATGATGCTACTGTATTTCACTAAGAAATTCTTTTCTCCTTAAGATGATTGTGTCACACCTTCATCTTCCCTGTGTGTGCATGCTAAGTCGCTCAGTCGTGTCTGACTCCTTGTGACCCCATGGACTGTAGCCCACCAGGCTCCTCTGTCCATGGGATTCTCCAGGCAGCAATACTGGAGCGGGTTGCCATGTTCCCCTCCAGGGGATCTTCCCCACCCAGGGATCAAACCCATGTCTGTTAGGTCTTCTGCACTGACAGGCACGTTCTTCACCACTAGCGCCACCTGGGAAGCCCTAACCCTCCCCAAGGTCAGCCGATGGCCTTGCTTCGTGTTTTGCATAGAAGAAATTACATGGGAAATCTTCCCATCTCAGCCCCTTACCAGCGCCCACGGCTTCCCTCCCGCACTCACCCTTTCTCTGCCCTGCTTCCCTTCTCCACTACGTCGTCTCCATCAGCAGCACACGCACAGCTTAAGAAGCTCTCCCTTCACCCCCACCCCAGCTCCTGACCCACCCCTCTCGTCACCTTCACAGCCAGTGTCCTCAAATAAGTCATATGTTCCTCATCAGTGTATCATGTACTCACGGTCTGCATTTTCAGTTTTTATTAATTACATATACACGGAGTTTAAAGAGCCACTAAGAGCTACTAGGATTATTACCAAAAAAAAAACCCTCTGTCTCCTGGGCACCACCTCCTGCCCCTTGATCCCTGCTCCCCAAGGTCAGCAGTTGTTTCTTTTGATTATTAACTCCACAGTTCTAACACAAAAGAAAAACCTGCATTTATACTACAAGGTCTTGCTTTTTGTGATGTTAGTGATTATCTTCAAAGAGAAAGATTTGACTATTTTCCCCACATACTCTCTTTTCTTATTCCATGGAGGTAAATCCATTTAGGTTGTATCAATTCATGTTTACATTTTGATTTTATTATTATTACCAACTTTGAACTCATGAATCTTCTTTGACAACTGGTTTTAGATCGATGTATGTGTGTGTGTAATCAAATAGAAAACAATCCTGTGTTCCTAGAAAGCACCTGTGGTGGAATGTTTTCTCTGGCCTGTGACAAAATCTTCATGGATTCTCCATCTTTGGCTTTTTCTCTTTGTTCTCTACCACCAATGCTTTTCCCTTTTAATTTTTTATGTTGACATTTAAAGCTTACAGAAAAGCTGCAATAAGAGTTCAGCACGTTCCATACCCTGGACCACCCAGTGTCCCCAGGGCACAACCACAGTACAGCTCTCAAAGCTAAGATGCTGGCACTGAAGCAATGCAAGTAATGTACAGATTTTATTCGGTTTTCACTGGCTTTTCCACCAGTGCCCTCTTTCTCATCCAAGATCCAGCCCAGGATCCCACACAACATGCAGTTGCTATGGCTTCCAGTTCCCTCCAATCCGTGGCTTTGCTTCAGTGCCACCGCCCTGCCCTCCCCCCGCCCCACCCCGACCCTGGCCACTTATGACCTGAACACTTTTGAAGACTGCTGGTCATTTGCTTTGTAGAACATCTTGCATTTCAAGGGTTTGTCTGATGATTAGTTTGAGGTTGGTGGCTCATACAGTAAAGAATCCGCCTGCAATGCAGGAGACCTGGGTTCGATACCCTGGAGAAGGGAGTGGCTATTTACTCCAGTATTCTTGTCTGAAGAATTCCATGGACAGAGGAGCCTGGCAGGCTCCATGGGGTCACAAAGAGTCAGACGTGACTTGAGCGACTAACACTTTCACAGAAACGAGGTACCTCTCAGATATATGATGTCACACATTAGTGGTGATGACACTGATCATTTTTGGTATGATGATATCTGCTAGGTTCATCCACTGTAAAGCTCTTGATTTTTTTACAATTATATTTCCTAGAAGAAGGTATTTTGAGACTGCAAATAGCCTGCGTCTCCTCAAACTTTCACTAATTTTAGCATTCATTTGTAGATCTTGACAGTGGTGTTCTGATGGTAATTTGTTTCTCTCACACCTGTATTTATGCTTTTCAAGGTTTATTTTTTATTGTAGTTTATTTTCATGAAAGTATAGTTGATTTATAATGTATTAATTCCTGCTATACAGTAAAGTGGCTCAAATATGCACACATATATATTCTTTTCAGTATGGTTTTATCCCATGATATTGAATATAGCTCCCTGTACTATACAGTAGGATCTGGTTGTCTATCCATCCCATATGTAATAATTTGCATCTACTAACCCCTAACGTCAACACCATCCCTCCTCACCCTCCCTCCTGCTTGGCAACCACAAGTCTGTTCTATATGTCTATAATGATTTTACTCTTTTCCTACCAATTTGAAGAACTTTTACTTCTTTTTTTTCTCTGATTACTGTGGGTAGGACTTCCATTAGTGTGTTGACGAGAAGTGGTGAGAGTGGGCATCCATGTCTTGGTCCAGATTTTAGCCAGAAGGCTTTCAGCTTTTTAAGCTTGAGTCTATTGCATATGGTTTTGTCATAAATAGCTGTTCTTGTGTCAAGATATGTTCCCTCTATACCCACTGTTGTAAGGGTTTTGTTGTGAATGGATGAATTTTATCAAATGCTTTTTCTGCATCTATGGAGAGAATCATGGGCTTTTCTCTTTTGTTGATGTAGTTTATCACATTGGTTTACATATGTTGAACCATCTTTGTGACCCTGGGATGAATCCAAGTTGGTCATAGTGTATGACTTTTTTTGACAGGAAAGTAGGATTTATATCAGTGGGCACGAGTAAGGAGGGGACAAGGCCAAGGTTCTCTTGAGCATAGGGCCCATCATTTGTTTCGAGGGCCATGATGAGGGATAGATGTGACTTCACCACCATCTGGGATGAGCCACTTTTCTGCCACCATGTTTTCAAACTCATTCACATTAAACTTGGTAAATCCCCAGTTCTTGGAGATGTGGCTCTTCTGGAGACCAGGGAACTTGAACTTGGCCCCCCATGGAGGACCTCAATCACAGGTACCTTGTTCTGTAGCTTGGTGCAGATGGACATGATGAATCGGGCAATGTGGACCCTGACCAGTGTGCCCTGGGGCTTTCTAAAGGCACTGTGCACTCCTGTCTGGAGCCCAGATTGGGGACGGCATGCCAGTCATGCACGTCCACTGGAAAGGGCTGTCTCCAAGGCCCCTTAGGGCAACTGGAGCAGGCCATCGGGCTGCACACCCCACTGAGGACGCGGCCGTGTGCTGTCATCACACACTGGGCCCCACGCGGAAAAGGGTACAGTCGGCTCAGTTGGCTGCCATGGCTTATGATCTTTTCTATGTATTGTGGGATTCAGTTTGCTAATACTTGGTTGAGATTTGTTGGGTCTGTAGTCAACAAAAGGGCTAGGCTGTAGTTTTCTCTTTTGGTGGAGTCTTTGGTTTTGGTATCAAGGTGATAGTGGCTTCATAGAATGTCTTTGGGAGTGTTCCTTCCTCTTCAGTCTTTAGAAGGAGTTGGAGAAGGATCGGTATAAGTTCTTCTTTGTAAGCAGGCCTGCTTTTATGTTTGTACCAGGCAGACCAACACTTCCAGTGTTCAAAAAAGAAAGGAAACACACAACAGAGTTAACACTGCCTTCCCCACCGACTCAATCTTTACCTTGACTTTTCGATGTCCCTTTCAGTCCAGTTTTATACTTCCACTTATCTGTATGTCTGTTCCATGCAACATATAATAGTTTTGTTTGTAGTTTTTAAAATGTGTATAAATGGTATCACTGAGTGCATTTTTCTGCATTTCACTTTTATCACACTGCAGTGTTTGAATGTATCCATGTTGTATATATGTGCTGAGCTCCATTCTGCATTGCCTTTTTATACTAGTCCATCTCTCAAATATCCTACATTTTCCTGTATATCATCCTAGTAATTTGTGGTTTTCCTTTTTTTTTTTTTTTTGTTGCTGTTTGTGTTGTTAGCTCCCTTCACTCAAATTACACTTGTGAGATCCATCCATGCTGCTTACAGCTCGGCCATTTGTAGTTGCTGTGTGTGCCCCACTGTGTGAAGACACACAGTTAACACACGCAGTAGAGGGACAACAGGACTCTTCTGGCTTTGTCTAGTGTGGAACAGTGCTACAGACTGTCCTGTACATGTCCTTACGGGACACAGGCATGCACTTCTAGCAGGTATACTCTTGTCTCGCAGTATCCATAGGGGATTGCCTGCAGGATCTGCTGTGGATACAAAACTCTCAGGATGCTTAAGTCTCATAGCCCGCCCTCCGCACTCATGGATTCGGCACCTGCTGATTCAGCCAGTGTGGACTGCAAACAGTACATGATCTGAGGTTGGTTGAATCCATGAGTGCAGAACTCACAGATATGGAGGGCCAACTGTATGCAGGAATAGAATGCTTGCTCATAGGCTATGCACGTGGTAAACATCAGTAGAGAGTCAAACATCTTTACAATGTAATTTGCTACCAAATTACACAATTACCAGTTGCTCTATGTTCTTGCTAAGAACTGACTATACTGTTAACAGACTTCAATTTTTGCCAAGCCAGTAAGTGTGTTAGTGGTATCTTCTTGTGGTCTTTGCATTTCCTCTTGCAAATAATGAGTAAGCACCTTTTCATTTGCCTATCAGCCATTTGGATGTACTCTAGTGAGGTGGTTATTCATGGAATACACCTTTTACCCTAAAGGATTATCTTAGTAACTTGGAGGGGTCGAGTCACATTTTCAGTGAGATTCTTTGTCAGATAAGTTTATTGGAAAGTCTTCTTCCACCCTGTGGCTTGCCTTTTTGTTATCCTCACTGTATCTTTTGATGAACAGCAGCCGTGAACTCTAGCAGTCTAGTTTAGCTGCCTTCCGTGCCAGGGGAAGCGTTTGCTGTTTTGTTGAAACAACTTTTCCCTACTATAAGGTTGTGATACTGTTTGATCTTTTACCTCTTGATCTGTAATCTAACTTTGGTTGATATTTGTGTGTGGTATAAGGTCAGGGTCAGATTTCATGCCTGTTGGTGATGCTAACATAAATTTGCTCAACAGATTAAAAAAAAAAAAAAAACTAGGAAAACTGGTCAATACTCAGAGCCAGTGACCATTCAGTCTTCACTGGACACAATCTGGGTTTCTAGGGATAAGAATCATCTGAACTTCTCACAATGAAAGGTGTAGAATCAGATAATCAGGACTACCGGGGAGCCTAATCGCGTGTTCTTCTTTGAATTCTCCTTTGAACCAGTTATTATATTTTATTCATTCCATGGTTAATGAAGGGGTTAGATAAAATTTCAGACAGGTGTTCACTTAGTATCTTTACGGGAGTTATGACTTTATCCATTTTTAAAAAGTGCTCTTTCAGCAGTTTTAATTCACTCTTTGTTTTTTACTATGCTCCATGTCTCTCCTACTGCAGGGGTTTGTCACGGACTGCACTCAAGTCTTTGGGCCAGGGCGACTAGTCCAGTCGTCAGGTCTAGGATGCAGTGTGGCTTCCCATGCACAGGACCTGATGACAAGAAAATACAACGATTGATAGTCTGGCGGGCCCTGCTGCTTAGTTGAGAAATACAGGTGTCTTTACTAACATCATTGCATGACTAGCACAAAACATTCTTCCTAAGACCAACAAACTGCAGAGTGGTCACGTATTAATTTTAGAAACTTGGGTTTCTACACGGAGTGAGATTTTGCTTAAAGTAAGAAAGACTAGTAACCTAGGGAAAAAAGGAAAGGATAGAAAAACATTATTTTTAAAAAATGGTAACTGTGTTATCACTGGCAGACCTATATCCTAGTTTATAGAAGAACAAAAAATGTGAATAGTTTTTAACAACAAAAGATGATTCCAGATAGACTGCTAGTAATCTATTGAATGAGACAAAGATTTATTTTTTTAAAACGTGATATAGCCATTTAATTCTCACATTAACAACAGCCAACATTTGTGTGATACATTCACATGATTCTCTATGTACACACAAGCACACACTATTTATATAAAAAATAAATTAAGCTTTAATAATAACACACGTTTACAAATGCAGCTTTTTAAAGCCTATTGAGAAATAAGTATGGACATTTCTGAGACAGGATCACCATGGAACTGGTTCTTCAGGAAGAAAATATTTTGAGAATGAAAAGCCTGACACAAAATCACTGAGTAGTTTTCAAATGCCAGTTTTATAATTCTGCGTATTTCTTTATCTAATGATCAGCTTTCTGTTGATAAGAATATAGCTTTTAGGGTTGTCTCCAAAAAGCTGGATATCACCTATATGGAAAGATCAGCTACACTTCTAGAAATTAAAAGAACTAGAGCCCCCTTCAACCATCCTTCTTAAGTCCAAATAAAACTCACCCTTAGTGACCCTGGATCAGTCTTCTTAAAATTTTATGCTCAGAGACCTCATAAGTGACTGTGGAAAATTCGTGGGTCCCCTTACGCATTTCTACATTGATGTCTAATAATTTCATCCTGAACAGTTGCAAAGGTGCATGCGGTATATGGTAGATACTGCATCTTCGGGTAAGATATTTCCATTTCCCTTTAAATATAGCCAAAGGTTCTAAATACAATTGGTGATAGACACTACCATCCTTTCAAAAAATTCTACAAACAAGGGAATTTTTAACGGTAGGAAATGCCACTTTTTTTTTACTCATTGAATTTATATTTTTATTCTACTTTACAAAGTTGTAACCTAATTATTCTTGGCTTATATACTGTTTAGTTGCATATCTGTAACAAAATTAAACATCACCCTACCTACACCATCATTTAAAAAGGCTCCACCTATTTTAAATTTCTTCTGAATTCAGCTTGTTTAATAAACAGAGTACACATGTAATAAAGAACTAAACACAGTAAAATTCCACTGGCAATGTAATGAGTCAAAGAAGGCTTCTCCTCCATTCCTTGATCTCTGTGGATTACCGTTATCTCTGGTAGAACGGCCGTGGGACAGTATCAGTTCTGCTCTCCACTTTCAGTTGTACAAATGGGAATGCTAGTGATCCTTTTTCACAGACAAATGAGAACAGGAGGAGTTAGTGACAGCAGGGTAAAGCCATCTCCTTCAGAATTACATGCTAGAGTACTCAGATATCTGGGTACTCCTTCAGTTTTGTTGAAAGCAAGGAACTGGAAACCATCAGCGCTGGAGAAGGATCGGTATCCTGTTAAGAGGCTTTCATTTTCCAAACACGGTGCTTTGAAACTGCATCTCGAGTCCTGCTCTACAGTAAGACTGAATGTGGGGAGAAGACCTACTTCCTTCTGTAAGGGGAGAAAAGCACATCTTCTCACGCTGATGAATCTTTGGATAGAGTGCAACAGGAAGTCGAGGATCTGAACATTGATCCCCTGAAAAAAATGAGTCTGTGACTCCTTAGAAAGCTCTGGTAGACTGCTAGCGGTAAGGCTGGCCCAGTTTAAAAACCACTGGCCTTGGCTTAAGTTCAGATCTGATTTAACTACATCGTAAAGCATATAAATTATTAGGTCATGTCACTATCTTTAATAGAGAAGCAGGTCCTCAAATGTGTTCCTATGTAACTAGTCCTGTAAGATGTTTCTTGGCAAAAGTGTTCTCAGATCAGACTTCAGAAATGTCACATTCTACCCCCTCTTCAGTGTGCACGTTAGAATAGCCAAGTTTACAGCAGAGAAATTAACTTTCTCCAACCTAAATTTCCCAAACTCAAATTACCTGACCAGCCTCCTCCATTTCGTCTTCCACGTAATAACCAATGTTCACCATTTCCCTTATTCAGTAGAATAGACAGCTGTGCACACAGGCAGTCGTGGCCTGAGTCCCTCAGTGCTGCTGCCCTCTTTCACAATGTTCCTGTCCCTCTTCTGCTTCATCTGAGTTGGCTGTGCCCTTCACGTGGCTGGGAAAGCAGAGTCTCAGCTAGGTACTTTATACTCAGGTTACACGTCATCCAGGCAGACTCAGGGAAGAGCAGCGATGTCATCTGTGCCCCTCTTTCTCTCTCTGTGCATCCTCATGGAGAGACTCCCACCACCAACATGACCAGATTCATGTGTTACCCTATTATGGGAGAATGGTGGGGCCAAGGCAAATACTCTGTGGTGCTGAATCGACATCACTGTAGCACGTGGGAGGAGAAGCCAATTTTTCGGGGCAAGGGTTCTTGTCAGCACCGTTGAGAATGTCAGCACCTCCCCTCAGCTGCGCTGCTCTGCTCTGCGAGGACGTGGCTGGGTATGGATCCTACAGCACAGCAGCTGAACAGATGCTGGGCCTTCTGTCCTCTACGCTGCTACTTCATCATTCCTTTGACAGAGTAGCAGATAAATGCATTTTAAGCGGAAAGAGGGTCCAGATCTTAGCTTTTAAACTTTTAAATGGGGTGAAGTAGGAAAGTGTTATGTCCTTTACACACCCCAGGCTGCAAACAGGTAATGCCATCGACACTTGAACTTGTAGAGAAAATGATGGAGCCAAAAGCAGCTTGAGCTTAGCTTAGGCTCCACCAGCTGCCTGGCCAACAGCTAATCAGACACTGCCCACTGTGTCTATCCTGCAGCACTCAGCTCGGTGCCTTTTTCATCTAAGCTTTCTTGAAAGTTGCTTTGAACATTTTTACCACAAGGAATATTCGTCCCTCAGTTGCTAATGCCAAATAAACTCGCAACTTCGACTCGGGAATAACTAAGTGAATTAAGAGCCCCACCTTGGTCAGTGTGCTATCAGGTGTCCTGTGGGCTTCATGGGAGAGAAATGCATTTCTTTTAGAAGCACATGGAGAGGTTCCCTGAGACCAGGATAATGGCTATTTTTCCTTAACATTTTAAAGACAAGGTCTCCCCTGACTTTACTGCTTGTTGTGTGGAAGTTCTCAGTAAATTTGTGTGGAATGGAGGGAAGGGGTCTTCTGATCACACAGAGCGTGGCTGGCTTTAATGGACTCTTCTGCTGATACAGGCACACTAAGCCCAGAATCGTGTGGGGAGTGGGTTTCCAGGACCCAGCTCCATCCAAGTAAAGCCACCAGGCTGACTGCTAGTTGGTTCCTCCCCAGCACAGTCACTTCTTCCCCATAGTTAAACCTCTTTTCTCCTAAGTCAGTTCTCAGTTCATTCTGTGGTGTGCCTCTACTGACCACCCCCGCCCCCAGCCCACTACTATCCTCACCTTGAAGAAGCCTTACTAAAGCATCACACTGTACAAATCACTAAATAGCATCCCAGGATGTAGACGAGTATCATCTAGTCCTCGGTGGGTCTGCCCCTTCGGGAGTGGCCGCACCTGAGATTTTCTGTCGTTCCCTAAAGCTTAGCTCACTGCTCCAGGAAACTGGCTCATCCAGGGAGCTCACCCTGTCTCACCCTGTGTGAGCAGTGAGCGAGCCCACGGCTGTGGAAGCTGCAGACCCGGAGCCTCCCCGTGGCTGTGCAGACCAGGGAGTGGACAGGCCAGGGGGAGTAAGAAGCTGGCCAAGCCTTCCCGGGGCTCTGCTGATAGGCTTGTAAGTCAGAGAGCCCCCAGATTGCCACCCTTGACCCCACTCACCCAGCAGTCCCTGTCCTAATGAACGGCCCACCCCACCCCTCATGTGCGGCAGCCGTGGGTCCAGCCGCCGGAGGGAGTTCAAGTGCTCTGAGCTGGGGCAGGACCGGGGCTCCTCTCTGGGCCTGGTGAAGTCCGAGGCCTTCAGTGTGAGATTGCTTGCCTTTTAGTTCAGATCCTTTTCAGAATCTAATGAGTTAGTTCCTTACAGACCCGGCTCATCTTCTGTAGAAGTCAGCTACCTGGGTCTTTAGAGGCCAGAGAAGGAATCCTGCTCACTCTATAGCTCGTGCACAGAAGGTCACTGATCGAGTTTCACCGCATTTATTCGGGGAGGTTTGGAACCGTGAGAGGCCTCATGTGAGCACATTTTGGGATCCTCTTTAGAGACTTTAAGTTAAGAAAGTGTCCAAGATGAAAAGGTTACCCTGACTCATGCCAATTGGGTCATCTTCAGGTATGTCATCTCGGTGACAGGCTGGGGGAGTGACGACCTCAAATGTGAGCGTGTTCCCAGGGTCTGAACAGAGCACACGCTCCTCCATGCAAACTCACACGCATACATGGCATGCTTACACATGGACCCCAGCTTCTATGAGTAAAACTTGCTGTTGCTGACTCTCTTCTCTCTTAACCTGAAATAAAACAGATTTCACTGTCACCCATTGGTCTAGGACTCGGGGATACACAGCAGAGTTGGGGAAGTGGACCCCAGGCAAGAAACCTCTGCAAACCCGTCTCCTTCCTGGTCGTCGTCCTGGGGTCACTGCTACTGTGCAGGTGTCATCAAGATGAAATGAGAATAACATGGAGAAGGCATCTCCATGCTGTGTCCAGGGAGGTCACTACTGACATTTTCTTGGAGACAGTTTTGGTGGAGCAGGACTCTGGCATACCTGGCCATCTGTCCTTACATGTCTGCAGCACAACTCGGAGCACCCCTTGTTGCAAGTGGGGGGATTCTGCTTTAATTTAGGACCCTGGACAAGCCCAGGCTTGGGAGGGCAAGAAGGGCTCCTTAAACGGTAGTGGTCATTGCTTATTTTTACTCTTACCTGGGCGTGCTCAGGAGGACAGTTCAGCTCAGGGAAGGTGCAGATGCTTGAGCTCTTAGTGTAAGTAATTGATGGAGCCAAGAGAAGAGGGCTCAGGGCTCAGGCTTTCTGAAGGGGGAGCCTTGCCCTCCACCCTGGCCCGGGCCTGACCTCACAGTGGCTGCAGGGCTGACCCACCTGCGGTTGCACTTCTCCTGGTACAGCTGCAGCTGGTTCTCGTTGACGTTGAATTCTCTGACCAGGGCATCGCGGTTGGCGCTGCGCAGGTTCTGGTGGGTGTCGTACAGAAAGAGCTGGTTGTTCAGTTCTTCTTGCCGCCTCCGCAGCTGGCGGCAGGAGGAATACAGCTCCTCTTCGCTCTCCTGGAGAACAGAGGGGACGACAGCCATGGGGGGCAGGCTCGTCAAGGCAGATGTGGGACGTGCCACCTGGAGGGAGACTGCAGGGAGCAGGGGGCAGACCCGACTGTCTGCTGGGATCTTCCCAGAAGAGCCAGGGCCTATCTTATTCAAAGCAAAAAATGATGCTTTTAAAAGATCTCTAAGGGATGGCTACTCAGGAGGTCAGTTCAATGCTGTTACCACCAATACAGACCAAGTGGGAGACTCCACTGCCTCCAAGGCGCACACAGATATACACAATGGGCTTCTGCCGTCACTTACTTCTACAAGTGGACGGTGACCTTACATTGGCCTGAAATGTTTTTCCCAGGTTAACGACCTAACAGACTGTCATGGTCATCCCCCAAGAAAACAGGCATAACTCTACCTTTGGAGGTGGGGAGAGAGAAGGCGAAAGTTATTCTGGCCACTGGCAAAGGTGCGGTGGAATAATACTTTGATTGTCTGCACACAGAGTGAAGATAAATTGACAGTCCTTACTAACTGATTCAACGTACTGAGCGAGGCACTGAGTAGTCAGTGATGACTTTGCTCAAATGTTCACTCTTCTTCAAAGAGACCAGTTTTCCTTCCTGTTAATACTAAAGCGAAACACAGCAAGAGCCACGCTGAAGTCTTAACACTCAGCTACAAATGGTCCCCTTTCACCTTCTCACCACCTGATGGAAAACAACTTCTTTTGACTTCATATGTGTAATGACTGTTTGTGATCTGTTTGTCAAAAATTCATCTTTTCTGCTAATGCTTATATAATTGGAGGCCTTCATCTCTGTTTCTGAATCCCAAAGGATTTATAGATGTTACATAATTTAGTCCTTAGTAGCCCATATATACGTGATATAACAAACATCAAGGAAAGCAAATAAAACATATATACAGTTTAGTGAATAACTATAAAGCAAACAGCTGTGGAGCCACCAGCAAGTCGAAAAGTAGAGCGTCATCCACTCTGTGAACCCCTCCCAATCAGGACTCCCTCCTTCCCTCTTAGAATTTTGTGACAGTTATTTCCTGGCTTTCTTTGGAGCCTGAGTTGTTTCCAAAAAACTTAGTTTTTATATTCTAAGTCGACTGTTATTTCTATTTTGCCATACATATATCTTTGTCACCGGTGTGTTTGCATTGCATTCCTTCTTCCTTACTATGGTCATTCCTTCAGCAGAGTTTATTAGTAGTAAATCAAGTCTTCGTTTATCTGAAGATACCTGCATTTTCCCCTCACTCTTGAACGCAGCTATGAGGATGTGGAGTCCCTGACCTACAGCCGTGTCTGAGGCCCTGTGAGGCCTCACCTCGGTCTGCAGGCTGCTGCTGCCTTACGCGGAGGCACTGCTGCTGTGTGCCGGTCCTCCGCAGGTGATCTGTCTTTTCTACTTTTGTAATTTTCTCTCTGCCCCGATATTCTGCCACTTCAGTAGAAAAATACCTGTATGTGGGTCTCTATACTGCTGTGTTTATATTGGAGGATGTTATTCTCCTCAGTGCTAGAAAATTCTCCACCCTGAATATTTCAAGTATTTTATGTTGGAGCTTCTCATTTTACCCTATTTTTCCCCCTTTTAATATATTTTTCTTGTCTTGCTGTATTAAAGCAAATTCCCCAAACACAATCTTTACATTTATTGTTTCCCTTAACCGTACCCATTCTGGAATTTCCCACTTACTAAGCTTTAAAGATTTTTTTCCCCCCAGGATTTTTCAATTTGTATGTTCCAGGAATTTCTTTTTCCCCCCAAACTTTAACCTTTTTATTTTGTATGGGGGTACAGGTGATTAACAATGTTGTGGTTGTCTGAGGTGAAAAGCGAAGGGACTCAGCCGTACATATGTTAACACATGCATCCGCTCTCCCCCAAGCCCCCCTCCCATCCAGGCTGCCGCGTGACATTGAGCAGAGTTCCCTGTGTTGTATATACAATAGTTTCCAGGGATTTCTTAACTGGTCATTTCATTCCTACATGTTTTTGATTAAGTTTGTAAAATGTATGTATCCACTGGGTTCTCTTTTTAAAAAGTATTTATTTTCAGTTATTTTCCGAGTCACTGGAGTCAGTTCTCTAGCTTCTGTGCTTGCTGGCTGTACTAGCGTTATTTTCCTTGAGTGCTAAAATGTTCACGTGCAGGTTCGCCTGGAATGGCAAGCTCCTCTCCTCCCTCAGCCTCTGCCCTCCACCAGGCCCAGAAAGCTTCTGTGTCTTAACGTGTGTTATAGGTAGGCAGCAGTTACCTCCAGTTCTATTCAGAATATGCCATCGCCCTGGGAAAGAAGGCTTCTGAGTAATTCCTATGAAGCCAGCACAACAAAACCTGACCCAAAACATCAGTGAATACCAGTGAGAAAGTCCTAAAGAAAATGTTAACACGTACATCACGGAAGTTCATTAAACAATACAAGCCTACTGTATTTCACTATGAAATTCTTTTCTCCTTCTCTTAACTAAGCAGACTCACCCTTTCTCTGCCCTGCTTCCCTTCTCCACTACGTCGTCTCCATCAGCAGCACACGCACATCTCCAGAAGCTCTCCCTTCACCCCCCAGCTCCCGACCCACCCCTCTCGTCACCTTCACAGCCAGTGTCCTCGAATAAGTCATATGTTCCCCATCAATGTGTCATCTACTCACACTTACATTCTGCATTTTCAGTTTTTATTAATTATATATACACAGAGTTTAAAGAGCTAGTAAGTATCAGTGATGAAAGTAGCCAAATCTGAGCATCAGACGACCACCCAGTGTACCTGATGCATGATCTCTGTAGTTCTGAGAAGCAAAATAATTTAAAATAAGGGGTGTGTGTGTGTGTGTGTGTGTGTGTTTGGAGGTGTGTGTGTAAAGGTGACTGGATAATTAAGGGGCTTATTGGTGGGTAAGTGAGAGTTGGTTGTGGGTGTACATGTATGAAAGGCTGATCAGTTCTGAGCAATGATGAAAAGTTTTTACTGCAGAACTTTATATATGAAGGTTTCTACACTTGATCTGAGCTCAAAAAAAAAAAAAAAAAAAAAGAGCTAGTAAGTGCTACTAGGATTATTACCAAAAAAAAAAACCCAGCTGACTCCTGGTCACCACTCCCTGCCCCTTGATCCCTGCTCCCCAAGGTCGGCAGTTGTTTTTTGGTTATTAACTCCACAGTTCTAACAAAAACAAAAACAACTCGCTTACACTGCAGATTCTTGGTTCTCCAGGTTTTAGGGATTATCTTCAGAGAGAATGATTTAGCTATTTTCTGCACACATTCTCTTATCTTCCCCCATGGAGATAAATCCATTTTGGTTATATCAATTTATGTTTACATTGCAATTTTATTATTATTCCCACTTTGAACCCTTCCATCTTCTTTTATCCCTTGTTTTAGATAGATTGTGTGTGTGTGTGTATGTGTGTAATTTAGAGTTTAAAATCCTTGGAATCTTGTGGCAGTAAGTTTTATCTGACCTGTGACAAAACCTTCATGGAATTCTCTATCTCTAGTTTTTTTTCTGTTTGTTCCCCCCACCACCACCAGTGCTTTTACCTTTCACTTTTTTTATGTTGACACTATAGATGTACAGAAAAGCTGCAGTAAGAGTTCAACAAGTTCCCTCCTCTGGACCACACAGGGTCCCCAGGGTTACCACCCCGCACAACCAGAGCAAGGGTCAAAACTAAGAAACTAGCACTGGAGCATACTGGTAACTAAGGACAGAATTTCTGTGGTTTTCACCAGCTCTCCCACCCTTGTCCTTTCTCTGGTCCAAGATCCAGTCCAGGACCCACAGCACACGCAGTTACAGCGGCTTCCAGTCCTCCCATCTCTGACTTTTCCTCAGTGCCCCATCCGCCTTCTACTGTGTATGACCTTGACCCTTTTGAAGACTGCCGGTCACTCGCTTTGTAGAACATGCTGCATTTCAAGGATTTGTCTGGGTTTTTCTCGTGCTTTGTTTGAGGTTCTGCAGCTTTGGCCCAAATGCCGCAGAAGTGAGATACCTCCTCAGGAGGTATGTGACGTCAGACATTACTGGTGGTGACACTGATCATTTTTGGTTAAGATGGTGTCTGCTGGGTTCATCCACTGTAAGCCTGTTTTTCTTTCCAAATAAATTTCTTAGGACAAGGCACTTTACATAAATAACCTGTTCCTCTCGAAGTTGAACTTTAGCATCCATTGATAGATCTGGACAGTTGTGGTCCCATGCTGATTTTCTATTTCCCTCATCTTGCATAAATTTTTTTTCAGTGTTTATTTTTTTATTTTTAGTGGAAGTATAGTTGATTTACAATGTTCATTTCTTCTGTCTAGCAAGAGACCCAGTTATATATACATTCTTTCTCGCATTCTTTTCCAGTATGGTTCATCCCAGGATATGGAATTTAGTTCCCTGTGCTGTACAGTAGGACCTTGCTGTTTATCCGTCCTGTGTGTAATAATTTGCGTCTACTACCCCAGACTTCCAGTCGATCCCTTCTCTGCACCTTGGTAACCATGAGTCTGTTCTTTTTCTGTTTCTTGGGATCACTTGTGCCATATTTTAGATTACACATGTAAGTGATATCGTGTGGTATTTGTCTCTTTCTGATTGACTTCACTTAGTATGCTACTCTCCCAGGTCTATCCATGTTGCTACAAATGGCATTATTTCATTTTTTTTTTTTATGGCCGAGTTATTGGAAGGACTGATGCTGAAGCTCCAACACTTTGGCCACCTGATGCAAAGAACTGACTCATTGGAAAAGACCCTGATGCTGGGAAAGATTGAAGGCAGGAGGATAAGGGGATAAGAGAGGATGAGATGGTTGGATGGCATCATGGACTCAATGGACAAGTGTGAGTTTGAGCAAGCTCCGGGAGTTGGTGATGGAAAGGGAAGCCTGGCGTGCTGCCATCCATGGGTCACAAAGAGTCAGATATGACTGAGCGACTGAAATGAACTGAATATTCTTCTGCATGTATGTATGTGTGTATACCCACTAGATCTTCTTTATCCATCTGTCCATGGACATTTCATTTGCTTCCATGTCTTAACTATAGTAAACAGTGCTGCTATATGATCATAAGGGTGAATGCATCTTTTTGAATTAGAGTTTTGTCTGGATACATGGCTAGGAGTGGGACTGCATCATATGGTAACTATTTTCAATGTTCTTGAGGAAGCCCCATACTGTTCTTTATAGTTGCTGCCCCAGTTTACACTCCCACCAACAATATAGGAGGGTTTCCTTTCCTTCACATCCTCTCCAGCATTTACTATTTGTAGACGCTCTGACGCTGGCCATTCTGACCAGTGTGATTTGCATCTTTTTGGTTTTGATTTGAATTTCTCTAATTAGTAATGTTGAGCATCTTTTCATGTGTCTTGGTCATCTGTATGTCTTTCCTGGAGAAACGTCTGTTTAGATCTTCTGCCCATTTTTTGGTTGGGTGCTTGCTTTTATTTTTAGCTCTATGTCTCTCATTATTAAACACTCACATGTCCATGGGTTATAATCCAGTATCATTATTTTGCTGCTCAAACTGTTCCAGCTTTGGCCTTTAAGAGATTTTGATGTGTCACCATCCTTTCTTGATCTCTTCTTAACTCACTGAAATTTCAGTATAACCCAGGCTCATATTTTATCTGTCCCAGCTTTCAGACTAACCATTTGTCTACAGAGCTCTGATTTCTTTTACTGGAGAATGACATTTAGAAAGGAAGATGTGGGTACTTGGATGTGCTCACTGCTCCTGGGGTGTCAGTTGTTCTAGGCACTCTGAGTAGACAGAGCTTGGGTATGTATGCACATACGTATAGTTACTAATGCAAATGTGTTCATTTCTCTATACCTGTGTGTATGTATTTTGAATTTATACTGATACTGCTGATTTCCATCAAACAAACATTAATTTTGGAAGGGTTGTATATATTTCTGCTTATTCAGGTTGGTTTTTGTCTTCCAGTAAGATTTCATACTTTTCCACCACAGGCCCTATTCTTTTCTTATTTAAATTCTTTCTACCATGCTACAGTTTTTGTCAGTATCATGAATGACATTTCCCATCTGTCTCTACCTCCCATCCCATTTTTCTAACTGTTATTTCTAGAATACAGTGACTTAATAAATATACAACAAATAAACAAGTCTCCTTAAAACTGGGATCCTTTTTAAAAACTATATAGCCATGATTTGTGAGCAGAAAATTTTATCTCTTTACCACATTTTATATTGTTTCTTTTAATTGGTTACATTTGTTATATCTAAAGGTATTATTTTACTCACTATGTTGCTATCTATGCTAGTGATAAACCACCCTTGCATTATTTACTTGTAATATATTGTTCTTCCAGTAAATAGCTGGAAACTACTTACTAATTTTTTTAGAATTCTATTATTCTGAATACTAAATTCTAAATTCTATAAATTTAGAATTCTGTATTCATAACTGACATTGATTTATGGGTGGAGAAGGAGGCATACTATTTCCAGTTTTGATATGAAAGTTATACAACTTCAAGACAAGCTAACAGCAGCATTTCTGGTTTTTTGTTGACTTCAGCAGATTAAATTTGAAATTGTGTTATTTAAACCCAGACTGAATACAGCTCTAACACCATCGACTACCTGATAGGCGCTTTATTACCCTTCAGGTATTTTCTATAGGACTTTGTAGCCAAGGTTTCTACTGCTTCTTGACACAATTTTAGCCCACTCTTCAAGGCAGTCACCCATTTGCCCTAGGTTTTCAAACTTCTTTATCTTACTCTTTGGGGTTCAGTCTCCTTTTCAATATTTACTGGTGTATGGTTTTGCCCTTTGTTCCTTTTTGTTAAGCAGGCAAAGGGTTTATTTAATCGATCTTTTCAATGAGTCAGCATTTGTTTCATTCAGTTGACTTATCTTTACTCTTTTTTTATTTTAAATAAATATTCAGTCCCTATGCAGTTTCAAGGCAAGGACTTTCCTAAATATACTTATGGCATAAAATGTTTTACTACTTTGGGGTAATCTACTTGATATTCTTCATCTCAGAATTCCTTATTTTCAAATAGGGAATATTTTGACCCTCTTATTCCCATCTTATTATCTTTCCAACTTTATCAGGTTATAATTTATTCAGGTTTTGTGACCAAGAACTCAATCAAGTTTGAGAAACAGAAGAAAACAATGTACATTATCCAGATGTAGGACCTAAGTGTGTATCTCTTAAATCCAACTTGTTAGTCATTAGTTTGATCATCTGTCCTTGGTGATTTTTTTTTTATATACTAGACATCCAGATTCTGAAAGATGTTTTCAGTCAGGTAAACTTTTATTGTATGAGCCTTTGTTTTCTATGTTTAACACAGTAATGATGGTTTCTAATTAAACATCTATGACTTCTGCATCCTTTTTGTAAACGTTCTGTCCTTATATATTGTCCCTCTTAATGCTCTTTAGCACTTTCTCCCTTAAATCCTACGTTGGCATTAACTTTTTCTTCCCAGTTTTTCCCAGTAACTCCTCATTCCTGTTTGTTTGGTTTTTGGGGGGTGGGGAGGTGACCTTTTATTAGACTTACTTCCTCTGAACATCACACTGCTCCATTTCTTTGCTTCTTCTCTAATAGAATCCAGGCCATTCACCTAATCAAATATGTTATGTCCATTCCATTTTAATTATTATATTTTTCTTTAATTTCTTTCATCCTTTTGTATAATTTTTACTCTCTTGGTCAAGTTTCTAATTTTTTTTTTCCTCTCCTTTGCTTAAACAATTCTTATGATGGTTGCTTTCAGTTTCTTAACATTTCCTTTGTACATCACAATATTGAAATTAACTGTCCCCGGCAGGATGCTTTCTCTGCCTCCTGACCTCATAGGCATAAATGCTAAAACCTTTTAGGATGCCTGTATTTTAATTCCTGGGTGTTGCTGATACCTTTGATTATTTTTGGTTCTAGACTATCGTGAAATCAAGCTCTCTCTCGAGTTGGGGACACATTGTGTCTGAAATCTCGCATGTCCACAGATCTGTCCCTGTTGCCTTGATGTGTCCCAGCGTGTAGCACCCACCCCCTGCTTATCCTCCAGGAGTATGCGCCCCGTTGGCCCGTCTCCAAAGGGTACGTGTGAATCCACAGGTCTGCCCTGGCTGAGCCCAGCAGGAAGCACAGATCCTGGTCTTTCCCACCAGGCCACCCCACCCCTGTACCTTTGCTCCACCCAGCCCCGTCCACCCGGGGATCCGTCCTGAAAGGTCCCGGGGCAGCCAGTTTTCTCAAACACACCCTCCAGCTGCAGCCCGCCTGCCCATCGATGAGGGTTAGGGCGACTCTTCAAGGTTCCGTACTGTCTCATGCCCGTGCTTCCGAATCTCACACGTTTAGCTCATTTGAGTGAAAGAGGCCCTTTGCAATTAACAGCAGGATTGGAGATCATACAACTGAAAAGAAACTATTCTAGAGAACAAATCGACATGGATCCAAAAATATATGGTCTTTTCCCCGCCCCCCGTCTTTGAGCTGTTATTCTATTATAAAGAGCTAGGCCTCAGGAAATAATTTTTAATCGATGATACATGAAGATCTTCATTATTTATAAAGTAAAAAAGAAAAGTACACAACAATGTACCTGTCCCTCAGTGGGAGAAAGGCTACGTGAGTTAAGGCCTTCTACCCGATGAAATAGGGATTTAACGGCTTTGACAATCATAGTAACGTGGAAAACTGCTTAGCATCACTTGTGAAGTGGAAGAAGGGCACATATTCATACATATTATATGAACCCAACTATGAAAATATCATGTGCAAAACAATGACCAGGCAAAGGGAAGACACCAGAATGCCAACAGAAGTGGTGTGCAGGTGGTTTGTGGCTTTTCCAACCTCCCCCTGCTTCCTTTCCTACTTGTCAAATTAAATATCCGAGGTAATAAAATGGTGTTAGAAACACTGTTTGTAAACCACGCATACAGCTAAGAGAGTAACAGAATTGATAAGTGATTGTGACATTTAAATGGCTTCTTCAGAAAGGGCTCAATGTGCTTACTGACAGTTTTCTGGGGCTTTAAACTCTTTACCTCAGCCAATGTGTCATGAGTAAACTCCATCTCAGCTCTGCTGGATCAATCATTTGCTCAGATAAAGCTTTCTGCCAGTGCCCCCCTTGCAACACAGTAATAATAAAACTCAGTTTGACCTTGGGCACCCAGAATGCCCAGGTCTCCCAAACACACCCCTCATCACAGTGTGGGCAGAGACACCCAATGGTGCCTGTGAGTGCCTTACAACCATGGAATTAAAAGCTTGGGAACCTGCAGCAGCGATGAAACCTGCACCTTCTCAGACAGCTTTTTCCCTGGGAACCCCATGCAATGCCCCTTCTCCCCCCTGCTCCCCTCTCAGGGACCTCCCCAACAGAAGTTTCCCTCACCAAGGGTCAAGCCTGAATACACACGTTTTCTTTTAAATATACTAATTTTATCTGCTGCCAGCAATGCCTAATCATTTAAATTCTTTACAATGCTTCCAGATTGTTTATGACAGCTTCGCAGAGCAGGGTGCACACAAATGCTAAACAAGGACCACCAGGAAAGGAAAGACTTGAAAACCTTCCTGTCCAAGCATTTCTATCACTTAGAATCATGAAAGGTGACTTTTTTTTTTTGATCCATAGTTTAAGGCTCAAGTGAAAACTATAATTTTCATATAAACATTACATTTATTTTGACAGAGTCTAAAACACTAACACTTAAAATTTGTTTCAAAATGGAAAAACCTTCCATTATCCATCCCTTTATCCTTTCAGACAATTTCATCATCATGAGCTTATTTTATACCAACAAACCATCACTGAGGTTCTCTGGCCCCTGCCTACTGTGCTTTGTATTTTTCATCCTCTTCCATCTTGATACTTCTAAAATGCTCTGAAGTGGAAAACTCAAGGTTGTAAAAACTGAACGCAAGGCAAAAGAGGTATGCAGAAAGCCTGGCATTCTCTCTGAGGTTCTGCTGTGCGGGCAGCGGCTATGGCTGTTCACAGGCCCCGGCCCTGCCGTCTCCCTCCCCACTGGATGTGCTCAGCTCCGCAGGCGCACCTGGGAGACCCTGCAGGCTGGGTTCCAGACCACCACAATAAAGCGAGTCACGCAAATTTTCTGGTTTCCCAGTACAGAGAAGAGTCACCTTTCCACCATACTATATAGCCTGTTAATTATGTCTTTAAAAACACTTACCTTCATTGAAAAGACTACACTGCTAAAAAAATTTTAAAAAGCTAACCATCATCTGAACAAGGCACAGTATCAATAGTTAACAGCCAAGATCACAGATCACTGTAACAAATAGAACAGTAAAGGAAAAATGTGAAATAAGAGAATTATCAAAATGTGACCCAGACATGGAGAGAGCAAATGCTGTTGGAAAAATGGTGCCAACAGACTTGTCACAACCCTGCAATTTGTTTAAAAAAAAAAAAGGTGCGATAAAATGAGGCATGCAGCACTGACCAGGTCATCCCAGGAGAACTGGGGTGACCACAGACTCACCTGACCCATGCTGAGTTTTGCGGGAAGGGAACGGAAGGATCCTGTGAAACTAGTGGCCACATGTGGGCCCTTGTGGCTTTCATTTTATAGGGGTGGCCGTTGGGAAAATTCTGAGGCTCCAGAATCACCATGCATGTGTGTATGTGCTCAGTCGCTCAGGCGTGTCCGACTCTTTGTGACCCCATGGACTGTAGCCCACCAGGCTCCTCTCGCCATGAGATTCTCCAGGCAAGATTACTGGAGTGGGGTGCCATGCCCTCCTCCAGGGGATCTTCCCGACCCAGGGATCGAACCCGCGTCTGCTGCGCTGCAGGCGGGTTCTTTACCACCAAGCCACCGGGAAAGCCCCCAGGATGGCAACACACACCATCAAGCCCAAAACCTGAGCTACCCACCGCTTGGTGGTGCGTTCTTAAGCTTTTGTCCGACCAGCCTTATCTCATCCTCTTTCATAGTTCAAACAGGCCAAGCCCTTTCCACCAAGCCAACCCAAACTGGTTCATCAGCGTAGAGACTGTGTATCTTCAAGGCCTTGACAGACCAAAAGAATCAAGAAGGCAGGCTCCACCAAGAGCAGAAAGAACCACAAGGCGAGTGCCGCTCCCTGTGGGAAGCTGACGTCTGTGAATTTCCTTCTGCAGGACAAGCCATGACAAGACCCTATGGGACACTTGTGGCTCTCTGGAAGGGAGTACCAGAATACCAGGTGGAGGAAAGCACGCCGGAAGGGCGAGTGTGCCCAGAAGGGCTTCGTCTTGCCCGGCTCTGAAATGAAAGCAGGGAACTTCCAAAGAGCTTCCCCCTTTCCAGCGACACAACCCTATTCACACAAGACAGGCCACTGGAAGGAAAACCCGAGGACCTCGGAGGACATGTGTAGCTAAAAGGAATCCTCCTTTTATGGTGTGGCGCGCTTGGCTAGATGCCTCTCAAAGTTTTCCAAGCCCTTCAGCCACACTCAGAGGTCGTCTCCACCTCCCCCCTGCCACAGACATGGCTCAGCCAGCCCCCACTGGTGTTTCTCCACTCACCAGGACTGGCCGCATCTCACAGAAAACCAGGAGGGACGCCAGCTCAATGTCTTCACTGTAGCCGTTCTTCAGAGGAACAGATCTAAATCCTGCACGTCGAAAACACAAACCAGTTCACGTCAGATCTCTGCTTTTCTTGGAGTACCCAGGGATCAGGCGCCCAGTGCACGGAGCGGAGAGGTGCGGGCCCCGTGCTGGGGGGCTGACTTCCCTTCTGGAAGCCAGAGGTCCCTCCCCCACCTGATGTTGGGGAGTGGGGCTGCAGGACACACCCCGACTGCCAGGTCCAGCCAGAGAAATGAAGTTAAAAATGCCTGCCCTCTAGAAATGCAGATGGCTCGGAAGAATTAAAGCCCACAGAACACTGCACACTGAATTCAGACGCTCTACAGCTGTGTTTCCGTCCCTTAAATATTCCTGAGCCCAAAAGATGCAAAGGAGTAATGAATCCCCACGTCCATCTTCTTCACTCAGCCCTGTACAAAGCCTGGGACGAGCGAGTGTTTTCAAAGATGTCCAGTGGGAAGAAATCTTTCCATCCCTTGGCAGTTTGCCCTGTTGATCATCCTCCCCTAAAAGAAGGATGCCATTTCCCTATTTGTAGTTTGCCATTCCCTATTTGTAGTGAGGACCTGTGTCTGCCAGTCATTTAAATGTTTCTTTTTATTGAGGGAGAGGGTTAAGATGGGGCTGCAGTCCCCCCACCCCTCCCCAGTGAGTAATGTTTAAGGCAACACATCTTAAAGGCTGGTTGTTTGGCTTGTTTTGATAGAGCAGTAGAACTGAATAGACAGCAGAAATTAACATCTCATTCCCACCCACTCGTACCTCTTATTACAGAAGGAACCATTGTTAACGGCTTTCCAAAATCATCTATGCAGTGTGTGTTTCCTTTAAAATCACAGCCTTTCCTTTCCTTTAAAACCAGCCATTCTGAATCTTACAGGTTCCACTGAACACTGTATCTTAGGGATTCACTATGTAGCCCTGGTTTGACTTCAAAGCTTTTTCTTAAATGGAAACATAGTTGATGTACAATATAACATTAGTTTCAAGCGTACTGTATAGTGATTTGACATCTGCATGTACTATGAAATGATTATCACAATAACTCCAGTAACCATCTGTCCCAAAGTACAGTATTACTGACCACATTCTTTATGCTGATACAGTACATCCCTGTGGCTCATTAGTAAGTAGAGATTTGTACCTTGAGAGCTTTATATTTGCCTTGTATCTACTGATATTCTGGGACAAGCAACGCACAAAGTGCCTTCTGCCAGTCAAGTTTTGGCTTGTTTGATGATTATCCTTCTATCTCTTTAAGAACCTTTTAGTCTGTTAGTTGATTTATCATCTTTAAATAATATCTATTGAATCTCTCCCTCTGTGCCACTTATGATGAGGACACTGGCATGCTTACATAACTTGATAGCATCTCTCCCTTTCCCTTCCCTAATTAGGTAAACTGTATTATTATTTCCACATTGATGTAGTATGTAATATTTGCATTCCATTTTGTAACCATAATTTTCCCACAAAGGGAGGCTTAGTTTTCCTGATATTTAGCAAAAGCCAAAAGAATACAATAAGGAACGCGTGAACACCCACGACTTAAATCTTACATTAACCTTTTACTTATGCTTATCCACCCACTAATCTATCACGTGATATTTACTTCCTGTTTCAAAGAAAGATGAAGACATCTATACACTTCTTCTTCTGTCAGCATGAATCTCATGAACAAGAACTCAGTATTTGTCCAGTGTCCTTTTTGTGATGTAAAACTTACACACAATGATTTTTTTTTCAATGTCCAATGCTCACCACCTCCTTACTGAACTGACCTCTTTCCATTAGATATTCTGGCTGGCTAAAATTGTCTTTTGTGATCTTCAGTACGAGCTCGTGGGGACATATAATCCCCGGACTGTGCCGGTTTGAACATATCCATCCTTTGATTTTACACCTGAGTGGGCACAAAACTCTCACTCAGGTCACACTCTTCTCCTTGAAGGATTCTGGGGGACCCTGCTCTCCTTGAATTCTGCTGTAGAGAAGTTTTCTGAACTGTTTTCCCCTTATACGTGTTGGGAATTATGCTAAGATGTGAGTCACCTCTGGGTCTTGTTAAAATGCAGATACTGACTCCAGAGGCCGGGGCTGAGGTTCCACACCTCTATGGAGCTGGTCTCAGTGTAGGTGCTCATCGACTGCCAGGACGTACTGCAGTGCCAAGCACTCAGGGAGGCTGCCCACCCACCCAGAGTGGGCCAGCCCAGTGCCCAGTGCAGGCCGCCCGGTTTGGGGCAGTGAGCTCCGCCCCCGCCCTCGGAGGGACGTCTCCAGGTCCACAGACGTCCTGCCACCGCCCAAGTCGCATTGTTACCAGCAGCCCTTCATGTGGATGGGGCTGAAAGGTGCTGGCCAGTTTCACTAGAAACTGATGCCATGTATATTCTGATTGACACAAGCAAGACCCGAGAGGAAAGGGAAACGGAGACACCGCTTGAAGCAGCATCAGTACTTGGCTGGTCAGGAGTCGCGGCGGCCCCGAGGGTGGCCGGCAGAGTAAGAAGAACATGGGGTTGAAGTCAAGGCATTCCCGGGTCTGAATCCCAGGCTCTGGTCGGACAGGTGCGTGACCCCTGAGCTAGTTAATTAACATCTCTCGGCCCCAGAGGGCTTATATTTAAAAAGTGGAGATGATAAAACTCCTTTCACAGGACTGCTGCGAGGATTAAGAGAGAGAGTTTTGAGGCACGGAGCACAGTAAATGCTGTTCTCCCTCTTTGCTGAGCTCCAGCTGGCTTAAAGGCTTAAGTGCATCCCTGGTAACAACGGGCAGGGTTTATTTTCGAGCTCAGAAGGCCCCCCCGAAGCCTTATGCACAAAGGTATTGTTATTCTGTGGCATGCCCTCCATGAATATGGATGTCCCAGGCAGGAGCGAGAGAGAAGGTCTTCCTGGGAGCATCTCACAGCCGTCACATTCTGTATCATCCTTGAGATGTTCTTTGTGCTCTAAATCCCCCCAAGCTCAGTCACAGCGTTTTCTAGAGGAGTCCACCCAGTTAAGGTGGCTGCGCATCAGCTGGCCGCTCTCTGAGTCCTGGGAGGGGCGCCAGGGCTCCGTCAGGACCCTGTCTGGAGGGGGACACGGCAGGGCCCCTGCTCCGTGCGGGACGCGTCCGGGGGCTGCTGTGTCCAGAGGGGAGGGGCACAACTACCACAGAGAAATCCGCCACCACCTGATGCGAAGAGCTGACTCACTGAAAAGACCCTGATGCTGGCAAAGATTGAGGGCAGGAGGAGAAGTTGAGGATGAGATGGTTGGATGGCATCACCGACTCAATGGAGATGAGTTTGAGTAAACTCTGGGAGTTGGTGATGGACAGGGAGGCCTGGCGTGCTGCAGTCCCTGGGGTAGCAAAGAGTTGCACATGAACGAGCAACTGAACTGGAACTGGAATCCCCTACAATGTGGATTTTCTGTTTGTTTGTTTGGCAGCTCTGCACTGAGTGTGTGATCTTAGTTCCCTGAACAGGGATCAAACCTGTGCCCCCCTGCAGTGGAAGCATGGAATCCTCACCACTGCACCACCAGGGAATGCCCCTTACAATGTTCTTGTCTATTTACCCGAGTACTCTTATAATTTTTGATTTACGAGCATTATTGCCACATTATTTGTTGCAAAAATATACATTATTGTTTATGGAAAAAAAAAAAAGACATCCATCGTAAGCCTGACTTACTGATATAAAGGAGGTGACTTGCAGAGTGCAGAAGTCCTGCGGCTAAATAGCTGAGTTTAATGTCGTTTACTGGGAAGTGGGGGTAAGTTAACCCAACGGACTGGCAAAATCGGGCCTCTCGGACTTACAAACGAGTGTACACTGCTCTTACCAAATCAGGAAAACGGTATGGTGTTTCTAATCAGGCAAGTATTTCTCAAGTGGGAATGTGTTTCCTCAAAAGGGGGCAGCCGAGGTCTCGCTCAGTTTTCTCCAAGTGTCAGCTGAGGAGCTGGCTGCAGATGCAGTTCCTGGGCCCCACCCCGGAGGGCCTGAATGAGAACACCCCGGGACAGGTCCAGGAACCTGGATTTCCCCCCACCCCACACACACTCACCTAGTTGTAGAAATGATCAAAGGCAGAGACAAAGAAAGGTGTAGAAATTTAGGGAGTATCTGTTTCCAAGTTGAGAAAGAATTTAAAAAAATAAATAGATAAGACCCAAGGTTTTCAAGCAACATCAAGAGAAAAGACTATCTGTGCATACAAATTATAAAAGGAGAGTGGTCTTTTTCTCTTGAAAAATTGATCCTTGAAAAACAGGGACCAGTGAGGATCTGTGGCTGTTTTTTCCCAGAAATACAGGGCCCTTCTCCAGGGACGCAGGGGGTTGTTTTGCCCAGCATGGGAGAGAATCAGAAGTGAATCAGCCAACCTCAGAGAAGAGGAAGGTGATGCTCTGACAGCCCAGATGACTTGCCCAGGACGAGGCGGGGAGAAGGGACCTAAGGCCGTGGCTCTGGGCCTTGTCCTCCCCTATAAGCACCTAACCAGCCCCTGAGCCTGCCTGAGGAGAGGCCAACAGAGTCTAAGTTTCCAAAACGAAATCCAATTACAGTGCCAAGTGAACCATCAGGTAGTAATCCAATGCTGGATGCAGGAGCCCCCCGGAGCCACTCAGCACCCCATCCTGCCTCCCTCCCTGTCTCTGTCCTGCTCACGGGACTCCCGTGAGGATCCACTGCTCAACCTACCCACAACTGAATACAAACCAAGACAAAGGCTCCATTCTTCCCAAAAGCCGGCAATGCGAACCAAAAGACGAGGCCAAGAAAACTGAACGCTGTAATTAAAAGGGGCCTTACCTGACTTGATTCCTTTAATGGGGTACGTGGCATGGGCCAGAAAGTTGGGATCGCTGAACATATCTTCCTCATAAACCACAAAGCGCAGAAACGCAAGGTTGGGGTCATAAATCTCAAACGTCACCTTCTCCTGCATTGGGGTCCAAACAGGGCTGAGGCCATTGTCATCTGGAAGAAGATCCAGGCTCTTTCAGGGGCCCCATTTGTCCTGCCCCTTCTCAGCTCACCATCTCTACACCCAGCAGCTTTGGATCTCCTTAGCAGCCGTGTAGATACACATCTAGGCCAAGATCTGATCTGATCTTTTTTTAGTGGCATCACAGACCTGGCCCTCAGTAAGCAGAGCGGACGGGACCACCTCTCCTTAGAGCTCTCCCATCTCAACTCCCTGGCACGTGGGAGGGATGGGAGGTGGACCACAGAGCAACAACACGTTTGTAAGAAAGAAAAGACAAGGTGGGGGCCACATCCCTCGTCTGGTGGGGGAGGTGGGCCAGGCTCTGAACAGGTGGTGGGTTCTGGAGTCCCTGGGGAGAGCCAGCCTCAGGGGGCAGGGAAGAGAGGCGACCTTCACCCTCCACAGGGCCAGCTTCACTGGCCAGTCTGTGAGCTCTTATCCCTGCCTTTTACCAGGGGCCAGCGATCCCAAGCCCAGAAAGGCCCCCAGTTCAGTTCTTCCCAGGCTTCAAGTGGCAGAACAAGCCATTTCTCTGGGCCTCCCCGCCCACTGTGGGCTCAGATCACCCAAGTTTGGCTGCAGCCTTGGGGGCGGGTCAGCCGCATCCTCTCTGAGCCCTGGACTTAGGTGGGGGCTGATCCATAGAGGGGACACTCCAGCGTGATGGGCACAGGGAGCCGCGGCCTCACCCAGGCCTCCTGACGTGGGTGACGGGCTGAGAAACACCGCGGTGGGTCCAGCTCTTGAGTCCCATGCCCTCCGCTGCCCCTCCGAGCTGCCCACAGAGGGCAGGGGCACGACGGGAAAGACCCGGCCACCAGTGCGTTAGTGAAGCCCCGCCAACCAGCACCCCCAATGTGCAACTCAGCTCGCCTGAAGTCTCAGTGAGGGAAGGACCCAGGCAACTTACTCACAACTGTCGTCTTGAACTTGTTGTTGTCATACTCCGCTCCACAGATCTCCACCTCCACAAAGGGACATGCGATGCTTCGTCCGGGTTTGGGGAGATGACGGGCCCCCAGAACCTAGGACCCCAAGAGCCAAGTGTTAGAATTCTTCCGCCCCTCCCCCCTCGCACTCCACCCTGTGCAGAGCTGGAGAGTTCTACATGGGTGGGTTCTCGCTTCCTCATCACTGGTGAGGTGCTACACCCTCCGGGAGCAGACACCCCCACCGCTTCCCTGTTGTGGACGAGGAAACGGGTGAGTGGAGTCAGGGCAGAGTCCCAGGGCCCGCAAGGATGAGCCAGGATCAGAGCCCCGCACCAGACTCAACAGGGAGACCTCCCTGCACACAAGAGTCACAACACCCGGGGGACACCTACAGAGACAGAGTTCGCTCACTCAGTTTCCCAGCTCCTCCAGGGAAAGGATGGGGAGAATGTCCAATTCTTTTTGTAATGAGCCTTTTAAGACCTTTGGTCACATATGCCTCAGTGTCTCTTCCTTAATCTTGTGTGTGTGTGTGTGTGTGTGTGAATCACTTCCATCGTGTCTGGCTCTCTGAGACCCCATGGACTATAGCCCACCAGCCTCCTCTGTCCATGGGATTCTCCAGGCAAGAACACTGGAGTGGGTAGCCATTCCCTTTCCCAAGGGATCTTCCCAACCCAGGGACTGAACCTAGGTCTCCTGAATTACAGGCAGATTCTTTACCATCAGAGCCACCAGGGAAGCCCCCTTAATCTTATGAGAAACACAATTCATTTCCCTACCTTGCATAGTTTCCAAACAGGAGAAAACAGAAACTCTTCACTGAGACACAACGCAATGTCTAAAAGTTGGCTCTGCTTTAAAAAGCTTCCATCCCTCAAAGTGGCCATTGCAGGGATAAGCCCTCTCCTCAGTAAAGAGCAGAGAGCCATGTCGCACCTGTTTTATTTCTCTCTCTCTGACCAGATGCTGACCCTGCTGATCCCAGCAAGAGATGGATCTGTACCTCGCCCCACCAACAACAAGGGGAGGTGACCACGATGGACCTGGGGAGACGCCCTCCCGCCTCTCTGCCCCTGCAACGACCCTGGCGGGCACCACAGTGAAGGTCCTCAACCGTGTCTGGGTGTTGACAGTTCACACAAGGAGGCCAGGCAGAGGGCGGGGCCTTACCTTGACCGTCAGGGTCATCAGGATCTTCTTCTGGGACTCGGGTGGCATGGGGTCGTACTTCTCCGCCCTCATGCTCTCAGGCTGCAGGACGTAGCCCGTCCGCCCATTGAGGGAGAACAGGGCGTGGTTCATCTGCATGTACTTATCTGGGGATGAGAGAGAGCTGCTGCTGAGAGCAGGGCAAGAAAGGGGGCCCCGAGGGGCTCCTCCAGAAGTAATCTCAGGCACACCGACAGATGACTGGATAAAGAAGATGTGACACATGTATACACCAGAATACTACTCAGCCATAAAACAGGAACAAAACTGGGTCATTTGTAGAGAGGTGGATGGACCCAGAGTCTATCACCCAGAGTGAAGTAAGTCCAAGAGAGAAAAACAGGTATCAAATACTGATGCATATATGTGGAATCTAGAAAAACAGCACTGATGACCCTAGGCCAGGAAGAGAGACGCAGATGTAGGGAACGGACATGTGGACACAGCGGGAGACTAGGACTGAGGTGTGTTCACTGCCATCTATAAAACAGATAGCCAGCGGGAACCTGCCGTGTAGTCAGGGAGCTCTGCACGAAGCTCTGCGGTGACCGAGAGGGGTGGGGTGGGAAGTCCAAGAGGGAGGATGTATGTCCACAGACAGCTGATTCACTTCACTGTACAGCTGAAACTAACACAACACTACAAAAGCAACTATACCCCAATAAAAGGTAAAAATCCTTTGAGGTGGCTGTTAAAATAGGTATCTGACTTAAAACTATGGGTTTAAAAATTCATTAAAAACTCATGTTATTGGAAGAAAATTGGATTAAAAAAAAAAGCTCACACTGGGGACAACTTTCCGAGTATGATACAAAGTCCAGAATGTACTCAAAGCTAAACATTTTTACACAGGAGAAAATTTCCATAGAATCTGACATGCTTTAGAAAAATCTGTTTCAGTCCACTGACAGGTAACTTTAACCTATTAAGAAATCTGATAACTGCTGTGAATACCTACACCCCCTTAGAAAAATAAGAAGCACAAATATAGTCTGCAGAAAAGAAAATGCCTATGTTTCTTAAGGATATGAAAAACTGGTTAACTTCTCTGTTACTCAGAGAAGTTACCAGTAAGGGAAGCTCTGACCAGTGTGATACCAGTTTTCACTATCAAAGACAGGCGTTTGCTAAAACTAAGGTGGTGAAGTTAAGCCAGAAAGAGTTTTCATTCCCGCCCACAGTCTCTGTGGAGGTGGTCTGGCAGAGTGTCTTTGCCCAGACACTCCTGGATACCGGCGTGCAGTGGTTTCGCTCGGGGCCAAGTTGCTCAAAGCTGTTGCATCCGCCCTGCACCACAGGTGCTCCCACGCGTGAAGGGAGGTTCACACAAGGTTACGGGGTCAGTGCCATCTGCAACAGCAGTGAAGGGAAGTCACCTCGGCCCGCCTCAGCAGGGCGCCAGTTGAGGACATGAAGGTTCCACTCAGTGGACTTTGACGCAGGCACAAAAACAACACGAGAGACAGTACTGATGAACAGGTCCTCCAAAGAGGCTGGGAGAACCACCACAGTGCCTCTGCACCATGCACGGTAATTAACGCTACCCTCTGCATGAAGAAGTTGGGCGTGTTGGCTTTTTCCAGCAGATGATTATCTCCAGAAGAGAGCCTGAGCAGAAAGCCGCCACAGAGGGATGGCCCCAAAGAGGAGGGGGGCCAGGACATAGCCACGGGACACCTGGATCCAGCTGTGCCTGAAGCTCCACTCCTAGACTTTTAAATTACATGAGCAAACGCATTTCCTTTCCTCCCTGACACCAGACCGACCCCGTGTCTGTCACTTACTATCGAGAAGCCCGCCAAACACAAAGGCCTGGCATGGCCTGTGGTCCCCTTCACCGCTCCACGCAAGGGATGGGACCTCATGCTAGCACGCTGGGTGAACTCTGACGGCTCCTAAGAAAAGCTACGTGCTCCGGCCACCACATCGCACTGGCAGCCCCAGAAGAATGTGCCTGGAATGATGCCCCGTCATAGATTTATTGGCCACAATCAGCCCCCTTTACCTGGAGTCTGGAAATTGAGCGCCACCATCTGGGAGCCACACAGCCAGAGGCGGAAGGGGTCGTAGTTGGACGAGTCCACCCGCTGTCCTTTGGGGTAAACACGGGTCAGACCCTTTTGATTATATTTCAGGAGATCGCCGGGCTTCTGTCTGACGATACTGTCAGCCTTCGTCTCCACGAAGGAGCGGATTTCTCGGAAGTCGGGGTTTTCTGCACAAAGAGAGGGAGTCAACATTTATCCTGTGTCTCGTGGGTTTTTCTTAATGCCACTGGCAGGATGTGCAGGTCATCAAATGCAACCCAGAACCTCTCTCAGAGACGTTCAAGTGGTTGTAACGATCCCCATGTAACTGGTTCTGCAGCGGGCTCTTGCCCTCTGGAGAAGTCTCAGAGATGAAACGGCAGCCCAGGGTTCCCACTGCCTCTTAGTCTAGGATTAATGTAATCTGCTTTTTTGTTTAAAACTACCAGCAGCCTTGTGCAGGAAACCACTAAAGCAATACAGAATACAGTTATAGAAAGGTGTGGTGCAGGAAGGGATCAGCAGGGAGGAGATCTGAGGAGCAGAAGACACAGACAGGGGCCTGGCTTCCCTAGTGAAGGTGTCGCAGACGTGAGATGAGTGAACCCAGCATCTTGATGGAGGGAGAACCGCCCACCCGCAGGAAGGGGAGAGAGAGAGGAGATGGGGTGCCTGTGGAGGGACAATGAATGGGAAGCGGCGTAGAGGGAAACGCAAACAATCCTTGAGCTGTTTGGATAAAGCTCTGCTTTAGGTGGGAGAGCTCCTAAACATGCCGGGCCTGGCCGATTCCAGTTAAGAGCTCCAGCCTCTTGCCCTGGACATCGAGAGGTGCCCAGGGACCAGCCTCCGGGTGACCATGAACTCCGGGGTTTAGGACTGCCTCTCTCTCTGCCCTGGAATTACAGGTTCTCTGGTCTGCCCTGGAATTATAAGCAACTACAGGAGTTGCTTGAAAGGGGAAAGAAAATACGACTAGGACCATTATTAGTGCAAAGAACCTGCTGCTTTGGAAAATGTGGTCAAAGATCCACTTTTGAATTTTCCTGCAGCAGGCCTCCAAAGATATCCAGGTCCTGATCTCTGGAACCTGACTATGTTCTTTCAAAGGGACTTGGCAGATGGAGGGCTTGAAGTGGGGAGATTACCTGGCCCTAAGTAAAACTTTGTACTTGAGAGGTTGAGGGAGATGTGACTACAGAGAAGAGAAGGCAACACGACCACAAAGGTGGGGACTGGAGGGACGTGGCCACAAGCCAAGGAATGCCAGCGGCCACCAGAAGCTGCCGGAGGCCAAGACCAGATCCTCCTCTGGAGGAAGCGGGGGCCCTGCTGACACCTTGATTTCATCTCAGTGATACTGACTTTGGATTTCTGTCCACGACTACGAGAGAATAAACATATGTTGTTCTGCCACCAAATGTGTAGTAATTGGTTATGTCGGCAGGAAAAAAAACAACCAATCCACCCCTTAAGAGGGTTTCTCCTTCTAAAGATACCCAGGAGGGCCTGCTTCAGCAGCACCCTGGCCCCGAGGACACTCTGACGGGGAGGTTCCCACTTGGCACGCAGAGTGAGCAGGTTCCACGGTCACCACGCTGCGTGACAGCGCCGGGCTCGGAAAGGAGCCCGTGTTCGCCAAGCTGGGGAGGCGGCGGCGGCGTACCGAGGTTGTCCTTGGTCTTGCTGGTCGGCTTGCAGTAGACGACGAGGTCCGAGAGCTCGATGGCGATGGACTGGTTCTTCTCCCAGTACTTCATGTTGTTCTCCTGTGTGGAGCCAACCGTCTTTAGTTTCAGCTCTCAAGCTGGCCCCTGGGAAGCCCCACTCTTCCAGCTCACCTGGCGGGCGCCCTCCTCCTCTGAGTCTCTCCCCTGCTTTCCACTTGGCCCTCGCGCATGCGCAAATCACAGTGGCAGAGCGTTTCCCCCCCCCCAACCCCCGCCCTGCTCCCCGCTTCCTCTGCCTGCAGAAATTCTCCACCACACTGCCCGACCCAGGAGCAGCGTGGAGCTCAGTCTCCGACCGCGGCTCTCGAGAATACAGAGGAGAGGGCTCTTTTTCATCACTGCCTCTCTGCTTAACCCTCTTGCTCTCACCCGCCGCCCTATCCGGCCCCCCAAAACCACTCTTAGATCTCATCCAAAACCCTAGTTCTCCAATTCAGGATCTCCGTAGGCCACGGCAGCTTTGTGGCTCACTCACTCCCCTGAACCATGCACTGCTCTGTGCAAAGGGCCCCCGGGGACCAGACCACACGCCGTGGATTTGGGAGCCATTCGCCTCTGGAGGACCCCACAGTCAAGTCCATCCCCATGTCGTGGACAGGCCACTCACTCCACTCCAAACCAGGCCTCCCTCTCAAGCCCTGCCAGCCTCGGACTCATCCTCCCAGGGGCGACAGTGGGGACGGACCCCCTGGGAAGATTATCACGTACAGGTGGCAACATTCAGCATCTGGGGTGGGGGGAGGGGGGTGCTGCCTGGCTCCAGGCATCACACACTGAGGGCTCTATGGATACTATCTAAGCCCCCCCATCCCTGAGAGGAAAACTGTCTCCGTTCCTCAAAGAACCCGAAGCACACAGACAGGGTGAGCGGCCGACCCCAGGCCCCGCAGCAGGCCCGGGCCAAGACCAGAGGCTGAGCAGCAGCCTCACCCGTGTCCCCACTCTGGATCTGTCTCTTCCGTCCACACTCTTGGCCACCCAGTGCCGGAGGAGACCTCTCTGCGGTGCCCCCAGGTTCACACGCCTGGTCCCCCTGAACCACAGCACAGCCCGTCCTGGCCCCTCGCCCCCCTCCCTCTCCGGCAGGCCCATGGGTCCCTCTTCCTCTGGACCCCGCCGCCTCACTCCTTCTCCAGGACGCCTTCCTGGAGACCTCCATCCGGGACCAGGAAAGAGACGCTGTGTCCCCCACACCTTCCGGAATGCCCACAGCCTCACCCAGCCTTGCACCGTCCCTCACCCGACTGTCCCACGCTGGGGCCTCTCAGCACGAGTGTCCAGACCCGTGTCCACCCCCCCAACCCCGAGACAGGTCCCTGGGGAGCAGGACCCCTCACGGGTGGCGAGTCCTCAGGTGACAGGTGGCAAAAGGAGTGTCCCAGCGGTTACCCGGCGGGGACTGGACTCGGGGGCGGGTCTGAAAGCTGGCCCGAGTTGCTGGCTTTGCCAAGTGGGCCAGCCATCGAGCCTCTCTGCCTCAGTTTCCTCATCTGTATGACGGGGCTAACGTGGGTCCCTCCCTGCTGCAGCTACCGTGCGAATTCAAGGAGGCAGCCTCTCCCCTCGCTGGGCATGTGAGAAACAAGGGTACCACACGGACGGCCCCAGCGACGCCTTTCCAGGCCAAGGACAGGAGCGTCCACTGTTTAAATAAGCGGGGGAGGACAGCCGAAGTCTGCTGTGAGAATGCCTTCACCCAGGACCGCCGACGAAAGTCCCGAGGCCCCGGTGAACCCCAGCAGTGACCAGCAAACAAGCCCGTCACCTGAGCCCGGGCAGCAACCACCGCACCGGGGCAGATGGGAACCTGAAATCTGCCGAGTTCATCTAAGCACACCCAGCTTCCACCAGCAGCTCCCACACGCCCTGAAGCCCCGAGGCACAGAACAAGCTGCACCGGTGAGGCTCAGAGGGCTGGTGCGGCGGGGCAGGCATGGAGCAGAGACGGCGTCAGTCAGTCCATGGCCAAGGCTTCAGGGAGACTGAAGCCTCGGCTCAGCTCAAACCTCAGGCGTGCTCTCCTAGTCCCTACGTCAACCTGGCGTGGTCTTCTTGGTACACAATCTTCACCACAGGCTGTTTGGGGAGAGGAAACCCTGGTAATGACACAGCTCACTTCTAGTGACGATACAACCGCTTTAAAGTCAGGTTAGGGCGAGGCAAGCCACACCGGTGTCAGCGCAGGGACCCCCGGCCTCACAGAACACAAAGCAACGAAAGATTATAGAGCATCACTTTTTCTCTCAACTTCAGCAGAAAGCAGTATCAATTCAAGTTAAAACACCGGCTGCTACTTCAAAACTGTGCAACAGTTCCTTTCCAGGCCCATAGAGTTTTGCCCAGAGGCTGTCCCAGAGTTTGGCATCACAGCACCCTTCATTGGTCAGGCTTTGGAAACTAACTAGACAGACCTCAGTGACTGATCTTTTGCCGTCGACTGAAAGAAGCCAGAGATATGTAAAGTTACAGGGCCCTGGGCAGGTTCTCAGGGCCTCGGTGAGGAGCTCCCAGGAGTGAGTTGAGGGCACAGCTCATGCTTGTTTCCCAGTGGCAGGATGGATCCACCTTCCTTGTTCCCAGGCCAGCCGCTCCTACAGCTGGCTGTGCCGAGCACAGAACCTTGGTCACTTCTGCTGCCTGATTTTGTTTTGTTTTTTGAACATTCATAACCAATATGAGAAGGCTCCTCTGTCCATGGACTTCTCCGGGCAAGAATACTGGAGTGGGATGCCATTTCCTTCTCCAGGGGCTCTTCCTGACCCAGGGATCAAACCCGGGTCTCCCGCATCGCAGGGAGACTCTTTACTGACTGAGCCACCAGGGAAATCACCACGAGAAGACTTAGCAGATGTAAACGCTACTTTAAAAGGAATGTAGACCAAAGGCAGAGAACAGCAGCCTTGAAGAGCTAGGCTTAGCTTCAAAAGCCTTCCTGTGGTGGGGAATAAGGGAGACAATCTTCCAGTGAAGTCGCGTTTTCCTCCAGAAGAAACAGAGAGAGCCAGGGCTCCCCAGGTGGTGCCAGTGGTAAAGAACCTGCCTGCCAATTCAGAAGACCTGAGAGACACGGGTTCGAGCCCTACGTTGGGAAGATCCTCTGGTGGAAGGTGTGGCAACGCACTCCAGAATTCTTAGGCCTGGAGAATCCCCGTGGACAGAGGAGCATGGAGGGCTACAGCCCATGGGGTTGCGAAGAGTCGGACATGACTGAAGCGACTTAGCAGGCAGGAAGCACCAGGCCAGAGAGTGTCACAGCCCCACACAGGCTTGAGTGCCTGAGAATAAGTCCACAGGAATGGTGGCTAAACGCTTTCTCATTAGCCCATTTCTCTATTTGCAGCCAGAGCGGCCCAGAACGTCACACACTAGAACACGCTCAGAGGACCACCGGCTGGCAAACAGTGCCATTCAGATCACGATGACAACCACTCAACCGACAGTGAAAAACACACCTGGAAGAAGACGGGGGAAAACATCTTTCAGATGAACCCCAGGACAGTGGCGCCCCACCCCTGTGCTCGGAGAGGTACTGCACTGGAGGCGCAAGAGCAGAGATGCGACGGCCCCGGAAAGGTGGGAGCAGCCTTGCTGGCCACAAGCTCGTGGTTCATCCCAAGTGACTGACGTGACGGCGTGACAAGCCTTGCAAAGAGCAAGGACCCGTACATAAAGCCTCTTGACGAGGATCTAGGATGGGAGGAAGATGGGAGGCATGCCAGGGAAGGTGCCCATCCGGACAGCCCTCAACA
Source organism: Dama dama (assembly GCF_033118175.1). NCBI lineage: Eukaryota > Metazoa > Chordata > Mammalia > Artiodactyla > Cervidae > Dama > Dama dama. Next base: position 14,551,231 of record NC_083684.1, on the reverse strand, counting down.
CAGAGTCTTGTAAAGAGGTCTTTACTCCAGGGTGTTGAAAAGATGAGTCCCGGGGCCTCTAGTGACCAGAGACTGTCCAACTGTGAAGTCGCCCCCAGCAGGGAGAAGAAAAGATCAGGCCAAGTACACTGGAGGAGGGAGACTCGTCGACTGTAAGCAGAGGCCAGAGGGGTCTGGGAGATCCTGAGAAAGTTCTGGAGTCAGTCCTTTGGGTCAGGACCTGCCTGAGAAGCAGCTGGGCACACGGGGAACCCTAAAGCTTCTTCCCGGCTCCGTGGCCACAAGAAAGAGCAGACAGCCCCTTGCTCCATCATCCCAGAGACGGCAGCACGTCCCCAGGTCCTCCAGGCACGACGGCAGAGTGATCATGAAACACCACCACGAGACGCAGCCCCCCAGGAAGACCCACCGCCCCCTTCCAATCCGCAATGCTCCTGCCCCCTCCCTGCCACTTCCCCCCAAATTCTCTGTGGCTGCGGGGCCTGCTCCTCCTGCGGCCTGGACCCACCCGCACCTCGGCAGAGGACCAGGCCCAGCGGAGCCCGGGTGCCCAGGCTTACCTTGGTGTCCATCTTCCAGGTGATCTCCCGGATGCTCTGGAACCACTCAAACAGCTCCTCCACGCTGTCCGTGGCAAACTCTACTGGAGGGTCGCCCTGCTTCTTGGGCTCCAAGATAAAGACGAAAGGCTTCTGGTTCTTCCCGTGTGGGGCTTTTACTTTGGGAAAAGGATAACAAAAGTCCTGATCAGCCTGACAGAAGGCCAAGATGACCAAACTTCTAGTTCCCAGGTCACTTCTCTTACGACCCCAAGCTGACCATCACTGTGGATGTCGGGGCTGACTGGGACGTCTACCTTGGATCAGGTAGTGGTGTGGGTCTTAATGCGGGTCTTAAATGTGAATGTAACCCTATCTGGGAATGGGGGTCTGCGCAGACGTACAGAAGGATCTCAGGAGATCATCCCTGCCTTCCAGGAGGACCCTAAACCTGAGAACCAGTATCCTCATCACAGGAAGGAGAGGAAGAGGGAGCCCGAGACACCGAGGAGTCAGCTGGCCATCGAAGATGGAGACAGAGACTGCAGTAACGGGCATAGGGCACGCATGGCCAGCAGCCCCGAGAAGCTAGGTATGGAATCGGTTCTCTCTGCAGAGAAAGTATGTTCTAGAAAGAGAAAATGATGGCTACAAGAGGAAAAACTAAAATCTCTGGGCTCATCTGCCAGGCAGTGCTCTAAGTAGAACACATCCCACTGTATCTTATTTCATCCTCGTCACAGCTTTTTGGGGTGCTTCTCCCGTTCTGCCCATCTCACGGGGGAGACGACAGAGACTTGTTGAGGCAGAGGAGCCCATGGAAGGTCGCAGAGCTGGCAGCGGCCAAAGCTGAGGCTCCACTCAGACCTGACTCCCCTCCCCTGAGCCACAGGCCTGCGCTCTGAAGATGCAGCCCGCGGTGATGCGAAGGGCGACAGGGGGGAGAACAGCGCTCCAAATGCCCTGGCTCCAGTGGGGCTGCTCAGTCCTGTCCCGCTCTTTGTGACCCCGTGGACTGTAGCCCGCCAGGCGCCTCTGTCCATGGAATTCTCTAGGCAGGAATACTGGAGTGGGTTGCCATTTCCTTCTCCAGGGGAGCTTCCCGAGGCAGGAATCAAACCCAGGTCTCCCACATTGCAAGCAGACAACCATCTACACCACCAGGGAAGCCCTGGATCCAGTCCATCCCATAACTCGCAGCGGAACCCCAGGCAGCTCCTGTGGTCACTACGGGGCTTGCTTTTCTCACCCATTAACAGGAGTAAGAGTCCTTCTCCCACTTGCTGAGGCTAATGGACTGAAGGGCTGCGGTGGGCTGGTGTCGGGGTGGGAGGAGCAGAGGACACGGAAGCCGGCTCTGGAAACCTAGGCAGCCCCAGAGAAGCAAGCTGCTGTGGCTTCTTGCCCAGAAAGCCTCTCCTCACTGCTCCCTTCCATCTTAAAAGGCCCCAGAAGCAGCGCAGATCACACCCCTGCCACCATGGGCCCATTGAGGCCGTGGGCTCCCTCCTGCCCCAGGCTCCGAGGGTGGAGGCCAGGCTTCCTGTCGCCCAGCTGAGCTGAAGGAAGCTGCAGCCTTGGGGGCGGGGGGGTTATGACAGGCGCAGGGTCTCACAGGGCCTGAGAGGTGGAGCTGGGCTGAGAGCCAGACACCCCCAACTCCACACTCCACTGCACGAATGTCTCAGCTCCTCCAAGAGAAGCCCAGGGGACCCAGGCGGGGCCCTGAAATAAGGAAGACGGTGTTGGGAGTAACAGCAGCCCACACCCGTCCGGCACTTGTTATGTATGCACCAGAATGTTTTCACACTTTACAGATGTTAATAGCGTAACAATCTATGAGACATAAGATGAAGTCATTGACCAACCTGGCCCAGTACTCAGCTTCAGTACCCGAGCTGAGGCTAGAAAGCCCCGCCCCCTGCCCGGGACAGTCCAAAGGGGAGGGTGGGGGGCGGGGCGGGGACCTGGGTGGGAATCCAGGCTGAGACCACATGTGCACATACCAACATTATAGATGTTGAGATTCAGGATTCCTCTGCAAAGGGACCCTAAGGGATTGTCTTCAATAATCTGTGAAGAAACAAGACATAACTCACGTTCGTCTTAACGGGAATAATAAAAAGATAACCAGTTTCCAAAGCACACCGTTTAGCAGAGACACTGCCTGTGGAACTGTTTAAAATGCATTTTCATTACAGGCTACGTCCATGGGGAGAGAGCTAAATAATGAAGCCTGTTGCTGACGGGGACCCAGCGGCGAGTAGGTGCCGGCAGGTTCAGCATTTCATTTCCCAACCTGTAAAAACGTGCCTTGTGCAGTCTAGAGCAGGTTTCGAAGTGTTTCCACAGATCTGGTGTCAAAAAAAACACCGTAGACCCTTTCTTCTGACATTACTATGAAATGGGACTGGTCTCCTTTTCCAGCCCAGCTCAAGAACCTTCTGTGGCTCCCTGTGTCCTACAGAACCATCACCTAAGCTCTGCAGTCTGGCCTCCAGGCTTTCTGCTCCATCTGCCAGCTCTTCCTTCCACTGCACATTTTCCATCCTGGAGGCCAGATGAGATGGGAGTATCTTGGTCTCTGTAAAGTTGGTAGAACTGTGTATCTGCCCATTGCATGGACCATCCCCACCCTCCACCGGGCTAATGCTGACTGTGGGTAAAGGGCAATGTGGTTCAGACACAGCTGGGAGGATCATGTCTCTGCCTCAGGGCGAGCACAGTTTCCACCACCACCCCTTGGCTCAGGCCATACCTCCCACCTGGAATTCCCTCCTGCCAGTCTCTCGCTGTTGAACTCTAACTTGACTTTTAACGCTCAAAGGTCCCTTCCTCCATGCAGCCTTCCCTGACTGCCCCAACTCTCTCAGAAGAAAGTCTAAGATTTCAGCCTCGGTGTACTGCTGTCACCTTGAAAGTACCTGCTCTTCAAGCTTTCTGAGCAAGAGGCAGTGAGGAGTAGAAACCAGGTTTGCAACGTCACCAGGAGAGCTTCCCCTCACCCCGCACATGGGCCAGCTTGCTTACTCACACCGAACACGTTCTGAACGTCTGGCTGGCCAAGCTAAAAGTGTTTCATCTGCAAGTCGGTTTAAGCAAAGGACAAATTCCCTGTCTGGCCGTTTTCACTCTGGAGGGAATCCTCCTGCATATGCAAAGCCTTCCAGCCCAGCACAACCTGATTTAAACCTGTCTGTCTGTTCAAGTGACTTTCACCCACAACTCGGGGACAGTCCTGATTTCCCCATCACTCTGCTGTCCCTGGTCCGGAGCTCAGGGCAACGCGTGCAAAAATGTGTCCACGGAGCTCCCAGAACAGGATCGGTGGGTCCCTCCCTGCTACGAACGATGGAGACTCACTTGCTTATCCGCCTCCTCCCCTTCCATTGGTGAAATGTCCTCGACGTAATTGGACGGGAAGTACTGCTGGATTCTGGTTCCATAGTCTCCTTTCCACCTACAGAAACACAGAAGGCATTGTCAGGAAGCCTGGGCCAAGCAGTGTTAACCCTCATTACTGCTCGCTAGCTCCCTGCTGCTGGCGGCAGGAGGGAGGCGGCCAGTGACCGGGTGACCAGGGGAGGGGGGTCATCAGCTGTGGTCCTCTGCTGTTTCCACCAGCAGTGACTGCTGGGGCTCACCCTTCCCTGACCGTGATCCCAGTGTTTGGTCAGACCACCGAGTCCAAAGTTTCAGTGCTTTAAGTGGGCATCAGATACTGTACAAGACAAAAGCTTGGCTCTGGCGGAGGCCCAACCCCTTCAGGGACGGCTGTGAATTTAGAGACAGGGGTGGGGGTAAGGAAGGGTCTGCTGTCAGATGGTCTGGACTTGAGTCCCAGCTCTACCACCAACTGCACCAGTGCCCTGAGCCTCAGACCCTCCATCTGGTGTGGGGGTGGTCCCCGCGTCCCCCTCTGAGGACCTTACTGGGACCATAGGAGTTAACATCGTCTTGCGTTTACATGTGAAGCGCTCCATAGTGCTAATTCTCGTTATTCAGCTAAAACTGTGCCCCCACCCCTGACATTCCCACCTTGGTAGCAACACTAATAACATGAGACATTATAGACCTTTGTACGTGTCTTGACTCAAGCAAACTGGCCGCACCTCCAAGATGCCCGCAAGTCTGATGCCTGGACTGGATCCTCCTCCAAGCCCTCCCATGGCCCACTTTCTGAAGTCAGGGGGCTCCTTCCAGAATGCACCTCTGACCCACCACACCGAGGCCTTCAAAATCAAGCCTAGACTGTGTAGCTTGGCCATCATAATGCTCTAACCCAGGGACCTCAACTCCTGCCTGTCTCTGCCTTGAACCTGATATTCATTCCAGACCGTCTGTGGCCCACTCCCCACATGGCCCTGCCATGCTCTCTACCTTCTATGCCATAGTCCAAGCCCTCTAAAGCCACCTAACAATTTAAGACTCAGCCGCGGTCTTCCTCTTCCAGGGAGCCTTCCCTGACTGCCACCAGGCTGAGAGCTCTTCCTCTGTGCTCCCTGGGATCTTTCCCCCAGCTGTCAAAGCAGTCCACACCTTACATTAACCTACAGTTACCGATCAGTTTCCCTTCTACATGCGAACTTCCTCAGTCTTAATCAAATCTACACTTGGGGGCACTTCACACATTACTGACTGGAAACATATTAACTCCACAGGCATGAGTTTCTGCAAAAATCCCCTGGTCAATAATGTGTTAACAAATGTTTGCTGACCTGAATAAGCAGAGAGGACTGACTGTCCCACGGCCTGGTGGAAACAGAATTGCCAGCTGTGAGGCCGTTTCACATTCTCTTTTCAACCTTCATTTCTCCAGACCCATCTCCAGCAAAGTCTGGCTGAATGGGCAACGGTATGGACCATGTGCCCAGAACTGGGTAGTTTACACCTACGGTCCAGGTGTAATTATTAACTATGCATTCCCTTCACTCTCAAATGCATCCCGGTTTAAACAAAAATGATTTGGTCCTCTAATCTGGAAGGATGCAAAAAAAATGTGGTCCGAGGCAGGCATCCCTCTAGGTAGCAATCTTGACAGCAGGGAGAGAATAAGCAATGAGGGCACCTCAGAAGGGCCTATGGCTTACCCTCAGTCCCTTGCTAACAGCACTTACTTCAGTCTCTTAACCCATCTTGAGACAAAATCCTCTGCAGATCCAGGTAAGCAATGGGTTTGGAAAGAGGGTATTCTCCAAATTAAAAGAAAAAAAAAAAACTTGGTAAACCTCTGGATCTAGCACATGAGTGCGCAGAGTGTGGCCTCTTGAGTCAGAAGGCCTAGCTTCAAATCTCAGGCTGCTATGTGACCCTGGACAAGTTCCTGCTTCACTGTGCCTCAAGTGTCCTCATCTGTAAAAGGAGGGAAGAAGAGAAGCAACCTTACAGGGTCACTGTGTCGATCCCATGAATGATTTCAAATGAAGTCCTTAAGACGGTGCTGACACTGCTCCTTTTGAGTTGCTATTCAGATTTCTAGTCAGGACCGGCTATCTTCCGAGAGGAAGACGCACCAATTTTATGAGGTGCCTGAGTCTCTGCAAGGGCTCGTAGTTATGAACAATCCTTACTGCTCTAAGATAGGAACCATCCCATGAAACCACCTGCTGAGGGAACCTATGGGTGGGCAGAGAATTCTTCTCCCTGGGTGAAAAAAAAAGGGGGAAGAGAGAACTCAACTGTCACACACCCCGGTGCCTTTGGCCTGAAAATGCACCTCTTTAATCCACGATGGGGCCACTGCACAGGGCACGGGACTATGCAATAGCACAAGAATTTGAATTTAAAACGCACAGGCTTGCATAATGGGAACAGCTTGTGGTGTTCAGTAGCTGAACTTTGGAAAGCCTCATTCACTGCATCTATTCATTGCCCATGGGATTCTCCAGGCATGAGTACTGGAGTGGGTTGCCATGCCCTCCTCCACAGTATCTTCCCAATCCAGGGATGGAACCCACCACATCTTTTATGACTCCTGTGTTGGAGGCAGGTTCTTTACCACTAGCACCACCTGGGAAGCCCACATAAAGCAGAGATAATCACAGTCATAACCCTGCAGGGCTGTAACAAGAATTTGCTTAATGTATGAAAGCAATTAGCATAGTGCTTGCCACACAGTAAGACCTCAATAAATGGTAGCTGCTATTATAATTAAGATAATATGTAGTATGACATATATTAATAAATGACATCATCATAATTGCTATTGCTGTTTACCCACTTTTGCAAATAGAGCATGTATTGGTCACCTCCCCAGAGAAAGTATGACACGTCAAAGCCAGGCCAGAACAGGAGATACGGGGGTCAGGGTTCAGCCAGCGCTTGAGTCTCACTGCTAGAAAGGGACAGGTCGAGGGGCCCAGCTTCCCTCAGCCTTACCAGCCCCCAGGCTCCTTGGAGACGTTGTGGATGAGGGCACCACGGCAAAAGCTCAGCTCATCGCTCTGCTTGGCTCTGTAATCATACAGAGCTTTCACGGTTCTCTGAGGCTTTCAGGGAAAACAAGAAGGTAAAGGGTCAGGCCAGGCAACAGAACAGGGAGGCAGCTGCACTTTCTGGCACATTTGGTTCTTCTCAAAACAGAGGGCGGCTTTAGTCCAGGGTTATGGCGCCATCTGGTGGCAAAGGGCTTGCATTGCCAGGGAGCCACAAGTTCAGTTCAGTTCAGTCAGCCTCAGGATCAGTCCTTCCAATGAACACCCAGGGCTGATCTCCTCTAGGATGGACTGGTTGGATCTCCTTGCAGTCCAAGGGACTCTCAAGAGTCTTCTCCAACACCACAGTTCAAAAGCATCAATTTTTCGGCGCTCAGCTATCTTCACAGTCCAACTCTCACATCCATACATGACTACTGGAAAAATCATAGCCTTGACTGGACAGACCTTTGTTGGCAAAGTAATGTCTCTGCTTTTTAATATGCTATCTAGGTTGGTCATAACTTTCCTTTAGGAATGCCTAAATCAGAGCCTAGGTTTTTCCAGTAGTCGTGTACAGATGTCAGAGTTGGCCCACAAAGAAGGCTGAGCACCAAAGAATTGATGCTTTCAAACTGTGGTGCCAGATAAGACTCTTGAGAGTCCCCTGGACTGCAAGGACATCAAACCAGTCCATCCTAAAGGAAATCAACCCTGAATAATCATTGGAAGGACTGATGCTGAAGCTCCAATACTTTGGCCACCTGATGCAAAAAGCTGACTCTATTGGAAAAGACCCTGATGCTGGGAAAGATTGAAGGTGGGAGGAGAAGGGGGCGACAGAGGATGAGATGGTTGGATGGCATCACTGACTCAATGGACATGAGTTTGAGCAAACTCCGGGAGATGATGAAGGACAGGAAAGCCTGGGATGATGCAATCCATGGGTCGCAAAAAGTTGGCCACAACTGAGCATCTGAATAGCAAAGGGCATCTCAGCATAAGCCGGTATTTCCTCAACAAAGGAAGGACATGCCTTTGAGGAACCACGCCCACCACCTCTGAAGTTCTCACTACCCATGTTCACCAGCCCACTCAGCAGTTCAAGCTCAACACCATTTCTGGCGGCCCCCGAGCCTCACCAGCATTTTTACCGGGGACGCCCTGACATTTGGGATGCTGGCATTCTGCAGTGCCCGAGGTGCTCCTCCATGAAAGCACCAAGTGCGGCCTCGCACGGGCAGAAACAGGACAGAACCGAGTGCAGAGCGCCTCCTCCGCGATTTGCTGCTGGGCAAGCACAACCCACGGCAAAATGAGCACCCACACAGCAAGCAGACGCTTAACAGGAAAACCTCCAAAACGGCCAACCTGCTTACATCAGCAGCGTCCCCTCCTCCGACACAAGGAAGTGGGAATGGGGGTTTTCACAAGGAATCCATAAAACTGCTCCTCAAGAGCACGGGGCTCTGAAGTCAGACATGTGGTTCAAATCCTCGGTTTGCCCCTTCTGTCTGTTTCCCCATCTATGAAATAGGGATTGAAACACTGCATACTTCACAGGGTCATTGAGACTATTAAGTGAGATAACACACGCGAGGATAAAAATGACAACAGTGAGCATTTCTTAAGTTCTTACTACAGTCAAAGCCCTGTTTTGGACCTTTTATCTACAGTATCTCCTCTAATCCTCACAATCCTAACAGGCAGGGAGTAGTGATGGTATCCCATTTTACAGACGAGGAAATAGAGGTCCAGAGAGATGAAGCATCCTTGGCCAAAGTCAACCACCTGGCAAGTGGCTGAGCAGAGAAAGACTCCATTAAAGTGAGTTACCACCATAGTCTGTGATGCTTACAGTGTGGGTTCTGTAAGCTTTGCCATGGGAACTCCAACCAGAGCTTTTGAACTTGACTCCTCAACCTTCACACAGAGCCAGCTCTTCTGTGCATCCTGCTCCAAGGGCAGACCGGACAAGTTGTGTCTTTCCCCAGGAAACTCTACAGGTCGCTGCCAGACTCCAAGGCCACGAGGAAGGTACAGCCAGGGGCAGAGAGGGTGCCACATGATGGCGTCTACAAGGAGTGCGTCTCCAGCCTGAGGGATGGCAGGAGAGGTCCTCATGTCAGGTCCCTCGTGAGCTAGAGAAATGAGCCACCCATCGCGTGACCAAGCAGGCATGCGGCACCGCAGTGGCTACAAGCGCATGTCTGGGAGCATCCAAATCCTAGCTCCACACTCACATCAACCATTCAACTACTGTGTACCTCAGTTGTCTCACCTGTACAATGGGCACAAAAATGGCACCTAATGCCTGGGGCTGTTAGAGGTAATGAGCCATCAGGTGCTTACCTCAATGCTCGCTGTGCGGTCATCAATATGTGCCACCTGTCAATACTGACCTCATCACTCCAGTTCTAAGAACTCATCCAAAGGACATAAAGAGAAAGACACAAAACCTCACAGGTGAAGAAATCATTTTAGTGTTAACGAGAAGAGCTCAGCCTAGAGACAACCCAAATGGCCATTGATGGAGACACAGCTAAAGGGCCCAGTTACCTAGAATATTGTACAGCATAAACAATATTCTCTTTTTAAGTTACAATTCTACTCCGGGTTCAGTTCAGTTGCTCAGTCATGTCCGACTCTTTGCGACCCCATGGACTGCAACACGCTAGGCTTCCCTGTCCAGGTAGCGCATCAAAAGTGCGTGGCCCACCAGGCTCAACAAAAAATGGTCATTATGTAGATCAGCAGTGAAGAAACTCACTCGTGGCTGAGCGGCAGATGAATGAAGAAAAGAAATGGCAGGTGCTGGGGTGGGGCTGTAAAACATATCTCCCCGCGGACAAGGACCAGCGGGGACGCAACACCCACAGGTGCAGACGGCTACCGCATCAGGATGGTGAGACCAGGCCGGACGGTTTTCCCTGCTTTTAAAGTGTTTCCCTTTTCATTATTACATCATTTTTCAATCACAAGAAGAATAACTGTATTTTGAGGCACTCGCCACAGTCTAGCAGCTTGCACTCAAACTCCGCATATGATCGTGTTTTACTAGGCTCACTGGGTATAGGGAGACTTCCTCTACATACCTTGGTATAGTTACCAGGGTTTAATAATGGGGAGATTTCACATCAAACATCCAGATTACTGGCTTGTCTCGAGAAATCAGAAGACCCCGCCTGGTCTCTGAAATGGCAGCTGCTGACGGGGGTGGCTGCTCTCGAGATGGGTGCATCCTCGGTTTACCATGATCTCCACCATCCCCCGACATCTGCCTGACGTGAGGCCATGTCATTCTCATAACCAAAGCATCTGTCAGTTCTAATAAATGCTTTTTTTTCTATTTGGCTAAGTCCCCTAATGCACTTCACACCCGGTGCCATGCACCCACAATTTTTCAAGACTTCACTGCTTGCTGAAAGGGATTTGCATTGGACAAGGAGTTTTAAGTTTAAAAGAAAATCTCCGGATTGCTACAGAGCCCACCAGCAGGGTGTCCCTTCCAAAGCGAGAACTGTACACTAATCACAGACAGGACAGCCCCGCCAAATGGAAAACTCGGCAGCATTGCTCCTCTGCAGGCTCCAGCTGAATTTAAGATGAAACCGGGAGCTTCAGGCTAACAGTAAAATCCAGCCCTACCTGCGTGAAATGATTCAGCAGCCAGGGTGGGAATACGAGATAGCGTGCACACGGCAGAGGGGTCGCTGAACCAAATGGAATTTATAAACACCACAGGCTCAGTCAGTGAGCAAGGAACATCTGAAAAGACTTTTAATTAAAAGCTGTTGGGCCCAAAGGTGGTTCATCAAACTTCAGAATTTTAGCAAGGCTCAGTCACATTTGGATGGAATTCTATTAACCTCTTCCCTGAAACTAGATGTCACATTGTCAATCGTCATTTCTTCTCCCCTCCAAAAATTTTTTGGCAGAGTTTTCCAAAACGTTCCCTTGCCCTGTTTTAACTGGGGGATAGACCCTACGTCAATCTGTTTGTTGTTATTTAATCACTAGGTCGTGTCCAGCTCTTCTGCAACCCCATGGCTGTGGCCTGACAGGCTCCTCTGTCTATGGTATTGTCCAGGCTAGAATACTGGACTGGTTGCCATTTCCTTCTCCAGGGGATCTTCCTGATCCAGAGACTGAACCCACATCTCCTGCGTTGGCAGGCGATTTCTTTACCAATGAACCACCTGAGAAGACCCATGTCAGTCTAGTGAGTAGGTAATAGTGTGAATCAGAAGTTTGCACTATACCATTGAAGGATTGATTTCACTGGGATCCACATACATTCTGCTGACGTCATAGAGGGAGTTTATATCTCTTTCCTGAAAAAGAAGAGAGAAAAATAAATGGAATCACTCAAGCTCCCAGAACAGCCCTAACTTAGAACAAGGATTCTTCTAGGCATCCTCATGGTTTCCTGCCCTCTAACAGAAGAGCTGAAACCTCAGTTTGTTCACCTTGTGGGTAGAACCAGTAAGAAGCTATTAAGAAGTTCCCCAAAACTTGGAAATCTTACCCCAGAATCAGAGAGACCCCTATGCAGGCCTACCCCATGCCAGGCGCCATCCTCCTTTTTCAAAACACAAGATCTGAGATGCTCTGGTGTCCTGGAGCAAGCTCACCACTCTTCCTGACCCATGTTCAATGTCGGCAGCTTGAAACTGGCCACCACAGGAGTGGTGAAACTGGCAAATGCCACAAAGCAGGGCTTCTCTCCGCAGAGCGGGTAGTAAACCTTCACCAGCACACACTGGAGACCCCTCCTGCCCTTCCCCAGCCCCCACTGGGCGGCACCCCCACCCCACACTGCAGTCCTGTGCCTGCCTGCCCCCCACCTGGAACCCGCCTCCTTCACAGCTCCCAGCCGCTCCGCCCCCGGCTGCCTTCCCACCCTCTGCAGGAGGCCCGCTCCCAACTCCCTGGCCCCAGTCTGATGCAGTGCCCACCCCACAGCGCCCCATCCTGTTCTCGTCTTCACTGTAACTCACCCTGCCCGGGAGCATCATAGTTACGTGACTGTGTCACCCGCTCCCCTTTCTAGGACCTGAATGTCCCAAGGGCTCAAGGTGTTCCACCGTGCTCTCCCCGCATCCAGACACACGGTTCCTGACGCGTGCCTGGTGCACAATCTCTTTTCAATGAAGTACTGAATCTATCTGATAGGAACTGGGACATGGTGATCAGACTGCCTCCCTTCACCACTCAGAACCTCCCAGTGGGGACTTCCCTGGTGGTCCGGATATCACTTCCACTGCATGGGCTGCAGGTTCAATCCCTGGTCAGGGAACTAAGATACTGTGTGCTTGCATGGCATGGACCAAAAAAAGAAAAGAACAACTCTCTGATAGCTCAGAATAAAAGCCCCTGTGTATGGCCCCACTCCACACAGTTCCGTCCTTATTTAGTTCTGCCCCAACCCTGGACCACTTAGGCCCAGCCATGCCAGCTTCTCCTCTTTGTCCCCACACATGCTCTCACCTCAGGACCTTTGCACTGACTGTTCTTTCCTCCTCCTCACAGCTGCAGGCTGTCTCCTCCACCTCCCAGCGTGTCTGCCCACGTCTCCTCATCAGCAAGTCCCTCCTGAGCACCCCCGAGAACTGCGGCCCCTTCCCCATCATCTACCCACTTAGCCACCTGTCTCAGCGTGTTGTTCTCTGGAGCACTTATGATCCTACCAGCTGACACGTGCTCTGACAGTTCTTCATCTCGTGTGTCGTCTGTCTCCCCCACACTGGACTATAAGACCACGGGGCATTGTCTGCGTCCACTCTGCAGCTTTGGACCCAGAGCCGTGCGGGGTGCATGTACGTGCTGGATCAAGGTTTGCTGAATGAACCAGCAGGTGAACCGTAACCTCAGGATATCCCACCGTGTCCCGGGCGGGTCAGCCACCCACCATGTTGTAGCGCTCCAGGAGCTCGGGGGTCACGGGGTAGCGCAATTTCATCTTCCGGTAGAGCGCGTGCTTCTCGTAGTAGCTGACCAGCTCCACGAGGCTCTCGAAGTAGGCGGAGGTGCCCAGCACGAAGTGCCGGCCGTCTCGGTTGATGCGACAGTGCTTCACCTTGCCCCTGGCCCTGGGGGGAGACCACGGGGCTGACATCCCGCAGCCGGGTGACGGCCACACGAGCCCACCAATGGGAAACAGCCCGGTCACCCATCCTGGGGCACCAGACAGACCGACGTGGTGGGACTTCCCTGGGGCCCCGGTGGGTTATCTCCACACTTCCAACGCGAGGGGCACAGGTTTGAGCCCTGGTCAGGCAACCAGGATCACACATGCCATGCGGTGAGGTCAAAAGAGTATCTGAAGGGCCTTCCCTGGTGGCTCAGCGGCTAAGACTCTGCACTCCCAATGCAGATACCCTGAGTTCAATCCCTGGTCCAGGAACTAGATCCCACATGCTGCAACTAAGACTTGGCAAAGCTAAATAAATGAATAAATATTTTTTTAAGTATTTGAAAAAATATTAATTAATTTAAAAATAAATAAATAAAAATAAATAGGTGAGGCCTTGAAGGCAGCCCAGTGTCCGGAACATCACTTGGGAACTCAACCTTTGGAACCCAGTGTTCTACTATCATCACCAAGAACACGCAAGGAAACCCTGCAAATGGGGAGATGGAGGGACCGTTTGATGACCCTCCCTCATACTGCTTTTGGTGGAAATTGGAGGACGCAGGTGTCTCGGGGCTGAATTAACACCGAGAACCACGGCCCTGAGACGGCTGGTCCACACGGCCTCCCCACTGGCGGGCAGTGGCAGCGGCGGCTGGGAGGAGACCAGGGCTGCATCGCCACCCATCCGGGTTGCCAGTGCTGCTGGGGTGCAAACTCCAGCTCCGCCACTAACGGGCTGCCGGTTTTCAGCAGGTCGTTCCTTGCCCTGTGCCTCAGTTTCCTCCTCCAAAAAGTATCGGTGTGGGTCAAGCTCACCCCACAGAGTTGTGGGAAGATTAAATGAATCAGTGTAAAACACATTCCTCTCGGGAACACAGAACAGTGGCTGGCATGCTGAAAGTACACAGTATTAGCGCAGCCTGCTTCTGCTCTCCTTATTACTGTGACTGTCCCCATCGTAGCTGACACTCTGGACAGAGGACCCTGGGTCCAGCGTCCACCTGCAGTTCCCCCTTTCTTCTCCCAGCTGCCCCTCCCAGGCGCGGCTGCAGCCCAGGGGCTTACCTGAAGGTGATGGCGTAGGAGTCGGCGCCCTCCCGCCTCCGGATGAGGAAGGCCCCGTCCCGGGGCACCCGCATCAGCATGTCCTCCGCCTCCCCGCGGCTCAGCCCGTCATAGTACCACCTGCAGCACAGGCCGGGACGGCCAGGGGAGAGGCCGCTGAGACGCAGCGGAGGGGGGCGCTGTGGGTCCCGGGCCTGCAGTACGAGCCTGGGGCCCACCACGGAAACTACACAGCGCGCCTCCCCGTCCGACATCCCTTCTAGAGACGGCGACTGTGAACACCACCACCCAGACACAGCTCAGGTGAAGCATTCCTGTGACAGGGGAGTCCGCTTGGAGCACGAGAGAATGAATCAACTTAAATCTATGACCCCTCCCCGACCACTGACCCAAGCATCAGAGCGTGACACGGCCACTGCAGTGTCTCAGAAACTCAGAGGCAGAAAACATGCACAGCGGGGTTTAGAGGGGTAGGGGGTTAATTTCAAAGATGCAAAATAGCAAATTTTAAGGCCATCCACTTGAATACAGACAAGAAAAGTAAAACTCAAGGTTGTCACAGCTCTATGGCTTCCTCAGAAAGGTGCACTTGAGCAGGCTTCTGATTAAAAATTACTCTTTTCTTTTCAGAACTAGTTAACCCTTTGCAAGGCCTAACCGATATTCTCTTTACAATTATTATTATTTTTTTTTTTGCTTTCAGACCAATAGGAATGACCTCTGACAAGTAGAACGGTAACACCGGGTCAGAATTAGTCTCTGAAAAATCAAAGCCCAAGAACTCGGGACTCTGAAGACAAAGCAGAAGAAAGGATGGGAGGGGTGGAGGGAGAGGAAGGAAGAACAGGTAGCAGGTATCTGGACAGTGGCCGCCCGGAGGGGGGACTTAAAGAGACCCTGGTGGGCCCAGGCGAGGAGCCTCGTGGGAGCGCGGGCCCCAGCCCACCCGCAAGGCTGGCATTTCCGACCCGCGCCCCCAGAGCAGGGGAGCACGTACGGCTTGGACTCGTGCGGGTTGGGGTTGGGCACGGGGTCGGTCAGCCGGAGCTCGAACTCGGCGCAGCGCAGGTGTGTCTCGCGGTAGTGCTGGATGAGGGCGTAGATGCTGCTGAACATGAGGTTGTCAGTCAGATAGTACTTCATGGTCCCGCCCTCCATGGTGGAGCGGATCCGGCAGTGCTGCACGCGGCCCGACCGCCTGCGGGGAGGGGGACCACGTCAAAGCCAGCCCGGCGGGCTCCTCTTGCACCCGGGCCAGAGCTGCAGCCGCGGCCCCCGGGGCGGACGCTGTGTGTGACCGCACAGGCCTCCCTCTGCTCTTTGAACCCACCAGGGCTTCCATACAAGCTACTCCTTGAGCCTGGATTCCAGAACATTCTACCTACTTCCTCTGCTTGCTGTCCCCTTTACCTACATAACTGGTCCTCTGGAGCCAGACAGCCTGGGTTCCAATCCTGACTCTGCCACTGATGAGCTAAGTGACCCTGAACAAGTGACTTGTCCCCTCTGAGCCTCCCTATTACGATCCTAGTGGTCCAACAAGGACAATGGCAGTATTCGCCTCACAGAGATCTCCTGAGGGTGAAACAAGATCACACACACACAGAACATGCCTGGAATGCTGCCTGGCACGTGGTAAACCTCTTATAGGTGTTAGCTCTCACTATTATTTGTCTGTTGTTAATATTAGAACTTTTATCCTTCAGGTCTCAATTTAAACACCACTTCTTTCAGGAAGTCTTCCCTGATCTTTCTCCCAACATCACACCAGATCCCGCTCTGACATTCATAACATCCTGCATTTTTTCCACTGCACTTGTCACAACTAGAATTATGTATTATTTGCGTGATTCCTTTTTCACTGTCCATCTCCATTCTCAGACTCTAATTTCCAAGAGGACAGGGACTGTGTCTGCCTGGTCACTGCTAAGTCACTGTGCCTAGCACTAAGCAAGTACCCCAAAATGAATAGGTGTAGATAAGCTCACTATAGCCTCACCACAGTTCTGTAAGTTTACTTTACAATATTTAATACTGCACTGAAATATCACTAATGTTGATGACTATGTTTTGGGGGCCTCACTCAACCCAAGTCCTGCCCCCTAAAACTCACTAAATGAAGTCTGCATTTCTAGTCCATGCGTGCATGCTAAGCCACTTCAGTCATGTCCAACTCTCTGCAACCCTATGGACTGCAGCCTGCCAGGCTCCTCTGTCCATGGAATTTCCCAGGCAAGAGTACTGGAGTGGGTAGCCATTCCCTTCTCCAGGAGATCTTCCCAAACCAGGGATCAAACCCGTGTCTCCTGTGGCGCCTGCATTGCAGGTGGATTCTTTACCGCTGAGTAACCAGGGAAGCCTCGGTTTCCAGCCCAGCCCCACCCAAGTCCAGCCTAAGCTGGAACCACTTGCCACGTGGCCCCTCGGTCCCACCAGCTGTGGGGAGAAGGTGGGCATGGCCGGACAGAGGGGCATTACCAGAAGGACAGGGTGTAGTCGTTGGGGAAGGTCTCGCTCTCCCGCACCAAGAAGGTCCCATCCTTGCCCCCTGTCTCGGCACAGTATTCCTGCAGCAGCTTCTCGGCACTTGTCCTCTTCTCCACCTTCTTGTGGAACCACTTCTCCCCAAAATGCAGCTCTGTGGGGGGTATATCCTGGGCCACAAAGAGAGGAGAGGCTTCTGAAAACCAGGGCCAGCATCACCAGACCGGCCCATCTGTGCACGCCGCTTCAGGGGACTGGATAACAGAGCAAGGATGGCCTCAGCTGGCCTTCACCCCAGGAGGTCTGGGAAGCCAGCCTCCACTGCCCTCCCCACACCAGACACCTACTCCTGACAGCCCCCATTCTCGGTGGCCTCCTGAGTCATGGCCCAGGACAGCCTCAACTCTATTGTACAGGAAGCCTGAAAGCTACAATACCCTGGGGACTGCACTCAAGAACAGCACCAAGGATGGTCAGCAGCCCAGGGGCAGAGGGCAGGAAAGCCAGGAACTAAGTTAGGTGGGGCTGAACAGAGCATCCAATTGTCCTCATCCTCTCCTATCAAGGCCAATCAAGCCTTTCAGAGAGCAGGAAAGACTCTTAAGCCTCATTGGCTAAGCACATGGGCCAGCCAACCAATCAGAGAAGAGCCAGGCAAGCCTTGGTACCCAAACAGGCAGCTCCATGGATAGGCTGAGCATGTCCAGGCCTGCTGGCCACAGGATAAGAAGAGCAGCATAGGAGGTCTCCACCTACCAGCGGCAGCTCCTCTTCCACAGTCTGTTCAATGTCGTCGCTGAAGGACAGCGTGGCATCAGCAATGGCACAGTAGTGCCGAGTCCATTTCTACAAATTAAGATCAGCATTAGGTCTCCCCCCAAATCTCTGCTGCATCAACTCTGAGGCCCACGGCTCCTGCCTGGCATCACCCCCGGGACTTGCCTTTCCCATTTTTGTAGCTGTTTATGGTGGTTTCACTGAACTCAAGCCCCTGTGAGATGTTTCCTTTAAAACACCTATTACTCTGGGATTCTTTTAGCATTTTCAGGGCTTCTTTATTCAGTATGCCTAAAAGCAGACACAACACAGCATCATGTTCATCTGATTTGAAGCCTTTTATGAATAATGGGATTGTTTTCTCTGTGTGTGTGCCTCCATGGCTGTCTTTTTCTATTTCATCTACCTTTTAAAACTTTCACAATTTCTCAGCCAGTCTATCTAGAGACCCTTTCTTCAACATTTAAATATGACTTAATTCTTTATTTAACCATTTTTAAGGTTTATTTCAAGGCTATAAGAACAGACATGTAAAAAATACTCAAATATTTGCGGAAAAACAAATATTACACATATATGTAAAATCTGTAATAATCACTTTGCTATACACCTGAAACTAACATAACACTGTACATCAATTATATACTTCAATCAATCATTTTGATCAATATCTACTCAAATGGATTGCCATGTTAGGTTAAGGGATATGAGAAGTGGCATTAACATTCAAAATGCCTCATTCTTATCAAAACACAATGTTTCTTTGGGAATTCCCAGGCAGTCCAGTGGTTAGGACTCTGTGCTTCCACGCAGGGGACCTGGGTTCAACCCCTGGTGGGGGAACTGAGATCCTGCAAGCCGTGTGGCACAGAAAATAATAATAATAATGTTCCCAGGGAACTGTCTCAGGTTGGAGGATACTAAGGAGTTAGGACAACTAATTGCATTATTGCATCCTTTGGACCAGAAAAAGGACATCAGTGGACAGACTGGAATAAGGCCCATAAATTAGTCCGTAGTAATATAGCTAGGGTTCCACTTCCTGGTTATGACAATTACACTCTGGTTACAGAGGATGTTTCTATTTGGGGAAACTGGGTGAAGGGTGTATGAGGAGTATGTGTGTGTGTCTTCATTTCTGCGTGAAAATCTATAGTATGTTACATTGAATATAAAATTATTTCAAAATAAAACATAAGGCCAGAGAAAAACACGGTTTGCTAACAATGAGCCGTTCGCTTAGAACGAGCTGAGCGTAGGACGGGAATGGCCTCAGCGCTGCCGGCGGGCGGCGGCGCGCTCCGGGCTCTGGGCGGGCGCGAGAAGCCGCACCTGGTCGATGGGGTCCCACATGTGCAGCTCGCCCTGCTGCTTGTGCTCGTCCTTCTTGTCCTCCATGTTCACGTCCACGTCGCCTCGGGGGCCCAGCTTCTTATGCTGAGGGGAGAACATACAGAGCCGTCTCCCTGAGACCCAGAGTGAGGATCGCGGAGCCAGCAAGCCCTCCTCCCCGTCGGCCCAGCACCCACTCGCACCGTTCCGCCTCAGGGCCTTTGCACCGCTGGTTCTCTCTGCCCGGCTTCTCTCTCACCACCCTCAGCTCTGCACGCGGCATCACCTCCCCAGAGGAGCTTCCCTTGTCTATGTGACATGAAACTGCCCACATGCCCCTTTCCCGTCCCTGTCACTCTCGAGCCCCTGGATATAATTAATCTTCATACTCTTTGGCCCTGTGTGTAGCTACGTATCTGTCTTCTGTCCTCCCTGCTGGAATATAAGCCCCATGAGGACAGGGACTTTGTTTTGTTCCCTGTTGAATCTCCTGAGCTAGCTGAGCAGATAGTGATTGCTCAGTAAATATTCAGTGAGTCAACGATGCGCCCACGTTCTCCAGCACACAGAGGGAAAGGCAAGGCCACAGTGCGTCTGTGGGCACACTGGGGACGTAGGCTGAGAAGACCTGGGTGCAAACAGCCCTGCTGCTGCTTTATCAGCTGTGTGACCCGGGGCAGGTGGCCACGCTCCTCTGAAACCTTTGTGTCCATCGGCAAGACCAAGAGGACGACTATGAAGACATCCCCCCAGGCGAGTGCTGACCATCCACATCACACGCACCAGCCCTGGGCAGCGGTGGCCTGGTTGAGGGGACTCAGGATGGGGAGTCAGACGCGGGTGTGAATTGAGGGCCCATCGCCTTCCTTATTGGGGGGCCTCGGCCACATGACAAGCTGCCTCAGTAACTTCCATTGTGAAATGGGGGTGACAGAGCCCCTGCCGGGTCCCGGAAGGCAGTGGGCAAGCAGGATACATGGCGTGGCACGACATAAATCTCCATTTGAACAGCCCTGAGTGACATCTTTGGCAGGAACTGTGTAGCCTCCGCTTGGTCAACCTCTGCACCTGCGTCCTCCCCTGTCAAGGGGGCTGGGGACCCAGATGACCCGTCCTGGGGGGCTGTCATGAGGCTGAAGACCATTTCTGAGTGTGAACCCAGCCCCGCGTGCAGCACTCGCTGACGGGGTCACAGATGCTATTTCCACCCCCTTTCCCTGAAGTTGACAGCGGTGAGCCACGAAGGGGCACCGCTGGGCCCAGGGCTGCTCCTGAAGGGGCGTGTGCTACCCCACACCGTGAAATGGGAGCCAAGAAGTCCCTGGGGACACACAGAGAGCTGTCCTAATGGACACAGAAGGACGTCACAGAGAAAGGCAACCAGGCCCCCCGAAGAATCACCGACCAAACCTGAGAAGCTGTGGACCCTCCCCGGCCAAGCCCCCTCTGCCCCTCATCCTACCAGAATGCTAGAAGCTTCCCCGGACGTCTTAGGGAAATCTACCCCAAAATCTCAGCCAATTCCTCCGAATACACTGCTGCTCTGACCCAAGGGCACACCAGGGTCCCCCCCTCCAGATGGGCCTCGGCAAAGCCCGCTCACTGCTCTGCTCTCCTCCGCTTAGAGGCTGGTCTCCCCCCGAGACCATGACCTCCCGACACATGGGGAATGTCCCCAGTGCGTCTCCGTGGTCCAGTGACAATCCAGGGCACATACCACGTGTTTGCACCACCCACCTTCAAGGATGTTACTCCCTGAACCTGAAGGGCCTTCCCCCTTCTCTGCCTGGTAAACCCGTGTTCGTCCTTCCCGTGGACCCGCTGGCTGTCACCAAAATCCACGTCGCTTCTTCCACTGATGCTGCCCTGCCAGTATCAGCACCCCTGCAGGCAGGGTGGTCACACAACTAGGTTCTCAGGCCAGGACAGGCGAGGCCGGGCCTGTCCCACTGACGTCCCCCCTGCCTACCAGGCATCCCTCGCCCTGGACCCACCGTGTTCCCCTTTCTGCGAGCCGGATCTCCATGTGCCTGCAACCCAGCATTGACCACACAAGGACGGTGCCCTAAGGCAGCCTGGGCCAGTTCTGTGCCATGGACCCCACCTCTGACGTCTGGGGAAGAGTACAGAGCCTTTCCTCAGAACAACATTCATGATGCATAAAATTACAAGAGAAATCAATGATACTGAAATACAACTATTAAGACAGTAAATAAAAATCCTTGTAACATACTAATAGATATGCCTCTTTATTAACACCTCACATAAGATCTAGAGGCAGATCTAATAACCATCATAATTTCAAAGTTGTGATGAGCACACATTAGTTTGAGATATTTGCAACAACTGCAAATGTGATGTGAAAACATCCATGACTGCTGCTGGTGATGAAGCCCCAGGTGGCTTGTTGCCAATATTCATGACGAAGGAGGTGTTACGTTTTGCTTACATGTTAACAAAGAGGCAACATTTTTGCCCCAAGTTCACATGCCACCATCGCCTCCCCCCCTAATTCTACCTGTGGACTCTTGGGGGCTCTGCAGGACCTCACCTGGAAACCCCTTCCCTGGGAGAGCACAGAACAAGGGGAGCGGGTCCGGGTCCCTGGACAACCTCGTGGACCAGAGTCCACTCTCCTGCACACAGGGCTTGAACCGACATGCTTTAAGCCGCTGTCCATCTGGTCTCTTGACCCAAATGTCACCCTCTCCACGGTGCTCATGGCTGCCACTCATCCCCCCCAACAGCACCCAGCTTACCACCCCCACCACCCCCGGTGCACACAGTCCTTTGGGGCAGCTGTCCATCTCCAGTCCCCCTCCCCAGCTACCCTGGGAGCTCCCGAGGGCAAGAACGGAGCCTGGGTCTCACTGGGACAGCCCCAGCACATCGCGAGGGCCTGACAGAGAGGAACATGGTGAAGAGCGGCCAAGAAACAGACGAGAGACACTGAGTGAATGCGTCCGGGGCACTGCTGCGGGACAGGGTAGTTCCGCGCACTCTGCACACACTCTTTCGCACTTATACTCGCGGCACACGGACAGTGTGGGTTTTATCGTGAGTCCCCAGACAGCGAGCACACAGGGGCACTGGGAGGTTAAGCGACCTTGCCCGGGTCAGGAGCGGAGTGAGCGAGGAGAACGGCGAGCCAGGACCCCGGCCCCCGCGCGCGTGACGCCCCGAGCCGCTACCTTGATGATGATCTTCCCGCGCAGCTGGCTGGGCGACGGCAGCTGGTCGGCACTGGCCTCCTTGGGTTTGGTCAGCAGCAGGTCTCCAAGCACCTCCTTGAACACCCGGGCCATGTGGCGCTGCTGCTCCACACAGCAGTGCTCCTCAATGGACAGGATCACGGGGAAGCTGCAGGCGGGCGGGTGGCAGGGGTCAGCGGGGCGGGCGCTGGCCACCCGCACGGGGCTCCCCAGCCTCCTCCGGGCTCTGCAAGCAGGACCTGACCTGCACTCTCGGCCTGGAGGGGTGCCAACACTCAGCCGAGGCTTGTCGGCGGTGCCTTTGGTCAAGATGGAGCCCAGCGGGTGAGATGGGGGTGTGTGTTGGGGGAAGGGGTGTCTGTGTGTGTGTGTGTGTCTATGTGGGGTGTGTTGGGGTAGGGAGTATGTCTGTGTGTCTATGTGGAGTGTCCAGGGAGTGGGGAGTCTGCACGTGTCTATGTGGGGTGTCTAGGGGGTGGGGAGTGTGTGTGTGTGTGTGTGTGTGTGTGTCTATGTGGGGCATGTCTGGGAGGTGGGGAATGTGTGCATGTATATGTGTGTGTATCTATGTGGGGATGTCAGGGGGTGGGGAGTATATGTGGGGGGGGGGCGTGCCTCAGAGGTGGGGAGGGAGTGTGTGTGTGTGTGTGTGTGTGTCTACGTGGGGTGTGTGGGGGTGGGGAGTATGTGTGTCTATGTGGGCCGTGTCTGAGATGTGGGGAGTGTGTGAGTGTGTGTGTGTGTCTATGTGGGGTGTGCAGGGGAGTGAGGAGTATGTCTGTTGTCTATATGGGGTGTCTGGGGGATAGGGAGTATGTGTATGTGTGTGTGTCTATGTGGGGCGTATCTGGGAGGTGAGGAGTGTGTGTGTGAGTATGTGAGTGCATGTGTGTGTGTGTGTCTATGTGGGGCATGACTGGGAGATGGGGAGTGTATGTGTGTGTGTGTGTGTCTATGTGGGGTGTCAGGGGGTGGGGAGTATGTGTGTCCATGTAGAGTGTCTAGGGAGTGGGGAGTCTGTGTGTGTCTATGTGGGGTGTCTGGGGGGTGGGGAATATGTGTGTGTGTCTCTGGGGGTGTCTGGGGGGTGGGGAGTATGTATATGTGGAGGGGGCGTGTCTGGGAGGTGAGGAGTGTGTGTGTGAGTATGTGAGTGTATGTGTGTGTGTGTGTCTATGTGGGGTGTGTCAGGGGGTAGGGAATGTGTGTGTGTCCATGCGGGGTGTGCAGAGGGGTGGGGAGTATGTATATGTGTGTGTGTGGGGGGGGGGACGTGTCTGGGAGGTGGGGAGTGTGTGTATATCTGTGTGTGTGTGTCTGTCTGTGTGGGGTAACTGGGAGGTGGGGAATGTATGTGTGTTTGTGTGTCTATGTGGGGTGTGTCAAGGGGTAGGGAATGTGTGTGTGTCCATGCGGGGTGTGCAGAGGGGTGGGGAGTATGTCTGTGTCTGTCCACCCAACCCCAGCGGCCTTCCCCTTGAAGGCGAACCACCAGGAGACCAGCCGCTGACCTGGAGGTGACAAAGGCGTGGTCTTTGATGGCCTGCACGACGTCATCGAACTTGATCTTTGTGGTCCGCGTCCAGCCATGGTAGATGATGGGCTTGCCGTCGGGCCCGTCCCAGCAGTCCACTGCGGGCAGAAGCGGGCGCCCTGAGCTCCCACCCGTCCCCCTCCACGGCCACGCTGCCCAGGTGACGGCTGTGCCTCGGCCCCCGCCCCAGCGCCGGCTCCATCACCCGGACACCGGGCCAGACCCGGCCAGCCCGGGGCCACCAGCCTGAGGACACGCGTCAGCTGCATGCACGTTATAGGAAGATTGGGTGGTCTAATTAAAGGTCCCTTTGTGATGCCACACGTCCGTCCCACAGACACTAGTTCAAACTTTTTTAACAGAGATTTATCGTGCGTTTTATCTTCTGATGTGACTTGTCTAAACTCTGGCTTGCTTTCTCTGCCAGAGGGAACATTACAGAGCAGTGAGAGATTTATTTTTCGAGATTCATGGTTACATAGAAGGTGAACATCCTCTATATTTTTAACCCCCAGAGGAGACAGGAGCTGACATTTTCAAACTAAATTTTTTTCACATTTGCTTTTTCCCTAAGAGAGAAAAAGGCATAAATGAGGCAGCACTCTGTAGGAGGAACTGCCATTAAGGTCTGATACCTGATGAATGTTTCTGACTGAGCTGGGGCCTACATCAGCGCCTTGTGCCTTTCCCAGCCTGGCACACCCAGGAGCCCCTGGCAGGGGTCAGGCTAGGGCATCAGGAGGAAGCACCCGCTCCCAGCGACGTCCGGGGACCTGGAGTCACCTGTGTGGGGCAGCTGCAAGCACCCAGGCACAGGCACTCAGGGACCCCTGCTGAACCACGCAGGGCGCCCTCCTGCCTCTAACTACAGCCCCGAGGGGCCGCAGGACAGGAAGGCCATCTTTACGATGGGCTTCCCAGTCTCTCCGCTGTATCTGGATGCTTTCCGAACAAGAAGACCACTGCCCAAGAAAACCACTGTCCGACCTGGCCAGGCCCAAAGTCCCTCCTTGTTGTGGGGGACCCTGTCTTTGGGGGAAAGCCCCCGGCCTGGTGGGGGTCGCCTGGCTCCGCCCCCAGGCTGCCCCGCCCACCCCCACCCCTCGGGCCCCCACCTGCGGCATCCGGAGGGCGGGTACTCACACTCGATGCAGCGGCAGCCCATCCGCAGGCAGCGGATGTAGGCCTCCGGGGACGACTCGCTCCGCAGCTGGTCTCCCGTGAGGTACCTGCGGGAGCGGGGGCCATGTGGGGGCAGGCCTGCACCTTGGGGCGCCCCTGGGGAACTTCTCAGCCTGAGCCCCCAATGCCCTGAGTTCTTCCTGTCTAGAAAGATTCCCCCCACCTCACCCCTCATTAGGATCTGGGCCAGACACAGGCAATCACATGCCGAGACAGGAGCCTCAGACTCAGGCTATGGTTGTGGGAGGTGAAGGGGAACCATCCTGGAAACCCAAGGGTGGGGTGGAGAACGTGTGTTCTGTCAAGGAAAACATGGTCGAAGGGAGTCAGGAGTGAGATTGATGGACAATGATAAATGGACAACTCCTGACAGCTGCCCCCCACGCTACACAAGGCAGAGGTGGGCCATCATTCTGACCTCAGGGCCCCAGGCCCGGCACAGGATAAATGGAACTGCTACCCCGTGAACTACGTCCACCAAAGCTGATGCAGAAAGACCAATTTTTATCACTCTCCTCCCTACCATCCACGTTCCCCTCCTTTAAGAGTCTGTGTTGCTCAGCCATCTTCTGGGTTTGGCAGAATCCGCCATTCTCCAACACATACTCAAACCAAAGGTAGGAATGAGAACTATGAAGTCCCTACGCCCCTGAATAGGAAGGTGTCTTCCAAAATGCCTGGAGACAAACCTCAGGGCCTGCTCTCCACCTCCTGTCTGGACGACACTCGGGAAAGTGCCAGTCAACAGCCCAGGACCGAAGGCCTCCACCCCCTCACCTAATAAAGCAGACCGAGGATCAGAGCTTGAGTGCACACCCATTTCTCCCTTCCTGTCTGCCCTTTTTTTTCAATCAGGGCACACTACCAAAGATACACATTTGAGTGTGCTGGTCTCTGTCCTAAAACCCATCGGTGGGGGCCCCCGCCGCCTTCCCAGACCCCACTCAAGCTGGCCTGCTGGCCTCGTCTCCCGCCACTCGCCGTCCCCGGGCCTGTGCCCTCGTCCTGCTAGACCCCTGCCCCGGACACTCGCATGTGCTGTCCCTGTGTCTGAGACCCGCCTCCTCCCCTCGCCACCTGTCTCTCACCAACGCCTGCTCATTGCTGAGGCTCAGGGGAGGCCCTTTCCCCATCCAGACACAGGAGGACAGGGGCTGATCCTGCCCACTCCCCCGTGTTTTTCTATTTTTTGGCCCCACTGTGCGGTATGCGGGATCTTTGTTTCTCAACCAGGGACTGAATCCAAGCCCCCTGCAGTGGAAATGCGAGCCCAGGGCCTGGCGCAAGGCGAACTCTCAGTAAAAGTCAGTTCAGTGACTAATTCAACTGCTTTCCTGAGAGCTGGACCATAAAGAAGGCTGAGCACTGGAGAACTGATGCTTTCGAACTGTGGCGCTGGAGAAGACTCTGGAGAGTCCCTTGTACTGCAAGGAAAACAAACCAGTCCATCCTAAAGGAGATCAGCCCTGAATATTCACTGGAAGGAGTGATGCTGAAGCTGAAGCTCCAGTACTTTGGCCACCTGACGCGAAGAGCTGACTCACTGGAAAAGACCCTGATGCTGGGAAAGGCTGAAGGCGGGAGGAGAAGGGGACGGCAGAGGATGAGATGGCTGGATGGCATCGCCGACTCCATGGACACGAGTTTGAGCAAAGTCAGGGAGACAGGAAGGACAGGGGAGCCTGGCGTGTTGCAGTACTTGGGGTCACAAAGAGTCAGACACGACTTAGGGACTCAACAACACCAACAGCTATGAATGAGATGCCCAAACTGGGCAAACTGGCTTTGTCAACCGGCTTCTTAGGGCCACAGAGAAAGGATTACTAAGGCAATACCAACTAGGAAAGACAGATGCGTCTCCCCTCCCCTCCAGCAGCTTCCACACAGCCCAGCGTGAGCAGCGAGGGCCTGTGCTCCGCCCACTGCCCACACGCTCTGCCGGAGCAGCGCACCGGAGTGCCCTCGGTACCGCCCTTCTCCTGCCTGACGGCCGCAGGCTGGCGGGGAGACTCACGTGTTGTGAGACGAGGAGATCCAGTAATGAGACAAGGGGTTGTTCATGTCCTGCATGTCCACCACGTCATACTTCTCGTCCCAGATGCTGTTCTCCCGGGAAAACAGGAACGTGAGGAACTGGGGGAGGCACAGGCACGCGGGGTCACCACGCGAGGCGCGGGCGGCGGCCGGCCCCTGCGGGCCCCGGTCCCCCCGAAGACTCCACACACCGCCCCCGGGCCTCAGCGACCCGGGTCAGCCCGGGGGGCGGGACGCGAAGACTCCACACACCGCCCCCGGGCCTCAGCGACCCGTTTCCAAAGCAGAAAACTCGGCTTGCAACAGGCTGTATGAACACACGCTTCGCTGACCTATACAGTTCATTTCCTTTTCCATACGTTTCCTCAAGTATTTGAGGCTACAAGAGTACACGCGGCCCATATACAAGGGTTTGGAGACAATAATACCAGGAACATTTGTGAACGCACCATCCGATATGAAAAACAGAACACCGCCAGTATCGTGATATCTAAAAGGCAAGAAATTCCATCTACCAGTTCCTGACCCCTTAAAAAAGAAAACAGAAGCCTGAGTGACACTGCTTCCTGGGAACAACCTTACATGGGGCGAAGGGAGCTCCCCAGTTCCCCTCAGCCCCTGCTGCCTCACGCGGGGCCAAGGGCACCCATTTCCACATCTTGCAAAAAGCCACACAAACCCTGCAATTCTAGTGCTGTCCTTATGGTTTAAGGCTCACTGACAGCAACTCCCTCTAGCGGCAAAAGAAAAGATTTCACCTACGTGATCAAACAGAGGAGGAGGAGAAAGATCAAAGACTGTGATGGTTTAGGACCAAGGGAAAAAACAGCTCTTGACAGAGAGAGGCAGTCTAGGGACATCTAGCAGCAAAGCCCTCCAAGGGAAGAGACCTAGAAGATACACTTTGGAGGACAGCGATGTGAATCCAGAAGCCATGCCCACAGGACAGGGAGCTCACTCACCTCATCCACAAACAAGAAGGGTTCAGCAGTTTCCCTCATGGTGTCGTCAATAAACTTCGTCATCCGCTCACGGACTTTGCTCAGATCCTGAGCCCAAAGCTCCTTAGAATGATAAAAAGAACATGAAATCATCAGAAAGAGGACTTTGCAAAATTCTTTACCTCCCAGATGGAGAAGGCAATGGTGACCCACTCCAGTACTCTTGCCTGGAAAATCCCATGGATGGAGGAGCCTGGTAGGCTGCAGTCCATGGGGTCGCTAAGAGTCAGACACAACTGAGCGACTTCACTTTCACTTTTCACTTTCCTGCATTGGAGAAGGAAATGGCAACCCCCTCCCGTGTTCTTGCCTGGAGAATCCCAAGGACGGGGGAGCCTGGAGGGCTGCCGTCTACGGGGTCACACAGAGTCGGACACGACTGAAGTGATTTAGCAGCAGCAGCAGCAGTTACCTCCCAGGATCCAGTTTTAGTCAAACACTGAAACATGGATGTATTCTGGACACGCATACCATCAAGGCCTCACCCTACACACAGCACACATTTTCCCTAACGGACCAGAGAGTAAAGATTTTAGGCTTTTGGCCGCAACCACTCAATTCTTCCATAATGGTGCAGAAAGAACCACAGACAACAGGCACACAAATGGCCATGGTTGTGTTTATAAATAAAACTTTATTTATAAAGAACAAGCTGTGGGCCAGATGAGGTCTGTGGCTATAGTCTGCCGACTCCTGCTCTAAGCTAATTCTTCACACTTGCTAGCCTGAAGAGGAAGGGAGCACAGTTATGTCAGACAACTAGGGTTATTCCCCTGGCTGATGGTGGGCAAGTTAAAGACCCTCTCTGAGCTCCTGGTCCATTACCTGGGAATAATGATACCTAAGCACAGAGGCTGTGAAGGACTGGATGAAATAAAAGTTCTGTGCTTAAAACAACTCCTGCAGCTCAATTCCAGAAAAATAAATGACCCAATCAAAAAATGGGCCAAAGAACTAAACAGGTATTTCTCCAAAGAAGACATACAGATGGCTAACAAACACATGAAAAGATGCTCAACATCACTCATTATCAGAGAAATGCAAATCAAAACCACAATGAGATACCATTACATGCCAGTCAGAATGGCTGCTATCCAAAAGTCTACAAGCAATAAATGCTGGAGAGGGTGTGGAGAAAAGGGAACCCTCTTACACTGTTGGTGGGAATGCAAACTAGTACAGCCACTATGGAGAACAGTGTGGAGATTCCTTAAAAAACTGGAAATAGAACTGCCATATGACCCAGCAATCCCACTTCTGGGCATACACACCAAGGAAACCAGATCTGAAAGAGACACGTGCACCCCAATGTTCATCGAAGCACTGTTTATAATAGCCAGGACATGGAAGCAACCTAGATGCCCATCAGCAGATGAATGGATAAGGAAGCTGTGGTACATATACACCATGGAATATTACTCAGCCATTAAAAAGAATTCATTTGAATCAGTTCTAATGAGATGGATGAAACTGGAGCCCATTATACAGAGTGAAGTAAGCCAGAAAGATAAAGACCAATAAAGTATACTAACACATATATATGGAATTAATAAAGATGGTAATGATAACCCTATATGCAAAAGAGAAAAAGAGACACAGATGTACAGAACAGACTTTTGGACTCTGGGAGAAGGCAAGGCTGGGATGTTTCGAGAGAACAGCATCGAAACATGTATATTATCTAGGGTGAAACAGATAACCAGCCCAGGCTGGATGCATGAGACAAGTGCTCGGGCCTGGTGCATTGGGAAGACCCAGAGGGATTGGGTAGAGAGGGAGGTGGGAGGGGGGATCGGGATGGGGAATACATGTAAATCCATGGCTGATTCATGTCAATGTATGACAAAAACCACTACAATATTGTAAAGTAATTAGCCTCCAACTAATAAAAATAAATGGAAAAAAAAAAAGTTCTGTGCTTAAAACAGCACCTGGTACACAGAAGGTGCTCAAATCACAGCAATATGAATGGTCGGTTGTCATCCTCCTGTGACATCTCGTTCCATCCAGACAATTCTGCAAGTCACATACTGTCACTGTCATTTTAGAGATAAGGACGCAGAAGCTCAGAACATCACATGATCCCAACTTCACATAGCTAGTAATTCGGACAGCAGGCTTCCAAATAACCAAACTTCGGAAAACCGACACAGAATCGGTCAAGATCAGCAAAGCATTGCTACTCAGACACCAATAAGGTCTGAAAGATACATGACCAGTTCAAAAACAGCTTCTGCCCAGTCTCAGAAATTCGGAAGCCCTTTAGAAAAAAGAACATATAACGGAAAGAACTCCACTGTTTTCTCTTCAAACCCTAAATCCCCAAATATTCCTAGACAAAACGATAAAATATGACCCAGGCATTCAATTTTGGCTCATGTTTTCTGAATTCCTAATATTCTAAAACCTCTATCTGTAAGAAAAATAAAACCAGATGTGCTACCAGCTACGTGTGGTTGGATGGGAAGGTCAGAACAGGAAGTTTGAAAGAAGATAGAGCATACGGGCAGACACAAATGAGGTAGGTGTAAGTCAACAACAAGCCTCACTGTTGATTCTTGCAAATTGACTTGGATGAAGGACACCCAACAGCCAGGAGCCAGGGGAGCAGCTGGTTCATTTGTGTACAGGGTGTTACAATCTTTGAATACCAGAGTAGGAGACTCAAATTGTAGGATACTTAATGCAAACACCTTGCCAGGCCTAGATGCCCTGCAAAGGCCAGAAGCTTCCTACTTCCTTCTCCTATAGAGCTTTTGCATAAAAAATCATGGGTACCGAGCCGACATAACCTGGAACTGAAATGGCTGTGAAAAAGAAATCTTCTGCCTAAAGGAGTTTAAAATATGAATATCCTAGGGGGTTAGTAAATGTTTCTACTTGGTGGGACTTCCCTGGTGGTCCAGTGGTTAAAACTCTACCATCTCAATGCAGGGGGCACCGGCTTGTTCCCCAGTCAGAGTACTAAGACCCCACATGCCACATGGCTGAAAATGAAAAAAAAAAAATGTGTCTCTGTGGTGTGGGGTATTGTGCTGGCAACTGCAATAATGGCAATGATGAGAATATGAGGAGAGAATTAACTGCGGTGAGGTGGTCCGCGCTGGGCAGGGCGGCACGCCAGGCTTTGCCCTCAACCTTGTCATGTGTGGCTCATTTTGAACTCACACAAGCCCAGGAGCTACGTATAATATTATTCTCCGGTTAAATAAATAAGATAGCTGAGGCTTCAGGTCATTAAATAAGCTGACCCAACAGTGAGTCCCAGACACATCAGATTCAGGTCAGTTCACGTCACCTGTCCCTCCCAGGGCTGGACTGCAGCCCACTTGACCAGTCCCCAGATGGAAATTCAGACGGGTTCTCTGAAATTCTCACATCTATTAAAATGCCGCCATCACACCAGCTTGTTAGAAAAGATGGAGGTGGTGGATTTCCATGTGAAAACTGCCAGGAACAGAAGTACCAGGGCACAAAACCTGGGTTGGGAGTAAATCTGGAAGAGTCTTCCCTGTCCTTCATCTAAAGAATGAACATAAACGTAAAATCCTGAAGTATGATCCCTCAAAATACTGCCACAACTTAAAGAAGATAGGGGAGGATTTCACAAATGCTGTCCCTATATCCAACCTCACTTGGGAACTGGAAGGAGGGAATGATCCTATGAGTAAAAAATGGCGAGGAGAATTCTCTGACTTTCACAGCCCCGCCAAGAAGACAATAAAAGTGCAGAAGAATGAGGGTTCTGCTGCATCTCTAACCATCAGATCAAAACCTCGTAGCGTAACAGAGAGTCCACATTTAAAACAAAAGGTTGCAAAGAAACACCCCATAATTCCATTACTCCTAAATCACCCTCTACAACTGATGATGATGATGGTCAGAAATTTTAAAATGTATTTTTTCAGACTTCTGGTTTAGAAACTACCAAAAACAGAAATAGCATATCTGATGATGATACTGATTCTGAAGATGAATTAAGGCTAATGATTGCAAGAGAGGAAAACTTAGAGAAAACGACATGGTCCTCAAATGAAATTGAAAATGATCCCTTTGAAGTTGTAAGGGATGATTTTTAAATCTGATTTTCACAAATTTCATACTTCAACAGGTTTAGGCCTCAAAAACAGTGTCTCTTGTCTCAACTGTGAAAATAATGTTATGGAAAGTGGCTGTGACTCCGCTTCAGGAGACACAGATGAAATCACTGCAAGGAAAAAAGCTCTGGCAAGATCAAAAACAGTGTAGATTTTTCACAGATAGAAAAGTCTATGTACAAGAAAACTTATTTGAAAAACATTAAAAAAAAGCATGCTCTTTCTGATGGCTGTAATAAAGTACAAAAAAGAAAAAATAGAGATAGCCCTCAGTCACAGAGTTAAGGCTCTTGGTCACAAATCTCTGATTGAGTCCAGTGAAGATGCTGATTCCATATCAGAATCAACTGAGTCTGAAGGAGATAAGGAGTATAACACCTTGATGGAAAACTGTCTCCGTGTGGATCTGACTTTGGCTGATTTGGAACAGTTGGCTGGCAGTAACCAGGAGGCTCCAAAAGAAAAGACTGAGAGCAATGGCCAGGAAACCACAGCCAAGCGTGACAGGGCCTCTAAGAGCCAAAGGACTCCAGGTGACCCCCGCAGAGGCCAGCAGCATAGTCGTCCCGAGGAGATTGTGGCTTCTCTTTTAGAAGGAAAAGAGAACCCACGTGGAAAACAGAAACCAAAGGAAAATACCTTAAAGTCAAAATTTCAGGCTTTCAAAGGAGTGGGCTGTCTCCACGGAAAGGAATCAATGAAAAAATCTTTGCAAGAGAGTGTCGCCTCTAACAATACTAATAAAGATCAAATTTCCTTGAAACTTGAGGAACCCAAGAACATGTCCATGGAAAAATGGTCCCTGTGTGCTAATGGCCCATCAAGTGAACAGACTCCTTTCCAACATGCAAAGGAGTCAAATGACTCAAACCAAATTCAGCCTCAAAAGAGACAGTCTTCTTTTGAGAGCCAGGGTCACAAAGCAGGTGTCCCCTAACAGTTCAGAAAAGACAAACAGGAATCCTATTTCTAGTCTGCTGCCACTGAAAGATAAGAAATCTTTAAGTGCTGGTGCTAAGACTCGCAGCAGAGGCCTTGATGAAGACTGTTGCCACAGGACTAGAAACTCAGGAGAGGACTCTGATCGGAGGCCACATCTGTGCAGCTCCAAGGCCCCTAAGAAACCACCAGAGGTTTTCTCAAGGAGACTCCCAGGGAAGCAAAACTGACTTCCCACTTTCTGTTAACAGTTCATCAGATGTTAGTGCTAAGGATAAGCATGCTGAAGATAATCAGAAACGTTTGGCAGCCTTAGAGGCAAGGCAGAAAGCAAAAGAAGTCCAAAAGAAGTTGGTTCACAATGCTCTGGCAAATTTGGACAGTCATGCAGAGGACAAGCCGACGCACATCATCTTTGGTTCCAATAGTGAAAGTGAAACAGAGGAGACATCCACTCAGAAGCAAAGCCATCCAGGAGAGGAACTGGTAAGAGTCCATGGGTAGAGCCTCTGGGAAGCTGTTTGACAGCAGTGATGATGAGGAATCTTGTTCTGAAGATGACAATAACAGGTTCAGAATTAAACCTCAGTTTGAGGGTAGAGCTGGACAGAAGCTCATGAATTTGCAGTCTCACTTTGGCACTGACTCCCGATTTCTAGAAAGTGATAGTAAAGAGGAACAGGAAGAAATAAATGAAAAGAAAACTGCTGAGGAGGAAGAGCTTGCTACAAAAAAGTTTTTTTGAAAGCCCTGAATGTTGTGCAGAGCGTTTTGCAGATCAGCTTAAGCAATTCTACAAGCAAAGGATCAGTAGCTGCAAAGAAATTTAAGGACATCAGACATTATGATTCAATGAGGCATGACCATGCCGCTTATGAAAGAAGGCAAGATGATAAACTCAAAGAAAGTAGAGCAAAACAAAAGAAGAAAAGGGAGGAAGCTGAGAAACTACCTGAGGTGTCTAAAGAAATATGTTATAACACTCAGTTCAGTTCAGCTCAGTCTCTGTCGTGTCTGACTCTCTGCGACCCCATGAACCGCAGCATGCCAGGCCTCCCTGTCCATCCCAACTCCCGGAGCTTGCTCAAACTCATGTCCATTGCGTCGGTGATGCCATCCAACCATCTCATCCTCTGTCGTCCCCTTCTCCGCCCACCTTCAATCTTTCCCAGCATCAGGGTCTTTTCTAATGAGTCGGCTCCTCGCCTCAGGTGGCCAAAGTATCGGAGTTTCAGCTTCAGCATCAGTCCTTCCAGTGAATATTCAGGACTGATTTCCTTTAGGATTGACTGGTTGGATCTTTTTGCAGTCCAACGGACTCTCAAGAGTCTTCTCCAACACCAGAGTTCAAAATCCATGGCTGATTCATGTCAATGTATGGCAAAAACCACTACAATATTGTAAAGTAATTAGCCTCCAACTAATAAAAATAAATGGGAAAAAAAACAAACAGACATGAATTCTCCGGCACTCAGCTTTCTTTATAGTCCAACTCTCACATCCATACATGACCACTGGAAAAACCACAGCTTTGACTAGATGGACCTTTGTTGGTAAAGTAATGTCTCTGCTTTTTAATATGCTGTCTAGGTTGGTCATAGCTTTTCTTCCAAGGAGCAAGCGTCTTTTAATTTCATGGCTGCAGTCACCATCTGCAGTGATTTTGGAACCCAAAAAATAAAGTCTGTCACTGTTTCCATTGTTTCCCCATCTATTTGCCATGAAGTGATAGGATTATAACATTGCTACAGATTTAAAACAAATATTCCAGACTGTAAAAGATACCAGTGAAAAGGAAGATGACACTTCTTGGAATTTGGACTCTGATGGAGAGAAAGCTGAGGCAGTCCAGGACCCTACAGCTCTGATGATTTGGGATGAACAAACCAGCAGATTCACATTTTCCTTTTTTGAGTCTGATGCCAAAGATGAAAAGGAAGAGACCTATAGAGTTGAAGCAGTAAATCCTGGGAAGATAGCCTGGCAGGGAGACCCTGGTTTCCAAGACAGCAGTTCAGAAGAGGAAGACGTTACTGAAGAAGGAGATGACAAAAAGCACAGCCCTGAAGAAGTATCATTACCTGAGAAAGAGACTACTAGATTTTTCTTCTTCTCTAAGAATGATGACAGACTTCATGGCTCAGACTTTTTCTGGAGAAGAGTGGGAAGTAATATTAGCAGGAATTCTTGGGAAATCAGAACAAACAACTTAAGTATGGACTGTCCAAAGAAACATAAAGACGCCAAAAGGAGAGTGAAACCAAAATAATAAATGTCATCATTAGTTTTGATACCAAATGTAAACAAGTCTCACCGTGGAAATTGGAGTGATCTAGAAAATATTTTAGCTGGCAAAGAATTCAGAGTGAAGGAATATTCAAAATCTTATCTGGTGGATATCATTCTGATTGCTTTCTTTTTCTGTAGCTTTCCTATCTGCTCTTACCTGATTACTTCAAACAACCTAAACCTTTGTTTTAATGAAGCATAAGATAGTCCCTCAAAATACTTTTGTATAATAATCTCCTTGCCCTCCATCTTCAATAACTAATGGGCATTTCCTGACATGAGGTTTACATAAAGCTTTTTAAAATATATGCATCAGAGCACGTATATTTTCCAAGTTATGTTTCATGTAAATTATACTTGAAATATTTGATTGTATTAAGTACACCCTACCTCCAAAAAAAAAAATATGCTGCTGTCATTTCTTTAGGATAAGTTCCTAGGAGAGCAATTATTAAAGTGCAGAAGGCTGTTTTCAAAGTTTCCACATTAACTGCATTTTTCCCAAAGTGTTTTCTGAGAAACTTGCACTAACTCGCACACCAAGTGTGGCAGCGGTTATTTCACATGAGCCTTCAGGCCCTGGGTCACCGGCTCAGCGACCCACAGAGACATTTAGGGTCCATGAGACTGATGGCCCCAGGCCCCAGCCCTTGCTCCCACCACGCACACGCACACGGAGGCACGCAGTCTGCCCGCGTCCTGGCCCCCAGATGTGGGATCCGAACTCTCTGCACTCTGCAGCCGGCCCGTGACCCTGACCTCTGAGGGCAGCCCAGTGATGGGGCCAGTGTGGGGCAAGCGGACTCTCCCAGGAATGTCACTGCCCTGCACGAGGCGGTGGATCCAGGAACAGACTGTCCCGGGAATATCACTGCCCTGCACGAGGCGGTGGATCCAGGAACAGACTGTCCCGGGAATATCACTGCCCTGCACGAGGCGGTGGATCCAGGAACGGACTGTCCCGGGAATATCACTGCCCTGCACGAGGCGGTGGATCCAGGAACAGACTGTCCCGGGAATATCACTGCCCTGCACGAGGCGGTGGATCCAGGAACGGACTGTCCCGGGAATATCACTGCCCTGCACGAGGCGGTGGATCCAGGAACAGACTGTCCCGGGAATATCACTACCCTGCACGAGGCGGTGGATCCAGGAACAGACTGTCCCGGGAATATCACTACCCTGCACGAGGCGGTGGATCCAGGATACATGGTAAGTTGTCCCCAGGGGTTTAACCATTTAACTCCAACACCTCCCTACAAAACTGAGTAATTCAGTGCAAGCAAGAGCATGGAGAAAAAGCAGACAGCATGGGTGCCTCTCTCTCTGCTTCGATCTCCGGGCAGTTCAGCACCTTACATGTAATTGGGTCCA
The DNA here is from genome assembly GCF_033118175.1 of Dama dama. Taxonomy (NCBI): domain Eukaryota; kingdom Metazoa; phylum Chordata; class Mammalia; order Artiodactyla; family Cervidae; genus Dama; species Dama dama. The sequence goes on along the minus strand of NC_083684.1, from coordinate 14,514,823 downwards.
AGAGACTTCATCTATCCCCCTCATTTCACCTGGTCATAGTCCCAGGCGGGCAAGTAAGACTTCCCTTGGTCACTCCCATGCACCCCAGCATCCTGATCACCATTCATCATGAACCACCACAGCTACCCGTTCCGCCTGGACCTTCCTGCGGCCGGCCTCGTCCAAGTGTGTGTCTCTATTCATCAATCTCCCTACAACCAATGGCATCTGAACACGGGGTGGGTGCTGACACTAAGAAGTTAGCACTGGTGTTAACAGGAGTGCTACTGTCCTGTTTTGTTAAAAAAAAAACTCCATTTCACGAGAGAGACATATTGGAGTATTTACAAATGGAATGATACAGAGTCTGGGATTTCCATTAGAATTTGCCAACAAAGAAATGAAGGAGGGAAGGGAAGGGAGACACGTGGATGTGGGGATGGAAGAGGGGTGAAATGAAAGTAGCAAAACATTCATAATTCTGTAATCTGAGTGACGGATCCACAGTAGTTTATGATACCAGCCTGTCTACTTTTGTGTTTGTTTGAGATGCTGTACATACAAAGTATTTTTTAAAGTAAATGAACTGGATATCATCATGAATCTAAAGCTGCTCTTAAAAAGTCTATTAAAACAGAAATAAAGGACGTCCTTCACAGTCCAGTGGTTAAGACTTTGCCTTCCAACGCACAGGTGAGGGTTCGATCCCTCATCAAGAAGTTAAGAATCCCACGTGCCTCAGGGCCAAAAAATACAAAATCCAAAACAGTCGCGATATTGTAAAAATTCAATAAAGGCTTTTAAAATCTTTAAAAACAACTAAAGAGAATAAAAGTACGTGAAACTCCAGTGGTAGAAATAACATTTTTGAACAGACAATGTGACTATGTGTGTACACACATACCCACACATGCATGCAAAGGTCAGCACCATCTTCTCCGAACCCCACAATTCTGAGAGGCAGGGCTCTCAGCCCCATTAAAAGAGGAGGAAAGCGGGGCACAGACAGGTCGAACCACCTGCCCAAGGTCACACGGCTCGTGACAGGATGCCAGGTTTCTCTCAGTCTAGCTTGGCTTCTCCCTGAGGCACTCCTGACACGCGGGGCTGGGGAATTCCTTGCTGCAGGAGTGGGGCGAAGGTGGGGTGCAGTCACCTCATAGCAGCCCTGGGCTCCCCCCACTAGACGCCAATAGCCCTGACCTGAGTCTGCAGCCCCTGCCCGGATGGCCCCATAAAAAACCACTGCCCGACACGAACACCGACTCAGCCACCAGCCCGGGGCCCACCCGCAAGCACCCCGAGAGACACCCACGGGTCACCTAAGGACAGCATGTTGCCTTATCCCTCGGAGGACCCGCAGGCTCGTCCATCTGAGTCCCATCCTCCCCGAGCCAGGGATGGCTTCCTGGAGAAGGGCCCCCCAAGATGAGCCGGAGGTGGGGGAGCAGAGGCCAGCAGGTGAGGGTCCCCATCGCCCCCTCCTCCATCTGTGCCCAGGGAAGGGGCTACTGCGAGGCCAGCCTCATTCCAGAGCCTCAGCCCCCAGGCACCACTGGGCAGGGAGACGATTCCTGTTTCCTGACGGCAGGTGCTGACAAGGTGACAAACTGCGGGCACAACACCCCCCACCCTGCTCTCCCCTCACCTGCTGTTCATGCAAGAGAAACCGCTGGAAGTCGTGCAGGTGGACAGCAGAGGCGTCCGGCCGGTCGGTGTTGCTGCCCTCGGGGAAAGAGATGGTGTTTAGATGGGGGCAGTCAGCAATTGGGAGGCGGTCCCAGCCCGCAGACACCCAGGCGCCCAGCCGAGCCCCCCACTGCTGCCCCACGGGGTCAGGTGTGGGCTGGCCAACGGAAAGACAAAGGTCACTCAGATGACAGCCCTGACCCAGGAGGATGCAAAGAGGGGCGCTGACACCAGAACCTGGGAGAATCAGGCCCTGGAATCCACACCCAGCTGCTCCCAGCCGGTCCGGCAGGGGCAGGCAGGACAGTGGAGGCCAGGGTGGGGCTGGCCGTGGAGTGCATTTAGGGGGTGGCGATGCTGGAGAAGTGACCCCAGAGTCTGCTCTGAGGCAGGAGGGGGGCCTGGATGAAGCCCCGACTCTGGGCAGGTGGGGAGAACCCGCTGGAATATGCGAGACCAGGGCCAGGGAGCCAGTGGAGGGCCTCTGCTGGGAGAATCTTCCGCCTGAGACAGGGACTCCTTCAGCCTGACCGCTGGCCTCCTGGAGAGGGTGCTTGGCTGGACAAAGAGCCTCACTGGACCAGCACAAGCGACCAGGAGGGCTACACCAGCTACATCCTGTAACACAGGGCTCTCCAGGGAAACGCATACTTCTCCCTGAGCATCTGCAGTGGGGTGGGAGGGTTTTTTTTAAATACAGGAGATAAAACACCCTTTAAGTTTTATCCCTTTACTAAACACTCAGGGTCAAAGTCTACTGTCTCTGAGTATATTTCTAGCCTTCTTTCTTAACAGCCTCATGGTCCAACACTAATCTTTTCAGTAAAACACTGCCAACAAATCAGATTCATTGAGATGAATGAATACTTTGGAGTTTTCAGGTTTCTGGTTTAGAACTCAACAGAGGAACAGTTGCCAGGGCATCTTCATCAATGAGGGCTGGTTCCTAAAAGCAGGCCCAGGTCAGCAGACCACAAATCCCACTCTAGGTGCTGTTAACTCCACAGTAAACCTTTCTCCCAGGTGGAGAGGCTTGGGAGACACAGCACACTATAGATCTCCCACTTGGGGAATCAGAAAGCTCAGTAAAGGGCCTCACAGGCCCTGCAGCACTTGTTTTAGCCATCATATCATCACCACTATTTATGAGCCTTGGCATGCACCACACAAAGCACTTTATGTGCTTTGACTCATTTTAATTCGGTTCAACCTGCTTAACCAGGACGTCCTGAAGCAAGCAGGCTTCTCTACAGAACCTTCTGGGCCATCCTCCCAACACTCCACAAGTCCTGCTGCTGTGCACATTTATTCACGGCACTGGATTGATTAGAGTCCATGACTCAATGGACATGAGTTTGAGCAAGCTCCAGGAACTGGTGATGGACACGGAAGCCTGGCATTCTGCAGTCTGTGGGGTCGCAAAGAGTCGGACGCGACTGAGCAACTGAACTGAACTGAGTGTCAGGATAGTCAGTTCCCCAACAAGGGGACCCCGTCTGTGTGGAGACCAGTGCCTGCCAGAGAGGTGACCTCCTGGAGGTCAGGTGCCCGGGCCGGGAAGACCCACAAGGGCGCCACTGCCTGGCACAGCTGCCCAGAACTACAACCCAGCAGGATGCCTCACCCCAAGAGGAACACGGAAGAATCCTTTTTGAATTCGTCAAGGATCTGAAACAGAAAATAGAACACACACACACAAAACAAGAAAATTAGACGTGTCGAGACAATGAAAATAAACAGAGGTTTTGTTAAAAAATTACCATGGTCGTTTATGTGACTTGTAAACATTCAAATATTTACATCTTGACACAAAAGGTGGAAGTCTACCTCACCTCTTTCACAGCCTGATTCCTGAGGAGCAATCACTCATAATAATTTGGTAGTTCTCCATCTTGAGTTCATTTTATAGATATTCAATTAATTATATCTTATCAAAGTATATCTTATCATCTTATGTTACGTCAGTGTCTTCCAACATTTTTGCTGTTGTTTCACACTTTGGACATTATTTAGCAACTTCAAATTGCTCTGCCTCACTACTTTGAAAACAGCACTCTGTATTCCATGTCTGTCCTTCAATTTTCTGCTAATACATCCAGTATCACACTGAATGTTCCCACATATCTACCTTCACCCACTTGTGCCAGCACTTCCGTGGGGTGGATTCCTGGGTGGGAAAGAACCTGGACACCAGGTGTGCACATTACCTTTCAAAGATTCGCCAAAGTGCTCTCTAAACCACTGTCCTGCCTGGCACGCCCAGCAGAAAATACACACCCCTTTCTGCACCCTCACAACTACATTTCAAATCCTTAAATATTTCAATGGGCTCACTTCTCATCCTTGAATTCAAGAGAGAAAAAAATATCGGGAGCTCTAGTCCAAGGCTTCAGGGCCTGCTAGTACTCCAGCTGTTGATGAAGGGCGGTAAGCTCCTCCACAAGGAGGACCGGGGACACCCCTGTCCCCAGCCGCCACCACACCAGCTCCCTAGCAGGCATCTCACACACACATGTGCAGGGATGCACACACACCCACATACCACACACACACATGCACACCCATGCTGCATCCATTTCCAGTTAGGCAGTATGACTGGAACAGTCTCTACTGAGACTGTTGGATCAACACTGGAGTAATTCAGGACACAGATGGAAACGCAGCTCCTGGCAGGCTATAAATGCTAACAGTCTAAAACGACTCCTGCCCTCGATGCCCCAGTCCTCTTGCCAAACAGCCTGCGCTCCAGGATGACATGTGGAAAAGGTAGCCACTGGCCCCTAGGAAGCCTCAGGCGGTCTGCAGGAGTCTGTGCATGTACTTTTTTTTTCCTTTTCCTGGAAAGATGGTCTGTAGCTTTAATCAGCATCTCAAAGAAGTAGGTCACCAAAAAAGGTTAGGAGTCACTCTTTTAGAAAGACTTAGAAGGACTTCCTTTCATGTACATGTCATTTACAGCAGCGGTCCCCAACCTTTTTGGCACCAGGGAAAGGTTCTGTGAAAGACGATTCTTCCAAGGACTGGGGAGGGGGGATGGTTTCAGGATGATTCAAGCACATTACGTTCACTGTGCACTCTACTTCTGTTATTATTGTACCAGCTCCACCTCAGATCATCAGGCATTAGATCCCAGAGGCTGGGGAATCCCTGATTTATAGCATGGCTATTTTTTTTTTTTTAAGGAGGTAGGATTTTAGGGAGGGCATGCTGTTTGCTCTCTGGACTCATTTGGCCCTTACATCGCTGGGTCAACTGGGGCATAAGAACAGATCCTCTCAAAAAACCCCGAGACTGGTTCCCCACACCTGGAGAAAGGCCACCTGTGACTCCCCTCCCAAGTGTTTCCACTCCATGTGGTTCTTACTTAAAGCCAGCCCCTTCCTCTCCACACAATGAAGCAGAGAAAAAGCTCCACTCCATTCCAGCCACACGGGGAGCCAGGATGAAGGAGGGGGGTGCCTCTACTTCAGAGGTGACTCCAGAGCCAGGAAAGACCTGGAGGTACACTCCAGCTTCCCGGTCACATCACCCCACTTTCTGAACCCCCAGAAGCCTGTGTGCAGAGGCAGAACATGTTTGTAGGAACCAGCCCCTTGGGGTACAGAGCAGGGACCAGACTGAAAGCAAAGGAGTTTGTCACACTATTGTCTCTGCCTGTCTATGTCTGAAATTTCCCTTAACACAAAAGTTTAAAAAATTAAAAAGTATCAACGGGAGGGGCTTCCCCAGGGGCTCAAAAGGCAAAGAATCTGCCTGCAATAACCCAAATTCCATCTCTGGGTTGGATCAGGAAGGTCCCCTGGAGGAGGGAATGGCTACCCACTCCAGTATTCTTGCCTGGAGAATTCCGTGGACAGAGGAGCCTGGCGGGCTACAGTCCATGGGGTCACAAAGAGTTGGACACAACTGAACAACTACATACACACACACACACACACACACACCCCAATAGGGACCCCTGGTGGTCCAGTGGTAAGACTCCACTGCAGGGGGCCCAGGTTCCATCCCTGGTCAAGAAACTAGATCCTGCATGTTGCAACTAAGACCCAGCAGAGCTAAATAAACAGTAAGTATTTTTAAAGTAATAAAAAATAAAACGAAGTATCAGTGGGTGGGCAGTGAAGCTGAGCAAAGGAGAACTGAAGCTCTAGCTCTGTAGTGGCCACCTGACCTCCAGCAAGTGACCTCTCTGCGTGTCAGCATCTTTGGTCCATAAAATGAGGATAATAAGAGTTCCTATCCTACAGGGTCTTGAGGAGAATTAAATGCATGTAAGACATATAGCACAGTGCCCGACATAGAGTTTACACTTAACAAACGTTAGTTGTGATCTTTTATTCATAACACCATTATTACAACCTAGTCAGAGATATACCCCTCTCCCGAGGGTGGACACACATGAAATTTTAAGTTCTTATCCTCCTTCTACTGCCAAAGTTTTAGAAGCTTTGAGGCTTCAGTGCAGCAATGTAAGGAGGTAGATAGACAGGAGGAGGAACTGGCAACTTCAAGTTGGAAATCTACAGCTACTGATAAGCAGGACTCCACTCCCTGGACTTAAGTCTGGGGATCACCAACCATCATGAACAGCTCTATCTCCCCAAGGAGCCCAAGAAAACCAGCTGAACCCCTAAGAGCACCAAGGTAATGCTTTTCTCTGCCCTGAGCTTCCAGCGAGGCACTCGGGAAGTAAATGGTATGCTGACAGTTGGAAAGTGAAAGTGAAATTCTTTGCGACCCCATGGACTATATAGTCCATGGGATTCTCCATTTCCCTTCTCCAGGGGATCTTCCCAACCCAGGGATCAAACCCAGGTCTCCCACACTGCAGGCAGATTCTTTACCAGCTGAGTCACAAGGGAAGCCCGCTGACAGTTGGGGGAGAGGCATTTACATACACAAGAGCAGTGAGGCTTCTCAAGTGGACCAGCAACTATCTATAGAGCCTGGGGCTTTGTTAATCAAATTCCAAGTTCACTGAATTAAAACATGCAGTTGCCAGACAGGACAGTTATACCCGCCAATGAAACAGAGAAGAGGCTGTTGACCCAAAAAGTCTTAGGGACCAGGGAGGGTGACCCTGGCCCCTAAATTAGTAAAGAGAGCTGCATGGGGGTGGGAGGCAGGGCTGGGACAAACCAGAAAGCATTCTTCCCTCCACTCAGAGGTTGCCAAAGATAGCCAGAACATGATATTTTTTTCCCAAGAGAAGCAAAAAATCTGGATCTTAATAAGAAACCTTCCAAGTTTTAAACACAGACAATTCATTTAAAAAACACTTAGCCATACCACCCTGAACATGCCTGATCGCATCTGATCTCAGAAACTAAGCAGGGTCGGGCCTGGTTAGTACTTGGATGGGAAAAAAACATTTCAACCACTAGGCTAAGTACCAACCAAATGCCGGCTGAATGTGGCATTCTGACCATCAGGGGTAACTTCTGATAGGTACAGACATTTCCCCCAAAAAACTGGCCATCTAGGACTCATGGATTATGCAGAAATTTGACTTAAATTTCTCTCTCCCTCCTCCCTCTCAAACATACAAACATTCGCTTTAGAAAGAACCACAATGAAAAGTTCTCTTATGTGGGATTTGATTATGGTGGAGATTATCAGTGGGTAACCTGTGCTGGCCTGTACAACAGCTTTTATGCAAAACGTATTCCCAAGCGTTGCCTGCCCTCCATCTGATGAGACAGCAGCTTGAAATGTCACGGCAAATGATAAGTACTAGTTTTTTTGCAACTGCTTATCTTGAGTGAATCAACTTTTTCTCAGTCCTGGTCAACTGCCTAAGACAGCAATTGGCATTATTCTGGACTTCGTTTACACACTATTATCACAACATTTTCATTGCTCTGAAAATCTGATTATAAATGAAAGCTGTAGATTTAAATCTAAAAAGTGTTTTGATCAGCTTTTATGCAGCAGAATTGTCTTAATTAAGGTTTCATATAAAAAAGAAGAGGGGGTTGGATAGTTTAAAAAGTTGTATAACCAAAGACCTGATTTAATACTTTCATTTTATAGAGGAGGTTGAGCGATGGAGCAAGATGGCTTCCCCCAAAACCACCTGGGGTCTGGAATTTAACTCTTTCAACTCCCAAAGTCTACCATTTCTTTCTACTCTACTTGGCAAACCAAGCACTAATTATTACATGGGTAAAAAAGTGAACACACTGCAACTCAATCTTTTACTCTATACAATCATGTATTTTTCCCCAATCTAGGCAGACAAGAAATGCTTCTCCCATTTCTCTGCCTCAGATACATCCAAAGTCCCACAGCCAGTGGTCACTATCAAGAGATGTGGCCCTGCGGCCAGTCTGCTGGAAGAAGGTGACTGATAACTGTCTCGCATGCTCATCACTTTAAAACGTCTGCACTCCTGACCTCCAAACCCTCGTTCCGTCTTCCCCAGAGCCCGGTGGGGTGAGACTCATCACGCCCACTGCACGGATGGGAAGACTGAGGCCGGGAGGGGTCAGTGGCTGGCCCAAGATCACAAGAGTCCTGCCCATTCCCTGCTCCAGACCCACCTCAGCCACCTGCAGAGCCCTGTCCCGACAACAACAGCAGCGGCGACCACCAGGCACACTGCTCCATGCACTGCACCCGGCACCTCCCCTTTTACGCCTTATGCTTAATGGGGCTTCTTTTTTTTTTCACCGCAAAAGTAGTGTGCTACTTGGAACAAGTTGAAGAAAACTAAGGGATGCAAAGAAAAATTTAATTATCTTGCCGGCATATTTTCCCAAATCCCTCCAGGACATGCAGAAAATCAACATTAAATGTGAGGTGTGCGTACTCTTCTCCTCGTTCATAGAAACACATGCAGACGTATACAGGAGGATTACTGTTTGTTACCAAGAAGTCAGACCTGGCTCCTCATTTCTGCTGCTGGTTTTCCTCATAAAATACCATCAACAGCTCTCAGGAAGGACAGAAACCCAATGAACTCAGGCTTCTAAATCAGCTGCAGGGTCCCACAGTACAGCTGGACCATAACTTACCCGGCTATTACACTCCCGAGAAGCATTCAGATGGCTCCCAGGTATTCGGCCAGCATAAGTAATGCTGCAGTAAACAGCCTGGTAATACATTCCTAGGTCTCAGTGCTTTCATTTCTCTAAAACAGAGCCCCCAGTGCCACTGTCAGGTCAAAATGCATGCCCATCTTAATTTTAAAATAGCATATTATCATAATCAAAAAACATTCTCATTATAGGAACACAACTGTAAAAGGAACACCACACACACATAATCCCTCAACCCAGAGGTAGTTAACTATTAATACTTGGGTAAATTTCCTTCCAGAACAAGCTGACACAGTAGAGTTAGCTGGACCTTTTTACTTTAATAGTCTCAGACTAAATTCCAATCAGACTAACAGGCACTCACATTCCCACCAAGAAGGTAGGAGACGGTCATTTCCCCACCCTGTCCCCTCAACTCTATCCCATTCAAGACCTTTGCCTATCTAACAGATGAAAACAGGACATCACTGTCATTCCCACTGTCTATGTCCTGGACTAGAAGGGAGATAGAACACTTCTCATGGGTCTCTTAGGAATGGGCCAGACTTCGAAACCCAGGGGAAAGAGAAGCATCGTTTCATCGTTGGCTTAGGAATCGTCTTACCCGTGCCGATGGCTGACAGGCACAAGAAAAGATGCTCAACATCGCTAATCATCAGGGAAATGTCAATCGAAAGCACAATGAGGCATCACCTCAAACTTGTCAGAATGGCCATCGTCAAAGAGAACACGAATAACAAACACTGGCAAGGATGTGGAGAAAAGGAAACGCTCAGACACTGTTGGTGGGAATATAAACCAATGCAGCCACTGTGGAAAACAGTATGGAGGTTTCTCAAAAAAACTTACCACAGAGTTACCATATGACCCAGCATATCCACTCCTGGGTATACATATCCAAAAGGAACAATAGCCTAATTCAAAGAGATACATGAACCCAATGTTCATAGCAGCATTATTAATAACTGTCAAGATACAGGAGCAACCTAAATGTCCATCAACTGATGAATGGATAAAGATGTCACACACACACACACAATGGAATACTACTCAGCCATAAAAAGAATGAAGTATTGCATTATTTCTATGAAATACTGCCATACCCAACATGGATGAACTTAGAGAGTATCATGCTAAGTAAAATAAGTCAGAGAAAGACAAACACTGGACGATATCACTTACATGTGGAATCTAAAAAATATAACAGACCAGTGAATATAACAAAAAAGAAAAAGAAAAAAACAGATTCACAGATACACAGAACAAATTAGTGGTTACCAGTAGGGAGGGAAGGGAGGAGAGGCAAGACAGGGGTAGGGGATTAAGAGGTACAAACTGTAATATTATGTACAAAATAAACTACAAGGATATGTGGTACAACACAGGAAATACAACCATATTTCCATAATAACTATAAACGGAGTATAACCTTTAAAAAGTGTACACCTATAATTTATATAACATTATACATCAACTATACTTCAATTTTAAAAAATAAGGTCAAACAAAACTATCAAAACCTTCAAAAACTGAATGGGGAAAAAAAGAATCATCTTACCGACTTTTGCTGTTCAAACATAAGTTTTTTATAGAAGAGATGGAACTGTTCAAAGCTGAGTTCATCTTTGTGTGCGCCTATTTCCTGTAAATATAAAAAAAAAAAAGTGACCACACAATTTTTGGTGTCCACCACAAGAATGCCTCCTCCCTGTTCACAGACTTGGCCAGCTCTGCTTCAACACTGGCTAAAAGCAAACTTGCATTCCTCTGAACCCAATCTCCCTGCTTGGAGAACATACCCACCGGGGACCCCAGGTAAGACCCTTCAGCTCCCCAGAAGGGAAGGGTCTCAGCCAGAACTCCAACAGGCGTAATGCAGAAGCCCTCCTTTTGGGGCAGGAGAATCTTTCAAATCTAGACATACTTATAGGGTATGTACACACACAGGTCATTTTTAAAAGCACAGCTTCCTAGGTGGCTCAGATTCTTTACCATCTGAGAATGGTAAAGAATCTGCCTGCAATACAGGAGACCCAGGTTTGATCCCTGGGTCGGGAAGATCTGCTGGAGAAGGAATAGGCTATCCACTCCAGTATTCTTGGGCTTCCATTGTGGCTCAGCTGGTAAAGAATCCACCAGCAACGTGGGAGACCTGGGTTTAATCTCTGGGTTGGGAAGATCCCCTGGAGAAGGGAAAGGCTACTCCCTCCAGTATTCTGGCCTGGAGAATTCCATGGACTGTATAGTCCATGGGGTTGCAAAGAGTCGGACACGACTGAGCGACTTTCACTTCACTTTGTCCAACTCACTTAGCCCCCTCAGACCCTCAGCTCCTTCCTCTGTGAAACGGGAGAACTGCCACTACCCCCCTAGGACTTTCCTGAAATCAAACCAGGTAACATTCACGTAGCACCTGCTTGGTAGAGGCAGGATAAGGGACAAAATCCCAATTACGGGATGGCCAGTGGTAAATGCTTCTCCCATCTCTCTTCTCTCAATCCCCACCCTTCTCTGGTTTTGCCTTCTTGGACTAGTTGGAAATGATGGGGGTGGGCCAAAAGATGGCCAAAAAATGCCATAAAATGGGTTAACTCTTCTGGGAACTCATGGGTACAAAATGAATTGAGTTTTTTTCAGCTGAGGAATCCTGTGACATGGCCCCAAGACCCTCCAACTGGGACTCTTGGGATGGAGTCCTGCTGGGGATCCTTGACAAGAGTCCAGACCTCTGTGAAGGCCAGAAAGGATGCCCAGGGGTCATCTCCATCCTTAAACCCTTCAGAAGAACCCCACCCAGCCTACGCTCTCCCCTCACTCATCGAACAACCTGCCCCAGATCTACCAACAGCTTAACTACACAGGAACAGAAATGAAATGATGGTGGAAGAAGGGATGGAAGGAAGGATGTGGGGGGGGGGGGGGGGGGGAGGGGGCGCTGGGAGGAGGGGAAGGGCAGAGAAGAGCCAACTCCAACAGCTCCACTATCAGGGCTTGCATACAAAATGCCACCTCCCTGGCAACCTCCATAAGGAATCATTCATAATATTTTCCAAATGAAACACATGTGTTCATATTATTAAAAGAAAAACAGGCTGTGGGTTGGTGAGGGCAAGGGAAAGTTAGACTGATGGAAACATTCTGAGCCAAGCAGCTCGGTAAACATGGTCTTCCTGGATGACACCCTCTGTCAGGATGGAGAACGCGGGCCTGAGAGCTTCACATGCTCCCCTGGTCTGGACTAAGACGGATGAGTCTGGAGGCGGAGGGCTTTCCTGGGCACACCACGCAACAGCGCCTGAAGGCGTGCGGTGGCTTCGTGGGAGAGGCGCACATAACCCCGGGATCGCCAGGCTGAGCCGCGAAACTTACCACGAACTTATCTTTGAGGAACTTGGCACTGCTCACTTTGAAGTTGACCAGGGGCAAGATGGTCTTCAACTCCCGGAGGCTGATGCTGCAAAAGAGGGGAACCCCAGCTCTGTCAGACTTGAGGGCTTTCAACAGTGGAAGGTCTGGCTACTCCCACCAGCTCCCACCTCAACGAGAAGGCCTGCCACCAGCTCTGAGTGACCGCTGACTAGGGACAGAGGGCCCGAGGTCAAGGTGGGGGTGACACCCCATGTGCAAGGATGGTCCCCACCTTCAGGGGACTGGCCGTGGACGCGGGTCACGGTGGAGATGCACGGAGTGGGCAGAAACACTGTCAGATGACCTTGGTAGATAGGAAATGTCACCGGGGTTCAAACCAAAAGGAGGTCCCTGAAGGCCAGAGATGAGGAAGGGAAAAATCCAACCTTTTCTGAACACCTACTATGTGCCAGGCTGCCCTGGATACCTCCAAGCAATGATGTCACCTCGCCTCTCACTGCACTCAACCCTCAGGGTTCAGAACAGGCAGTGAGGGCGGGGGCCAGGACACTCAAGATCAGAGCTGCCCTAAAGACCTTAGAAGGTGGATATCATTATCACCATTATCACAAGTCCATCCTAAAGGAAATCAACCCTGAATATTCACTGGAAGGACTGAAGCTGAAGCTCCAATACTTTGGCCACCTGATGCAAAGAGCCGACTCATTAGAAAAGACCCTCATGCTGGGAAAGACTGAAGGCAGGACAAAGATGGGGGCAACAGAGGATAAGATGGTTGGATGGCATCACCGACTCGATGGACACGAGTTGGAGCAAACTCCGGAAGATAGTGAAGGACCAGGAAGCCTGGCGTGCCGCTGTCCATGGGGTTGCAGAGACTCGGACATGATTTAAGAGACTGAACAAGGACAACCATGATTCCTCTGCATTCCAGGTGAAGAAACTGGGGCTCAGAGAGGTTCGGTGTGGCATGTGGGAGATAAGACTGCAGAGGAGCTGGCCTCTGGGTCTGCCTGTAAGCGCTGCATTTAGCTGTCTCCCAGGGAACGGCAGGAACAGAGTCGGGGGAGGAGGTGGTCAAGGGCACGCATTCCAGACCCTTGTGGCTGCAGAGCCAAATGCTCAGCAGAGCGAGCAAGGGTGGTCCTGGGGAGCCTCTGGCTGTGGCCAAAGAAAATTGCGCCGTGTTCTCAGAGACGTCAGACCCGACAGGGGCTGTGCGTGGCCAGGAAGGAAGTCTGCCCAGGCTGTGGGCAGACGGCAGCCCCGCTTCCCCCACCCCGTCTACTCGCCCAGAAGGAAGCGGCACGTCCCAGCCAGCAGCCACCCCGGGAGACGGCCAAGCGGCCTCCTGGCCGCCTCATGGCCCCACCCCCAGCATCCCTGCCTCTCGTCTAACGGCCTCCCTGACGCCAGAGACCGTCACGGGCCTAGTGCCCCCTGTGCCCCCTGCTCCTGGGGCTGGCATCCAGGGCTTCCCCCGAGAGACGGTGGGAGCCACACAAAGTCCCCAGCGCGCCAGGAGGGGCTGGCCGGGCAGAGCAGCAAGCTGACTGGCTGAGGCCCCTTTCCCACCCTGCCCTGGTGTGTCCACGAAGAGCCTGCCGGAGTGGGGTGAAGGGAGGGGAGTTGGGGGGCGGGGGCTGGCGCTGCAAAGCGAGGCAGGGTGAGGGTCTGGCCAAGACGGGGGCCCCGGGGGCTCATCCAGGACCAGGGGAGAGGAGAGAGTGCCCTGCGAAACCCAGAACTTCCAGGCAGAAACAGGGCCAAGAGACTCTCCCACAACCAGGAACAGACAGACTGGGGAGCCGGGAGCCAGGGCAGCTGCTGGGGGCCAGGGGAGCAAACACAGCCTCCTGGGGTGTGAGAATCTGAGCGCTGGGACGACCGAGCCCGCCTGCTCCAATGGGCCCCCCCCCTCAGAGCAGAGCAGCTGAGCCTCCAGGTAAAGGCGGGGGCTGAAGAGCTCCTCCGGGCTCCGGTGCAGGGACCTCTCCCTCCCTCCCCGCCCTGGGCGTGTGGTCAGGCCCCACCTGACCCCCAGCCAGGACTGGCACTCGGATTCTCAGCCACTGGAGGGCAGGAAGCTAGCAGGTCCCAACTTCACCCCTCTCCCTGTCCAGGACTTGTCCTCAAAGAAAGAGAGGGCCTTGGCCACGGTCACGCCCTGCCCTCTGGCCTCGATTCGGGGCAGTTCTGCAGGGCCATCCTGGAGGTCCACCAGGAAGCTGAGTTGCGACGGCATCTGAGCCCAACAATTCTCCCGGCCTTCACTTCCATGGGTGCGGGTCCCCTACGCATTCCATAAGCTTCCCACACACAAACCCACAGCTCATGGTGTTCCCTGCAGGCTCGGCCTGTGAAGTGGGCTAGGAACTGGGGCGATTCCTTTGGGGAGAGATGGCAAAAAAATGATTCCTTGCCCTAGAGGCAATAAACAACCAGGGCCCCTCCCCTCCTCAGGCTGGCCTGGTCCCAGATCCCACCACACTGCACCCCGGGGGGTTGATGGCCCCAGAAAACTTCCCTGCCACGCTGAAGCTGATGACCAACAGGCCCACCATCCCTGGCTTATTGTAACAATGGTGGCTCAGATGGTGAAGAATCTGCCTGCCATGCAGGAGACCGGGTGTGGATCCCTGGGTCAGGAAGATCCCTGGAGAAGGAAATGGCAACCCACTGCAGTGTTCTTGCCTGGAAAACTTCATGGACAGAGGACCGCGGGAGTGGGACACGACTGAGCGACTAAACCACCACCACACCCACCACCGCAGGCCGGGCACTGGCCAAGCACTTCTCACACACTAACCCACTAAATCCTCACACCAATCCCAGGAGGTAGGAACCGGGATCTCTTTTACAAATTAGGAAACCAAGGCACAGGGAAATTGAGCAATTTACCCAAACTCATCCAACCAGTGAGTGTGAAGAGCTGAGAGCAAACCTTAGTGCTGCCAGACAGAATGTTCTACAGTGTTGCAAATGTTCTAGATCGGAGCAGTCCAAGGCAGCTAGGGCAACCAAGGAACCGAATTTTTTAAATTTTATTTAACTGTAATTAATTTAGATTTAAATAGTCACATGTGGACAGCACAGCTCTAGAAGCTTGCTCCTCTAAGTAGGGTCCCTGGACCGGCAGTATCAGCATCAGCTGGGAATCTGCTGGAAATGAAAATCTGTGATCCCCACCCAAACAGACAGAAGCAGAGTTTCTGTGGGGCAGGAACAGCCACCACCCGCCCCCCGCCAGGCTGTCCTGGAGCCAGGACTGATGACCACGGGGAACCGATTTGCCTTCCTGTTGAAGAGAGAACCGGACTACACACCTGTAAGCCTGCCCCTTCTGCATCCTGAAGGCCCCGCTGAGCAAGAACAGGAAGTGCAGGCTCGGCTTATGCAAAGTCAGGGTTACGGGCCAAGGGGCAAGGGCAAGGTAGAAAAGAAACGTCCACAACCCTGAGGGCTGCGGGCTCCTCCACAGGACCCACCCGTGAGCCCCACCCTGAGGAATGCAGTTCCAGGGGCCGTCCAGAAGGTCCAGGGGCTTTCTCAAGGGGTATTTTGACAGGAGAAGTTTTCACCTAATGCACTGACCTTAGAAACCTAATTCCCAGATAAGAGGCAACTAAACTCTACAGATTCAAAAAGAGGGGGTTTCTGGAAATCTGGCCAGGGTAAATGTTAATGTTCCTGCCTTAGACCCAGTGTCCCCAGGCCTGGAGATGTCATAGCTTCCAAAGGGGGAACGATCTAGTTGTCTGATGCTACACGAAGGAATGAAAAGGGAGGGCCTTTTGTTTCATCTGACCAACCAGCCAGATCCCTGACCTCAAGGAGCCCCTTCAACGTGAACAGCAACAAGGACGAAATTCTAAGAAAGCAGACGGAACTGCGGAGCCTGGCACTAAGGCCAGAATCCTACAGTGACCCCAGAAGTGCTTCTTGTGAGGGGCACTTCCTACCGCATCGTACATCCACTTTGAAACACGAGACACAAACTAAATGACAAACAAAAGGCAACTTTTCAAGCTAGATATCAAATCCCACTGGTTGAATTACAATGTAGGCATTGATACCCATCCCAAAAGAGTTACAAGGAAATGTAAACATGTTTACGATTTAAGGGGAGGTGAAAAAAACAGTTTGCCCTCCTTTCACATGGGCTGGACTTAGTGACTGATTCCCAGAAAATAGAGTGGGGATGGCGGGGGTGGGTTGGCGGGCGGGTCATTACAAAGGAGAGATCTGGAAAACACCACTTTGGCCAGATGGTCAAGATTTCCATCACCCTCGACAGACCACGCGAGAACAGACAGCCCTTGACTGAGGTGAAGGAAAAGCCTTCACCTCCACAATGTTCGCCTCCATGTGTTCTTCCCAGACACAACCTCGGGTTACCCTTAACTCCAGTCTAACTGTGACGAAGTGCCAGATCCACACAAATGGAGGGGCATGCTACAGAATGCCCAAGACCTACTCCTCCATACTGTCACGGTCGGGACTTCTCCAGTGGGCCAGGGGCTAAGACTCCACACTCGCAATGCAGGGGGCCTGGGTTGGATCCCTGGGTGGGGAACTAGATCCCACATGCTGCAACTAAGAGATCACATGCTGCAACTAAAAGGAAAAAAAAAAAAGATTCTGCACACAGAAATGAAGATCATGTTATGTGCATCTCATGGAATACCATTCAGCCTTAAAAAGGAAGGAAGTTCTGACACCTGCTATAGTAACATACATGATTCATGAAGACATCACACTAAGTAAAATAAGGCAGTCACAAACACAGCATCCTTCCACTCAGGCAGTACCCGTAGGAGGCAAATTCAGAGACAGAAGAAAGAATAGAGGTTGCCAGCGGCTGCAGGAGGGAAAATGGGGTAACGGTTTGATGGGTAGAGAGTTTCAATTTTGCAAGATGAGAAGAACTCTGGAGACGGACGTTGAAGGCAGAGTGGCAACATGAATGCACAGAAATGTACCCTGAAAATGGTAAGTTTCATGTTACGGATAGTTCATCACAATGAATGAGTAACTTCCAGTCACAGGAAGTCACGGCAGGAAGAGATTTCTGCCTTTTAGCAGCTTAGTGATCAATAAGCCATGGCTGACTGGCTGGGGTGCTCTGTTCAAATGACAATCGCTCGTGGCCTCAGCATCCTCATAAAATGGCCCAGGGGATGCCTAGCTGCTCAGTCTGCCAGCATCCGTTCCATAACCTCTCCCCAACTCACTAAGTCCAGGGAGCGCTCAGAACAGCGGCTGCCGCAAAGCCACTTCTCGACAGACGCCAAGGTTGAAAAGTGAAACACATGTTCAGGCCAAGGAAAACCTGGGAGCAGGCCCTGCCCGAGCCCGCCCTCCCTGCCCAGAGGACGCTTTACTCCCCTGCTGCGCCTTTGTTCTCCTCCAGGAAACGTCACATGGGCGACAGGAAAGGAGGGGAAACTGGCAGGAGTCAAGAGCCCTTTCATGGGCACCTTGGGCAAAGCTCCTTTAGAAGAGCTCTCTCAGGGCCTCAGAGAGCCACGTGAAAGGAGGGATTTTCCACATGCTGACAGAGCAGCAGGGCTCAGCCCACCGGGAGGGAGGGAGGGATGGCGGGGGGCAGGGATGGGGAACAGCGAACAAGGCGTCAAGGACACAGACAGACTCGCTCTCTGCAGAAGGTTCTGAAAAGCACTTCTCAGTGAAGGAATTGCAAGAATCGCTCTGAGCAGAGAAAGCCAGGCTTCCGTTTCTCGACAACATAAGACGGAGAGCAGACCCTGCAACCAGATCGATGATGCCGTATACCCCACATCGTGGAGACAGGGCCCTGGCGGGCTCCCTCCGTCCGCTCTGTGCCAACCTCAGCTGTGAATCTCCGGGCAGCCAGAGAAGGGAAATGGTCATACGAGGCTCCGCCCTGAGGCTGAACAAGCCCAGTGTGAACCAAGGCCCCCAGTGCAGGGATCTCGTTTGATCCGCCTCTGAACACCAGGCTCAAGCCCAGGGTGCGGGGCCACAGAGGATGCTGGCCAGAGAGGAGGAGGAGGAAGAGGGAGGGAGGGAAAGGCAGATGAAAAGAGACAGGGAGATGCTGGCTGACCTAACAGCATCAGTTAACTCTCCACCGCTTCCAGGTTTTACCATTTGCAAATCACCCCTAGGGGCATGCGAGGACCATGGAGGCTCTGAAATTGACAAGTGATGGGTGACACCGGCCTGACACCAAAATGCCTTGAAGATGGAAAGACTTTCAGGAGCAAGCTGGGTAGGGACTTCCCTGGTGGTCCAGTGGTTAAAACTCTGCACTTTCAATGTTGGGGGCGTGGGTTCAATCACTGGTGGGGAATTAGCTCCCACGGGCTGTGCAACACATGAGGAGAGCATTACAGAGGTTACTTGTTGCCTCGTGTATGAAGCTGACATCTCTTAATGGAGAATGGAAGGAAGGAAAGACGTTTAAAAATGCTGAAAGAGGTCTGATGTGAGGCTAAAATGATACAGTGATTGTCAAGTGCGGAGGACAGCGCCTGGCACATGAGGCGCTCCATAAATGGTGGTTTTTATCATGACACTATTAATGGAAACTGGATCATAACCCCCCCAAAAAAATTGATGAGAGGATGTTCAACCTCTCCCATAAAGAAAGAAATGCAAATTTAAGCCAAAAATCCACTGCTGCTTTTCACCCATCAGGTTAATGAAGGTCAAAGTCTGGTGACACATGGAAAAGAGGACTCCTCTGAACTGCTAGTAGAAATATAAACTGCCATCACCTCTCTCAAACTGTCAGACCCGATGACGCCTGGCTCCTGGAATTCCTCTTGTAGGAATTTATCCTGTTCATATCTGTGTCACATACATTTACAAAAAGGAGACCCAGGGATTTCTCTGGTGGTCCAGTGGCTAAGACTCCACGGTCCCAGTGAAGGGGGCCCAGGTTTGATTCCTGCTCAGGGAATTAGATCCAACATGCTGTAAGTAAGAGCTTGCATGCCACAACTACAGATCCCACCTGCGCAATGAAGATGGAAGATCCTGCAGACCTCAACTGAGACCCGGCCCCACCAAACAAACAAATAATAATAAATAATAATATTTTTTAAAAGGGAGACCTAAAAGTTTTCATAGCTTTATAACAAAGAAACAACCTGATGTTCATCGGGAAGGAACTGGTTTCCCATCAATATGGCAATGACACCACATCTATCCAAGGACAAATCACATTTGTTCCAAAAATGTGTGGTACAGAGCCTTGTATGTGCCAAGAGGGAACCACTCCAAGACGTGCTATTAAGTGAACCAGTCAGGGACGCTGAATTACAGGCTGTCACATCGCCTGTCTCGTGTTCACCCAGCTCTTAGTATCATCGCCCCCGAACTGGGTTTACTTCTGATGGTCAATCTCCACCACAAAGGATGGGCGGGCACCTTGGGGATCCTGTTTCTCCCCAGGACACAGAAGACACTCAAACGCGAAGGCCTAAGTGACGTGGTCCGAGTGCTTCACGTAGCAGAGAAGTCCTCCCCGCAGATGGAGTGGCATTTTCCACTGCAATGAGACCCCACATGGGTGGAGATTTTTTATCACCATGACCCACACCATTGAGCATTGCGTCCACTGCCTTGTTAAGTCAAATCTGACTTCAGGAGGACCTTTCCACAGCACAGAACTCACTCCAACCCTTTCAGAATATTTCAAGAAAGAATGAGATGATCCAAAATGATCGGGAGGAAACCACAAAAATGCGAGCGAAGCTTACCTGTTTCTCCTGGTTTGGTCCACAGAATAAATCTGCTTTCTCAGCCAGCTGGGAAGAGAGATGAGAGAGAGAGAGAGAGAGAGTTAGAAAATCAGAAAACTACACTCACAAGTCCAAGGAAGTTCTGTAGGATGGGACACGGAGCCTGAAAAAGAAAACGAAGGTCTTTCCACTTTCTAAACAGTGACCTGGGAAGCAGCAGCTTCTCCGTGTGGGTGAAATGTCACCCTGCCAAGCCAAGCAGCCCCGTGGACTCACAGAGGCTGGTTTCTTTAAACTGACAGTTCCCTCTGATGCTCTCTGTTAATCTCCCAAAAAGCTGTTAAGAGAAACGGTCGAGATCAGAGGGCTCCCGTTCACTGGATGGACAGCAATTCATACACAAGTCCCTCCGGACACCCAAGACACTGATGGACTGTCCTGAGAAGGCCCTCGTCAAGCCAGGAGGAAAACCCCAGACCCCGAGCCAGAGGTCCCTCGATCAGTCAGCTTAACCTCTTCTTAAATCCTCTGAGAAATAAGCCTGGGGCCCTCCCCTCAGACCCAACACCAGGACGAGTTTCTGTCTCAATCCCAGTGCCCTTCTCACCCCGGCAGAACAAGGCCCAGGGAGATGGGAGGCTCTTCTGGGAGATGCTGGAGTGTCCACAGCCACAACTGGACACCTACTGCATACAGGGCACTCCAGGAGCCTCTAAGACGAAATGTCTCCTCTTCCTTTCTTTCGCCATACTGGCTAGAGGGAGCAGAACAGACGCCCAAGTGAGCGAATACGGAGAGAAACAGGCAAAGCCATTACCTCTCGATGATGGTGGGGGTGGACGCACTCATCACTTCCTGGTGTAAGATCTTCAAGCCAGACAGCCACTTAGCGGCATCTTCCTTCGAGTCGGCTGGAGAGGGGAAGGGCCAGAAATGCAGTGTTACTCCCTGGGAAGATCTCTGCTTGGACACTCCCACCCCACAGAGACCACAGGGATGGCAGGAGCCTGTGGTGGTCCCTGGGACCTGCTTTTTGCCCATGGTGAGCCTCCTGTGGCAGGAGTGACAAGTTAGTAAAGCTTCAGCTTTAGTCCTAGTCCTATACTAACGAACAAGAGGCAGAACTCAGGACAACCTGGACCACGATCCTGAGAGCCCTCAGCACCTCCCTTGTTTCCCATCAAGCCCAGAGAGAGGGCCGCCAAGTAGGCGAGGCTGATGCCTGGAAGGGAAGCAGCAACAAGCGGTGGGTAAGAGGGCATCATCCCCAAGTCCCATTGTAGCGCTTCAGGGCTGTGTGATGTTCAGCTGGTTACTTAACCTCTCTGTGCCTCATTTCCTCATCATAAAATGGAGCTGGCAATGCAAACACGTGGTCCTGCTATTAAACATCTTTTCACACCACCACGGGCTTTGTTCGCCTGGACAGAGCATGCCGAGGTCTCTGCTCTCATTCTTCCCAGGTGGATGAAGAGAAAGGTGTGGCTAGGAAGGGTGAAGGGAAGAAGCGGGGATCCAGCCATCAAGCTGGCATCCTGGGCTCCACATCTTGCTTGGGCTTTCACGGCCTCCCTACCAAGAACAGCAACCAGGCCTCAGCCTGCAGCCGGGCTAAGTGGACAAAGCTCTGAAGGTTCAGGGTCACGGGCCCCTCTTTCCTGTCCCGTCCCCGCCTCCTGCCACACCCCTTCCATCAGACATTCACCCATCACTTCCCACATCCGGCTTACCACTTCCCTCCTCCAAGCCTGGCACATGCAATGCTCTCTCCCTGGACCATCCTCCCTCTTTCCTCACAACTCCTACTGATGCCTCAAAATCCAGTTTAAAAAAGTCACCTCCCCAGCAAAGCCTTCCAGGGAATTAGGCACCGTGTATTCCTCCAGCACACTGTATTATGTTTAGACTATGGCTATTTTCAGAGAGGACTCTAAGTTCCTGTCCACACATCTGTCTCCCCAAGTAGACCGTGAGCTCCTTAAAGGTGGTAACGGGGTCTAAGTCTCATTACAGCCCCAGCAACATCTAGCACAACCCGAACAGAGCATATGCTCAAAAGATGCCTGATGAAAGCATGAATGAGAAATTAAACCAGTGAGAGTCATTGGACCTGAAATTAAAAGTCCCTAATGCTACTCAGCTTCCACAGTTTCCCCCCACTTTGGTTTTTTTTTTTTTTTTTTTTTTTTTTTTTATATCATCTCCCTTTGTTTTTTTTTTTTTTTTCTTTTTTAATTTTTATTATTATTTTTTTTTCCCAGTGGGTTTTGTCATACATTGATATGAATCAGCCATGGATTTACATGTATTCCCAATCCCGATCCCCCCTCCCACCTCCCTCTCCACCCGATTCCTCTGGGTCTTCCCAGTGCACCAGGCCCGAGCACTTGTCTCGTGCATCCCACCTGGGCTGGTGATCTGTTTCACCATAGATAGTATACATGCTGTTCTTTTCAAATATCCCACCCTCACATTCTCCCACAAAGTTCAAAAGTCTGTTCTGTGTTTCTGTGTCTCTTTTTCTGTTCTGCATATAGGGTTATCGTTATCACCTTTCTAAATTCCATATACATGTGTCAGTATGCTGTAATGTTCTTTATCTTTCTGGCTTACTTCACTCTGTATAATGGGCTCCAGCTTCATCCATCTCATTAGGACTGGTTCAAATGAATTCTTTTTAATGGCTGAGTAATATTCCATGGTGTATATGTACCACAGCTTCCTTATCCATTCATCTGCTGATGGGCATCTAGGTTGCTTCCATGTCCTGGCTATTATAAACAGTGCTGTGATGAACATTGGGGTGCACGTGTCTCTTTCAGATCTGGTTTCCTCAGTGTGTATGCCCAGAAGTGGGATTGCTGGGTCATATGGCAGTTCTATTTCCAGTTTTTTAAGAAATCTCCACACTGTTTTCCATAGCGGCTGTACTAGTTTGCATTCCCACCAACAGTGTAAGAGGGTTCCCTTTTCTCCACACCCTCTCCAGCATTTATTGCTTGTAGACTTTTGGATAGCAGCCATCCTGACTGGCGTGTAATGGTACCTCATTGTGGTTTTGATTTGCATTTCTCTAATAATGAGTGATGTTGAGCATCTTTTCATGTGTTTGTTAGCCAGCTGTATGTCTTCTTTGGAGAAATGTCTGTTTAGTTCTTTGGCCCATTTTTTGATTGGGTCATTTATTTTTCTGGAATTGAGCTGCAGGAGTTGCTTGTATATTTTTGAGATTAATCCTTTGTCTGTTTCTTCATTTGCTATTATTTTCTCCCAATCTGAGGGCTGTCTTTTCACCTTACTTATAGTTTCCTTTGTAGTGCAAAAGCTTTTAAGTTTCATTAGGTCCCATTTGTTTAGTTTTGCTTTTATTTCCAATATTCTGGGAGGTGGGTCATAGAGGATCTTGCTTTGATTTATGTCGGAGAGTGTTTTGCCTATGTTCTCCTCTAGGAGTTTTATAGTTTCTGGTCTTACATTTAGATCTTTAATCCATTTTGAGTTTATTTTTGTGTATGGTGTTAGAAAGTGTTCTAGTTTCATTCTTTTACAAGTGGTTGACCAGTTTTCCCAGCACCACTTGTTAAAGAGGTTGTCTTTTTTCCATTGTATATCCTTGCCTCCTTTGCCAAAAATAAGGTGTCCATAGGTTCGTGGATTTATCTCTGGGCTTTCTATTCTGTTCCATTGATCTATATTTCTGTCTTTGTGCCAGTACCATACTGTCTTGATGACTGTGGCTTTGTAGTAGAGTCTGAAGTCAGGCAGGTTGATTCCTCCAGTTCCATTCTTCTTTCTCAAGATTACTTTGGCTATTCGAGGTTTTTTGTATTTCCATACAAATTGTGAAATTCTTTGGTCTAGTTCTGTGAAAAATACCGTTGGTAGCTTGATAGGGATTGCATTGAATCTATAGACTGCTTTGGGTAGAATAGCCATTTTGACAATATTAATTCTTCCAATCCATGAACACGGTATGTTTCTCCATCTGTTTGTGTCCTCTTTGATTTCTTTCATCAGTGTTTTATAGTTTTCTATGTATAGGTCCTTTGTTTCTTTAGGTAGATATACTCCTAAGTATTTTATTCTTTTTGTTGCAATGGTGAATGGTATTGTTTCCTTAATTTCTCTGTCTGTTTTTTCATTGTTAGTATATAGGAATGCAAGGGATTTCTGTGTGTTAATTTTATATCCTGCAACTTTACTATATTCATTGATTAGCTCTAGTAATTTTCTGGTAGAGTCTTTAGGGTTTTCTATGTAGAGGATCATGTCATCTGCAAACAGTGAGAGTTTTACTTCTTCTTTTCCTATCTGGATTCCTTTTACTTCTTTTTCTGCTCTGATTGCTGTGGCCAGCACTTCCAACACTATGTTGAATAGTAGTGGTGAGAGTGGGCACCCTTGTCTTGTTCCTGATTTCAGGGGAAATGCCTTCAATTTTTCACCATTGAGGGTGATGCTTGCTGTGGGTTTGTCATATATAGCTTTTATTATGTTGAGGTATGTTCCTTCTATTCCTGCTTTTTGGAGAGTTTTAATCATAAATGAGTGTTGAATTTTGTCAAAGGCTTTCTCTGCATCTATTGAGATAATCATATGGTTTTTATCTTTCAATTTGTTAATGTGGTGTATTACATTGATTGATTTGCGGATATTAAAGAATCCTTGCATTCCTGGGATAAAGCCCACTTGGTCATGGTGTATGATTTTTTTAATATGTTGTTGGATTCTGTTTGCTAGAATTTTGTTAAGGATTTTTGCATCTATGTTCATCAGTGATATTGGCCTGTAGTTTTCTTTTTTTGTGGCATCTTTGTCTGGTTTTGGAATTAGGGTGATGGTTGGCCTCATAGAATGAGTTTGGAAGCTTACCTTCATCTGCAATTTTCTGGAAGAGTTTGAGTAAGATAGGTGTTAGCTCTTCTCTAAATTTTTGGTAGAATTCAGCTGTGAAGCCATCTGGTCCTGGGCTTTTGTTTGCTGGAAGATTTTTGATGACAGTTTCGATTTCCTTGCTTGTGATGGGTCTGTTAAGATCTTCTATTTCTTCCTGGTTCAGTTTTGGAAAGTTATACTTTTCTAAGAATTTGTCCATTTCATCCAAGTTGTCCATTTTATTGGCATAGAGCTGCTGGTAGTAGTCTCTTATGATCCTTTGTATTTCAGTGTTGTCTGTTGTGATCTCTCCATTTTCATTTCTAATTTTGTCAATTTGGTTTTTCTCTCTTTGTTTCTTAATGAGTCTTGCTAATGGTTTGTCAATTTTGTTTATTTTTTCAAAAAACCAGCTTTTAGCTTTGTTGATTTTTGCTATGGTCTCTTTAGTTTCTTTTGCATTTATTTCTGCCCTGATTTTTAAGATTTCTTTCCTTCTGCTAACTCTGGGGTTCTTCATTTCTTCCTTCTCTAATTGCTTTAGGTGTAGAGTTAGGTTATTTAATTGGTTTTTTTCCTGTTTCTTGATGTAAGCCTGTAATGCTATGAACCTTCCCCTTAGCACTGCTTTTACAGTGTCCCATAGGTTTTGGGTTGTTGTGTTTTCATTTTCATTCATTTCTATACATATTTTGATTTCTTTTTTGATTTCTTCTATGATTTGTTGGTTATTCAGAAGCGTGTTATTTAGCCTCCATATGTTTGAAGTTTTAACAATTTTTTCCCTGTAATTGAGATCTAGTCTTACTGCACTGTGGTCAGAAAAGATGACTGGAATGATTTCAATTTTTTTGAATTTTCCAAGACCAGATTTATGGCCCAGGATGTGATCTATTCTGGAGAATGTTCCATGTGCACTTGAGAAAAAGGTGAAGTTGATTGTTTTGGGGTGAAATGTCCTATAGATATCAATTAGGTCTAGCTGGTCCATTGTGTCATTTAAGGTTTGTGTTTCCTTGTTAATTTTCTGTTTAGTTGATCTATCCATAGTTGTGAGTGGGGTATTAAAGTCTCCCACTATTATTGTGTTACTATTAATTTCCTCTTTCATACTTGTTAGCGTTTGCCGTACATATTGCGGTGCTCCTATGTTGGGTGCATATATATTTATAATTGTTATATCTTCTTTTTTGATTGATCCTTTGATCATTATGTAGTGTCCTTCTTTGTCTCTTTTCACTTCCTTTATTTGAAAGTCTATTTTATCTGATATGAGTATTGCGACTCCTGCTTTCTTTTGGTCTCCGTTTGCATGAAATACTTTTTTCCAGCCCTTCACTTTTAGTCTGTATGTGTCTCTTGTTTTGAGGTGGGTCTCTTGTAGACAGCATATATAGGGGTCTTGTTTTTGTATCCATTCAGCCAATCTTTGTCTTTTGGTTGGGGCATTCAACCCATTTACATTTAGGGTAATTATTGATAGGTGTGGTCCCGTTGCCATTTACTTTGTTGTTTTGGGTTCACATTTATACAACCTTTCTGCATTTCCTGTCTAGAGAAGATCCTTTAGCATTTGTTGAAGAGCTGGTTTGGTGGTGCTGAATTCTCTCAGCTTTTGCTTATCTGTAAAGCTTTTAAATTCTCCTTCATATCTGAATGAGATCCTTGCTGGATACAGTAATCTAGGTTGTAGGTTATTCTCTTTCATTACTTTCAGTACGTCCTGCCATTCCCTTCTGGCCTGGAGGGTTTCTATTGATAGATCAGCTGTTATCCTTATGGGAATCCCTTTGTGTGTTATTTGTTGTTTTTCTCTTGCTGCTTTTAATATTTGTTCTTTGTGTTTGATCTTTGTTAATTTGATTAATATGTGTCTTGGGGTGTTTCGCCTTGGGTTTATCCTGTTTGGGAGTCTCTGGGTTTCTTGGACTTGGGTGGCTATTTCCTTCCCCATTTTAGGGAAGTTTTCAGCTATTATCTCCTCGAGTATTTTCTCATGGCCTTTCTTTTTGTCTTCTTCTTCTGGAACTCCTATGATTCGAATGTTGGGGCGTTTCACAGTGTCCCAGAGGTCCCTGAGGTTGTCCTCATTTCTTTTGATCCTTTTTTCTTTTTTCCTCTCTGCTTCATTTATTTCCACCATTTTATCTTCTACCTCACTTATCCTATCTTCTGCCTCCGTTATTCTACTCTTGGTTCCCTCCAAAGTGTTTTTGATCTCATTCATTGCATTATTCATTTGTAATTGACTCTTTTTTATTTCTTCTAGGTCTTTATTAAACAGTTCTTGAATCTTTTCAATCTTTGTTTCCAGGCTATTTATCTGTAACTCCATTTTGTTCTCAAGATTTTGGATCATTTTTATTATCATTATTCTAAATTCTTTTTCAGGTAGATTCCCTATCTCCTCCTCTTTTGTTTGACTTGGTGGGCATTTTTCATGTTCCTTTACCTGTTGGGTATTTCTTTGCCTTTTCATCTTGTTTAGATTGCTGTATCTGGAGTGGGCTTTCTGTATTCTGGAGGTCTGTGGTTCCTTTTTGTTGTGGAGGATTAACCCAGTGGGTAGGGTTAGACGATTGGCTTGTCAAGGTTTCCTGGTTAGGGAAGCTTGCGTCAGTGTTCTGGTGCGTGGAACTTGATTTCTACTCTTTGGAGAGCAATGGAGTGCCCAGTAATGAGTTTTGAGATGGGTCTATGTGTTAGGTGTGACCTTGGGCAGCCTGTATGTTGATGTTCAGGGCTATGTTCCTGCGTTGCTGGAGAATTTGCGTGGTATGTCTTGCTCTAAAACTTATTGGCTCTTGTGTGGTGGTTGGTTTCAGTGTAGGTATGGAGGCTTTTGGACAGTCACTTATTACTTAAAGTTCCTTGTAGTCAGGAGTTTTCTGGTGTTCTCAGGTTTTGGGCTTAAGTCTCCTGCCTCTGGATTTCAGTTTTATTCTTCCTGTAGTCTCAGGACTTCTCCAACTATGCAGCCCTGATAAGAAAACTTCTAGGTTAATGGCTAAAAGATTCTCCCCCGTTAGGGACACCCAGAGAGGTTCACTGAGTCACATGAAGAAGAGGAGAGGGAGGAGGGAGATAGAGATGAACAGGAGGAGAAAAAGGGGGACTCAAGAGGAGAGAGACAGATCTACGCAGCTGTCTGTTCCCAGAGTGTTCTCCGTAGCCCAGTCACCTACAAAGATTCACAGAATTGGATTGGGAAGAGAAGGGGAAAGGAGGAAATAGAGGTGTTCTGAGGTAGAAAACAGAGAGTCAAGATTGGGAGAGAATAATCTTCGGTTTAAAAATAGGGCTTCTCTTCTTTTTTTTTTTTTTTGTAAGGTTATAGTGTATTGAAAATGAAAATTAAGGAGTAGTAGAGGAGTACTAGAGGACTTTAAAAGAAATAAGAGAAAAAGAAAAATAGAAAATAGAAGAGAAAAAGGAAAGAAAAAAAAGAAAGAAAAAGAAAAAAAAAGAAAAAAAAGGAAAAAAAAAAAAAGAAAAGAAAAAAAAAAAATTTTTTTTTCCCCTAATTAAAAAATCGTAAAAGTCTATGGAAATGAAAGTTAAGGAGTAATGGGGGAGTAATAGGGGATTTTAAAGGAAAATAAAAGAGAAAAAATAAAAAAGAAAAAAGAAAAAAAGGAAAAAAAAATTAAAAAAATAAAAAAAAGAGAAAAAAGTAAAATTATATCTAGGAGTTTCTCTGGAGCTGTTGCGGTCAGTGTGGGTTCGGCTCAGTTTCAGATAGCTCCTCGTTCCAGCTTACGCTTCTCGATATCTACAGGCTCCTCCGGTGTAGACAATGTTTCCTAGAGGGATTTTAATCTGTTGCACCAGTCCCTTCTGAAGCGGTTCCCTTTGTTTATTTGGCTTCTGTTTGCCGGTCTCTTCAGAGCCTCATTTCCGCCCTGACACAGGCGGGCGGAGGTGGACTCTTATTCAGGTAGCTAGTTCCGTCGCGCTGCGGGGAGGGGCTGGCGCTGTGGGGACGGGCTTGCGCCGCGGGGATGGGCTGGGGCTGCCGGGAGGGGCTGACGCTGCTTTCTCCGTCTGCGCTGCTCAGGCTCCCGGCTGTTCTATATGGAGCGCGCCCCGCGCTGCGCGAGGTTCCAGCCCTCGGGTGTTCCACATAAGCACGGAAGGAAAAGCTGCGCCCGCTCTCTGTGCCTTCCCCGTCAGAGCGGTCCAGGCAGCCAGGGGCTTGGTGGGCGCTCTCTCCCCAGGTGTGGCGCGCCCCCTCCCTTCCGCGGACCCAGTCTCAGTTTCCGCTGGCGCCAGTCGGGTGCGCGCGCCTTCTGCCCTCCGCGTCCCCAGCCCCAGTCCCCGCCCGCGCCGGTCGGGTGCCTGCGCCCTGTGTCTCGCCGCAGCCTTCCCCTCCCCTCTGCCTCCTGCCTCCGGCGGGGCTGGGCCGGTCCGCAGCTTGCGAGCTCCTCTCTGGACCCTCTCGGTCTCCTTGTTCTGCGAACGGCCGGCCGGGCCGGTTAATTTACTCTCTCTCTTTTGGTCTCCCACAGTTCAAGTTGGCAACTCACAGAAGCTCCCTCCGATTGTCCTCAGGGCACTCAGGCCCGGACCCTACCCCAAGCAATGCCGCCTAAGAGCTCCCGGGACGGATCTCCGTCCTTAGCTCTTTTGTCTCACTTTTTATCTTTTATATTTTGTCCTACCTCCTTTCGAAGACAATGGGCTGCTTTTCTGGGCGCCTGATGACCTCAGCTAGCGATCAGAAGTTGTTTTGCGAAGTTTGCTCTGCGTTCAGTTATTCTTTTGATGAATTTGTAGGAGAGAAAGTGGTCTCCCCGTCCTACTCCTCCGCCATCTTGGCTCCTCCCTCCTTTGGTTTATTTTTAATGCTACTTATTCTCTCTCTTGTCCACCATGATTTTATATCAAGTTCTAAGTTAAGAAATTCTGGGGTTAGACCTGAAGGTAGCTATAAGCTTCCGCCCCTGAGCCAAGTGCCTGAGCTTTTTCAGTTCCTCTCCCACTCAAAGGCCTCTTTGACTTTCTGGTGGATTCACAAGGATGACCAGATGTCACACCTCCAGATTGTGTCTATGAGTGTGTACTGTTTGTGTGCGTGTATACATGTATGAGATAGAAGATTTCAGGATCATTCCTTTAGATCAGTTAAGCTGAATAAATGGTGCAGGCCACACTCGGCTGGACAAAAAAATGTAACCTGCCTTCGACTCTCAGCACAGCATGAGCCAAACAGGCCCTTAACATAATCCTTTCAACATCCCCATGAGGTCAGCATGAGGACCAACTGGGTCCTGTGTTACAACTCAGTAAACTGTAGCTCAGAGAGGCGGAGTCACTTACTCAAAGCCACACAGCTACAAAGGGGCAGGATCAGGATTCAGAACCGTGATGCAAACACGCATTAGCGGGGGGACGGGCTGAGCATCCCGCTGGAGAACACTCTCTCGGGAGGAAACCCAGGCCCAGGGAGGGGACGCGCACACGGTGGGCACCCACCTGCCAGGCTGAGCGTGCTGAGCACAAACTGGGTGCCGTAGAGGATGGTGAAGCAGCACTCGTCCTTCTGGCGGACCGCTTTCGCGCGCTCGAAATCCTTGGAGTTCTTCCCTGGCCGGATCTCCTTTATCTCCATGATGTCCACTGAAGGAAAAGTAACAGCAGCCGGTCAGAAGCCGGACGTCACTCCCTCTGAGGCTGCCGCCATGTGCCTGCACCCCAGAGACACCCCACCCAGCTCTTCACTGCACAGGGTGAAGACAAGCTTGACCAGCCCCAGGCCCTGCCCGTCCACAGCTGTGTGTGCAAATAATAAAACGCGTGCGGTTCTCAGGAGCTCAGGGCTGGGAGACCTTTGTACAGCCATGCTGCGAGTCACTCATCGTGTCTGACTCTTCACGACCCTATGGACTGTAGTGTAGTCCGCCAAGCTCCTCTGTCCATGGGATTCTCCAGGCAAGAATACTGGAGTGGGTTGCCATCCCCTTCTCCAGGGGATCTCCCCATCCCAGGGATTGAACCCAGGTCTCCCACACTGCAGGCAGATTCTTTACCGTCTGAGTCACCGGGGAAGCCCTAGATGACAGAAAAAGAGGAAATTCATCCTCCCCAGAACCCCGGCCACAGGACTCTGACTTTCTCCTGGGCAAAGGTCAGGACGGCCCCTGACTCAAAGGTGAGCCCTTCCCCTCACAGGATGGCCATTTGTTGCAAGATGGACCCCCCCCCCCATCTCAGGATGTCCAGTGAACTAAGGAGTGTCACAAAGAGACAAGTCCTTCCATCGTTTCCTCCTTTTCTTCTGTCAGAAAAGTACCTTTTCCTGGGATGGACCCACTTCCCACGCCTGAGATGAAGGTGCTCCACTCCCCTCCCACCATAACAGGCCAAAGGAGGGGCCCAGGGTCCCAGAAATGACCAAGGCATCCCACCTCTTGGTCAGGATTCAGAGAGGAGCACACGGCCTAAGCTGGGCCCGCCAGCATCCTCCTGGGACTTACTTGGCCAAAGCCACTCATCACATTTCTCCTGCTGCTGCTGCTGCAGGCTGACAAAACATGAGTCGAGGGGTGGCCGGGTCCACACTGCTGGGCACGTGGAAAGCAAAATGACTCAGTCCCAATGCACTATCGAACTCCTGGGTCCGTTTGGGCCTGAAGCCTCATCTGCATTGGAACACGCTATCTATGTGACCTAATCGATTCTCTTTTTTGCCTTGGTGAGGGGGAAATTTCTGTCGCATGCAACCGTAAGAATCCTGAGACATACACCTCCAGTATTGCACTGAACAGAGAAACAGGAAAGAGAGGTATTCCTGGATATGAGAGGGTAGGAAGGAGACCTCAGCTTTGACTTGGAGTCCAAGAAGCAAACAGACCCATGTGAACCAGAGCATCTCAGAGTCAGAGTTGAAGCAGCAGGAAAGGTTCACAGCTGTTCACATGTAACCGCAGAATGAGGTATGTGCGTGCTCAGTCATGTCCGACTCTTTGCGACCCCATGGACTATAGCCCACCAGGCTCCTCTGTCCATGGGATTCTCCACGCAAGAACACTAAAGTGGGTTGCCATTTCCTCCTCCAGGGGATCATCCTGACCCAGGGACTGAACCTGAATCTCTTGCATCTCCTGCATTGGAAGGTGGATTCTCCACCACCAGCACTACCTGAAACGGTATAATTTCATTCTTTTTTTATGGCTGAGTTGTCAGGCCATCATAAATTTTCATCATTTTTTATATGGACTCAATTTTGGTTTCTTTTGTTTCAGTGTATAGTTTTAGGGAATTTTATCACATGTACAGACTCATGTAGCCACCACCACACACAGAGAGCAGAAGAGGGGAGATACTTAAATTAGGGGAGGAAGCGGGTGGAATGAACTAAAGGCTTCCACTCTCTTACCATGGATCTAGCCAGACTGGAAACAGTTTGGGGGACAAGAGTCCTGAAGCGAAGAGAAACAACTTTAAATAAACAGCATTTGTTCTGCACTCTGTGTGTGGTGGTGGTTACACAAGTCTATACATGTGATAAAATTCCTTAAAACTATCCACCGAAACAAAAACAAATCAAAACTGAGTCCACATAAAAAAAAATGATGAAAACTCATTATGGCCTGACCACTCAGCCATAAAATAGAACGAAATTATACCATTTGCAGCAACTTGGATGCAACCCGAGATTACCACAGTAAGGGGAGTAAATCACAGAGAGAAAGATAAACACTTCATGGTATCACTTACATGGGCTTTCTCGGTAACTCGGTGGTAAAGAATCGACCATCTACGCAGGAGACACTGCACAGTTTGATCCCTGGGCTGGGAAGATCCCCTCGAGGAGGAAATGGCAACCCACTCCAGGATTCTTGCCTGGGAAATCCCACGGACAGAGGAGCCTGGTGGGCTACAGTCCAGGAGGGTTGCAAAGAGTCACACACGACTGAGCGATGGGGCACACACACATCACAAATTTGTGCAATCAAAAATATGACACAAGCGAACCTGTCTATGAGCCAGAAACAGAATCAGGGACATAAGAGGACAGCCTGGGTTGCCAATGGAGGCGGGTGTGAGAGGGAGTTGCAGTGGGAGCTTGGGATTAGCAGATGCAAACTGGTATATACGGAATGAATAAACGACGAGGCCCAACTGCAGAGTATCCTGTGATAAGTCATAATGAAAAATAATGTATATATGTGTGTAAATGAGTCACTCTGCTGTACAGTGTAACTGACATAACAGTGTAACTCAATTATACTTCAATAAAAAAAAATTAAAAAAAAACTAATTATGGTCTGCAGTTTAATAACATTTTACCAGCGTCAATTTCCTGGGTTTGATAACTATGGTTATGAAAAATGTTATCATGGGGGGAAATTACAAGAATGGCACACAGAAACTTCGTATTATTTGAATCTATACTTGTTTCAAGCCAAAAAAAAGTTTTTGAGACACTTAGCAATTATGAATGGTCCTATTACTGGGGGGGGTCTCTAAACCTTGCAGGGTAGGGAGGTATAATCCCACCCTTCATCCAGCCCTGAAACCGGGGAATCTTATCTTTTCTTCTTATCCTCATTCCTCAAAAGCCAACAACAAAACACAAAGAGACTTTGTGTGCGCTCAGACGCACCGCCTTCTGAGAGGTCAGACCAGCGGTGCTGATCTACCTGCTTTAGCAGTTATCTGGGAACGTCTAAGCTAGTAAGGTCTGTTCTCAGAAACCACTCACCCACCCAGCCAGTCAAGAGTCTAGCAACTTTAAGTAAATACTCTTTTTTCCCCCCTAGTTATTCTAGCAATGATTATCCGACCATTCTCTTTCCCCATAAAATATTGCTAAGAGGGAATTTCTGAATTGGCCTACTGTGAGCTTTTTTCCTTACAGCAAAATTATAATAAACATATGACTGTTAAAAGGGGAAGGGGACAGGACTTCCCTGGTGGTCCAGTGGTTAAGAATCAGCCTTCCAATGCAGAGGGCACTGGTTCGATCCCCGGTCAGGGAACTAAGATCCCACATGCCTTGCGGTGTGGCCGAATAAATACTTTTTTAAAAAAGAGGAAGGGGAGAGTGACAGGGACGTGGGGACAGACCTCGAGATGGGACACAGTGGGAGTCCGAGGGAGACAGGCACGCACAGATATGCACACACACAAACAGGGTAAACTGGGGTCAGGGACAACCAGACACGAAGAGAAGACAAGCTCCCCAGATGAGGAGGCAGAGAGACACGACCACGCAAAGAGAGAAAGAGAGGCTTCCCTGGTGGGCCAGCAGTTAAGAATCTGCCTTCCAACGCAGAGGGCACTGGTTCGATCCCTGCTCCGGGAACAAAGATCCCACACATCACGGAGCAACGAAGCCTGTGCCCTCCAGAGCTCGCGCACCACAACCACGGAGTTTACGGGGCTGCGGCAAAGAGCCCACGTGCCGCAGCAAAGAGCCCACGTGCCGCAACTGAGACCCAGACAGATAAACGTGTTTTTAAAAGACAGGGAAAACAGGAAATGGGAAGAGAATGAAATACAGCAGCTACTCTGACGACATAAACAGCCCCGATGACCCCTACACCACCGCCCCTCACTTCAATGCAAGCGAGCACCCTTTGGAGGCCAGCCCTGTCCCAGAAGAGGGCTGCAGGTGTCCACCCTCATCGGCAGGACTGGACACCTCCATGACGTCACCCTGACTGCTCCCCTCTTTCCATGCCCAGATAAGTCCTGGCCTATTCATCATACTTCCAGTAAGACCATGCTTTCTCTGCTGGAGCCTCCCTTTCATTATCAAAAGTCAGCTGACTATTGGTGTGAGTGTATTTCTGGTCTCTCTCTTCTGTCCCGTGGATCTGTTGTTTCCCTGACTGTCCTGATAACTAGGACTTTACTGTCAGTCTCAGAGTGAGGCTGCAACCCCCTCTGACTTTGTCCTTCAACACTGCATCGGCTGTCCCAGGTGTCTTGCCTCTCTATATGAACTTGAGGATCAGACTGTCAATATCTACAGAAGAACCTGCTAGGATACTGATGGAGACTGTGTTGACTACACTCGGTTACAGAGAACTGACATATCGAGTCTTTCTATCCATGAAGGTAGAGTATTGATTCATCACGCCTTGTCAGCCAGACAATCCCCTGACTGTACACAGTCCTGGCCCCCAGCCATCTTAAAGACACAGATTTCAACCATGAGAAAACAAGTCCAACCAATGATAATCACGTACAACTCACACACAGCACACACCATAATGCCAAGCATGCGGCCAGTGCTTTGCCGAGTCATTGGCTGGTTCCCTGGAAAGCTCCTCACCAGCACCACCTGCAATTCAGGCGCATCTGTTTACTGCCCATCCTCTCTCTCCTCCAAGCCCCAGCAGGACAAGAGTCGTGTCCGTCCTGCGCACACCTGGAGCCTCACAGCCTGGCTTGGAGCAGAGACTCAGACTGCCGCGCAACAAACGAGGTTTCCCAGGTGGTTTGGCTTGGCTTCCCCCAGAAGCAGATTCTGAGACCGTGATTTGAGCACATGCAGTTCACCCAGGAGTGGATGCCAGGAAACACCAGCAGAGGCACGGGGAAGCAAGGCAGTTGCTATGTTATCAAGCTGGTACCCCAGGGGCACTGGGGGCTGACCCCACGGGGATTAGGAGCCCCTTAAAGGCTGCCCCATGGAGGAGGGAGGGAGCTGGGGTATTTATCCCCCAACTTCCACCTGCTATTGGTCGAGGACTGCTTCTGGAGGCCCTAACCCCCCTCCCAGGCCTTGGGGAGAGGGCTGCAGCGTTCACAGCAAGTGCCTTCAACAAGCAGCAGTGACCATCTAGCATGAGGGTCAGCCCACAGCACCCTCTGCTGTATCAGCTTTTCAATCCGGTAGTTTCTGTGCTATGTGTGCTCAGCCGCTAAATCATGTCCGATTCCTCGCAACCCCATGGACTGTAGCCCGCCAGGCTCCTCTGTCCATGGAATTCTCCAGGCAAGAATACTGGAGCGAGTTGCCATTTCCTTCTCCAGGGGATCTTCCCGACCCAGGGACTGACCCTGACTCTTCTAAGTCCCCTGTAGATTCTTTACCACTGAGCAGCCTGGGAAGCCCCGTAGTTCTGTGCTACCCTCGCGGAACTCGGGGATCAGATGGCATCAAAGTTGCAGCGTCTCCAGTTCAGGCAGAACACTGGGGGATGTGGACAGGCCCCAGTTATTAACAAGAACAGCGTCCCTGGGCTCCCCGAGTGGAGCTGCTGCGTGGAGACAGGACGAGAGGTTACTACTTCCATACATTCTGCAGCCCTGAAGGTGTCCTGGAACTACAGAAAGCAGTGCACTCTCTCACTCAATCTCTTCAAAAATAACAGCTTTATTAAGATATAGCTCAGGACTTCCCGGGCGGTGGAGCGGTTAAGAATCCTGCCGACGCAAGGCACAGGAGTTGGACCCCTGGTCTGGGAAGGTTCCCCACGCCGCAGGGCAACTAGGACCGAGCGCCGGAACCACCGAGCCCGCGTGCTGCAGCTACTGAGGACCGCACACCCAGAGCCTGCGCGCGGCCAGAGAAGCCTGCACACGGAGAAGCCCGCGCACCACACGGGAGGGGGCCCGCTCACGGCAAGGAAGACCCAGTACAAACAGAAACAAACGAGTTTTTTAAAGGAATATAGTTCCCATGCCATAGCTACAGTGCCCATGCCATCCACTTGGAGCAAACACTTCAGTGGCTTCTAGCAGATTCTCAGACTCGCGCAGCCACCGGAGTCAATGCTAGAACGTTTTCATCTCCATGAAAAGCAGCCCATACCCTTCTGTCTCCACACTCCCGCTCAGCCCCACCAGCCCCTGGAAACCACTCATCCACTTTCAGTCTACACACAGTTGCCCATTCTGGACGTTTCATATAAACAGAATCACAGGATACACGGTCTTCTTTCTGGGTCTGGCTCTTCCATTCACTTGGCAGGACATCTCCGTGGTCCTTCTGTGTTGCCGCACGTGTCGTTTTTATGAATGAATGACATTCCATCATATGATGGAATGATCTAACCATTTATCCACTGTAGGGTATTAGGGTTGTTTCCACGTTTGGGCTATTGTAAATACTACAGTTCTGAACATTCTCATGCAGGTTTCTGTTTGAACACCTGTTTTCAGTTATCTTGGGTTTCTGGTAGGAGCGGAAACTGGTCCCCTATTGTTTACACTCTCAGGGCTGCAAGTGGGATGGTGACATGCCCCCTACACACCACAAGGCTGACCAGCCGCCCACCCGGCGCAGCAGTGGTTCATACGTAGGGGGACAGTCACCTGTTTGCATGGGCTTGTGGCCGAGACTCCGCGAACCACCACCACCTCCTTCAAAACAGTCACCGCCACTGCCAGGCATTCTGGGCGAGCAGGGGCCGCCTCCAGAGACACAGGGGTGCCCACTGTCTGGCCACCCCTTGAATACCAGGAGCCCCAGGAAGGAAATCCCTGACCAGTGGGAGTGGCTTTCTATTGGTAATCTGCAAAGGCTGATTCTTAAAGAGAAAGAAATCCCAGACCACCTGACCTGCCTCCTGAGAAATCTGTATGCAGGTCAGGAAGCAACAGTTAGAACTGGACGTGGAACAACAGACTGGTTCCAAATAGAGAAAGGAGTATGTCAAGGCTGTATATTTGTCACCCTGCTTATTTAACTTACATGCAGAGTACATCCTGAGAAATGCTGGGCTGGATGAAGCACAAGCTGGAATCAAGATTGCCAGGAGAAATATCAATAACCTCAGATATGCAGATGACACCACCCTTATGGCAGAAAGCAAAGAACTAAAGAGCCTCTTGATGAAAGTGAAAGAGGAGAGTAAAAAAGTTGGCTTAAAACTCAACATTCAGAAAGCTAAGATCATGGCATCTGGTCCCATCACTTCATGGAAAATAGATGGGGAAACAGTAGAAACAGTGTCAGGCTTTATTTTTCTGGGTTCCAAAATCACTGCAGATGGTGACTGCAGCCATGAAATTAGGAGATGCTTACTCCTTGGAAGGAAAGTTATGACCAACCTAGACAGCATATTAAAAAGCAGAGACATTACTTTGCCAACAAAGGTCCATCTTGTCAAGGCTATGGTTTTTCCAGTAGTCATGTATGGATGTGAGAGTTGGACTACAAAGAAAACTGAGTGCCAAAGAATTGATGCTTTTGAACTGTGGTGTTGGAGAAGACTCTTGGGAGTCCCTTGGACTGCAAGGAGATCCAACCAGTCCATCCTAGAGGAGATCAGTCCTGAGTGTTCATTGGAAGGACTGATTCTGAAGCTGAAACTCCAATACTTTGGCCACCTGCGAAGAACTGACTCATCTGAAAAGACCCTGATTCTGGGAAAGATTGAAGGCAGAAGGAGAAGGGGATGACATAGGATGAGATGGTTGGATGGCACCACCGACTCAATGGACATGAGCTTGAGTAAACTCCGTGAACTGGTGACGGACAGGGAGGCCTGGTGTGCTAAGGTCCATGGGGTCACAAAGAGTCAGACACAACTGAGCGACTGAACTGAACTGACTGAAGAGGTTGCAGGAGCCCTTTGGGTATTTTTGTTGACATGCCCAGCACTTGATCTTACATCACACAGGGCAGCGGGGCACCTTCCTTATTGAAGGGTTGTCCCACTCACTTAGGGGTGCAAGACTTAGGTGGGTAACGCTGGCTACACTCGGCTAGGTTAACCCCAAAGCACCTTTCTGACCGACCTGCCACTGGGAATAAAACCCCAGTGCTG
Organism: Dama dama; assembly: GCF_033118175.1. Classification (NCBI taxonomy): domain Eukaryota; kingdom Metazoa; phylum Chordata; class Mammalia; order Artiodactyla; family Cervidae; genus Dama; species Dama dama. Next base: position 14,476,408 of record NC_083684.1, on the reverse strand, counting down.
GGAATGCAAACCCACATGTTCCCGAGGGTTTCCCAGGTGTGGGAGACTTGTGTGTGGATCCACATGTATGTATACCCATGGGCATGCACATACTGTATACAGGTGCCTATTGCTATTCCAATGCTCACATGAGTATCTACTCTAAGACTCAGGTGCTGGGAAAGACTGAGGGTAAGAGAAGAAGGGGGCGACAGACAATGAGATGGATGGATGGCATCACCGACTCAATGGACATGCGTTTGAGCAAACTCCAGGAGATGGTGAAGGACAGGGAAGCCTGGCGTGCTGCAGTCCGTGGGGTCGCAAAGACTTAAGAATGACTTAAGAGACTGAACAACAAGTTACCATTTTTCACCTGAAATTCACCACCTGGACCACACACAGCTGCTCTAGGAAAGTCACGAGCAGGCACCTGTGGAAATATCAGTGCGTATCAGTCTGCCTTGGAGAGGAACACGTCCAGTGCTGTTGGTGGTAAAAATCGTCATGCAGCAAAGCTAGTGTCCTGCCACCCTAGTCCATCTCAGGTGTTTACTTCTGGCAAGCCAACTACCAACCAGACTGCAATTTAGATACTCTCTTTAGTATTTGTAACAGGTGATTTCACTGTAGTTTCTATTAAGCTACAAAGTAGTTACACAACAGAAACAAAAAATCAAAATTCAGGACCAATACTGTACAGCATCATATACACGGGTAATAACGTCATCAAAGCATCAAATCATTAGCTGTTTGTTGCTGTCAATGCTCTATATTCTTGCAGAAATATTGGATGGGCTGGTTCCTAGGTGCTTAAGGGTGTTAAGCAATACTGTGGAAATGGGTTGGGTTTCTTCCGAGCTGTTGGTAATGCACCACCACTTGTATTCATGTAATAGGACATAACACAAGACTCTCCATTGCGTCTTCAGGGATGCGCGAGGCTCAGCTAAGGATGTGTGTGCATCTGTGTGTAAAAGTGTGAGAAGAGGTTCAAAAAGAAAGAGGTTCCCACCAAGTTGCTGACAGTAGGGGTGACTCACAGGGAGGGTGATGGGCGGTGGCTGGGGGACCTTGACCTGTGTGGGCGGGAGTTTTGGCCAAGGGCTCAGGCAGAGCACAGACTCGACCACCGAGTGGGCTCCGGGGGCTGGGGCCCGGGCCGGCGGGGCTCGTGTGGTCAGGCTCCGCAGCCGCGCTTCCGGCTTGAAGAAGCGAGACGACACAGCCACAGGGCGAGGTCTGCACAGCCCCCTTCCCGGCATCACCCCGGGTCTCCCCACGGCCAGCCACCACTACTCACCCATCACCTGCAGGCGCGCGCTTGGGGTTTCTGTGCCCCGCGTCGGTTGCCCCAGGACCCTGTTTCTCGGCTCCTGTTTCCTTCCTCCTCTCACTCTTGACTCTGGGCCGCTCTCAGGCTGCCCCCACGCCTGGCACCTCCTCATGCACCCGCCTGGCCTCCTCCCCATCTCCTCGCCCAACCTCAGGTGGCACCACCTGCCAACGAGCTTAACAAAACACCTTCAGGGAAGCTCCAGGTATAACCGAGGGGAAAGGAGACAGACCAGGCTCGGGCACCTCCCTGCACATGCCCACCGTCCCCCTTTCCATCTTTCAGTCATTCAACCAACCGGGTGGGGAGCAAGCAGTCTGCTGAGTGCCAGGGAGGGAGCTGACAGGCACGGTCCCCGTCCCCGGAAGCTCTGAGGCTGGAAGTGGGGACAGACCCTGAGCAGATTTGCACGTAAACCTCCCACCGAGCTAAACATCGCAAAGCAACAAGATCAAGTCTACACAGGGGCTTCGGCCCAGCAAGGGGAAGGAAGGCTACTCGAGGCTGTGTGCATCCCGGCTGGGTTCTGCAGGCTGCAGTTATCCTGTGAGGGGGTTAAGGGGGAAGCCCTGGGAGGAGTCTGCACTACAGAGACCCCGGTTCCAAGCCCAGCTCTGCTTCCCAACGACACCTGGGAACCTGGGCGAGTCACCTCCCTTCTCCCTTCAGCTGCACGCACAGTGCTAAGAGCAGCGCCCTCCCTGAGCTGCTCTGCAAACGAGATGAAACGGCAGTCAGTGAACACTGCGGTGGCCCCCGGGAGGTCTCAGAGTCGGGTTAGCTGAGCTGTCGGGATGAACACTCCTCCACAGCATCTCTCAGCAACACCTTCACCACCGCTGGTGGTTTCGCTCTGTCTCAGTGAAGGACCCTGCTTTAAAAAGCCAAAGGGCACGGGGTTACTTTGATAAATAACTGAGATGCACCACGGAACACACAGATACAGGAGGTGCCCATGGGGGCACAGGAAGAGTCCAACTCCACAAAAATCGAGGAGACACAGCTTCAAGTTGCATGCTGTCGTCCCCAGCTATGCACAAGTTCCTTTATTCTGACTTGACGTCTACTTTCTCATAGGTGCAATGGGGAAATAACATCCATCCCATAGGTAGATATGCCTGAAAGAACTTGGTAAAATGTCAAAAAGGTGAGTTTTTGATATTAAAGATTATTTTAGGATCTTCCCTGGTACAGTCCAGTGGCTAAGACTCTGCACTCCCAATGTCAGGGAGCCCAGGTTCAATCCCTGGTCGAGGAACTAGAGTCCACGTGCTGCAACTAAGACCCATCACAGCCAAATAAATAAATATTCAAAAATTATTTTAAAGGCTAGAGATGGGGAGTGAGGGGGGCTGCTCTCATCTTCCTTGTTGAGGAAAGCAACACGAAATGGATGAGACTGTGCTGACACCCAGCTGAGGACATCTGCCTCCTGCTTCCACGCAGAGACTTTTGCAGAAAAACGACAAACATTGAGCTGCTCCTGGAAGGCTCTGCATCGATGCAGGAATGTTTGAAGAGCCAATTTAGGGGTGTGTAAGAGTTTGAAGTGATCCTGGAGAAACTGACCAGCCTTCTCTTACCCTCGGGGACTCCCTCTCCCCCAGAGAGGAGGGAACGCTCTCCAACAGGAGAGTCTGGGTTAAGGAACCTGGCTTGCCCAGCTCAGGCTGCTTATCCAGCTCTGGTCCAGCCTACCCCCTAGGAACCACACGCCCGGCCCCACTCCCTGTGGCTTGGAGTGGGCATCCAACTGTGCCCAGGGTGAGCAGGTCAGGGGTCAGAGAGCAGCGCTAAACCAGACTCTCGGGGCAGCTCAAACACAGAGCAAATCTTCTCATAGCCCGCGATGAGTGACCTGGGTCTCTGTTCTGCATCGTGTTCAAACTCAGGAGAAGATGACAGAAAGAGAAGCCTTGTGAACTGGCCAGCCAAAACATCAAACACAGTTCTTTAAGTATTCATCGTTTTAGAGTCACTTAAATTTGATGTTTCCTCCCTCCTGCTGAAAACAAAACGAGAATGATCCTACGCGTCTGATGTGGGAGATGACTTTAACAGGACCTACATTCTTTTTATGTCTTAATTGTGATGTGTATTTTTCCAATTCATACTGAAACACATCTAGCAGCCTCTAAACTGTGAGCTCAAAGTTCCTTCTATACACATTTAAGTTTAAAAAAGTTGATTTTAAAATATGTATCAGGTATAGAAAACAGGTGGTATGCAGATACAACAAAAATCATTAAGGCATTAAAAGAAAGGACTCACTCATTTATGCATGCGTGGCCTAATAAAATTTTAATTTGCTTTGCTTTATACCCAGTACTGGGGCTTCCTTGGTGGTCCAGTGGTTAAGTATTTGCCTTCCAATGCAGGGAGTGGGGATTCATCCCTGGCCAGGAAGCGAAGATCCCACATGGCCAAAAAAGCCACATCAAGCAACAGAAGCAATACTGTAACAAACTCAATGAGGACTTTAAAAGTGGCCCACGTCAGAAAGAGCCCTAGATAAGCCCAGTACTGTGGGTCAAAATTGCACAGAAGGCCCTCACTGGACTGACCAAGTGCGGTCTGGAGTCTTTTGGAACCCTGTGTGTTTCTGACACTATTTCTCAAATGCCATCTGATTTTCAGCTCAGTAAAGTCTGCCATATGGCATGGTGCTGGTACCATTTGTCTACTATTTATCTTTAAATCAACTTGCCTTTTCATCTGAGTATTCTGAGTTTATGTCTCAGTGAAGTCGCTCAGTTGTGCCCGACTCTTTGTGACCCCTAACAGGCTCCTCTGTCCATGGGAGTTTCCAGGCAAGAGTGCTGGAGTGGATTGCCATTTCCCTCTCCAGGGGATCTTCCCGACCCAGGGATTAAATCCAAGTCTCCTGTATTGGCAGGCAGATTCTTTACCACTGAGCCACCTGGGAAGCCCTTGTATATCATAGGAATTGTGAAATAATGCAGTCAGTAGAAATGGGACAATATTATTAAAATTCAGCCTACAAAAAGTTGATGCCAAAGCAAACCTTTGGGTGCTTCTGAGTTACAAGAGGACAGAGCAGTTATTAGAGGGCGTGAGGCCAAGTTCACCGCACTCAGGCTCACAGAAGGACACAGAAGCACAGCAGCGGTCACTTCCCGGGGACAGTGGCCAGAGCTGGACATGTGTAAATCTGAGCTCATGCTCACCTCGCTTGCATTTCTCCCATAGCTAAGTTATAGCTTACTGAAGAAAACTTACGCCTTTCAAAGTGAGATGTGTCAAAATTTTAGAAATGGAGGTGGGTGTGGTTATTAAGAGGGATGCTGATGGTAATGAACTTCGGGATCTTGACTGTGGTGGGGGATGCAGGATCTATCCATGGGATAAAACTGCACAGAATGAACAGATAAATGCACACAGAGCATAAGGAAAACTGGGGGACTTCTCTGGTGGTCCTGTGGCTAAGACTCTGTGCTCCTGATGCAGGGGGCCCAGGTTTGATCCCTGGTCCAAGAACTAGATCCCACATGCCACAACTAAGACCCAGCACAGCCAAATAAATAAATATTAAAAGTAAAAGGGAAACCGGGGACATCTGAGTAAGACAGGCCGAGGACTGATCGGGGCCAGCAAACTGGCTGTGATGTCACATTACAACCTTGCAAGATGTTATTAGTACTGGCGAAAACTGAGCACAGTCCACATACAGACGATCCTCGAAGACCTCAATAAAATTTTCAGTTAAAAATACAGAGTAATAAGAAAGAAACAAACCAACCGTCCTAGTACCGTACAGATGTTCTCCTTGATGTGCTCAGAAAGACCAGAAAAGAGCTTTGGAGGGAATGGTGTTTCCAGCACTGGCTCCCGTCCCTGGGGCCTGAGTCAGTCTCCCGGGGGGGCACTGGGGACAGCATCCCTTACCCCTCCCTATGGACCGCTCCTCCCTCCACCAGGATCCATACTATTTCTAGCCGGACCACAAATAGACACACATGGGGCTGCCTGATAACCAGTCACAAACCCAGAGGAAGTGGCCTGCAGGGGGCCCGTGACGGGGCCCAGCCTGGGGGCCCGCTCATTCTGCAGAGGTCGAGGACGGCTGCCAAGAAGACAATTTCAATGAATGTCCGGGAGGAGCCTGAGCACTCAGCACCGAGCACTCAGCGTGAACTCCCCTGTGACAACAGCCTCTCATCCCATGACCCCTCCCTGACTTCAGTCCAACCAGTGTGCGTGCATGCTCAGTTGCTCCGTCATGTCCGACCCTTTGCGACCCCGTGGGCTGTAGCCCTTCAGGCTCCTCTGTCCAGGGGCTCAGCCAGGCAGCATGACACATAAACACATGCTCATCCTTTGTGTCAGACGGTTCTTTTCTCATCATTTTTTTTTTTAAACAGGAAAAGAAAGGTTCTGAGAATACACAACTATCTCGACTTTGACCACTGTGTGTAGAGAAAATTCTCGAGGTGGATTGATGTTGAAGCCTCCGATGGAAAATGCTGGCCCTCATCTTTCTACCAGGGACCTCTTGGCTTCAGTGGAAATCCAACAGGCACAAAAGGACAGGAAAGCCACATTCATAGAAACGCCAAGTACGGCCGGCCAGGCACCACACCAGAGACTCTGACATGCACATGAGACCAGAGATCGTCATCTGTGTTCCAAAGATGGGGAAACTAAGACAGAGATTCATGACTTTCTAAGGCTACCACCAGGCTTCCCAGGTGGCCCAGTGGTAAAGAACCCACTTGCCGAGCAGGAGATGTAGGTTTGATTCCTGGGTTGGGAAGATCCCCCGTAGGAGGGCATGGCAACCCACTCCAGTATTCTTGCCTGGAGAATCCCATGGACAGAGGAGCCTGGTGGGCTATAGTCCACCGGATCGCACAGAGTCAGACACGACTGAGCGACCAAACGGCAGCAAATGCGGTCACCACCACCCTGGTGCGGCCAGGACTTGAACCCTGGCAGTCCGGCTCCCAGCAGGTGCTCTTAACCACTCCTCAGGGAAGGCCAGCTCCTCTTCTGGGAAGACCCCCTGCCTGCTCAGATCTCCCTGGCCCAGTCGTGTCCCTCGGGGTCCTTTGTCTCAGAAACACCCTTGCTCGGATCCTGGCCCCAAAGCCCCTACACACAGGCAGCAGCACTCTGACAAGTCACCGTCCACCAAACACCAGCCAAGGATAAGACTCGGCATCCGTCCCCTCAGAGGTGCCTCCTGCAGCCCCGAGGGGTGAGTGGCCACTGTTACCAGCACCCGTTTTGCAGAGGAGGAAGCAGACTCTGGCAGGTTGGGTGACCCGGGTCCAAGCCCTGCCAGTCCAACTCCAGCCCCACCCAGGCAGGCTCCCCAATTCCACCAGCAGGAAAGGGGAGCCCTGCCAAGGTCAAGACCCAAGGTCAAAACACCTGAGCTGGACAGTTAACAGACAGGACCCTTCTTACAGAATATTTATTAACTGCCAGAGCTGAGCTCACTGGCTCCTTAATCCTCCACCAACCTCGGGAACAACCCCCCATCTTCCAGACTCAACTCGAGAAGGTGAGGTCAGCCCCTCACGGCCACCTGGCCGGCCAGACCGTGACGCCAAAGGCAGCAGGGCGGTGACATGGAGGTGTCACACAGAGAGAGCCCGCCGCCCAGGGGAGCCTGCTGCCCAGGGAAGCCTGCTTCTCTCCTCTCCCCACTTCTGTTTCGGGGGGCGGGCTGCTCCCAGGACGGTCTCCAGGAAAACCTTTGGGGTGAATAGGACAGATACTGACTCAAAGGGCCTCTTTGAAGGCAAGTCTTGGCAGGCTTTGGAGAGAGATGCCAGAAGCATTCAGGGCTCCCAATGCCAAGCTCAGTCCCCGGAAGAGATGGCAGAGGAACCCCTTTTCACCCTGCTGTTGATCAGGACAGGCCAGGGGTCGTCAGCAGAACACCCTCCCAGCCTCCAGCAGGGCCTGGGCCATGTTGGCGAGAAAAGGGGCTCAGGTGCCTAGGGACCTGACCGACGGAGCCACGGTCAAAGGGAAGGGCCCTGAGGGATGTGGGCAGCCTGCAAGGGAAGGCCTGGCTCTTTCCGGAGCCGACCCGGGGCCCCAGAGGGTGAACGCAGCCGGGGAGCAGGAAACAGCGTTCATCTGGCTGGGCCCCGAGTCGATGCCCCCTCCTCTGGGAGGCCTTCCCTTCCTCTTCTCAACTTCCCCTTTCCTGGTTCTCACCACACTTTCGGTAATGACTCGCTGCTCTGCTTTACTGCTACGGCCTTGACCCGGCCCGGCCTCAGGAGAGCTGGGCCCCCTGGGAGCCTCCAGAGAGTTACTGGTGGGGACGCCGAACCTCTGGGCATGGGATGTGGGGGTGCTCACTGGGCACCCGCGGGCTCCCCTGCTGGTCCTAAGGCGGGAGGCCCAGCTTGGCCTCCTTGTTCAGCTTTGCAAGCACGAGGTCTGACCCTCACAACGCCCTCCGTTGAATCAATGTCAGACTGCCCCATGGGAGCTTGACTAAACTGGCCAGGTCTGCTCAAACAGGAAAAGGGAAGCATGCATCAGGAAATATCCCTTTCCCCCTTGGTTGCTCCACCTGAGGATTATTCCTAAAAAGCAGCTACCGCCTGGAGCACAGGCCGGGAGAGGGGTGCCCACTGTCTGTTAGCACCCCAGGAATGATGCTAAGAGCCCCCCAGGAGGAACAGGGTGTCAGGTGCTGTGTGCATCTCCTCCTCTGAGCAGCCATCGGACCACCACCATATTATCATGATTACTCCCATTTAACGGAGGGGAAGACTGAGGCTGAAAGATGAGAAAGCCCACAATCCATTAGCTATCTCAAGGCTCTCAGGCCCCATGGTGGAGCATGAGCCGCCCCAGCAAGACAGCTGCCTACAGATGTGGGTCCCTTCTGCCAGGGCAGAGAAGGGCCCTGCGGCCCCTGCTTTGCCTTTGCAAATGAGCTTTCACTGTGGTTAGCGAGCCAGCCCTTCATTTCCCCACCAGGCTCAGAGTTTTGCAAACCAAGGCTGGGGGGGTGGGAGGTGGCAGTTCCTGTTACAACGAGCTAGAAGGTGAGAGTCTTCCTTCCCCTTCGGAGAGGGCAGGATGGGGGCCAGAGGGTCCCCCCAGCACTCCAGGCCAGGCAGGTCCACCCATGTCCTCCCGGCACAAGGATCCCATGTCCCACCCAGGGCTACAAGCTCTTGTCTGCCTTCACAGCCCAGAGCGGAAACCCGCAGCCTGCCTCCTCTTTGCAGCATCTGCCAGGGAGTCAGCCCGGGCTCCCAGCCGGAGCTCGGGTCAGCAGATGGCCAAGTCCCTGCCCCACAGTCACACCACCCACACCCCCGCCAGCTCCCACCCCCTCTGCAGAGAAGAGACACCATAAGTTGGGCCGGGCTCACAGAGGGGATGGGGGGATTGAAGGAGAAGACAGCTCACAACACAGCTGCATCTGACCAGTGCTAAATGCTCACTGCTGTCATCTCAGGTCACCCCAGCGAGGGGAACACCCAGCCACCCAGCCACTCATCCCGTCGGCAGGGGTGCCGAGGGTCCAGGGCCCAGCACCCTGGGGTCCGGGGTGGGGGCTGGAGATCCAAACAGACCAAATCCCTGCCCTCAAGGATGGACACTCTAAGGAGGCTGACAGATAAATCCACATGTATTATATCTGCCATCCAGGATGGCATCAACAGATCAATGGACATGAGTCTGACCAAACTCCAGGAGATAGTGGAGGACAGGGAAGCCTGGAGTGCTACCGTCCATGGGATTTCAAAGAGTCGGACATGACTGAATGATTGAACAACAACAGTATGCCTGCTAGCTAGAAGGGCTACAAGAATTAAACCAAAACAGAGTGAGGCCCGGGGCTTCTCAGGTGCCGCAGCGGTAAAGAACCCACCTACCAATGCAGGAGATGCAAGAGACGTGGGTTTGATCCCTGGGTCGGGAAGATCCCCTGGAGGAGGGCACGGCAACCTTTTCTACCCGGGACTCCTGCCTGGAGAATCCCACGGACAGAGGAGGCTGGGGTCGCCAAGAGTCGGGTCCGACTGAGCACAGAAGCACAGGGTGAGGCCTGGTGGGTGACGGGCAGCGGAGAAGCTCCAAGGAGATGCCCTCTAGGCTGCGGCCCGAAGGAAGCGAGGCCAGAGCCACGCGGACATCTAGATCAAACAGCAGGGTGAGGATGGGGGGATGGGATCGTTAGGGAGTTCGGGGGATGGACATGTACACACTGCTGTATTTAAAATGGGACACCAACAAGGCCCACTGTGTAGCACAGGGAACTCTGCTCAATGCTACGTAGCAGCCTGGATGGGAGGGGAGTTTGGGGGAGAATGGATGCACGGCTGAGTTCCCTTTGCTATTCACCTGAAACTATCACAGCACTGTAAATTGGCTATACTCCAGTATAAAATAAAATTTTAAATTAAAAAAAGAAGCAAACAGCAAGTACAAAGGAACCAAGGGGGGGCTGGGTGCATTTTGTCCTGCACTCCACCCAGCTCCTGGCGTGAGGAGCAGGAGGGCGCTATGGACGCACGGCATGCGCCCCCGGAGCGCCGTGGCCCCCCGTGCCTGCTCACCTCCCCTCCCCCGCCTGGACAGTCCGATCGCACCAGCCCCGCCTCGGTCCAGTCGGTCAGCCCACTTGCCTGAAGCCCCATCCCAACGCCTTTCTCAGCCCTCTCCACCGTCCACCCAGCTCTTCTAGGGTCCTCCGGGGTCAGCTGCGACCCACACTGGGTGGCCTTGCCATGATTTATGGACATCTACTAATAAGCTGTCTCCCTCATTTCTGTGTCCACAGCATTGAGCGCCTGGCACCAAAGAGGGAACTCAGCCAAGAGGCAGAACAAGGACCCTGGAGAGTGACCTGGCAACCAGCGATCACACTACAAACACAGTCTCCCTCCCACCTGGCGAATCCACCTCCCAGTGTCCATCCACCCACAAGAAACCCCACCTGTGCTAAGGGCAGTGCCACTCACAATTGCAGAAGGGAAACAGAATCAACGTCCGAGTTCAACCCTGGAAATACGAGCAAACGGGCTCTCATCATCAATGGATCCCTCTCCATCAATTAAAAAAACAGACCTATACATAGCAACATGGATAAATCAAAACAACTCAGTGCAATGGGCTGCTCCAGATGGATCCTGGAACAGAATAAGAACATTTGTGGAAAAGCTGGTAAGCTCCAAATAAAGTCTGGAATTTAGGTAATAGTCATTCACCAATGTTAGTTTCTTGGTTTGGGCAAATTCATCACAAAACAGAAGGTGGCAGCCTGGGAGAAAGGCACATGGGAACTCGGTGTATCTTTGCAACACCTCTGTAAATCAAAAAAAATATTCCAGGACTTCCCCGGTGGTCCAGTGGTTAGGGGTCGGCCTGCCAACACAAGGCACATGGGTTCGGTCCCCGTGCCAGGAAGAGCCAACATTCCACGGGGCAACTGAGCCCATGTGCCCAACTACGGAGCCCGAGCTCCACACCGAGAGAAGCCCCTGCAGTGAGAAGCCGGAGCTGCACCAGAGCAGCCCCGCTTGCCACAGCTACAGAGAACCCACAGGCAGCAACGAAGACCTGCACAGCCATAAGTGAACGAAAACACAGCCTCAAAGAGGCTTAGCTTCAAGAAACGCTGAGCAGGGAAAAGGCTGCAAAAGTTTGAAAAGTTATACAAATGGTAACCCATGGTTATTTAAAAGACACAAGTCAATTGTCACGGGTTCCTGTGATTCCAGTTACCCCAGGGTATAGAAATTTTAAGACGTAAAAGGGTACATACCATCACAAAATGGTTATTTCTGGGAGAACTGACAGAGGGATTTATAGCCCTTTGACATTTAACAAAAAAGAATCTTGGGACTTCCCCAGTGGCTAAGACTCCACATTGCCAATGCGGGAGGCCAGGATTCGATCCCTGGTCAGGGAACCAGATCCCACATACTGCAACTAGAGATCCTGCATGCCACAGCTAAGACCCAATGTCGTCAAATAAAAAAACAAATTTTTTAAAACGTATGTATTAAAATAATTAAATCAAAGCTCATGAATGAATAAGAAGCACAGAAGCAGGAAAAAGGGCAGAGCTAAGGCACGTGCCCTCAGCATCACTAAAACCCAGATTCTGTGACAATCTAGAGTCTAGACACCATTAAGAGAGTCAATATTCATAGCAGAGAATTCATTCAATGATCCCTCTAAAACCAGGCTGTAGCTGGTGAGAAAATATGACACAATCTATGAAAATGTTCAATGTGCACGCCCAGGAATTCCACCTCCAAGAACCCATCCTGCAGAAATAGCAGCACAGGTGCACACAGATGCTGGTACAGGGGGTTTCTATTCTGAATGGTGCCCTCCTGTCCACCAGTGGGGCACGTGAGGTAAAGAACGACAGCACAGCCACTGTCTGGAATACCAGGCAGCTGTGAAAAAAGAATGGAACAGACCCGCGTGTCCTGATGCAAAAGCTGCCCAGAGCACGGTTAAGGGAAACGGCAAGCCGCAGAACAACAGGCATCGTGTGGTCCTGCTTCTGCTTAGAAAACTGTATCTAAACCTATGTACAGGGGCCTCCCTGGTGGTCCAGTGGTTAAGAATCCGCCTTGAAATGCAGGGGACGTGGGTTCAATCCCTGGCTGGGGAATCAGAATCCCACATGCCGTGGAGCAATCAGCCCATGTGCTGCAACTGCTGCGCCCATGCATTCCGCAGCTGCTCGCCACAACTAGAGAGCCCATGTGCTGCTATGGAAGATCCCGCATGCTGCAACTAAGAACTGACACAGCCAAATAAATAACTTAAAAAACTTATGCACGTCAGTGTGTGTATGGACACACACACACACAGGAAAGACGTAAAAAATTACACTAAATGGTTAATACCGGTTACCTCCAAGATGCGGGAGAAGGACAGAACAGTTTTTCCTTCACTTGCATTGTTCGAGCTTGGCACAGTAAGCAGGTAATGCTTTTGGACCAATACAGCCCCTATATCTCAACATTTACAGCAGCTAGCACAAAAAACAAAAACCTGACCACACAGTGAAGGTGGAGGAATAGGTGATCTACCCGTGGTCCCGCCACACCATGGGTTATTATGCAACCAGTAAAAAGGGCAGATTAGACTGCCTGTGTCAACTGAATTGGAGGTTTCCTGAGTTATTATTCAGTGACAAAAGCAAAAAAAAAAAAAAAAAAATTAAATGGAAAGCCCCACTGTGTACATAGCTGGTCAAACTATACAGAAAAGTGAAGAGCTAGTTGGCAAGGGAGGACGGGTGATTGGGACAATACACAGGAAACTTCTGGGAACTGCAATGTTCTTGGTCTCAATTTGATGGTGACATGGTAGTTCATCTTGTAATCATTCATTATACTGAATATTTAACGTATGTTATTTCAAATTGGAGAAGGAAATGGCAACCCATTCCACTATTCTTGCCTGGAAAATCCCATGGACAGAGAAGCCTGGCCGGTTACAGTCCATGGGGCTGCAAAGAGTCGGACATGACTGAGAAACTAAACAACGACAACAATTTCAAATATAAAAAATTTAAAAAGCCTACAGGACTTCCCTGGCAGTACAGTGCATAAGAATCTGTCTGCCAATGCAAGGGATGCAGGTCTGATCCCTGGTCCAGGAAGATTCTACATGCCGCCCATTCCAACTCAGCCCATTCGCCACAACTACCGAGCCTGCACTCCTCAACAAGAGAAGCCACTGCAAGGAGAAGTCTGTGCACCACGATGAAGAGTAGCTCCCACTCACTGCAACCAGAGAAAGACCACTCTCAGCAACAAAGACCCAGCGTAGCCCAAAATAAAAAAAAATTTTTAAAAGCTTACAAACACATAGTCGACACAGAAGAGTCTCTATAAAGGCCACATGCCCATAGTTCACTGACCTCCCTTCCAGCCACTCTGGTCCTCATCAACACCCTGCCTCCTTGCCCTTTTTTAATTTAAACACATCCAATTCATGTTAAAAACACAGCTCTCTGGCGCATGCCAGGATTCAGAATCCATTCTCTTGCAGCGATCACTCTTCCCTTTAGACCACCCTGCCAAGTGCATCTCCAGACCTGGAGTCAAGTCTGAACAAGAGCAACATACACAACATGAAGCCCACACAGACATCCCGGGCGACTTGCAATGTCTCCCTAAAAACAGGTCTCTAGAGATGAACCAAAAGGGCACTGGGCCGTTGTGGGCTCCTTGTTTTAAAAATTTTAATCCAAACATGGAAAAGAAAAGGAATGCAAACAGATGGGAAAGAACTCCACCTTATTGAAACCTTGTATGTAACACACCTTTCATGCTCTGAGAAACATGCAAGTTGAGCTGTCACAGCAGCTTTGGAAGGCTGGTGTTGTACAGGCCAGCTGAGTCTCGGAGATCTGTAACTTGCTTAAGGTCACACCAGCATGTCTTCCCAGGCTCCTCTGTGGACCCCAAGAACACACTGTTCAAAACTGTGGCTGAAATAAAGGAGGAGGCACCACCTGCCACAGAACAGTAAAAACTGCGAAAAAGCTGGCTTAAAACTCAACATTATAAAAACTAAGATTGTGGCATCCAGTCCCATCACTTCATGGCAAATAGATGGCGAAACAATGGAAACAGTGACAGCCTTTATTCTCTTGGGCTCCAAAATCACTGCAGATGGTGACCGCAGCCATGAAATTAAAAGACACTTGTTCCTTGGAAGAAAAGCTATGACTAACCTAGACAGAATATTAAAAAGCAAAGACATTACTTTGCCAACAAAGGTCTGTATAATCAAAGCCATGATTTTTCCAGTAGTCATGTATGGATGTGAGTTAAACCATAAAGAAAGCTGAGCACCAAAGAATTGATGCTTTTGAACTATGGTGTTGGAGAAGACTCTTGAGAATCCCTTGGACTGCAAGGAGATCAAACCAGTCCATCCTAAAGGAAATCAGTCCTGAATATTCATTGGAAGGACTGATGCTGAAGCTCCAATACTTTGACCACCTGATGTGAAGAACCGACTCACTGGAAAAGACCCTGATGCTGAGAAAGATTGAAGGCAGGAGGAGAAGGGGACGACAGAGGATGAGCTGGTTGGATGGCATCACCGACTCGATGGACATGAATCTGAGCAAGCTCTGGGAACTGGTGATGGACAGGGAAGCCTGGCGTGCTGCAGTCCATGGGGTCGCAAAGAGTTGGATGCAACTGAGCAACTAGACTGAACTGAACTGATCCTCAATAGTCTAAAACAGAGTTTACATTCATTGGCTGGGGGCTGCATCTGGCTGCAGACATGTTTAGGTAGGACAAGACCATGTTGCTTATTTATTTGTTTAAATGAGTCAGCACTTTTTAAAACTGAGCTGATTTCACAATAATGACCAGCGTTTTCAGCCGCAGGTCTGTCGACCCTGAGCCTGCAGCACTGGGCATGATCTACCCATCTCGCACCCCGGGCACCACGGTTCCCATCCGCCCTCACGTCTCTGCAGCCCAGGTACGCCGTCACTCATCCCCTAGACCCTGTCCGGTTCTCTTAGGTAGGTCACCTGCCCGGCCTCCTACAAGCAGACGAGTTTCTGGTTCCCCCATTTGGAATGGAGGAAGTGGAATTTTAAAAGAATAAATGCAAAGTTCTATTTCAGGGTCTGAAAACTTAATTGACACAGAAGTACAGAAGTAGCCAGAGTTCCCAAACAACAAAGATCCTTTCTAACTGCAGTAGACGTGAATTCACCAGGCTCCTTCCCACACACCTCATCTATGAGGTCCCGGAAAACGTCCAGTGAGTCTGATTTCAGCACAAGGTCACAGCGGAAGGCATCTAGAGACCTCACAAACATGGTGACAGAGAGTCTGTAGATTACAAGGCAATTCCTTAGGCCAGCGGTCCCCACTGCAATGAGAAGCCCGTGCACTGCAATGAGAGAGTAGCGCCTGCTCTCCGCACAGCTATGAAGACCCAGCACAGCCCCTTCCCCACCAAAATAATAAACAAATTAACAAAAGGTTGGGGACTGCTATCTTCGGGGACTGAGGAGGTAGCATCTAGAGAGGAGTTCAGGGCCAAGTTCCCTGGTGTCAGTTAACTAATCCACAGGAAGCAGGAGTGTGGTTTTGCTCTTCTCCAGTAGTAAGATCCAGACTTCCAAGTGGTTACAGGAAGAAACCTTCAAAACACCCAAGAGGTGCTGAAAATGGTCCCAGGCCGCACTGAGACATACTGGAAGAAATCACAGCAGTTTTACCAGCTAAGTAGCTTCAGGAAGGTCAGGGTACTCTGTGAGACTCAGTTTCCCCATCTGTAAAATGGGGAGGCTTTATAAAGCCACAGTGAGGATTGATAAAGGCACCAAGGATAGAGGTCGTAAGACCCCTCAGAAGACACAGTTAGAAAGTGGCCACTGCTGTGAGGATTTTCAGTGCTTCTCCACCATTTACGGAGGGTGTCATTCTAAGTGCTTTCTGCATTTTAACACGTTTAATTCCATGACATCCCTAGGACATCAGTACTACTTCTATTACCATTTTATCAGTGAGGAGGCTGGGCCACTCGAAATGAAGTGATGTGACCTCAGGAGCACGCTGCTGGGCTGCCCCGGTGGCGCAGCGGTGAAGAGTCTCCAGGAGACGTGGGTTCAATCCCTGGGTCGGGAAGATCCCCTGGGGAAGGAAATGGCAACCCACTCCAGTGTTCTTGCCGGAAGAACCCCACGGACAGAGGAGCCTGGTGAGCCACAGTCCACGGGGTCACAAAGAGTCGGACACGACAGAGCGACTGACCACGAGCACATTAAGTGCAGAGCTGGGGCCTCAACCCGGGAAGTCCGTCCTCGGGTCCGCCCTCTGGCCGTGACCCCTGGGGCCTCCACTACCTGTATGAGGGAGGCAGTCATACAGGTTTTTCTCCATTTCCTGCATCTCTGACCCTGGATCTCAGTGCCGGGCACCTGGCGGGCGGGGAAAGGACCTCCACACAGGGACAAACCCACAGCCCTCGGGGGCGGCTTTGGTATCAGAAGCGGAGGAGCCAGCGGAGTCAGTTTGTCTGGTGTGGGCTGGGTGTCTGGTGTGGGCTGCTGGGTGGGTGTGGAGAGCCTCTCACCGAGGTGGGGAAGCGCGGAGTAGGCTTTAAAGAAGGAGGCCCTGGGACTCCGCCGTGGGATAGGAATCCACCTGCCAATGCTGGGGACGTGGGATCAATCCCTGGTCTGGGAAGACCCCACAGGCCACAGAGCAGCTAAGCCGCTGGGCCACAGTTACTGAGCCTGTCCGTGCTCCAACGCCTGAGAGCCACCATGACTGAGCCCACACACCACGACCCCTGAAACCCGCGTGCCTAGGCAGGTGCTCTGCAGGAACCAAAGTCACTGCAACAAGAGGTTCACCCACAGCAACAAAGCGCGGCCCCCACTCGCCACAACTGGAGAAAGCCTGTGCGCAGCAACCAAGACCCAGTGCAGCCGAACAGAAATAAATAAACGAAGGCAGCCTCAAGTTTGGTTTTTTGCTTTTTTTTTTTTGGTGACAAATTCCATCTTGAACAGTTTCAGCTTAAAAGACTTAACTATTCGTCCAAGTAGGGATAACCAAGAGATGACGGGCCATTTCTAGAATTCCTACTCCGAGTTCAGGGATTCTCCCAATGACTCTCACCACAACCCTCCCATGCCCTCCCCCGGGTGTGGTTCCATGTCTTCCCCAACGATATTCCAGAGCACCCTGCACTCAGGCGTCATCACCCCTTGCCCATCTCCCCCGCAGATTGTGAACCCCTGAGAGACAGGATCCTGCTGTATTCAACCTGCTCACCTCGATGCCCAGCAGGGTGTCTCGATCATGGTTGATAAATCTCTACCAAGTGGACCCGTCTGAAAGAGCTTGAAAGGAGATGCGTATTTGGGAGCGTATTCACTTCCTGTTACTGCTCTAACAACTGACCGCAAACTTAGAGGCTTAAAACAATACAGACCAGAATTCCAAAGCAGGTGTGGCCAGGGCTGCCCTTCCTGGAGGCTCTGGGCAGAACACTCGCCTTTTTGAGCTTCTGGGGCCGCCTCATCCCTTGGCTGTGGACCCTTTCTCCATCAAGGCCAGAATCTCTCAGCCTCTCTCTGACTCTGATCTTCTACCTCCCTTTTCCACCTTTTACAGATCCTGGTGATGACACGGGCCCACGGGGATCGTCCAGCATCATCTCCCATCTCAAGCGCTTTAACTTAGTCACACCTGCAAAGTCCCTTTTACCACATCAGTCACGTATCCACAGGTTCCGGGGATTAGAACCTGGACATCACTGAGGACCACTATTCTGCCCACTCGGTGGCGGGGGCGGGGGCAGGGGTATCCTGGAAAGGACCAAAAGGGCAAAGGTCACACGATGTCCATCTCACAACCAGTGAGATGACCCAGCCATGGCACGCGCCTCATTTCTCAGCCTTGGGGCTGCTCCTTCATTAGAACAATGATTACTACATTGGAATGCCCACCACGGCCTAGCACCTCACACAAGCAGGACATGAGGAAAACCGCCAAGAATGCCCAAGACGGACCCGAACAGGGTTCTCGCAGAGAGCGGCGGCCAGCTCTGCAGCCCCACTCTTGCGCCTCCACGGAGGCTGGCCTTGACACTCACACCTCCGGGGGCCGGGTGGTGCCACATCACAATAAAACAATCATTTAAAAGACTACCCACAGACCCACACCAGGCAGAGAGAGGCGCTCACGTCAGAGGACACCGGACATCAGAGTGCCCTCCCACCCCACCTGGACCCCGGCGCGCCGGCGGGCGGAGGCAGCACACAGGAAGCTGGCCCCCGACGCCGCTCGGCTCGTTTCTCTTCCTGCTGGAGAGAGGAAGCCCGTCTGCAGCAGCTCCCCCAGCTCGGGGGGAGGCTCGTGGCCGCCTGACCACAGGGGCCGAGGCCGGGCCCCAGAGACGCCAGAGTATCTCAAGTCCCACAGGCCTGACCAAAGCAGCCCATCCGAGTCAGAAAGGGAGACGCTTACACACGGGCACAGGGGCCACCACCTCGGAGGCCACCTTCCTACGGAGACATCACAGCACGGACCTGGCGGGCTGTGCGAGTCTCCCATGGCTGCTGTGACAAACGGCTGCAGCTGGAGTGGCTGGCAGCGACAGACACTGACGCTCCTTCTGTCCCAAGGTCACGAGCAGTCTCACTGGGCTGAGGGCTGGTCTCGTCTGGGGGCCTGCGGGGAGAATCCATCTACCCACACTGTTCTCAGCATCCAGGGGCCTGGCCATCTGCACGCCTTGGCTCATGGCCCCTTCCTCCAGGACATCTCTGCAACCCCCTGCTCCTCCCACATCTCTGTGAACTCTGACCTCGCACTTAGAAGGACCCTTGTGATGACACTGGACCCCCATCCCCACCGCCCCGTAGACAGATCATCTAGAATGACCTTCCCATGGCAAGATGCTTAACTCAACCCCATCAGCAAAGGCGCTGCTACCACAGAAAGGAACACGTCCACAAGTTCTGGGACATCTGGGCCACTGTTCAAGCTCTGCCTTTCAACTCTCCCTATCAGCGACCTGCAGAGGAGGAGGGCATTACTTCAAAGGCACCCTTGCAAGTACTTTCCTAGGAAAGCCAAAGCTTAACCCTCCCCCTCATGCCTACCACATTTACAGACACAGAGGCCCAAGTGCTGGGACAAGAAAAGAGGGTAAAAAAAAAAAGGGTACTTCCTACTTGCAGCAGCCCACCACGTGTCAAACGCAGGGCAAGGTGCTCTGCACACACACTTGAGAGTCTGGTCTCATCACTGCCAGTGAGCACAGAGGAAAAGTGAGGCCCAGACAGGTTAAGGAACTTGCCCAAGAGCCCACAGCCTGGTGATGGTGCATCTGGATTCCGATTCAGGCCTCTTACTCTGGGCTCCTCAGAAAAAAACTTGGATCTTCCTGAGGTTTTTTTTTTTCCCCTTTTGGTCCCAAAAAGTTGTTCACAGTAAAAACCTTTCCTTTCGGGTAGGAAATTATGCAAAGCATTCACCACTGCCTCCACTGGCTTGGAGACTCAGCAGAGAAAGATCTATTTTGGGGCTTTGCGCTCCAGTGATCTGCTTTCTTGGCCTAAAGCTCACCACCACCCGCTGCTTATACATTTTTTTTTTTCTACAGAGGCCACTTCCTGAGGCCCAAATGAGGCAAGCTGGTGGGTCGTCTCAGCAGGGCCAGAGCCAGGCGCAGGGCAGGACGCAGGGTGAGAAGCAGGGCCAGTACTGAGCAGATCAGAGCCCCCAGGACCCACCTCCAAACAAAACCCGCCCGTGTTCAAAGCGGCAGCATCTGCCTGTTAGCCTGTTGCCAAGATGCATGCCGACTTTATTCAATCGTTCATATTATTCAAAAGCTCCTCACGCTGAAAACGCCCCCAATGTTTACCACTCAGTTTCCGGGGTAGTTTGTTACAAGCAACAGATAACTGAACCCATTATTACTCTCAGGAACAACCCCTGTCATTCAGCACTTGCCATGGGCCAGGCAGTCTTTGCATCACCCACAGCAATCATTAAATCCTCACAGCAACCCAGCAGAGTGAACCTATTTCCCCCCATTTTACAGAAGAGGAAACTGAGGTGCCCAAGGTCATCCATCAGAAGGGTGGGTGGAATACCATTCATCAGTAGGAAAGAACAGGCTACTAGGGCCTGCGACGACACGCATGAACCTCAAGAACATCATGCTGAGTGGAAGCAGCTGACCACCAAAGAGCACAGACTGTAGGGTTCCATTTACGTGAAATTCTCACACACACAAAACAAGCTAAGGATGGAAAGAAGGCAGATGAGGAGCTCCCTGGGGCAGGAGTAGGGCAGGGCGGGGGTCCTGACGGCAAAGGAACAAGAGGGAGCTCTCTGGGGTGATCGGGGGTGGTGATTACACATGTGCACGTGTGTCAAAGTGTACCAAACCACATACTTAAAATGGGAGTACTGCACTGCATGCAGATTACCCCTCAATAAAGGCCATGTTTTAAATACCAGGCACAGCTATCTCCCAGGAGATCATAACCCTTAGACATGAAACATCATATCTTCACAGAAAAGCAACCAAATACTAGCTTGGTTCCTGAGCGGATGCCTAGATCACAGGCAATGGGAGATATTTTTCTTTTATCTGGGTTTTTCTGTACCTGCCAAAGGTTCTACAATGAAAATTTCTTCACTTGTAAAATGGAAAATAAAGCTACCCTCAGTGTAATTTTTTAAACTCAAGTGGGAGGTCATCCAGCCTTCCTGAGATGACGCAGATGACCGCCTTCCCCAAGGAAGTGTGGAGAGGAGTCAGGAGGTGTCCTGGGTTCAGTCTGGAGCTTCCTGGACGTCTTGGGCCTGATCCTTAACTTCTGTGAGCCTGGCAGTACAAGGGGGCTCATGTGAGACCCTCCTGACAATTCTGCCCGACTATCTGCTCTAAAAGGGACACAGGTCACCCTCCACGTGTCCCCAGAAGCAGCCATGCACCCAGATAGGTCTTTGTGCTCCACTCGAAAGCCCTGCCGTCCCCCTGCTAAACCCCAAGGGCAGGCCGGCCAGGAACTGGATCCCACCGCTGCCATCCCCTTGCTGTGTGGTCTCGAACAAGTCACTGGACCTGAGCCTCAGTTTCCTCATCTGCAAATCAGAGGAGGTATTCCTGCTTATGAAAGGGCTGGAAAAATAAAATGAAACAATGATGGTACGGGGTATACCCTAAATTCCCACTAAAAACCTGTACTTCTTTTTACTTTTCTTTCTTTATTTATTTGGCTGCGCTGGGTCTTACTCACAGCATGCAGGATCTTTAGCTGCAGCATGTGAACTCTTAACTGCAGCATGTGGGATCTAGTACCCCAACCAGGGATCGAACCTGGGCCCCCTGCATTGGGAGCTCGGAGTCTTAGCCACTGGACCACCACCAGGCAAGTCCCTGTTTTCACTTTTGATTCAAAGATTCCCCCACCAAAAAAAATTCAATGAGTCCCCACTAGTTTATGGAAAAGGAAGCAAATCTCCCCCATTCATGCTTTAGCTAAACACCAGCTCCATCCTCCTCCCTTGTGCCAAGCTGACGAGGTAGGCAGCCTTCGGTTTCCATAGAAACTCATGACAAGGGGCACCCTCATGGAAGCCACTTCCTTCTGCCTGTGAGTGCCGACCAGGCTGACGGAGACTGGGTCCGGATGGGTGGCTCTGGCCTGGCTCTCATCCAGACCACAGAGGTCTGCAGATACAGTGCCCTTGCTGGACAGATGGTTCCTGAAGCTCAGGCCTCCAGAGCTGCATTTCACTGCAGCGGAAGGGTATCCCCAGGCTGGGCAGGGAAAGGATGGCATTCACCCACTCAGACGATGTCTACGGTGTAGCTGGTGTATGTTAGTCATCATGGAGCACGCTGCAGCAGTGAAGAGAACAAACACGCCCCCTCCACACCAAGGGCTAACACAAATGGGGCGGGCACAGAAATGAGGAGTGATTGTCAACAACGCTGACAAAGCTCCCCGGCAGAAGGCCACGGTGCAATGAGAAAGGACTATGATGAGCTGGACGGAGGAACGAGAGACCAGACGGGGAGGCAGGAGGTGAGGATTCAACTGAACTCAGGTCCTCTGAGTCAGAAAGGCCCTCACCAATGAGGAAACCAAGGCACTGCAGGTGGAAGTGGTCAGAACAACTCAAAGGTTTTCAGACACCAGCTCGCTGAATCCTCACCACCGCCCGGCCAAGGACGGCAATCGTCACTTGACAGATCAAGGGCTTGGGCTCGCAGAGAGGAAGTGACTGGGCCCAGTCACGTGGCGGGAAGGGGTAGCGGGGGGATGACCCCCAGCACTCCACATCTCACCCCTCCCTCCCAGAGCCTGACTTCTCCTTTCAGGCTTGCTCTCAACCCCAAAGGCTCACTGAATCTCTTTCCCTCCCTCCCCTGAAGAGTAAGGGACACTAGACTCAACGCTCCACAAGAGCAGGGAGCTTGGCACGACTGGGAACGCCCTGGCCCGGCCTGGGCTGTCAGAAGTACTCAGGGAGCACGTCATGGGAAAGAAGTACCCCGTACCCTCTGAAACAGTGCATTCATGTCTAGAGTGTTCTAGAAGAGCAGGTGCAGCGTGAGAACTGTGACCAGCTGTATTAACTGAAGCTGTGGTCACGCAACACACGAACGGATAAAGTGCCTTGAGGAGGGAGTGACCAACTGTGTCAACTGAAGCTGTGGTCACACAGCATGCAACTGAGGAAGCACCAGGACGAGGGATCAGACGGTGACCCTCAGGGTGGCGATCGTGGCCGGAGAGCATACCATGAAGCACGGCCCGCCTCACAGCTCCTCCCGCCAAGGAGGATATCCCTCTCCTCGAATCTGGGCCTCATGACCTGCTCTGATCAACAGGACGAGACTGAAGTGACATGTGCAAGGCCCAGGGTCGAAACCTCAGGAAACCTTGCTGCTTCTGCCTCTCAAAACACTTCTCTGAGACCGCCATGTGAGGATCCAGGCTGGGCCTGCTGGAGGATGAGAGGCCACACAGAGAGCAGAGGCCAAGAGCCAGGACCACCTGTCCGCCCCGTGAGCAAGGCCCCAGCAGCCAGAGAGGAACAGCCTCAGAACCAGCAAAACGACAAGTCGTCGCAGGCTTAAGCCACTGAGCTTTGGGGCAGTTTGTTATAGACCCACAGCTAACTGAAACCACTGTGACCACTATCAACAAAAACCATGGACCGTGCAGTAGTTACTACCTGCCGGGCAGTCTTCTAATCACTCGTACATTAACTCATTTAATCAGCGCAACATTCTGATAAGGTGGGTGATGTTTTCCCCTACTACACATAAAGGGGAAGCCAGGGTGTCAAGAGGTAAAGTGACTTACCCCAGGTCACCCAGGGTGACCATTTGAACTCAGCTCCTCTGATTCAAGCTCAGGATCTTAATCCCTTACAACTAGTAACAGCTTACATTTCTTCAGCCCCCTCTGGATGCCAGCAATTCAACAAAAGACTTCGTGTGCATTAACTCACTAAAAATTCATCACGATCGGCAAGGTAGTTGTGATTATCCTCACTTTACAGATGAGGGGAAAGCCCGGAGAGGTGACCCTACATGCCCCCGGTCACCCAGCAGAAGGGAGAGCGTGCCAGGATCTGGACAGGCTGTGTGGTTCCAGGGTCCTGCTTCTGAACCACTCCCGGCAACGGCAACTGAAAAGCCACAGCACCATCCGTCTTTTCATCAACACCGCCCACTTCTCTGTCAGATATGCTGAGGGCACGCACCACATACCACTCTGTGACACGGCTCACACCCGAGCTTCACGAACAGGCCAGAACACATTCCTGGTCTTTGGGCATCACACACACACACACTCACACACTCACTCACACTCACATTCACACACACACACTCACACACACACACTCAGTCACACACACACACTCAGTCACACACACACACTCACACTCACATTCTCACACACACACACTCATACACACACACAGTCACACACACTCACACTCACACACACACTCACACACTCTCACACACTCACACACTCTCACACACACTTATACACACACACGCACACACACTCATATACATACTCACACACACACACTCACACATACACACTCACACACACTCACACACACACATAGTCTCTCTCTCACACTCAAGTTTCCCAGGAGAAAGAGTATAAGACTCCTCTTTAGCATAATAATAAAATAAAAATAATGATACCCATAAAAGCCTTTTGTGCTTACTTAGGGGGTAGATGCTTAGGCCATAATTCATTCTATCTTTACAGCTGCCAAGGACATGGATGCTAACACTCCCATTTTACATGTGGGTTGGCTGAGACCTCAATGTCCTCAGAGAGGGGTCTTCATTGACCACCCCCACTGCGGGTGGTCTCACACCCCTTGAGCTGACTTCATTAGTAAGGACGGGTCTTGGTCTTCAATTCATTACCCATCTCTTCCCACCAGCCTATAAGAGTCGTGAGAAGGACCTTCTCACTGTTATTTACCCATTTACGCAGCATCCAATACATTGAGTGCCTGTCACCTCCCAGGCTCTAAGTGGGTAGCAGAGCAACGGATA
The DNA here is from genome assembly GCF_033118175.1 of Dama dama. Taxonomy (NCBI): domain Eukaryota; kingdom Metazoa; phylum Chordata; class Mammalia; order Artiodactyla; family Cervidae; genus Dama; species Dama dama. The sequence continues at coordinate 14,452,005 of NC_083684.1, read as the reverse complement.
CAGAAGCAAAGAACCTGACTCGGAGGAGACCCACAGTCCAGCTAAGGAACCAGCACACGGCCCCGGGCGTCTGAGTCCTGCCCTACACATGGTCACCACACGTCCACAACTCTCGGTTCTCCGTTCTGGAGCCCCGTCGTCTTGGGAGTGAGTGGTCGTCTCTAATGAGGGACAGGGTCCTTTTCTCAGACCTGTCAGGTGGCCCTTTCATAGCCCCAGACTGGGTTTTGCCCAGCAACTCGGGACACAGGGATGCCCCCGAGGAGGCGGGATCCCCCCAAGGAGACAGGATCCTCAGGGGCTCAGAGCCGCAGCTTCTGGAAGGGGACCTGTGTTTCAGGTGGTTCCAGAGCACCCTTCACCTTTGGAAGAGCCAGGAGGACTCCCAAGCAACAGGGTGAGTGGGCAGCCCCCATGCAGGGGTTAGCAGGAGGCAAAGTAGCCCCCGATCGTGGCAATTCTAAAGAAACAAATCAGACAGCCCTGGGGGGTGGCCTCACAGTCCCCAGGCTTCCTCCCAGAGGGACAGGTCACCCTGGGGCTGCACCTTCTGATCCTGGGATTCCCAGGGCCCAGCCAAGCACAAGCAGCTCGCTGTCCTGGGTGGCCCCCAGCTGCTCAGGCCGAGACCCCTCAGGGAGGGCTGGGAGGCTCGCAGGTTAACCTGGGCAGCCCCCCAAGAGAGGGCCGAGACCCTCCAGCCAAAGGGCCGTTCCCCTCTCCCATCAGAAAGCCTCCCTTCACTCACCCTCAGCATGACTAGCCATTGCCAGTCCTCACCACTCCTTTGGTAACGGGGGAAAAAAGAAAACTTAAAAGTTAACCTCAGCAACAAATCACCTGGGAGGCCATTTGTTAGGCTGGCACGACTCCTGAAACAAGCAGTCCCAGCCACAGCAGAGGTAACTCCATGCTGGCAGGATCCTCAGGACGAGCGTTCACAGAGCACCTTCTCTGGGCCAAACCCTAGGCTGCACACCCAGCACGTGAGCTCATGTAATCTCACCCCAACCCTGTGGGTGGGAGCCGTGATGATCCCCACGGAATACAGAGAATCTGAGTTCAGAGAGGGTAAGTCTACAGCCCATGGCCACACAGCAAGGCAGCACGGGGCCCCAACAGGAGCCGGGGTCTCTGCTCTCCAGCCTCCCTGTGCTTCACCTCCCACTGGGCGTCCTTCAGTCCGGCCCCCGCTACACCCCACCTCGCTGACCTCCCCAGGCAGGTCCTCCACTCCTGAACGCACTGACCTAAAACTATACCCGTGCCCCCTTTCCAGGTAACAGGCAGATCCCCGCCTAAGACTTTATACCCACCCAGGGGAGCAGCGCCATAAACAGTGGACAGAAGACAAACAGCAAAGAGACAGCCCACCCTCCACCTCCCACCCTCTCTCGCTGGGGAGGAGACCCTCTAAATACCCCCTTATCAGAGATGCCCCTGGGACACCCAGGTACATCCAGGGTCAAGGCCCAGAAAGGCAGAGAGACTCCCTGGCTACCAGGGTCGTTCTCTCTGGGGGTTAAAGACGGCCACAAATTCTGTGCCACTCACCCCATGAGGGGGTAGGGTCTACTTCCTTCCCCTCGACTCTGGGCTGACCCTGTGACTTGCTTTGACCAGGAGAATGCAGCTGAAGTGACACTGGGCCACCCTTCGCCCCGAACCCTGAAGGTGAGCCCCAGGTCCCTCTCCACAGGAGCCTGTCCGGTGCAAGAAGCTCAGCTACTGCGAGACCACCAAGCTGTTAGGGAGCCCAAGCTAGCCATGTGGAAGGAGAGAGGCAGGCAGACGGACGAACCGCAGGGAGGAGTGTGGAGAACAGACACCAGGAGAGAGCCCCCTGGGGGCTTCCAGCCCAGCCAGCAGCTGACTACATCCCGGTGAGTCCAGTCAACCCCCAGGAGCAGACCCACGCCCAGCTGAGCCCTGCCCAAATTCCTGACCCACAGAATTCAGGCCCAGTGTTCGGTAAGGGTTGTTATGCAGCAATAGAGAAATGAAGCAGGATTCCCAAACCTGTCTCCAGGCTGAGGGGGTGGGGAGGAGCGGGGCAGAGGCCACATCACCTTCCCAGGAGACTGACACCAGGGAAGACCGTCCTCCCTGTGAGTCCTGGACCCTGGGTAAGCAAAGCCATGCCCTACTCATGACACGACCAACAAAAGCACTCAATTAACACCGAGCAAAAAGCTCCAGGAAGCGACCTCTGGTCTGCACACCAACCCACAAGGCAGGTACCACGGCTGTGCCCACTTCACAGATGCAGACCCTGAGGCAGGAAGTCACACGGACAGAGCGGCAGAGCTGGGACTCAAGCCCAGGCTTGAGCATTCCAGTACTGCTGGCACATGTGATGTCACGCGCCCTCCGGCAGCCCAGCAACCACCCCAGTGGCACCCCTGGATGCGCACGCTCACAGCCCCCTGGGACACAGGGCAGACTTGGGCTGCCGCCACAGAGCGCAGCCAGTGGGACCGACAGGCCACAGGGGGCTCGGCTCGGCTGCTGTCTCCTGGGCCCCAACCAGATATAAAACCTCCCGGGGTCCCTCCAAGAAAGGGCCAGAACTTATCTCCGTTTTCAGCACAAATGTGTTCATGTGTGTGTTCCACCAACGCTTGCCCATCCTCCAAAACAGTAACGTCCGTGTCATCAAAGGCCGTGTTTATTTCAATCAGAAGGCAGTTTCCTTGCCCTTGGTAGATGATCAGTATCTGCTGCGCCGGCTTAGTCGCTCAGTTATGTCCAACTCTTTGCGACCGGATGGACTGTGGCCCACCAGGCTCCTCTGTCCATGGGATTCTCCAGGCAAGAGTACCGGAGTGGGCTGCCATGCCCTTCTCCAGGGGATCTTCCCCACCCAGGGATCGAACCCGCAACTCCTGTGTCTCCCGCACTGCAGGCAGATTCTTAACCTGCTGAGGCATCGGGAAAGCCCAACGATCAGTAAGTAGTTACTAAATGAATGAATGGTGGGAGGAATGAATTCAGCAATGATGAATAAAAGAGGTGACCACTTGGCTGGTGGCCCTTCTCCCTGACCAGCCTTTGAGAGCCATGGTCTAGACATGTCCTTGAGACCAAAAAGCCTTCACAACCTTGCAGTAGAAAAGGCTACCTCTAAAGAAGCAGAACTTCTTCCCTCTCAGACCTCCTGGTGCTGTGGGAAGAGCAGGCAGAAGGTACTAGAAAGCAGGATGGGGGGCTGAGTTTCACATTGAGACTCCCAGTAGGTGGCTTTCGTGGCAGGAGACACATTCTCAAGCCCAGGGAAGCGGCCAGGCACACACTCCCACCCGTCCTCTGGCCTCTAGTGACCCTCCTCTGGAGTTCACGTCAGGTGAGGAGCCCAAGACAAAAGCAGAACCAGGCTTACTCCTGTGTTGACATATAGAGGCAAGTCTCATCTTCCACAACCATCACATTCTGTAAAGTCACTGTAAATCCTGCATTGGCAAATAATGAACCATGACCCCAGGGGGGAATACAAGGTTGGGTTCCTGAGAGCCTCTGGTCACAACATTTTTCTCAATCAATCAACACAAAACCTTGGTTTTGGGGGAGGGAAGTGAATTGGGAGATTGGAATTGATACATATACACTACTGATGTGTGAGTATGCTAAGTCGCTTCGGACACGTCTGAGTCTTTGTGATGCTATGGACTCTAACCCGTCAGGTTCCTCTGTCCACGGGGATTCTCCAGGCAAGAATACTGGAGTGGGTTGCCATGTCCTCCTCCACGGGATCTTCCCAACCCAGGTACTGAACCCATGTCTCTTGCATCTCCTGAGTTGGCAGGCAAGTTCTTTACCACTAGCACTGCCGAGGAAGCCCTACACACTATTGATTTGTCATTACTGTTTAGTCACTCAGTCATATCCAATCCTTTGTGACCCCGTGGACTGCAGCACGCCAGGCTTCCCTGTCCTTCACTGTCTCCCAAAGTTTGTCCAAGTTCATGTCCACTGGGTCAGTGATACCATCCAACCATCTCATCCTCTGTCGTCCCCCTCTCCTCCTGCCCTCAATCTTTCCCAGCACCAGGGTCTTTTCTAATGAGTCAACTCTTCGCATCAGGTCGCCAAAATACTGGAGTTTCACCTTCAGCATCAGTCCTTCCAATAAATATTCAGGGTCGATTTCCCTTAAGATTGACTGGTTTGATCTCCCTGCAGTCCAAAGGACTCTCAAGAGTCTTCTCCAACACCACATTTCGAAGGCATCAATTCTTCCGTACTCTGCCTTCTTTACAGTCCAGCTCTCCCAACCATACATGATCAATGCAAGGACCATAGCCTTGACTAGACGGACCTTTGTCAGCAAAGTAACATCTCTGCTTTTCAACACGCCATCTAGGTTTATCATAGAATTTCATAGCTGCAGTCACCATCCACAATGATTTTGGGGCCCAAGGAAATAAAGTCTCTCACTGTTTCCATTGTTTCCCCAACTATTTGCCATGAAGTGATGGGACTGGATGCCATGATCTTCGTTTTCTGAATGCTGAGTTTTAAGCCAGCTTTTTCACTCTCCTCTTTCACCCTCATCAAGAGGCTCTTTAGTCCCGCTTCACTTTCTGCCACAGGGGTGGTGTCATCCGCATACCCCTTAGGGGTAGCTGGCAGCCAAATGGCAAGCAGAGAGGCTCAAGCAGACAGTTCAGAAGGGAGGAGGCACCTCCAGGGTTCTGTGAAGAGATTCACTATGTATCTCTTCTCCACTGGGTACTGGGGCCAAGGCATTAAACCTTGAAGTAAGAGTAAATCTGTGCTGACTCTGAACATTTACTAAGAAAATTAAGATGAGCTACCCCCACGAAAAACTGGTCCTTTGTCCCCCAAAAGCAGAAGTAAAGGTTAAAATGTACGGCTCTAGACTGAAGGCAGGAATAGCACCCCTGATGACCAGTGTTCATCCACAGGTGCTCCACACTAGCCTTTTCAGAGATTCTTTGTTCATTTGCCCTGTAGTAATAAGCACCCAGATGGGAATGCCAGACCCCAGGCAAGTGAAAGTAAGATTGGATGCTGCTGTGGAAAGCAAGCATTTGATGGGAAAGCACTGCATCAGCTCAAAAGTACACTGTACAATCAGCTCCATTTAAAATAGAACAATGAGCCTTCAGAGAAATGCAAATCAGAACCACCAGGAGATACGACTTTACCTCCACCGAGAACAGAAGGCTGAGATCAAGAAGACAGACAACAGGGACTTTCCTGGAGGTCCAGTGGCTAAGAGCTCCCGATGCAGGGGACCCAGGTTCAATCTCTGGTCAGGGAACTAGATCCCGCGTACCACAACTAAGTGATCCTGCATGCTGCAACTAAGACCCGGTGCAGCCAAATACACGAAGTGTCAGTCCCTCAGTTGCGTCTGACTCTGTGACACCACGGACCGCAGCCCGCCAGGCCCCTCTGCCCATGGAGTTCTCCGGGCAAGAATACTGGGGTGGGCTGCCATTCCTTTTCCAGGGGATCTTCCCGACCCAGGGATTGAACCTGGGTATCCCACACTGCAGGCAGATTCTTAACCGTCTGAGCCACCAGGGAAGCCCAAATAAATAAACGTTTTAAAAAACAAAAAAGAAAGGAAGACACAGCAACAAGTGATGGTGAGGTTGCAGAGAAATCGGAACCCTCATCCACTGCTGGCAGGAACGTAAAACGGCATAGCCACTTCAGAAAACAGCCTGGCAACTCCTCAAACGACTGAATGGCTGCGTGTGACCTGGAAAATCCACTCTGAGGGACACACCCAAGAGAGTGAAAATGCATTCACACAAAAGCTTGTACACAGATATTCACAGCAACACTATCCATGAGGGCCAGAAAGTGGGAAAACTCCAGTGTCCATGAAGCAATGAACAAAACACTGTCTATCCTTACAGGGGAGTATCACTCAGCCATAAAAGGAAGTGGCACTGCCACAGGCCACAGCACGGATGAATCTTGACATCACATTAAACGAAAGCAATCAGGTGCAAAGGGCAACGTCTCATCTTTAGCTGCTAAGTGGTGTCCTTCTCATGTGCGAGCCCATGGACTGTAGCCGACCAGGCTATGGAATTTCCCAGGCAAGAATACTGTAGTTCTATTTAAATAAAATGTCCAAACTGGGCAAGACTATAGAAGAGAAAGTGGTTCCTCCAAAAAAAAAAAAAAAAAAGGACTTCTTTGATGGTCCAGTGGCTCAGACTCCACATTCCAAATGCAGGGGGCTCGGGTTCGATCCCTGGTCGGGGAACTAGATTCCACATGCTGCAGTGAAGAAGCTCGCATGCCACAGTTAAGATCCCCCCACGCCTCAACTAAAGACTGAAGATCCTGGTGCAGCCAGACAACTAAACAAATAAAAACTTTTTAAGCGGTAGCTCATAGTGGAAAATACTCACTCAAGGGCACACATTTATCGAGCGCCTCCTGATGGAACTGGTGCCACAAGCTGGAATTACAGAGACCAACAAGACACACCCCACCCCAAGGAACTGGGGTCCAATCTTTGCATTCCAGACTCAACTCTGGTCAGCAACTCTGCACAGCCATACATTTTTGGAACCAACTTCAAAAGGGGAGGTCATCCGAAGCCTTACTCTCAAGACAGGAAAATGATACCCAGCTCGCATCCCAGAATAGAGCCCACCCTGCTAGTAAAGCGAGTGAGCTGAGCAGTGGAGTAACTGGAACTAAATCCCTGCTGTCAACCTTGGAAAGTTCCTCAGCTTCCCTCAAGGTCACATTTCTCTTACCAACTTCACGGGGCTATCGTGAGGGCCCATCAGCAGCTCTGGCCCCCCAGGACGGGCTCCTAAGTTTTCTACCACCATCTGAAGTGGTCCTGTTGACGTCATGATGAGACCCACAGCCGTCAGCCAACAGGGAATCAAGCTGCTGGTGTCACGTCCTGGGACAGAACAAATGCAAACCAGGAGCAGGAGGATGGGCAACCGACACTCAGGATAACACTTCATCTTCCTGTGAATTTCACAAAAGACGTGAGAGCCCACGATGTCCACAGCCTGGCAAGGGTGGTGGGTGGACATACAAGTCGGTGCAACTTTCCTGGGGACAACAGAACTCTGTGCCCAGAGACTGGGACGCAGCCTGTCCTTCCTCCCAGAAATTCTTCCAGAAATTTATCCTAGGGAAATTAGGGATATGCTTAGCAGCTAGGAATGAAACTGTCCCTGGGATGTGGAAAATAATAAACTACAAGATGTCCGAAAATAGAAGACTGATTTTAAAAATTAAAAAAACATTAAGAAATCAGGTAGAAAACCATAGCTATTTAAAACAAAATGGGGGATTCCCTGGTGGTCCAGTGGTCAGGACTCCGAGCTTCCACTGAAGGGGGCACAGGTTAGATCCCTGATTGGGAAATGAAGATCCCATAAACCTGCAGTGACAAAAAATAAATGAAACAAGATGGAAGGCATACACTTGGAATGGAAAGATTTTTGCAACTGGATACAGCCTAAACATCCATAAATGAAAGGACTGGGGAATGTATCAAGGTGCGCTCACTGAGTGACCAGCTCAGGGCAGTTCAGATAGAGCTACTGATGCAGTGTGGATGCCTCGCACACAATACGCTGTATCAACTGCAGGCTAAAATTTTTTAAATAAGGGTAAAACACATGCACAGGAATGACAATTATCAAAGCATGCTACTGGTCTCTCTAGGGAAGGAGGGGTATACATGAGGACTTAAATGTAAAACCTTATTTCTTAAAAACAAAAGAAAAAGACCCAAACCAAATACTACGATGTATCTAACTTGGTGAGAAGGGTACACTCATTTCCTATTGCTGCTGTGATGATTTACCACAAACTCAGTGCTGCCAATTATTATCTGAGTTCTGGAGGTCAGAAGTCAAAACTGGGTCTCACTGGACTAAAATCAAGGTGTCAGCAAGGTTCCCTTCCTTCTGGGGGCTCCAGGGGAGAATTCACCTCTCTGCCTTTTTCAGTTTCTGGGGGCCACCTGCATCCCTTGGCTCATGGACCCCTTCCACCTTGAAAGCACCGATGTCATCACTCTGACCTCTTCTTCTCTCATCCTATCTCCTCTGAATCTGACCCTCCTCCCTCCCTTTCACTCATAAGGACCTGTGGGATGACATCAGGCCCCCCAGACAATCCAGAATAATCTTATCTCAAGATCCTCAATTTTATCACACCTACCAAGAGCCTTTGGCCACATAGGATAACAGAGTCACAGGTTCTAAGGCTTAGAACCTATCTGGGGGCGGGGAGTATTCTGTTGACCACAAAGTACATAGAAATAATAACAGTATAGTAGCAGCAGCTATCTGTTACTGAGTGATCTGGGCTATCTGTGAGGTCCTATCCCAAGAGTGCTACAGAGCTAGTTCTCCTAACCCCCATGAGAATGTGGTGAGGGAAGCATTACTATGGCCCCATTCCATAGATGGGAAAATGAGAGGCTAAAAAATTTGTCCATGGTCACAAAACTCTAAGTGGCAGAGCCAAGACCTGCACCCTGCAGTCGGACCCTAGAGGACATGCTCTTAAGTACAAAGGCATCTCTATGCCAATCACTACATTTTAAATAACTCAAAAAAGATGGTGGTCACGATACAGCACAAAATAAAAAGGCATGTAACTAAAGAGTATTATAAGAGGGTCACGTTTTGTAAAAACATATCTATGTCTTGCAAGAAAAAAGATGTTGACGGGTTATACCAGGTGTGAACACACATCAGTTCTGGGGGTAGGTGGGTAATCCTCACTGTAGAGTTTAAAATCTTTCTACTCATGAACACATGTTACTGCTTCAAGGAAACCCACTTAATTAGGGGAAATAAAACCAGGTCAGACAGAAAAGCCTGGCTCAGGGCTGTCTTCAACAGGAAACCGGTGTAGCTTTTACCATCAGCCACCCCAGCTCAGGCCTCCCCAGGGACACTGGCCCTTCCCCGACCAGGTCTCTGCTAACCACCAGCAGACACTGGCCAGGCATGGTGGGCAGGTGACACCTGGCTGGTAAAATCCAACCAGAGAAGCTGAAGCAGGAAGATGCCAGCGGGCCTCTCGGTCCTGAGGCGGCCTGTCCCCCCGCCACATGCTCTCGGCCCTGTTGTGCTGACTTCGCTAGTTTCCACTCTATGGATCAGCAAGTTCCCAGACTTTTCTTTCTCAGAAAAGAGTCCTTCGCACGCAGACAATTCACCCCCGAATATTCACTCCCACCGTGGCCGCCAGCACACCATGCAAGACGAAGGCGTCTTCCCGCTTCTTCCCGCTGTGCGGGGAGCATGGAAGAGGGCCCCCTGCTCTCAGCTGGCATCCGCACTGACTCTGTTTACAAAACGATGTCACCGCTGCCCCGCAGACGCTCTTCCTCCAAGGCCAGGCCTCCCCAGGCTTGCAGAAGGACAAAGGCAAGGAGGGGGGCTGCCCAGTGACACTCGGGCTCAAACCGAGGACCTTAACCCCGTAGGGACCCTCCCCACACGCACCAGAAGGGACCAGCCTCTACACGGGGGGGGCGACACCACAGCCCCCCCAGTGCCCCCAATCAGACAGAGATGTGCACAGACGAGCTATGTGAGGTACACACCACGGGCGTGAGATGCACTGACAAATGTAATCCTCACCACCATCCCGCAAGGCAGCCCGGCCGCTACCCACCTCACAGAAGAGAAAACAGGCCAGCACAGGCCTGGGCCAGAACCACCGTGTGTGGTTAAAACAAGGGTCGTGAGAGGAAAGCACAGGCAGTCCCCTCCTCGACACGCATCACAGCAAGAGCCTCTGTGACCCACCTCCTAGAGTAATGGAAATAAAAGCAAAAATAAATGAAGGGGACTTCATCAATTAAACACTTTTGCACAGCAAAGGAAACAATGAACAAGATTAAAAGACAGCCCTGAGAATGGGAGAAAACAATTGCAAATAAAATAGCTGACAAAGGAGTGATCTCCGGAATACATAAGCGGCTCATATAGCTCAATACCAGGAAAACAAACAGCCCAATCAAAAAGCGGGCACAAGATCTACACAGACATTTCCCCAAGGAAGACATCCAGATGGCTGGGACACACATGAAAAGATGCTCAACATCGCTCACTATTAGAGAAATGCAAACCAAAACTACAATGAAGTATCACTTCACACCGGTCAGAAAGTCCATCATCAAAAAGTCCACAAACAATAAATGCTGGAGAGGATGTAGAGAAAAGGGAGCCCTCTTGCACTGTTGGTGGGAATGTAAATTGATACAGCCACTGTAAAGAACAGTAAGATTCTGTCAGAGATTCTAGAGAGATGTCCTTAAACAACTAGGAATAGAACTACCATATGATCCAACGATCCCACTACTGGGAGGTACCCTGAGGAAACCATAAACTGAAAGAGACACATGCACCCCAGTGCTGCAGTGCTATTTACAATACCTAGAACACGGAAGCAACATACGTCCATCAACAGATGAATGGGTAAAGAAGCTGCGGTACACATACACGATGGAATATTACTCAGCCATAAAAAGAACACGTGTGAGTCAGTCCTAATGAGGCGGATGCACCTAGAGCCCACTATACAGAGTGAAGTACTCTGTAAAGAGAAAAACAAATATCATACATTAATATATACAGTCAGAATCTAGAAAGATGGTACTGATGAGCCTATCTGCAGGGCAGGAATGGAGACACAATGGAAGACCCCCTGGAGGAGGGCATGGCAACCCACCCCAGTATTCTTGCCTGGAGAACCCCAGGGACAGAGGAGCCTGGCAGGCGAGGGTCCATGGGGTCACCAAGAGTTGGACACGACTGAAACGACCGCACAGTGGAGACGCAGACATAAAAGAACAGACGGTGGACACATCGCGGGAAGGAGAGGGTGGGACGAACTGAGAGAGCAGCATGGAAACAGAAATCACCACATGGAGAACAGCCAGCCAGAGGGATTTGCTTCATGATGCAGGGAGCTCAGATCAAGGGCTCTGTGACACCCGAGGGGGGTGGGGTGGGGTGGGAGGTGGGAGAGAGGTTCACAAGGGACATATGTACACCTATGGCTGATTCATGTTGATGTATGGCAGAAACCACCGTAATCCTGTAAAGCAATTATTCTCCAACTAAAAATTAAAAACAAGAAGAAATATACAAGCAAGAAACAGAAGTCACAGAGCCGCCCTACCTTAACCACAGACACTGCCATCTCTGCAGAAAGAGGAGGGTACAGAGGCTGAGAGGGCGGTAGCCAGGTCCTTCCCCTGGCTTGTCGGCTGACCGCTCTCTGGGAAGCGCCAGTGACAGGTCAGGTGTGGGCCAGGAGCTGGGACTCCTCCCGGTGAGCAGAACCAATGGGTCCCTGCCTCTGGGAGCTCACCGCCTGGGGTGACAGCCACCAGGGGGCCTGGCTCCGGGACCAGGCATTGCCGGGGGGCAGGGAGAGTCGATACCAAGATTTCTGGCTTCAGCTTCAATGCACACAGTGCTTAGGTCTCTCCCAAGATGAAAAAAAGACATGTCACTTCACCAGCCCAACATGCAAAAATGTTCACTTACAGCTAAGCTAGACCGTGGTGTGGCGGCAGGAGGGCCTGTCCTGAAGGATTCAGCAGAGGATGCCTCTAACAGTTCCCCTAAGAGATAAGAGATCTGGGATCTGCCTTCCCAGGGCTTGGCCCTGCCCTCAGATGCTCCAGGTGCGGCCTCGGGCTTCTCAGGGCAGATGTGTCCAAAGCCCAGCTGCCCCTCTCCTCCTGTCCTCTCCTCTCCAACACCCAGACTGACTTCTGGTGGGGACACTGAGATCCCCAAAAACCCAGAGGGAAAGAGAATCGCATGCACACACTCCCAGCGTGTGTGTGGGAGAACTGGATGGACCACAGCTAACCAGACAAGCACAGAGTCCTCTGGGGTGGGGGTGGGGGCTGGTGACTTGCAGAACAGACTTCAAGGGACGTGCCCCCAAGACATGAGGAAGATGCTTGAGCCACTGACAACAAGAGCAAACCACACAGGGGACTCCCCCTCCTGACCTTTCAGGAGCTCATCTGATCCTCCTGAAAACCGTCGAAGCTGGGTACTCTCGTTCTTCCCATTTTACAGGTGAGGAAGCTGAGGCACAGAGGGGGCAGTCTCCAGCCCAAGCCACAGGCTCAGGATTCAAGCCCAAGGATGCTGGCTCCAGTCCCCGTGGTTAACCAGAATACAATGCTGCCTCTCACACCCTCACAGCCAAGACCAATGCATCTGGGAAACAAGATGACACTTGGAATAGAAACAGGGCTCTTAAATTTCTTTACAACAAAGTCCAGCTTGTCCATGGTATCTGCGGCCACGTGGACACATCAAGTGCCAAGCTCACCACTCTCCCCGTCCCTCAGGCCCCTTTTAAAGGGCAGTGTGTTGGTATGCTATGGCTGCTACAGCAAAATGGCCCCAACCAAAAACGTACTGTGTTCTACAACAGAAACGGACTGTCTCATAGCTCAGATCAAGGAGTTAGCAGGGGAGGCTCCTTCTGCGGCTATGATGGGGAAACAACTCCCCAATTCCCTCCTGGCTTCTGGTGATGCCAGCAATCCTCAATGGACTCATGTCCATTGAGTCAGTGACGCCATCCAACCATCTCATCCTCTGTCATCCCTTCTCCTGCCTGCCTGCCATCTTTCACAGCAGCAGGGTCTTTTCCAGTGAGTCAGCTCTTCATATCAGGTGGCCAAAGTATTAGAGCTTCAGCATCAGTCCTTCCAATGAACATTCAGGGTTGATTTCCTTTAGGATTTACTGGATTGATCTCCTTGCAGCAAGGGATTCTCGAGTCTTCTCCAACACCACAGTTTAAAAGCATCAATTCTTCGGCGCTCAGCCTTCTTTATGATCCAACTCTCACATTCATTGGAGAAGGAAATGGCAACCTACTCCAGTATTCTTGCCTGGAAAATCCCATGGACGGAGGAGCCTGGTAGGCTACAGTCCATGGGGTCGCAAAGAGTCGGACAAGACTGAGCGACTTCACTCACTCACTCACTCTCACATTCATACATGGCAACTGGAAAAACCATAGCTTTGACTATACGGACCTTTGTTGGCAAAGTGATATCTCTCTGCTTTTTAATACGCTGTCTAGGTTTGTCATAACTTTTCTTCCAAGGAGCAAGTATCTTTTAATTTCATGGCTGCAGCCATCATCCGCAGTGATTTTAGAGCCTAAGAAAACAAAGTCTCTCACTGTTTCCACTGTTTCCCCTTCTATTTGCCATCAAGTGATTGGACTGGATGCCATGATCTTAATTTTTTTTTAATATTGTGTGTACATCTTCTTATTTATTTACTTACGCCTGTGCTGGGTCTTCATTGCTACACGCTGTCTTTCTCTAGTTTCGGGGAGTGGGGGCTACTCTTTGATGTGATGGGTGGGCTTCTCACTGCGGTGGCTTCTCTTGACGAGAAGCACAGGCTCCAGAGCTTCAGGAGTTTCGGCTCGTGGGCTCCAGAGTGCAGGCTCAGCCGTTGAGGCGCACGAGCTCAGTAGCCCCGCAGTGTGACGAGCTCAGTAGCCCCGCAGTGTGCGGCTTTTCCTGGACCAGAGATCAGACCGTGTCTCCTGGACTGGCGGACGGATCCTCAACCACTGGACCACCAGGGAAGTACTGTCCTCTTCGTACAAGGATACCAGTCGCAAGGGATCAGCGGCCCACTCTGTGTCAGTATGACCTCGTCTTGGCTAATCACCTCTGCACTGACCGGATCTCCAAATAAGGCCGCATTCAGAGGGCCTGGGAGTTAGGACTTCACCACATGAATTTGGACGGGAGACACAGTCCACTCATTACAGGGATCCACCTCCACCCAGAAGCCCTGAAGAAGCCAGGCCGTGTTCTCAATCAGAAGACCCATCTAACCCAGCTTCCACATCGAAGCTGAGCGGAGCGGACAGTGTTCTCAGAGGCAGCCAAGCCTCGTGCACTGGCTCAGAAGAGCATCGGAGGCCTCTCTTGGGCATCCGTCACTGGGAGGCTGGGAAACCTGAGCCTTTGCTAATGGGGCGACAGAGTCAAGGTGGAGAGCTTTGCTGGGGACAGTCTAACCATTGCTCCAAGGAAACCTAAGAGGGCTAACGAGGCTGGTCTGTACGGGTAGACATCATCACCGCAGCAGTTTCCATCACAAACAGGATGGGAGAGACCTCAATGCCACCACCTCCCGTTCCCAGGAGGCCCAGGGCAAAGGCTCTGCACCCTCCCTGAATTCTTGCAGGAGTCCCTAAGTTCCTACGGTCATTCTACGTCTGCATCCTCCAAAATGAGGGGCCGCGAAGAGCCTGGGGGACGCCCACCACGCCCACACGCCATTCTGCCTGGCACACAACAGGACCACACTTCCCAGCCGCCTTTGCAGCCAGTCCCGTGCCGAGCTCTGGTCAACGGAAGGCAGGGGGGAGAGCCACGCTGGTTCCAGGCCTGACCCCCTAGCACCTCCTAAGCCATCCTCCACTCATCCTCTTACCCCACATGCTGGCCGCACCAGGGTCCTGCAGTGGCCTCAGACGCCTTAGGGGATGGCGGTGTCACAAGACAGCAGAGCGGCCCCATCCAAACCCACTAGGTCACGACTTGAGTGAAACATTTATATCAGGAAGGCATTTGTCTACACAAGTGGCTCATGGAACTCAATACCAGAAAAACAAACAACCCAATCAAAAAGTGGGCAGAAGACCTAAACAGATGTTTCCCCAAAGAAGGCATACAGATGGCTAAGACACACAGGAAAAGATGCTCACCACTGCTCATTATTAGAGAAATGCAAATCAAACCAATGAAGTACCACTTCACACCCGTCAGAATGGCCATCAGCAAAAAGTCTACAAACAATAATGTCGGAGAGGGTGTGGCGAACAGGGAACGCTCTCGCACTGTTGGTGGGAATGCAAGTTGATACAGCCTCTACAGGTAACAGTATGGAGATTACTTTAAAAAGTGAGGAATAAAGCTACCATACGACCCAGCAATTCCACTACTGGGCACATGGCCTGAGGAAACCACAACTGAAAAAGACACGTGTACCCCAGTGTTCGCTGCAGCGCTATTTACAATAGCTAGGACATGGAAGCAACGTAAGTCCACGTGCAGATGAGAGGGTAAAGAAGTTGTGGGACATGTACACAGTGGAATATTACTCAGCTAGAAAAATGAATGCATTTGAGTCGGTTCCAATGAGGTGGACAAACCTAGAGCCTATTATACAAAGTGAAGCAAGTCAGAGAGAGAAAGACAAATATCATATATTAACACATAGAAGCAGAATCTAGGGAGATGGCGCTGACGAACCTATCTGTAGGACAGCAATGGAGCCACAGAGAAGGAGAACAGACTCGCGGACATAAAGCGGAAGGAGAGGGTGGGGACGGATGGCGAGAGCAGCAGGGACACACACACACCGCCACGTGTGGGACGGACAGACAGCGGGGATGTGCCGGATGACTCAGGGGGCTGAAACCAGGGTTCTGTGACCACCGAGGGGGGGGGGGGCGGGAGGCTCAAGAGGGAGGGGACGCGTGTGCACCTGTGGCTGACTCATGCTGACGTATGGCAGTGCCCAACACAACACTGTAAAGCAATTATCCTGCCATTAAAAATAAATTTAAAAAGTAATTTTAAAGAGGAAGACATTTGTCACTGCCATTCGTCTACACAGACTCATATGGAAGCCTCATTGCTGTGTCCTCAGCGAGGAATGCTCCCCCCACCCCCAGCCAGAGCTTCCCATGGCTCCCTTATCACCCTTCAAGTCTCAGCTCAAACGTCACCTCCGTGGACACACTCCCCTGAGAACTGCCCTCCCAACACTACGCTCTTCACTGGTTACTCTGTCCCTGGCGTCCAGCACAGCCCTGAATGTTTAGTCTGGCCTTGTCTTTCCTGTGACACCATAAGCTCCTCTGGAGTCCCCGCCGTCCCACTCACCAGGCGTCCCCAGTGACAACGCTCATATCCGACACACACCGGTCCTCTGAGTATTTGCTAAATCAAAGAAGGGACGAGGGACTTCCCTGGTGGTCCAGTGGTTAAGACTCCGAGCTTCTGATGCAACGGGCACAGGTTCAACTTCTGGTTAAGGAACTAAGATACCATACGCCACGCAGCATGGCCAAATACATTTTAAAAAATAATGACAAAGGGATGAATTCTAAGGATGTCAAGTGACTGTCACCCAGGATAAAAGACAATCCTTGAACGGCCACAGAAACCAACTCCTCAGCTGAATGGCGGACAGGCAAGTCTGTATCAGGGTCAGGGATAAAAACACCAGCTCTATTTCTCACACCAGCAGGCTCCATGTGGAGAATTCGTACTGGGGAAGGGGAGCAGGATGACCCACGTGGACGCAGCAAGGAAAGTGATTTCATTATATACACGGGCACTCTCACAGTCACCTCAGCCTTTCCACGATGCCATTTCCCTTTATGTCTGATGCTGACAAGAGCAGTGAATACTTGAGCACCTGTCTCCTCTGTGTGACTGAGAACAGATTATAGGGATTATTTTGCTTAATTTTTTAATTACTTCATTTAATCTTTTAATTCCCCTCCACTCACTCACTCACTCACACACTCACACAGACACACACACAGGAATACTACTCAGCCATAAAAAAGAGAATGGAATAATGCCATTTGCAAATAGATGGTAAAACAATGGAAACAGTGAGCGACTATTTTCTTGGGCTCCAAAATCACTGCAGATGGTGACTGCCACCATGAAATTAAAAGACGCTTGCTCCTTGGAAGAAAAACTATGACCAACCTAGACAACATATTAAAAAGAAGAGACATTACTTTGCCGACAAAGGTCCATCTACTCAAAGCTATGGTTTTTCCAGTAGTCATGTGTGGATGTGAGAGTTGGACCATAAAGAAAGCTGAGCACTGAAGAACTGATGCTTTTAAACTGTGGTGTTGGAGAAGACACTTGAGAGTCCCTTGGACTGCAAGGAGATCAAACCAGTCAATCCTAAAGGAAATCAATCCTGAATATTCACTGGAAGAACTGATGCTGAAGCTGAAACTTCAATACTTTGGCCACCTGATGCGAAGAACTGACTCAATGGAAAAGATCCTGATGCTGGGAAAGACTGAAGGCAGGACGAAAAGGGGACGACAGAGGATGAGATGGTTGGATGGCATCACCAACGCGAAGGACGTGACTTTAAGCAAGCTCCGGGAGTTTCAGCAAGCTCAGGGAAGCCTGGCGTGCTGTGGGTCATGGGGTTGCAAAGAGTCGGACACGACTGAGCGACTGAACTGAACTGAATGGCATCTGCAGCAACATGGATGGACCGAGAGATTATCACACTGAGCAAAGTGAGGCAGAGAGAGACGGATCATACGATAGCCCTTATATGTGGAATCAAAACATGATACAAATGAACTTATGTATAAAGCAGAATCACTGACACAGAAGACAAGCCATGGCTACCAAAGGGGAAAAAAGACAGGAATAAATCAGGAGGTTGAGATTAATACTATACTGTACCAACAAGGATCTGTGGTATAGCACAGGGAACTATAATCACTATTTTGTAATACACTGGGAGCACTGGCTGAATCTTATTTCTGATGGGACTAATGCAGCTTGGGAACCACTTTCAGACAATGGATTTTGTAGACAGAAGATGCCGGTGAAAAAACACCTGCTCCACTGTTTCAAAAATGCATTGTTAAAATAAGAACTTTGCAAAATACTCATTTTTTTTTAATGGATAAGTAGCTCAAAGATGGATCTCAGAAGCAGCCAAGATAGAGCACAAGCCCATTTCAGCACCCCTGGTTGGGTCCACACTTGTCCCCACTGTGGGGGCTCCAGCAAGCACGTCTGGCTTCCAGCTAACCAGGCACCTCTCAAGTCTCCTGCCCTTGGCATCTCAGCGCCGGGCAGGGCGTGTCCTCTGTGGGAAGGGGGAATCAGTGCCTTCCCTCTTGCTGTAACAAAGGCTGAGCAAGGCTGTCCTTCTCCGGTCCCCAGCAGGGCTCTCCGCTATCCCATACAGAACTCAGACGTCCCTGAGATCACACAGGAGGAGAAGGCAACCCAGACAGAAGACATGAGACTCCAAAAGGCAGGTAGAAGGAAAGTAAATCAGGGTGCTGCCCCTTCCTGGCTGTGTGGCCTTGGGCATGTCCCCGAGTCTCCCCAGGACTCGGTTTCCTCATAAAAAAGGTGGGCATGATTCCTGCTCACAGGGTCACCGTGAGGCTTTAAAGAGCAGCGATGCGTGATGCGTTCACACAGGGACTAGGCCACGGAGAGCATTCAGGCGGCTCTCATCACCAACAACATCATCACCATCACTGCCGTTCACTTATTGTTGTGAGGCAGGCAAGCCAAGAGCCTAATACTGGGGAAACAGAGCAGCTCCTGTTTGTGAGCACCCCTCATTCGCAGACAGCCCCCACTCGCCAAAAACAAGCAGATGGAGAAAATGTGCAGGAGCAGAAGAGAAAACCTGAGAGCAAAGCCCATCCAGCCAGATGGACGCAGCCCACGGCCTCGCAGGTGGTTCATCGCACAACCAGCCCATCCACACCCCACGGGCAGGTGGACCACTGGGGCTCCCAGGACACGTCCCAGGCCACCCCCCCAAACGGACAAGGTGCCAGCAGACCCCAAAGTTCAACTCAGAAAGGTGCTCTGGCGGACTCCCTTCTAGTCAGAGTCTGTCCCACTAGTGCCCGGAGGGAAAGAAAAACCAGAGAGGCAGGACTTCCCAGCACAAGCTCCCACCCCACACCCAGAGGCTCTCAGGAGGCCCACACAGAAGGGAATCCAGTGCACCATCTTGCCCAGCGGCCTTGGAAAGTCAACAGGAGAATGATGGCCAAGACGTCAGTGTCTGGCTGAAGTTCATCTTCTTTGTCAGAAGCCAGGCCTTGGGACTCCTACTGTTTAAAATATGCACCTTTTATATACAGATAAAATACGTAAATACATACAAAAAAGTACTTAAATAAAATCCACTTGCTTCTCACCCTTATCTCATTGATAGAAACTATTGTCATCTCACTTGACCAACAGAGAAACTGAGGCACAGATAGGTCAAGCAAACCTGCCTCAGATCACACAGCTCCTAGGAGGTGGTGGCGCGGGGATCTGAACTATAAGTCTGGACCCAGAGTCCACGTGTCCTTGTGGTCGTTTAGCACCAAGGTGGCTGCTGTCAACTTTCTCCCCACCTGGGATGGTCTCACCTTCTCCAAGAGGAGATTCCCCATTCTTTGAACCTGAGTTGGCCCTGCAGACCTGAACAGGTGACTTCCTCAGGCTAGGTCACAAGAAGCCCTGTGACTCTTGGAACACACATCCCAAGGGGACGCCAGGCACCGCGGAAGGAGCCCGATGATCCCGCACTGCGGAAGGAGCCCGATGATCCTGGGACTGCCACGCAGTAGGTGCGCAGCCAACATTTTCAGCTGAGCCTGGGCTACCGGCCATCATCACCACAGCACTAGACGCAGGAGGAAAGACTCTGGAAACTTCCAGGCCAAGGGACACGCCAGCCAAGTACCACCTCGGTCCAGGCTGCAGAGAGAAGAACCACCCAGCTGCTGTTGCTTAGTCACTAAGTCGTGTCTGACTCTTTTGCCACCCCACGAACTAAAGCCCGCCAGCCTCTATCTGTGGGATTTCACCTGTTCCCTCCAGGACAGGGACCCCGTCCTTCCTCCTCTCTCTTAGCAAAGCTGGGGGCCCGGTGTGATGGCAAACATGGGCATGGCACTACACACAGAACAGCTCCGTCATGACACAGTCCAACGGGGAAGCCTAATATATCCAGTGACATTTTACGGTTCTAAGCAAAGCAAACACATGACTTCAGACCAAGGTTGCTTCATTTTTTTTTAAGGAAGAAATACACTTTTTCTTCTTCCGTTTTAATATCTTTTTTTAAATTTTACATGGCTGTGCCAGGTCTCAGTTGTGACATGCGGGATATAGTTCCCTGACCAGGAACTGTGCTTCCCAGGCAGCTTAGTGGTAAGGAACCTGCCTGCCAATGCAGGAGACTCAGGAGATGTGGGTTCGATCCCTGGGTCGGGGAGACCCCCTGGAGAAATGGCAACCCACTCCAGTATTCTTGCCTGGAAAAATCCCAAGGACAGAGGAGCCTGGTAGGCTACAGTCCATAGGTTTGCAAAGGAGTTGGACACAGCTTAGCAACTAAACAACAACAACCCCTGCATCGAAGTGCAGAGTCTCAGCCGCCGGACCACCAGGGAAGTTCCTAGGCCAGGGTTTCTAACCTTGGCACCACTGGTATCTTATAATTTTATACCGGATAATCATTTGGGGTGGGGGCTGTCCTGTGCATTGTAAGATGTTTAGCAGTATCCCTGGGCTCAACCTGATAGATGCCAGAAGCTACCCCCTCCAAATAACCAGGACTAAAAGTATCTCCAGGCATTGCCGATGCCCCTGCATGGGTGGGACGGGATCGCCCCGGCTGAGAACCATTCACTGCTCTGCACAGTGAGACCCGTCGGTGTCTACCTTCACCCAGGCCCACACAGGAGGCCGTGACACCTGTCCAGAGGTCAGAGGCCACCTGCCAATGACCCCAGAACCACACACGGGTGCTGTCTTCTGCAGACCCCAGAGTAACCTGCAGGGTCCTGCTAACTCAGACCCCTAAGGCAACACCACAGCTGCGGCCCCCCAGGACACCACCCCTATATCAAGAGGCTGGAAATGAGGTGCTGAGTGGCCCCGTCCAAGGCTCAAAGGCCTGTTCCCTCTAGGTGGCAGGGGAGCACCTTTTTAAAGCACTTTACCCCCAAGTCAGCTTCTGTGTCACTTTACAAACACCATGACACAGCCCTCTCACACAGCCTCGCCAGTGCAGGTTCAAAAACACAAAGGCGTTCACACCATCCCTCGTCTGAAAACCCTTCGGCGGAGCCCCACTGCTCCCCAGAGAAAGTCCAAACACCTAAGCAAGACTCTGCTGCCCCGGACAGGCTGGCCGCCGCTCGTTGCCCACAACAACGGCAAAAGCAAAAGCAGCAGTTCACACCGGTCCAGGGCTGCATGCCGTGCTCAGCCTTCTGATCCAACGACTCATCTGTCCATTCACAGCTGTGACACTGTGCGTGGACGCCAATACCACCCCCGTCCTGCAGACAGGAGAACCGGATCTCAGCAAGGGGATGGAACGTGCCTATGCTCACGTGGCCAAGCTCATCAGACCCTGCTGGAGTCAGACTCCACGCTGCTTGTACCTAATCCAACAATGCAGGCTCTGCGAGGACTGGAGTCTAATTCAATTACTGCCATATCTCCAGTACCTAGAATAGTGCCCGGCAGAGCAGGCATTCAAATATGGATAGATGGAAGGAGGGAGGGAAGCTCCCGGTGGAAGGAAAGAAGGAAGGCTGGAAGGAGGGGAGGGTGGAGGGGTGGGAGGACAGGGTGGGGTGCGGTGGGAGGAGGGAGTCGCTAGCACAGTAGCTACCAAACCTGGCTAGCTACCAGGATCACCTGGGGAGTTCATTAAAATACTGAACCCCAACCAACCTGATGAATGACAGTTGCCCTCAGCCACCCCAAAGAGGAGGAGGAACTGCTCTTACCTAGTGACTGGGGAGAACCATAGGGTGTGGGTTTCAGGAGGCAAAATCCTGTCTCATGCCATCAGAACCATCAGGAGAAAGCACCAGAGGCCTGCACCTTCAAATGCCCCCTCACCAGGTGTTTCTGGCTCTCAGCCAGCTGGCCGGCAAGGGCCCGGCAGTCCACGGTCAGTGGGCGGGACACCTGTGTTTACCGCTGGGCCCGCCCTGCCCCTGCAGGCCGCCCCCCCCCCCGCCCCCGCCCCAGCTGCCACAGGTCTGGGCCACCGGGGAGGTCGTGAGGCCAATGTAAACAAAGTCAGGGGGAAGGCCGGCGGCCTCCAGACACCGGCACTTTCAAAGCAGGCCCTCTGGCTCAGGGCCACTGGAGGCCGGCTTGGCTCCAGAGTCAGGAGAAACCTTTTGGAAAGCTACTTAGTCTCACTCATGATAAAAGAAACCAAACGAAGAGCCACGTTGCGCTATCAGAGTCCACCTGTGAACCACCAAGTTCAGAACCCCATGGCAGGGTGGGAGGAGATAGGGGGAACTACAGGGGCCCCCAACACCTCAGGAGCTTCTGCGGGATGTGATCCAACCGTCCTTCAAAGTTAAAAACACCCCGTGCCCACTAACTCAGAAATTACACATGGAGGACCCTGTCCTTCAGATAAACCCAACATGTGTGCATGAAAGAATAATGCAAAGGTGACCCCCACACACAGCTGGTGGAAATGTCAAATAGTGCGGCCACTTGGGAAACAGCCTGGGGGGGTTCCTAAAATGATCAAACAAAGTTACTGCATTGGCTGAGGAGCAGCCCTACCCCTGGGCATACACCCAGGAGAAAAGAAAACACACAGCCACACAAAAAATCATTCACGAAAGCTCACAGTGGCAGGATTCACACCAGCCAAAAAGAGCAAACAACCCAAATTTCCATCAACAGATGAATGGGGCAACAAACTGTGGAATATTTGTAGAAAGGAATATTACCCGGCCACATAAAGGAATGAAGTCCTGAGACACACACAGCACGGACGGATCGTGAAAATGTGGGAAACATTCTGTTAAGTGAAAGAAGCCAGTCGCAAAAGGCCACATAGTATGTGATTTCTTTTATAGGAAGTGTCCAGAACAGGGAAATGGAAAGGAGATGAAAGGTTGCTTAGGCAGGAGAGGTGGAGGAGGACCAGATGGATGGCTGGAGGGTACAGGGTTTCTTCTAGGGGTGATGAAACGTTCTAAAACTGTCGTGGCTGCACATATCTGGGAATATACCAAACTGTGAATGGATGAATTATAAGGTATGTGAATTGTGTCTCCATAAATCTGTTAGCAAAAAAAAAAAAAAAACGAAGAAGAATCCATGTATAGTCGCTACAGCTAATAGCAAAAGACTGGAAAAACCCAAAGTATCCATCTCTAGGGGTTAAACTATCACACTGTAGCCAGAATGCTATGTGGTGATGAAAGAAAAAGGCAGATCAATATGCTGATAAGAAAACACCTCAATGGTTAACTATTAGGGGGCTTCCCCTGGCAGCTCAGTGGTAAAGAATCTGCCTGCCGGTGCAAGAGACACAGATTTAATCTCTGATCCAGGAAGATCCCACATGCCTCGAAGCAACTAGGCACGTGCACCATAACTATACAGCCTCTGCTCTAGAGCCGGGGGGGCCACAACTACTGAAGCCCGCGCCCCAGAGCCTGTGATCCACAGCAAGAGAAGCCACTGCAAGGAGAAGCCTGCACGCCACGGCTAGAGAGTGGCCCCAGCTCGCCACAGCTAGAGAAAGGTCCATGCAGCAACGAAGACCCAGCACAGCGAAAAACAAAGAAGTAAATAAAATTTTTTTAAAAGAAAACTATTAAATTCAAAAAAGAAATCGCAGTGCAGAAGTATATACGCAGTAGGTACTCATTTGTGTAAAAAAACAACAGACATATCACACAAGTACAGAATACATCCGGAACACCACAGAGCTGGGCGGGAGCGGGCCTCTGGAGCCTGGGGTGGGACTGGGGAAGACAGACATTTGCTTATGAATTGTCTGATTTTCGCCCCAAGCATACGCTTTAATTTCTCAATTTAAAAGGAGTCAACAAAAAGTCATTAAAGCAAGTCTCTGCAACTGTACATTGCTTACGTCTCTGGACCCTGAGTGAAAAAGGGGCCTTAGAAACTTGAGGATCTGAACCCACTGCCCAGTGTAAGGGGGAAGGAAAAAAGAAGTTGCCCTCACTGGGAGCAGAGCTTCACCGGAGGGCTACACACACTCAGCGAAGTGCCCACGTGGAATAGAGCTCTCGCTCTGCTGTCTGCACTAAACCCAACATCTGACCACCAAGCGATGACTTTCCACAAGCTCTGGCCAGTGAGCCCTCAAGAGGGCAGACGGCTTGACCATCAACACAGACCGAATGGTCCCTGACGCCGTGACATGGGGCGCTCAGCCGCCAGCAGCCCAGGTGAGCTGTCTGGAGGTCATTTCCCAGCTGGCCCACGCACGCCTCCGCTTCCTCGCCAGAGCTTTGCTGGCCGACGTCCCCACCTGCTCCAAACCCCAGTCAGAGACCCAGACAGAGCAATGCCACTTCTCCTTTTCAGAAGAAGGTGTCGAACCAATGACAGCTGCCGGGCCTGCTGCCCAGGGCGGGGAGGTGAGAGGTACTCACGGAAGCCCTCGATCTTGTCGGCCGTCTTGCTCCAGGCCACCTGCCGCGTCTCCATGATCACCTGGACGGTCCTCCGCTCCGGGGTGGACTTGCGGAAGCTGAACACAGTCATGACGGTGCCCAGCTCCAGGGCCCGCTTGATCTGACTCTTCTCATACTCCGGGAGGGTGTCCACGTTGGCCATGGTGCTCGTGGTCGTCTGCTCCCCAGGGGGTAGGTGAGGAGGAAGGGGGTGAACAAGGAGGCTGGAGGAAGGAAGCAAAGGGGAACTCGTTTCAGTTAACTTAGCCGGCTTCGGTTAGCAGGAGGGAGCTTCAGAAGCCAAAATCCTGTCTCATGCCCACCAGGATGAGCTTGGGGAGAAGGTGCAGGTGGCAGGGGGCTCACCAGCCGCTCAGATGTTTAAATGGAAGCAAGGTGTGGGTGGAGCCCTTGACCTCAGTGACCCAACCGTTATCCCGGCTTTGAATAACCAAATCACCCCAACCTGGGCCGCCATCTCTCCCTCCCCACACACTTTTATGATGTAGAATATTTGAATAGCCAAAGGAGCCCAGGCTGGCTCCTGTCCCCACCCCTGACACCCTGCCCAGAGACTTCTAACCATTCCTTTACTTCCCAAGTGGAGCTGGGAATAGGAGAAAAAACCTCCCAAATGGGTCCGTGGAGGCCTCCGCGTGGAAACGGAGCAGAAAGAGCAGAAAACAGCAGGGCCCGGCAGCCCCACATGGAGGCTCCCGCTGACTGTGTGGCCCTGGGCAGGCCACGTGACCCCTGGGAGCCCCACTCTGACTGGGACAGTCAAGAAGCCACTAGCGAAGCACCTGGTGTGCGGCTCAGCTTCCAGGGGTGTCCCTGGTCAGCCCTCATCCTCCTGAACGCTCAGAGCTTCCCAGAGAGGAGCCTGGGCCCCAGATCCCAGAGCCTCCCTTGTCTGGCTCCTCTCACGCCCGCATCTAGCCCACCAGCAAACCCAGAAAGCAGGGGGTCTCCTTCCCCACTTCCTCCAGGGATCTTATATTCATGGGTCACTCTGGTCATCTGCTCCCCACCCCCAGACCCTGGAGTGAATTCTCAGACCAGGAACCAAAAGGATGCTTTAAGAAGAAGAGTGGAAGGGGACATAGGCATACCTATGGCTTATTCATACTGATGTATGGCAGAAACCAACACAATATTATAAAGCAATTATCCTCCAATTAAAAATAAATGAATTTAAAAAAAATTAGAGTGGGACTTCCCCAGTGGTGCAGTGGATAAGACTCCACCTGCCAACGGAGGGGACACAGGTTCATCCCTGGTCTGGGAAGACTCCACACGCCGTAGAGCAACTGAGCCTGCACATCACAACTACTGAAGCCTGCGTGCCTACAGCCCGCGCTCCGCACCAAGAGACGCCACCGCGGTGAGGAGCCCAGAGCAGTGTAATCAAGAGTGGCCCCCACTGGCCACAGCTAGAGGAACCCGAGCAAAGCAATGAAGACCCGCACAGCCACAAAATCAACACACACTAACAAAAAGAATGAGTGGATTCAGGCCGCTCCCAGAGCTACGCTCTGCGTGACCCCACCCCCACAACATCCTGCCTCCCCAGTGTCTGAAGGTTCAGTGCCCCTCGCTCTGAGGGGACTTGACCGCAGCCCCTACCCCAAGTCACTACACCCCCAGGGCTGGATTCCACCCTTGTAAAGGGGAAGAAAACAGATGCAGGATTCTCCTTCAAGGAAGGCTGAAGGTTCTTCTGCAGATTAAACCAGATATCTCGGCCCTTAAAACAAAAGATTCATAGTCAGCGATGCTCACGTTTAGCTCCTGTTACCATCCACTGTTTCCTGTATCTTTTTTTTCCCCTTTTCCACTCAGGCTTTATATATATATATATGAGTATAATTGCTTTACAATGTTGTGTAAGCTTATGCTGTGTACAACAAAGTGGATCAGCTCTCTGCGTACCACACACTGGAGAAGGAAGTGGCACCCCACCCTAGTATTCTTGCCTGGGAAACCCCATGGACAGAGGAGCCTGGCGGGCTGCAGTCCGTGGGGTCGCAGAGAGTCAGACACGACTGAGCACGCACACAGGTGCGTACACTGTATGCCCGTTCCCGTTAGGACTTCCTGCCCACCCCCCGCCCCATCCCACCCCTCCGTCATCACAGAGCATAGCGCTCAGCCCCCCATGCCCTACAGCAGCTTCCCATGAGCCATTTATCTCACACGTGGCAGGGTGTGTACACATCACCCCCTCTGTGCGTCCTACCCTGCCCTTCCTCCCCGAGTGCACCTCTATCCCTGTATCTTTATTATCTCGTCCCCACCTGCAAACCCCTTTAGGCTCCTGCAGTTCTTACCTTGCAGAGAAGCCGGGTGTTCAGCCAGGGCTCCTGGGCCACCCCAGAGCCGCTGTGCCAAGCTGCTCAAAATCAGGGCCTCGGCTGTCCCAGCTGTATAATGGGAATAACACCACCCTCCAGGGGCTCTGGATGGACTAGACCCCACAGTGTTTGTACAGCCCCCAGTCAACCCTACAGGAAATCAACCCTGAATATTCACTGGAAGGACTGATGCTGAAGCTGAAGCTCCCAATACTTTGACCACCTGATGCAAAGAGCCAAGTCACTGGAAAAGACCCTGATGCTGGGAAAGACTGAGGACAGGAGAAGGGGACTACAGAGGATGAGAACGTTGGACAGCATCACCAACTCAAAGGACGTGAGTTTGAGCAAACTCCAGAAGATGGTGAAGGACAGGGTAGCCTGGCGTGCTCCAGTCCACGGGGTCACAGAGAGCTGGACATGACTCAGTGACTGAACAACAACAAAACCAGCGTCTAGCAGGGCCTCCGATGATATTAATCAGCCAGCTGATCAAAGCACTAGCCAAGAGTCAGCTCTATGACAGGCAGGGACAGTGGACTCGCACGCAAATGAGGGGTGAGGCCCGGACCCTGTCCTTTGCCCCCGTCCCCCTCCACCTCACACCCACAGTCAGGGCACCTCCCAGGGGTGCTGACAGTCCAGCAATAAAGTCATGAATTACACCCGCTCTCCACCCATTAGGAAACAGTCAGCTCCATGATTCTGCAGAAGCAGAGACACGGGGGTGTCGAGGGAGCAGCAGGAAGGGGTCCCCAACTGAGTCTAAGGTGAGGCTGCGAACTTAACAGTGCTCAAAGGAAGCTTCTAGGGGAAGACGGCATCTGAATCCAATGTTTAAAAGAGATGAAGCGGGAGGGGACGGTGCTCTAGTCCGAAGAACTCGATGAAACAAAAGCCCAGGGACCAAGGGTGTGCAGGAACCCTGCCTGATCGGAGCCTCCTGCCTCACCACCCCCTATTCCAGGTTAGGGGACAAGCAAGGGGCCTGCGGCCAGTCTCCACCCTGGAAAACCTGCTGTTTATTGGCCCTCCCGGGTGCCTGCACCTGCCGTATCAGGTTCATCTCATTCATCTCAGTGAGAAATACTTGGGCTGCAAACTCAAGGCCTGGGAGGTGAAATCACGTGATCAAGGTCACGGAGACATGTGGCAACATCAGGATGGGAGCCCCGGTCTGAATCCCATGCCCCTGCTCCTTCTGCAACCCCCTTCTGGAATTCACAATCTGGTCAGATAGTAACTAACAACGCAGAGAGTCAAACGACTCATCCATGGTCACACAGCTGCAGTGGCAGGAGCAGGACACACCTCTCAAGTTCCCCACTCCCAGGGGCAGCAGGGTGCAAACAGGGAACACGCCCCGCCTCACAACACTGCCCCTTAAACCAGCCGACCTGGGAGCACCAGGGCTCTCAGTTCTTTCCGACTCTGGGAGGGCCCTGGACTCATCTTCCCAGGATTCTGGTCACTCCCCATGCAGAAGCCCAGTGGACTGGCTCAACCATAAACATCAAGTCTCTCATGTCCTTCTCTAAGAACCAGGAAAGCATCCTCTTGGCCACAAGATCCCTGGAGTCAACCACTAAAACCCACCAGCTCCCAACTCGGGCTTTCAGGGTTCAACACTTCAGCAACTAAGACAAGGTCTCCAAGGCCTTGACCCCGGAGGAGGGCACTGGCCATCACAGGCAATTTCTATTTTGCTTCTGCTTTCAAAAAAAAAAAAAAAAATGACATAGGCTTGAAATCCCTTTCTTGTTCCTGTTTCTCATCCTCCCTGGGTAATTTTATAAAATGACTTATGGTGTTAAACACAAATGAGGCTGAGATTTAATAAGATCCTACTTTTCATGTTCTTCTCTTTGAAATAAACTTCTGGGAAAGACAAATTATCATATGACATCGTTCATATGTGGAATAAGGTACAAATGAAGTCATCTACAAAACAAATAAGACTCACAGATGTAGAAAACAAACTTATGGTTCCTGGGTGAATGGGGGGCATAGATCGAGAGCCTGGTATTAACATATACACACTACTATACATAGAGGAGGTAACTAATAAGGTCCTACCGTATAGCTCAGGGAACTCTACTCAATACTCTGTAATGACCTGTATGGGAAAGAATCTAAAAAAGAGTAAATATATGTATATACATGGACTTCCTCAGTGGCTCAACTATAAAGAATCCGCCTGCAATGCTGGAGACATGGCTTCGATCCCTGGGTTGGGGAGATCCCCTGGAGGAGGGCATGGCAACCCATTCCAGTGTTCTTGCCATGGAAAATCCCATGGACAGAGGAGCCTGGCGGGCTACAGTCCATAGGGTGGCAGAGAATCAGAGACAACGGAAGCGACTGAGCACACGTAACACACGTGTGTATATATAACTGCTTCATTTTGCTGTACAACAGAAACTAACACAACGTTTTAAGTCAACTATAGTCCAATAAAGATTAAAAAAAAAATAATGCAAGGACCCAGAACCAGGAAACAGGAGAGCTTTCTTCTCTTCAAGGCTCTCTGCACACGTCAGAGCAGGGCAGGATTTCATACAAAATCCTACAAGACAATTCTCTTGGACTCCCGGCACAGTCGCACCCTGAGAGGTGACAGCCCCTCTGAGGGCAGGAGGGGTGTTATCGCTGCATGTCACACCTACCTGCAGAAACAGGGTGATTCATATTCTCACTGGAGGAGCTCGGCAGGGTCAGCCATGGCAGGTACGGGTGTGCATGAGTTCCACTTTTTTTTTTTTTTTTAGGGCAACCTGCGAGCATCTATTAAAATGTAAAACATGCATCTGCTTTGATCCAACGTTGTGCAGAAAAATGCACAAAAATATTTGTAAGAGAAAAGAACAGGAAACAATTCAGCTGCTAATGAATGGGTTTGGGGGGCGCGGAATCCCTTACATGACAGGATACACACGTTAAAGAATTGTTTAGTTGCTCAGTTGCA
This sequence comes from Dama dama, assembly GCF_033118175.1. Classification (NCBI taxonomy): domain Eukaryota; kingdom Metazoa; phylum Chordata; class Mammalia; order Artiodactyla; family Cervidae; genus Dama; species Dama dama. Next base: position 14,422,404 of record NC_083684.1, on the reverse strand, counting down.
TCCAACTCTTTTACGACCCCACAGGCTGTAGCCGGCCAGGCTCCTCTGTCCATGGGATTTCACAGACAGTAATACCAGGGTGGGTTGCCATTTCCATCTCCTGAGGATCCTCCTGATCCAGGGATCAAAATCATGTCTCCTGAATTGGCAGGCAGATTCTTTACTACTGAGCCACCAGGGAAGCCCACATTAAAGAATGTTCACTAGCTACTGAAAAGGAGGAGGAAGATTTACAAGTACTGTGATCTGGAAAGATTTGTGAGGCAGATGAAAAAGAGTTGCAAACTAATAAATATTAGTACATGTTTAAAAAGGCTGTCTGTTGCCATATGTGAAATAGATCAGCAGTCCAGGTTCGATGCATGAGACGGGGCGCTCAGGGCCAATGCACTGGGATGACCCTGAGGGATGGGCTGGGGAGGGAGGTGGGAGGGGAGTTCAGGATGGGGGACACATGTACACCCATGGCTGATTCATGTCAATGTATGGCAAAAACCACTAGAATACTGTAATTAGCCTCCAATTAAATTAATTTTTTTAATGATTTTTTTAAAAAGGCTGTCTGCTTATAAACCTAGGAGGAATGGTTATTTTTGGAGAGTGGGAGCAGGTAAAGGGTCTGACCATCCGCTCCTGAGTGATTTAAATGCTAATATAATGGATGAGCTTTTCTGCTTTGAGTTTTTAGAGTTTTCTAAACGAAGACACGGTTTCAAAAGTTTTCTCAGTTTCAATTTTCCACCAACTCCACTCAGCCCAAGGGCTATTTATGGGGGTCCTGGCTTTGCCTCCTCCAGAGGAGTTTCACAAGCTGGGGGGGAAGGGGGGCGGGTATCATTAGGCAATTTGAGCATCAGGGAACCCTGCAGTGGTACACACGTGGCATTCGTCTCTGTAATAAGGAGAACTGCCTGGGACAGCCAGGGACTCAAGACTGCCTGCAAGGCTGTAGCTACGGATGCTGGCCCGGGCCCCCACGCAGGGCTCTTAACCAGAGGGTCAAGAAGTGGCAGATAAGCCCCAACTTTGCACATAGCCCTGGGATATAGGCTTCGGTGGCCCAAGTATCCAGGGGAAGAAACTGGGGCTCAGAGAGTCTTCGACGTTCCCAAGGTTACACAGCTGGAACCGAAATTCGAATTACGTTGACTCACAAGGCCACCTGTTTCCCGTGCGCGTCACCCCCCCACCCCCCACCCCCACTTTCTTACTCTAAGTTCAAGATCAGGGTGCTAGAAGAGCCATCCCAGGCCCCCTCTGGAATCCAGCTGCCAACCGCCCCCGCCCCCACCCCAGGGTCCATACCGGACTAGTCTTTTCCTCGAATTCTTGCGCTGTGGGGGGAACCACCTCTCCGCGATTCCACAACATAACCAGGAAAACGCACAGTCGCACAAACGTAATTCTGCACACCACTGTGGGGCGGGACAGGGAACCCTGGATCCCCCGAAAACTCTCCAATCTCTCAGGGCGAGGGGCTGCGCCTTCCTTGGTACCGCCCGCCACCCGCAACCACCTGTGTAGTGCGGAGAAGTGCCAGGGGCCGGCCTGCGCCTGGAGTCCACAGCCCTGGGCACAGTGGTGGCCAGGAAACACGCCCGACCCCCACGCGGGACCCCCAGGGCCACCGGAGCCTAGAACGCCGGCGCTCGCGCGAACCCCAGACCGCAAGCCGCGCCGCTTCCTCCGGTTCCCATTCAAAGCCGGCTGCCCCGGGGCATCAACCGACGGAGTGGCGCCGGTCCGGGGTGAGGAAGTGGCCGCCCCCGCCCGGACGCTGGGCACAGCGAGCCGGGGGCCGGGCAGCGCGCCCCACCCCTGCCCGCGCCAGCTGCGCCCCGCGCAGGACCCCCGCCCTGGACGCGGCTTCCCGGGCGCGCGTCCCCCGGGCGCCCCCGCCCGGCCCGGCCACTCACCTGGCCGCGCCCCTGCCGCGGGTCCCGGCTCCGGGGTCCCGCGCGCAGCCGCCCGCCGTCCGGGCTCCGGGGACTCCCTGCCGCGCACGCCCTCCGACGCGGGCGCTGCTACTTCTCCTTCGGCCGCGGCCGCGCGCCACGTGACTCCTCCGGGGCCGCCCCCCGCGCCCCGGCCCGCCCCACCCCCGGCCCCGAGGCGGGCCCAGCGCCGCCCGCTGCTGGGAGCACCCGGGGCGCCGCGTGCTCCCTCCCCGGGGGCGGGCCAGCCTCGGGACCGCGCCTCTGCGGGCGGAGGAAGAAACTGAGGCAGCGGGAGGGGTTCGACCTGCCTGCCCCACGTCCCTGCAAGGTGGAGCGAGAACTTCCAGAAGGACCAGCATTTATGGAGCGCTTACTGCACACGTGTATTTTACATGCATTTAATATGCTCCCCTGTAATCCCCGTGAATTGGCCATTCATGGTCCTACTGTGAGATCGTCACTGAGTCTGCGCAGGTGTCTGACCGCCTCTTGCTACGTGGGGCAAACCACATAAATACCCTAAGCTCAGCTTCCTCATCTGTCAGACAGGATCAAAGTCCCAAAAGTTTGTTCTAGGGAACATGGAATACCATGAGAACTGATCTCTTGTTTTCCCAATGAGAGATTATTTTATGGCTCACTCTATAAACTTCTAAGCATATATAGATGACACCGTCAAGTGCCTAGTGATGGGATTTAGTTGATTATTGAGCTACACCAAGCCTATTTCAAGTCGCATATTGTATGATGTAACATATTCTTTGAGAAATATTGCTCTTTTCCTCTTTCCTGTTTCATGAAGCTGTTATTCAGACCTTTCATATGCATCTTGTACGTGTCCATTGTGACTAGAGTCAGCCTTTCTATCACCTGTAGAGCAGTCAGGACACGTCAGTTCTACTCCTGAGCCACTTGACTTACAGCATTTTTTAAAATCTTGCTAAAGATTTTTTAAATCTTTTTAAATGTTGCTCTGGCTGAAAATATGACATCTAAAGCCACAGGGCTCATATGCTGACTTTAGGCAAGCTGGACTCATTTTTCACTGCTCCTAGCCCAGGGGTGTACACTTGCTATTTCCTATAGATCACTTATTGCACCGCTTTTTAAAGAAATCCTTGAAACCACTTGAAACCATGGGGCCACCTCCCCAGGAATGGTAAATCTGGGTTAAATTTCTTTGCTTTTTTTTTTTTTTTAAGAACTTAAATTTATATTTCCATCAATCCTTTTTATCATTTCTATTTTGGTACATGTTATCTAATGTACATGATCTAGTGGCACAACCGCATATGTGTAGAATTTATTATTACAGAGTCCACATGTATAATGGACCATGTTAAATTTCTTGCTGACCGGATAAAACTAAAGGCAATTGGCTTTGGAAACCACTGTGGGAAGCCCTGGCTCCTCTTCTCGGTCCAGACAAGTGCTGATTCTGACTGGAGATCTCCCTGGTCCCTGGGAATCAAGAAAGAAAGAAGAGCACGGAGCACCTACTTCAGCTTACTGTGCTTGTGAGCCTACGGCAGTTTTGGAGTTAAAATGTCTGTTGTGTTTGAGATGGCAGTTTGATTTTTTTCATATTTTTAATTGCTTTTCCTCTTTTTCACGGTTTTCACTTTTTCAGGTGAACAGCTAAAGGAATCCAGTGCGATGAATGGGAGTGTTTGGGGCTCCACATCACCTCTTTTTCTGCAACTCGTTTGTTCAAAATAAAGTCACTGAGATAGTAGCCCTGGTTCTGGGAGGGCTCGAATACAAAATGACATTTCTTCTCCAAGGCATAAGGGGTGGGGGGAGAAGCCACCCTGTATATTCAGATATACATGTGGTGGAAAGTCCCCATCACAAGTTAGCTATTCTAGGGCTCAAGGGCATTAAATGGGGGCGGGGTAGGGGGGGTGGCGGTGGAAGCAGAATTTGAACCCGAGTCTGTCTGGTGCTAGAGCCCATGGGCGCACAGGCCCGTGGCCCATCCCCGGCATTACTAGGGGGAATGCAGGCAGGGAGAAGTGCGCGTGTAACCACTCCACATAGATTCACAAACGGGTCAGGAAGTGACCTCAAAGGGTGGAGGGAACTTTCTTTTCCTTTTCATATAAAAAGAAAGAAGAAGAGGGAGGGAGGGAATAATTGGAAAGAAAACTGTGTTTTAATCAGCATTGTCTGGGCTTTCTATTCTGCCTCCCTCACCAGTCTTCAAGGATGATCGTGTTTTTCCTCATAACCCTCTTCCATTTGCTAGCACCCATGGTGTATTGGACCATTAGCACCCCCCACCCTGTGCCTCAGTTTCCCTCTCTGCAAAAATGGGTATAATAACTGTACCTACCTCCCAGGGGTGATTATAAGGATTAAATGAGACAACGGAGCGATAAAACAGGCAAAACAGTTCAGCCATCAGGGTTGACTATTTTCAGTATAGTTATTGGCAGGAAGAAGAAAAAGGCCCATGCTGCAGTGAGAAAGTGTGGATTTGGAGGACAGGGAGATCTGGGTTCAAATTCCAAGGCCACTTCCTGAGCTGTGTGACCTGAAGCTGGTCAGTTACCCTCTCTGAACCTTCAATTTCCCCATCATTCAATCTACTTTTGGGAATACCGAAAACAGGCAAGCTGTAGGGATGGAAAGTAGATTAGTAGTTGCCTGGGACCTAGGAGAACGTGGGGGGGGTCTTGGAAGGGGTACAGGGTTTCTCTGTGGAGGGATGAAAATATTCTAAAATTGACTGTGATAGTGGCTGAACAGCTCTGTGAAGATGCTAAAGGCCACTGAACGGTAGGCTTTAAATAGGTGAACTGTATGTGATGTGAATTATGTCTTTATAAAGCTATTGAAAAAAAAAACAAAACCTTCCTTAGAAGGCTGTTTAAAGAATTAATGGCTAACACGGCTTAGCACAATACAGACTTCAATAAAGTAGCAGTTGCTCACATAATAATAATTATTAGAGAGTAGGTCTTCTGAACCTAGCCGTCCTCACCCCACCAGTCTCTGCAGCAGCCAGGCCAAGGCCCACTGCCCTGCCCCAGGGCCTTGCCAGCCTCCTCCCTCCACCCCCACAGCCAAAAACAGCCAGAAAACCCCTGAGAGGCTTTGCGTTTGGCTTCCTTTCCCGATATTGTTCAGAGAAGTGCATGTCCCCTGGGGACAAGCCGAGTCTCAGCTGCTGGGTGGCAGGACTCTGAGAGGAAGTACCACCCAGAACTGGCTTCCAGACCTGGCCAGGGTCAGGCCCGACATAGAAGCTTTTGCATGGGAGTGGTCAGACCCCCACACCCCATTTTTTCCCAGCTTTACTGAGGTATAATTAGTATACCAAAAAAAAAAAAAAACCCTGCACACAATCAAAGTACACAACCTGATGAATTTGGACTTCTGCATACACCCATGAAACCATCACCGCATTCAAAGCAATAAATACCCATCACCTTCAAAATTTTCTTAGGGATTTATTATTGCTGTCTTGTTTTGCCCATTTTTAAAAGCAGCTTATTTGGGTTTTGATTGCTTGTTTTTTGCTATTGAGTTGTAGGAGTCTGCTATTCAAATTGAGGGATGCTTGGAAAAGCCTCTGTAGTTTTAATTTGGGCTTCTCAAAAAATAGGCAGAAGAGACCTAAATAGACATCTCTCCAAAGAAGACATACAGATGGCCGACAGGCACATGAAAATATGCTCAACACCTCATTATCAGAGAAATGCAAATCAAAACTACAATGAGGTACCACCTCACACCAGTCAGAATGGCCATAATTTAAAAGTCAACAAATAACAAATGCTGGAGAGGGCATGGAGAAACGGGAACCCTCCTACACTGTTGGTGGGAATGTAAGTTGGTGCAGCCACTGTGGAAAACAGTATGGAGGTTCCTCAAAAAACTAAAAATAGAATTATCATATGATCTAGCAATCCCACTCCTGAGCATATATCCGGACAAAACTAATCCAAAAAGATACATGCACCCCTGTGTTCATAGCAGCACTAGTCACAATAACCAAGATATGGAAACAACCATCGACAGACAGATGAATGGATAAAGAAGATGTGGTACATATATACAATGGAATATTACTCAACCATAAAAAAAGAATTAAATAATGCCATAGTCAGCAATATGGTTGGACCTAGAGATTATCATACTAAGTGAAGTTAAGTCAGACAGACAAAGACAAATATCATATGATGTCACTTACATTGTGGAATCTAAAATATGGTACAAACTGGGGACTTCCTCGTTGGTCCAGTGGCTAAGACTCCACGTTCCCAATGCAGGGGGCTCAGGTTCAATCCACGGTCAGGGAACTAGATTCCACATGCCAAAACTAAAAGATACTGCATGCTGCAGTAAGGCCTGTAACAGTCAAATACATAAAATAAATATAAAAAATAATAATAAAAAATAAAACATGACACTAATAAACTTATTTAAGAAACAGACTCATGGACACAGAGAACAGACGTGCAGGTGCCCAGGAGGATGGGGGGCAGGGATGGAGTGAGAGTCTGGGGTTAGGAGATGCGAACTATTATCTATAGGATGGATAAACAACAAGGTCCTACTGTATGGCACAGGGGACTATATTCAATATCCTGTGATAGGCCAAATGGTAAAGAATGTGAAAAAGAGTGTGTGTGTGTGTATAGGTATGTATATGTATATATATTTATGTGTATGTGTAGGTATAACTAAGTGAATTTGCTGAGCAGCAGAAATTAATGCGACATTGTAAATCAACTATCCTTGAATAAAATAAATTTTCAAAAACTATAAATAAGATAAACAAGGCTGTTTGGGCAAAGCTGATCAATGCGCTTGGAACAGTGGTTCTAGCCATGTTGTTCTCAGTTTCAATCTGGTGATTAACATGAGGCGGTCACCCAGTGAAAGTGTATTGGGCCTTATGCTTACAACCTGTGCAATCTTATGTTAGATCTCAATTAAAAAATTAGCATTTTAAAAGACTGTTCAATAGATTAACAGGCTGTCTCTATGCTTCTGCCTTCCGTATTTTCAACATAAACTCCACTGAGCACATCTTAGCTATACTAGAAAAACAAAAGTGTTTCACAATCAAGGCTGTTACAGTCACAGGTCCAGGAGAGGTCAGTCTGGAAGGCGGTTGATGAGCGTGAACTGAGGGGAGCCCCAGGGATGTGGTCACGTCCCATTTTGGTGGGGCGTTGGCGTCATGGATGAGTGCTACGTGTGAAAGTTCACTGAACTGTACGCTTGTCTTCAGTGCACTTTCTTCATTATGTTACGCATCAATAAAAACATTAAAATATAAGGCCGTTAGCTAAAGATGGAAGGAAGCATTTAAAATCTTTGCAGTTTACCAAAGTTGGTAACATTTATTGAATACCTACCTAGAACCAGGATCTTTCACACAGCAAATGCATTACGTCCTCACAGCAAACTAGGAAGCTCATTGATTTTCACATCTATTTTACCAATGAGGAAACTGAGGCTCGGAGGCGATAAGATGATGCAGAGGTGACCCGGAAGTTAGCGGCAGAGCTGGGCACTGACACCGAGTTCCTGCATCAAGATCCGGGTTATTTCCACCCCCACAAAGGACTCCTGCTTCTCCTGGGGGCTCTCAGGGAGGTCTAAGACACACCCAGGGATGCTGGGCCTATGGAGTCAGAACCTCGAGGGGAGGACCTGGGGAATCTGCATTCTAACCACCCCAGCCTATGATTCTGTACCCTCTGGTGTGTACACCAGTGCCTTCTGCTGAAACAACAAGGAAGAAACACATCGTGGAGCCAGTGATGGGAGTGCAAAACGGTGCAGCCTCTTTAGAAGACAGCTAGGCAGTTTTTTCTAACAAGTTAAATGCACACTTACTATATGACACACCAACCCCACATCTGGGTATTTACCCAAGAGAAATGAAAACATACAATCATCCAAAGATCTGTACCCTCACGTTTATAGCAGCTAGGGCTTCCCTGGTGAGTCAGACACTTAAAAAATCTGCCTGTAATGCAGGAGGCCTGGGTTCGATCCTAGGGTTGGGAAGATCCTGTGGCGAAGGGCGTGGCAACCCACTCCAGTATTCTTGCCTGGAGAATCCCATGGACAGAGGAGCCTGGTAGGCTACAGGGGTCACAAAGAGTCGGACACCACTGAGTGATTAACACTGTATAATCAATGATAACCGGAAACAGCACTAATGTCTTTCAGCTAGTGAAGGGATAAACAAACATTCATACATGGAAATAGCACCCATGGATAAAAGAGAAGAAAACACATGAGACCAAGGATGAATCTCCAATGCACTCTGCTAAGTGAAAGACCACTCTGTCAATCAACAGATACTAGCCAAGTACTTGCCACTTGCCAGGCACTGTTAACAGAAGCTGGGGAGACAAGAAAGGGCTGAAACTCCCCTGTGTCTCCTGCGTTCTACTGGTGAAGTGGCACGTGCTTCGTTAATGTCTGGGAGCAACAAAATGACAAAATGCCTCAGTCAAGGATGTACAATGGTAGGCAAAGAACATCTGGACCAGCCCTCCCGCCTTTAGCCCAGCTCCCTCATCCCACCCTTCTGCTCCATAGTGAGTGTTCCAAACCAGAGACCAACGAGGTCATTGTCAAGTCCAAATGCCTGAGCAAGCCTGAGCTGGCCCTGCAGGAGTGGAGCCAGGCCTGCCTTCCCCTTCGGGCACATCCAGCCTTCAACTTCTGCAGAACTGAGTGTGTCACTCGGCTGTTCCTCCGCCTGAAATCCCGCCCCTCTCCTCTCCTGGTTCAAGTTCAACAAACACTCGTCCTTCCTCTAGCCTCAGTGTAAGGACCACCACCTCCAGGAAGACTTCCGGATCCTCGCTTTCCATTTCTTCCCCAAACCTGCATTAATTATTCTTGGCCTCACCCTTGCCCTTATCACTTGTAAACATCTTTTTTTTTTTTTTTTTTTTGAGTAAAATACAATTTACACTCAGTAAAACTCATCCTTTTGGGTACAGAGTTTTATGAGTTTTGGTAACTTCATTAAATCCTGTAACTCCACCACAACCAACAATAAAACGACCCCACTCTCCCCAACCCTGCAAATTCCGTTGTGCTGTTTGTAGTCAATCCATCCCCCACGGAGCCAGGGTCCCATTCATAGGAGATTCTGGAAGAGGTATGAAGGCTGCTTCCAATGCAGGGGCGCAGGTTCAAGTCCCGGTCGTGGAACTGAGATTCCCACATGCCCCAGGGAGCAGCCAAAAAATATAAATAAATAAAAACAAGGAAACACAGTAACAAGGTCACTGCAGATGACCTTGGGGTGAGAGCAGACGAATAAAACAGGGGAGGTGAGGGCATTGTTCGGATGAGGCACACAGACGCCTCTCAGGGGAGGTGACGTCTAAACCCACCTGCAGAGGAGGGGCGGCTCCAAGAGAAAGACGCCCCATCACTTCCGAGGGTCACTTCCCCATCACACTGGGGGCGCAGGACGTGGGAGCCCTCCCTCAAGCCCCGGGGTGAGTCTCCGTTCCTCGGTGTTTTGGAGAATAACGAGGCCCCGAGTGGAGCGTGGAAGGACAGCCTGACCCCACCAGGGCAGCCGTTCTCCAGGCCCTGAAGGTCACAGCTGTGGCCACTGTAAACAGCACCTGTGTTGACAGAAGCCGGGCTGCTCCAGAGGCGGGAGCTGCAGGACGCACCTGGGAAGGCCAGTCTGGATTTTCACAGTTAGAACCTAAGAAGCAAGCAAACACGCACCAGGGACCGGTGACTCACGCGTCACCCGAGTCCTGGCCGTCCACAGAGCAGGCGCCGCCCTTGTGTTTCCAGGCCTGTGACCTCCTTCGGCCACTCGGCACAGTGTCCCCGGGCCTCATGCCTGCGCGTCCTGAGCCTTTGCATCAGGCCGGAATTAAGCCGCCAACCAGCCAGCCAGCCCCTCAATTTGTCAGGGACCAAAATGTCACTATCAAGTGTGCAGATCTCCTGGGTCTGCTGTAACAAACCTCTAACCTGGAGCTTAAAACAACAGGAATGCGTTCTCCAATCCTTCAGGAGCCAGCAGTCCGTGATTAAGGTGTCCGCAGGTGGCGCCCCCTGCAGGCGCTGGGGGCGGACCTGGGCTGAGCCTCTCCCAGTCTCTGCGGCTGCCAACCGCCCTTGGTGTCCTTGGCAGCCGGATGCATCGCTGCCGTCTGAGCCTCTCTTGTCACGTGGTTTCTCCCTGTGAGTCTGGGTCTGTATACTATCTTTCCTCTGTGTCCTCTCTCTCATTTTTTTAAATATTTATTTATTTTGGCTGCGCCGTGCCTTAGTTGCAGCATAAAGGATCTTTAGTGGCGGCATAAGGGATCTAGTTCTGACCAGGTTTTGAACATGGGCATCCTGCGCTGGGAGAGCGGAGTCTTAACCGCTGGACCACCAGGAAGGTCTGTCCTCTCTTCTTTCCGTAAGGACACCAGCCATATGATTTAGAGCTCACCCCAACCCAATATGATCTCATCTTAACTTGATTACACTGGCCAAGACCCTGTTTCCGAAGGCAGTGACCTTCTGAGGTTCCCGGTGGGTGTGAATTTGGGATGGACCCTACTCAACCTAGCACAGGAGGTCACAGACAGATGGAGAGAACAGGGCTTGCCACCAGCTGCCCAGGGAGCTGGAATGACCGGAGAGCTCAGCTGGCAGCTGAGAAGACAACCACAGGGGTGAGGGTGAGACACCCACCTCAGGGTAAGCCCTAGTGGCTACACCGCCTTCCCGGGAGGTGGAGGTTACCTAGAAGCCACCTGGGGGCGACTGTGTTTTCCATCCCGCCTGACTTTTCTCCTCTGAGAGGTGGCGTCCAGCTCCCCTTCCCTGGAACCTGGCCAATCTTTGTAACTGCACCCCAATAGAAGGGCGCAGAAGGGACAGTGTGCAAAGCTTCTGCCCAGCTCAGGACACACACCTTAGGAGCCCCAGGCTGACTTAAGAAGACCAGCACCCCTGAACTCACTGTGCTGCAGAGTCTGCAGAGACTGCCCCGAGATGCCCAGGAGCCCCAGCTGCCCCAGCCCCACTCTGTGCCAGATATGAGAGTGAAGCAGCCTTTGAGATGGTCCCCAAACAAATCAGCACCCACTTGCTGTTGCTCGAGAGACTGCCCACCCTAGCCAGAAGTGCCCTGCCTCTCCCAAATCCCTGACCCACAGGAACCGTGACAGATGATCAATGAGCAATGTGATTCCAAGCCAGGGGGACTTTGTTACGCAGCAACATATAACTGGTACAAGGCGTCTGCTTTGCTGAATGGGGTTTGGAAGTCTAGGACAGAGCAGAATTGTCCAAGGCCGTGGAAGCAAGGCAGGGCTTCTGAATGCCAGGCTTGTGATCAGAAGCTGGAGATGGGAGAAGCAGGTGTCAGAGGGCACGTGCCTGACAAAGGCAGCAGCAGAGATACCCAGCGCTCAACAGCAGCAGGTCCAAAGGCTAGAGGCTCTGAGCCCAGGGGAATTAGCTGTGCAGTCTGTGTCTGACCCTGGCGGGGTCATTTTGCTTTGCTTCTTGTCATGTAGATTCCAGACCTGGATCTCTGCCCTTGCAGAGAGTCTGCAAGTCACCTATTATCCTACCATAAACGCCCTGGTGTTGCTAACACTGTAATGGGTTTGTCCTCCACCTCCTATAACTAACGGATACACTGTATCATCAGGATGACTCCTAACTATTTAAGGAAAACCATGTAGAGCTGGAAGACTGGAAAGGAGATAAAAGACTGGACAAGTGCGGGGTGTAAAGGATGATATACCATGCAGTTTAAGGGGAAATTGACGTGTATATGTCTGTATGTATAAACCAGCTCCAAAAAAATCACCAAGAACATGGCAATAGTGTATGTTCCTACAAAGAGTTTGGGTGGCTGGGGCTCAGGGCAGGAGACTTATTTTAAACCTTTGGAATTCACGTGTGCAATTTCTACTTGTGCAAATATTACCTGTCAGAAAATAAATACATAACTGAATTGATTAAAAGGATAAAGAAAAAAGGAAACATCATTAAATACTAATCATGGTGGTCTTGGGGTGGTTATTTCTTCACCTCTTTATATATTTCTCCATCTTTTGAATATCTTAGTGTGAGAATGTATACTTCAATAATCAGAAAATAAGATATAATGAAAAAGAACTGAAGCCCACAGAATGGAAGAAGATCTCTGAAAATCATATATCTGTATCTTGTATCTAGAATATACAACTCAATAATAATAAGACCAATAACCCAATGCAATCTCAAAAGCGACAGAATGATCTCTGTTCCTTTCCAAGGCAGACCATTCAATATCACGGTAATCCAAGTCTATGCCCCAACCAGTAATACTGAAGAAGCTGAAGCTGAACTGTTCTATGAAGACCTACAGAACCTTTTAGAACTAACACCCAAAAAAGATGTCATTTTCATTGTAGGAGACTGGAATGCAAAACCAGGAAGTCAAGAAACATCTGGAGTAACAGGCAAATTTGGCCTTAGAGTACAGAATGAAGCAGGGCAAAGGCTAAGAGAGTTTCGCCAAGAGAACACACTGGTCATAGTAAACACCCTCTTCCAACAATACAAGAGAAGACTCTATACATGGACATCATCAGATGGCCAACACCAAAATCAGATTGATTATATTCTTTGCAGCCAAAGATGGAGAAGCTCTATACAGCCAGAAAAAACAATACTAGGAGCTGACTGTGGCTCAGATCATGAACTCCTTATTGCCAAATTCAGACTTCAACTGAAGAAAGTAGGGAAAACCACTAGATCATTCAGGTATGACCATAATCAAATCCCTTACCATTATACAGTGGAAGTGACAAATAGATTTAAGGGACTAGATCTGATAGACAGAGAGCCTGATTAACTATGGATGGAGGTTCGTGACTTTGTACAGCAGACAGGGATCAAGACCACCCCCAAGAAAAAGAAATGTAAAAAAGCAAAATGGCTGTCTGAGGAGGCCTTACAAATAGCTGAGAAAATGAGAGAAGTGAAAAGCAAAGGAGAAAAGGAAAGATATTCCCATTTGAATGCAGAGTTCCAAAGAATAGCAAAGAGATAAGAAAGACTTCCTCAGTGATCAGTGCAAAGAAATAGAGGAAAACAATAAAATAGGAAAGACTAGAGACCTCTTCAAGAAAATTAGAGATACGAAGGGAACATTTCATGCAAAGATGGGTTCAATAAAGGACAGAAATGGTATGGACCTAATAGAAGCAGAAGATATTAAGAAGAGGTGGCAAGAATACACAGAAGAACTGTACAAAAAAGATCTTCATGACTCAGATAATCACGATGGTGTGATCACTCACCTAGAGCCAGACATCCTGGAATGTGAAGTCAAGTGGGCCTTAGGAAGGATCACTATGAACAAAGCTAGTGAAGGTGATGGAATTCCAGTTGAGCTATATAAAACCCTGAAAGATGATGCTGTGAAGGTGCTGCACTCAATATGCCAGCAAATTTGGAAAACTCAGCAGTGGCCATAGGACTGGAAAAGGTCAGTTTTCATTCCAATCCCTAAGAAAGGCAATGCCAAAGAATGCTCAAACTACTGCACAATTGCACTCATCTCACACGCTAGTAAAGTTAACGCTCAAAATTTTCTGAGCCAGGCTTCAGCAATACATGAATCATGAAATTCCAGATGTTGAAGCTGGTTTTAGAAAAGGCAGAGGAACCAGAGATCAAATTGCCAAGATCCGTTGGCTCATCAAAAAGCAAGAGAGTTCCAGAAAAACATCTATTGCTGTTTTACTGACTACGCCAAAGCCTTTGACTGTGTGGATCACAATAAACTGTGGAAAATTCTGAAAGAGATGGGAATACCACACCACCTGACCTGCCTCTTAAGAAATCTGTAAGCAGGTGAAGAATCAACAGTTAGAACTGGACGTGGAACAACAGACTGGTTCCAAATAGGAAAAGGAGTACATCAAGGCTCTCTATTGTCACCCTGTTTATTTAACTTCTATGCAGAGTACATCTTGAGAAACGCTGGGCTGGATGAAGCACAAGCTGGAATTAAGATTGCTGGGAGAAATATCAATAACCTCAGATATGCAGATGACACCACCCTTATGGCAGAAAGTGAAGAAGAACTAAAGAGCCTCTTGATGAAAGTGAAAGAGGAGAGTCAAAAAGTCAGCTTAAAGCTCAACATTCAGAAAACTAAGATCATGGCATCTGGTCCCATCACTTCATGGCAAATAGATGGGGAAACAGTGGAAACAGTGACAGACTTTATTTTTGGAGGCTCCAAAATCACTGCAGATGGTGACTGCAGCCATGAAATTAGGAGACGCTTACTCCTTAGAAGGAAAGTTATGACCAACCTAGACAGCATATTAAAAAGCAGAGACATTACTTTGTCAACAAAGGTCTGTCTAGTCAAGGCTATGGTTTCTCTAGTGGTCATGTATGGATGTGAGAGTTGGACTATAAAGAAAGCTGAGCACCAAAGAATTGATGCCTTTGAACTGTGGTGTTGGAAAAGATTCTTGAGAGTCCCTTGGACAGCAAGGTGATCCAAGCAGTCTATCCTAAAGGAGATCAGTCCTGAGTGTTCATTGGAAGAACTGATGTTGATGTTGAAGCTGAAACTCCAATACCTTGGCCACCTGATGCGAAGAGCTGACTCATTTGTAAAGACCCTGATGCTGGGAAAGATAGAAGGCGGGAGGAGAAGGGGATGACAGAGGATGCAACGGTTGGATATCATCACTGACTCGATGGAGATGAGTTTGAGTAAACTCTGGAAGTTGGTGATGGACAGGGAGGCCTGGGGTGCTGCAGTCCATGGGGTCGAGAACAGTCAGACACGACCCTTCGTGAGCGACTGAACTCAACTGAACCCATTTTAAAAACGAGCAAAATAATTCAAACACACATTTTTCCCAAGAAGATATACAAATGGTTGATAAGAGCATGAAAAGGTGCTCTTCATCATTAGCCATTTGGGAAATGCAAAGTGAAATTTACATGAGATACCACTTCACACCCACTAGGACTGCAGATCTAAGAAAGACAATAACAAGTGTTGGCAAGGATGAGGGAGCAATTAGAACCCTCATATATGGCTGGTGGGAATGTAAAATGGTGTAGCTGCTTTGGAAAATAGTCTGGCAGTTCCTCAAAAGGTTAAAAATAGAGTTACTATATGACTCAGCAATTCCACGCCCAGGTGGATACCCAAGAGAACTGAAAATGTATGTTCACACAAAAACTTGTACAGGACGTTAATATCGGCATTATTCATAATAGACGAAAGGTGGAAATGACTCAGATGTCCATCAACGAATGAATGGATAAACAAATTATGGAATATCCGCATGATGGAATATTTTCAGCAATGAAAAGAAATTAAGCGCTGATACACACTACAACATTAACGAACCTTGAAAACATCATGTGAAGTGAAAGTCAGTCACTAAAGACCACCTAGTGTGAGATTCCACTTACATGAACCGCCTAGAATAAGCAAATCTATAGACATAGGACGTGAATTTGTGATTGAAGGTGGTTGGGGAAAGGGGAAATGAGGAGTGACTGCAATGGGTGTGGGGTTTCTGCTTGGGGTGATTAAAAACGTTCTAAAATCGATTGTGGTGATGGTACAACTCTGTGAATACACTAAAAATAAAAATATGCTAAAAGTAAAAATACACAAAAAATAAAGATTGTGGTGATGTCCAACTCTGTGAATACACTAAAAGCCACTGAATATACACTTCAAATGGGTGAATGGTATGGTATGGTATATGAATTACATCTCAATAAAACTGATCAAAAATGTAAAAAATGTCAAACAATGTTTTTTGTTTGTTTTCAGATTATGTGTGTGTGTGTGTGGCTTCCAGGGTCTGGCAAAAAACTGGAGTCCAGAAAATGTGTACTGAATGAATGGATGGATGGATGACAAAAGGATGAACAGATGGATGGTAGTAGCCAACTTCCACGATGGCTGCTCCTGATCTCCATCTCCTGGATTTATGACCTGGGATGCCTCCCCCAACACTGAACAAGGGCTGACTCTGCCTTAGCAGAATCCCGTGGAAGGGCCAGTGTGTGACATGTGAGGCTAGGTTATGAAGGCATGGTGGTTCTGCTTTGTTCCCTTGGGCCACTCTCTCAGGCCCAGCCACTACGTTGTGGAGAGGCTCCTGCGGAGAGGGACTGAGGCTTCTCACCAACAGCAAGCACCGACTAGACAGCCGCTCCTGAATTCCTGACTCTCGGAAACCACGAGACAATAAATTACTGTTGTTGTTTATACCACTAAGTTTTGGAGTCAGGAAGCAATGGATTACTAATAAAGATTTATAAAGAGATGGATAGATGGATGATGGATGGGTGGGGGACAGATGGAAGGATGGATGAGTGGGTGGAGGGGTGGGTGGATATGTGGATGGAAGAAAGGACGGATGGGTGAGTGGGTGGATGGATGGGAGGGGGACAGATGGAAGGATGGGTAGATGGATAAGTTGGTGGATGAATGTATGGATGGAAGGAAGGATGGATGGAGGGTGGGTGGAGGGATGGATGGCTAGATGGAAGGATGGGTGAGAGGGTGGATGAGTGGGTGGATAGGTGGGTGAATGCATGTATAGATGGAAGAAAGGATAGGTGGGTGGGAGAATAGATGGAAGGATGGGTAAGTGGGTGGATTGGTGATGGACGGTTGGAGACTGGAAGGAAGGACAGATGGGTGAGTGAACAGAATTTTCAATTCAGGTCCCTCCTAGAGACTTCCTCTTTCTTTGACTCACACACAAGTAAAGATGCAATACTCCAACATGATTCTCATTTCCAAACTCTCCATTTCAGCAGAGCTCAGGCTCAGGGAAAGATCCAGGCACCAAAGATACGAGGTCACTACACTTCCTACCACCCGTCCTCTTCCTTGCCCAAAGCAGCAGCAAATGGAAGTGCCTGGGGTCTTGTCCGTGATCTCAGAAAACACGTGTAGATTCCTGGTGTGTCTGCTCCAGGTCCAGGGTTCACAAGAAGGATCAGATTTGGAACAGATGGCCAAAGAAGCAAGACACAGTGGTAGGGTAGGGGGCAGGGGGTCACTGAACAAGCCACGAGTCTGGTTCAGATTGTAGCTCCCTTGCTCGGGCGACTCACTGAGCCTCCCTGCGCTCCCAGCTCCTCATCTATGAGAGCCGTGACACCCCTTCATGAAGTCGGTGACTCTTCCACACCAATACTAACAAGAGATCCAGGTGGGACCTGGGTGCTAGGACTTACTTTTCTTCTTTCCCTGCCTCAGCTCCCTGCTTGTCCCCCCGGGGCCCGTGCCAGTGCATGGCATGGTCACCAGCTCCGGCTTCAGATGACCTGGGCTGGACTCCAGGCTCTGCTCCTCTCCTGTGTAAACTTGGACACAATACCAAACCCCTCTGTGCCTCAGTTTCATTATCTGTAAAATGGGGATGGCAATAGCGACTGCCTCATAATTTTGTTGTGAGCATTAAAGGCGATAATCTTATAATCACTAAGGTCGATGACTTACACATAGCATGCTGAACGCTGGCAGTAATAATACAGATGACAAGAACACAGCGCATCACGACCACCACACCAAGCTCTGTCTGAAAGGCAGGAGGGGCGGTAATGAGCTATCTGCTGGGCCCTCCAGGGACAAAGCTGCCATCCCCCTGGCCTCCCTGACTGTCCTGGGCTTGGCCACCCGATACTTCATCCTGATGGAACAACACGGCTCCACCACTCAGCTGAGCACCACCCTCCTCAATCTCTGAAACCTTAAACAAAAAGCTCACCTTTCCTCCCAGAATTGCTGTCTCCTTCCCTGGTCTCCATGGAAACAGACTCCATGGACCACTCTGGAGTCAGGGTAGCACTGGGATGACTGCGGGCATCACCACGCCCTCACCCGGGGCACCAGGGGAATGACTGTCTTTCCATGGACTCGGAGGAATGTTCTTTTCCAGACAGGCTGGTGTCCTTGAGGGGTGTGCTCTGAGCTTGCAGTCGTGGCTTCAGGAGCTTGAGGGCAGGTGCTCCAGTGACAGGCACAGGCGGGCTGGTCTCCCCTAGATGCCCACCTCCCTGCTTGGCGGGACAGTACCTTCTAGCTTTTGCCAAGACTGACCCCCAACCCACGAGAAGCAGGAGAGGGCTTTTCCGGCCTTGCTTTTATAGATCAGGAAACAGGGGCTCAGAGAGGCCAGGCACTCTTCCTGAGGACACACAGCTGACTCCTTCTCCTCCACATCCCCTGTTTGTGCTGCTGCCGGGGAGATGACCTTGATGGGCGTCACCACTTCTGAGCCGGGCTGGAAAGTCAGCTCGACTCTCAGGCCAGAGTGCACATGCTGCAGTATGCCTGGGATAGGGTAGGTGTTCAATAAACATTTTTTTTAAAAATCCCCTTTTTTCACATAATTATTTTTTTTTTCTTTCACATAATTATTTTTTAAAATAACTAATTAAAAAAAAAAACAACAAAACTGCAATGTGGTAACTGGGCAGTTTCTTCATGTTATTCTGCTTAACCTTCATGGCATATTCTATTTACTACCCCAGAGCAGGTATTAGTGCCCCTTTGGGGATTTCTGCAAACATTTAAGACAGGCCTGGTTTTGACAAAGCTAGGGAGAAGTGTGGGGAGGCGGGGGGTGGGGTCCCCATTAGTGAGCTCTGCCAGAGGGCCGTGCAAAGAGTCACTCACTGAAGCAGGTCCTGAGTGCTGACTTCTTACCAGGTCCTTGATGCAGATGAACTGTGGCGTGCACTGCTTTGGGAATTTCCAAAGTACCTACCACCCGGGAGGAGGTGAAAGGCAAAGACAAACGCAAAGGAGAAAGGATGCTGGAGGAAGGCAATGCGGGGGGGCTGCTGGGGGGAAGGGGCGGGAGGCGTATTCCAGAGGCTTCTCTGTTCCCTCCTATCACAGGTGAATGCGGCAAACCTACAGGCGGGCCCCCAGGACCTGGCTTCCCCGAGTCGACTCCCAGGCAAGGGCTCCAAGCACCAACGTCCTCGCCTGCCAGGTCTGGCCGTCCCTTCCTCCTGGAATGCCCCAGGTCAGCGAGGCTTAGGGGGACCCAGTGCAGGCCCGCTGGCCAGGCAGCGCTCTCACGTCAGCTTAGCCTCCAGCACAGGTGGGACTGTCCCGGCCCCGACCACCTCCTCTCCCTGCCCAGCCCCTGCCCAGCACCCGAGCCCCCCAGCTAACGCTCCTCAGGATAAGGCTCCAAACCAGTGCTCATTTCTTGCCGCAAGCACCTCTCCCCACCCCTGTCATCCTGGCTGTGGCCTGTCTACATTCATCCTCCTAGCTCCCTCATCCCCTCCCAGACTCGGGGCTCTGACTGGACCCGGGCATGGAGAAGGATACAGTCCAGGTTAAAGGGAAGAGAAGAGGGTTCCTCCCCACCTGCACCAGGGCCCGCGTTGGTCAGCACAGTGTCTCCTCCGGGTCCCCTCCGGTCCTGGCTCAGGCTCCCCCACACGTGGTCCAAGGCACTGCTTTTTGACTTTTGTCTTCAAAGGTTTAAGCCATGTCCAAGGAGACAGGGACTCCCTCCAGATGAAGAGAGATTCCCAGGAACCTGGAAACGGGGAAAAAGAAATAAGTCCTGGGGAAAAGCATCCCTGCAGGGAGGCTCCACGGAGGAGCCAGGCTGGGGCGGTGCTGCAGAAGCAGTGAGCCTGCAGGACTGGGTCTCAGCAAGCACAGAGATGCACCAGTAACCAGAGTGAACAGTTACTAGCACTTCCTGGGTGCCAGGCACCGGTCCAGGGAAATCCTCTGGCCACCATCACCGCCCACAAGGCAGTGCCGCGCATCCCATGTTGCGGTGGAGGAAACTGAGGCACATAGAGTGCAAGGGGCTTGCCCAGGTCACAGCCCTGGTAAGCGGCAGAGTCAGGGCTGGTTTCCACGTCGTCACACTCCTCCTGAGTCCACTGCCCTCTGTCCTCTGTACAGCTAGGGGGCCCTCCCCAAGGAGGAAAACCCCAAGACTTTGGGCAGCTCCTCAAAAAAGACGAAAAATCAATGCAACATGCCCCAGCCATCCCCATGTCCCACACCACCTCTAGGTGCACCCCAAAAGTCAAATGGGGTTGAGAACAGACACTTGCACAACAGCATTAGCAGTGTTATCCACAAGTAGCCAAGATGCAGAAGCAACCCAAGCGGCCGCTGATGAATGAGGGGATAAGCACAACGTGGTCTAGACAGAACAGGAATATCATCCAGGGCTCCCCTGGGGGTCCGGTGGTCAGGAATCCGCCTTGCAATGCAAGGGACATGGGTTCGATCCCTGGCCTGGGAGGACCCCACATGCCGCAGAGTAACTAAGTCCGTGCGCCACACCGCTGAGCCCACACGCTGCGGCTACGAAACCCGCACGCCCTGCAGCCCGTGCTTCACAACTAGAGAAGCCCCTGCGCTGAGACGCTCACACACTGCAACGAAGAGGAGCCCCCGCTGGGGAAAGCCCGCACGTAACGACCAGGACCCGAGCACAGCCAAAAACAAAACAAATAAGTCTTTTAAAAATGTATTTTAGAAATGTTATCCAACCACAAAAAGGAGAGAAATTCTGACCCCTGCCACACCACGGATGAACCCTGAGGACATTATGGTAATTGAAACAAGCCAGGTGCAAAAGACAAAATACTGTGATTCCTCCTATATGAGGCACATAGAGCAGTTAGATTCGTAGAGACAGAACGCAGAAGGGTGGGTGCCAGGAACTGGGAGAGGGGGCTGGGGGGTTAGTGCTTCATGGGGACGGAGTCTAAATCAGGGAAGATTAAAAAGAAAGCTCCAGAGACGGGCACTAGTGATGACCGTAGAGCCATGTGAACGCACGCAATGCCACAGAACTGTACTTAACAATGGTTAAGATGTTGATTTTATGTTAGGTAATTCTGACCACAAGAATTAACACAGGTCTTCCCTGGTGGTCCAGGGGTTAAGAATCGGCCTGCTAATGCAGACGACACAGGTTGATTCCTGGTGGGAAAACAGCCCACAAGCCACGGAGCAACTAAGCCCGTGCGTCGCAGCTACTGAGCTCAAGCTCTCGAGCCCATGCTCTGCAACGACAGAAGCCCCCGCAGTGAGAAGCCCATGCGCTGCAATGGAGAGCAGCTCCTATTCGCCACAACTCGAGAAAGCCACACGCAACAACAAAGTCCCAGTGCAGCCATAAATCAACAAACTAAAAAAAAAAAAAACAGACCCCAGGTTTTGGCACAATACTGGGCCGGACACCCCAACAATAACTGACATTGATCTTTTTCTGAACTGGCTAGGTGGGGCTGAGACGCTGCCAACCAGAGAAAGGCATGCTCCCTATGGACCTGAGCTTCAGGCCATGCCTGCTCGGGGAAGGGAGCCAGGGCAGCCGCACAGGTGGGAGTGGAGACAGGGCGGAGGCCACGAGCCGGGCCCACGGCTGTGACTAGTGGGGTGGGGGCATCCTCAGAGGATCAGGCCAGCTGCAGGCTCTTCCTAATAACGGGGCCTCCCTGGTGGCTCAGCTGGTAAAACACCGACCCGCAGGGCGGGAGACCTGGGCTTGACCCCTGGGTCAGGAAGATGCCCTGGAGTAGGAAATGGCAACCCACTCCAGTATTCTTGCCTGGAAATTTCCATTTCCAGGCTGGTGGGCTACAGTCGAGGAGGTCCACCCTTCTCAGCCTATTAATAGCTGATACCATTATTAAGCAACTGCTGCGTACCAGACCCTGTACTCAGCACCGTACATGTAGTGCCTCATTTGTTTCCTACTACAGCCCTTGGAGGTGTTATTTCTGTCCATTGCACAGGTGCAGAAACTGAGGCTCCAGGAAGAAAAGCAGCCTGCCCCAGGCCCCCAGCTAACAAGTGGCCAAGCCAGGCCTGTGTCTCTGGGCGCCCGCTGTCTTCCCAGGCTGCGTCTCCTCTGCCTCGGGGGGCAGCATTCGCTGCTGGAGAGCCTGGTGCCGCACCTTCACCTCTGTGGGTATCCCTCGGGCTGTGGGGATGTCTGGCCACTGGGCAGGGGTCCTGGACTTGGGGCACATCCTCCACGGAAGCTGCTTGGAACAGCTTCAGCCCAGGCAGAGCCTGAGGGAAGGTGGGCAGCACTGGGTCAGTATTTTTGGTCCATGAGGGAGCGCTGGGGAGCCCACCCACCCTCCACTGCTCTGGGGCTCAAGGCGGGACCCTGGAAGTGAAGGCAAAGAAGACCACCAGCCAGCGGGAGGGCCCTTCCAGGAGAGCCTCCGAGGCCACTCTCTGGACTGCTGCCATGAGTGCGGTCACAGCTGCCTCCGCCCCAGGGCAAAGAGGAAGTGGTCAGAAACAGCATGAGAGGAGAGAGAGAGAGCCTTAAAAGAGGACGTGTCCCAACCTGCCCCCTCCCCTCGGAGGAAAGGGGGCCAAGCTGGCCAAGCGCTTCTTGGAACCTCCAGCCGGCCAAGAGGAAACCTGCTTTAACCCCACTCCGATGTCCTGAAGACACTCTAGAACCCTCCGGCCCTGGGGAGCCCCGAGGTCTGGGGACAGAGGACCGTGGGAGTCCCCAGGCCAGTGCCCAGCAGCCAGCAAGCTCATGACCACAAGAAGGGACGATGGGCATCGTGGGGTTCTGGGTTCAAATCCTGCCTTCCCCTGTTAGCTCTGTGGTCAGACAAGCTGTTTCCTCATCAGCAACCTAGAAACAGCAAGAGCCCCCAGCTTGTGGTGAGAATTCAGTGAGGCTTGAGATACCAAGTGCTAAATGCCATGCGTGGTAGGTGGTGATAGCCTGACCAGTGTCAGCTCTTGTTTGGGGCTTTTTTGGTTGCACCAGATCTTCGTTGCAGCACGTGAAATCTAGTTCCCTGACCAGGGATCGAACCCGGGCATGGAGTCTTAGCTGCTGAGCCACCAGAGAAGTCCTGTGTTAGCCACTGCCATGTCAGGGGGATCTCTGAGGCCCGCAGGTTGCCTCTCCTCTCTGGGAGGCAGGGCCGAGGGCTGGCAGCAGGCAGAGACTGCGCACGGGGTGGGTCCAGACAGAGGTAGGAATGCTGCTACCACGAATGGAGAGAGAATCATAAAAATCTGAGGGACAAAAACAGATGGTTTCCATCTCCCCAGAGACCTACTCCGAATCCCCTCCGAAGCACAATCTAATTAATCCTGCACACCTCGAGACAACATGCTGGCATCACCCAACACGCCGAACGGCACAGCGCAAGGGGTCTGGGACCCCATCTCAGAGCTGAGCCCACACTCTGTAGCCTTGACCTGTAGGCAGAATTAGCTGTGTCTGCCCCTCCACCACGGTGAATCTAGTTGAGCAGAAATGGTCAGCACCACCGCAGCCCCGAGTGCGACAGCTGATGACAGGTCGTTCGTGAAGTACCCAGGACGGGCCCGCGAGAGTGAGCACCTCATTTCACAGGCTAATTCATCACATTAAGATGGAGAGTGCCCTCTACTTCAAGTTCAGAAACCTCTTTTCCAAAATACCCTCGTGAAGGAAGCACTGGGCATCTAAATAGAAACTCTTATGAGACATGGGGCAGAATTTCACACTATTTGTATGTGACTGAACAGCAAGGGACAGTAACATCTGAACAATTCACACAAGAAGAAACCCAATTGGCCAGCTCAAAAAAAAGAAAAAAAAAGATTAGTGAGGTCAACCTCACTAATCAAAGAAATGAAAATGAAATGCCATTTTTACATTCCAGTCAAATAATTTGCTATCTAATCTTATAAATTGTTTTTTATGTTTATTCAGTCACATATAGCTCTGTGTATATATGCTTTTAGCTAGCTTTTTTTTCCCCCAATATGAGGTCATTTTTAACCCACTATATTGAGGACCTCTTTCTGGGCCAGCAAATGCAGCCAACTTCATGATGCTTTGTTTTGTTTAGTTTTGTGTTGAATCACCATGTCACCTGTCATTCCCTTGTGTGGATGGCGACCCACTGTGTTTAGCGGTTGCCTACTGATGGGCTGTTTACAGTTTTGGGTCTTTCTTTCATAAGCAATGCATCTTTGCACATGTATGTTTGAATACCTGAGTGAGCATAATCATAGAAAAAACCAACACCCATAAATGCTGGCTCATGTAGCAAAACATATTATATATATATAACATATAACACACATATATGACATATATATAATACATAACATATAATATATAACATATATATGTGTGTGTGTGTGCGCTCATTTTAAATTTTGACAGACACAAGTTGCCCTCTAAATACTTCACTGCTGAATTGGTAACAATATCCATCTAACACTTTAACTTTTTTAATAAAAAGACCACTTTAAGATTTAAGATTACAGAGATGGTAAAAACCAGCCCAGATGGGCTCAGTTTGAGGTTCTTTGGCTGAGTTACCTCAGGTCCCCCAAATAAACCCCCAAACCAGTAATGCATGAACATGTAAATGCTTTGGACGCCCAGCATCAACTTCTGTTTCCTGCCTGGAGAGCCCCGTGTAAAAGCAGCAATGGGAAGGCAGCTGGGCTGACATGCAGGCTCCACCCTGGGCCCTCTCCTGCCAGCCCCAGCCCTCAGGGCTGAGACAGGTACCCTGAGGGAGGAAGGAGCCAGGCTGGGTCACTAGAAAAGACTCCGTTTCAACCCCAGCTCTGGCAGTGGCCTACTGGATGATTTTGCACCAGTTGCTAAGACTCTCTGAGCCTCAGTTTTCCTAGTCTGTAAAATGGGCCCAATAAAACCTGCCTGACTCGCTGGTTGTGATGGGGATCAGATGTGGGGAAGGATGTGAAAGTAACTGGTTTTCCTTCCTTCTGTTTTGGGTTTGCTGTCAGGTCTACAGCTGGGGAATCGGGGAGCCCAGTCTGGGGTTTTCTGACCACAAGTGCTTTCCCAGAAACAATCTTCTCTGAAGTTGTTAGGTTTGTTTTTTTTTTTAATCTGAATAGATTATACATGCAATACAAAATTCAAAAGATCTAGAAGGCTAAATGTGAGAAGCATCCTCTTCCCTCTCCTGCCCCCTCACCCCCTACTTCCCCTTCCCAGAGGCAGCCTTTGCCAGCCCTTTCTTCTGTTTTCCTCTGGGGTCAGTTTTTGTGCTCTTTCACAAAAATGCAGCATTCTACATCTATTACTCTGCATCTTGCTTTTTAAAGAGTTCACCAACATTTGTTGAAGCTTTTCCCCTATGGGTTCATATGGCGCTTCCTCTTTCTTTTTCCTCCCTACTTTCTACTTTGAAATATTTTAATGCTATTTTAAAAAAAAAAGTTGCAAGAATAGGAAAATAAACAACCATATTTTTAACTTCTTGAGAGAGTCCCTTGGACAGCAAGATCAAACCAGTCAATTCTAAAGGAAATCTAACCCTGAATATTAACTGGAAGGACTGATGCTGAAGCTGAAGCTCCAATACTTTGACCACCTGATGCGAAGATCCAACTCACTGGAAAAGATCCTGATGCTGGGAAAGATTGAAGGCAGGAAGAGAAGGGAGCGACAGAGGATGAGATGGTTGGATGGCACCACTGACTCAATGGACATGAGTTTGAGCAAACTCCAGGAGATGGTGAAAGACAGGGAGGCCTGGTGTGCTGCAGTTCCTGGAGTTGCAGAGAACTGGATGTGACTCAGTAACTGAACAACAGCAACAATTATTAATACAGGTCATGTTTATCTTTCTTTTTTTTTCCTAAGCTATCCAAGAGTTAGTATTTCAATCCTAAATATTTCATCAGGTATCTCCTAAGAAGAACGATATTCTCCTCCATAACCACATTATGATGATCACATTCAGGAAACTCAGTATCAGTACGATGCTATGATGTACTATACTGCCTATAATCAAACTGCCCCAGGTATCTAATTTAAAAAAGCTTTTAAAATATTCAGGTTCCAATGAAGGATTTCCCATTGCACTTATGGGCATGTCTCTAAATCTAGAACAGTCTCAGCTTCTCCAGTCTTTCAGAACATTGACATTTTTAAGTGTCCAGGCCAGTTTTGCAAACTATCCCTCAATTTGGATTTCCCCAAATCCTTCAAGACATTTTTGGTTTTTTTTTGCAGAAATAGTATACAGTTGACATTATACCTCATTATTTTTGATGACAACAGAGTACCCAGTGTATACAAATTGTATAGTTAGTCCTCTATCCAAAGAGGTTTAGATGATTTCCAATAATTTGTTTTATACAAAGTGACACAATGAACATTTTTAAAACTGTCATCTTGAAAGTTTCTGAGTATAGAGTAGATCTATAGGATATACACCTAGAAGAATCATCACTGTACTTACATATATACACATTTGTAATCCTGAACGCTATTGCTAAATAGCCCATTACAGAGGATATATTTATTAATACTTCCACGTATACTGTGAGGATGCTTGCCCCTGAAGCTTGTCATACTTTCAAACTTTTCCCCTGTGTCCTGGCTAGAAGGCCTCGCAGCCTTGCTGAGCCACTGTCTGATAAGATTTCCTTACACTTTCCCCTGTGAGTTGGGGCTAGAATCCAAAGAAAATCCCATCTTCCAAAGACAAAGCCCAAAGAATTCTCCTGGAGCAGAATTCTTGATCTTTGTTACAAAACATATCTGTTTGTTAAGTAAGCTGCTACGATTCAAAAAGGAGGTTTGTTAAGCAACACCTGATGTATGCCTGCAAAGTGTGCATTCTTAACATGCTCATTTTACAGATACGCAAACAGGCTCAGGAGGTCAAGTAGCCTGGTCACTACAGTTTGTGTGCTCAGTTGCTGAGTTGTGTCTGACTCTTTGTGACGTTATGAACTGTGGCCTACCAGGCCCTTCTGTCTATGGGATTCTCCAGGCAAGAATACTGGAGTGGGCTGCCATCCCGCCTCCAGGGGATCTTCCTGCCCCAGTGAGAGAACCTGCATCTATTAAGACTACAATTTGAGCAAGCAATAACCAATCCAGACCAGTTTGCCATCACAGAAGTGAGAATAGCCTCCTTGATGTTGGGAGAGGTGGACAGATACCAAAAAAAAAAAACCCAACAAAAACCCTACAAAGTAACTCCAAATCCCAAAACTGCCAATCTCTGGCCGAAGCTTTCTGCTCAGATGACATCGACTTGTTTTTCACCTTCCCATTCTCAAGCTACCTGAAAACTACCTTCCCCAGAACACATCACTCTCAGGGCTCTTTCGACCTCTGTGGACTACACTTCCCAGAATACAGTGAAGCCACGTCCGCCTGCACGCTTCCGCTTCCGGCCTAGGTGTTTTCTGGGAGTTGTGGTCTCAAACGGTACTGGTGTTGAAGAGGCTGGAAAGAGTCCTGGGGGTAAGCCCACGTGGCACAAAGACTTGGGGTGGGAATAGATACTGTCTTTATAAACCGAAGGCACTGGGCAGGCCTGAAATCACTTTCCACTTCCCTTTATCCAGCAAACTGGCTCTGTGACCATGCCACCCCGGGGATCTATCGGTTGCGACTACCTCTGACTGACTTCAGGGTCAGCAGAGGTTCGTTTAGGAGGATCATGGTGTTCACTTCACTGCTGAGTCTTCTAAAGGCCCTAAGGTTCGGTCCTTTGGTTCCTATGGCATCATATTTCCTCAGAAGCGCACCCTGTTTCTTTCTCTTTGACACACCCGCACCATCTAAGCAGTAAAGAAAAAAGAAAAAAAGGAAGCACCTTTTAAAAGTTATCTGGTTCTTTCAGATAGTTGTATTACAGGCAGGAAGTTCAAGAATAGTCTGGTGACTGAAGTCGGCTTCTGAATCAATAGCTGAAAGCAGAGTTCTCAACCTCCTCTTTGTTAAAACCCACATGCCCATGCCAACGGAGATCCGCTGACTCAGTCCCGACTAAGCTGAATCCCTTTGGAGAAAGCTCCTCATGTGAGCTGCAGCCAAGGTCAAAGCCTCAGGTTTACAGGGAAAATACTAGATACTTATATTCTAGATTTACCTACATTTTCTTTTTTTTTTTTTTTTTTTTTCATTTATTTTTATTTGTTGGAGGCTAATTACTTCACAACATTGCAGTGGGTTTTGTCATACATTGACATGAATCAGCCATGGAGTTACATGTATTCCCCATCCCGAACCCCCCTCCCACCTCCCTCTCCACCCGATTCCTCTGGGTCTTCCCAGTGCACCAGGCCTGAGCACTTGTCTCATGCATCCCACCTGGGCTGGTGATCTGTTTCACCCTAGATAATATACATGCTGTTCTCTCGAAACATCCCACCCTCACCTTCTCCCACAGAGTTCAAAAGTCTGTTCTGTATTTCTGTGTCTCTTTTTCTGTTTTGCATATAGGGTTATCGTTACCATCTTTCTAAATTCCATATATATGTGTTAGTATGCTGTAATGTTCTTTATCTTTCTGGCTTACTTCACTCTGTATAATTGGCTCCAGTTTCATCCATCTCATTAGAACTGATTCAAATGAATTCTTTTTAATGGCTGAGTAATATTCCATGGTGTATATGTACCACAGCTTCCTTATCCATTCATCTGCTGATGGGCATCTAGGTTGCTTCCATGTCCTGGCTATTATAAACAGTGCTGCGATGAACATTGGGGTGCACGTGTCTCTTTCAGATCTGGTTTCCTCAGTGTGTATGCCCAGAAGTGGGATTGCTGGGTCATATGGCAGTTCTATTTCCAGTTTTTTAAGAAATCTCCACACTGTTTTCCATAGTGGCTGTACTAGTTTGCATTCCCACCAACAGTGTAAGAGGGTTCCCTTTTCTCCACACCCTCTCCAGCATTTATTGCTTGTAGACTTTTGGATAGCAGCCATCCTGACTGGCGTGTAATGGTACCTCATTGTGGTTTTGATTTGCATTTCTCTGATAATGAGTGATGTTGAGCATCTTTTCATGTGTTTGTTAGCCATCTGTATGTCTTCTTTGGAGAAATGTCTGTTTAGTCCTTAGGCCCATTTTTTGATTGGGTCATTTATTTTTCTGGAATTGAGCTTCAGGAGTTGCTTGTATATTTTTGAGATTAATCCTTTGTCTGTTGCTTCATTTGCTATTATTTTCTCCCAATCTGAGGGCTGTCTTTTCACCTTACATATAGTTTCGTTGTGCAAAAGCTTTTAAGTTTCATTAGGTCCCATTTGTTTATTTTAGATTTACCTACATTTTCTTAAAGAAGCTACCAGACTGCCTGATTTGAGGGCAGTAAATGTACATGATTTATCACTGCATCCCCAGGACCCAGCCCATGCTGTCCTTGGGGTTGGTATGCAGCTGGCATTTACCAGATGGCCAGTTGTCTGTGGCCAGTGGCCGTTCATTGTTCAGTGCTCAAGTCTTCCTGGATGTTGAATATTTTGAATACAGTTCTTAAAAGTTATAGTCATTGTTTTGAAAGGGGGTGTGTGTGTGTATGCACAAGCACACTTCAGGGGGTGTAGGTGGAATTCAAGAAAATTCAAGCTGGGAGAGACAAAGAATAGTCAGAGGCGGAGAATCGTCAGAGGCAGAGATATTCGATGGCAACACTCAGAGAATACTGGAACTCAGAGAAAACAAAGATCTATGCGGCCACAGGTCATCATGGAAGGCTTCTGGAAACCCTACTTACTTCTCGTAGGTCAGGACCAGGGAGGTAATCAGCTCATGTAACTAAGAGCACATGTCCAACCAGTGGGAAGAAGATGAGGAATATCACCTTGGCTTAGACCAATCAAGATTCAATCTCTGTGGCTGGGCACCCTGGTGTGGGGTCGCAACAGAAGAAAGGGAACTTATGACACCAAGTGTAAGTGAACACAGCCCCTTCTCTGGGGTTCATTTACAACAAGCATTTAACGATTCCTATATTCTTCACCGAATGTTTATGGAAGGATGGAAAGTCCCACTGCACAATTCTTTTTAAAATCCACAATAGTGTTGGGGTTAAGATTAGACCTTTTTGTTCTAGAAAAAGCACCACTTATTTGTATCTCCCCTTCCTTCCCTTTCCAGCTCTCCACATGTCTCTCAAAATTTAAAATTCCTTTTCCCGTCATCATTCAGAGCAATTCAGGTCTTCCTCAGTGCCTTTCCCACATCTGCCTCATCACCCCCATCACTACCACAGGTGACCCTTGAACAACGAGAGGCTTCTGGCGCCGACCCCCTCAAAGTCAAAAACCCGCCTATAACCTTGCAGTCAGTTGCACCCCACCCCACAACCCCAGGTTCTGCATCCAGGGATACAACTGTGAGTTGCGCAGTAAGGACATATTGACAGAAGTCACACTCATGTTGTTCGAGGGTCGACGGCAGCACTTATGGAGACTACTGCTGTGCAACTGGAATCTTGTTGCAAGTGAGAGAAAAGTCAACCAAACTGGCTTGAACAAGAAGGGAGGTGATCAGCTCATGTAGCTAAGAGCCCAGGCCTGTGGTCACAGCTGGACCCAGGAGGTCAGACGATGTCATAATACGCAGCCTCTCTCCATCTCACCCCATCATTTCCCTTGATGGGGACTTTGCCCTCAGGCAGGTTATCTCCCACAGTAGCCTCGGGAGCTCCAAGTGTCCCTTCTCCCAGCTTCCCATCCACAAGGAAGGAGAGCTCCTGACCCAGCAGGTCAGGTGAAAGCCCTGAGCCCAAGTTCTCATCAGCCCCCAGCATGGACGAAGTGCCCCTGCCTGAGCCCCCTTCTGAATGGAGATGGGTCGGATGATCACACCTGCAATCATCAGGTCAGGGGCAGTCCGCGCCATCAACCCATGGACCTGGAGTGCGTGCGAACTTGTCCCCTCAAGGCAGGCGGGAGACTGACTGCAAAGACAGGAAGGTGGATGTTGGGTTGGACCGTGCCTGTCTGCTCAGATGCACGCTGGGTGACACTTCACACAGATGAGCCAGTTAATCACCCCATGAACACTACCCCCCTGGTGGTCCACTGGCTAAAATTTTGTGCTCCCAATGCAGGGGGCTGGGTGGGGTTCAATCCCCGATCAGGGGATTAGATTCCACATGCCACATCTAAAAGACACCATATGTTGCAATGAGGATAGAAGATTCCATGTACCTCAACACACAGCTGGTACAACCAACCAACCAAGCAAACAAACAAAAACACTCACCAGAGGGACTATTATGCCATCAAATTGGTGAGTAAACTGAGGCCAGTAGGGAGATGATGAGGTTTACACCCAGGCAGTCCTAACTCCAGAGCCAGGGCATTTGGGTGCTCAGCAAAGGGAAGGGTCTTCCAGTCAACAGGACACCATCCCCCAGCAGGCAGTTTAGTGGTCGCTGCCACTTGAGCGTAACTTCAGGGGTCCACCTTCAACCCTAAGCAGCTCAAGAAAGTATTTCTAATAAACATACATGGCCCTTTCCACTAGAACAGTTTATTTTGAGGATTGTGGTTAAAGGGGTCCATGAATTTGGATGCTATTTCTGATGAAAGTCTGTGTGCCCCTGATATCCTCCACATGATGATACTTAAGTGGGGGAGGGGGGGCTTTGGGAGATGAATAGAGTTAAAAGTCAAGAGGGTGGGACCCTCTATCATGGGATTAGTGCCATGTTGGGACACAGTGATAAAGCAGCTGTTTGACAACCAGGAAGTGGGTTCTCACCAGGAACTAAATTGGCCAGCACCTTGATCTCAGGCTTCCAGCCTCCAGCACTGTGAGAAATAAGTATCTGGCATTGAAGCCACTCAGTTCAATTAGATCAGTCACTCAGTCACGTCTGACTCTTTGTGAACCCATGGAGTGCAGCACACCGGCTTCCCTGTCCATCACTAACTCCCAGAGCTTGCTCAGACTCATATCCATCAAGTCAGTGATGCCATCCAACCATCTCATCCTCTGTCATCCCCTGCTCCTCCTGCCTTCAATCTTTCCCAGCATCAGGGTCTTTTCAAATGAGTCAGTTCTTAGCATCAGGTGGCCAAAGTACTGGAGCCTCAGCTTCAGCATCAGTCCTTCCAATGAATATTCAGGACTGATTTCCTTTAGGATTGACTGGTTTGATCTCCTTGCAGTCCAAAGGACTCTCAAGAGTCTTCTCCAAAACCGCAGTTCTTTGGAGCTCAGCTTTCTTCACCGTCCAACTCTCACATCCATACATGACTACTGGAAAAACCACAGCTTTGACTAGACGGACCTTTGTCGGCAAAGTAATGTTTCTGCTTTTTAATATGCTGTCTAGGTTGTTGGTCATAGATTTTCTTCCAAGGAGCAAGGGTCTTTTAATTCCATGGCTGCAGTCACCATCTGCAGTGATTTTGGAGCCCAAGAAAATAAAGTCTGTCACTGTTTCCATTGTTTCCCCATGTACTTGCCTTGAAGTGATGGGACCAGGTGCCATGATCTTTGTTTTTTGAATGCTGAGTTTTAAGCCAGCTTTTTCACTCTCCTCTTTCACTTTCATTAAGAGACTCTTTAGTTCCTCTTTGCTTTCTGACATAAGGGTGGTGTCATCTGCATATCTGAGGTTACTGATATTGACTGAAGTCACTCAGTCTATGGTATTTTATTATGGCAGCCAGGGCTGACTAATACAGATGTGGGGAAAAAAATGACACCTTCATGTACACTGACCTTTAACTGATATTTCACATTTCCTTCCATGACGACTGTAGGCAAAGGACACAGGAGTATCGGCAAGGCCTGTGACTTCCTCACTCTCAGAAACTGCAGATGTCTTCACATCACGTTATAGTTGTTACTGACATCTGAAAATATCATTGATGCTCATCACTTCTTGGAAAGTCTAACGTTATTAGACTGCTTGCTAGAGCTGGTTATTAAATATGTTACTAACAAGCACAGGAATTATTATATCACAAATTTGGATGCTTTTTATCTTAACTGTATTCAATATAACTGGCGTCCTCAAGACTCCTTGAACTTTATTTTATACACTTAAAAATCCTATTTGAAGAGCTTTCCTGATGGTACAGTGGTTAACACTCTGCCTGCCAATGCGGGGGATATGGGTTCAATCCCTGGTCCGGGAAGATCCAACATGCTGCAGGGCAACTAAGCCCATGCGTCATAACTACTGAGCCCTCATGCCTAAGGCCTGTGCACTGCTAACAGAGAAGTCACTACAATGAAGAGAGGGCCATGCAACTAGAGAGTAGCCCCCACTTGCCACAACCAGAGAAGCCCACACCCAGCAATGAAGATCCAGTGCAGCCAAAAATAAATACACATATAAATTTTAAAAATCTTTCTAAGTTATTTGAAGGACACAGGTGTGGGCCTAGAAGCAGCCTGGGGAGTAACTGTTCTCCTCCTTGTTATGACTTCTCATGGAAAGAACCACTGATGGACTCACAAGGTTCTGCCCAAAGCACGGAAGCCCTGGGGACATCCAGGCCGCCAGCAAATCCCCAGGGATGTCTGCAGTTTGGAGCGAGGGCCCAAGATGGGGGTTACAGGAACAGAAGCCTGAGGGTTCCCACAGGCAGACTGCTCCTCACCATCGGAGTGACCCCACCCTCGAATGGACCCACACCCACTCCTGCCTCCTCCAGGGAGGTAGGCTCCTCTAATAAGGGAGGCTCACTGTTCCAAGGCAATCCTTTGGAAAATAAATCAGCTCACATCACTCAGTCATTTGACACTTCTGTGGCTCCTCAGTGCCCTCAGGATCTCATCGACACTCCATTCCACGGCCGACAAGGACCGACCCGTGCAGCCTCACCTTTTTCTGTCACCCCGTCATTCTTCCAGAGCCCTCGGCTTTGGAACATGCCTGGCTCCCTCCAGCCTCATGGCTTCCAGCCCTGCGGGCGCCTCTGCCTGCACTGCCTTCAGCTCCTTGCCCAGCTGATGCCCTTTCCTCCAGCATCACTGAGACTCCCTCCAGGACACAGAAAGCACCCTGGTTCTTTGATGAGAGACAGTGTGATGGAACTGCCAGCCAGGGGTTGCGAACCCAAAAGACAACACGGGGACGATGAGGTACTGTGTGCTAACGCGACCCAGGGCGGCCACCACCCCTGGGGCTGGAGGAACACGGGAAGCCTAGAGGGGGTCTCGGAGCTGGGCCCCAGGCCTCTGAGGAGGGGCCAGTCAGCTTGGGGGCCGCAGTTGGAACATCAGCACCCTGGAGAGGGGCCGGACAGTGGGCGTCCCTGCCCTTGAGGATGCTGTCACAGGTGGTAAGCTGGTGTGCCTGCGAGCAGGGGTGCGCCTGCCCTCAGTCTCCCCTCCAGACCCCCCAGTGATTTGGCTGTGTTGTGCCAAGTGGCCCCGCTGGAAACCTTGCCAACAGTCATTCCTCAGGGACAGTGTGTCGGAAGCGCCTTTCCTGGCTGGACTGGGTGTCTGCCAGGTTATCTAAACTCTCCTTGATCTTTTTTTGGGGGGTAGGGTCGGGTGCTTGTGGGACTTGAGTTCCCCAACCAGGTATCAAACACCCATGGCCCCTGCAGCAGAAGTGCAAAGTCTGATCTCGAACCTGGGCTGGGACGAGAGTGACCAAGCTAGGCTGCTGGCGCAGGATTTGGGGTGGGGTCACCTTGGGGGGGGCAGGGGGCTGTGCAGGCGCAGGGTCAACCCTGAGAAGGAGCGTCACCTTAAACTCTTCACCTAAGGCCTCTCGTGGCCTCATCATAATGCCGAGCCCTGCCTCGGACTCCACCAGACACCTAGTAAGGGCCCTGTAACACGTGTTGCGTGAATGAATGAGCCCGGGCCTCCATTCTCCACTGGTAGTAGTGAATTCTCTATGTCATCTTTTGGCTACATCTGCCTTTCAAAATCCCCTCTCTGAGATGGTGAATTTTATATTATACATTTTTCGATGGGAAAAAAATGCCCCCACCAATAGGAAGCCGCTGGGTGCTGTGAGAAGTATACCTCTGCCTTGAAGCCAGACTGGCTGGGTTCAAATGGAAGGGATTCTACTTCCTTGCTGTGTGGCCACGGGCAAGTCACTGCACCTCTCTGAGTCACAGCTGCCTCCGCTGTAAATACGACGAAAGCCCCAGCACAATATCTGGGGCACGGCGGTACTCTACACTAGTCTGGTTCCTTTTGTTGTGAGCCCTGATCGCAGCCCAGACACAGAAGACCTGCCTCTCTGACTGAGCAGCAGTGATCCAGTGTGGGGCTGGATCGAGACCAAGGCTGGGGACCCTCGTCCATGGGAGAAGGAGACTGTCCTGGGGAAACCCTTCACGTCCTATGGAGCTAAGAAGGGATATGGATCAGAACTCTACTCAAACTTGTTTAAACAAAATAAGAGCATTATGGTCTTACATGTTGGGAATCCCAGGGAGGTCATGGGCTTCAGGTGAGGCTGGACCCAGGGACTGAACTAGACCTTCATCAGGCTGGTCTCGCTCACTAACCCAGTGACTCCCTGGGGCAATAGGGTACAGAGATTGGTCTTGCTGGGTCATATACCCCTTGGGGGGGGTTATGACTGACAGCCCCACTGAACCAGCTCCCCGAGGGACGGGGGCTTGATATCACAAGAAGGGATGAAAGTTAGATAACCAGTAAACCTTCCTACCTGTCACATACTGTCTTAAGCACTCATAATTGTTAAGCCATTGAATCCTTAAAACGGCTCTACAAAGTGGGTACCATTTTCATCACTCCCATATTACAGATGAAGAAACTGAGGCCCTGAGTACCTCAGGCCACAGTCAGGGAGAGACAGTCAGTCTCCAGCCCCAGACCATCTGGCTCCAAACCCATGTGCGTCTCCACTTCCCCAAGTCACTTCTCCCCATCAGATAGAAACAAGAGCCGGTCATCACAGGGACAGCCCCAGAAGGAGGCCCAGGGCTCCCCTGGAGTAGAATGAGGGGGCAGCTGAGGACCGCAGGGGCCATGAAGCCTGTGTTGAGTGCCTCTTGCTGTGTCTGAAAATGCTGGGAGCTCCTAGAGAACTTACCAGAAACTGAGGACACTCCCAGGCTCCACCCCAGGGGCGAGAGTCCTGGCCTGAAGGCCTAGACCCTAGCTCTGCACCACCACGAGCTAGCTGTGTGACCCGGGGCCCGTCATTGCCTGTCTCTGACCCAGTTTCTCCCTCTTGCAAGTGAGTAAGCTGGGCCTGAACCTCCGTCACTGAGGGCCTGGGCTCCCCCTGGAGAAGAGCTGGGGGGTGCGCTGCTCTGACCTGTGGTCGGCCACAAGCTGCCCTATCCCCAACAGCCCCCAGTGTGGGAAAGCAGGGTGGCCCCCCCAGCCCCTCCCTCATTGCATCACCAAGAAGGTCCAACCCTGAGCCCAGCTTCCACCCCAACAGTGGCCCTGAGTCCTGGGCTGACCGTTGCTGGGCTCGCCCCCAGCCGGCACCCATGGTGTTCTCAACCTAGTTCCACCCAGATGCA
Organism: Dama dama; assembly: GCF_033118175.1. Taxonomy (NCBI): domain Eukaryota; kingdom Metazoa; phylum Chordata; class Mammalia; order Artiodactyla; family Cervidae; genus Dama; species Dama dama. Next base: position 14,386,192 of record NC_083684.1, on the reverse strand, counting down.
ACCTCCCCATCTGGCATTTGAGCCTCCTAAACAGTTATCAACAGCTTGCCAGGATGGGGGCTCTCGAATGGGTGATTCTGTCCCCAGGTAGGGTTTCCCGACTTAACAAATAAAGATGCAGTCTTTGCAAAATGATTCCCCTAAAAAGTTATGAGCTTTTTATCTGCGATGCAAATATAACTGAGAAACTTGTATTTTTTCTGGCAACCTTGTACTTGGGGGACATCTGTCCACATTTGGAGACATTTTTGAGGATCACAATGGAGGGCTTCTATTGGCAGCTAGTGGGCGGAAGCCCAGCAGCTGCTCAGCACCTCACCACGCCCAGGACGGCTCCGGTACAGGGAAGACCCAGCCCCAAATGCCCGAGATGGACACACTGGCCCTGGGTCCTTCCAGAGGCAGACACGCGTACCCACCGGCGATCTCAGGGCGAGGGAGTGGTGGTGGTGATCTTCACCTGAAAGCCTGGGATACCGAGGCACAGTTTAAATGGCTTGTTCAAAGTCACACAAAGTGGAGTCTTCCGCCTGTCTATGTCCTCTCCTCTCTCCTTCCAAACAAGGAGCCACACAAGGCCAGCAAGGAAGTGCAGTGGGGGCGGGGGTACAGGTCGAGCTCTGCAGGGTCCCCAGGCCCCCCAGCAGGGCTGGCACTGTGGGCTCCCAGTGGGTGGGCAAGCCTGTCCTAGAGAGCCAGGCTCCCAGGAATGTTGTCAGCTGTGCCACCAGGGGGCAGCAGAGACTTGGAAATGATTCCAGGCGTCTGCGCTTTCTATTACTGGAAGGAACTGGGTGTTCATCCGGACTCCTGGGGTCCACCTGCAGAGACACTGCCGCTGAGGCAGGTCTGTATGCACGGGCACCAGCATCGGGTTTGTGGGAGTTTTTCTGTCTGTGTTTTACAGCTCCCAGGTAATTCTAATGGGCAGCCAGGATTGAGAACGAAGGCCTCAGTTTTCATGCCTGCTTTCACATCAGAATCACTTTGGAGCTTTTAAAAAATATCAATACCAATATGGAAACGACCCATATGTCCATCGACAGAGGAAGGGATAAACGAAATGTGGCATATACAGCGGATATTACTCTTCCATGAGAGAAGTGAAATCTGACACCTGCTACCTGCTTGGAGCTGGAACACACTATGCTTCCTGAATTGAGAGCCGGACACAAAAGGACAGATCTGTATGACTCCATTTATATGAGGTTCCTAGAGCAGTCAAAATCATAGAGACAGAAGAACAGAGATGACCAGGGACTGGTTAAAATGCATCCCGCAATGTTCACCGCAGCACTGTTTACAATAGTCAAGACATGGAAGCAACCTGAATGACCATCAGCAGAGAAATGGATAAAGACGATGCGGGGTGTGTGTGTCAGAGGGAGTGGTGATGGTTATCCTCCACCACTGCGTGTGAGCGTGCGTGTGTGTGTGTGTGTGTGTGTGTGTGCACGTGCACGCACACGTGCCTATGAGCCGAGTCATTGGAAAAGACTGAGACTGGGAAAGATTGAAGGCAAAAGAAGGGGTGACGAAGGTTGAGATGAGTAGATAGCATCACTGACTCAGTAGACATGTACTGAGCAAACTCTGGGAGATAGCGAAGGACAGGAAAGCCTGACATGCTCCAGTCCATGAGCTCACAGAAGTTGGACACGACTTAGCAACTGAACAATAACAACATAATAAATATAATATGTAAGATACATAATATGTAGTATATATAATGGAATATTACTCAGCCACAAAAAAGAATGAAGTAATGTCATTTGCAGCAACGTGGATCAACCTGAAGATTATCATTCTAAGTGAAGTCAGTTCAGTTCAGTTCAATCATGTCTGACTCTTTGCAACCCCATGGACTACAGCATGCCAGGCCTTCCTGTCCATCATCAACTCCTGGAGTTTAACTCAAATTCATGCCCATTGAGTCAGTGATACCATCCAACCATCTCATCCTCTGTCGTCCCCTTCTCCTCCCACCTTCAATCTTGCCCAGCATCAGGGTCTTTTCAAATGAGTCAGCTCTTCAAATTGGTGGTCAAAGTATTGGAGTTTCAACTTCAACATCAGTCCTTCCAAGGAATAGTGAAGACTGATTTTCTTTCTTTTTTTTTTTTTTTTTAGGACTGATTTTCTTTAGGAGGGACTGGTTGGATCTCCTTGCTGTCCAAGAGACTCTCAAGAGTCTTCTCTAACACCACAGTTCAAAAGCATCAATTCTTCAGTGCTCAGCTTTCTTTATAGTCTAAATCTCACATCCATACACGACTAGTGGAAAAACCGTAGCTTTGACTAGACGGGCCTTTGTTGGCAAAGTAATGTCTCTGCTTTTTAATATGCTGTCTAAGTTTGTCATAGCTTTTCTTCCAAGGGGCAAGCGTCTTTTAATTTCATGGCTGCAATCACCATCTGCAGTGATTTTGGAGCCCCCCAAAAATAAAGTCTGTCACTGTTTCCACTGTTTCCCCATCTATTTGCCATGAAGTGATGGGACCAGATGCCATGATCTTAATTTTCTGAATGTTGAGTTTTAAGCCAATTTTTTCATTCTCCTCTTTCACTTTCATCAAGAGGCTCTTTAGTTCTTCACGTTCTGCCATAAGGGTGGTGTCATCTGCATATCTGAGGTTACTGATATTTCTCCTGGCAATCTTGATTCCCGCTTGTGCTTCATCCAGCCCAGCATTTCTCATGATGTACTCTGCATATAATTTAAATAAGCAGGGTGACAATATACAGCCTTGATGTACTCCTTTCCCAATTTGGAACTAGTCTGTTGTTCTACGTCCAGTTCTAACTGTTGCTTCTTGACCTGCATACAGTGCTCGCTTCGGCAGCACATATACTAAAATTGACCTGCATACAGATTTTGCAGGAGGCAGGTCAGGTGGTCTGGTATTCCCATCTCTTTCAGAATTTTCCACAGTTTATTGTGATCCACACAGTCAAAGGCTTTGGCGTAGTCAATAAAGCAGAAGTAGATGTTTTTCTGGAACTCCCTTGCTTTTTCAATGATCCAACGAATCTTGGAAGTTTGATCTCTGGTTCCTCTGCCTTTTCTAAATCCAGCTTGAACATCTGGAAGTTCACAATTCACGTACTGCTGAAGCCTGGCTTGGAGAATTTTGAGCATTACTTTGCTAACATGTGAGATGAGTACAATTGTGTGGTTTTTTAAGCATTCTTTGGCACTGCCTGTCTTTGGGACTGGAATGAAAACTGACCTTCTCCAGTCCCGTGGCCACTGCTGAGTTTTCCAAATTTGCTGGCACATTGAGTGCAGCACTTTCACAGCATCATCTTTTAGAATTTGAAATTCCAGCTCAACTGGAATTCCAAGACCTCCCCTAGCTTTGTTCGTAGTGATGCTTCCTAAGGCCCACTTGACTTCTCATTCCACGACCCCATGGACTGTAACCCACCAGGCTCCTCTGTCCATGGGATTCTCCAGGCAAGAATACTGGAGTGGGTTGCCATGCCCTCCTCCAGGGGATCTTCCCAACCCAGGGATCGAACCTGTGTCTCCTGCAGCTCCTGCATTGCAGACAGATTCTTTATACCACTGAGCCACAGGGGAAGCCCTAAAGTCAGACAGAGAAAGACAAATTTCATATGATATCACTTATATGTGAAACCTAAAAAAAGTGATACAAATGAACTCATTTACAAGACAAAAACAGACTCACAGACTTTTAAAATAAATCTATGGCAAACAAAGGGGAAAGGTCAGAGGACGGGAAAATTAGGAGTCGGGAGTTAACATACACACTGCTATATATAAAATAGATCATCAAAAAGGACCTACTGCATAGCACAAGGGACCCGACTCAGTCCTCAGAAATAACATACATGGGAAAAGAATCCTAAAGAGAACTAGTATATGTATGTGTGTAACTGAATCACTTCGATGTACACTGGAAACTCACACAGCATTGTAAACCAACTATAATATAAAATAAAAATTAACTTTAAAAATGGTTTCAATGGTAAATTTAGTGTTGTGTATATTTTACCACAATAAAGAAAAAACCCACGTAGTGGGAACACAAGTGCTGGGTTTCATGATTAAAGTTTGTTGTTTTTGTTCAGTCGCTCAGTCGTGTCCAACTCTCTGTGACCCCGTGGGCCACGGCCCACCATGCTTCCCTGTCCTTCACGATCTCTCTGAGTTTGCTCAAACTCATGTCCATTGAGTTGATGGTGCCATCCAACCATTTCATCCTCTGTCACCCTATTTTCCTCCTGCGCTCAATCTTTCCCAGCATAAGGTTACAAAACAAAACACAAACGTCCACAGGTTTCATCAGACTAAGAAGATGGTCTGGGGGTTGAGCCCTGGACACTGATATGTTCTAAGTGTCCTCCATGAATTTAACATAGAGTCATGGAGGGGGAGGGTAGTGTCCCTGGTCTAAGATTATTCGAAGACTCCAGCATCCAGGAAGAAGAGTGGGCATGCCAATACCTCTATCTGTTGTGATGGTTTTAAAATCTGTCCCCAAATTCTCTGATGTCCCTCCTTCAAAAGATGGAGCCCAACTCCCCTCCCCTGAGTGTGAAGGACTTAGTGACTTGCTTCTAACAAAGAGGAAAAATAAATAAGAGGAGGAATGATGGTGATGGAGAAATAGGTCGTCCACCAACAGCCCCAAGAGGGAGCCAGTACAGAAGCGGAAACTGGGACTTCCCTGGTAGTCCGGTGGTTAAGAACCCACCTACCAAAGCAGGGCAAGCGGGTTTGATCCCCGGTCAGGGAACTACGATCTCACACGCTGTGGGGGAACTAAGCCCTGTGCTGCAGCTAGAGAGTCCATGTGCCACAAGTCCTGCGCCTGGGTGCTCCAGAGCTGGTTCACCACAAGAGAAACCCATGCTCCGCAACGAAGACCCAGCACAGCCAAAAAAAGACAAAAGAAAATAAATAAGCAGATGCTGCAGTCCCGGTCAAGTCCCATCTGACACTCTGGTTGCAACCACAGGAGCAATCCTGAGTCAGAACTACCCAGTTAAGTTATTTCTGAATTCCGATCCCACAAAAGTGGTAAGACAGCATCTGTTTTAAGCCAATACACTTTGGAATAATCTGTTGCACGACAGACAGTAAACACACCCGATCAGGAGTCACTGAACCAACTGCCGATCCTGTGCACAGCTTCCATTTACCAACCCATCCACTCCCCCGCCTGTCCATTCATTTTCCCACCTGTCCATCCATGATCCACCTACCTATTCATTCATTTATTCACGCACACACCCACCCATCCATCCATCCATCCCAGAACACGGGGCCGAGCACAGAGGAGACTCATGTCAAGTGAATGAGTAGACGATTTCTAAATGTGTCCCTTGTGTTAAGGCCTGAGATGGGCCAGAGGACTCACCGAGAAACACGGCTCTCGGATCATACATGGCTGGTACCTGGTCCTGCCAGACAAGCCTGCACCGCCCAGGAACATATGCTGGCTCCCAGAGACGGCTGGCCCCCTCGTGGGGAGGGTCCTGCCCAGCTGATCCTGGCAGCCTCATTTCCTCCTGCTGAGAACCACCCCCTCCCTTCCCACAGTAGAGAAGAGCTGGCGAGAGGTGCCAGGATGTAGGAGGTGACCACAACAGGTCGGGGACGTGTGAGGGTCTGGGAGTCCCACCGGCACCAGGAAGCCAGCAGGGCCCGAGGCACTTTCCCAGCATCATTCTATCCCAAAGGCTTGTTGGCCCCAGGGTGAGGAGACCTCTGCCCCCAGCCCCAAGGGGGAGTGGAAGGTGGGAGACAGGACGCAGGGAGAGGGGGCGACAGGGGAGCACGCCATGGGAACCCTCACCTCTGCCCACACCCACGCAGGTCCCACAAAAGCACACATTTGGGCTACCCCAGTGACAGAAACAGAGTACCTGCCATTTCAGTAAACAAAGAATGTGCCTGCCATTCTGAGAAGCAGGGAATGTTGCCAGTCATCAGGCCATGAACCACCGCAGCCAATCAATGGTACACCCCGAGGGGATTCAGCATGGGAAAACACAGGATACTGGCCCTAGCTAGCTAAGCGCGGGCGAAGTCGATTCAGTGGTGTTTGACTCTTTGCGACCCTATGCACTGTAGCCCGCCAGGCTCCTCTGCCATGGGGAGTCTCCAGGCAAGAACACCGGAGTGGGTTGCCACACCCTCCTCCAGGAGATGTTCCTGAGCCAGGGACCAAACCCACGTTTCTCACCTCTCCTGCATTGGCAGGTGGGCTCTTTACTACTAACGCCACCTGGGAGACCCCAAGACAGCTAAGATGCCTATCAAAGGAATTATTCCAATGAGCCTAGACACTCACACTTCCCCATACATAGAAAGACACTAAAATCATTAACTTGAGATGTTTGCTTTTGTGGTTAGCAATAACCTTCTCTAGTCTTTCTACTTTTCCCAGCAAAAACTCCTTTAAGGAGTTCTCCCTTTAAGGCTTCTCCCTTGTTTCTCTGGAACAGTCCCTCAGAGCAATGAGAGGCTGCCTGCATGGGCTCTAGTTCTCAGTAACGTCCTCAAATCTAACATAATTCTCAGCTGTTAGGTGGGTTTTTTTTTTTTCCACTCAACAGCCCCGTGGCCACTCAGAGAAACAGCAAGGACAAGGACAATGGTCCTTCTTCACCTTCACCCCACCCCAGGGAGGAGCCAGGGACTGAGAAACCAGAAGAGGTGTGAAGTGAACGGGAAGCTGAATGGGAGGCTGAAGTGCTCAGCTAGCCTGGGCATTTTGCCACTGAAGGTGTCTTTAAGAAACTGCAAAGAAAGATTTCAGAGGACAAGATTTAGAGAAAAAGGAAACACCTTTTCATAGATGCGCTGGACCCATGAGCAGCAGGCCAGCGTCCCTCACTGGGATCAGAGGCACTCACAGAGCATCTGACCCGTGGAGGGCTCAGGAAATGGCTGAATGAAGAGGCATCTGAAACCCAACAATGAAGCTGGGAGTGTGGGGGTGGGAGGGGTCAGTAGAGGGAGCACACTCACCACCAACCCCAACCTTCTTTGGCTGCTGCAGTGGGGAAGGGCCACAGCCTGGGCTGTTTCATACCGAGGCATCGCTCAGACTGCGGGAAAGGAGAGTGTCGGGGGGCCTGGCCGCCGGTCGGATAAGAGAGCTGGAGGGTGCCCTCCAGGACTGGCACCCCGGCCCTGCTCAGGAGCAGGACTGCAGGCCTGTGGGGTCCTGCTCTTTTCTGCTTCCCTCCACCCCGAGAGCCTTCCCTGCCCAGGGGTCTCCTGCAGCTGCCACACGTGCTGATGGAAGCAGGGGTCTCCATGGCAACACTGACGTCACGGGCCTGGAGTCCTGGAACGCTGCCTCCCGCCCCCAGAGCCTGGTTCGGCAGCAGCCCCGGGCCCAGGGGCGTTGGAGCGGCCGCCCTGCCCTCGCTCATCCTGGCCACCAGAGGCAGGCAGGTGTGACCCGAGCCAGCCAGGCCTCACCTACGGCTGCCTGCCCGATCCCCGCTTCCTCGGGCCCCTCTGTCCTCAGTCTGCTCCCCGCCGGCTGCTAGCTAAACAGACCTTACTTCCTGTTTCATGAACAGGAAGCCCCCCTCCCTGGGAGAAAGCACATCTTAATACAATGTGGGAGGTGAGGTGCCGGCCCCTCCTGCTTCCACCGCGTCTGGGGCCCTCGGTCCATTACACAGTAAAACCCGGAGATTCTGTCCTCTGAAAGGATCACGTACCCCACTTTCCCCCACTGCCCAGCCGCAGCCCCCAGTGCTTCCCACGCAGGAGGACAAAGACCTCAGAGGCCTGGCCTGTCTCCTGCCCCCATACTTCCTCTTCCTCGGCCATTCCTTCCAAGTGCCGGGCGCTGCCTCGGGGCCTCCACCCTCGGCCTCCCCTTGGTCTGGAAGGCTGTTCCCACCTCCCTGTCTCCCCGCAGGGCTGGTCATTTCCAGCTCCTCTGGGTCAGCTCTGTGCTGCCTGGTCCTGGGAGGTGCTCACTCCAGCCTGCACCTTCCTTTAGGTCTATACACTGCCCTTGTGAAAAACATTTCTGGGATGATTTGTCTAGTGGCTGCCTCCTCGTGGTCAGACTATGTGGTGGTGGACTGTGTTCACTTTTATCCACTCCTGAGCCCCTAGTTTACCTGGTACACAGTAGGTACTCAATAAATAAATATATATATATGTATATATATATATTTTTAAGTAGGCTATTGAGATAGAATTCACATACAATACAATCCATCCAAGTAATTTGTACAATTCCATGTTTTTTAGCATATTTACACAGCTGTACAGACTTTACCAGAATCAATTTTAGAACATGTTCCTCACCAAAAAAAAAAAAGAAAAAAAAACCAAAAAACCTCTCAGGACTTCCCTGGTGGTCCACGCTTCCAGTGCAGGAGGCCCAAGTTCAATCCCTGGTCAGGGAACGCAATCCCACATGCCACAACTAAGACCTGGTACAGCCAAATAAATAAATAATATTTTTATTTATTGTTTTTTAAGAAACCTCTTCCCTTCAGCTCTCACCTTCCTGTCCCCCATCCCATCCCCCCTTCCGCCATCGCTCAGACCTAAGCAGCCATCAGTCAACTTTCTGCCTCCCTAGATTCCCCTGAACTGGACACTCAGACGGCTGGACTTTGGCTTACTTCACTGGGCACTGCTTCCAGGGTTCAGAGTATATATATTTTTGCTCAAGGAATGAATGAATGAGCGGGTGACTGAATGAATGAAAGGCCATGGAGAGCAACGGTAAGGCGCTCTTCTGGGTGGACTGATGGGCAGTGCGAGGGAGAACCTGGGACTGTCATGGGATCCACAGCTAAGAAGGGACAGGCCAGAATGCGCCTGCAGCCTGGCTGCCCACATACACACTTCCTCGTCTCAACGTGGAGATTGCAGTCTCGCAGCCTAGCCCCTGACATTAGATGTAGTTCTGATGCGTACTGCCCCTCATCGGCACAGGTGCTTTCTGGTCTTCATATTGAAGTTTTTCACTCATTCATTCATTCATTCATGCTACAAAAATGCATTGTTATGTTAAGGGAACTGCTGACCAAAACTGCCCACCTGGCCAGACAGGATAGTCACCACTTGTATGAGTTATCTTAGAACAGGAGGTCCTGGTAAGGAATGTGGAACTAACAAGCCATCACCATCTGAAAGAATTCAGGAAAGGTCAAAAGGGGAGAGGAGACACTAGTCCATGTGTCCTACCAATCTCCCAGAGTCCTCGCTGGAATCCATCTTGGCTGCGTGCACCACCAGGAAGGACCCTGAGTCACAATGACTGGCCAGAGACACCCCGGAACTGAGCTCACTACCATAAACCCTGAGATCACAAGCCACAGGGCAGGGCACTTCTCCTGGGCTCTGTCACCCTGCTGCTCTCTCCATGGGCACCTCTTCCCAGGAAAGGCTCTTGCTTTGTCAGCATGTGTGTCTCCTCGGACAATTCACTTCTGAGAGTTAGACAAGAGCCCACTCTTGGGCCCTAGAATGGGGTCGCCCTTCCTGTAAGTTATCAGCTGTAAGTTTTTTTCTTGTAAATGAATATACATTTCTTTTTTAAAAAATCAATTGAAATAGATGCTTGCTTTCCAGGGGGACTTAAGATCAGACCCACAAACCTGGCAGCTCTGGACATCAGTTCTGTAGGAGGAGTCCCACAGTGGGGTCCAACCTTTCCTGAGGGGCCTTGGAACTGAGTGGGACCCTGTGGGGTCCTCCCCGCTCCTTCCTTGTGTGTAGGAAATAGGCTTCATTCAGCCTCCTGGACCTTCCCTGAGTTCCAGGGCAGATCCAAACAGCCGCTAATCGGGGAAGGGAGGAGCCGTCAAGAAACAATAGTCCAGCCTTTGGGGCAGGGTCCTGGTTCCTCCTCAAGAAATGTATAACAATACCTTTGAGTTCTGCAGAAACTAAGGCCCACTCCCAGGTGGAAGATGGTTACTTCAGCTGTCAAATGAAAGTCACATACCCTATAGATCTCATCTCACATTTTGCCTATAAAAATTTCTCCCCCGACCCAACCCCAAAATCACTGGGGAATTTATAGTTTCTGAGTGCAAGCCACCCATTCTCCTTGCTTGGCCTGCAGTAAGCATTTCTCTGCTAGTCTGTCCTCACTGTGCGTTGGGCACATAGACACAGCACAGAGCTGTTCTGTAACAGCTTCTCAATTCACACCACCTCAGTACAAACCACTTATGGCTGTGTAAGTGCTGGCTCAAGTCCTGCCTCCCTGCTGCCCTCCCCACTTCCCACCAAGGTGCCACTGCCCCACTCCTGGGTTACAGAAATTCTGGAAACATGCTGTCCACACAAGAGCCACTGGCTGCTTATGGCTGCAGGGCACCTGAACATGACTGGTCCTGACTGAGATGCCCTAGTAGGGCAAATTACACACCAGGTTTTGAAGACTCTGTATATTGAAAAAAAAAAAAAAGGATGTAAAATATCTCAATAATTTTTATATGGATTGCATGTTGAAATGATAATGTTTGAGATCCCCCGGGAGAAGGAAATGGCAACCCACTGCAGTATTTTTGCTTGGAAAATTCCATGGACAGAGGAGCCTGGTGGGCTACTGTCCACGGGGATCACAAAAAGCTGGACATGATTGAGTGATTGAGCATTGATTGATTTCATTGAGTATGTTAGGGTAAAAATATATATGCTATTAAAATGAATGTGGCCTGTTTTCCTTTAACTTTTAAAATGTGGCTATGAGCCCACTCCACACGTGTGGTTTGCAGTCTATTTCTCTAATACAGCCGTAGTCTTGGAGAGATAGCCACCAGGGAAGCCGGCCCCTCATCTCATAGTTGTGACACCACTAGAACTTTGGGGCAGTGAGGGGCTTAAGATGCATTGCTGATGTCCACAAAAGACTCACCTCCCACCCCAGCAAATCCCCTGCAGCCAATGGGGGTGAGTCGTGGGAGAGCCCCAGACAAGAGCTGCTGTTAGGACCCAGCAGGACAGATGGACCTTGTGGGACTCCTGGGCAAAGAAGTCTTTCTGGGTCCCCTGTTTCTTGTTTGTAGGTCAAGGGGTGTGTGTGTCTGTGTGTCTGTGTGTGTGTGTGTGTGTGTGTGTGTGTGTGTATGCGCGCACGCACTCAATCACTGAGTTGTGTGTGTGTGTGTGTGTGTGTGTGTGTGTGTGTGTGTGTGTATGCGCATGCGCGCACGCACTCAATCACTGAGTCGTGTCCAACTCTTTGTGACCCCATGGACTGTAGCCCACCAGGTTCTTCTGTCCATGGGGTTCTCCAGGCAACAATACTGGAGCAGGTTGCCATGCCCTCCTCCAGTGGATCTTCCCCCAGGGGTCAGACCTGCATCTCTTGCATTGGCAGGAGGGTTCTTTACCCCTGAGCCACCTAGGAAGCCCCAGGTCGAAGGATATAAAGATTTGAGCTAAATCTTTACAGAACTGAAACCCCCAACAAATGGAAGATGTGAGCATTCTTTATTCCAGAGAATCTCAGTTTGATGGCCTGAAGAAGCTCAAGAAAGATGGGATGGGGAGGGAGGTGGGGGGGAGCTCAGGATCAGGAACACATGTACACCCATGTTGGATTCATGGCAATGTATGGCAAAACCACTACAATATTGTAAAGTAATTAGCCTCTAATTAAAATAAATAAATTTATGCTAAAAATTAAAAATAAAAAAGAAGTGGTCACCTGAGGCCAGATCTAGGGAACAAGAAAAGCTCATCAGGAGATTGGTCACCTGAGACCCTGATCCTTATCGGCAACCCAGCCCTTGAACCACTGGGATAAAACTCCCCACCAAATCCTCCCAGGTTGGACATGGTTTTTCAGGGCACAGACCTGCTGTGGCCCCCTTTGCCTGGCAAAGCAATAAAGCTATTCTCTTCTACTTCACCCAAAACTCTGTCTCTGAAATCAGATTTGGCATCGGCTTCACAGAGGCTGAATTTCTGGCATCAAGGTGGCGGTGTAAGGTGTGCCGAGCACAGGGCCCTCTGGGCTGAAGCTCCTTCCCACTGGATCCTACAGCCCGTTCCCCTCCCTGGCAAATCCTGGCAAGTCAGAGATGTTACACAGCCCGGTGTTTTAGGCATGTTCAGCTCCTTGTCCCTACCGTTACAACAGAGGAAAAAACAGCCAAGATGCCTGTGGCTAGGAGCTTGGCGGAACCTGAGAAACGGAACGTTTCCTGTCAGTGATTGCAGCCCCAACAGAGGCAGCTAAGCCTGAGGGAACCTGGGAAGGAAAAGAATACCTGAGATCAGCAGACTGCAGCCACTCCCTACAGTGAGCCCTGAGGAAACTCAGGATGTTGTGAAAAGGCAGGAGGCTGGCCCCAGATAGGTGAGGTGCCTATCAAAGGAAAGGCTTCCCCAGTGGCTCAGCAGTAAAGAATCTGCCTGCAATGCAGGTGATACAGGAGACACAGGTTCAGTCCCCGGGTCAGGAAGATCCCCTGGAGAAGGGCGTGGCAACCCACTCCAGTATTCTTGCCTGGAGAATCCAGGGGACAGAGGAGCTTGGCAGGCTACAGTCCATCGGGTTATAAAGAGTCAGACATGACTGAGCAACTAAAAAAGTAGAAATGGGAGACTGAAGCGACTTAGCATGCACATATCAAAGGAATGACTTCAGTGAGCCCTGAGTTTTGCATCTTTCCATACACTAAATTCCTTCACTTGGAATACCTGTGTGTTTTTTTTTTTTTCTTTTGATGTTCTGATTACCTGCCCTTTGTTACAAAATGTCCATATAACCTGCCTCCTCCCTTCACCTCCTTGGAGCAGTTCTCTCAGGGTTACTGGAGATGCTGTCTCCTTGGCTTGAAGTCCTAAAAATTCCCACTGAATAAAACAGAACTCTCAAGTGTGAGGTTATGAAGACTTTTAAGTCCACAAGACCTTCTAGCCCATCCTCTAAGCTCCTGCTTCTGCGATGACCAAAAGTGCCCTGGGGAAGGTTTCATTTCCAGAGGTGGCTCTGAAAGGCAGATTTCAATATACTGATGACTGAACTAGGGACCATGTGGATCTCATCTCCATGACATCTCCCTGGAAGAGGCTAGCCTAGGCTAGACTTATTGGGCATTAGTGTGGAAAGGAGGGTAGGTCAGCCTTGAGGTGCTCAAGGGCCCATTCATATCTGGATAGTGTACACTGAAAAGCAGAGCCAAGTCACCTATCCTGCCATGGACAGCTGTGCAGACTGTGCACTGAACAAGAGCACCACATTGAGGAGTAGGTGTGTTTATTGTACAAACTTGTATGTCTACTATGACAATTTCCAGGAGATGGCAGTAGAGAGTTTCTTGAGGCAGGGATACAACCCTTCACCAAGAGGCTTCATAAGGATGGACAAGTATGGCTCCAACAGGCAATGTCATGGTGGCATTGGCACTGCTGCAGCAAAAACAGAAAAGAAGTTTTCCCTCTCTTGAGAACATGGAAAGTAAAAGGAACAGTGAACAAGCTAGAGAAGAGACAAAAGTTAATCAGAGTTAATCACTCCCTGTTTAAACGTTACTAATCTACAGTGTCTGTAACTAGAATTGTCCTTCACAAAGGAAACCTATCACCCCCTGATACTATGTAAATTACACCCTACATTCTCTTGTAGCAAATCACCCCTTAGAATTGTTTGCATTTCAGAAAGAAGGTCGCAGGCCAATAACGCAGAGACAAATGGACAAAGCTGCCTGATGCCAGCTGTTACTGTTTTGAAGTAACGGTGGGAAGAAGAAAAATGCAAGACCCTCATTACTTGGAGCCTTATCATTTACTCTAAGTCTGAGACCCAGGCTACATAAAGTCTCCCGGTTCTCCTAGGGAGGGGGCACAGTCCTCAAGGCGCTGGTCTGCTGTGTTCTCCCCTTGCCCAGCAGAGACTAAAGCCATCTTTCTATTTCCTCCAAACTCTGTCTCCCTATTGTTATTTGGCGTCGGTGGACAGGGAGCCAAGATTTTGGCGACGGCACCCCTCACCCTCCCCAGACCAGACAGAGCAGAGACGAGCAGCAGCCACCTTTTCATTTAAAAAGTACTGTTTTGATGCTGCTTTTTAAAAACTGGCACAAAATTCATATTCAAGAGATTGCTTTAACGTGGCATTTCGAACATTCACTGTGTTGTGCCATCACCACCTCTTATCTAGTTCCTAAAATTTTTCCTAATCGTTGGGCTGCACCCCACAGGCCTAAAAGGTTCTACAAGGCCCTACAGCCCGCAGGCCCATAAGACCTGTAAGAATGGCACTTTAAACAAACAAACAAAAACCCTGCACTTGCCCAGCTTTAAAACAGGACGAAAGAGCCCGGAGTCAGCCACAGAGACATGAAAAGTTCAGTGGATGGGGGAGCTTACGTGTCTGAAGTTAAGGGCCTGGAGCAACACCCACCGTGTGCAGACCTTGGCGGAGGGCAAAGCATGGCGGCAGGCTTTGCTTCCGGGGTCAGGGCGAGGTCACCAGTTCCGGGGGGAATTGGCGTCAGGTGGGCTCCTTAGCTACCAGGGAAAGCAGCAGCGGAACAGGAGGCTCCTCACGGCCGCTTTGAGAAGAATAATCACTAGCTGGGGCCTGGGGCAAGCACGTAGGAAGGCGAGCTGTGTGTGAAGCAGGCCCAGGTCGGGCAGGGCCGGTACAGAGAGCGAGAGAACCGCCATTTTGGCTGGCCTGACCGTACGACTGTCCCCACGTAAAACCCCACACCCATTAAGTGGTCACGCCCCAGATGCTGGTAAACCCTAATCTGCTTTCTGTCTGTATAGACGTTCCTGTTCTGGGTATTTCAGATAAACTGAACCATACAGTAGGTGGTCTTTTATGTCTGGCTTATTTAACATAATGTTCTCAAGGTTCATCCATGTTGGAGCAAGAAGCGGTGCTTCGTTCCTTCTTATGTGTGGCTAAGAGTCCACTGTGAGTATACATCCCGGTTATTTATCTGTTCATCTATGAATGGGCATTTGGATTGTTTCTGCCTGCTGCTACTTTTCAAAAGTTAATGTTGAGAAACTTCCCTCGTAGTCCAGTGATTAAGACTTCACCTTCCAATGCAGGGGATGCAGGTTCGACCCCTGATAGGGGAGCCAAGATCCCACATGCCTCAAGGCCAAAACACCAAACATAAAACAGAAATAATGTTGTAAAACAAATTCAATAAAGACTTCAAAAATGGTCCACATCAAAAAAAAAGTTGATGTTGGGATTTGCTAGTGGGCCAGAGGTTAAGATACCATGTTTTCACTGCAGGGGTCACAAGTTTGATCCCTGGTTGAGGAACTCAAACCCTGCTAGTTACACAGCATGGCCAAAAAAAAAAAAAAAAAAAAGCTGATGTGAACATATGCAGTAAACTACACAAGTCTTTTAAGTGTAGAACTCCATGTGTATAAATATTTGTGTATCAAGATGCAGTGTGTTTTCATCACCCCCAGAAGATTCCCTCCTGTCTTCCTGATCAACAATGATCCCCACCCTTGCAGAGATACCATTTCTGTGACCTCTGTAATTACTGATGATCTGTGGCTGTGGGTGAACTTTATATAAATGTAATCACATGGCAAACCCTCGCTTGTGTCTGCCTCCTTTCACACAACATAATGCCTGTCCAATGCTTTCACCCAATTGTGTGTATCTGTTGGGTCATTTTTCCTGCAGAACCCCAGCATATGGATGTGTCATGGTGTATTTATTTTTCCTCCCGCTGATGGAGGCATTTGCGTCGTCCACTGTGTATCTGTTCCACAGTTAGTTTATTCATTCTCCTGTGAGTGGACATGGGGCTGTTTCCACTCTGGGCTATTGTGAATACGCTGCTATAAACATTCTTGCTTGTGTCTCTGGTGGACATGTGAGCTCGGCCCTCTTGGCCGTCTCCCCAGGATCAGAACTCTGGGGTCACAATGTTGACAGATGTTTAGCTTTAGTATTGATTAGATACACTTCCCAAAGCAGTCAAACCGATTTCTAGTTCCACCAGCAATGTCTCGGAGCTCCTGTCAGCTGCCACCCCACCTCTGGAAATGGGTGCAAGTTGGTTCTGGGGACCCTAGCTGCAGAGCCCTCCTGGCAAAGATCAGCAGTGCCTGTGTCACCAAGGACCGGGCAGGAATACCGGGTGACCTGGTCCCCTGGAGAGGGATTTCCCAGTCTGTCATGGAGGCGCTCCCCTCCATCCTGGCCCTCTGTCTTAGTTTGGGGCTTACCCAGAAGTCGGCTCTAAAACAATGATTTCCTCCAGCCCAAATAAGCTTATGTGGGAAGTGACCCCAGAACCAGGAATGGGACCATGGGAAAGTGAGAGAAGGATAGGAAGTCTTAACCAGCAAGAGAACCCTGGGGGCAGCTGAAGATGAACCTCAGGGAAGGACTCTAGGGAAGAACAGGAGCCTGGAGCTCTCTGCCCCCACCAGGACCTAGAGCCAGAGTGTTCACACACCAGCCCCGCCTGCCACAAGGGCTGCTGCCTGGCAGAGGTGCAATTCTGGAGCTCACAGAGCTTCAGGAAACAAGGCAAGGAAATTTAACTTCTTCCTTCACTCCTTGATGGCCCTCCCTCCATACCAGTCCCCACGTTCT
This sequence comes from Dama dama, assembly GCF_033118175.1. Taxonomy (NCBI): domain Eukaryota; kingdom Metazoa; phylum Chordata; class Mammalia; order Artiodactyla; family Cervidae; genus Dama; species Dama dama. Next base: position 14,369,627 of record NC_083684.1, on the reverse strand, counting down.
GCAGTTTTACTCCTAGGCTTCTCTTGAATTTGTTTCTCCATGTGGTCCAAGCTCCAGCTTCAGCCCCATCCATTTACCAGTCAGCGGTAGATAGATCTTCCCATAATGCCTGGGTCATAAGTTTGCCTTGGTCCCCTGCTCCCTGCATGACCTTGACTGAAGGATGCAGCATCTCCTGACCTCCACTTCCCCAGTGGTCAAGAGGGATCATGTTATCACCTGCCTCAAAGGTTTGGCAGGAGGAAAGAATGAGTTCAGAGTTACAAAACTCTGTTGCTGTGCCTGGCACATAGGAGGGGCTATATACATGCTTTGTCAGAAAATGAGTAAGATAATTGCAATGTCCCTAACAGTCTCTCAGAGCCCTTGGGTAAATCTCAGGCTTCTAAATGTGACTAAGGAGATGATGGCTGGTCTCGCCCCCACTGTGCAGCATGCGGAATAATGGCCCCAGAAGGTGCCTTCACCTGGAACCAGTGACTGGGACCTTATATGGAAAAAAAAAAAGCTTCTTTACAGATCACGTGATTGTGTTAAGGCTCTGGATGTGAGATCACCCTGGATTATCCAGGAAGTGGCCCCATGGACTGTAGCCTGCCAGGCTCCTCTGTCCATGGGATTTCTCAGACAAGAACACTGGAGTGGGTTGCTATTTCTTACTCCAGGGGATCTTCCCAATCCAGGAATCGAACCCTGGTCTCCTGCATTGCAGGCAGATTCTTTACCATCTGAACTATGAGGGAAGCCCTGAATTATCCAGGTGGGCACTAAATCCAACGTCAAATGTCCTTGAAGGAGAAAGGCAGAGGGAGGGGTGAGGTGGAGAAGGGGAGGGCCACATGAGACAGAGGCAGAGATGGACATGATGCAATGGCCAGCCAGGAGCATGGGGGGCTCCAGAAGCTGGAAGAGTAGGAAAGGAAGGCCCCCTTCTGACATCTTGATCTTGGACTTCTGGTCTCCAGAAACAAGAGAATATATCTCTGGGTTTTCAACCACTGGGTTTGGGGTACTCTTGTGTGGTGGCCCAGGAAAACAGATGTACTCTGTCTTAGGGCTGCTGTGAGAAGGCAGCATGGACTGGGGGTGGGGGGCAGTTAAAATAACAGAGGCGTATTCTCTCACGGTTCTCTCACAGAACACTGAATTCAAGGTGTCGGCAGGGGCTGTGAGGCAGGGTCTGCTGCAGGCCTCTCTTCCCAGCCTCTGGGGGCTTATTGACCATCTTTGCTGTGGAAGAGGCCTCAATCCCGTGTCCGCCCTCATCCTCACATGGCCCTCTCCCTGTGTGCTGGTCTCGTCCGGTAGATTTCCCGCTGTGCATGTCTGCTTTTGGGCCCAAACTTCCCCTTTCTACAGGGACACCAGTCATATTGGATTCAGTTCAGTTCAGTTCAGTTGCTCAGTCATGTCCGACTCTTTGCGACCCCATGAATCACAGCATGCCAGGCTTCCCTGTCCATCACAAACTCCCGGAGTCTACTCAAACTCATGCCCATCGAGTCAGTGATGCCATCCAGCCATCTCATCCTCTGTAGTCCCCTTCTCCTCCTGCCACCAATCTCTCCCAGCATCAGGGTCTTTTTCAATGAGTCAACTCTTCCCATGAGGTGGCCAAGTTCTGGAGTTTCAGCTTCAGCATCAGTCTTTCCAATGAACATCTAGGACTGATCTCCTTTAGGATGGACTGGCTGGATCTTCTTGCAGTCCAAGGGACTCTCAAGAGTCTTCTCCAACACCACAGTTCAAAAGCATCAATTTTTCGGTGCTCAGCTTTCTTCACAGTCCAATTCTCACATCCATACATGACCACTGGAAAAACCATAGCCTTGACCAGATGGACCTTTGTTGGCAAAGTAATGTCTCCGCTTTTTAATATGCTATCTAGGTTGGTCATAACTTTCCTTCCAAGGAGTAAGCGTCTTTTAATTTCATGGCTGCAGTCACCATCTGCAGTGATTTTGGAGCCCAAAAAAATAAAGTCTGCCACTGTTTCCACGGTCTCCCCATCTATTTCCCATGAGGTGATGGGACCAGATGCCATGATCTTAGGGCCCACCTTAATTACGTCATTTTAACTTGAATACTCTGTGAAGACCTTGTTTCCAAATACAGTCCTACTCTTAGGTACTGGGGGCGGTGGGGGGCTGGTTAGGACTTCAATATCTTTTTTTTTTTGTCCCCTTCCTCCTTGACATCTGTTTTTTAAGGGACACAATTCAGCCCCAACAATAACAACTCCTACCGAATCCCCCCTCACCCCTGTGCCCACCACACTCTCCATCTGCAGTTCCCAACACAGATCTGGCTCCAGTCTGTTGCCACATCTTTGCACACTCCCCTTCCTCTCTGATGAATTGACATATATTCTCATTCTTCACTGTCAACAATACCACCTCCTCCAGGAAGCCCTCTTGACTTCCAAAGCTTGGGTTAGCTATCACCTTCTGTGCCTGCCAGAGCTTCCTGCTGTTGCCATTGCCACACAATATCAACGCTATCTGACTCCTCGCCAGCATGCTCCAGGTCACTGGGGCCCCGGAGGGCAAGAGGCATGTTTCTTGCTTCTTCTAGCATGTTGTCTAGAACCTGCTAGCACCGCCTAGAAGCAGGTGTTCAACAAAGAATGGTTGAATGCATGAATGAATGAACGAAACCAGGCCCTTTTCCAAGGCTCTCTGATCCCCTTCCCTGCTGGCCTTCACAGAAACTTCTAGCACAGCTTAACTTTAGAGCAGTCTGGCAGACACAAATAACAACCAGGTTCCCACTTGGCATGACTCCAAGGTGTACCATTCACACCCTAAATGACTGGAAGGCAGCGCATTCTAGAGCAGTCACTGTGAGCGGGGTATCAAGCTGGCCTGTGGACCAGAGTTCAGCTCCCACTAATCCAACAGCCACTCTCTTTAGAGTGTTTCTCCCTGTCCCTAATTCAGGATTTTCCCTGAAATTTCATGACGAACGTCCCTCCCCAGCTCCAGAGCCCAGCGCTCCACTGGGCTCTCAGTGGGGCACTCACATCAGCTGCGGGGGTTGCTTGTGTGTTGGTGGAGGAAAGCAGGGTCTTGGCATGAAAGAGAAGGCCCACCCTGGTGGGCTGTGCAAAGCGTGTGAGGACGGGCTAACTCCTGGGGGTGGGGGGTGGGGGTGTGGGTCAGGGCTACAGTTAGCGACCTGACAAGGGATGCTGAGGTCCGGGAACTTGCAGCAGGGGCTGCTTCCACGTGTAGGTCAGCGGGGCAAGGGGAAGACACTGGGTAACTCAGTTTCCGCAAGCGGAGGGCTTTCCAGCTGTGAGGCATGTGGAGTGGGCGGGGCTAAGAGCTGCGAGTCACGTGGGTAGGCGGGGCTAAGAGCTGCGAGGCTGTGGATGGGTGGGGTCGAGAGCTCTCTGAGGCACGTGGGTGGGCGGGGTTGAGGCAAGTGAGGCTCCTGGGACTACCGCAGATCTGCCAGGCCTAGGCTGAAGGTGGCGGTTGTTCTGTGGGAGCTGGAATCAAATCTCAGGGAAGAGGCGGCTCCTGACAGAACAGCACGGGGGAGGAAACGCCCTCTCCCCTGGCCCTGCGTCCGCCCGGTAGTCTGCATTCTCCCCGCTGGGCCGGAGGAGCTGAGGTGACAGCGGAAGGCAGAGGGCAGGGTCCTCCGTTTCGTCTGGGAGGTGATGAGCGCCTGCTAAGCCAGGGCCTCTGTTGGGCGGGAAGGTGGCGGGTTGCGGTGCCTTGAGGCCCTGCACCCCGGCCTGCAGCGGGCCTTCGTGACTTCCGGCCCATCTGGCCTGAAGACGGGAGGTCCCGAAGCGCCCGCTGGCCCTGCCAGTCTGGGCTGTCCCGAGCCTCCCGCAGGGCACCTGCCTTCCCTGATCGGCCAGAGGGCGTCGCGCAGGTCAGCTGAAACGGTCTCGGGAAGTGAGAGCAGGTGTGAGGCGAGGCAGAGCGTCCTCAGGGCTTGGAAGATGGTGTAGGGGCATTAGGGGGCAGAGGAGGGTGGGTGGAAGCATCGATGTCGCCTAGAGCTCCTCAGAAATGCAGAGTCTGGGGCCCCACCCCAGACCGTGCATTTTCCCAGGCACCTCACTGGACTAGAGCGTCCCTGGGGGTCCTGTGGCACAGGTGGACAGCCAGGCTCTCTCCTGGGGATGACTGGCCCCCAGGGGCACTGGGCACCCTCTGGAGACATTTTTGGTTGTTCTATCTGCTGGGGTGGGGGTGGGGGTTGAGGACCTGGCTTTGAAGCCCGGGGTGGCCCCACAACAAAGATCTGGCTCCAAGTGTGCAGGATGTGGAGCCCTGGACACTGACAAGAGGGTGTAGAGGCTCTGCTGTGAGCCCCCCAACTCTTGGCCTAGGTCTTGGCCCTTCCTGTCCCCGCACCAGGCCCCCTCAAAGCCACACAGAAAGGCCAGATGTCAATGAGTCACTTACAGTTTATTTTTGCCTGAAAGTTTTTCACATCTCTGAACACAGCTACGTGACAGTAGTATTAACCATCAGGAAAAGCAACAGTGCGAAGGGAAAAGGTGGCATGTCTCGGCTCTTCTTCTTTTTTTTTTCTTTTTAGATTTTTTATTTTTTTGCTTCTGCTTCTTCCTGCACCAGAGTGCTGTAAAGTATGGGACCAGAGGGGAGCGAATAAAACCAAACAACAGAAAACAACAACAACAAAAACAAAACACGAGACAGAACACATTCACACGCACGCACGAAATCAAACCTGGCACAGAAAATGAATTAAGACTGAAACCCAATTTCTTTTTTTTTTCCTTTTTTAAAAAAATGAGGGCATAGTTGGGGGGGCTAATAAAGTCTACCTAGCAAAGTATAAAACGACAAAAGCATGGTTTCCATTGAATAAGATTAAATATATATAAAACAATTACATTGACTGGGGGTTAGGTCTGGAGGTGCTGAAAGAGGGGAGTATTTGTGCTAAACCAACAGAAGACGGGGCTTGGGGGAGAGGGGACCCCAAGTAAACCATGAGGGCTGTTCTGTACAGTGAGGGCTTGTTTATAAAAGAAACGGAGGTGGGTATGTCTTTGGGGGGGCAGGTGGAGGGGCAGAGAAGGGCGGGAGGGAGTCTGCGTTGCAGTGGTCACATTCATGGGGTGGGGTGGGCAGTCAGGCCAGTGGAGGAGATGTCTCTCTTCTCCCAAGAGACCATGCAGAAAGGCGGGCATGCATGAGGGACCACGGGAGGCACAGGACGGCGGGGAGGCCACGGGTGGCAGAGTCTCAGTCGGGAGGGGGACGGCAGAGGCCACCAGAGACAGGAGTGCTCGGGGGGAGGGGGTGGGGGCAGCTCTCTTACGGGACGGACGGGGGGACAGGTTAGCACCCCACCCCTCCAGATTCGTAAAAGGGGGCCGAGAGGACGATGGGGCCTTAGAGGAGCAAGACGACAATGTGGGGACCCCACTTCTCCTCCCCCAGTCTGACCCCCACCCTGTGAGGAAACTGGAGACTTCTGGAATCAAAATGCACGGTGGCGGGGTGGGCAGGGGGACGGACAGACGGACGGACAAGAGAGCATTAGCAGACAGAATCCGTTACAAAAAAAGCAATTAAATTTCCAAGGAGGTTCTTTTTTTTTTTCTTTTCCGTCTGTTTGTTTCCTTTAAAAAAATAACAAGAATACTACCACTACCAGCTGACTGGTTTGTACAGTACTACACGCCAGGGGCGGCCAGCGGGCAGGCGGGTGGGCGGGCGGGCGGGTCAAAGACTTCATAAATAACAGGCAGGTCCCAGACCTGCAATTTGTCAACATTTCTTAAATAGGCGCGTTATTTAAATCTTATGTACAACAAGAATCACTTTGCATAGCAATGGCGAGAACACAGGATGGGTGGGGTGACGGGACTGGGTCTTGTCCGACGGCGATGGTGGGGCGAGTTCTCGAGTTCTCGGCGGGCCTCGGAGGAGGACAGCATCCTTCCTCGGCCTCTGGGCCCAGTGGGGTCGCGTGATGTGGGGTCGGACTTGACTGTTCCCACACAGCATTGAACACAAAGGCAAAGAAAATCCACAAAGGGTCCCCCTTCCCCAAGCCCCCACCCCCACCCTCTCCCCCACCCACTGCCACTCTCCGGTTGCTACGAAGTCCGTTTTAGATCAGGTCAAGGTTTCCGATTATGAAGCTACAAGAATCAGGCGGGGGCTGGGCGTGCTTACGGACCCCCCCTCCCCACCCCTCCCCCCTCCGCCCTCTGCCCCCAGAAAGACTCCCCCATCTATCTCACAGCCAGGACGGGGGTGGGACCCCGAGACCCGCTGCTCTACGGCTATTAGTCAGGAGTTGTGAGTTGTGGTTGCAAACTGCTTCCTGCCGACGGGAGCTTCACCAGGCTTCCGTGTAGCGGACGTCCACCTCCTTCAGGTTGGGCAGCTTGGCCTGGGGGAGCAAGAAGGATCCGGTCCCTTCCAGAACCTGGTGGCGTGGAGCTCCACCTGTACACCAGTGACTACCGTTCCCACTGAGCCCTCCCCACTTTGTCACTGTCTGGGGCTCCGAAGCCCAGAACTGGGGGACCTTGGGGAGAACCCAGCAGGTGGGATGTGGCCAGCCCCAGGATAGCAGGTGACAGCTGCTGGGGAGTCCACGTCCACAGCCCAGAGGGGCTTCAAATCACTAGCTCTGGGGGTGGGAAGCCTGGGGTGTGCGCCCTCCGCTGTCACTTGCAGGCTACGTGCCCGTGGGCAGAGTCTGGGCCTCTAGAGCGGAATTCCTCCTCTGTGGAGGGACTCCAGGTCCAGTTGTGGCTCACAGGATGGGACGAGGGACTAAACCCAGAGCGCCCTGTGTGAGACCACGCTGCGTGCTCAGCACACAGAGTGTTCTCACTTGTCTATGATAATGTGCCCTCAAGGCTGCCAGGAGTTGGGCGAGGAGAATGGAGGAGGATCCCTGAGTTGCAGGTTCCTGGGGGTCGGCAGAAAGCCTTCACACCCAGGCTCTCCGACGGGATGTGTCACTAGACTATACAGTCCCACCTGCAGCTCCTCAGGGCGGCTTCCTGCTCCCCACCCCTGCCGCCCAGCCGTACTCCTGCTCTGCCTTCTTTTATAAACAGCTGACTTTTTTTTTTTTTTTTGCAAGCCTTTGCTGTACAGAGAGGCTGCTGGTCTCCTGCCTTTACATCCTGTCTCCCCAGCTTCCTGCACACTGGCCTGCCCGGCAGGCTCACTTCTAACTCCTCCTTTCTGTGTAGGCTCCTTCAGCCCAATGGTGGGCCGAGCAGGTGGTCCCCTCCCTGCTGGCCCCCAAGCCCTGACCTCCCTCAGTTTGCTGCGCGTGTCTGTCCACTGAGTCTGAGCTCTCTCCTAGGTAGGGGTAAACTGGCTGCACCTTCTTGCCCCCATTCTCAGCATGGGCCTGGCACACAGTGGGTGCTCTGAAGGCCATCTGGAGGCTTGGCCAGTGAGCGAGCCCTGGGCTGTGGGTCTGACTGAGCTGGGGGGCAGGGGGCCATGCTGGAGGTGGGCTTCCAGGGTGCCCAGGGGCCAGTGCACTCATGGCACTGTGTCTCCTGGCCCAGCCCTTCCTTCCCAGGGCGCTGGGCCTGGGAGTCTCCAGCCCTCATGAGACATGCTTTTTTTTAACAAACAAACGTGTCTGCCTTCTACCATTCAGATTCTCTGTCTTTCCCCAGTTTTAAGTTGCCAGCCAAGCACAGCAGGCGGGTCCCAACTCTCGCCCATGTGACAGTTCCAGTCCTACAACCCTACTCTGTGGCACTACCCCCGCTTGTACTCTCCCTCAGAAACCCCGTTCTCCACCTAACAGCCAGAACAAGCCTTTAGCATAATCCACTGCCCTTCTCGGAGCCTCGGCAAGCTTTCTACTGAACTCAGATGAAAATCCAGGGTCCTGCCGCGACCTGTAAGGGCTGATGCCGTCTGGCCCCAATCTGTTCTCTTGTTCTCTAGTCACATCTGCTGCAGAGCCAGTGCATGCTGACCCTTCTCTGCCTCAGGACCTTTGCACGTGCAAAGGCAGGAAGGAGTGGGGGAAGGGATTACCTTCAGGTCTTCGTAGGTGTCCGCCGAGAGCTTGGTGCTGTTCATGTTTAAGCTGCAGAGACTCTTCATGGCTGTATGGGAACAGACAGACAGTCATCAGGTCAGTGAGACCCCGCCAGGGGCACCTGTACCCCAGTGTCCCCAGGGCTTGCTGCCCACTGCGGACCGGCCCAAAGGGACCCCGCTGTGACCATGTGAGGGGGTGGGCTGCGCCTCGCTCATGTTTCCTGTCCTCAACGACATCAGCTCCAGGAGGGCAGGGAGATTCACCCGCCTTGCTCCTGGCCCGGAGGAGGTACTCGGTGAGCACGCGGTGCCCCGTGTGCCGTGGGAACGGAGAAAGGACTGAGGGACGGGCGTGTGGACTCACAGCTGAGGGCCAGCAGGCCGGCGTCGGTGACGGGCGTCTCGCACAGGTTGAGCACCTGGAGCATCGTGAGGTGTTCCGACAGGAGCCGCAGGCCGGCGTCTCCGAACTGCGGGAGAGACGCCCTCAGTCTGGGGCCGCCTGGGGCGGGGGCAGCGGCCCAGGAAGGGGACGGGGCCTGGCCCAGGCCCGAGGCCCATGGCCTGGACGCTTCTGGACACAGGCTGCCCTCAGTCATTTCGGAGACTCCACTTCCCTGACCTGGGTTCACACCAGGCCGGGTCTGCTGGGGCCATGGCCCCGACAAGGGCCCTGCTCCCCCACCAGAGTTGGTGTTGCCATCTGTCAAGGGAGGCTGTGAACCCAGCGACTTGCGGCTCTGAGTGGGAGCCGAGAGGTCCTTCCCCGAGCAGGACGGGGGGCAGCTGGGGGCCCCGGCTGTGAGCTGGTGTCGGTGGGCCTGCACCTCACAGAGACCACATGTGCTGGTGAGTAAGTGCTTAAGAGCCAGACTGGTGTGGGCAGGACAGAGGGCGCCGTGTGCCCTGCATTCATCATCACCCAGAGGAGACCCACAGGCCACCTGCAACTCCCCAGGCGGGGGCCTGAGACCCACGTCAGCTCCCCCAGGCTCTGCCTGGCATGTCCCTTCCCTGCTCTGGGCCTCGGCAGCTCCAACTGTGAGACAGGCCGCTGGGCTTCACGGGGGCCTAGCCCTCCTCTGGTCTGGGACCCTGGGGGGCGCGGGTGCTGGGCTGCAGAGGGGCGTGGGAATCAAGCGGCTGGACCCACGGGTCCTGGGCAGAAAGCTGGCCATGGAGGATGGTGCAGGGCAGGCCTGGGACAGGGGTGCAGGGTGGGCACGGAGGAGGGCGCAGTGGACAGCGGGCAGGCCATGCGTACCTGAGTGGACCACAGGTTTAGCTGCTTGAGAGAAGGCAGTTTGATGAGGTGCTCAGCGCAGGCACTGGTTACATTGGTGAAGGCCAAACTGAGGTTCTCCAGGTTTCCGAAGGAGCCAGAGCTCAGCAAACGAGCCAAGTCAGCGTCCTGCAGGTGGGTGAATGGGCAGGCGGGGTCTCAGGGGAGGCCTGGGGCCTCCCCACCACCACCTCCCCATGAAGAGCTCTAACTGGGGGGACAGCATGGCCCAGTGGGTTGTCCAGGAGGGCGGGGCTGCCTCCACGTCTCTGTGGGTGGCAGCTGTCTGGCTGGAGAAAGCCTTGGGAGCGCAGAGTCGCACCGAGTCACCACCGGGGGTTCCTAGGCCACGCCCCTCCCACAGTGTGCCTGTGCCTGTGCGTCTGACCCTCTTTCTTTCCCAGGCTTGTGCCCATTCCCTGCCTGCAAACACTCAGGTCCCCTCAACACTAAGGCCTGTGGGGATCAGCGAGTATGTGAGTGTTAGATTCCGAGGTCGCTGAGGGTCCCTTCCATCTTTGTGATAGAATCCTTGAGTGTTAGCTGCCAACTGGTTGCCCTGTATTAAGGCTAACATCCTAGCTAGATGGGGCCATGTACTAAACCCGGACAATGGTATATAAGCAGATGTGTCCATTGGAACGTCCAGGAAGGTCCATAAAGGGAAGAGGGGTGTTATTTGCCTCTTGCTCATGGCTTGAACGGAAATGAGATGGCTGGAGCTTCAGCAGCTCTTTTGGATTGTGAAGTGGAAGCTACGTGCCAAGGACAGGGGGGCAGTAGGAGGAAAGAACTAAGATCCCTGAAGACCTTATAAAATGGAGAAGGAAAGAGGCACCGACTTGATAAGCTTAGTGTCAAGATAAAATGAATTATTAGCACAGAATCTGGCACACGAATGCACAACGTATGTGAGCTATTATTGTCATCATTATGAATAACTTGTAACATGTTAACAATAATCTTTATCACCTTTGGTTTCCTGCAACACAGTTCTAGCCTAGAAAAGCTGGCTTGTCAAGTACAGCTGAGTCCCTGTTCCCCTCTCCCCATCACCTCCAAGAGAGGTTGTCTGCTGCTCCCCCCCAGGGAGGACTAGCCCACCTTCTTCCCTCCACCCAGCCCCCAGGAGGAAACCAACTCACTGTGGACTTGGAGGGCAGTGTTAGCCTGGTGGGCCCGCCTTTCCTTTGCTGCAAAGAGAAGCCAGCTGGTTAGGACCCACTTTTCCCTGAGCGTCCCCCTGGACCCCCACCTCCAGCGAACACCTCTCAGGGCACCAGCGGCAGACAACATGATGGTCTTGGTCTCAGGGCAGACCCCGAGGCCAGGCCCGAGTGCAGGTGGTTTATCAGAGAGGCGATTCCAAGGAACACCAGCAGGAGAGCAGGGAACTGAGACAGTGAAGGCCCCTGAAGGGAGAGGGGGCGGTCAGCCCAGCCGGCCCCTGGGGCTCTGGGACATCAGAGGAGTCGGGGAGGCAGAGGCCCCGGGGCGGGGCGGGGGTCCCGGGCAGAGCCGCGCTCTCACCAGCTCCTTCAGCTCCCGCTGCCGGTCGCACAGCTGCTCGTACATGCGCTTCCCCACGCCCGTGCTCTCCAGGGTCGAGATGATCTGCAGCTGCGTGTCGTTGTTGTCGATGATGTTGTACTCCAGCATCAAGCACAGGATCTGCCGAGACCGGGAGGAGCCTCACCACCGGCTGGGACCCCGGGCAGGGCTGCTCCACCAAGGCTGCGGGGGCCCAACCCTCAGCCCGTCCCGAGAGCCCCGCGCGCCTGCGGAGGGCCGGCGTCAGGGCGCCCTGCGATCGGAGGTCCTGTCCTCCCCCCGCCCTCTGCACGATGCTGGGGGATCACCTGCCCCGGCGCCCCCTCCGTGTCATGGGCACGCCCGGCAGCACCTGGCCAACAGCGCACGCGCGATGTGGCTGGGCCCGGGGGCTGGGGGAGCCCGAGAGACAGACCACCCTCTCTCCCCTCGGCTTTCTGATTGCTTGACGCCCTCCCCGCCAACAGGTGAAGTCTAACTCCTGTCCTTGCCCCGGGTCTAGCCTTGCTGACCCCCTTCTGGTGGCTAGAAAGTGACTCTCCCTGACCCTGAGGCGGAGGCCGGAGGAGACACGTGGCTTCTGCCTGGTCTCTCTGCAGTGGCTCTGGGAGCCCCAGGCTGCTGGGGGCTCTGGGGAACAGAGAGGTGACCGAGTGCCCGGGGCTGGCGAGTGGACAGGTTAGGCCAGGGCTGCAGTGCCGACAGTGGCCTGGGAGCCCCAGCTGCTCCGTCTCCGCGGGCTGAGTCCCCTCAGGACGGCGCTGGACATGCAGAGGAGGCAGCTCCAGGAAGACCCAGCCCGCCCGCCCCCATCCGCCGCCACCCCATGACAGACCACAGTGAGAAGTGGTCAGCGGAGCCCAACCATCTGAAGACCCAGGAGCAAAACAGATGAGCATCACTGCTTGGAGCCCCCCGCTTGGAGGTGGTCTGTTCTGCAGCAAAAGGCAGACAGATCAGAAACCTGCTCAATCCCTGGGACCGACAGATGATCACGAGTTAAATGAACGTGAAATGAACAGACAGTCTGACGAGGGCCTCCTGCCCCGCCAGGCTCAGGAGGGCTGCCTCGTCTGCTGCCATGGCCCAGCTCCTGCAGTAGCTCTGGGCGCCTGGAAGCTCCTGGAAGGTGCTGCTTCAGCAAGGACGAAGGCCTGGGAGAGTCGGCCGCCTGGCCAGGGCGTGGGGCTGGCTCCTCACCTCCACCATGGTCTGGTTCCCCCTTAGTGCCAGGAGCATGCACGGTCCCAGCTTGTTCTCCGCCAGGGAGAGCAGGAACTTTTTGGTCTTGTAACAGGAGCCCATGAGGATGTGCACCTGTGAGGAGACACGGGCCAGGTGAGGGGTGCGACCGCCACGGGCTGCGCCCCGCGGTGCCTGCCTGTGGCCCAGAGACTGAGGCCGGAAGATGCTGACCAGACGCACCCCACACCCTGTCTGGACAGCAGATCTGAACCCGTCACCAGACCCTCCCCGGGGATTCAGAGGACCCCTCTGACATTGGCTCCCACGGGGATGAACCCCGTGGTCACTGCTGCCTGGGGTCAGCCAGTCCTAGAAGGACACGCCCTGCAGGGTCCACTCCTGGGAGGGATGCAGAGTCAGACCGCAGACACAGAAGGGGGCGGGCGGGGGGCCAGGCGGGGGCCAGCGGGGAGTGAGTGAGTGTAGACAGGGGTCAGTTTTAGTTTGAGAAGATGAAGGTCTGTGATGACTGCAGGATGGTGTCAGGGCACTTGTTGCTAACAGACTGGACACGTAGAAAGGGTTCCGGCGGGCGGAAATGAAGACAGCACTGTGAATCAGCCATACTTCAGTAAAACATAAAAAAGCGGTTAAGGTGGCAGGATTCACGGTATGTGGGTTTTACCCGCGCCCTGTACACACACACGAGCCCCCTCTCCCGTTGCCCTCGGGGCTGTGCTGACATCTGACGCCCTGGGTTCTCAGCAGGGTCACGCCTGGCAGGAACTTCTGGAGGCCCGTGCTCAGGGTGCACAGGACCCGGCCACACCCGCGGGGCCGGGGATGTCGTGGAGCCCTGTCTCCCCACCCCCAGTGCCCCCCGAGGCCCCAAAGGCGCCTGCCCCAGAAATCCCAGAACTGGTCAATTCTGCTCTGTCTGGGTTACGTGCGGGACAGCTGTTAAAAAAACTGTGTTTCTTGGGTGGACCTGGAGATTGTCATACTGAGTGAAGTAAGTCAGATGCAGAAAGACAAACATCCTGTGATATTGCGTATATGTGGAATCTAATAAGAAGGAGGGGTACAAATGAACTTACATACAAAACAGGAGTCACCGATGTAGAAAACACACAGTTACTGGCAGGAAAGGGTCGGGGCGGGAGACAAACTGGGATATTGGGATTGACACTGCTGTATATGAAACAGCTAACGAGTGAGGACCTGCTGTCTAGCACAGGGAACTCTATGCTCAGGACTCCGTAATGACCTAGTTGGGCAACGAATCTTAGAAAGAGTGGATGTATGTGTGCATGTGGCTGATGCCCCTCGCTGCACCCTGGAAGCACCATGACGCCGTAAATCACCTGCGCTCGGCACAGGGGTCTGTGCTGCTTCCCAGCGCACCAGGGGGTGGGGCTCAGGGTCAGGGTCCCCAGCCACCTCGCTTGTGCTTCCTGACTTCACAGTGGAGCAGACGCCCGGCCACGGCTGGAAGCGGCAGCCTCATCCAGGGGACGGCGTCCGAGCCACGTGTCTCCATGGCAACGCTGCACCGCCATCCAGGGGCCGCCTGCTTCCTTCCCCACATAGACCCTTTTCCGCTCCATCATTAACAATTCTGGCTCACAAATGCGATCTCTCAGGCTGGGGAGCTGCCAGCTCCCGCTTCTCTCGTTCACAGTCACTGCATTGGGGGGGGAGCACCATGAAACGTTGCCATGGTGACGCTGTGACATCAGAGGAGCCCAGGAGAAGTGAGAGAGAGGTGGTGCTGGCAGGCAAGGCCGGCATTTCCAGGATGCACAGGGCACTCTGAAGGGAGCCTTCAGGCAGCAGGTGAGCGAGCTGTGGTGAGTGAGCGCGTAAGAAAAGGAACCTAAAAATAAGCCCCTTTCCAAGCAAGGATCCAGAGGCAGCGCTGGGGTCTGTCGTCACAGTGCAAACACCACCCTAAGTTCACGGCGGAGGGCATTACAAGCTGCTCACCCCGCTGAACCAGCTGCCCAGCAGAGATGAGAGGAAACACAGCCATCACTAGCGTGCGCTGACAGAGCACCAGGCACCACGCATCTAGTATCACAATCACCAAGGTAATCCCAAGATGCCAGGACTACAATCCCCATTTCACAGACGAGGACACTGAAGCCCAGAGAGGAAAGATACTGGTCCAAGGTCATCAGGCTAGCGCGGGGCAGGGCTGCGACCTTGGCCACGGCTGGCCGAGGCTTGGCCTTCTCACGCTCCAGGACAAGCGTGATTGTGGAGCAGAGCTGTGTCAGGAAGCGGGCTCGGTGAGAGCGCCGGCTGCCTGGAGGAGCGTCTGCCCTGGGGAAGGGGCGTCTGTGCTCCCTCTGCCGCTGGAAGGAGGGCGGCTCCGGACAGTGTGCGCCCGGAGCAGGGAGGCTCGTGGAGGCCAGAGGCCTGTGTGACCTCGGGCACGCCACTGCTCCTATCTGTGCTTGTTGTCAACACAGAAGTAGTTAAGGGAACGGGTTGCCGTGGAGACAAAGAAAGATGGTGCGTGGTCAGGTGAGGTGCTGGCCGCAGTGCACGGGGAAAGGACCGGAAGCCACCAAAAGGATGTACTTATGGGTTTGGTGACCTCTAGAGCCCTCCTCTCCAAGGTGGGCTGCTCATCCCGACCTTGACATCTCGGTGCAAGGATCAGACAAGCAGGTGGACCTGCAACAACTTCTGGGGCCCCTGTACCAGTCAGCGCTCGGTCCCCTGAACCTACACGGCACTGGGGCGCAGAGTGAACCCAGTAGCTTGAGCAGGTAGCGCCTCATCTGTAAAATGTGGCACCTCTGGCTCAGTGCCCACTCGGGTGAGACATGGGAAGGTGACACTCGGGGCTGGTGTCTCCATCACTGCCTTCATCACTAGCATCCTTTCGGCCTGGAAATTTCGGGGCAGGCCCCAGCAGGCACAGGGCAGATCTCACTGCTCAGAAGGGGTGAACCCAGCGCCCACACAGAGCTCCAGTGCCCCGCCCCCCCCCGCCCCACGTACCATGCTGGCAAATAGCTCCCCATCGTCATCGCAGGCCACCCCTCCGGGGCTGTAGAGCTGAAACCAGCCGTCCTTGCCGGCTCGCACACTCAGCAGGCACGAGTGGACCTGCGGCAGAGGAGACACGCTCGGTCAGTCCCGCGCACCCGCGATGACGGGAGCCCAGGACCCACGCACGCCAAACAGCCAAGGCCCGGATGAGCCCCACGCTCATGCTCCAGGAATCTGTTCAACCTGGTTTAGCCCAGACACGCCCAGCCTTCTCCTAATCCAGGGAAGGCCTTTAGGGAAAAACTGATAACCACACATGGGGGAACTCCAGCCATTTGCCACCAGCTCCTAGAGATGGACGGCCTCACCCTGGCTAGTCCAGTCGCCCAGAATGAAGCCAGTCTGGGGCCAAGTCGGGGAAGAGGTGAAGAGACCTTCACAGCGTTCTCCTGTGCCTCTGATGGGGACGCTGCTCTTCCCTCTGTCTGTCGGGGCCTCTGATCACCCCCCGTGTCTCCAAGTCCCCGCTCTCACACTCTGCTCTTTCTGAACCTCCGCCCCATCCCCTCACTACTGGGGTGTCCGCTCCCTGAATTCCTCACCCTCACTTTTGGGGCATCTGTCTCTCCAACCCTGGGGGTCGGCCTCTCCCCTGCTCCACCCTCACGGGCGCCGTCCCCTGGTGTGGATGCTGCCCCACTGACCCCCCTCTCTCTCTCTGGGACCCTGACGCCCTCTTTTAGGAAAAATGGTCTGGGCAGAGCACGGGCAATCTCCATGCCCCCAGCTCTCTCTGTGGCTGTCAGCTCCCTTCCCAGAGTGCCGTGTGTCCGCCTGTGGGCGTGTGCGTGTGTGCAAACACGTGTGGGGAGGAACCCCACACCCACCCTGGCCCCGCTGTAACTGCAGAGAGACAGACAAAGGCCTGTATTCCTCCTCCTCCTCCTCTTCCTCAGCAAAGAGGGAGGCGAGAGCCCCATCACTTCCTTCAGGAGTGAAGGCTGACCTGCTGCCAAGAGCCACTTACTCACAGACAGTCCCCTGATCACAACCCCCCGCACAAGTAAACAGCGTGCAGGGGCGGCCAGGCTCTGATTTCCCCTCCGAACGTCAACTGAGCTACTTCAAAGAAACGAGAGATCCAGAGTACGGGACTCTGTGCAGCAGACCCAGCAAATGATTTATAAGAAAACCGCCACTGGCTCCATCTGGGATGGAGAAGGGGGAAGGGGGGAGGAGGGCGGAGGGATGGGGAGAGGGGAGGCGGCGGGAGAGGGAGGCGAGGCGGGGCGAGCCTGCTGCAGGCCGCGTCCTCGCGGGGCGACCCGGCTGGGAGAGGCCGCTCCCGGTGCTCGGGCTGCGGCTCCGCTCTGGAAAGCAGCTGGCACCGCTTTCATTCATCAACATCAAAGTCAGTCTGGAATGAAGCCTCCCTTTCCGGGAGGACTCAGACTGCCTCCAGCAGGGCACGGCTCAGGTTTAAGAGCGGCGGAGGCCATCCCTGGGACCCGGACGCTCAGAAGCTCTGTCTGCTGCTCGTGCCTGAGGACCACTTTTGGAGTCAGGGTGGGATCATGCTGCTTTAGAACTAGATCCTTCCGGATCCTTCCAGAACAAGGCTTTGCAGCGTGGCCTTGGCCCCACTGAGAATAACCCCCGCCTCCTCTGCCTTCCTCGTCCTCTGGCTCTGCTGGGGATGCCCAGGTCCCCCTCATGTCCCAGACTCCACGTGCGGAGAAGGCGCCTGAGCTCCCCGGGGTGGCCCCTGCAGTCCCTCTCCCCCCTCACCCAGTGTGCGCGCTGCAGGGCTGGGTCCTACACAGGCTCGGGAGCCCGACTCCCAGGGTGCGGCTCCCGTCCCAGCCAGGGCACCCATCCTGTGACCCTGGGCAGGTACCCTTGGTTTTCTCAACTCTGAAAGGAGGGTGATTCTGGTGCAAAATGGGGGTGATAATAACACCTACTCTTAGGGCTGCTATGAGGATTAAATGAGCACACGTGTGTGCCCGATATGGGGTGAGCCCCTCACGAAGGCTGGCAGTTACCCTTACACTGACGTGATGGGAGCATGGCTGGGGTGAGCGCCCAGCCCACTCCAAGTCCCCGTTCACATGCAGGGGCTCTGGGCTGCAAGGCTCTGCTGCCCTTGAAGGTCAGCTGCTGGAGGCAGGGAGCGGCCCCTCGGGGCAGCCCTCAGCCACCGTGTCCGGGAAGATCCCAGCCCAGTGTTGTCCCGGCCCGCTGACCCTCAGAACGGCAGAGAGGATGTGCCGCGACTTCAGATGCGGTTAGGAGCCCTGGTGCTGGCCTGGCCCTAAAGCGAGGCCTGTCTGTGCTCCAAGGAGAAACCACTGCTGGGAAGTACCTCTGGTGAGCCTGCGTTTACAGGAGAATGCTCACATCACGGGCTGGGCTCGGACACGTGGGACAGGGGCTGTGTCTGAGCGAAGGCAGGGGGCCCATGTGAACTGTCGGGATGCCCAAGGGGGTCAGGGAGGCGCCCTGCTGCAGGACAGTGTGCTCGCCAGGGACTGGGCAGCCTCACCTCTTGTCGAGGGTCTTCGGCGAACCTCTGAATCACATACTTCAGTTCCCTGAAAGAGACGGCGTAGGGACAGTCATGCCTGGGGTCCTGGCTAGGGTGGACCAGCATGGGGGCGCTGAGGATGGGGTGGGGTGCCGGCTGAGCTGGCAGGATCAGGAGATGCCCAGATGGGCCTGGATGGACACGAGTCTCGGGAGAACTTCTAGGGGCACCATCCTCACCTCCCCGGACACAAGTGCGGAGGACGGGCCAAAAGGGTGGCTGGTCACTGGGGGATGCCCGCAGGACAGGGGACATGTGTCCCGGAAGGGGGTAATGGGTGTTGCCCGAATACTCACTTGGTGAACTTCTCGTGAGCGAGAGCTCTGGAACAGAAACAAGGGGAAGACTGCAGTGAGTGGGGCGCTCACGACGACAGCACGGTAACCCACAGGCCTGCCTCTGGGGATGGCAGGCCTGGTTCCAGGAGCAAACAGGAAGTTGAGCGGGCAACACGGATATCGTGTCCCGACTCAACACCACGTGGGTCAGAACAGGAACAGGCTGAGCCCCTGGGGCCCACTCCGGTGGAGAGGAGCGGCGCTCAGCGGGGTGCACGTGCGTGTGTCTGCACGTGGGCACCAGGGACCCAGGTGTGTCTGTTAATCGCTCCACCATTAAGGCACGGCCGCGCTAATTACTGGCTCGCATCGGAGCGGCGGTCGGGGACCGTTCCCGGGGCAGCGTTGCATCATGGCTCACTGTCGGGTGCGTCCCCCGGGCCGTGGGGCCAGGGCTACAGCCAATGACGCCACTGCCCTCGGGAGTCGGATTTCTCCAGTCTCACATCCTGGGGGCTCCAGGGACCAGCCAGGCCGGCAAATGGGGCAATTACTGAGGGTAATGTCCCCTTGGAGGGCCGCATTTCATAAACACGGGCTCGTTAATCGGCTCTGCAGAGAGCTCGCGGTGGCCTCCTGGGCCCACTGCTTCACATCTATCAAAACAGAGGCCTGCAGGCATTTCAGGGCCTGGTGATGGAGACAGAGCCTTCCCCTCGGGCCATCATCCACCAGACAGCTTTCTCCCTCTTTTCCCCGAGATAAATTCGATACTGGGATGAGCACCGTTCAGAAAAACTGAAGGGTCCATTCCTGGCTCAGCTCACTGTGGAGCGAGATCACCGTTATGGGGATAACAAGGGAGGGCTCAGCGTCTGGCTGTACCCCAGACGGAGTGGTCCCACCTGCGTTATCTTCACTCTGGTCCTTGGAGACAGGAGGGGCAGGCACCCAACTCCATCTGATGCTCCATAAGCATCTGCTAACTTGACCACCTGAAGGCCAGTGCAGAGAGCTTTGTATTCGTGGCCCAGCAAAGCCATCCAACCATGCAATGAGGTGGTGCCCCCATTTCTCAGGGTGGGGAGGTGAACATTCCCAGGGGCCCCACGGCCGAGGACCAACACTTCCACCTCCCTCTGTCATCTGTGGCGTCCCCAGATGCGTCCCACGACCTGACCAGTCCCCTGCTAAGGCCAGGGTAGACGATGGAGGTTGTTCTCTTAGGCCAAAGGTTTCCAGGGGTGTGTGGGGGACTTACTCTTTGGGGAATGGAATGGGTTGAAGCAGGCTGGCCAGAGACGGTCTCCAGTCATCATAGTCCGACCTGGAAAGAGAAGGGGTGACGGTCAGGTGTGCTCTGGACCCAGGGAGGTTAACGGTGCCTCATCACAGAGGGTTAGAGACGGGGTGAGAGTCAGGCAGGGACCACACGGCCCCGACTCTTCTCGGTCACCTTGGCTCCCAGGGACCCCGAGGGACAAGCGCCTGTTATCTGCAACGTGGTGGCGGAGCCTGTCAAGCCTGTCCAGAGACTTGACCGCAGCCACTGAACGGGCCAGTCACCCAGCTCCCGGACTCCACCTCCCAGCTGCTGCAGCCAGCTCCCAGACCACCATTCAGCTGTGGGCTGAAACGTGCCCCTGCAGATTCACACGCTGAAGGCCTAACGCCGAGACCCCAGATGGTAGCTTTACGGAGGTGGGGCCTTCAAAGACATGATCAAGGTAAAACTGAGCTCACTGGGGTGGGTGCTAATTCAATCCGACCAGTGTCCCCATAAGCAGAGATCGGGACACAGACCCACAAAGAGGGGTGACCACCTCCCAGCCGAGCAGAGAGGCCTCAGACAAAACCAACAGTAGCCACACAGAGATTCCAGAGTGCCAGCCCCCCCCCGCCGGAAATGAGAGAAAATGCACTTTCGTTGTTTCTAGGCCTCTGGTTCTCTGTGAGAGCCTGGCCTAGGCAGAGGCTGGCCCCAGGACTCCGTTGTGTATAGAATTCGATGGTTTTCTGTTTTGGGGTGTTTTTTTTTTTTTTTTGGATGCACCCTGCAGTTTGTGGGATCTTACTTCCCCAGCCAGGAGTTGAACCTGGGCCTCTAGCAGGGGTAGCATAGACCCTAGCCATGGGAATTCCCAGAATTCAGTTTCTCAATCTTTCCCGGAGTTGGGCCTTCCTGTTCCCCGCCCCAAGGAGCTTTCTCAGCACTTTCCCCTGACTGCGCTCTCAGCATACAGTATCTGTCTACATGCCGCGTGTCTGCCTGTACTTCATTCCCAAAAAAGGAGGAAGATCTTTTCACCCAGCACAATTTAGATAACCCCCAGGTCGGAAGTGCTCCCAGCCCCCTTCCTCCACATAAAGCGGCGATAACGCAGCAGCCTTTGGAGTCCAGCGCACACCCTGGAGTGTGCCGAGGAAAAACGCAAGCCCTGGACACACAGGAAAGGATTCCCAGAAAGGCCTGTGGACCTGAGATAAGTCCTCGGAGTGGGCCCAGCTGGGCTCTCTGAGTCCCCAGGACAGGCTCCTGAGAACGGGAGGATCATACTTGCCCCCCAGGTGAGGAAGTGAGGCCCGGGATGCCTCCCAGCCTGGCCGAGATCAGGCGGCTGGGAGGCTGGGAGCAAGGATACCCAGCCAGGTCCTTAGACTGCAGTGCCTGAGGCTGGGTATCCGCTGCCCAGGGCGGGGGGCTGGGCTCAGGGAGCCCCCGTCAGGACATGGAAACCCCTGACCTCAGACCTGCCGTCGCCGATTTTGGTAGGTGCCTCGTCTCCCTCTGAACCCCTCCCCCAGCCCCCACCTGTCACTGACGCACTCATGGTTTCCAGAGAAATTTAAGAATAACTGGTGCAAATGCTGTAGACAGTGCCCATCACAAGCCAGAGGCTATTCCAGGCACATGTGTGGATCGGACCTGCGTTCCTCCAGGGTACCCGGTGAGCTCCCCATTCTACAGCCAAAGACTGAGTCTTGGTGAGCACAGGCCCCAGGTCACACAGTCACCCGGAAGCCTGGCTCCTGAGTCTGTGCTCTGGCCCACTGTTCGCATCTGCAGAGGCAGGCCCATTCTCGTTCTCAAAAAGGGGCACATACTAGTTTTTCTTGTGCTTTAAGATAATAAAAAACACTCAGTGTGGAAATGCTGCTAAATACAGAAAATTCTAAGCAATGTTTAAATTCTCCATAATCAGAGTGGACACGGACTTGGGCAAGCTCCAAGAGATAGTGAGGACAGGGAGGGTGGGCATGCTGCAGTCCATGGGGTCGCGAAGAGTCAGACACGACCAGGCGGCTGAACCACCACCACAAACCAGAGTAGGTGTCAGAGGCCCAGAGCCGGGGCTGCGCGGGGAGCGTGTGTGCCTGCCGGGCTCCCGGTAGGACCTGCCTGGCCCGGGCTTGCTTCTGAACGGAAGGGGACGTCCACAACACTGCTCGGTGAGCAGCGTGCGTCACCTGGCGCCCAGTGGGCAGCTGGGCTGGGGTCTGGGTGGAAGCGGGTGCCCAGCCCAGCATGGCAGCTCAGGCAGGACCAGGAGGAGGACGGGGGCGAAGGACAAGGGGGAGGGCAGACAGACTTCCTGGCCGCGGCCCTGCTCAGCTCCGAGTCTGTGGCTGGCTCCTGGACCTGCCCCAAACGCCCAGTGTGACCAGTCTGGAGGGTCTAGTGGCAGTGTTGGGCCGAGGCCGGGCGCATGGAGCCCGGGGGGCTGGCCAGGCCCACGGGATGGGGGTAGGACCCCCGTGGTCAGCAGAGTGCCTGTCACGAGCACCCTGAGAACAGGGCCGGCCTGGGGGGTGCAGGGAGAGCTGCCGGCCGGGCTGGGAGGAGCCTGAGCCCAGCCCCGGGAAGCACAGGACAGCCAGGCCTCCCCGGGCTCAGGGAGGAAGGCGAGAGTGGACCAGGGGCCCTTCGGCATCCTCATGGCCTCTGATGTGCCCTGCGGGCCAAACAGCACACACTGACTCCCCTAACCCATTTACAGAGGTGGGACAGGTCCAGAGAGGCCAGGACACCTGCGGAAGATCACAGAGCTGACGAGGAAGAAGCTGCACTTGAATGAGGCCCTCTGAGCAGGAGACCCAGGCCTCCAGCCCCGCGCCACTCCACGAGGGGTTCAGCGCCTACGTGACCGAGGACTTCTTTTCGCGGGCGTGGGGAGGTGGTGGGTGGGTAACACCACGGTCAAACTGGGCCGGTGAGGGGGGGGATACAGGAAATGAGGGCGGGGTGGCTCTGAGGATGTGGGGCGACCGCCCTGACCTGGCAGGAGACAGTGCACTTCGGCAGATCTGCGACCCAGCTTGACAGGTGCTACGAAACTGGGGCTCTGCGCTGCTCCCTGGACAAGGTGCTTGGGAAGACACCTCAGAAGCCGGGTCCCCAGCACACGGGTCTGGGTCAGGCAGGCCTGGTCCTAACGGTGGCCTGCACGCAGCGTCTGACCCGAACCCTGGTCTCACGCAGCCACACCCTGGAGGGTGGCTCCCTGGGGTGGGGTGGGAGGGGGTTCTCAAAGGGATTCCGAGGGGGGTGGTGAACTAGGGCAGAGCGAGGCCTGGAGGACCAGTGGGAGGTCCATGGCCTTCCTGGAGGCAGGGCACCTGGGGCGAGGCAGACCAGGGTGCCAGGAGGGTGTGTCGGGGGGCTCGCCCTGCCCTGCTCCTGCCGTCACATGCACAAGTATCTGCTCCCTCAACAGGCCGACCAGCTGACCTGGGGATTAAAATCCAAGGTGAGAAACGAGTGGCCATTATCCCTGTGCCTGGCGACCTGGGCAAAGCCCCGTTCTCGGCCCCGTCATCCCACCAGGGACCTTTCCAGGCTGCGGGCGGATCCACTGGCCTTGGGTGCACCAGGGAGCGTCTGGACTCTACAGAGCGGCCACGAGCCCCAGGAATTTGTATCTGCAAGGTTCCAAACAGATGGGTCCACCTACTCGAACATGTATACTGTGCATACCCGTAAAGATGTGAATTTTTGCTGCTCTGCCGGCAACATCTAAAACCCTCTCCAGAAGCCCACGTGCAGAGATGCTGACTGTGGGGACCGGGTACCCGTCCTTGCCACAAGCCCGCAGGCGCCAAGTGCTGTGGCCAACACGAGGCACGCAGGAATTCACTGAATTCTCAAGGCAGCCCTGGGGGCCGGAACACACTGACCAGGAGGACCATCCTTAGTTCACAACTGGGAAACCGAGGCTCAGAGAGGCAGACTCGCAGTCCTAAAGCGTATAGTGAGTTGGATATAGGGGAGGAAGTTTGGACCCCATGCGGACTGATGTGAAACCAAGGAGGAGGTCCTTCCACCCCTGCCCCCTGGGGAACCCAGCTCCCTATCCTGAGTCCCACTGGGAGGATAGTGGCTGGTGGAGGGTGAGCTGGTAGTGCTCGAGTCTGGGGCCCGGGGACCCTCGTGAGGACAGAGGATGCTGGCTGGGCTCCAGTCCACTGCACCCCAGAGCCACATCAGACTGTGGATTCATCCTGGCCCCTCGCCTCTTACAGCCCCCCTCTCCATCTCAGCCTGCTGGAGGCTTTCTCAGTCATTCCTATCTGCCAGGGTCTCCAGTCTCCCCACTTCCTCGCACCAAACCCTTGGCGTTTCCCCTCGGCAGAGCTGTACCGTCCAACATGTCTGGCCAAGCAAGTTCTTCACCAAGGAGGTCTGTCCTGGGCCATGTCCCAGCGCCTGCCTTCTACATTCTAGTCACCAGTATGTTTCTCGGTCACTAGAACAACCCCAAATCCGTCTGCATTTTCCCTAAGGGCCCCAGAGGGGTGAGGCATCTTCCAGCTGAACCCCAGCCCATTGAGGCCTCTTTCAAAATCCAGGTGTTTGCAAAAGTAACAAGGAGGTAGACAGATTCGAGCTGATGAGAAAATGGCCAACGTGCCCATCTAGCCCTCGTGACGGCAGCTTTTCTCTTCCTGGACAGAAGGGTGTCCCTCGGCTTGCCGCCACGCTTGTGCCTAGAGATTCCCACGTTCTAACCCACTGGGCGATGCCATTGCTTTCAGCACTTGGCACTACTTAGACTCAGAGGCTTCGCGCAAAGGGGCCCCGGCATTTAGCACAGAACCCGGCCGCTCTGGGCGTGCAGTCAGTGTTTGATGAAAGAATGCATAGAGAGATGGATACATAGATGTGTGAACTGCACGTGCCCAGCAGGTTAAGAGCTGGACTCCAGATGACTAGAGGCCAAAGCTGGTCTGTCTGACTCCCAAGTCCATGTTCCCAAGTCCCACTGTCCCACCCAGCCTGGGTCTCACACCACGGTGATTTCAGTGTCAGCCCTGACCTGTGCTGGGAGCAATTCTTTGCAAGAGTCTCCAGGGAGCTGGTTGTGGCACATGTTCCTTTCTGAAGGTGTCAGACTCTCACGGTTTGCAGGCCCTCCAGTGGGCAGGCCACTAACCAGGACCCTCGCCCACTCTCAGGATAGAGAGGTGCCTGCACCTTGTGGCTGCAGTCTGCCAGGCTGGGCCCTGGCTCTGAGCAGGGCTTCTCTGGACCCAACAATGTGCTGACAAGACCCCTCAATTTCACACGAGAGCCTCTGTCCTTCCATTGTCTACACATGACTCTCATCTAGGGAGCCGTCCTACTGACCACAGCGGTCTACTTTCACCAAGTCCTGAATTCTCCCCTCTGAGGAAAACACCCACTTTATGGATGAGAAAACCGAGGCCCCGAGAACACAGCAGACTAAGTCCTATGGCCGCACTTCCTCAATTCTCAGATGCACGTTTCCTGCAAACTGAGCCTGCACTGAATCCCCCCAACTTTTTTTCTCCTCCCAAAGTGCTGTTATTAAATAGATCATGTGTCTCAGTCCCAACAGTACCTTAAAATAGAGGAAATACAGTTGTTGTTGTTACTGAAAGTACAGTAACCCCCACCTGCCCAGTATTTATGCCTGGGGGGTACTTGCTTTGTGCTGTACCCATGCCTTGAGAAGACCTGTGCCTTCTCTGCTTGGAGGCAGCTATGACTCAGAGAGGGCGGGTAACCAGCCCGCGGTCACAAGCTGACACGGACATCCCCAGCCCCCGAGCCCAACAGCCTGGCTCTGAATCTGTGCTTTTTCCAACGGATCATACTTTGGAGTGCCCTGAGCTGCTGGGGTTTGCGGATTTGACAGGCGTGACGCCCTCTGGGGGGCCAGTGGCTCAAGCAGGCGGCAGTCAGCGGAGGAGAGCAGCCAGGAGGAGTAACCGCGCCCGACGGTGCTCTGAGCTCCCCCATGGTGACAAGGGCTTCGGGAGGTGTGCACCCTGCTTCGCGGAGACCCCCGGGCTCGGCGG
Source organism: Dama dama (assembly GCF_033118175.1). NCBI lineage: Eukaryota > Metazoa > Chordata > Mammalia > Artiodactyla > Cervidae > Dama > Dama dama. The sequence continues at coordinate 14,344,391 of NC_083684.1, read as the reverse complement.
GAGGGGCTGCTCCGAGCAGTGGTCAGGAACACTGCCCAGCGGGCCCACCGACCCCCACCCACGACCTGGCAGCTGGGCGGCGCGGGCAGGCAGGAGGTCTGGAAGCAGATTAGGAAGAACAGAGTCTTCATTCATGAATGTGTTTACAAAGAAGGAAAAAAAAAATGAGTGTCAACTGCATGATGAAACTCAAACCCTTAGCGCTTAATGAGAAATGTGAGTCAGGGCCTGGGCCACCGCAAGGCCCGGGAGCTCCAGGTGTTTGCAGAAAACAGTCGGACTCAGGGGTCTGGGGAGGAGACCAGGGCCCGGCCGGAGGAGGAGATGGGACCGCGGCCGGTCTGTCCCTCGGAGGGCTGACTGCCACCCCAGGAGGAAGTGGGCAGTTCTTCAGCCTCAAACTGAGATGCGTTCTGGGGGATGCTCTCTGGGCAGAATCTGGGATTTGCTTTGGGTGGGAGCATTGCTAAATGGACATGCACTCTGGGCTGGCCTTGGCTGCCAGAACCATGAGCCAGGCTGGGCTGAGTCCTGGGAGACACCTGCCTCCTCTCTGGGGCCAAAGCAAGGGCTGAGGAAGAGTCTGAGGGGGCTGCATCCAGTCGCCTCCAAGCACGAGAAGCCACTGCTTACCATGTATGCATATGTGCACACACAGGTATACATGTATGTGCACAGGCATGCGTGTGCACGTGTGTATCTGCGCGCACAGGTGTGTGTGTGTGCCTGTGCATGCATGCATGTGCTCACCCTCACAGACACCACGGGGCTCAGGGAGGGGCACCCACGGCCCGGAGCACCCAGCTCAGAAGCACCACCCAGAGCAGACGGTCTCCTGGCTCCTGCCCAGGGCTCCTCGCATGAGCCAGGCATGCGGACCCTCAACTGCACGGCACGCTGCTCCCTGCCCACCAGATGAGGCTACGGGACACAACACCACGTCCACACCACGCACATGAAGCACGAGTGGATCACACAACACAGTCACATGCTGGCTCACGGGCACATCTGCACACATACAGAAAACCACACTCCAGCTCTTGTGCACAAGTGTTCACACCCACACATGAGCACTCAAGAGCTACACATGCACAGAAGCAGCACAAGCACCCAGACACTTGTGTACATGCACCTGAAACACACCTATCGGCCCCTTAGAGACATCCACCTCCAGCCCAGATCCAGCTCGTCTATGCAGACAGTCACACACACACGGAGGCAGCCACTCACACGCTGTCATGCCCTCATACATCCAAAGGCACTCACACACACACGAGGACAATCACAAACTCAGAATGAGCCCACACTTTACACACGCAGAGGTGTCCACACACTCACAGACACACTCGGCTACTGCATGCTGCAGCACACCCTGGGCAGGAGTGTGCACTCACACATTCTCAGACTCCCGGACACACGTGTGGACATCCTGCTTGTGCCTACGCCTGATACACGTGTCCAGGCCCTCAGACAAACACACACACACAGAGCCAGGCCTGTACTCCCAACACCCCCACAAACCTGTGCCCTCACGCCCTACATCTGCATCCTGTGCACCCACACTCATGCATGTGCACGCTCAGCTCCCCCCAGCTGCGAGCCCCTGTCCCGCACAGGCGCCCGGCCGGCAGGGTCACTCACAGCAGCTTGAGGATCTCCACGTAGCAGCCGAGTGTGCGGTCGGCCTGCGGGCCCAGCTCGATGCTCATGGTGCTGCAGGCAGGGCTGACCATGAGGCAGTCGATGAGGTTGGGCTCGTTGTCGTCGCCCGCGCTGGCCGTCAGCGCCGGCTTGGCAGTGCTGGCGGGCTCCACCTCCACGTGGATCTCGCTGGAGGCCACGACCACCGACTTGAGCCGCGCCTCGGACAGCGTGGCTTCCTGAGACACCAGGTCCGGGCTGGGGTGCAGAAGGCGCAGAGGTAAGGTGGGCTTCCGGTCGCAGGGCTGCTGGCAGCCGTTCCGGATCTCCTTCAGGCTGGGGGAGTTGTCACGGCTGCGGGAGAGGCGGGGAGGGCCGTGAGTGCAGCCCCGGGGGGTCCTGGACGTCACAGGCGGGGCTGCACCCACTCAGTGCCCCCGGCGACCCCCGATCGGGTGCTGGCCGGCTCCCACCCACCAGCGAGCACACAGGACCGCTCAAGGCCTGCAGACACGGAGAGGTGGAGATGGCATCCGAACCGGGCTGCCTGTCGCTAAGGCGCGTGCCGGCATCCCCACACGGAGCAGGCGGTTGACACACGATTGTGAATAAGTGAATGCTGATCTCTCTACTGACCCGCTAGGCCCTCGACGTGCACCTCCACAGAGACGCCTTCTGGACACACCTTGGAGACCTCCTAGTGATCTGGCTTCCAGTTGCTTCCAGTGGTCTGTTCCCTCCGGCTGAGGCCATAAGGTCCCCGGGACAAGCCCCGAGCCCCACCACTGCCGCCCCATCCCTGCCGGCTGAGAAAGCTCAGCTTCTGCTGTCCACCGGGCAACCCTCTTCCAAGGGACCCCAAACCTCAGATTCTGGTCCCCTGCGGTCCGCAGGTTGCTCCTGTCTGCAGCACCCCACCACTCTTGGCTAAGTCCCCAGAACAGCCTCTCCACTGCCTAGAGAGGAATGACGGGTGTGCAGAGGGTTAATGGGTGTCAGCTGCATAAAGGGCGCTGTGGCATCACTGAGGTCACACGTCAGTGGGAAATGCCGGGCCTCTTTATGGCAGGACCTGTCAGAGAGTCGTCGGGGTAAAACGCCCCCTCCCTGGGTGCTTCCAAATGCTGCGAGGTGGCGCTTCAGAATGAAGGGAACTCCAGCAGTGGGCGTCCTTTGCTGGTGCCCCTAGGCTGGCACCGCGCCGAGCGCTTTCACATTCTCAGATATCTCTGAAGAGAAGGAATTACTCTCCACGTTACAGATGAGAAAAGATGCTACCAGAGGTCAAATGACTACCCAGATGACACAGCTTGTTAGTGGTGGTGGTGCGGGGCTCGGATGTGAAACCAGGTTGCTGTCTGCACTTCTAAGACCCAGGATGAGCCCATGCAGGTCCTCCTCCTCCAAGAAGTCTTCCCTGATTTCCTCCACCTGCCGTTCTCACCCTTCCTGCCCCTGAACCAGAGCTCTCCACCATTGGCTGGACACCAGTGTCCCTTGGGGCACTTCTAAACATCCTGAGGTCCCATTAGGTTGGAATCTCTGGGGTGGAGTCCGGACACCAGTAAGGTTTGGGGCTCCCTGTGTGTGCTGTCAAGGTTGAGGCTGCTGCTCTCAGGGACTCAGAGCACAATGATGTGACCACAAACAGCTGCTCGTCCCAACCCTCCCTAAATGGGCCACACGCATGCGGCTATGTGTCCAAAGAGACGTGCACGCTCCCTGTGCATGTGGGCCAGGCGTAGAATGCACACCCACCGCGTTGGGAGGGCCTAAATGGTCTAGCACATGCCACGAGCCGGGTCTGAGCAGAGCCCACCAAGGATGTTTGATAAATACACTCTAAGCTTTGCTGCGGAAAAAAACAAAACCCTTGAGCTGAAGTCCAAGAATTCTATGGCTCATGGAAAACTGTGTGTGGTCCGGTGGGGGAGGCGTGCTAGCTGACTCCAGGGGCTCAGAGCCGACTTGCTACCCAAAGGCTCAGCTCCATCCCCTCCGCCTCTGCTGGGATTTAGGAGTGGATTTTCAAGGCTGTTTGGCTCAGACTGGGTGATTTTCCAGCGAGCTACGCTAACCTGGGTCAGCTTGTCTGTTCTTTTGTGTATGAGGACATCGTGTACCCACTGAGAGCACCGCGGATGAGCCCGGGGGACGGTGTGGGGCTTTATCTTCCAGGGACTGACCAGCAGGGTGGGTGGACCTGAGCCCAGGAAAGGTCTCGCAGCCCACGACATGACTTCCTGGAGGCGCTTACGGTTGCTCTCAGAACCTACACTACTTTGGGCTCCAACGCTGGGCTGTCTTGAGTGGGGAGTTGGAGCCACCCGTGTGGGCTGGGGAGGATACCAGGGCCCGCTTTACCCTCCCCAGGCCTCCACCCTGGGCACCGAATTGCAACCACAGCCTAATGGTATCCCCAAGGTCACACCTGGCTTCTGCAGCAGTGGCCAGAGGGGACTCCAGAGGGGATTCTGGAAACAGACATTAAGTCCTTTGTCTACTTAAAACCCATAGGTGACTACAATGCCCTTAGAAGAAAACCTCTAGGGCAGGCACAGCCTTGCGACTCAAAGAGTGGTCCCCGACCAGCGGCATCAGTGGTCCTGGGGGTCTGTAGGCAAGCGGGCCTGGGAGGAGGACCCCGGGAGCAGCTCGGCGTGGGCGGTGGGGGACGCTCAGCAGCGCAGTCCCTCCGTGGCCCGGCCTTCGTCTCTGACTTGGTCTTCCACCTCTATGCCTCTGTCTGCTCCAGTCACACTCAGTTTCCCTCTCTACCTTCCCTGCAGGGGCCTTTCACCTGAAGCAGATCCCCCATGGAGCTTGCCAAGAAGGCAGACTCCCGGGCCCGGCCCAGAGACGTGGCGTCCAGGAGTCTGCATTTGAAATAAGCCATGCAGGGCACTGTGAAGCAGGCACTTAAGGACCACCGACAGAGGACAAGTGACCACTGGCCGGCCCACCTGCCCCGCCAGGCCTGGGCGCCTGCCAGTCCCCCTGCCTGGGTCCTCCTGTCCAGCCTCCAGCCCTGCTGACAGCCAGGACGTGTCAGTTTAAGCATCACCGCTCCGCAGAACCCCTTCCTCTCTTTCCCCTAGAGCAGGGGTTCTCAGCTCTGGCCACACACGCCATTTGCCTAAAGTGTTAAAAAAAAAAAAAAAAAAAACCAAAACACCAAACAGAACCTGATGCCAGGGGCATTCCAATTAAATCAGAGTTGCAGTGGGTGGGGCCCAGGTACCCTTTCTTCTTTTTCTTTTTAAAGATATAACCAGTGGGACGTCGGTAAATACCTAACAACCAATTCTGCAGAATAGAAGCCCTGAGGGGTAGTGCCTACTGATTTTCTTGGAGTAAACAGTCCTACCATGACCGGATTTAACGGCCAATGTGCCATCCCTGACTGTGGGCTCCAGCATACCCCTGGGGTGACTTCAGTCCAGGTGAGTCCACAGATCTCAGGCGCAGTGCTCTGTGACTGTCACAAGTTCCCTGGTGTAACAGCCACCAGACCAGGCTTCCTCCATACCTGACATTTGCTCCCAGACAGTTCAGGTAATTCCTGGGGGGGTGGGGGTGGGGGGCTGCCCCATGCATGGCAGTTGAGTTCAGCAGCATCCCTGACCTCTACCCACTCTTCCAGCAGCACCCCTCCTTCTGCAACCCAAGATGTCTCCAGACACGGCCAGATATGCCCTGGGGGGTCAAAGTTGCCCCCAGCTGAGAACCACCAACCAAGATCAAGACGTGAAACGTTCCTAAGGACCCAGAAGCTCCTCTCATGCCTAACTCCCCACCTGCCAGCAGCCACTATTCTGGCCTCTATCACCATAGACTTGTTTTCCTGTTCTTGCACTTTAAGGAACAAGATTTACACTCTATGGCTTCTTCTGTTCCATATTGTGTTTGGGAGATTAATTCCCGGCTTGCCAGTTGCACTGGTTCGCTCCTTCTCGCTTCCCTGCAGCATTCCTCCGTGTGACAGACCACAGCTTATCCGCGTGGCTGCCGTTGGATGCTGGGCTCGAGGCAGATCTTAGTTTGGGGCTGTGACTGACAACGCTGCTATAAACCTTCTCGTACCTGTCTTCTGATGGAGGTACCCCAGCGATGAGGAGCTGCGTTCCAGGGTTTACCTTACCCTTCAGTTTCACGCAGGCTTCAGTTTGTAGAGCCTTCTCGGGTGACTGACGTGCACCCGGGGTTGCAGACCACGTGAGTTACGCCTCTGGCTTCTTTCATCACAGCCCTGACCTCACCGCTTGCTTTCTTACTCCCCGCCCCTCCGTCCACTGTTTCACCAGCCACTCTGGGAGGGTGGGAGACTGGCTGCTTCACTTTTGTGGCTTCAACACCTGGCACACCATGGACCCTCGCTAAACGAGTGTTGGAAGGACAGGGGACCTCCTTGTGGGAAGAGTGGTTAAGACTCCACGCACCCAGTGCAGGGGCCTGGGTCGATCCCTAGTCAGAGAACTAAGATCCCGTGTGCTGTGTGGCACAGCCAAAAAGACCCCCCCAAAAAATACAAAAAAGAGAGAAAGGATGAGAGAAGGATGAAGGTGGCCATTATTGTCTTCAGGTCCTTATCTGTACAACAGTGTGCGTGGTTTGTAATTCTGGTTCTTTCTCCTGGGGGGGATCTGGGGGAGAGATTCCATTCTCCTCCTGAGTCATGGAATCCCTGCTCCAGGGCACCCGGGCAGAGCCGTGGAGACTCAGAGGGAAAACTCTGGGAGGTGCCGTTTCCCGCTCCTGCCCGAGACCTGAGTCCCAGCTCAGGTGTCCTCGGAGTGAGCCGGGGAGGGCGAGATGAGTCAGAGGCTTCGGGAGCAAAAGGAGCCTGAGAGTGTGTGACACTCCTGATGCTCCTCCTACTTCCTGGGGTGGCCTGCGTTTGACATGCCTGCGGATCAATTCCAGGGGTGCAGGGTGCGAGGCCAAGGGCACGGGACCATGTGTGTACATGGGGAAGCCGAGGACGGCTGTACAGGCCGTGTACTCTCAACCTCCTCCTCTTTTTAAAAAAAAAAAGTAAGCTGCTGTGGAGCGTGAAACAGGCACTTGGGAATGACCGGCAGGAAATCTTCACGTTGCCCCGTTCACTCAGGTTTTCCACTCATGATGTTCCACTGCCTCTTCTTTAAGGACTGAAATGTATCGCTGTGGTGGCCTCGGCTCCAGCAGCCCTGACACAATTTGGCCCTCTCGGAGTTGTGCAGTGCACCACTTGAACAACTGCACAGGGCCGCTGTAGCAGATGCCATCTGCGCCCTCATGACCCCAGAGATCACCATACAAAGTTCATACAACTAACGGCATCCACGTCACTGCATCCTAGGAGCCAACCTCAACCCAGGAAGAATGGGAGCTGGTAACTACCCACCCTGGCGTCATCATTCCTCAGGGGGAGGGCTCTGAGAACATCGCACAGTCTCCCGGGAGGTCCCCGAGGGCGCACTCAGGGGCCTCCCGGGCTCCCTCCCACTGCCTTCGGGGGGTTAGCTCCCTCACAAGCCAATGCACCCAAGCCCCGGGGGACCCAGGACCGTGGCTCTGACATGCCCTCTTCCCATCACACAGGCCAGAGGCTGAGAAATCTTCAGAATAGACACGTGTCCCTAAAGTCGAGCCAACACAATGGCCTTGCGGCACCAGCCCTGATTCCGGTGTCGGCTTCTCCAGTCACATCCTGAGCTTGGGCCCTGGCACCAGGGGGTTTGGCAGACGCACTGGGGGCAGCTCCAGTGGAAGCCACTCCACCCTCCCGGCCGGCCAGCTGTGTGCAGACCCCCGCCCCTGGAGAGAGCGTGCCCCACCCGGGCCCTCCCGCGGCCGAGGGCACTGACCTGTTGATGAACTCTTCGTAGCAGGAGTAGATGGCGGCCAGGCACACGGCCACCAGGTTGGGCAGGACCCGCGGATGGGGGCAGTGCCCCGTGGGGCCATGCATGCTGGAAAAGAGCAGAGGGCCGGTGAGCCGGCGGCTGTGGGGGTGCCGCCCATGGCGGCGGGGGTGGGGGGGGGGGGCCCGAGTCCTCTGTGGGAAGGTGGCAACCCTGGGACCTGGGTCCTGGGCTACGCTGTGCACAGGCATGAGGGCCAAACTCCGGGCCGAGGACCCCGGGTTCAGGGAGCCTGGGTTCCAGCCTCGTAAACTCTCCACTCTTTCCTCAGCTCTGGAATGAGGACAACGGCCTGCTCCTCATTTCAGGACCCAATTCTCTAATTCAGGGGACGATGTTGCCTACAGGGGCCAGGCGGCCTGGGACCGACGCATTTATACCCAGTGGTTCTGTAAATGAGTATTCACAGCACCTCATTTTCCTGTCCACGTGGGCTGCTTTGAAAGGAGAAGTTATTATCGGCACCCTGGCCTGGCATGGGGGCTGGGACATGGTCCTCTGCAAATGCCAGCCACTGTTACTTACTACCGCTACCTCTGCGCCTGTTTTCTCATCTGTAAAATGGGTCTCGTACCCCAACTCTCAGTGCTGTTTGGAGCCTGGGGATAATACCCAAAACACTGCTGGAAAAACGTCATGGCTGCTGGGGCTAAGAGGCCTCACCAGAAACAGTTTCATAAACCATGACTGGGTGCTGCAAGGGGCCCTGGGGTCACCAGGGCTCTGGCAGAAGGATAGTCCTCTGGGTCTGGAAATGCTTTGTGAGTTCCAGGTACTGAGTAGCTTTTGGAACTGGCTTGAACAGGCTATCACAATTTTCTTAAAAAAATGAGAAGAGTTGTGATGATGATCACTAACGTTCTCTTAGGCCCCATTCTTGGTGTTTACATGTGTGAGTTCACCGAGTCTTCACGACAACTGGATGAAGTGAGTACCACAGTCCTCATCTTACAGATGAGGAAACTGTGGCACAGAGAAAAGTTTAAAAAATCAGAGCGAAACAACCCCCCTTCCCCTACCACCCTAAAACCAGAAGTGAATCAGAGGATCTGACTTCCTCGAGGCCAAGTTTGGGAGGTGGCTGTTCAGATCCCCGGTGAGGACTCTCCAGGGCTACCAGGAGATGGTTCCCCACACCCCCAGCAATACTCTTATCACTTAGGATGGTTACCATTTCCCGAGCTCCTACTGACCATCAGGCACTGTGCTAGGGGCTTCCTCAGATATCATCTCATTAATTGCACAAACAATCCCGGTAGGTAACAGAGGAAAGAGGATCAAAGAGGTACAGTAACTGACTTGATGTCACACAGCAAGTGAGTGCCTCAGACAGTATGTGGTCAAGAGGACCCAGGAGGCCCTGGTAGAAGATGAGGTGCCTGGGGCCTCTGAACGCCAGCAGTGCCTCTCCTAGCGTCAGCAGAGCGCACAGTTCTGGTGCCGGAGATAGCTGGCCCGCTGGCCAGGGGCGGAGGGGCCCCAGCTGAGACCCACCTCTGAATGAACTTCTTCACCACCTCCATCCCCGCGTTGAGCTCGTTCAAGGCAAGGATGTACTCCTGAGTAAACAGCCTCAGTCGTGGGCACTTCCCAAAGTCCTGCAGGGAGCGCAGAGGGCAAGGGTTGGGGGAGACCAGAAAGGGTGGGGGGTCCCACTCTGCCCCGGGTGTGGGAGCAACGGGGCGCCGCCAGCCACGCCCTCCTCCTGGAAGCGCACACGCCTTCCACGTGAAGGAACGGGCCTGCTCACGCCCGAGCTCACGCCCTTCCACGGCTGCCCGCGGCGCTGGGAGACGTCCTAGCACAGGAGGGTCCCTGGCACTGGTCGGCCACTCTGCGATGGGGGCAGGGGTCAGCATGCCACCCAGACGTGCTGGGAACACAGCCCAGCTGGGCCGCGTAGGGACCCGCCGATGGCCGGCCGGCCTCCAGCCGTGACCACGAAGGCCTTTTCTGCAGCCCCCGAGGGATTCTGGGCCCGCTACGGCCTGGAAGGCAGGTGTGTGCCCTGGACGGGGAGTGCGTGTAGGCAGGTGGCTGGTGAGTCCAGTGTAGCCCCACAGGGGTGGGGCAGGAAGGAGGAATCATGTGTCCAGTGTGAAGAGCCGGGGAGGCGAGTGTGGGCCGGGAAAGGACTGCACCCCATCCCATGTCACATTAGGGACCCGGAGTCGCTGGGCTTGTAAACCCACGAGCTGGGGTGCCAATAGTCAGGAGGGCTGGTCAGGGTGAGAATGAGGTTGACCAGCACGACCTCGGGGCAGGGGGGAGCCTGGCAGTCTCCAGCCTCCTCGGCTTCTTCTCCGGCCCCCACTCGGGGGAACCCACTTAACTAAAAGCAACCTGGGCCAGAACTCTTATCTAAATAGAGCCCCTGGGGACTTGCCCTGTGGATCTCATGGATCCAACGGGCCCTGGGGAAAGAGCTCAGGGTAGGACGTGGCCTGCCACCTCCTCTGACCAGCTCACAGAGCAGGTTTCCAGAGCGACCTAGGGCTCTGCACCTGCAGGGAGGGGCTGAATGAGGTTCCCCGAGGGGTGGGGGGCTCATCTCCTCCCATCCTGCCCGCTATAGTTACGCCTCTGCGTGAGGAGGGCAGCAAAAGCCACGGAGAAAGTGCAGGAGGAATCTAAACATGTGCACGTGTGTGTGCGCACATATGTATCTACGTGCACACATGTGCACGGGGCCTGAAGACGGGGCCCCTGCCTGAAGCCTGACTGCGCTTTCACACTGAGGTGGACGCCCACAGTTCCCGGGAGAAGGGCCCTCCCTGGGCCCACTGCCCCCCGTCAACAAGGGCTGCAAGAACTCATCTCCAGGACCCTGCCACCCATGAGATTTTATGATTCTATGAAAACTGCTTCCATTAAGCCCTGCTAAAGATGACTGCCATTACCATCTCTGCTATTAGATTTCTGCATAGTCAAGGTCATTTTTAACATTATAGATTGGTCTGGTGGCCTTTGAACACATGGGTGAGGGACCTCTTGCCTCTTTGGCAAAGTCAAACATGCTCCCCTTGGAAAGCAGGTCAGATCAGCCAGTGGTCCACTAGGACCATGGCCACATCTTCCTGCCACCGTGTCTAAAAGAACACGCTAGTAAGTGGCATGTGGGCACAGGGACTGTGATCATTCTTAGGGATGCAATGAACACACTGTTTAGAATCTCCAGGACAACATACTTAACAACTGCTTTCATATCTAATTTTCATTGTGGCCCAGGGAGTAACATTCTTTGGGATTCTTAACCTGGGTTCGGTCTGCTCATCCCTGAGATGGGACACGTGATATGCTGACAAGAGCTGCACTCGCAGTGCAGGAATTGCAGACGAGGAATCCCAAAGCACCACGGGGCAGGTGTGTGTGGGTATGTGACCCACCCCACTTCCCCAACATTCCAGTGCCCCCGAAAGAGAGACACTGCACACGGGGTGGAGAGCTGTCAGGGTTCACACTGTGCTAACAGGTCCGTGGCTGGCGGCCAGCTAGGCACACGCACCGGCCAGTGAGTGACCAGGCCCTCCATGCCAGCTCCCAAACGGTGCCCTGGCTGATCACTGAGCTTTAGGGGGTGTTACGGGGGTGACAGCAAAGGCTCGTGGAGCTTCCCACATGGGGCGTGAGCCACAGTCACATTCGTCTCTCCTGCAGGAGGGCCCCACTCCTGACCCGGTCCGGCCTACAGTTCTCCTCACCCAGTTCGGCGTGTAATCAGCAGACTTCAAGAGCAAGCAGGACTGTGAAGCTTTACAGCATCCCTGGATGCTGGGACCACAGGGGCTAAGTTCTATAAACATGAAGAGAGGGCTCTTGCCTGAGGGATCCCGGGCTCTGCCAGACCACAACAGATGCTATAAATTCTGGGTCTGCCCTGTAGTTGTTCTGATTTTTATCCAGAAAATTACATGGTCAACACTCCGGGCCCATAAAACTAACCAGACATAAGGGAGACGCTGTATGGTCAAAGCTTGGGAGGCTGCCTGAGTTTTGCCGTTTTCCCCTGTGAAGTCAGACGTCCTAAGAGAACCCTTATTGAGTGCTTCTGTACCTGAGGAGGGTGGGCCCTGGCCAGGGACGCCCTGGGGGGGTGGCCCTGTCCCTGACAAGTGCGATGAGATGAGGTCCTTTGCCAAAGGAACTCCAGCACCTTTGCTCTGGGCTCCGAGACAGCGTGGCCCTCACTTCACGCCACATCCACGGTGACTTTAAAGTTAACAGTCAGGGACCCTTTTCTCCCAGCTGGCTGAAGCCGGAGAGTGCCCTTGAAGTGATTAAAGCCCCAATCAGGCGGAACCCCTCTCACCCCCCACCCCCCACCCCCCAGCAGAGTTTCTTTTTTAGTCCTGGAGACAAAACTGGATGGAGGGTACCCACCCGCTGTGTTCCGAAAACAAGAAAAACATGTTCATCTCAAACCACAGAGGAGGGCTCTGAAACAAGCGACAGTTCAACGGCGGTGTGCGATCGGTCAGTCAGAGAGAATTCGCACAGCGCCAGCAAGGGCCCACGCTCGTGGCTGCCTGGAGGAAGATTCCAACGCTACTCTGGGCTCCGCAGGACGAGGGCTGTGATCGACTAAGGATGTCTGTCCTGGGCGTGGGATGGGGGGGGGGGGCCTGGCGCACGTATACTGCGTTTTCACCCTGACTGTGGAAGGGGGTGGGCTGCATCCTCCTCTCTGGGGGCCTGGTGTCAAGGCAGGAAAGCGCCCTCCCAGATCAAACTGTGAGCAGGTCACCCTTCTTCAGAGCTGTTTCCACACCTGCCCACAGGGTCCCAGAGTGACCCACAGGACTCTCTGGGTCTCCTGGTCTGCAGGAGGCCACAGGCCATCTGGAGAGCCACGTGAGACCATACACTGGAGCATCACCCGCCTCCGAGGGGCACTCCATGGGCACCTGCGAGAAGGTGTTACTTGTTCTGGTTCCCAGCTGTGGTCCTGGGGCCAGTCGGCCAATTCTGCTCAGCCCCAGTTTCCCCACGTGCAATGCGGAGAAAACGACCACATCCAGGGCTGTTCCCACTGGACCGAGGTGAGACTGCAGAAGGGCTGGCAGGTTACGGGAGCCTGGACCACTGAGTGTGCAGTGAAATGCTGCCTCTGTGCTTTTAAAATTGACTACAGGGCAGACTTGACGCGGATCTCCTTGTGTTTCACGCACGCCCTTTTCCTGTCCTGGGATCCCCTCCTGAACACCTGTGACACTGCGTCATCAGGTCCCTTGGGGCCTCGAGGCTGTGACCGCCTCTCGGACTCTCCTTGTGTTTGAGCACCTGGCCATTCAGAGGACCATCGTGTGGAACGCTCCTCAGCTGGGACTGGTCTGAGGCTTTTCTCATGATCAGACAGAGGCGGAGGATTGGAGAGAAAAGACCCCCGTGGGCCGGGGCCCTCCTGCTCACATCACAAAGGGTGCCCGCCACACTGTGACTTCTCACTGTTGACCTTGACCTCGCCCAGCTGGCTGAGGTCACGACCGTCAGGGCCTGCACCGCACAGCCCTGCTCCCCGCTTCCAGGGACACTGCCACTGGCAGCCCCCTCCTACGAAGTGAGGGGTTCACGCCCCCTCCTCGAGAGCCAAGGTTCCACAGGTATTATCTGTGATGCTATACACACGAGACCTATATCTTCTCCCCTGACCACGTTATTTTTGTCATTCTTACTGTGCAAAGATTCTTCCTGCCGCCTTTTACCTGCAAAGCGTAGAGCCAAGCAGGACAGGCTGCATGCAGACCCCAACTTGCAATCCCAAGTCCAGTCCCCCGGCCCTTGGCCGCCAGCCCCATCCCCCAGTTTTTTGGGAAAAGTGACAGACTGGAAGCTTGTGGCCCTCGGCGGGCTCTGCGGTGGGGGGCCCGGGGCAACTCACCATGTTATGCTTCAGGATTCTCTGGACAACGGGGGTGAACACTTCGATGACCACCATGGACCGGGGCCGCTCTCTGCAGTGCTGGGGAGACAGCAGGGCACAGTCAGGGCCGAGCCAGGCGGGGTCCAGCTGGGGCCCCCGGAAGTCCTGACCACGGTGTGTGGGGGAGGCGGGGGGCCCAGCTCTGCTGCCTGGGACCCCCTGCTCCACACTGCTGTATGGCTTTCTGTTCCCTTTGGGGAGAGTAAGAGAAGTGGGTAGGGATGGGACCTCCTGCTTGCTCTCTGTTTTGATCTGACAGTCTGCAGGTGTTTCCGGTGGTACAGACAACCCTATTTAACAGGACAGTCCTATCACACAGTCCTGTTTAGCAGAGTGAGATTTCTGCAGCACAAAGGTCCAATGGGAAGAGTCTCTTGAAAATTGGAGGCTGGTGTTTGGACATGAGAATCTCAAAAATTCTGTGACTTTTTAGTCGAGGGCTTTGACAGTAAGCTCGCTGCCATGTGCAGGGCACACGTGGCTCTCGGCGTATTTATCTCACTGGCATGGGGTTTTGTTTTTCAAAATGAAATTGAAGGCCCTCGGGTAGAGCAGATGGGACCCGCTGCTCCAACACATTTAAACCTGCCGGGGCCTGAAGGCGCTATTTCCAGAGGGCCTGGACTTGGGATATGAGAACCCAGGGCTTTCCTGGACAATCCTTGATAAACAAACTCTCCCCAGATCTCAAGAACTAGCGGGCCCTCAGTGCCCGCCTGGCCACGCCGCACCTGTCTCACTGGTGCATACAGACCACACACCCAAGAACTCGGGGAAGGGGGTCGGCAGGAGGAAGACCGGGGAGCTGGACGAGCAGCAAACCCAGGCCCAGCGACAGTCCAAGGACATCAGATCATTGCATTAAAAAGTCACCCGGCAAGGGACCAAGCAGGACTGCCTGCTGGTCCAGCCCCCAGGTCGCCGAGGTGCAGTCTCGAGTGAAGGATGACTGGTCCCGACGTGCTCTGGGTGTACTCTGTGTGAATCCCACCGCGAGGCTGACGCTGGATCCCTGGGAGCAGAGATCCTGCTCCGAGGCTCCTCCAAGCTCACCTGCACTCCAAACCCCCAATGTTTGCCCGGCTGAGGGAGCCCCATGGCTATGCTTCCACTGTGGGCCAGTTGGTGCTCACAGGAGCCCTGGCTAATAAAAGCCCAGCTCTGATGTCAGGAGCCAGAAGATGTGCTGCAAACTTCTCTCAAGACGGCCAGGAAGATACTCCCAGGAAAAGCTCAGTGCTCCCCTCAACCTGTTGGTCTGGACCCTGAGCCTCACTTACTACCTGTGTGGTGGAGACGGGGGCCTGGCTCATCTCTGACTCTGTCTGGTGCCCTGATCTGTTCAGGGAGGAGTCTGAGTTTGGGTTTCCAGCAAATTTTGCAAAATCAACCCCCGCAGCACACACACGGAGACAGGCTGCTTCCTGCAAACAGCCCCGCTTCAGCGGTGCCATACCTTGCAGAAGAATTCACAGAGATCGGGTGGTGGATGGTTGTTTTCCAGCAGAGGAGCGATTGCCTGGAAGAAGAGGAACACACGTCAGTCGGAATCCCTCGGAAGGAATCGCAGGGGGTGTGTCAACACACAAGGGTTGATTCACAGTGGAAAGCACGAGCTCCCGGTCGCTGTCTGGGCAGACAAGGCCAGTTATGCGAGCACCTCAGTGGAAGACGAAGCCATGGAGACTGAGGCTCTGTTCACAGTGGCAACGGGCAGGCTGACCCCCCAGGCGGAGATGGGGCCCAGGGTTGTACTTGCCTGGGGCTGTGCTGTCCAATATAGAAGCCCCTGGCCACGTGTGAATCTTACCATTTTAAGTGACATGGGAGAAAACCTTTTTTTTTTAGCCATGCCATGTGGCTTACAGGATCTTAGTTCCCCGACCAGTGATCGAACCTGCAGCAGAAGCAGAGTTCTAACCACCACTGGACTGCCAGGGAAGCCCGAAGAAAGTAATTTTCAAGGCAATAAAAGTACAGTTCCTCAGTTGTGCTAAACACATTTCAAGCGCTCACCAGTGCCACGGAGCTAGCGGCCACTGCCGTGTACAGGGCAGACAGAGGGCATGCCCATCACCACAGGAAGCTCTCCCCACGGTGTGGGAAGGGGGTGGTGGGCTCCAAGCTGACTGCGAGGCTGAGCCCACCACCCTCGTGGCGTCCCCCACAGCCACGTGGACCAATCACTACACTGGTGATAACACCAGCACACCATGAGCAACATCACAGCAGCCGCCGCTGTAACAGGGCGCCTGTCTGTGCCGGGCTCCGGGCTGTGTCCCGTCACCCACTCTTCACTACGCGCTGGGAGGCGGGTGTGCGTCCTGCCCTTTCCTGAGAGAGGTGAAGTCTGCGGCCCAGGGTCACATGGTTAGGAGGTGTTGGAGCCAGATTTGAACCCTCAAATGTGACCCAAGAACCTGAGCTATTCACCAGCCGACTTCTCAGCCTGAGCTCTCCACAGGACCGGGATACAGGCAAGCCGTCTGGGGACAGCTCCAGAGGAGGGGAAAGGGGGCAGTGAGAGACCCCAAGTAAGCCAGGCCCACAGTTTGGGCTCCGCACCTCGTTTTCAGAAGCTCAGTGCCCGGCCCGCTGAACGGGGATGCTCCGCTTCCCCATGCGGGTGACCACGGGAGAGGCCGGGTCACAGCAGGGACAGGGGCCGGGGCCTCCCCCAGCCCTCGGGTCCCGGCCTGGCCCTCAGCCCCGCTCCCCGCTCTGGTCTCTGTGAGGGGGGACCATGAGGCAGGATGGAGCCCCCTGGCTCCAGCCCCTTCCATCAGGCTGGGGCCCCCCCCTTCACAGGAATGAGTCAAAGAATGAAGGAGTGGGAACAGATTAAGCGTCCACAGTGGGTGTCAGGCGGGGGCTCCACGCTCCCATGGCTATTATCTCATTTGAGACTCATGACAACTCTGTGAGGTCAAACGGGAGTGATTTCCACTCATATAGGTGAAGAGACAGAGGGGCGGGGAGGCTGTTACAAGCCCTGCCCCAGTCACGGAGTAGTGATCATTTTAGATCATATTTTTAAAAAAAGAGGGTGTTTCTTGTGCAATCTTTCCCAGTTAATTGTTCCAGCAGCCCTGCAGGAAAGGCAGTGTGGTCATACCCATTTCACAGATGAGAAGGCTGAGGCTTAGAGTGTCAAGGTAGCTGAATGGAGTACAGGGCAGACCAGGGGTTCTCCCCCGGGGTTGCTTTGCCCCCCCTCCCAGGGGGCACTAGCATGTCTGGAGACAGTCTGATTGTCATGACAGGGGGGTGTGACTGGCGTTCAGGGGGTCGCGGCCAGTGACGCTGTGACATCCTACAATGGGTGGGACAGCCCCCATCACGAAGAGCCAACCATGCACATACGTCACTACTGCCGAGGGCAAGACACCCCAGGTTAGACATGCAAGAGAGGGCTTAAGAGAATCTCCAAGACATGTTGTTAAGCAAAGAAACCAAACACAGAACAACACATTCAGCTTCACATCATTAATGTTAAAAACGAAATATAAACACACAACCGTATCTCTCTGTATGGGTTTATCACCCCGAGATGCCCCAGGGCTGGGACGGGATGAAATCTTTTCTTTTTTGTTTTTAAAAACAGTGAAAATATACTCATGAAATTCTTATAGAAGTAAAGAATATCTTAAAGATATTTTAAGTAAAATTAAAAGCTCTTCATTATTTGCCCAAGGTCTCAGCTGGTATGAGGTTGGCCCAGGGTCACTCGCCTCTGAACTCGAACCATACCCGGCTTTAAGCCCACGCTCTTCACCAGCACGTGGGAGCCCTGGTAGGGTCTGGACCCCCGGTCCACGCTTGTCCTGTGACAGGCCAGCTGCTACTGGCCAACAGTGACCCACAGCACTGACGCCTGACTGATGGGCTGAATAAAACCAACTCAAATTACTTGTGAAAGTATTTCTGAAAACTAAGTACATAAAAAAAAAAAAAAAAAAAAAAACCCTAATACCAATCCTTGTGGGGAGAAGACTGACTGTCAACAGGTCACATCAGATAATGTAACTGCTGGAGTGGACGGAGGCAATGGAGGCCGTGTACTCATTTTAACAGCACTGGTCACAGAGAACACGGAACGCGGGCGAGGCTGCAAAACGGGGGGCTGAGGGTCAGACCTCGGGATCACATTCTTTCCCGTTCTCAGGCTTCCCCGCTGAGCAGGGAAACTCAGCCCAGTGCAATTAAGAGGTCAGCCCAGCCAAATTAGCTGTATAAACGCAGCCCGGATTTCTCAGATCAAAATTCCTTTCCCAGGCTCCTCCCAAGTCCAAGGCCCTGACCCCGCTTCGGGAGACAAGGTGCAGAGTGGGACCCGGGTGCCGCCAGCCGGGAGGGAGAGATGCCAGCGCCTTGCTCAGTCGCCGCCTGCTTCAACAGACAGAGCCTCTTTGCCTTTGCCTATGCTGGGCTCCCTGGACTGCCGTGCCCTGGAGCCTCCTATCCGCTCGTTAGGACTCCAGCCCCCTCACCTCCTCCTTGAAGTCCTCCGTCATCTTCCTCCCAGTCCCTCTGTGCTCCCCTAACTCCCTGGATGCATCTCCAGCCCAGACCGCATGATTTCTGGATTATCTGCCAGGTTCCCCCAGCACACAATAATCCCTCAATGGCAGCTCTGTCAGCGGAACAGAGACCAGCATCTGGCACATACTTGTCCTCACGGGTCAACAGATGTCTGTTAAGTTAAATTATTAATTGATAGTATGCTAGAGAAACGAGGTGGTGGGGAGGCCCAGGTCGATGCTGCCCCTGTTCTAGCAAGAGAAGGTGAGGGGTGGCCAGGACAGAGCGTGGGCAAAACCTCTACATTCTGAGCAGACACACAGCGAGCAGCTGCGGTGAGTGACTCCGCGGTGGGGGTTCCACAGAAGCTGTGGCCTTTACGCTCCGTGGTTAAAACGCAATTCAAAGGGGCATGGTGTCTGGGATGTTGCCCTTGTGTCAAAGGCTGTACCCACGGGACCTCCTGGGCAGCCGAATGTTCCAGACCCTTTCCCAGGCACACAGAGTTCTGCCTCTCACTTCCATTTCAAGTTCTGCCTTCCTGCTTCCACTGCCTTAACGTTTCAGGCTCCAGAAAGCTGAAGCATCCAGAATACCCCATGTTGCTTAAAATCTCTGTGCACACTTTGTTTTCTCTCTCTGGAAAGACTTTCCTCTGTTTCCCCCATCTGGCACACTCCTATTGATCCTTCAAAACCCAGCTCAGAACCTCACTGCCTCTGGGAAGTTCTCTGGCTTCTTTCCCAGGTGAGTTCACCACTCCACTCTCCAGATTACAAGCCTCTATCTTTGCAATGATCTCATTTAATAGATGAAGGACTCCTTGGGAGCAGGGGCTGTCTTCATTATCCATGAATTCAAACACACAGCACAGGGCCTGGTGCCCAGAAGGGGCAACTTCTTTTCTTTCTTCTCTCTGGTGAGAGTCACACTTCATAGCTTAGAATCACCCAGGAAGGATGTTTCACCTAAAACACGCTTACAGTCATAGTTAAGTCCCAGAGACTATCCCTCACTTTGCACATCAGAGGGAATTAAATCCAGGTTCTGTGTGTGGATTAATTAGGAGACAGGTCCTGGGGCAAGAAAGAGCAAGTTTACCTTTCAGCTAATGGGGTTATGGCTGAGAATACATTATATGGTCTCTGCCATCTCCTGCCTCTGACTCTGCACAGCAGACTCAGGAAGGAGGAGGCGATTAAGACACATTTGCTACAAGCCTCAGAGACTGATAATTACCACCCCCTCCCATCAGCTGGGGCTCTGACATGTGCAAAGACAGGAGGGAGGCATGTCTGGCCTGACGGAAGGGACAAACCTGAGCAAGGCCGCCGTGCTGGTAGATGACGCTGGTGCTTGAGGAATTCACTCAAACCCGGGGAGGGCTGCGGGCACGGGAGGGGGCGAGGGAGGGGGCCGCCCGGGACTTACCACGATGATGTTCTCGTGCTCCTGGGTGGTCAAGTTTGTGTTCTGAAGGGCGAGCAGAGGGAGCGGGAGGAAAACAGAACAAAACGCACGGTTAGTAAGATGGAACCCTGGTATCTCAAAGGTCCACATGGCTTCAAAACCACTTTCAGCCTCTCGGACAGAGGACGGTTGTCACTTTTTCTTAATTTAATAGATCAGAAGCTGATCAAAGTCACAGTCGGGAAGTAGGGGGTTGGAGGACACACAGCCTTGGGGCAGAGAGAAGAGTTCCAAGTCCCTGTTTCACCAGTGGACTCACACACCCTCGGATGAGTCAATCCTCAGTGAGACAGTCTCTTCATCCAGAAATGGGGTCCACTTCGGGTTTAAACCTGAGCTTGGCCCTTCTCATGGCGACACACGCCACCTGGAAGCCTGGAGGCAGGTGCGTGATAAACACGTCAAACGACACTTTTGGGTCTTGACTCTCTGTCAGCCAGTCTTTGAGAAGTATTTCAGGGGATCCCAAGGAACACGAGTGTTCATGATGTTGGCCCAAGATGGTTTAGCTATGTTAAAATTCTAGCGACTAACCTGCAAAAGTATTAAGTAGGATGGATTAAACTTGCTAGATTTTTAGGGTTTTTTTTTTTCTCTCCTCCCCATCTGGAATTTTCTTACACAACTGGTACCTGTGACCATCATCCTGTGTATAAGAATGAGGATGTGAATGAGGAAAGGGACAGATATCCAATAAATAAGAGACAGTGAGAAAACCCAAGCAGAGCCTCGTCTGTTTCGCTAGCATCCTGGTGTGTTCTGCTCTGAGCGTCTCGGTGGATGCAGACTTTCACTGGTGTCGACTCTTTCTTTCCAACGGGTGTTCATAACGCAAACTCCTCACTGGGCAGTAAATGGCAAGACCGACACGGTCCCTGGATTCTGGAAGGAGCCCCACGGGCTGAACAGGTTTAAGGAGTGTCTGGTATCCAACACGTTTACACCAGCCAAAGCAAAGGAAAAGCGAGGGAGCTATCCTGCTTTGGTCCAGGCAGCTGGCCGCCCGAGGGAGGCGGGGTGAGCGCCAGGAACATCCCAGTTCCCACAGCGACCGCCCGACCCATGTGCTCAGGGTCCAGACCATGTTGGGGGGGGGACGCTGCTTGGACTCTAACACCTTTTCTTTCTGTGGATGTGGGTGGAGCCTGAGCAGCCTCGGATGGCAGATTTTTAGCCGCCGGCCGTTTCTCAGCCAAGGGCAGGTAAAAAGCCTGGCTTTCACTGCTCTGCTCACCACGCCTCAGGCGCTGTGTCGGGGCTCCGTTACACTCCTTCCACCCGCTTCCTGCGCCTGTGACAGGTTCTACAGCCAGGGGCTCGCCCAGCGGCAGAGATGATGGGGTGGAGTGGGGCTGTGACCCCTGTCTGCCCTGTCCCTGAGCTCCCACCTCCCACCACTGAGCTGGGGGCTCGGGCCACACGAGGGCCAGTTCCCCTTTCAGGCTGCCATGGGCGCACTGAAGGGACCACCGGACCTCGCCGCCCCACGCACCGTTCCAGCGAGAGTCTCCAGCAGGCACGGGTGTGTCTCTTTCGTCCCCGCTGCTGGTGACAGCCCGTGCCCTTCTCAGGAAGCCTTCTCTCCACTGAGGCCCCTCCTGACCCTGGGTAGGGAGCGCTCACTAACAGCCACTGCGTTGAAGGGGACACTTGCATGCCACACGGAGTGGCCCCTCCACACACTCGACCCAACAAAAGCCCGGGAGGCAGGGGATGCTGGCTTTCACAGGCCTGTCCTCCTTCTCCCTTCTCAGGATCCTGCCCACTTTTAGGCCAATTTGGTGATGATGCCTGGAGCCTCTTAAGAGGAGGAGGCTTGGGCAGCAACTTGAGTAAAGAGAACAAAGAATCCAGTCCATATGCTCTAAACAAAAAAGGGCAAGGAGTGGGGAGCGCTTGCTTTTCCAGCCATCCCCTCTACGTATCCAGCTGACGGTGCTGAAGGTCAAGTTCATAGCCATCTCCCACCATGACAGAAATGTGAGCATTTATCAACTGGTCCCCGCATATCAGGCACAGAGCCAGGCTTTGTATACACTTGAGGACACCCAATCCCTAACTAGGAAACGGGAGCTAGTCTTAGGTCAGCCCACTGAGAGACTTAGCTCCTTGTGTAAGGCCCGTGAGCTCCTGAGGGTAGAACCATGACTTGACGACTCCGCACACTACTGCCCTAGGGGCCTGGTCCCTGGCTCACCAAAGTCTCCAGCAGTTCAGGTAACACCCCATCAGCCTCGCAGTGGGGCAGACCTGGGCCTGGGTCCTGCCCACCCCTCATCCAAGTGACCCTGGGCAGCCGACCTAACCCTGCAGAGCCTCCATTTGCGATTCCGTGTGCTTCCCAAGCAGGGTCCCGGGGAGAAATGTAAAGGGGCTGGGGCAAATGCCTGCCACCCTGATCCTCACAGGGCACGTGCTCAGAGAACCTCAGTGTCACTGGCAGAGGCGTGAATCTCACTGGAGGGGACGCCGCCTGGGCTGCAGCCCCGGCTCTGTCCCTTGCCAACGGCCGCGCTCATCAGTACATCGGGGACAATATGGGCCCCCTGCCTGCCTGACACCCAGCAGGTGCAGGGCAGATACAAGCTTCTTCCATTTTTGTTTCTTTAAATGCCTTCGTCTCTCTATCCTAGCACTTGGGATCAGCTGACTCTGAGTCCCTTGATCTAAAGCCTGAGAAGTGATGTGAAGTCCGTGACCCTGTGGCCACGTGAAACCACATCTGAGATGGGCAGGAAGTCCCAGCAGAGGCTGGCCATGGGGTCACCTGCCGCTGTCCCCACCGCGCTGACCACAAGCCTGACTTAGACTTAGAGATGGTGGCCGAGACTGGTGGGGCCAACAAAGTGGTCAGAGTGACTATGTGGTGGGGGCCAGGCCGCCCTTCGGGGTGGAATTTCCAGCCCCACGGCTTACTCGGCAGGTCACACGGTGTTGCTGGGCCTCGGTTTCCCCATCTGTGAAATGGAGGAAGTGAGGCCCTTCTCTCGGGGAATGCTGTGTGCCTGGCACCCGCCTGGCACATGAGAGGTGCATCCTGAGGATGAGCTGCTCCGCTGTCTCCCATGAGAAACCAGCCCAGGCCTGCTGACCAGCCCCACCCGCTCAGGCTGGGAGCTGGACTCGAGGCTGGGCCGATGGCGGCCGGCCTCAAATCCCAGACCATGACTATGATCCGTTTCAGAGCCGGAGTCTTGATGCTCCCATGGGACAAGGCTGGTCTCCCACCTGAGAACAGTCACACCCTCTGCCCACAGCCATCTCTGCCATGCACCTTTCACCGCCCGCCCCCACCTCCCCCCAGGGTGCAGGACCCTCTCTCTTCAGCAGACGTGGAAGGCCTGGGCCAGTTTTCTGAACCAATGGGCAGCAACCAGCCTGCGTCTGTGACAGGGCGGAGGTTGTAGGTAGCAGGGACTTTGTGCGGGGTCTGAGAGGGGGTGGAGGAGCCACCCAGGGAACCGGGGCCACTCCTAGGGGAGAGGGAGAGAGAGACCACTCTGGTGGCCATGCATAGCTGAGACCAGGAGTCATCAACCCCAGGGTTCCTTGGGGGCCAGGAAGCAAATGAATGAGGGCAGTATTGACCTCTGTGAAGCGCTCAGAATAGCACTGGGACAGAGGAAATGGTGAGACGCTCCCGGGTGCCCCTCGCCCTCCATCGAGCAGCCCAGCCGACTAAGATCAAGCCTCACGTCCCGCTGTCTTTCCTGCCCCAAGAGGGAGGAGACCGCCTTTATCCAGGAGCCAGGGGCCGCGCCTGGCACATGGCACATGCTCACAGCCTGGGGCTGCCTGGCGAAGCCGGAGGCTCAGCTGGGTGGCGCTGAGCAGCCAGCTGCCAACTGCTGCTAGGCGTTCTGATTGTTTCTAAAGAGAACCTGCAAAGTCCTACTTTGTGGTGAAGCCTCTCAATTTTTAAAACCCTGTGTGAGCTAAACAGAGTGTGGCTGTGGGCTGTGGGTGCCGAGGAGAGCAGGAAGCCACGTCTGCCTGGAACCCCAGTGCTTGGGGTGGGGGGAGACGGAGGTGGCCAGCGCCGCGTGTAGAGGAAGGGCGGTCTGGGGGCTTCACAGATGCGCTTCCACCCGGGATGAACTAGAGGATTCTGACAGCATCACCACCGCCGTCAGCCCAGCTCGGGTCCAGGCCAGCACCTGCCAGGTCCTGTCCCAAAGCAGGTCCTGGAGCACGGTGGGGCGACAACCACTCTCCCCTTGACCTGACCGCCTTCTCAGCTCCCTTGTGCCACTGGGGGACAACTCACCTCCTCCCATGATGGGGAAACAACACAAACTCAAATTTCATCTGCCGCTTGGCACAGGGTGGTGCTCAGAGGACCCCGTAAAGGAATAAAACTTCAAAGTGTTGGGAGGGGGCTGGGGTGGGGGCGGGTGGCACAGAGCCAGATCAGGCCAAGGGGCGGCCTTACCTCTGAGAGCAGTTTTGAGACGATTTCCAGTGGGGCCTGGTTGATGGAATCGTCCTGCAGAGGGGATGTCAGAGCCATGTCCACCAGCGTCCGGATTTCCTTCAGGACGACCTCCCAACGGCTCGGATTACTCAGGACTTTCTTGTATTTGTAAATCTTTTTCTGGTTGGGAGACAGAAAGAGACCCGTGTGGGTGATCGAAATATACAACACGATCGGTGACTCCACTGCTTCAGGGTGGACGCCTCCCTCCCTCCCCATCAGAATCCCATCCCGGAAGAACAGAGTCTTGCCCCAAGTCGAAGGCTGAGGCTGCAGACAGCCAGGCCTCCTGACCACTAGCAGAGTCATTTCTACCCTGCTTCCAGTGACCTTTTGAAAAGGATGAAGATAGTTATCCTTCAAACTGCATCTTGTGCCAAACTCGTTCCGCAAGTATTCTAATGCAATCAGAGCAGGAAGGTACTTTCTTTGTGTTGGAGGCAAAGTTTCTGCTCACCCTGGTCCTTTGAGACCGCCTGGAGAGTGTGAGCAGCTGGGAAACCAGACAGACAGGCTCGGGGCCTGGAATTCAGCTCCAGCCAGGCAGGGACTGAGCCCAGAGTGGTCCTCAGACTGCACGTGGGGAGTAAGACAGGGCCTTCTCGCCTCTGCACCCAGAGCTGGGGAGCGGCTGGAGCAGGGGCCGGGCTGGTTCCGCCCTCTGACATCATGGAAACAGAAGCCCTCTCCGAAGGCCACGGTCCCAGCAGCTGCCTGCCTCGCTGCCGCCCGGCTTGCCTGGGAGCCTCTCTTTCTAACTGGATAAACTCCTTCATTAAGTGCCCCACTCCCTGGGGAAAACCTAATTTTAAAGTCATGGAGCCAGCAGCCAGCTGGGTGACACGTCACAGCCTCCAAGCCAAAGTCTGAACGAGGGGAGGAGGCGGCGAGGGTCTCACGCTGGCCCCTGAGGCCCAGAGACGAGCTCGCAGTCCTCCAGCGTCCCCCCAACCACTGGGTTTCTGAATTAAGAAGGATGAAGGGTCTTGGACCCCAAGGCCTAGAACGGAACATTTGGGGGACAAAGTCCACATCGGACCAAGTAGCTCAGGGTGCTGAGGGAGGCATCGTGGTGGAAACCCCCAGGCAGAACTGTGGAATCAGACAGACCCGATTCTTCCCATGAAACATTCCACCTCCTAAGCCTCGGTTTCCGCTTCTGTAAATTATGCATGAAAACGGCCTGTGGCCTCGTCCATTGTGTAAGCCTTACAAACCCTGGACCCGCGTGGTCCCCTCTCTGGACGGAGTTGTGCTCAGAAGCACAGTCCAAGAAGCACAATCAAGGAACAAAGAGGGAACTCAGACACTCAGCTGGTCTCCTGAGAAACTAGAAAGGGATGAAACCTACAAGCCACTGTGATCCAGACATTACAGCATTCTAATGTTCTTTCTCCCGTTTTCTTCTCCCCCCTCACACTCCATGGTGTTCTGGAGCCTCTTCCTTGCTAATCACTCCCATCAGCACCACCATCCCCCACTGGGTGAACTCACACCTGAGAGGACTTCCCAGTTTTCATCCCAGCCCTCTCATGTAAATCCGTCTCCTTCCCTCCCCCTCTCTCCACATACCCTCTACCTCCCCCACCTCCCTCAACTCTACACCCCCAGCTGCTGCCGTGAAGACAGTTTTCCTCAAGTGGGGTACTGAACAGAGTGGAGACATTTACTTGTCAATCATCTTAGATCCTACCAGGGCCGGAAGAAACCATGGCAACTTCTCTGTGTGTGTGTTGGTGGGGGGTGGTGTTTATTGAACAGTACATACACCGTTGATGGGGATGACGGTGACTGGCAGCATTCGCCAAACCCTATTCTCTCATGACGAGGTGCACCCAGCTTCCTGAGGCTTCCCTGGGACGGTAACCAGCCTCAGTCCCAGCGACTGTCAGCCAGGAGCGTGGCCAGGTCCGAGCAGACACACAGCGCCCAAAATCTCAGGCAGCAGAGACACTTTGCAAGGCAAGAACCTGACCCAGCCCTGAAGATGAGTGCTGGACCCACTCCCTTGAGTGCTGGACGTTGCGGGTCAGCTCTGTGACCAGAGAATCGCTTACTTTTTTAAATGACCATGAGATGGTTGCAGAAACTTGCCGTATCTTAAGCCCCAAAGAAAACCACAAGGACGCACAGGCAGGTCTTCCCCTGGTATATTCTAGATGGGCCTACGGTCTGGGCTTTAAGCGCCCTCTCTTCTAATCAGCTGCAGGTTATTTATTTTGGAGAGAATAATGACTTCATTCTTTTTGTGAAAACGGGGCATGCTCACTGTGAGAAATGTAAACTGTGCTGAAAAACACAGAGGAAAGGATCAATGAAAAAAGGGCCTCAGAGATCCCACCACCTAGAAATAGCCATCATTAATCTTCGGTGAATGCTGTTTCAGCCAGCTCTCCTTTAGACTTGGCCCATGGGGGTTGGTGGACGTGAGCGTGGTCCCTCCATCCCCGGGTACCCACACCTGGATGTCGCCGAGACTCCGGGACACAAGGCCCAGGGAGAGGGCCCTCTGGGTGCCCCCAGCCCCTGCATAGCTTCCCACGAGCCCCCTCCCAGGCACGCCCAGCCTCGGGCTCACAGACACAGCCCCCCTCGACGGACCGGGGGGGACGACAGCTTTCCCACGGGCCCCTGCCTGAGAGGCGTCCCCGCTGGAAGTTCCTAGGGGCTGACGAGGGCTGACAGGGCTCTCCCAGGAGTCAGCTTGTGCCATCCTCCCGCTCGCCCCAGGAGCCGGAGACCTGCCAGGAGCCCCGGGAGCAGAGCCTCAGACAAGGACCCGGGGGCAGATGCTTTATTTACTGGCAGGTGATGGAGAATGCAGGAGGGCAGGTAGGGAGTGGGGCTGGGAGGAGCGGGCAGCAAGTCGCCAGGGCATCGTGAAGCGTTAGGGCCAGGCAGCTGGCACCGCCACCCCCGCAGGGACGAGATGGCCAGGGCAGATCACGCCCTGGAGCCAACCCACCCGAGGGCCCCACCAGTGGCTGCTACCCACCAGCTTCCTGGGCTCCTGGCTGCCCTGTGCCCAGGCCAGGGTGCTCCTGTAGACACGTCCCTGGGCGGGTCTCCCGGGCTTACAGGGAGCAGCCTTCAGAGAGGGAGAGGCCGAGAAGCGGAGGCCTGCCGCTTCCACCTTGGGCTCTGGTAGCCCCTTGTCACACATGGCTACTGCAGCCAGGAGGCGACATGACTCACACCAGGTCACACGGCTAGAAAGGGGGCAGATTCACAAGTACGAACCAGCTCTGAGGGACCAGAGAAGTGTCTCATCACACCGGTTAGGGCCAGCACAGATGGTTCACTAGAGACACGGTCAGGAAGGCCATCAGGAGTGGTCAGGGCCTGGGACACGTTCCTGGGCTTTGGGGGCCGTGGGAGCAGCCGTGGGCAGGGCGACTGTGACAGCCGTGGTTACAGGGTGTGGACAGGCAGCCGGTTCCCGGAAGGGGCTCTGAGCCCTGGCAGGGCACAGCCGCAGGGCGGAGGCAGGATCAGGGGCCTGGTCGCTCCGCCTTGGGTGACAAAATGGCACGTTTCATCCCAGGAGCCAGTCTGATGAGCTCATGTGGTGATGAATCATGGCGGGACTGGGCTGGGGCCGTCTCTGGAACCCAGACTCCCAGGCTCCCTGCAGCCGGGCCCTCGGCTCTGCTGCGTGGGGACCCCTCCACCGAGCTCGCTTCACCAGAGGGGTGGGCAACCTCCTGACGTGTCCCGAGTGCATGGGCCAAGGGATTCCTTTGACAGAAGCCTTGGAGCTGCCTCCCTGCTTGTTTCTGTGCAAGGAAGCCAAGAGTGGTCTCATTTTTTTTTTTTAAGGGTTGGGGAGGAAAAAAAAAAAGAAAAGAATATGCCACAGGCTCATATGCAGCCTGCAAAGCCCCAAACATTTGCCACCTGGCCCTTTCAAGAAAAAGTTTGCTAACCCAGAGGCTGGAAAGGGTCAAAAGCCCACCCAGCCGAGAAGTCAGAGCATGTGCAGCTCAAACTGAGAGGCCATCGGGGAGACGCGGGCTCCGACCGTAGAGAGACGCCACTCCGCACCCATCAGGCTGGAGGGAACCAAGAGGTCCTACCGCGTGCTGCGAGGGTGTGGATTCAACGGGACCCTTGTGCACTGCATCAGTACAGCACCATTGGAAAACAGCTAGACAGTTTCTCAAGTCGTTAAACATAAATTTATCATATGACCTAGCAAGTCTGTTCCTAGAAACCTACTCAAGAGAAATAGAAACAGACTCTACATAAAGACACACACATGAACGTGCAGAGCAGCAGTGTTCAACCCAGAGGTCCACTAGCTGATGAATGGAGATGCAAGAAGTGGTCTCCCTGGACAATGGTATAGTAGTTGGCAGTAGAAAGGATGGAATGGCTCATATGTGTTACAACACAGAAGAACCTCACCAATATGCTAAGTGAAAGAAGACAAACACAACAGACATACTGGAGGACTCCTTTTACATGAAATGTCTAGAAAGAGGCAAATTTATAGAGACAGAAAGTGGCTGGGGTTGGGAGGTGGAAACAGGGATTAGAATTGCAAACAGATATGAGGACGTCTTGCAGATGATGGAAATATTCTAAACCTGCATTGTGATGGCTGCACAGCTATAAATTTACTATTACTGAATCACTCACTCACAAAAGGTGAATTTTTGAATCTTATGCCATGTACATTACACCTCAATTAAGGTATATAAGAAAAAAAAAAAAAAAATCCCCACCCATGCAGGTGGAGGGTATCAAAGTCAGAGGCAGTATGGCTTCGCGACCAGGAGTGCAGGCTTTGCAATCAGCAGACTTCAGATCTGAGCTCTGCTTCATCTACCCGTTCACCTATCCACTCCTCCATTCATCCACCCATGCATCCTCTCCAGCCAAGCGTTATCCGTTTCCAACCAGCCAGCAATACTGCTGGGCACCATCTAGTACGGTCTGCCAAGCACGGAGTTAAGTGCTAAGGTTGCCCGTGGGGAGCAAGGCAGGCAGACCTTGGTGCTCCCGGAGCTTACCGTCTGTTACTGACACCCGGCTGCCTCGTCTGCAGCGTGCGCTGACAGCGACCACTACCAGAAACTTGCCGTGCCCAGCCCGTGAGAGGCTGATATGTACACACACTCAGCCCTGCTCCTGGCTGAACAGAAGCTCTAATTCTCATCGCCCGAGTCCGGACGGTGAGTGACCCAGAACAGGAAGGGCTGAGGAAGGCTCCCGGCAGCTCCCCAGACCACGGAGCCCGCAGCTCCACTGCAGTCCTCGCCCTCTGCTTATCAGGGAGGGGGCGTTACCTGGGCAACCTCCGCCATCTCTCCAGCAAACGCGACGCCCGGCTCCTTCGGCCTGGGAGAGCGGAGCCTGCCGGCGCCTTCGCGGGAGACGGGCTGTCACCGGGGAGGCGCCCCTCGGCGTGACTCAGAAGGGGCTGGGAGCACGCCTCCCGGTGACGGGGCGGCGCTTGCCGCAGCCTCCGAGGCTGGGCTCACGCGAGCACGCATGCTCCCCCGCCCGTCATTAAAGGGGAGGCAGCCTGGGGTGCTCGGGGGCTAGAGGGAGGAGCCAGGCTGGAGCGGGGCTGGCTTCTACAACTTTTTTCGTGCCAGGGGATGTCCCGAAGCTGTGCTGCCCAGCTCGAAAGCCATCAGCTTTCGAAAGTGTGTGGCTACTTAGGCTGAAACAAATTGAAAGTTAACACACCTGGGCATTCAGTGTCTCCACGGCCGCACGGGGCTGGCGGGGGCCACACTGGGCGGTGCAAACAGAGGACGCGTTCTGCGCGGCAGAAAGTTCTACCGGACAGGCTGTCCTGACGTCTTAAGTGTCCCCTCGGCCACCCCTGCCCTGGAGGACCAGCCACGGGCTTGCTGCCACTGCCATCCCTGAGGGCCGCTGTGTGAGCAGCACCCTGCCAGCCTGCCTGGGCTCCACTGGTCTCCCCTCCAAAGCCTACAGAGGCCTCTCCCCTCAAGTCTTCTGCACTCCTGGGGAGAACGACCACATGGGTGACTTCCTTGGCTTCCCTGATTCCTAGACAGGCCTCTGACGGCCTCATTTCTCCCAAACTCGCAGTGACTGGGCCTGCTGACTGTGCCAGGAGGCCCAGCATCCCTGCCGAGCCAGTGTGCTTCTGGGCTAGGGGTGGGCGTGGTCCCTGACATCGGGGTGGGGGGTGTTTCTGACCCTCTCTTT
This sequence comes from Dama dama, assembly GCF_033118175.1. Lineage (NCBI taxonomy): Eukaryota > Metazoa > Chordata > Mammalia > Artiodactyla > Cervidae > Dama > Dama dama. The sequence continues at coordinate 14,314,270 of NC_083684.1, read as the reverse complement.
TGCCCTCCAGAATGGCCTCTGTTAAATCTTTTCTGCATGAAGCACCATCCCTTTGCCTTCAGAAGCAACCCAGGTCTGTGACTGGCCCACGTGTGTCACCTCCCGACCGCCCATCTGGGCCCAAGTCTAGATTGTCACCCTGAGACCGGCATACCCTCTCAGCCGCCCCCCCGCAGACTCCACAGAGACTCCAGCTTAGCCAATACGGCTACTGAACTGTTACTGCTGGACCGACCAACAACAGAGGGATGAATCAAGGTACACTCTCCAGGACGTGGGTTTGTGAGGACGGGTGTCGGGTCCCCACTGACTGGGTGGGGCCTTTGGCTCCAGTCGGAGGGGCAGGGAGTAGAGGATAAGACACAAAGTCAGACTCCAGCCTAGCCCTGGTGCTCCCCTGCAGGCTGAGGGGAAGGCATGGCCTTCTCGCCCTACCAGAGCCCCTGTTTCCAGCGGTGCTGGCCGCCTCTGTCCCGGGCGCAGTGTGCAGGATAATGGGCTGTGACAAGTGGCACAAGAGCATTAGCCGGCGTCGCTTTTGGAGGGCTCCCCATAGATCAGCCCCTCTTCTGCGAAGCACCTTTACAATGTCCTGCAACCGCTCACTGGCATTCATGCTACACCCGCTCACCGACGATCATGTCCATGTGAACGGCATGATCAGCTCCCTTTTACAGTTAAGAAGACTGAGGCTGAGAGAGATCAAGTCAAGAAACTGGTAAAAGCCAGAGCTGGAGCTGGGACTCAGGTCCAGCTTTGGATCCCAAGTCCCCGAATGCCACGCCACTCTGAGGGGCACGCCTGAGTGCTTTCTCTGCCTCGATGGATGCTGCCGCCTCCTGCTGAAACAAACGAGAAGCCCTTCACGTCGAGGAGCTGAGCCCAGGGGAGCTGGAGACTGACTGTAGCTGGGCACCAAGCTGACATCTGCCTGGGAAGCCTGGGGAGTCAGGCAATCTGTGTGAGAGAGGGGGGAGAGAGATCCTGGCACTCTGCCCCGAGTGCCCACCGGAGGCGGTCTCCCTGCAGTCATTACCGCTTCCAAGGAAACAGCAGACACGCGGGCACAGTGTCCCGCTTGTCATCTCCGGAGCATCGGCTGGTTGCCTGGGAAACCAAGCATCTGGCTGGTGAGGCGATGAACTGGTCGTGGTGCCAGGCTGGCAGCTGGGTACCACATCCTACTTAGCTCTTGGGGACTGCTGCACCTTGGAAAAATCCAATCAACCCATGGATCCGACTGACTGCATTGAGGAAATTCTAGGTGGCTGTTCTCCTCTTTCAGCTCTGGCTCCTTGGGGAAAGGGTCAAGCCTTGTCTGTCTCCTCACTGTTCTGTGTGGTGGCTGGAACCGCTGAGGGCACATGGAAGGTGCTCTCAGTATTTGTCAAAGGGAGGAGATTAAGAATCAGAAAGAGAGCTACAAACGGCTTAGTTTTCTCAATTTGCTGGCATATTGAGTGCAGCACTTTAACAGCATCATCTTTCAGGATCTGAAATAGCTTAGCTGACATCCCATCACTGCCACGAGCTTTGTTCCTAGTGGTACATGTTGGCCATCATCAGCTACCACACCTCCCTGCCCACTGCAAACGCAGGAACCACCTGCAGGGGGGCTTGTTAAAAGGCAGGTTCCCAGGGGGCCTGGGAGTCTGCACTTTGAAGCAGCTTGCACGTAAGAGCTGCGTGAACCCAACCCCGGGGCCTCGTCCACTCCTCCCCAGGGGGCAGGCACACTCGCTAGGTCCCTGTGACACATGGAAGGGGGCACGGAGGGGTTAATGCCTCGCCTGAGGTCACGCAGCTGGTGCCGTGGGTTATGTCCCCCACGTGGTATGTCCGAGTCCTAGCCCCTGGTGTCTGCGGCTGTGACCTTCTTTGGAAATAGGTCTTTTCAGACGCCATCAAGGGAAGATGAAGTCATGCTGGAGCAGGGCGGGTCCTCATAAAAAGGTCAGGGGAAGACGGGGGCAGGGACGGGAGCGAGGCTCCCACCAGCAGAGGGACGCCCCACAGCACGGCAGCCCCCAGAAGCTGCAAGAGGCCAGGAAGGAACCTGCCCACACCTTGACGTCCGAGAGACACACGTGTGATGTCTGATGCCTCCCAGCTTGTGGTCCTTTGTCACGGGAAACTCACACGGCTGGTGAGCATGAGAGCAAGGCAGACCCCGGGGAGCCTGGCTCCTGGCCTCCCCGCTGTCCTGCTTCTGCCATCTGAGCTGGCCCTTGCCATCCTTCTCTCATGCAGAGGTGGTACCGTGGCCCCTGCTCTCAGCAGCCTCTCCCAGCTTACCCTCAGCTTGGAATCTGCTGGGTTGTCTCTTCTTGGGCTTCCCTGGTGGCTGCGATGGTAACCAATCTGCCTGTAATGCAGGAGACCCGGGTTCAACCCCTGGGTCGGGAAGATCTCCTGGAGAAGGAAATGGCAACCCACTCCAGCATCTTGCCTGGAGAATTCCATGGACAAAGGAGTCTGACAGACTACAGTCCATGGGGTCGCAAAGAGTTGGACACGACTGAGCGACTATCACTTTCACTTTCTTTTCTTGGGAAAGGCCTGACCCCCTGTCTCTCTCTTGCTCTCTCCTTGACACCCACCCCTAGCTGATGACCTGGGCACAGAAGCTCTGGTCCGGTGCTGCCTCGAGGGAGGCCGGGCAGGGACGCCTGTCACTTGGGCACCCGCACTGTCACTGTTGTCGCAAGGAGCGGGCTGGACACCCAGGGAAGCTGCAGAGGGAATTCCTGGGAGGACGTCGGCACAGGGCTGACTCGGGGTCCTGGGCACAGAGGAGTCACGCGGCAGGCTCGATCCCACCCCTGCTTCGGCCCTTGGGTGTGTGCAGAGTGGGGCATCTCTGCATTCAGACTTCTGTTCTGCTGCTTGTGAGCTGTGCCGCCTCAGGCAAACTATACCACCTCTCTGAAACTTAGTTTCCTCATCTGCAAAATGGGGCTAAGAGTCGAGCCTGCCTCTGGCAGCTCCAATGAGATTAAATGTGATATTTCATGCTGAACCTTCTAGGTGTTTAATAAATGCTAGCCATCGGGCCAGTGGGGCACTGATTCAAGACAGTTAAGTCTGCAGAGAGAATAAAGGTGACGAGAAACCCCTAAACGCCCGTTGACAGGGAAATGCCTGAACCAACCATGGCCACGTGCAAGATCACACCAGCCAGGAGGTAAAAGGAACGGAGAGCGGCCAGCAGCCCTGCTGTGGACGCCAGCCCCACGAGCCACGTGGCGTGTAGGAGTACACACGAGCACACACACGGGTGGAGAGGGGAGGACCACAGTGGTGGTGGTGGTGGGGCACCGAGGAAGAGCTTCGGCTTCATGAAACGCTTCAAACTGCTGCAGGAAGCCAGAGCTGTGCTGTACATTTAACTTCAAAGCAGTGAAGGGAAACACCCCCAAATATTTCAGAAACTGGGATCATGGAGGTGGTGATGTCCCCCTCCACAGAATCCTTAAAATTGGGCAGAACCCCACATTCTTAGAAGAAGCTAGAAAGTATCTGAGATCCTGTTCTCCTTGATTTTTCACCGTTTCAGTCGATCACCTCGTTTTTGAAATGATAAGACGTTCACTGGAAACCCAGAATCCGACAGAGCGGTGTTTGGGAGGGGAGTGCTACAGAGCAGGAGGGCTCACGGAGTGCTCACCACCGGCATGGTCGTGGGCTGGTGTCCATCGTTCCACGGATTCTCTTTCTGAGTGCACACCCTCCCCCCTTAAAAGGGTACATGAATCCAGCCCACATCATACAGGCTGGCTTGTTTTTAACCTCACCTCTGCCCCTCACCGCACCCTACCCCAGCACCCATGCCAAAACCATGACATATGGTTGGCAAATGTTTTCTGGGAAGAGGCCAGGTGATAAATATTACAGGCTTTTCGGGCCATGCTCTGCTGTTGTAGCATGACTGCGGGTGAGGGTGGCGCGGCTGGGTCCCCCCTGAATCTCTTATTTAAAAAGAAAAGCAAACAGGCGATGGGCCAGCCTGTCAACCCCCGGGGGTATCAGCTCCGATCGTCCTCCCTGGCCACATGCAATCAAACGCAAATGTACAGAGAGCTGGCTTTTGCTCCCAGCCTTCGTTGTTCGGTTTACACAAAGGGCGTCGCACTGTACACGGGTCTCTGCATCCACACCCTGTGGGTGGAAGTGGCCCCACATCGATTAGAATAGATTTTCCCATGCTGAGTGTTGTCGTAAGCCACCTCAAATGTCACCGGGCAAAGGCAGCATGTACATTTAGAAAACGAAAATCAAGCAAACGGAAGTCTTCTCTCCTAACCTCGGCCAGAGCTCTGGGCAACTCTTGTGTGTGGCCTCTTTGGGCAGTGGTCATCGGGCACTGTGACCGCCACGCATCAGGGACCCAGCAGGGCGGTCCCCTGACCAGACAGCCTTTCCAGGAACTCTCTGTTACAGAGCTCTTCTCCAGGGACCACTGCCTGCCCCACGAGAGCCCCCTCGGTCCAACAGGGTCTTCCACAGTCCCCAGGATCAAAGCCCACCCTGCCTCCAGGCTCTCGCATACCCAGAGTCGTGTCCTGCTTCCCCATAACTATAAACTCAACCCAGGGTGTGTTCATCACTAACAGGAAAGGCTGTCTTTGAGGAATCACCCCCGGTAGACTCAACACATAAATTAAAAAATGCAAATACGGTACCGAGGCTGCTCGTCTTCTGTCGGGTGGGAGAGACATCCAGAGTGAGTTTCACTCCCCTGAAAGGCAGAGGACAGCACGGGGCTGTTTGCCTTGGGCCCGAGAAAGGGAACTCTCTATCCCAAATAAGGAGTTCCCGGGCTCGGCTTCAGGCGGTAGCATCTCGACAGGGGCCTCCGCTGTTTATTTGACTCAGAACTTTATCTGGGGCTCGCAGGACTTCAAAGGCATCCGATCCACTCGGGCCTCATGTGGGGAGCCTCGAGGCCTCACCAGGCTGCCTCGTCTTGGGCTGGAGCCACGGCTCCTGCTGCAAAGGGCCTTAATTTATGAGCACCCTGGAAAAGGACCCAGCTCCCCAATCAATTCACCTGCAGTGGATCGTCAGTGTTCATGTCCACGCAGGCAATGAAGGTGCGCTCGAATCAAAGGGGGAGGGTGTCCTCCTGAGTTCCTGAGAAGGGGGTCTTGTGGGGAGCAGGAGTCACCAGTCACTCAGGCCGGCCCAGGGCAGGGTCAAGGCAGATCCAGGGGTGGGACCTGGAGGGCATTCTGGCCGTGAAATCCGAGTGGCCCACATGGTGGAGGAGATGCTGGCAGAAGCAACCCAGAGCCGCCACGCCTGATCTCAATGGTCTCAAGCCGAGAGGGACAAGAAGAGCCGCAGGCTGGGGGCTGAGTTCTGCCTCAGGTATGGGGGAAAGTTCTTTACTCTGAGTCAGTTTTCTGGTCTGCAAAATGGGGACGTGAAATTAAAAGACGCTTGTTCCTTGGAAGAAAAGCTATGACCAACCTAGACAGCATATTAAAAAACAGAGACATTACTTTGCCAATAAAGGTCCGTCTAGTCAAAGCTATGGTTTTTCCAGTAGTCATGTATGGATGAGAGAGTTGGACTATAAAGAAGGTTGAATGCCGAAGAATTAATGCTTTTGAACTGTGGTGTTGGAGAAGACTCTTGAGAGTCCCTTGGACTGCAAGGAGATCCAACCAGTCCATCCTAAAGGAGATCAGTCCTGAATATTCATTGGAAGGACTGATGCTGAAGCTGAAGCTCCAATACTTTGGCCACCTGATGGGAAGAACCGACTCATTGGAAAAGACCCTGATGCTGGGAAAGATTGAAGGTGGGAGGAGAAGGGGACGACAGAGGATGAAAGGGTTGGATGGCATCACCGACTCAACGGACATGAGTTTGAGCAAGCTCCGAGAGTTGGTGACAGACAGGGAAGCCTGGTGTGCTGCAGCCATGGGGTCACAAAGAGTCGGACACGACTGAGCCACTGAACTGAACTGACTCCCACCTCCCAGTGACACTGTACCGTCTCAACAGGGCAGCAGATGAAGTGGCTGGGAAACAGCGGGCACGCAGTGCGTGTCTGCTGCGCATTCCCCCTTTCTTCAAGGCACTACAGGGGCTCTCCGACGGGGCTGTGTACCGGAGTCACCTGGGAAACACGCTGTGCTACACTCTTCTCCCCCACCTTCCAGTTCATGAGACAGAGGTGTGCATTGCTAGTAAGTTTCCAGACCGCATAGAGGCTGCTGGTCTGGCGGCCCCGCTTTGAGAACCAGTGAGCCACGGTGGGTCTACTGTGGCGGAGAGGCCTGGAAGGAAATAAAAACTGTTCTGGATGGAAAGTTCATCACAGACGCTGACAGAAGCTCTGAGAGCCAACAGTCGCCAAGGGTCTGCAGCAGCCCACCACCTTCACTCAATGCCGAGTTGGTCCCTGACCTCCTGGCTATGCTTTTCAGGGTCCATGGGCTCTTGGCCATCTGTTCCAGCCCAGAGGTTGGCCCCTTCTGCCAAAGGATCCTATCCGCGCAACGGCCTGGTCCCTGCCGCCTCTCCAGCTCCCACCTGGACACGAGCCACCGTGGCCTCCAGCCGCCAAGGTCAGCAGGCTCCATCTAGGTGGCTTTAGGACCCTGGACAGGGGCTCTCTGTCCCTTTCAGAGTTTTCTGCCAAACCACCCTTGGGGTCTAAGAAGGCACCAGGGCCCACAGCGGAGCAGGTGCGGACAACGGCCACCGGGGCCGTAGTGCTTCTGCCCTTGCCTCAGGATCAGTCAGCCTCCCTCCCAAACCCCTTTCCATCCAGAGAGCGGGCTGCCTCCGGGGTATTTTCTGACCCCCGGGTGAGGTAAGGACCTAGTCCCTCTGTGGGGACAGGCGCTGTTCTTTGTGGAGGCTCTGTTTGGCTTCGTCTCTGAGCCAACAAGCAGGCAGGAGCCTCGGAGGCAAACCCAGAATGGCAGCCCCCCACACCCTGCCGAGAGCTGCCAGCCTCCCCAACTTGGGGGGGCTTGCTGCCCACCCCCCAGACAGACTCCTATAGAACAGAAGGTCTTCCTGGTCAAGAGACAGCCTCCCATTTATGTTTTACAGACTTATTTGAAGAAAGAGAAAGGGAGAGAAAAAAATTCTGCCTTAAACGGCAGAAAACAAGTTCACCCGCAAAGCGTTTACGTGGAAGGCTTCCTTGTGTGGTGGGGTGAGTCATCAGCCCCGTCAAAGCGTGCGTGGGATGATATGCTGAGCCCCCGGGCCCCCTCCTCGTCTGGGAGAGAAAAGCAAGCCACAAATGCGCTTCTTTCCTGGCTGTGTGGCGAGCCGGCTGTCACTAGCCCCTTCTGAGGCTGGGGGAGGGCTGTCATGTGGGCGTTGTGGGGTGTCTGATGTCCCCAAGCCCAGAGCTGGGCAGCGTGGGGAGGGGACAGGCTTGGGGTCCCAGGGATGTGGTGCAAACCCCAACCCCCTGCTTCCTGCCCTGGGGCTCAAGCAGGTGTTTCTTTCGGGCCCCCCGGGGCTCTGTACTCTTGACCTTTCGAGTGTGATGCTTAAGAGGGCTCTGCAGAGGTGAGACTATTCTAGGCGCCCCTTACTGTCCCTGGTCCACGGGTGGTGGGCACCCGCATCACCTGTCCTTTCTCTCAGACACTCAACTTCCCGTCTGAATAACGCTGTTTCACTCAGAGATTTAGGTCCTTTCGGGCTTGACCCCTGTCTGAAAGAACTACTACAAAACCATAAAAAGCAATGAGGTAGGTAGACCTGAGCGCGCTGAACGAGCTGGTGTGTGAGACCAACCACGAGACGTGACAGATGCTGAGGGAGCAAGGAACGCCCAGCGTGGGTAATGAAATCCGTGTGGTGCTTTGAAAGGAACTTTGATGACAACCTTCTGAAGGGCTCCACGAAGCTAACAGGATGGCCTTTGGGAAAACGAACTCGAGGGAGCAGAGACTGTGCATTTCACACCTTTCAGAATTTTCCCAAGGACTGAGTACATGGATAGCTGTCACTGGTCTTAGCTGCTAGCAGCAGATATTTGGGGAGGGAGGGAGGGGCTGAAAGGGAAGCCGGCAGGAGGGAACTGTCCCTGATAGGAACCTGGGCGCTGGCGACTCAAGTGAGTACAGCAGTCAAAACCCATGTGACCCAACAGATTTGTGCATTTTGTTATGTTTAAATTACAGCTCCATTTTTTTTTTTTAACTTACAAGTGTTTACAGAGGTCTATGGACAGTAGCACATTTTTTTCCAGTTTTCTCTGTCCTTTTTACTATTCAGAGGAAACCTTAATAAATGCAATTTTAAATGTCCTACCTCAGTACTCCTGTATCCCGTTGTCAGGTGTATAAACTGGTTTGGATCACTTTGGATAACTGTTCGGGAAGCATCCACCAAAAGGGACTCTCTGCCTGCCCAATGGCCTGAGCTCAAAAGGATGTAAACATATGTTCACTTAGAGATGTGTTTATAACGGTTCTGTTCGTAATAGCCCCAACCTGGAAATCTCTGTCCGTAACAGAAAGAACAAATTAATAGTCTGTTCATTTAACAGAACACTATTGAGTGAAGCAAATGCATAAATCACTACTACACAGGATATTACATGCTGCACACACAAATCTTACAAACGTAACTTTGAGCCGAAGGAGCCAGGCATGCAGGCGTTTAGGCCATGTGACTCCATTTACCTGAAGTTCAGGTCCGTTCAGACGAATCCACGCGGCAGAAAGGGAGGAGAGTGGGTCCCTTGGTGGGGGGTGGGGGGGATGCACAGGGCCCAGGGGAGCTCTGTGGGGAGGGGGGTTCCAGGGAGGCGGTCACGTTCTCTGTATCGATCTGGGCGGTTACAAGATCAATTCTATAAGCATCTGTGGCATTTTTAGCCAGGAGTACCTTTTGATCTGTGTACTTTTCTGCATGTATGCTATCCCTTCAATGAAAAGTCTACTTCAAACACAGAGCAAACTGCCCTATGTCGATTCCAAAGAGAACTCTGGTTGAGGAAGGGCCTGATGCTCACTGGGGCTTCCCTTGCCTCCGTGGGCTCAGACAGGGGACTAGGCCACCCACCCACTCCATGCCCAAGGTGGTGCCCCTTTCTGCCAAAAGAAGCAGGCTGGAGACCCACCAACCACCGGTGTTCAACTCTCAGCTCCGCCTGGTTCTGGCTGTGGATGAGCTCCTTGGCCCTCTCCGCTCCCCCTTCCAAATGAACCTGGCTTTGAGAAGACTGGCAGAGAGCGTCCACCAGAGCCCCCAGCGCAGCCCTGGACACTGGGAGGCACCTAGTGACCATTCTCTCCAGTTACCGCAGGAAAGCCCACGGGAGCGGGAGCGCTCCTCCCCAGGGCGCCCTGCCCTCTGCCACTTGTTAGCCTCAATCCCTGAGGCTTCCCGTGTTATTAGTTTCAGGGCCCCTGATGACCCACCAGGGGCCAGGAGCTGCAGCTGCGAGTCGCTGGAGACCGTGGCCTCCCGCAGGCTGTGATGAGCGCAGGTGAAGAGGCAGCCTGGCTGGACTCACCTCGGAGAGGGCCTCTGCTCCCCGGGATCAGCTCTGCCACGGGGGGCACCTCCCGCCAGGCACACCCCAAAGTCTTGGATGGTGATGGGCCCCCTGCCTCATGGCGGGGGAGCCCCCCTTCATGGTTCTCTGTGGAATCCCTCTGATCCCTCTTAGGAAGTCACAAAGCCCTCTTTGACCAAGTGCCAGAAATTAATCTGGACGGAATTCCTGCCTCTTGGACCTGGAGGAAGCCGACCTGTGGCTGGGCCTGTGAAAGGACCGAAGAGGCCATTCCCGGCCATTCTCGGCCTGCTCCCCGCCCCAGCTTCACCTTCCCACTCAGGGGCAGGACGGCCGACACTCACGACCTCTCCAGGCAGCTCGGCAAAGGCTCCCGTGAACAAGCCTCAGAGAGACACGGGCCGCAGCCGACGGGACTGGACATGGATTCCGTCCAGGAGGTCACGGGGGCAGGGGTAGGGGGGAGCTGTCGCTCCCTCTGTCAACTCAGGGTGACCCCCACGGGCTGCGTGGAGAAGGGGTCTGCCCCGGGGGCAGTGACTGATTAGGGACGCCTGCCAGCAGCTCTCTGGGGGTGGGTGACACACGTGAGGTTTGCACGTGCCTTCTTTCTTCGAGAGCCCTGTCTTTTGGAAACTGTCTACACAAAGGGAAAGAGACCTTGATCATTAAAAAAGAATAATTAACACTGATCCAGTGCTTATTCACATGGTATGTGCCATTTCTAAGTTCTTTACTGCTATTAACCCATGTGACTCTCACAGCAACCCAAGAGGCTTGGTCTTAACGTGGTCCCCACTTTATTCAGGAGGAAAAAAAGAGGTCCACGGAGGAAAGCAGCCACTCCAGGGGTCCCACGGCCCATTCGGTGGGGGAGGAGCCAGGATTGGAACCTGGGCAGTCTGGGGCTAGAAATGTTTCTCTTGGGGGCGAATTAGCAACACGTGGAAAGAGTCACCAAAGAAAATACATCCCTGCTCTCTGCCTAGCACCCACTGTTCTGGAAATCTGTCCTGAAAGAGGAGTTCTAAAGAAGCGAAAGCCTGGCTACAGCGGATAGTCATGACTTCACTGTCTGTAACTGAGGAGGATGGGCACAGCCCAAATGCCCAAGAGCAGACCCTGTGGTCAGCTGTGCAGGACCTCCTCACAGATGTGACGGACACGCTGACATGTCTAAGGACCTGGCCACAGCTGCCAAGAGGCTGTGCAAAGGGAGACAGAGCCTGGAAGGGTATTAGGGGGTGAGACCAGGGAGCAAGGCGGTCACTGGCCTCGCTGTGGCTGTAAGGGTGTTCTCACCGCGCTAAAGAGGGCAGCAGCAGTGGGGCAGGGGGCAGGCCGCGTGGAAACAGCAGGAGGGGAGCACGGGTCGCCGCCTTCCCTCCGGACATGTCGAGCCCAGCGCGAATCACCCAAGAGCGCAGGGTCCGGGGGCCAGGAGCGAGGCGTGGGTGGGTGACAGCTGGGAGGCTCCAGTCCGGGGACCTGGGGGACACCGTGTGTCTGGGCAGGTGTGTGAGCGTGACCTTCCGGGGCCAGGCCCAGGGGGTCTGCCATGTCCCAGAAAATCAGCTCTCCCATCAAAAGCAGGGGATTGCCACGTCAGAGGTTAATTCACGCAATCCTCTCGGTGACGGCTGTGAGGCTTAGAGAAAAATGTAAAGCTCTCATGAAACGCCTCTGGAGACAGGATGCCAGGGCCCCTGGCACACGAGGCGTGAGGGCAGGGGCGACGGGGACGCTGCAAAGCCCGCAGGTGTGAGGCGGGAGCTGCCGGTGCGAGTGTGCATCTGTGCGCACACACGTGTGCAGTGGGACCCCGCTCCCAGGTGCTGGAGTCAAACCTGTGTTCGAGCCCCAGACCTGCCACTAAGGGCTGCGGGCCCTTGAGCAAGCGTGTTAACCTCTCGGCCTCGGCCTCTGCATCTCAGAGACGGGGAAACAGGAGGCCGAGGCCCCGTCTCGGGTGGTGGGGGCACCTCAGGGCGCTGAGCGAGGTGCTGGCATCGGCTCGGCACAGGAGGAGCGTGGTGTGGAAGCTGGATCGTGACACCATGAAGAACAGCTGCCCCTGGCGATGGCCTTCGTCCCCTGGGTCCCTTCATCCATGAGACGGAGGAGCTGGGACCACGCAGAACTGCTCCAGCAGGCATAGACAGGGCACTCCCAGCCAGGCAGTGCCCTCCGAGGACAGACTGCTCTCCCCAACCCCGATCTTACAGACACTCCACGGGGGCACCGTGAGGGCGGTGAGCACACGCTGGCTGCTCTGACCAGGGCACGTGTGGTGACGCTCCCACAGCCCTGGCAGGGCAGCCCGTCTGCACACTGACCTGTGAGCGAGGCGCTACTTAGTGATCTCCCCATTTCACAGACGAGAAAACTGAGGCCCCAGTAAACACACCCCACACCCAATGTACTCAAACACGGTCTCCCCGCAGCACACATGCACACACAGGCACAGACCCCAGCTTCTCGACCCACCTACTCTGTCCAGCAGAGGGACAGGCCCTGGACAGGGGTGACCGAGCGGCGCTGGCTGCCTCAGGGACTGGGGAAACTCTGCTCAGGGATGCAGGGGGTGGGCAGCGGCGTGGCTGGGTGGCCGACCAGGGAAGATGGGGGCCTGGACTGGGATTTCCCCAGCATCCCCCAGAGGGAAAATCACCTTGGTTTTCAAGACTTCTGGGCAATGGCCCAGGAACCCCTCTCAGGAAGAGAGAAGGTGTCTTTCAGAGCTGGAGGCACCAGAAGTGCCGGCTGCATGAAGCCGTCCTTCTCGGGGCTCCTTCAGGGCAGCTTAGGGCGTGTCTCCCCGCAGCCAGGTCCTCAGGGCCTGTCCCACACAGCTTGAGCAGCGGGCCTCTCGCCCTGAACCCAGGGACGGGCCCGTCTCCTCCCAGCTTTGTAAACACACCCTGGCCCCTTCCGCCCGAAGCACACCCTGGCTCTATCACACAGACCCAGCCTGGCCCCTCACAGCCTGACATGCAGGGACAGGCCTGTGTCCACAAGCCGTGGCTTCCAAGTGCATCTGAGACAGAAACGAGACCTAATTAACCCAGGACAACTGTTTATGCTTCCACATCCCCAGGGATCAGCCTCGGGGGCCAAACCCCCTAAACTCAGCAGGGCAGGGCCAGCCTCTCCAGGGAGCCCCAAGGACACTGCTCTGCCCAACCCAATCCTGTCCTCCTGCTCTGGGCCCCGGCGCCCCCCTGCACCTCCCTGACCCGCCTGCCCCGGGGCGGGAGCTGGCAGGAACAGCAGAGCTGCCTGCAGAAAGAAAGGGGCAGGGAAGGGGGGGAGCCTGGGACATTGAGGGTCACCCCCTGTCCCCTTCTGGGGGCCTTGGGATCTTGGACAAGTGTGGCTCGGAGTCCCTCACTTGCAAACATCAACAACAATGGACTATTTGGTGAGCCGAGATGACACTCAAAGCCCACTGCCCCTCGGGGGAAACGCTCCCGGTGGGCTGGGTCAGGGTGCGCTGGAGTTCAGAGCTGAGGCCAGAAGAGTAGCAGGACCCCCAGGATGGAGAGAGGCGAGGACGTCACACGGGTGTTGTTCACAGACTCTGCCTGTTGCCACAGCGCAACTGGAGGTCGATTCTAGAGCCGTGGTTCTCAAGCTTTATTGTTTTTCATTATGGTTCCCCTAAGGAGCCTATTAAGACACCTCCATCCCAATCTGCCCTGATCCCACTGAGGTTAAATTCTAGAAAACAAGATTCTGTTCAGTAGACTGAACTACATTTTCTACACACCACTGGAATAACTAGGTATCTTTAAGCCCCAAACACCGATTCTGGCCCCCTTGGAGGCAGTACCACACCTGTGGAGATCGCCCTGGCGGGTCCCAGTACTACTGGGTAAACACTCCATAAAGCTACGGGAACACAGCAGGTTAAGAGGTAGCATTCTTCACAAGCAGAAAGTTTTCCCTATGTTGTCCTGCAGCCACAACACGCACATGCATTGGGTGTAGGGGAAAAAGGACAAATACAACAGTTAGAGAATTTAAAAACTCAAGCTAAGGTTGTGGGATTTTGAATGTCCTTAATTTCGATGTTCTATTGATTTTAAGTTAAAGGTAGAGAAAAGCAAACGAAAGGAAAGAAAAATCCCAAATGGCCCGTGGTAAATACGGAGGAAGGAGTGGCGACATCAGGCAAGAGAACCAGGACACATCCCGAGTTGGGCCGAGAGGCGGAAGCTTGGGATTGGGCGCAGGTGACTCGGGCAGGATGTGGGGCAGCCCCTGGATCCACACTGCAATCTGCGTGTGACTATGCGCAAGTCACTGGACCTCTCTGAGCCCTGACACGTGCTGAATAAGGAACAGCAAAGCGCAGAGACACACTCTGTACCGGCAGGTACTCAGCAACTGCGTCTGACTGAACGAACTCTGGCTGGAAGCTGTGCAAACCGTGAGATGGATCGGCTACAGAGCCAGGATTCAAACCCCGGGTCTCCTGGCTCATTTCACCAGCCAGCAGTACCTCAAAAACACCTTAGGTCTCCTTGCCGTTTTATAAGGAAGGGGAGAGTGCCTCCGTTCCATCTCACCAAAACTGAGGGGCAAAGAGTCACAGGAATGAAACCAGGCTGCTGATGCTGAGAGATCACTGCCACCTGGTGGCAGCATACCTGAATTATTGGGGGGCGGGGGTGTCAAAAGAGAAAGATTACGAGCATTTCATCTGTGCTGTGCTTAGTCGTGTCCGACTCTGTGCGACCCCCTGGTCTGTAGCCCACCAGGCTCCTCTGTCCATGGGATTCTCCAGGCAAGAGTACTGGAGTGGGTTGTCACGCCCTCCTCCAGGGGATCTTCCCAACCCGGGGATCAAACCCAGGTCTCCTGCATTGCAGGCAGATTCTTTACCATCTGAGCCACCAGGTAAGCCCTACACACCCATAAGCCTACAACAAAAAGTGCTTAAACGGTGAGAATACAGGTCACCATCCATCCGCTGCAGAAGGACCGCTCACTGCTGGGCACTTGCTGATTCCTTGACACTTTGACCTGAGTGTGCTTGCTTTTGTTTTTTTGGCATGGACATCTACATACTGCTATATTTAAGAGGGATAACCAGCAAGGACCCAGCAAACAAATAAATAAAACTATGCTATGGAAAAATAATAAATAAAATTTAAGTGATTTAACAACCATCAACAAACCAACCACTGCCAAAATTGAGCAGACATCAGGTCTTGATGAGAACTGCTAGAAGCTCAGGGTTCCCCACTTCGGTACTTGCTCAATCAACTGTCTGAACCCCACATGCAATCCTTGTGCCTGAATTCGTACATTTCGAGCTTGTCAGCTTTAAATCACCCTTCCGGCTGTCACAGTCTCCCGAAGCTCCACTTTCCATGCCTACCATCTTAGTCATCGCTTGTAGCTGCGTAGTATTCACACATGTCACCAGTCCTGCCTTTCAGGAGTTCCCAGAGATTCCAGAAAGCGACTGGAGACAGTGTGGATCAGGGCAAGGCGGCAAGCAGAGTGGAGTCCACTCAAGACCACCTCCTCCTTGACACTGACCTTGCCACCTGTTCAGAGACGTCTCCCCAACCTGTCAGGTGGGCAGTGAGTCTCCATCGTGCTCCGAGAGAAAGCAAGGTGCTCACTCCCTGAGGACTCACGAGGGAAACACGCGAGGGAGGAGGAGCAGAAGAGGAAAGCTCCAGGCAGGTAGCCGCTGCCGTCCCCGGCCGCGGGGTGGCCCCTCCTCGCAGGGACCCCATCACGCCGCCCGTACTCCTCTCTGGTGGCTGGTCTGGCCTTCACCTCCCAGGCCTGCTGGCCGGTCCTGAGGCAGACCCTCCCTGCCTGTCCCGGGGCACCTGGCTGCAGAGATCAGGCCTCAGAGAGGATGTCCCTGCAGAAATCGAGGTCTGAGCAGCAGCTGCTGGCGCCACAAACGGGTGCCTCCCAGGGCCTTCCGCCCACATTCAGGAAGCCCCAGAATGGGCGAGGCCTGGGCATGAACCTAGTCCCGGGCCCTTACCGGCTGCAGGAGCTGGGCTCAGGTCTGGCCTTGCCTTCCCCACGGAGAAAATGGGAGCAATGATAACGAGCAGCCTGACAAGGGTCAAAGAGTCATGATGACGCAGGCGCTTGGTAAACGCCAGTCCCTTCCCTGTGCAGCCCCAGCTTGGAGACTCAGGCTCAGCCTCGGAGACGGCCACCCAGGCACAAGCGAGAGGCCCTGCCGCTGTCGGGCGGGGAGGAGGGGTGGCCGTCTGGGGACCTGGAATGTCAGTTTCCAGGGCTGAGTTTCTGTCCTCTGCCCAGCTGCGACGGGAGCCCCTCCAAAGGCGTGAGAAGAATGCTGAGTGTCCCCTGGTCCTCCCCACACGACACACAGCCTCAAACCCCGCCCAGGGCCAGCCGCTCAGCCCCACCGCGCTACAGCTTACTGCAAAGGTGCCGGCTCGGGATGCAGAGCGGTCATCCTAGCCACACCCTGCTGGCTCTGCAAGGCCTCCTGTGCTTGTTCTAAACTAAAAGGTCAGGAGGTGAGGGACAGGAGGCTGGGTGTGGGTCCTGAGGCACAGAGCAGAATGTGGACTCTCCAGGGCAGCGGGGACACTTCCCACAGATCTGGCCCCTGGGTCTTGAACACGACCAGTCAGGGACTAATTCAGCATTTGTGGTAGAGAGCTGGGGACCATCCCACACGGAGCTAGAACCCGAAAAGCAGGCCAAAGAACCACAGAGCGGAAAGGAAGGGAAGCCTGTGGAAATACAGCTGGACTTCTGCATCTCTGATAAATTTTCCTCTGCTGCCAACTTCGAAAGTCACTTTCAACTTATCACCTGGACTCCCTCAAGTCCTGCCCCCCAGAGCCGCTCAGGTGAGCTCCTGTTCTGAGAGCAAGCGGGTCTACGATCCTTCCAGAAGCCGGCACGCCACAAGGTTCCCAGGCAAAGCCAGGGGCCAACTGGGCAGGGACACAGCTTTGGCATCGCAAGGGGGCAAAGTATCAACCATCCAAGAGGGAGGTAGAGGCTTTCAGACAATGGGGCAAAGCGCCCAGGAGGTGAGAGACCCCTGCTCTCCAGCCTCTGGGTGACCAAGTGGCACCTCAAACGAGCAATGAGCCAGGACTTACCTTCCACTGCAGAGAATGGAACCACTGGTCTCGCAGGTAGCTGTTGGCGGCCTGCAACGAGAACAGGACAACGCGGGTCAGTCACCAGCCTGCAGCATCTCAGGGCATTTTACGGGCCAGCATGAGGTCCTGCACCAGGCTGAACCCCTCGTGTGTAAAACCAAACCAGAAGCGGTCACCTGGTGGACTCATCTGAAATAAGACACAGCTCTTGCCTAGCGCTTATTCTGCTGGGCAGACGCTGGTGGCTGTAAGAGCTTCAACTGCACACGAATCTCAGCATTTTCAGGATCAGAGAAGGGGCCGGGATGAGTGGGGAAGAGGCACGGGGCGAGGGGGTGATGGGGATGAGCTGCCTGGGTGCTCCAGGCGCCAAGCATTTGCCATCCGTGTAATCTGTCCTCCGAGGTGGGCAACGCTCTATTTCACCAAGGGAAAAACTGAGACCCTGAACGCTCACGTCAACTGACCGCATTTAAACCCGCAGCCTGGCTTCCAAGTCTGTGGGTTTAACCACCACACCCCCTGCCAACTGCAGACAGCCACTGTAGAGACCAGGCGGCCTTGGCCTCAGGCAGAACTAGTAGATGTTACACATCCCCGTTCGGGGAGCTCGGCCTTCCAAGACCGACACCACGCCAGCTCCGAGCCTCCGGGCCACTCGGGGTCGGACGGTTCTCACTCCCAATTCCAGCACGTCTGCTGATGACAAGTGCAGTATTCACGGCGGGTCTGCCAGGCGCTGGACGCTAGGCCCTACGCCTGGACGAGCTCATCCTGTCCTTAGGTCAACGCCGGAGAGTGGGCACACCAGCCGTGGTGCAGACAAGGAAACTGAGGCTCAAGAGATTGAACTCATCCCCCAGGGGCTCACAGGCAGCAAGGGAGGGGGGCCAGCGCCTGGACCCAGTGGTCTGACTCACGGTGAAACCGCAGTGTGACGGCATCTCACGTCTGCCGCTGGCCACCCCCGGGGCAGAAATGTAGCGCCCGGCCCCTGCCTGAGCCCCAGCCCACTGTTCTGAGTGGCCACAGCCCTGACGGGCGAGGGACTCTGACAAAGACCAGAGCCTCTCTCCAGGCAGGAATGCCTGCCTTCTCTTCCTGAGACACACACACAGACAGACACACAAATGCACCCACTGTGTGCATCCTGGGGTCACCCTCATTCAAGGGGATTCAGCTCTTACAGATGACCTCCCCTGATCCCCGGTAAGCCACAAATGAAACCCCAGCTGCTCACCCAGGCCAGAGTTTGGGGAAGTCTCTGAGCTGCAGAAAATGAACCAGTTCAGTGGCCCATGGAGCTGGGAATCGGGCTTCTGCGGGCAAGCTTGGAGATGCGTTTGACACCCCAAGCAGCTCCACACCAGCACCTTGAGGCAACGTGAGTGTGTGCTTCTGCTCTGAGTCGGGGGAGTAGGCTGGAGGGCACCCTGCGCAGGACGCAGGACCCTCTGCAGTAGCTGAGTCTCCAGAAGCCCCGGGTTCAAGTCCCCTGAGGACCCAAAGCCTGCGACACCTGACCGGTGCAGGGCAGGCCCAGCAGCCCCCGCGGAGGGCCCGTGGGGGGTCACCTGCTGGTGCTGACCGAGCTGTGCTCTCAGGACAGGTCGTGGACTTCAGGGTGACCAAACGCAGCCCACACTCAGGAAGAGCGGGGCAAGACCCCAACGATGAGAGCGTCCGTGGAGACCCACTGAGCACGGCGCCCCGCGTGTGCTAACAGCAGGGGTCAGGGCAGGACGGCCACGGCCAGCGCCGTGCTGACAAACCTGTAACAGCAGGCGCCCCTGGACGAACAGCCCCGATCGCGGTGGGCGCGGACGTCCACATGGACGCCCCTTGGCCGACTCCAGCCTCCCAGGGCACGTCCCTGAACCAGAGTTAAGGCAGGATCCTGGTGGCTCTCGGGAGCTGGGACAGGCGGGAATGAGCCACTCCAACATGATTCAGACCCACAACCATTTCTCTGCTTTTCAACACACTGAGGTGATCAGGGACAGGGGAGGTGTGGCGTGTCGAACGAGGGGCCTCCAGAGACTGTCCACGTCCCAATCCCCAGGAATGTGTTCAGTTCAGACGCTCAGTCATGTCCCAACTCTTTGCGACCCCATGGCCTGCAGCACGCCAGGTTTCCCTTTCCATCACCAACTCCCAGGGTTTGCTCAAACTCATATCCTTTGAGTCGGTGATGCCATCCAAGCATCTCATCCTCTGTCGTCCCCTTCTCCTCCTGCCCTCAATCTTTCCCAGCATCAGGGTCTTTTCCAATGAGTCAGTTCTTTGCATCAGGTGGCCAAAGTATTTCAGCTTCAGCTTCAACATCAGTCCTTCCAATGAACACCCAGGCCTGATCTCCTTTAGGATGGACTGGTTGGAATGTGTTACCTTGTTGCAAAGGGACTTTGTGGATCAAGTCAAGGACCCTGACCTGGGGAGACTACTCCAGCCCCTCTAGGTGAGTTATGAGGGTCTATATAAGAGGCAAACAGGAGGTCAGAGAGTCAGAGATGTAAACAGAGCTTGGAATGACGTGGCCATGAGCCCAGGGATGCAGGTGGCCTTGAGAAGCTAGAGATGGATTCCTCCCTAGGGCTTCAGATGAACCAGTCCTGCCCACACTTGGGAGTTTAGCCCAGTGAGACACGTGTTGAATTCAGATCCCCAAAATGGTTAAGATACAAATCTGTGCTGGCCTCTTTTTTTTTTTTGTAGAATCTCAGTTCCCTGACCAGGGATCAAACCCGGGCCAAGAGCAGGGAAAGCCAAGTCTTTACCCCCACTTCAGCAGGGAATTCTCAAACCTGTGCTGTGTTAACCACCATAGTCAAGGTACTCTGCCTTTTGGCAGCAGGTGTGACCCCACCACCTGCTCTCTGTACTGCTGGGCCCCTGGGAACCTGCCTGGGGAACCTGAAGGCGCCACGCTGATGAAGGGAGAGGCTCCGGTCAGGGCGAGGCCCCCACCCTGCAAACAAAAGGGTGGGCCAGAAATTTGCTCCAGGAAAGGGGAGGCGACTTCTGTGACACCCTAGCAGTCGCAACCCCCGTCTCGATGCTGGAGACAGGGAGGCCACAGCAAGAGCAGGCCCTCCCGCTCCTTCCTCCGGCTGGTCGAGTTTTGGAGGACAGAGGCCGTGCGGGGACGTCCGGAATCCCAGGGCGGGCATCTCAAGGCGCCGTCCGGGGGAAGGCAGCGCGTTCAGAGTGGACAGAGTCCCCACGCTGCCGCGGGGAGGGCCAAGCCTGGACAACAGCCCCCAGCCCAGACGACCGCCCCCAGCCCCACCACGGGGGACCCAGGGCGCATCTCTGCGTCCTGAGTGAAGCGGGGCCCAGCCTGGGAAAGAGGCCCTGGAAGCAGGCTCTGGCGGGCGCCAGCCTCTCCTGGCGATAAATCTTTCGAATCCTACAAGGGCCTCGTTCCAGGCAAATTCTGCCTAATTTCCTCTTTGAAAGTTGCCAAGTTCCCTCTCATTGTTGTATTGTCTGGAGAGGTGAGAAAAACAGCCAAGGGTGCACGGTGGGTGACCGTTCCCAGGTTCGCCCTCCCCGCCCCACTTCTTAGGGGAAAAAACAGCACGTGCTGTGCCGCCGGAAAAGGTCTCTCTCTCCAGCTTCCAGTAAGGAGGGCACCCGCCCTGTCCTGCCCCAGCTGCCAGCGTTTGGGGTAAACAGTGGCCTGGCCTCCCCTGGGGGGTTTCGGGAACGTCACTGAGATGAGCAGGTCTCGGAAACCGTTCCAGAAAGCAGCAGCACTCTCGAGAAAGTGGGGCTGGCAGGGATGGGGGTGGGGTCCCCTTGCTCCTGGTCTTGCCTGAAACCTTGTTGTCCGAGCAGTGGGCTCTGTCCGCTTTCTCATCAGTGACTGGACAGCCACAGAGGAGGCAGAGATCCCTGGGAGATGATCCGGGTCTTCATCTCTGCTCCGCGACTCCACGGGCCGGCAAGGAGCACCCCCCGCCCCCCTGCCCGGCACCGTTCATGGGCTCATGGAGTTACCCCTCACGATGAAATGCCAGCAGACAGGGCATTAGGAGAAGAAAGATAAATAGGTCCTTTCTGCACCCGGGGACTCTAATAACATGCCATTAGGGAGCTCACACTGAAACACACAAAACATCCACAAGCACGCCAGTCGGACCCAGGCTGAAGGGCTGGCGCCTTTGTCTGCTGACTGGACCTGCAGGCATGTTGCGTGGTGTCTCTGAGAAGGGCAGGAGGACCATCTCCCTGAGAGCGCTTGTCCTTTGCTTTTTAATATTCATTTATTTGGCTGCACCAGGCCTTAGTTACAGCATGCAGGATCTTTTTCTGTTTTTTTTTTTTAGTTTCGGCATGCGGGGTCTTCAGTCCATGGCATGTAGGATCTAGTTCTCGGACCAGGGATGGAAGCCGGTCCCCCTGCCTAGGGGGCCTGGAGTCTTAGCCACTGGACCACCAGGGAAGTCCCCTGCAAGCATTCCTGAACCTTCCCTGAACTCAGGTCAGTTCCCAGGGGGTCTGAGTGAGGCACCAGCTCAAATTCTCACAAAGCAGCTACGTAAGGATGAGGGGTAGGGAGCGGAGAGGGAAAAAAACGGAGAGCAGAGGAGAGACTTAGGTCAGGACGCACAGAGAAGGGGCCGGGGGGAGAGGCAGGCCTGGAGAAAGACCCCAGGGGGGAAGCAGAGAGTGAGGTGCATCAAGGGACCCCCAGACACCGCCCTGCCGCAGGATGGACCCCTACGCGGGAAGGCAGGGGCGCTGGGGGCCCGCAGGCCACCTGCTCTGAGGCTGTTCCTGCGGGGGCAGCAGGGGTCAGGGTGAGAAGTCCTGGGGTCTCAGCCCCGTGTGCGGATGGGAGCCGTTTGCAGGACTGAGCCACCCGGACATGGCACCCGGACATCCTGAGCACCCAGAGCGAGGCCGGAGGACACAGGAGCCGCCCTCTTGATTCATTACCTTGGACTTAAGCGCAGACGACCCTGTGCGTCTGGCGGCCGCTATGGGGCCAGCACGGCTCAGGGCGGCACCCGGGTGCAGCGTGGCCTTGACCCCCGGCGCCCCTCGCTGCCGCACTCGGCCCCCATCCCCCACCCCCGCCAGGACGTGGGGACTGCCATCACATCCCTGCTCTGGGCCCGTCCTGTGACTCTGGACAAGCCGCCCAGCAGGGGATCCCGCCGACCAGCAGGAGAGCCAGCGCCCGGCCCACCACCTCAGGGGCCACCCCATCACCACGCGGGCCTGCAGACTGCAGCCCAGCCTCGAGACTGCTTATACAGCTAGGTGGCCGCTCGCTGCCCGTGAACCACAGGAGGGCGAGGAAGAGGGGATGACGGGGGCGGGGGTAGGGAAGCAAGCTGGGAGGGACCCTGGGGACGGCGGGGCTGCACCCACCTGGCCGCCGCCAGCCAGGCCCCAGGAGCGCAGATGGGAGGCCCCCACGGGATCAAAGGGACACTCGGGCAATGCCCTGCCCCTCTGTCTGAGGGTCCCTCCGTGGAGGATGCTGCCCGCTCTAGCCCCAGAGCACTGGGAGATGCCCCTGCCAGGGACAGGGCAATTACAAGGCTTCCCTCGGGCCTGCCTGCCTGCCTGGGGGTCTCACGGATGCCCCGTCTGCTCGGCCAGCAGACCAGTCCCTCGACTGCCCCCCACCTCTCGGGAGCTCTCGGCTGCTGCCTGCGGCCCTCAGGACAGCACTGTGGCTCCCTCGCTCGACTGACATGACCCGTGGGGCCTGGCTGCCTGCAACCCGACAATTCTGGGCTCATATTTAGGGCCTGCACCACCACCCCCTCCTGTCTGCGGCAGGGACCCCCCACACCCACACTCTCAGTGGGCTCTCAGTCCCTTGGGTTTCCAACAGGGACTCAAGTCAGGACTGCTCGTCCAGAGGGAATGGACTCTCATCTCCTGGAGGACAATTTCCCTTTGCCTGTCTTTCAGGAACGTTTTCTTTCTAATACTCTCACACCCCCTCCTCCCTCTGCCCACAGTGGGCATCCCATCCTGGCACACTCCGACTCACCCTTCTACCCCCAGCTCTAGCGTCACCACCCACAGGGAGCCTTCCCTGGGACCTCCAGGGTGACAGCGAGTCCCCCAGCCCTCGGGGACAGGCCTCGATTTCAGCTGCTACCTCTGGGGGGTTTGTTTGTGGCTTTGTCTCCCCGGGGGCCTGACTCACCTCCCCACCCCCCGCCCACACAGAGGACAGCAGGCTCGGGGCTCTGTGATTCCAAGGGGATCTTCTCAGCCCCCTCCCTCTCCGCTTGCTATGGACTCCCGAGTATTGCCCTCCTCGCCCCCAGACTCCCATCACTGCTCCCCCCAGCGCAAAGGGGCCAGAGCTGACCACTCCCTTCACAGAAGGTGCAACCATCACAGAGGGGCAGGAAGGATAGAAAGGAAAGCGCTGCTGGCTGGAAGTCAGGAGGGAAAAGGGGAGGGCAGCTATGAGAAAACCTGCAGGGTGTGAGAGATTTAGGAAGAAAGCAGACAGGCAGTGTCCTCTGAGGGATGGCGGGAAAGGCTGGAGTCTTCCTGAAGGATCATGAGCTGTTATGCTCAGCTTCTGGCGCTCGACATTCCTCAGAGGCCAAACTGTGTGCCTCTCGGCTCCAGCATTGTTGAATAATCTGGTGGCCACTTTTGGAACAAGTTTTAGGGAGCATCTCTGTGGGCTCAGAGCAGTCTCCCAGGAGAGACACAGTTAGAAAGAAAACGTTCCTGAAAGACAGGCAAAGGGAAATTGTCCTCCAGGAGATGAGAGTCCATTCCCTCTGGACGAGCAGTCCTGACTTGAGTCCCTGTTGGAAACCCAAGGGAAAGCGACACTGGTAGGCCATTGAAAGCCGACAGGAGGGGGCTGAGAAAACCCCCCTCGAGTCACGGGGGCAGGGACCCCCTGAAATGACAGAGCGTGCCTCGTGTATGGACTGCAGCAGCCGTGTCATTAGTTTTGCCTCAGTTCCTTCCTTGGTGGACCCGCCTCTCCCCACCCACGAGGTCCTGGCAGGGCTGTCAGAGTACACGGCTGCCTGTGCTAAAGGTGGGCGTGCAACGCAGGGCAGGTGTCCCCCCGGGGGGTGAATCAGATTACAGCCAGCCAATCAGAATCTTCCAGGGGACTTGATAGGAAAATACTGAAAGGAAAGTGGGCTCTCACATTTTTTAAGGATTACAGACTCCAAGAATGCAGCCCGAGGCTGCCAGATGTCCGTCTTTCCCATCACGTGGGGAGCCTCTGCCTGACAGCGAAGCCAGCACACAGAAGCAAAGCCAGGAGATGGAGAGATCAGACGTTCATGAGCGCCTCTGACTCCTGGGTCCAGCTGTGCCTGAAGTCCACTCTCAGACTGCCCAGGCACAGCATCAAATTCTCTTCCTGCTTCAGATCACTCGAACAACATCTGCATCATTTCCAACCAACAGCCCCTGACCAATACACACAAAACGTGCATTGTTTCCCAAGGAGAGGGCTCCTACTTCCATCAGGGCCTCAACAGGAAAAGATTAATGAAAAGTGAGAAACCTCCTCACTCACGGTACAACAGAAAGTAGCACATCTGTCGCTTACTTGGTTTTTATAGCCTTATAAAGCCTGTGTCTCTGTGCCTCGGTTTCCTCATCTGTAAAATGGGAGACCAGAAAACCGGAGAAACCAAAACACAGCGTGGGAAGCTCCTCAGTGGGGACACGTGTGCAGCGGAGCCCAGTCTGTGCACACTCCCTCTTCTGCTCCCTCAGTGAGCCCCGATTTACACCTTTCCTGTACTCGGAGGGAAAAAAACCACTGCAAGTCAAACAGGCTTTCCTCTGGATAGCTGCCGTCTCCGAGGGGGAGGAGGAGGGTGCTGAGCAGGGACGGAGCCAAAAGTGCATGTTCATGTTTACGCGCCCTACCTGCAGCAGGACAGTTCCCCCAGGAATTGTGAGCTGTAAACAGTACTTCGGGGCGTTCTCCCAGGACAGCAGCTGAACGTCTTCAATGGCGCTGTAGGAGACTGAATTTTCCATGTACCCAGTTGGCTGCAGCAAAAAAAGAACAGAAAGACATACGTTGGTTATGAGATCAGGCACAATAACTGCCTTGGAAAGCATTCTCGCTTTAGCAATGAGCACGCTGAGCTGGTACAGACGCCTGGCAACTTTGGAGACTGAAGGAGTTCGTCTTTCCTGGCCGGCGGCATTCAGCTGGAGGGGAGGGGCCGTGGCGGACACCCACCCATGTGTTTTGGGAGGTGTGCGAGGCCTGGGCACTGCTCCTCCCAGTGTCTGCGGGGCCCAGCGTGGCCGGAGCCGGGACCGCTCCACCTTTCACCGTGTCCCAGCCACCACCCTCCCCCGCCCAGGAAGCGGTCACAGCCCCCTGCCCTCCGGACTCCCCTCCTGTCTCCCGCTGCAGACACATGTTCCCACTTGGCACTCAGGGCCGCGTTCTGAGTCAGCAAACTCGATCCCTCCACGCCCCTGCTTGCATCTGTCAGGGGCTCCAGGTGACCCGACCACGAACTCCACCCCCGGGCCCCCTGCGTCTGACCTCGTGCCCGCCCCAGCCCCACCCCACTTCTCTCTGCACGCCAACACTGGTCTGCGGACGGCACTCGGCCTGCCCCGTGTCCCCAAAAGGGGGAGACTGGTGAGGGTTATCACTGCTCAGTGCCACGGTGAGGGTGGGGCGAGCGAAATTCACAGTCGCTCACGGCTGAGTGAGCTCCTCTGTCACGGAGAGGAGGTGCCAGGCACCCAGAGGCCGCGTCCTTGGCACTCGGGGCCCGGGAAGCCAGACTTCAGCAGCGTCGGAGGCGAGCGTGGCCCAGCTGGGAAGGGGGACAGCTAACACCCCCCACCGTCTGACACAGGCCGAGCCTCCCTGAGCACGCGGCAGGAGCAAGCACCTTTGACTCTTATGACCGTGCCCAGAGCAGGGGGCGGGCTGTCCCCGCTGCACAGGTGAGGATGCCGCGGCTCGGGACCTGACTGGCCCAGGGCCGCCTGGCTGCTGGCTCAGGGATCTCCAACCTGATCAGTTAAGCTCTGACACAAGCAATGTGAAGTCTGGGGCCCAGCAAGCGAATTTCACCCGCAGGACTGGGGACCTCCGTGAGGCTTTTTCTTTAATTAAATTTTTTAATTGAAGTATAATTGCTTTATAGTATTGTGTTGGTTTCTGCCCACCAAGTTGTTTATTTTCAATTCCTATCGGCCAAAGCTGAGATATGGTGGTGATGGTGGTTTAGGAGCAGAAAAGGGTTGAAGGCTTAAGCTGCCTCAAATTTCCCTGATACGATCGGCTCCCACGCTCAGGTAGTCAGAGGGACTGATGGATCAATTCATTCATTCACTCACTCACTCCGTCAGTCACCTAACAGACACTTAACTGAGCACCTGTTAGCTTCCCGGCCCCGCGGGCTGGCTGTTGTGGGATCTAGCAGTGAACGAGACAGCAGCCCGGCGGGGCACAGAGACAACAGACAGACAGACACAAACACCCAGCGATGGGAGAGTGGCGAGTGCTGCACCGGAAACCAGGACCGCCGGCGTGTCGGGAGTGGGAGAGCCGGGGCACCCAGGAACGAGGGAGGGAAAGCGCATCTTGGCCCGGCCACGGCCAGTGCAAAGGGCCGGGGGCATTCACGCGGGGCGGAGTGAGGCAGGGCAGGTGAGAAAGGCTGTGGAGAGGCGGGCAGGCTGCATCTGGAGGCACAGGAAGGCCCGGCGGGGTTCCGGGAACGGGTGCCCATGGGCGGGAGGGGCAGGGCTGCGGGGTGCTCTCCCAGCGTCCCTGGACTCTGCTGCATGGACCGAGTGGGCGGAAGCAGGAACAGCCTGGAGCCACCTCCTTGGGGCCAGATGAGCCAAGAGGCCGCTGAGACTGAGGTGGGAGTGGGGAGCCAAGTTCACCCGGCCCTTCTCTCCGGCCCATGGCCCACCCCTTGGCACCAACCCAGGCAGCCTCAGTGTCCAGCCAAGACGGTTTGCCAATGCATCCCAAAGGCAACCACGTGGGTTCCCCGTGGCCCCTCTGCCCTGCTCCACAGCCCTGCACCGTCACGTTCTCAATATTCTGCATAAATGACTCAGCCCTGACCGCACGTCCTGTCCTGAGAAGCCCAGCGGCACCAGGGGCCTCGGGGATTCATGTGAACAGGCTTGTTGTGCTTCCCGCTGACTGTCTCTGTGCTGGCGTTTTCAGCACAATGCGAGTGGGAGCGTTCACCTGCCCTGTTTCACATGTCTGATGTTTAGGAGGTGATGGGTATACCTCCTTAACAAATGCAGGAAGATTTTCCTAAGTAAAAAAATGCCCATCCACACATAACATACATGGGAAGAGGTTGTGGTTACTAGTTTTACATATTAAATTAAAATTTAAAATAAATTAAAGAACTCTCCTTTAGAAAGCAATGGCGCCTGGATGCCTGGATGTGCTGAAGGTCTTTCTTTCCTTGACAGCCCACAGCCACATCTCTGCCTTTTCCTGGTCTGGCTGGTTCCTAAACCTCAGCCCATGGTCCCCTTGATGCACAGAGAAGCCAGAGAACGTGGGCTAGGACGCAGTCACTTTGGCATCTAGAAAATCACTGGGCCAACCCAGCGACGGATACAGAAACCCATTAGAAAATCCCACAGCAGTAGGGTGTGAGCACACGGGGTGGATCTGATTATCAAGCGAACGGCCAGTTTGGAATCGCACCTTGGGCACGTGAGCAGACAGCCTGGACGCTTCTATTTCCCACCACGGCTTCCTAGAGACTGAGACGTGGAGAGGCCCCGCGCTGCCTGGCGCCCACCCCCACACCAAGCCCGTGGGAACACGCTCCAGATGACCACGACAGGTGGGACTTAGTATGATGGGGGGACAGCTGACCACCTGTGCCTGCTTTTTTCATGACCCGGCTGCAGCTGTCTCAAGGTGGCCTTGATTAGAAGTTTCAGCACAAGCATTTTTGGGAAACATTGGATATAAATAAACACATACTGTTTTTTTTTTTTTTAAAAAAAAGCAGATGTATTGCTGTTTGAAGTAGTACTGGCAAAAAGCAAAACTTGGAGAATTACTGAGTTCTGTGTTTGAGCCACTTACTTGTGGGTCTCTGTGTAAGTTACTGCACCTCTCTTGATACCATTTCTGCCAATGGTAAAATGAGAATTTATTAGGTAAAATAGAATTTAAAGGGGATACAATCTGTTAAAGGCTCAGCACAGCATCTGGAACACACTGAAAAACTCAATAAAAATAAACTATTGTGAGAAACACTAAACTTTTTTTGTCTCCAGGATCCTCCTCCCCTAAAGCCATAATTCTAGTCTAATTGTGAGAAAAAACATCAGACAAACCCCAACCGAGTGACAGTCCTCAGAACACCTGAGCGGTGCTCACCAAATACAAGGTAAGTCTGAGCATCTGTCCCCTCCACGTCTATGCAGACATGATGACTAAATGGACTGGGGGCCCATATGAGATGCTGGGGCAAAAAAACAACATTAGGGGAAAACTAAGGAAACCAAAGTGTGAACTTCAATAACAGCACATCAATATGAGTTCATTAGCTGTGACAAACGTCTCATGCTTTTGTAAGATGTTAACAATTGGGGGGGCGGTGGTGGAGAATTTTCCTGGTGGCCCAGTGGTTGAGACTCTGCACTCCCAAGGCAGGGGGCGTAGGTTTGATCCCTGGTCAGGGAACTGAAACTCTGCATGTCCCACAGCAAGGTCAATCCCGCCCCCCGCAGACGAAAACACAATCGGGGAAAAGGGGTGTGGGGTATATGGGAACTCTCTGTGTGTCCCTGCAGCTTTCCTTTGCATCTCAAACTGTCCTGACATAAAAGGCTCACTAAGAAAAGCGCACCGCTGCTGCCGCCAACACTTGTCAGCATTGTGGATAGACCCTGCACGGGAGCCTGAGGTCTGTGAGGGGAACGGGCAGGCCTGGACTGGAAGCTCCCGCCCTTCTCTGGATGCTGGTGTGAGGCTGCGCAGACCGAGGACCTCCTTCATCCCGGGTACTTTCACACTGCCGGGACGATTTTACAGAGGACTGATAATTCCCTGGTAATCTGAACACGACGATCAGGGCTATGGCGGAGGAGATTCCTGCATGGGGTAGAGGCTGAGTTACCTAGAAAGGAAAAATTAAATTCTCTGCTTGAGGGGCGTGAAGAAAACCTGCTCTAAGAGGTGTTCTTAAGAGAACATCAAGCAGATTACGAGTTATCATACCGTGCGGCTCCATTTGTATGACATCCTGGAATACACAAGAACTACAGCGACGGCTCAGACCAGTGGTGGCCAGCAGGGGGGCGAGGGGACTGGTTACCGAGGGGCACGGAGGAGGGGGGCGGGGGCACCTCTCGGGGCAATGGAAACAGTCTGTCTCAACGATGGTGGCGTTACCTGACCGCACACACTCGTCAAAGTAAACAGATGCGCACGCGCAAACAGTGGAGTTCACCAAATGTAAATTACAACTCAAACCCGACTAAGAGGCAACGCACGAACGTCCAAGGTAATTTGGGAGATGATGAATAGGACGAAATCTCTCAGAATCGTTACCAAGACCGCTCACGAGCACTTTGGTAGACCACCTGTGTTACTTTTTAACACCTCACTTTTTGAAGGTCCATATAGTTCTGTAACTTGCCTTTTCCCACACAATGCTGCAGCATATGCCCACCCCATCTTCAGAGCTACCATTTTAGGAGCTGGTAAGTATTCCACCCCGCGCGTCTCATCGCCACACCGCGCCCCCCCACCAGACAGCGCGGTGGTCCCGCTCCGTGCTAACATACACAGCGCCACAATGGGCGTCCCTGTGAAGCACGCTTTTCTGCCCCGTGTTTAGGATTAGAATTTAGAATCCTTAGGCCAGATTCCCAGAAATGGAATTACTGGGACAAAGGGTAAGAGCATATTTTATGTTGCTGCCAAACTGCTCTCATTAAGGAGAAATTAAGGAGAGCTGGGGGGCCCTGGCTAAGACCGGGGGCCCTCACCCTGGGCCACCAGCTTGACTGGGTCCTGTGGGCCGCTGCTCCGGCCCCACCTGGCCTCTGCGGGCCTGCAGTGTAACCGCAGGGAAAGCGTGCTGGTGGCTCAGAAGTCTGCCGGGGGTCCTTCTGTGGGGTGGGGCGGGGTGGGGTTGGGGGGGAGGTCCTTCCGCAAGCAGGGTCCTCGCTCCTGGGGAAGCTGGGGGACAAGTCGGGGTGCCTCTGTCCTTTTGCTTTCAGAGACTGATGAGGGGCCAGGTGGGGGCCCTGGTGTAGACAGACCGGGAAGAGACCATGGCCACCATCCCCCCGCCGACACCGCCCCCCCCCCCCCCCCCCCCCCCCGCCGACGCCGCCCCCGCTCCAGCTTTTGCTTCTGAGATGAGCTTCTTCCCTGATCATGTAGCACCTGGACCTGCTGGAGGCAGCAGGCCCTGGAGAGACATCATCAAGGTCCCCAGGGACCCCCAAAGGCCTTCAAAGCTGACATTCCAAACCCTGTGCCTTCTCGGGTTTCCCGTGAGGCAGGGAGCAGGGTGACCACAGCCGCCCTCCCCCCTCTCCCAACAGCCTCTGACCTCGGGCCCCTAATGCTGGCAGGATGTCTCCAGGCTCCGCCCCGCCTCCGCCTTTCTGGGGAACCCCTCCCTCCTGCCCAGGGCTGCCTGCCTGCTGGTTTCCATGGGGATTTCTGTAGAGGCGAGTGAGAATCATGACTTCCGCAGGCCCCAAAGATGAGGCTCCGGGCTGATTCAAGACACAAGAAGGAAAAGGGCCTCTAGCACAAACATTCTCCAAGGCCCTGCATCACCATGGATTGCTCCAAAAAGGTGGATCAGAGAGGAGCACTCTGGCGTGCAGGAGGTCACTGGCCGGCTCCAGATGACCAACGCCAAGCAGGCCTTCATCAGTTACGGATGTTTGGTCTGGGGTCTTCCCCAGGAGCTCTGGGCTGCCTGCCCCGGGCCTGCCCACCTCGCCCTGTCCCATCAACCACCCCCGCAGTAGCCCAGGCCTCCCTGGGGGCCAGGAAGGGTCGCCCAGGGGGCTGTGGGATCTGCGGGACAGAAGGAAGAGCCACCGGCCTGCCGGTCCCTGCTGCACAGACCTCGACAGAGCAGAGGCCGGGCCGAGAGGGCAGGCCCAGAGTCCGGGGCCGGCCAGGGCTGCTCTCCATGGACTGCGCTCCACAGAGAGTCAGGAGGCCCTTTCAGGCTCATTAATCACGAGTCCAGCCATGGCAGCTGCCCCCTTTTATGGCCAAACGGCTCAAGAAGTTTAATAATAGAGCTGAGGGCTGATACTTCCACGTTCAGACCCTTCCAGCCCCGGCCACCAGCGTGGGCATGGGAAGCCAGATGGAAATCGGGGCCCTGGGGGTGCCGTGCCACCCTGGGGCGTCTTTGATAGGAGCAGCCAGTGAGGCTCTCGAGGGCCAAACTCAACATCAGCACACGGCCAACCAGCAGGTGGGCAAACGTCCCAAGGATCACAGACGCCCCAGGGGCCTCCTCACTGACTCTTCACGAGGCCCCTGGGAACCGGGAGTGGCTGGCGCCCCCATCCACTAGAGGGGGGCCTGCGGCAGCCATGGCCGCTCAGCACAAAGGCCACGTCGCTGACTCAGAGGCCAGGTCTGGCCCACGGTGCCACGTCCCCTGCCTGTTCCGTGAGGCGATGGCCCAGGAGCCCCAAGGTGACCAGAGGGTGCCTCTCGATGAAGGCACCTCTCGATGAGGGCAGTGGGGGAGGGGTGTGTGTCACGGGTACACACAGCTAATGACAGAACGGGGTGATAAGTGCCCCGGTGCAGACGTGAGGTACAAAGGGCAGGCCCGGGGGGAGGAACGCTCTGCAACACTGGGGAAGGCTTCCCAGAGGCGACCTTCGAGCGGGTGGGCAGGGCAGCGCCAGGCACTCCTGGCAGAGCGAAGGGAGGGTCTGCGGGCCCACAGTGTGCAGACCCCGGTCTCAGGACAGGGCTGGAGGACAAGGACTCCCAGGGAGGCCTGGGACAGGACCCCGAGCGGGGCTCAGCCTTGACTGCCCAACCCTCTAATTTCTGACATTCCCCCTCTCTCCCCACCCCCTTTTTTTAAATGAAGGCAGACCATATAAACAGCAAAGCGCGAAGAGCACAAATATTTGACTGCATTTACTTCTGCATAAGCCTAGGTCAAGCCTGCCCAGGTCAAGACAGGGACTGTCTGTGACACCCCACGAGGCGGGCCCCCTCGAGCCCCATCCCAGGAGGACTGCCCGGCAGTGTCTGCCCTTCTCGATCTGTCACGAGAGGTGGGTCCCTGGGCTCCCAGAGCTGGAAGCGCACAGCCCATGCGCCCGTGTTCTCTTGCTTGGCATCCTGTCCGTGCACATGTGTGCCCGCAGCTGCTGCCATCGCAGGGCCATCTTCCTCTCTGCGCACCCCCGCTGTCTGCAGACCCTTGTCTGTTTCCAGTTTGCGGCTGCCGTGTCGGAAGCCGCTGGGAACATTTCTGCACTTATGGCGGGGGGGGGGTGCAAGGGAAAAAGAGCTCCCACTTGGGGAAATACCCAGGAGTGGGGTTGCTCCTGGGCCACTGAGTAAACTGCTTTAAGTCCAAGAACATCGGTGTGTGGGGAGTTCCCGGGAGGTCTGCTGTAAACACAAGCTCATCTGTAAGGGCCGCTCTTCTCAGGTACCCACGCCTTAAGGAGAGCATAATTTCTGAGTCTCGGGGGTGGGATCAGGTGGGGATGGAGCTCCGTTTTCTCAGGAGTCTTTCGCCCAGGCCTCTGAGACCCGCGGGAGGCAGCACCCTCCTCCAAGCTGGACTCAGAGCCGCCGAGGATGTGGCCGGGCTGCCGAGAAACTTTCTCTGTGGCTCACATGGCAGAAACAGACGTCCCCTTCAGGCCCGGTCTCCTTGCTGAGCTCCCACGGACGCTGCTGCAGGAGGGAAGGGCGTGACGCTCAAGAATGGAGTGAGCGCCGAGTTAAAACTAAGGCTTTGGGGTTAACGTGAGTGTTAATTTAGCTTCCAGATCAGAGGCCGCTGTCACGCAGGCCTTGATCCGCTTGCTGTCTCGGATGGAAGGATGTCGGCAGGGACCGGAGGGCACGCGGCCATGTCCTCGCAGACGTGCTAGATGATGGTGCGACTGGGCCAGGGGAGAGCTGCGGCCTCTGACAGCCTGGAAGCAGGGTCACCTGGCTCTAGGGTCCTCCAGGCTGCGCCCCCTCCACCCCGGTGCACTGTCGTCAGCTGTCTGTGGGCGGTGTGCTCCTGAGGACAGGGACCCTGCCACTTCTGCCTGCGTCCGCAGTAACTGTCCTGGTCAAGGGCCGTCTGCGTGTCCGTACAGGTCGTCTTCCCACTGACTCCTTAGAAGGACCCACAAGATGGGCGTGACTGTGATCCCATGTTACAGCTAAGAAAACTGAGGCCCAGAAAAGAGAAATAACTCTTCCTAAGCCACGCTGCCAGGCTTCCCAGGTGGCGCTAGTGGTATAAAGAACCCGCCTGCCAATGCAGGAGACATAAGAGGCCCAGGTTCGATCCCTGAATCGGGAAGATCCCCTGGAGGAGGGCGTGGCAATCCACCCCAGTATTCTTGCCTGGACAGAGGAGCCTGGTGGGCTACAGTCCATGGGGTCGCAGAGAGTCGGACACGGCTGAAGCGACTTAGCACACACGCAAGCCAGGTGCCAGTTACCGGTGCAGCCAGGACTGGCACTCCAGCCCTTCCATCTAAACCAAAGGTGGGGAAACATTTTCTGCAAAGGGCCAGCCAGTAAATTCTTCAGGCTTTGTGAGTCACGTGGCCTCTGTCCTAACAGCTCAACAGTGCTGAGGTGTGAAGGCAGCCACAGAGAGCAGACAAGTGACCGTGCCCACATTCCAACAAAACTTTGTTAACAAAGTCGGGCAGGGGACAGGGGCAGGTGTGGCCTTGGCGCTGTTTCTGACTTAAACCACTCAAGAGGAGTATAAACAGGTGATGGACACATGGACGGGAGAAAATGAGTGGACCGTTCTCGCTCCTCTCTTTCTCGGGTGATGTCAGCACAGGACCTTTACACGTGGAAATCGTCTTTCACTTACATTTTGTCCTCAAATGGAATTCCAGGCCCAGAGTTCACTCCACTCTTGGCCTAAGAGAGAGAAGGAGCTGGGCTCCTTTGTACGTGACGGTGCAAAGGCCTTTGCAAGCATCAGTCGATCAACACACTGAGGTGTGCGGCCCCGTTCCTTGCATTTTACGGATGGGCCTGCGAGGTGCCGGGAGGCAAAGTCAGCTGCAGGGGAGCAGTGGGGCCCGGACTGGGGTCCCAGCTCATCTAATCCCCGGAATCGCTGCTCCGCCCTGTGATGCTGGTAACAAAGACGCCCCTGGAACAGCCGCCCGCTTGCCGAAAAGGGAAGAGAGGACAGAGAGGAAGGAAGAGGCCCCTGGGGACGCAAGGCATGAGGTGCCACTAGGTTTCCTGTTCTGCACACCAGCTCTGACACTACACAGGCCGGCCTGGGGGCCTACTCAGGATCTGCTGAAGTCACCGGAGCTGTGCCCGTCAGCACAAGGCACAAGTGGCCTAAGGAAAAGCTCTGATTAGACGTGCAAACGGAGCAAAGAGAAAACGTGTGGCTGGTGCTGGCCCCCAACACACAGAAAGGTCAGAAAGGCGGCCGATGACACCCTCAGGGGCAGGGGGGCGGGGGTGGCCCGTGGGTACAAGCCGGGCCCAGGCCGGGCACGGGAGGGCCTGGTGCAGTTCTTCTGTCGGTTGTCATTTCCAGAGGGTGCTGCCCGGTGCTAGTTGCAGCAAGGCGGATGTGGCCCTGTCTGTTCAGGGCTGCGAGGCTGGCCTTGCGCGTGCCGCTCAGGAGGGTGCGTGTGCTTTTGGGGTCCCCGGGAGGGGGGCTGCACCAGGGGCATGCCCGGCAGCTACCCTGGCCCCGGACGTTTCTCAGCTACTGCCATCGACAACGCTCTGTGAGACACAGAATCTGGGAGTGTGAGCTGATCTGGGACAAGAACTTGCAAAGGTGAGCAGGTCTTTTCTTGCAAAGAAAGAGACGAGAGACCCTACAGACTGGGGGCTGCGGGGGTTCCGTACTTGTCGGGACAAGTGCGGCTCTGAAGTTTCCACAGTTCAAGGATTCTTTTCTCTCCCCTGGAATCCCAGCATGTGGCTGGCTCTCTCAAGGACTGAACGCCGGTGCTGTGTGCCAGCAGCCTCACCATGACCGAGGAACACTGATGGTGACCCAGCATCAGCTACCACAGCTCAGGGTAGAATAATCAACATTCTAGGCAGATACCCGGACAAATTCATTACACCTTCATGCTTCTGAAACCAGATTAAAACCACCAAAGGATTGCTACACACCTACCAGAATGGCTTTTTTAAAAAAAGACGCTATCAGCGCCTCACACACACCATGGCCCCAATCAAACTAAAACCAAAACCCAGAAAATGAACAAGTGTTGGTGAGGATATGAAGAAATTGGAACTCTTGGGCACGGCTGGTAGGAACAGAAAATGCTGCAGCTGCTGTGGAAAACAGTTGGCGGTTTCTCAAAAAATGAAACACAGAACCACCGTACGATTCAGCAATTCCACTTCTGGTATATACCCCAAACAACTGGAAAGTAGTTACTCCAACAGGGAACAGATATTTGTACACCAGATCCACAGGGAACTGTATTCAATATCCTGTGATAAACATAATGGAAAAGAGTATGACAAAGAACATGTGTGTGTGTGTGTGTGTATAAAACTGAGTCACTTCACTGTACTGCAGAAATTAATACAGCATTGTAAATCAACTATACTTCAATCAATTTTAAAAAACAGATTTTGAAAATTCCAAAAAGCAAACAAAAAAACAAACAAAAAAAGGACGGAAATTCGCACACACGCTACAATGTGTATGAACCTTGAGGACATTATGCCAAGTGAAATAAGACAGTCACAAAAAAGACAAGTATTGTATGATGCCACTTCCATGAGGAACCTAGAGTGGTCGGATTCGCAGAGACAGGGAGTAGAAAGACCCCCAGTGGCTGGGGGTGGGAGTTGCTGCTGAATGGGTATGGACTTTCAGTTCTGCAAGATATAGAGTTCTGGAGAAGGATGGTGGCGATGGGGGCCTGACAGCGTGACTGGACGGATGCCACAGAACTGTATGGCTAAAGTGGTCAATTCTACATCATGCATATTTTACCACCACAACAAAAAACACTGGGGCAAACAGAATCGTCAGTGACAGCGGGACGAGGGAGGCCAGCACTGCCGGCGCGAGCAGGAGCAGGTCCCAGCCCTTTGGAAAGTAGCTGGCAGCGTTTGCGAAAGCCGACTCTCCTCTACCTTCTGCACTCCGGGACCGCCACTCCCAGCTCTGCCCAGCCGGACTGCCCCAGGGTCACAGCAGCACCTCACAGGCACCCATCGACAGCGAGCAGCGCAATGAAGGCGTATTCACCCCGTGCAAAGCGACACAGCCGTGAGCACGGAAGACCACACGTCTGTGCAGCAGGGTGATGAGCTTCACCAACACAAGAGGATGCACCGCGAGAGTTTACACAAGGTCCAGACACTGGCCAAAGACAGGGCAGCAGTCACCTCTGGGGGAGGGGGGTAGCTGGAAGGGGGCCGAGGAGCGTCTCGGGAGTGCTCATCCTCTTGGCCTGAGCCGGGGCAGAGTGATAAGGACACGGTCGATGTGCAAACCCACTGAGGCGCAAGCTTAGGACCCGTCTGTTTTTCTGTAGGTATTTCACACAACTCAACAGAAAAGTTGTCCTTTGAAAGACAGGATTCCTCTGGACTGATGGTTGCCGATAATGGGCAGAGACCCTGGTGGGGGCTGGCAGGATGGCTGTGACACTCCTCACCGGGCACGCCACAGCATTTGTCAGAGTGCCCGCGTGTGTCGGGGAACACAGCGGGCTGGGGGAGGTCACGGCGTGTGAGCCCCACCCCGGCCCATCGGCACAGCCCACAGGCTGAGAAAAAGCTCTGTCTGTACACACACTGCGCACTGTTATTTCCAATGTGGGCAGATGCTGTTCCTATGAATATAAATGTGTGGAAAAGCAAGACTGAGTCCAGGCATACTATAAGCAAAATACATAGGGTGTCAAGTGGCTACAAGTTCAAGTGAAACAAAAGCAGGGCGGGAGGGAGGCCGGGCTTTGGCGTGGCGACACAGTTTCTAAAGAAAGCTCAGAGTACAGACAGCATCACATGGAGATCCACTGGGACACTCCGGTTCCCGAGGTGAACCACCCCCAACCTGAAACAAGCCCCCCAGATGGTGACAAAGAAAGACCAAGCTAACCAGCTCCTCCTACTGAGGGTCAGAGTTCATGGAGGCAGCCCTTTCTAGGGGCCCCATTGATTGACAATCCTACCTACAGCCTCTTAAGGAGGTTTAATACATGAATGGGAAGTAGAGAGAGAGAGGAGGGTGGGGGTCGGGGGGGGGGGTCTATCCCGTGAGATGGACTTGCGTGCTCTTCCTGGTCAGAAAACAAAAGCAATGCAAAGCAACGTTTCCATTTTTCCTCCTAAACAGAGAGCCAGGGCAGCCAGACGAGGCTCAGGCTGATCAGTGTCTCCGGGGATCAAGGGGCCCCTTCTGTGAGATCTTTAGCTGCCTCATCTCACACGGCAGGCATCTGAGCTTCTGAGAAGCCGCCAGCTTCCGGGAGGCAGGCAGGGTACAACCTTAGACAAATAAGCACAATCGCTCTCAGGGAAGCATGGCTGGTAGCCACGGCCGGTGCCTTGCAAATCAGAAGTGGGAAATCCTTGACTGTTCTGCCTCAGATCCTGCCTGGGGGCTGCAGGCTTCCACCTGAAGGTTCCAGGCTGCGTGACAGGCCAGCTGCTTGTGCACAGACCTGCTAACCCTTCTCCAGGGAAGCTGGGCCACAGGGCCAGAACCGTCTCTAAGGCGAGTGCAGGCTCTCACTCACCACCCAGAGGTGGGGTCTCGAGGACCGTCGCTTAAAAATCTGCTTCTGAAAAACATATGTCCACGTGAACACCTGCACTGTGGTTCTTATAGCAGCTTCCTCTCTAACTGCCAAAACCTGGAAGCAACCCAGATGTCTTTTAGCAGGTGAGTGGATACTGTGTGGTACATCCGGACAGTGGAATACTAGTCAGCACTAGAAAGAAAGGAGCTGTCAAGCCATGAAAAGACATGGAGGAAGCTTAAATGCCTGTTACGGAGGGAAGGAAGCCAATCTGAAAAGGCTGCATACCGTGTAATTCCAACAATCTGACCTTCTGGAAAAGGCAGAAATTTGGAGACAGTGACAAGATCAGTGGTTGCCGGGGGTTGCGGGGAGAAGGGATGGGAAGAGATGAATTTTTTTAGGGCAGTGAGAACTGTTTTGTGTGATACTATAGTGGTGGACACACAGCCATTACATATTTGTCCCCAGAACGTACAACAGCAGGAGGGACCCTCCCCACCTAAGGCAGGCGACAGGCTTTGGGGGATTGGGGTGACGTGTCACTGCAGGTCCATCCACTGTGATGAATGGACCGCCTGGGCGGGGGATGAAGACCGGGAGGCGGTGCACAGGCCGGGGCACAGCTACAGAAGAAATCTCTGTACCTTCTCCTTGATTTTGCTGTGAACCTAAAACTGCTCTAAAAAAAAAAAAAAAGAAGAAGACTGAAAAAACCCCAGAACCTGCTCCCCTGGCAGAAGAGGCCGGTCACTTCAGGAAGCCCAGTGATCTGTGATATGGACTCCAGAGGTCTGGATCCCCGTCCCAGCTCTGCAGCCCAGCGGCGGGGTGGCCTCGGGCGGCCAGCTCACCTTCTGTTGCCGCTAGGACGGTCACTGGGACCGTGATGATTACAACGTCTACGTGGACGCTCGGGAAGCCAAGGACTGTCTATGCAGTGGCGCCGGGGGTGCAGAGGTCAAGTGGGGCGCCGAGTCCCGGTCCCCACATGTCCAGACGTGACGCAGGGTGCCCACCTCACGATCTGACCCTCAGGCATGCTCCCTACCAAACAAAACCTATCTGTGACGTAATAAACAGAAGCGATAGTAAAAATATTTAATAGCTGAGACAGCCTGGGAACGAACGAATCGGAACAGACACCAGCTGGAAGCAGCTGCTCCCGTGTCCAGGTGCAGCCCACGGGACTCCCGCCCGGGGCGATGGGTCGTGCACAACCCCCTCCTCACCAAGAAAGGACCCTCTCTCTCCACCCAGCAGCATTCTGGACCACCGGTGTTGCCAAATCCAACAGAACACACTGTACTGAAAACCCCAAACCAACCAACTCTCTAAGTTTAGTCTTAAAGACAGTTCCCTTTTCCCTGGGTCCCAAGGGATGTATGTGGAATCCCTAGAATTCAGCCATCGCCCCTCTATAGGTCATCTATCTGCTTGCTTCCTTTACCAACTTAAAGCACCCACACTGATACCTCTTCATTCACCGTCAAGCAACTGCTCCAAGGGGGAAAAAAAAAAAAGTCTAGAATTAAGGAACCTGTTGGGGGAGTCAGACACATCATCAGAAATCCACAGGTATGACACCAGCGGAAATGAAGGCATGGGAGTCCTGGGGAAGGTGAACTAACCAATGCAAATACAGGGTCATTCAAGAAACCTTCAGAAATTATGAGCTATTTGACTTGGGTTTTGAAGGGTGAATGGGAGTTTATCTGGCAGAGATGGGAGACTGAGGGAGAGGAGTTGGAAAAGACTATTACAATCCAGATTATGGAGCTCCTTGGATGTCTGGTTGTAATTCCAAAGGACAACTAAGGAAGGTGGAATTTGGTTCCCCAACACAAAAGACAGCAAGGGAACCAACATGCGTGAGCAGGCCTTGCAGAGAGTGACTCATCAGGCTGCCCCCAAAGATGGCTGTTGCTATGTGTCTGCAACTAGGCAACCAGGTGAACCATGAAGAAACCATGTCCTTCCGTCACTGATGCTGCTGTCATAATAGTCACAAGTCGTCACCTCTCCAAGGAAGAGCCGCACAGCAGTCCCAGCAGGCCTTCCCTCTCAGGAATAAAGGACCACGGGGGAACGTCTGCCTTGTCCATCAAAAGCATTTCTTTTTTTTTCATCAAGAGCATTTCTAAGCCTGAGTTATCAAAACAGTGGTGTGAAAGTCACCTTCTACTGCTCAGCACCCTACTTAACACAATAGATTCCAAAATCCGACCTCTGAGGGACCCCTGAAGTCGGAAGGTTAGGTACGGGTGACCCTACTCACCACAAGCAGCTGTTTAGACCCCAGCAAACCCCAAATCCCTTCTGGAGAAAGACAGGCACACACATAAATGACAAAGTGACGAACCACAGGTGCTAGTAAGAGGCGGCAGGGACGGCCGAGGGTCAGAACGCCAGCCGCTCATTCACTGGGCCCCTCATTCACTCCACAGGCCGGCAGCGCCCTGTGCCCTGCCCTCCAGCAGCTCACAGAGAGCCGGGGCCTGGTGAGCTTGGCACGGGGTGACAGAGCAGAGCCGCACGAGGGTGCAGACCCTCCCGCGGGCGTGAAGGAGAGGCCGACCACCGGCTCTGCAAAGCGGACTCTGGGGAAGCGAGTTAGCAGTTTGCTGGGACAAGGGGATGGAAAGGCGTCTGGGGCAGCTTGCGGGGTGGTGGGGAGCGGGCGTCACTGCAGGGCGGCTCTGAGATCCGCCCTGGGCTGATCTGGGAGAGATCTGGGCTGGGCCGGGAAGGCCCGGCTACAGACTCGGGCGGCGTCCTGGGCCTCTAGGCGGGCAACGGGCAGGCTGGAGACCCGAGCAGAGGAGCCGCCAGGGACCAGGGAAGAGCCCTGAGTGCTGCTCAGTGAAGGGCATCTGCAAACTCTGTGGTTTGGCGTGAACTTCCCTACAGAATGGGGTGAACTCATACTGACGCAGGCGACAACGCAGATGAGCCTGGAAACGCCGCGCTAAGTGAAAGAAGCCAGACACAAGAGGCTTCAGAGCGTATGGCTCCATTTACACGAGACATCCAGAATGGGTAAATCCAGACAGACGGAGAGCAGATCTGTGGCTCTCGAGGGCTGGGGAGTGACTTAATGAGCGTCGGGGGGGGGGGGGGGGGGGGGGGAGGCGGGGTGCCTTTGGAGGTGATGAGAGTGCTGTGGAACCACATAAACGGGGTGTCTAAGACACCGTGACGGTACGAAAGGCCACCGAACTGTATACTTTCAAACGGCTAATTGCATGTTATGTGAACTTCGCTTCAGTTTTTAAAAAGTTCTGAATAAATGTAATGAGTTCCAAGAACTTTCTAGACTGGAGGGCGATGGTGGAGTGACTGGCTTGAACCTCTGCTCCCCCTCAGGTCTCGCGTGCAGGTGTCTGGGTCCAGCGGCCAGTAGTGTTCCTGGTCTGGACACGGAGGGGTGGGGGTCTCAGGGGACTCCTTTAGAAGCCATCTCAAGAGCAGAAAATCATCTCTTGGCATTGAATCATGTGTTGATAATTCAGATGATGGATGATGCCAGGCTGGTCTGTATAGGATGAAGCCGCGGTTATTTCCAAGAGCACCGGCCGCCCTGGTAGGACGAACCGAGCCACTGTGTGTGACTGCGATCAGTTGATGTCAACAAGCTCTTAACTCCAGATCAATGGCCTCATCGATTTCCATGGAAAACTCTATGACCACACGAGGTAGAAACAGGGTCATTCTTCTGGCAGAGAGAAGGATGGTTTTATATATGCACATACACACACACACACACACACACACACACACACACACACACACACACACACACACATTGCCTTGTATACTCTGCTCAACATAAATAATCCCAAAACTGGATTAAGAGTCTGTTTCCTGAGCTTCAGACTCACAGTTTATTCATTCATCAAATATTTATTGAAGGCTTCCTGTGTACCACAAAAGTGCTTCCAGAGTGTCCTGGGTGTGTGGGGACACGTCACTGAACGGAACAGGGCCCTTTGCCTTGGTGGAGGGCTTACGCTCTAGCCGTGGCCTGAGGGCACCACCCCCTTGATGTCCTCCAGGCTCCCCCAGATCACCACCCAAGCTGTGCCCACTCAGGGGGTCTCCCTGCGGTCTTCCCGAGCCTGCTACGTGGCAGCACCTCATCTAGGTGGCCTCCTGTGAAGTCTAATGACTCCATCTGACTCCCAGCCCTAAGCCCTGAAGCCAGTACATCACCACGGCCAGATCCGGCTACTGCTCACCTCTCCAACTGACCTCTGCCTTCCCAGGCACGCTCCTCCAGTTCTGTCTGCTCTTGTTTTCCTTCTAGATCACAGCAAAGGCTTCCTGGCTGGACCTCCCGTTCTCAGCTTCCTCTCCCCACCTCTCTCTGACGGAACGCTGCCACCAGAGCTTTCCTCCCGAAACCCACTGGCTCTTCTGGCTCCTTGGCCCCATGACCCTGGGCAGCCCTGCTCTGCCTACAGAGAAGAGCCCAGCCCTCTGGCCCTGCACCCAGGAGCTACCGTGAGGTGTCTCAGATGCTCTGGTGTCTCCCAGAGTCTAGAGCACCTGTGCAACATCTAAGAGCAGAGAGGAGCTAGCGTCCAAAGAAACGTTATTTCCTCAAACCCCAACTGGGGGCAGTGGTGAAAAGGACTCAGAGACAACGGGCCTTCTCTGGGGGCTCACTCCACCGCCCACCCCCAATCCGAACTTCTGACCCGACTGTGGGAAACTACTGACGACTTTCATGGACGGCTGGTCCCTCGCTCTGCCCAGGGACAAATATTCCCCATGATTTATTTTTAAGAAGCAAAATCGGGCAATGATTGAGAAAGAATTCAGATTTAGCCCCGGACAGTTGCTTCACAAATAACAAGAATAGACTGGTGGCCGATCGCAGTCAGGGTCAAGGAACAGAGCCTCCTTTGCTGCCGGCTGGGACCGCAGCTGCCGGAGAGGCCCCGGGCCCCGACCTCGGGGCAGGACTCGTGACACGTGGGGGACGTTCACACAGACGAGAGGCTCGGGACTCTCCCGACGCTGGTCGTCATCAGCGGGGAGACACGGCAGCCCAGATGTTGGCAGGGTCCTGT
The DNA here is from genome assembly GCF_033118175.1 of Dama dama. NCBI lineage: Eukaryota > Metazoa > Chordata > Mammalia > Artiodactyla > Cervidae > Dama > Dama dama. The sequence goes on along the minus strand of NC_083684.1, from coordinate 14,271,611 downwards.
CTGCAGCCCCAGGAACAATTCCCTCTTTCATGGCCCAGGCAAGCGGCCAAGGTCAGAGGCAACGCCAGCCAGGGCTTACCCTCCATGCCAAGGCCCTTTAGAAAAATTTAAATAATTTTAGATAGAAATGCCTCCTCTTTCCTTGCTGTAAACAGACCATTCAGAATATCCTCTGCCCTTTTCTGGATGACATTAACTGCCATTCTGAGCATCCGTGACCACACAGTGCCCCCGTCAGGAGCTCAGGATGTAGCGGTGAGTGGCAAGCGGCAAGCTGGCCCGCACTCGTGGCCCCAACCGCTGTGCGTTTCTGCACGCTCATCTCCTTTCCATCGTCGCCCCCCCCTCCCCCAGCCTCAGCACACCAAGTGTTCGTGCTCCCTGAGGACTTGCATGTCAGTTTGTGAAAGTCCCCCCCACCTCCCACCTCCCACAGTTGCTGTTTCTAGTCCGTGGTCTCGGGAACCCAAGCAATACACTTGTTGGGGCTGTGCCCGGTGTGTGAGCGAATGAGACCCATGAGCTCGTGACACAGCGGCCGCCGCTTTTCAGGATGCGGGCCTTTGATTTCTGGGTCCTCACCGTGTCCAGACCCGCCTGCCCTTTTCAAGCTCGGTCTGGTGACTGATTTTTAAAAGTATCACCTTGAGCAGCCACCATCAGGCTCAGAAAGATAGACGGGGCTGAGCTGTCGAGATGGCACATAACCATGCCAGGCAGGAATTCCAGGGTAATGACAGAGCACCCAGAGCGCCAGTGTTGGGGGAGCATTCCCTGGGTCCCCAGGCCCTCCAGGGAGGAGGCAGAGAGCAGGAGCCAAAGGCCCTAAGCGCTGGGAGTCAGACTCCCTGGGTTCAAATCCCAGCTCTGTCGCTTCAAAGCTGTTGGATGTGAGGCAAGCGGTTCCATCACTCTGTCTCTGAAACATCGCCACCTACCTCAGAGTGTTACTGTGAGGAGTAAAGAAGATGTGGTTCTTAAAACGCGAGGCTGAGACATGCCCCTCCAAGGTACGGTCGCCAAAAGAACTGAAAACAGGGACCCAAACAAATACTTACACGTCACTGTGCATTAGCAGCGCATTCACAGTGGCCAGGAGGTGGGAATGGCGCAGAAGCCCGCCAACGGATGAACGGACAAACCCAATGTGGTCTGAATACCATGCAGCCATAAAAACAGACTGTTACACATTGCAACACGGATGAACCTTGAAAACATCAGGCTAAGCAGACGGAGCCAGACACAGAAGGCCCCGTACTGTGTGAGTCCACGGGCCTGGAGCATCCAGAATACGGAGAACCATGGGGAGGACAGAGCACAGAGCGCCGGGGCGGCGGGGAAATGAGGAGTGCCTGCTTCTTTCGGAGATGGTGAGATGTCCTGAAGTTAGACAGAGGTGCTGGCTTAACCACAAGGATGTATTAAGTGCCTCTGAACACGTTCCTTTACAACGGGTAATTTCACATGGGGGGATTCTCACCTGAGCTTTAAAGGGCCTCAGCTCAGTGCCCGGCACACAGCCCACTGTGTCAAAAGATCCAGCAGTGGGAGATTCTGCGGCTCCCTTCTCGGAGTCTCAGATTCCTCACCGGTCCACCAACTGGATCTTGCATGGCCGTGAACTCACGGGGCTGCTGAGGTGAAGAAATGAGACGGCGTGTGCAGGTGCTTGACACGGGGCCTGGAAGGTGGCCAAAACATTCAGTTGGTGATGCTGTGGGGTCCTGAGAGCAGGAGGAGGCGGGGATGGGATGGAGAGCTGGTGCCAGGACTGGTAAACAAGGTGTGTCTGAAGGCAGACACACCTTCCTTGTTTACAAGGATCCGAAAAGGAGAGAGAACCCTTCCAAATCCAGAGATGCGGGCTCAGGTCTACCAGAAACAAACACTGGTTCCTCAGCAAGTCTTAGCTAAGTGCTTTGCAAACCCGTTGAATCATTTTGCCTTTTTAAAGCACCAGACCCCTTTTCCAGATGCAACCTGTGCCCAGAGTCCCAGAGGGTAAGAGGTAAGGTGGGCACCTCTGGGGGGAAGTTGCGGGGGAGGGCCTGGGTGGAGACCCCCAGGCTTGCCCCACCTGGCCCTGGCCCCTCTCCTCACACCCCCCAAGTGACCCAGCAGGTTCCTGCTGATCCCCTCAAGAAGGAGGCTTAAGGTGAACCATTTACAGAACAGGACAGAGGGGCTTTGGAGCTAGACACTGCCTTCTAGAGTCTGGAGGGCTGCTCGTGGGGCCCGGAGAAGCAGCTGCATCTGTGGGTGTCTCAAGAGAACACAGCGAGGGCTGGAAGGTCTGAGGCAGAGGGGTGGGTGTGAAAGCTGCCCAGGGAGGCGAGTGGCCCCAGGGGGTCAGGGCACCTCACCCTCATCTTCCTGCTTGTTGTTACAAATGAATGTCGCTCAGTCGTGTCTGACTCCTTGCGACCCCGTGGGACTAGACAGTCCATGGAATTCTCCAGGCCAGAATACTGGAGTGGGTAGCCTTTCCCTTGTCCAGGGGATCTTCCCAACCCAGGGATTGAACCCAGGTCTCCTGCATTGCAGGCAGAGTCTTTACCCACTGAGCCATCAGGGAAGCCCATCTGCTCCATCAGGCAGGGGCGCACCCCCCCATTTCTGGGCAGAGGAAGCAGAGGCACAGAGGTCAGCATGCTTGCTCGAGGTAAACTGGAAATCTTAGCTGAACTCGCAAAGAAAAACAGGGGCTAAGGAGAGGAATGTCACTCTCCTGAGCTGACGGAGCTGAGCAAGACCTGGGACACTTCTCTCCTGACTCGTAGCCAAGCGCCCCTTCTACCCTATCGCCCCGGCCTGTCCAGAGAGGTAAGAGAGACCCAGCTGGGGAAGTCAGCAGGTGATGCTGGGCCTTGCCAGCCAGGGTGAGAGTGCGTGGCTTCGGGGCCCGAGGTGGCCTGGGCTCGGCTCCGCCATCACCACCCCCCGAGGACCGGTGTGGAGGCAGCTCAGACTCACCTGCAGCCACCACAGGCGGGAAGCAGGTGTTACTGCATCCAGGCCACCGTCCCCAGAGACAGCCATGGAGCGTGCCTGCACACAGCTATCTGCGACGTCGTCCACGTGAAAAAGCCCAGGGCGTCCTATCTAACTGGTCCGGAAAGTTATCTGCCCATCAGCTGATCCACGAGGATGTCACACCTTCAGGGCTGAAGGGACCCGGGGCAAGGGATGGGGAATTCACAGGGACGGCCCTCTCTAATGTGGTCTCCAAGATGAGGCTGGTTTTGGACAGAAAGGAAAGGTAGGAAGGAAGGAGGAAGACGGGGAGGGAAGAAGGGGTCTCACAGACAAGCACATGTGGAGAACTGCCACCCTGATGTTCTCACTGAGGGTTACCATTCACGGTCACCTATTAAAGGCACTGAGAAGGCCCATAACAGAACACCCGTCTATACCGTTTTTACACTACAGAACCTTCGGGTATGTTTGTTTTGCAGTTGCTATTACTCTTACTTTTTGTTGGCACACCTATTAACATCGTGGAACAAAACTCACTCTAGGAAACACGAGGCGAAGACATGCCTGGCACCACCAGGAAAGGGGCGGGAGCAGTTTGAGTCTCTTCATTTGGAAGGAAGTCCTTCTCAACAGGAAGGAAAGGATCACCAGCCTTCTTAAGAAACTCTGTTGCAACGCTGTCGCGCTCAGAACAAGCCCAAACTCCTCAGGATGGTACTTGACACCCTCGACAACTGGAAGGTAGTCTCCCCAGCATCACCTCCCCTCCTTTCTCTCTGAGGGCTCCACTGATCCCAAGGTTCCCCGCTCAGAGTCCGCTGAGCCTCCAGCATCCCCTGAGCCTCCAGAAAAGGCCCTGGTAACAATCTCGTGGGCTTCCCATGGGGCGCTAGTGGTAAAGAACCTGCCTGCCAATGCGGGGAACATCAGAAATGCGGGTGCGATGCCTGGGATGGGAAGATCCCCTGGAGGAGGGCGTGGTACCCTACTCCAGTGTTCTTGCCTGGAGAATCCCCACGAACAGAGGAGCCTGCCGCGCCACAGTCCACAGGGCTGCAAAGAGTCACATAGGACTAAAGCAACTAAGCATGCGCACAACAATCTGCTGAGCTTATCAGGCAGGGGGAGCTTTTCAGAGGTAAGAGAAAAAAAATCACATATGTGTTTTCCCACAAGGAAGAGGGAGCGTGGTGAGGGACTGTCAGTGAATTCGGTGCTGTGGTACCCATTTTACAGACGAGAAAACAGAGGCTGGGACCCCTTTTCAGTCTTCTCTTGGGGTTTCCCGCTCTTGAGCTGATCCAACGCAGGCGTGCTGGCAGGCTGGATGGAAGGACTCACGCCAAGTCTCCACTCAGTGCCCCAGAAGGACTCCATCGGGTGGGCTATTTCTCCCACTTGCTCCCTGCACTCGCCTAACTCCTGAGCACTCTTCTTCTCCAAGTCGAATTTTATGGTCCATTAGTCCCCAGGCTGGGATTGAGCACTTAACACTCTCCCTGGCCTTTCCTCTCTGAACACTGTCCAGACACCTCTCTGCCCTCATCCAGAATGAACACAGTAACTGTGTATTTCACCCACTCAAAGATTTCATCCTCTCCTGTAGAGCTGATGTGATAGTAAGGTTTGGGGTGCACTCTCCTCTAAGAGTGCTTCAGAGAATTCTGTCTCTTATGAGCTGCAGTCTCGGATTTGCTGAAAGATGGGGGTCCCCACCCCACAGAGCTGTTCCAGGGACGAGGTGAGACAGTATCTACTGAGCGCTCAGTATCGACTGCCCCAGGCGCTCAGCAAGCGTTGCCAAGCATCTGCTCTCATTCTGAAACACAGCCCGTCTATAAAACGTGTTCAAGTGCTAGCTGAGTGACGTAACTGCCCCTCCCGTGAGACCATCGCAGAGTCCTGCTCACACGGGTCGGACCCCAGGCTCACAGGGTGAAGAAGGGCCAGAGGCAGGACTAGTGCTCGGAACTCCTAACTGCCCCCACCCAGCTCAGAGAGCTTTGGCTTGGAGCTTCCCGGCTGTCACACTGGCAGAAATTCGGCTTCCCCAGGGGGACCAGGGAGGTGGAGGGAGGGATGGGCCTTGCGTCCCGGGCCGCAGCTCAGCCCCGAGGGCCCGCAGTCACGGTGCTTGCTTTGCACTAATGGATGAAGTCAGCCTCCACGGGGGACCTGCTTTGCTGGGGCTCAGATCCTCACTCTGGAGACCCACTGGCTGGACTTGGCAGGGAAAGAACTCTGCTCCCCGCAGCCCTGCGTGGGCCCTGCTCTGAGTCTCCTAGAAAAACTGGGCAGGTGACAGCTTTCGAAGTGACCGCAAGCGTGGTGGGTGAGGGCAAGGAACTCAGTGCCAGGGTCAACGCAGTCCAAGCTGGCATCTTGGGAACGTGCCAAGCCTCATAAAGCTGCAGAGGAGATGGAGGGCTCCCCACTCCTCTGCTGTGTGCCTTAAGCTCTCTGTGCCTCAGTCTCCACCTCTGAACAACAGGAACGATAATAATAGGTCCTTTGTTTGTGTGAAAGTTAAACGACGTCATCAGGGTGAAGCATTCAGCATGTACCAGTGGCGCTAGTGGTGAAGAACCAGCCTGCCGATACAAGAGATGTGGGTTCGAGCCCTGGGTCGGGAAGATTCCCTGGAGAGGGAAATGGCAACCCACTCCAGTATTCTTGCCTGGGAGAATCCCATGGACGGAGAAGCCTGGCAGGCTACAGTCCATGGGGTCGCAAAGAGTCGAATACGACTAAAGTGACTTAGCGCACACATGAGCACGCAGTAAGCGCGTACGCCTAAGTTCATCTTAAATGTTATGCTGTAAGGCAACTCTCCTTGAGAACATTCCAGAAGCGGCGGGGCATGCCTCTTTGAAGCCCATGAATTGGGAGCAATCAATATCCCCCCTCTGAGGAGGACATGAGAGAGATTTCAGCAAGTGACAAGGTCCTAGAGAAACGGTCCTACTCCAGTAGAAAATAAAAAGTTGAAAAAAAAAAAAAAGTTCCTCCGGCAACCACTTAATGAGTTCCTACTGCGCACAGGGCCCTGGGGACCACACAGTCCCTGCCGGGGTCTGGGACCCTGTCAGCGGGGACGGCGACCTGGCCCCCAGAGGTCGCCCACATACCTCCCGGCGTGCAGCACAGCACCCAGCACACCAAACCGAACAGACGGGTGAAAGGTCAAGGGCTATTTCAGTTCAAAATCAAAGCCTCTTTCTTACGGAGAAACACCCCTCACCTTCCCCTCCCTCCGCGTTTCAGTGAATCAAAGCTTCCAAGTCCGTCCAGGATGAACTCCCCCGGCGGCTCTCCGCTTTCGCCAGAGCGTCCTCCCTTCCTGGCGGGTCGCGCAGACACCGCGAGCCCGGGACAGGGCCTGCCCAGTCTGACTGAGCCAACGCGCCAGGTGCCAGGCCTGGCACCCCCCACGCTCCGGACCTGCCAGCAGGAGGATTCCCGGCGCTGGGAAGGCTGCCGGGCCAGGACCCAGGTGGCCGGGATGGGCCAAGAGCTTGCCAGGGAGCCACAGGATGGGCACACCCACAGCCTGCAGTCGGACGCTGAGCGTGGGGAAGCGGGCAGGCGGGCTCCCTGGCCACGCCAACAACCCCCACCCCACCCCCGGGATCAGCGCCCCAACACGGAAGCCAGGAGTGGCGACAGGCCACCTAGTGGGACTGCAGAACTGAACTCACACGTTGAATCTGCTGTAATTAATGTGAATCCGCCACTTGGGGCTAGTGTCTACCATACTGGGCTGCCCAGGTAGAGACTCCAGAGGTCCAACCTGGGATCCTGAGGTTAAGCTGCACCCCCGGAAATCAGCTGGATGAAGCAAAGCACGTTGGGGCCCTGCTCTCAGACACACAGTCTCCTCTCTGCACCAGGGGCCTCAGACAGCTGATGCTTCACGTTTCCAAACCCAGGCACTGAGTTAAGCCCCTCACGTTAACTTACACGGGCCCAGGGAAGTCACCTGGGGAGGTGAGCACAGGGACATCACCCATGTCACAGATGAAGGGGCTGAGGCTTGTGCTGCTGGAGGGACAAAGGATTTGAACTCAGGTCTGAGTATTCCAGAGTTTCAGCCCCCATCCTAAGAGCCCCATTCCACCCCGCCGCCCCCACACCCAATCTCAACACCGCACCCACATCCCTTACTCCTGGAGCGAGCCGCCCTCCTGCAGAAGGGTGCGGTGGGTTTTCTCCCCATTTTGTGCATCTGGAAAACAGGGGTGCAGAGCAGGTGTGGGGGAGTGAGGTGGGTGCTGAAAGCCTTCAGGGGGTGTCCAGTTCCTCTCAGACGGCCCACTATCTGCAGGAAACGGGAAGCTTTGCCAGAACAATACGTAAAAGGATAACTCCATCGACAACACTTCCTCCGATTAAAAGTGCACTTCTGATTCCATGTCGCCCCTCAAACCCCTCTCTCCAGCCCAGGAGAAGAAAGCCTCAGCTCTCAGGGACCCTGGGTTGCAGATCTCCTTCTCTCGATTTCACAACGCTCACTGACACCCTGATGTGGGGCCACCCCCCTGCCTGGACTCCCCACCTCCCACGTCCAACCTCTGGGGCGCCCACTCCGCAATTTCCCCCACCCCCCCAGCCAACGATCCAATTCCTCGCTACTTCTTCCCGAAGCCTCCAAGGATGAAATGAGCAGGGTGCACACTCCTTTTAAAAAGAAAGTTCTCGAGGTATGGTCTCATTTAAAATCCTGGCTGTTCCTACAGAGGAATTTCTCTATTATGGCTTTGATGATTAGGGACGAGAGGTCGAGGTCGTTTCCCCACATTATTTCATTATCTCCTGTCTACACTTCTCTCACTGACCTGAGGCTCACTGACACCTGAAGAAACTGGGATGTGAATGACCGCATGGTTTGCCTGGGGTGGAGGAGTTTCTCAGAATGTGGGCCTTCCCACGCTGGGACGGAGAAGGCACCAGCGGGTCACTGACCTCCATCACGAGGGACAGACTCTTCCTGACCCGTGTTGCTTTCCCAGGAGAAACGTTGGGCTGGTTTCACAACCATCACCAGGGACCTGGGGCACCCCCAGGCAGCCCCCAGGCAAGCAGGGGCACCAAGAGAGGAGCCTGGATTTGAAGCCAGACTGATCCCAGATTGGGGCTGTTCGGGTCCCAGCCCCACCCCTGCAAGCTGGCGCCTGGAGCAAGGAGCTTCTTGAAGCCTCAGCTTCCTCATCTGTATGATAAGGACAGTGAGACTCCCCTCCCAGGACAGCTGTGGGGAGAAAGAAGGAATAAAAGCCCAGCAGGTACTCATACAACACTGGATCTTGCCCTTTTTTGCTGCCACTGTTAAAAGCCCAGAAGAACAACAACTAACTTCTCCGAATAATTGCAAGGAAGAACTCTAAATATTTGATTTAATTCACATCCCCACACCCCACATCCCATCTTCTGCAGCGGGAGGGACTCTTTCCAAGAGAGACCCCAGAGCCCTGTCCTGGAACAGGGGGAGGGGTTCACGTCGTGCACACCGTCCACGGAAAGAGCCGACCGGGGTCACGTGCTGCTCTGAGCAGGGTCAGAACACACACACGGGAGCCAGGCAGAAGGCTGATCTGATGGCAGAGACGGGAATTTGAGTCTGGGGTGACTGCTTGAAGTCACCACTCCAGAGATCCAGGAAAGAGATGGCCGCTTCAATGGTGAGCTCAAGGTTTCTGAAGCCTTGGGAAGAACACGCAAAAAAAGCCCCAGGCAGAGAAGGAGGGAAGCTGGCCCAAGGACCAGCCAGAACACTACATCAAAGTGTCCTGCGCTGGTGCCCAGGGCTGGGGCCAAGGACTTCCCAGTGATGCATCCAGGAGGGTCTGACGGCGGGGCACTCTCTTCCCAGTGTTCTTCCTCCCGTGAGAGGAAGGCTGAGGGGAGCCAGGTGGGGAGGACCAGGGAAGAGGTCGTTTCTGCACAAGCCCACCTGTCGGTGCAGGAAGAGGCTGGGGTTCTTCCTGCCCAGCTCAGAGCTCGGAAGCGATGCCAGCTTGGGAGGCACAGTTGGGACCGCCACAGTCGGCAGGGGCTGCCACGCTCGGTCAGGAGGGGTGGGACCAGCCAAGGTGATGAATGGGAGGCCTGACAGCCCATGCTGTGATCTCTAAGTACTTGCAAGCTCAAGATGAGGGGGCTAACTGATTTCTTTGGCAGTCCTTTTTTTTTTTCCCCCTTTAATGGATTTTTTTTTTCAAATAGCTTCAGATCTACAGACAATAGGGAAGATAAGACAGCTCCCGTGGTCTCCCCTGCTCACACTGGTGCGATGCCTTTGTCACCACAAGTGAAATAAAAGTGATGCTTTATTATAGCAAACGTCCACGCCTGCTTCTGATTTCCTTAGTTTTTACTTATTTTATTTAACCTAACATTCTTTCCCTGCTCCACGATTTCACATCGCATCTAGTCATTATGTCACCTCAGGCTTGTCTAACTGTGATGGCCTCTTAGATTCTTCTTGTTTTTAATGACCTGGAGTTATGAGGAGTGCTGGTCAGGTGTTCTGGAGAAGGTCCCTTGGTTGGGAGGTCTGATGCCCATTTGGGCACATTTCTGCCCAATTCTGCCCTCCGTGGTCTTGCTTTGTGTATACCAGTGGTATTTATGCTGGAAACTGGCAAACTCTACAAATCAAGGCTTCCCCCCCTAGAAAATTCACCACTTCCCAGAAAGCAGATTCTCAGGCACATCACTGATTCAAACCCAGGGAGTCAGAATTCTCACCCGTGTTCTCCACCACCAGGCCATATCCGTTCTCTGAGCATGAGTCTATGTGCCTACAGGGTGGTGTGTGTGTGTGTGGGGGGGGGGGGGGGGGGTGGGGGGTGAAGTTCTGCTCCTCAGGGCTCCCAAGTTTTGTTAAAAACCCACATTCCCACACTGAGAGTTCAGATACTTATGGGATGACTTGTCTCAATGAGCAAAGGCCCCAAGCGCCATGTGGCATAGATACGGATGCCCACCCACGGCCAACGGGCCTCCTGGGCAGGACTGCCCTGTGCAGTCAGCCCCTGCAGACCGCGGCGGTGGCAGCCAGGCCGAAACGCAGACCAGAGACGCCAGGACCAATTGGGCTCCAGCCAGTGTCATCTCCCTCTGAGGAAGGCAGGAGCCAAAAAGTGGTTAGCGGGGAGGCAGAGGAGGAGAGCGTGGCCTCTGGGGCTGGTTACCTCTTGGTTCAAACTCTGGCTTCACCACCCACTGTGGGGCTTTCCCCAAGTCACTGCACCGTCCTGAGCCTCAGTTTTCTCATCTGTAAAATGGAGCAACAGGCCGTCCCACATAGGTTGTCAGAACAGGACAGTGAGGGCAGAAGGCCTGACCCAGAGTAGGTGCTCGGGAGTGGTGGCTCTTCAAGTCTCAGCGGACACGGAACAAGCGGGCAGAGAGAACAGGACGAGGCCAGGGGCCACAGCGACGCTGCAGACGCCTCTCCTTCTTGGAGGACGCGTTATCATGTTCAGCTCTCTCTCCACGAGTTTCAGGTGAAAAATTCTGTCCCATTTCCTCTTTAACGCGCATCTCTGCTTGTCAGGAGGTGGACTCTTCTCACAAGCGTACTGGCCATCATGTCTCCTGGTCTTTGCACTTTTTCCCCTTGAGGCGGTCATGCCTTCTCACTGATTCACACACACGTTTGGCACATTAAGTTTTTTTTTTTTTTTTAATCCTTTATTTGCCAAACATGCTGCAACTGCATCTTCCTGGTTCATCATTTGCCTTCCAAATGGATTTACAGTAAGGCGGATCTGACTGTTTCTCCACGCTGGAGGGTCACTTCTTATGCAGCCAAATCTAGCTCTCCCTTCCTTTGTGGTTTCTCAAGCAGAAACAGCCAAGGTTCAGGGCTGTTGTTGATCTGAGGTTGATCCCCGCTAATTGGCTTGCACAGTAAGAAACAACTGTAAAAGTTTCCGCTCCCCTCCCTCCTCCTCCTCCAGCCGAGGGCCGTGCCTGGGCCTCCTCCCGGCCGGGCCTTGGCTCAGTGGGGTCACTCCCCTGCCCCCTGGAGCTCTGCCTGGCCCGGAGAAGGAGTGACTCACCCCAAGGCATGGCGCCTCAGCAGCCCAGTGGTTACAGGGTTTTCGTGGAGCATCCCCTCACCTGAGGGTGAGGGACCCCAGTTCCCTTCTGATGCTTGTGCAGGCTGGATGGACATTCATATACACACACACCCATGTGACCACTGCCCCGCTCCCAGGAGGCTCTCTCATGCCTCTTCCACGGCAACATCCCCCAGAAATAAGCACTCCTGTTACTACAGGCTATCACTACAGGCTAGTTCTGCCTGCCCTTGCTGCCACCAGGCTCTGCCATCCCTGGGATTCTCCGGGCAAGAACACTGGAGTGGGGTGCCATTTCCTTCTCCAATGCATGAAAGTGAAAAGTGAAAGTGAAGTCGCTCAGTCGTGTCCGACTCTTCACGACCCCATGGACTGCAGCCTACCAGGCTCCTGCGTCCATGGGATTTTCCAGGCAAGAGTACTGGAGCGGGGTGCCACTGCCTTCTCCGTCTGCCTGCCCTTAAACTACATTTAAATGGAGTCACACAGCATGTACTCATCTGTGTCCAGCTCATGCTGCTTAACATAATGCCTGTGAGACTGGTCTGCAGCGTCTGTCATTTTTCATGGCTGTATAGTACTCCCCCGTGTGACTACATCATAATGTGCTTGTCCATTCTACTGTTGGGTCGTTTCCAGTTTCAGGCTGTTACTCTGACTGCTCTGAACTCTCTTGATCATGTCTCTTGGTGAGTATCATTGGAAGCAGGATCACTGGGCACCAGGAGAAAGCAGAACAAACACAATGGATCCTTGCCAAGACCTGGCGGGCAGGCAACATGAGCCTCATCATACAGATGCGTAAACAGAGAAGTCTCGTAATTTGCCTGGGGCCACACAGCTGGGGTAGAGCAGAGCCGGGCCCCCCACTCAGCTGGGCACAGCTCCCTTCTTGCGTGGGGGGGTGCCCTAAGTGGTACCTGGCAGATATGCCCTGAGAGACTTCAGAGAGAGAGGACAGGGGAGGACAACGTTCCTTAACTCCCTGGAAGGGCAGCAAGGCCCCACTCTGTCCCCAGGAGGCTGGGAGACCGAGGATGGGGCCGGGAGGGCTGAGCAAACAGAGACGCATGAATGAGGCCTAAGTCCAGCAAACCCCAAGCACATAATTTCATCTGGAAGCAAAGGCGTTCAGTCGCCCGGCGCGCCCTCCTTCTTGGGGAGAGGGCAGCCTCCGATCTGAAGCGCCTTTGTCTCCCTGGGGTGTCCGAGACAGGGTGGCAGAAGCCTCGCTTGTACAAACAGATGACAGTCAACGGTCCCCCGTGTCCCCCAGGGCCCGCCTTCAGCTTCAAAGGACCAACTATTTCTCCGTCTCTCGAGTTTCTCGTCTGCAGCCTCCCGTTGGCGGTGAGCACCCGCTCTGTCTGGTCCTTGGTCTGAAACCTGCAGGGGGTGGGGGGCGCCCACCTGTGTGATGTGGGTGCCCACCCCGCTGGCCCCCGCACAGGGCTGGGAGCCGACGGAGGGTGCCGGTGGGGCCGGAAGGCGCTCACATGCGCAGAGGGGGATGCACACAACCACAGCCCCACGTGTGCGGAAGGCTGCTTTCCCACTGACCGGCCGGGCGAAGGGCCGCAGAATCAGACAGGCCGGCAGGGCCCCGCACTCCTCCCGGGGGTGGTGCTCCATGCCCCTCCCGCCTCTTTCAAAAACTCTAACCTTCCCCTCTGAACATCCCTCCTCTCCAGGGGCTACACGGCCACCACGGTTACACAGGCAGCTGCCTGTGTAGGCTGGGACCCCGCCCAGCAGCCACGGTGATGGTCCAGGAGTCAGTACCGGCCCTGAGCCTGGCCATGTGGGGTCCTTTCTTGGGAATCTGAAAACAGGGTGAGAGCAACGGGGAAGCAGCAGGGGAAGCTGGGTACACTGGAGGCCATGGATCAGCCCGAGGCAGCAGGAGGAGGAAGGAAGGGGGAGGGAAGTGGGGACGGAGGGGCTTTGGGTGCTGCTGTCCCGCGGCCTCTGTGATGCACGCCTGGCCCTCGGGAGGCTAACTGGGGACGGCGCCTTTCAGTGGGTCCTGAGGATGCACAGGAGCTCGTGGAGGCTTGGGAGAAAGGCTCGTCTCCTCTGATCAAGCCCGCTGGCACCCGAAGGCGCGAGCATCCCTGTAGAAGGTCTGCCACATAGCCAGATGCACCCCTTGCACACCCGGCGGGGGCGTGGACTCCAGCCTCAAGTTCATCCGCTGCCCCGACCTTGGTCTAAGTAGGGACTTTCCACAGACTCCACGGTGACCATGCCATTGCTGCCTCACTCCCGGAACTGAGCCTGTCGCCAGCCAGGATGTCCTGCACTCCCACCCAGATTGGCCAGACCTCACAGGGCTCTCCAGAGCATGGCCCCCATGTGCAAGCCAGGCAGGAGGCTGCCGCTCCACCCTCATTGTCCTGGAACCCCGACCTGCACGCGTGCACCCGCACACGCGCTCCCCCGCTTTGCTTCGGCACGTTATCAGAGGCAAATTCATGATCCGTACACTCATCCAACACCGTGTGTGAGTTTTACTCCTCCCTCTAGTCCTGCCTCCTTTCATCAGTCACTTGTTACGTGCGGATTCTTCCCCCAGACCCGGTTTCTCAGAGGGTGACCCCCAGGGCCACAGCCTCAGGCCCGCCTGGGCCTGCACATCTGAAATACAGAGCCGCCGGCCACGCTCCTGTAACAGGCCCCCTGAGCCCCGCCCCTCCCCTCCCCCAGTGACCCTCAAAGATTCCAGGAAGGGGCTGAGAACCCCAGGACGCAGAGACGAGATTCCTCTCTAATAGCTTTATGGTTTATTTCTGTTCTGAGAGCATTAAATATACAACACGCACCCACCACAAAGATCTATCTCTATTTTTAACCGTGCCTATGTATACATTTGCTTTTAAATGGAGTGTCTGGAGAGCTTCGTGAAACATCTTAGGTAAGCCCCCCCCTCCAGAGAAAGGTGGCTTCAGTGGGGGTGTAGAGGGTGGTGCGGATGGCCCCAGTGCTAATGAGGTCTTTATTTTTTTTAATTTTTATTTTTTAGGCCATGCTGCGTGGCATGTGGGAATCCCAGTTTCCCAGCCAGGGATGGAACCCGCGCCCCCTGCACTGGAAACGCAGTGCGGTCTTAAGCACCGGGGCTGCCAGGGAAGTGCCCCAACCAGCCGCTGACCCCCTTCTGCGTGGGGCTTTACACCCTCTTCTCTCTCGGGAGACACATCTGCCCAATTGAGACCCGGACTCCGCTGTGATGTAACAGCCACCTACTTCTCTCCACCTAGCCCGAGCTCTCTCAGACCTCGTACGTCCATCTGTCCGAAAGCTGCAGGCTCGGGGTGAGGAGGGAGGCTGAGAGGCTGGCCTCTGGGCCCCGGTCTCGGGCTCTGCGGCTCCGAAGGCCACTGGGCGCCAAGCTCCGCTGGCTGGAGACGGCCGGGCTGCAGCAGGGCTGGTCGGCCTCCAGCCTGCGGTCTGCGATGGGAGCCTGGCTCTTCCAGGCGAGGTAAACGGCCAGATAGCAGCGGGAGTGGGGCCAAAGGCAGAGACTTTTCTAGGTATTGATCTGTTTTCCAGGGCACCTCATCTCTGCACCATGAAGCCTGGGAATAGCAAGAGCATAAGAGAGGTGGCCTGATGCTGCCGGCTCGGACAGAGGCAGAATGTGCCTGCCTCTTGCTGCTTCACGATCACCTCATCCGGTTCACCCCAAGCTGCTAGCTTTGAAAGTTTACGGGTGACCTGCGTGCCTAGTGAAGACCCCCAGCACCATGCAGCAGACTCGAGAAGGGTCTGAGAGTGTGTGTGCCCCAGCACACTTCCAGGCGAGGCAGACCACGCGTCAGAGGCAAAGTGATTTCCCAGCAGACGGAGGAGGAGGTTATCACCAGCATTCCCACATTAACCACACACAGGGAACTTCAGCTTGTAGAATTCATGGTCCGCCTGGAGTCCCAAAGGCGGGAGACACAGAGGCGGGATCTGAACCTGGGCTGGGGGCCCCGGGACCCGAGGGTGTAACTACACCCTGGGGGAGCCTCCCCTCAGGTGCCCTCCAGGCTTTGCTTCGTTCTCGCCAGTTGCCCGGGTCCGGGGTGCCAGCTGGACTGTGGGAACTAGAAGATAAACCCTCCTCTCAGCCAGCACGGGTCGCAGCCGGGCGAGCTGGGGACGCCTTTGTGCAAAGAACAAGGTGCCCTTTAGACAGCGTGGGTCAGTTCCTCGCCAGGGCATGTGGGATCCCGGCCTACTCGACCCTTGGCCGAAACGAAGGCCAAAATGAAAAGCTGAAAAGCGTGTCGCCAGCTGCGAGAGGCCCTGTCCCCGCCCCCCACCACCACCCCGGTGTTTCAGGCTGAGGCAGTGAATTCTAGGAAGAGCACAGCCCTGCGTTCCTCCAACAGTCCGGAGTCCAAACTCCACCTTTACTATTGGCCGCTGTGTGATGCTGAGCAAGTGACTGCACCTCTCTGAGCCTCAGTGTCCACACTTGGAAAAGGGGGGAGATACCGCCCTCCCTCACGGAACTATTGTGAAATATGAACTCTGCGCCCCTCGACGCTGGCACAGAGACGACACTGCATAGATGAACGAGCCAGGCAGGTGTTCAGGGGCCCAGCGGGGCAACCCGCCTGTGCTGAGAGGACGTCGTTGGGGACAAAGAGGAGGACTGCTCGGCGGCCACTGTCACAGGCCACTGCCCAGTGAGACCGCCCTGGCCCCAGAGGCCCGGCTCGCCGTGTCAGCCCTGAAGGACCTCGCTTGGGGGCAGAGGGTCTGGCGCCTCGCAGGTGGTTTCTGGGATGAGAGAACACCAAAGAGGAGTTCTGCGTGTGCAGCTCAGAGCTGAAGTTTGATGCTCTGCGCTCTGAGCCAGTGAGCCTGGCAGGCCACAGCCCTTCGTGGGGTGTCCCCGACTCGGCCCAGCCATGAGCTCCGGTTACGTCCACGCCCTTATCTTGGAGGTGCCTCCCCACCAACGACCCTGAGCTGCCCTCAGCTACCCTCCCTCACACGTGTATACCCCCTCGACCCTGGGCAAGTCCCATCCACTTCCCCGCCAGCCAGGTCCTGCAGCCAGCCCCTGGTCACAGCCCCCACCACGGCTGCCAAGCATCACATAACTCTGCCCTGGTTATGACAGCAGCCCCCGCGGGTGCCCAGACACTCTCCCCACCCCTGTCCTCAGCCCCATGCACACACCTGGCAGAATGGTCTATCCGTGACTGCGGAGGCATTCTGCATCTGTGCTGGCCACCAGGTGCGCGGAATGTGGCCCCAGGGACAGAGGAACCGCACTTTCGACTTCATTTCTTTTCACTTAAATTTCGATGGCCACCTGTGTCTAGTGGCGCTCTATCAGACTGGAGGCTTAGCCCACCCTCCATCCAGCAGGTGAGGGATGGACTTTAAAGGCAAAGTCAGGCTGTGTCCCTCCTCTGCTCAAAAGCCCCCAGAGGCTCCCTTCTCACTCAGAAGGAAACGCGGAGCCCTGGCGCTTACTTGTGAGACCCTCCGTGACCCGCCAGCCTCTCTCTCTGCAGCCTGAGCACCCACCGCCCTCTTCCTCGCTCACTCTGCTCCACCCCGAAGGCTGCCTGTAGCTGCTCACCCCGGCCAACCCCACTCCTGCCACAGGGCCTTGGCACGTGCCGTGTACACACACACTCCCTAAACATCGTCCCAGCTGGTGCCCTTCACTCCGTGCTCTGTACTGATGCCAGGAAATGACATCCAAGTTCCCAGTGCCTCACCAGCCCCGCCCCAGCTTGCTTTCTTCAGAACCCCTATGTTCACCTGAAATATGGTATCACCTGCCCACATGTCTGTTCTTTCCTTCCTTGCCAGAATGTAAGATTCATGGACACAAAACCTTTGCCTGTCAAGCTCATAGTTTCCTGAGCCTGGAGCAGCCCTAGCTGGGCACACAGCAGATACAGTTGAGCAGAAGCGTCGTTAAGATACCCAGCGCACAGTAGGTGCTCTGCTGCTGCGGTAATAATAAACTGTGATCATCGTTCTCGCTCCAAACTCGACCAGCCCGTGTCAGGGCTTGAGGTCACATCACCTGGCCCACCCGGCCGGGCCTGGCGTTCCGTTTAATAAAAACCCACGGGGGACGACACCCTCTCCTCTGCCCGCGTGCCCCGCCTGTGGGCGCCAAGAAACTGGAAGCCCCGCAGAGAAGAAGGACGTGCTGTGCGGGAGGGCAGCAGGGGGCACTCGCGGGCCCGGCTGCCAGGCAGTCACACCCCATCCCTCACAATCCCGGGCAAGTGGGTTCCACCGGGAAGCGCCGCGTGTTTACACGGCTGTCTTATCTGCCCGCGTGGCCGCCGGAGTCTGGACGCCTTGCTTTCGAAAGGAAAGAGTATGCTGGGGAGCGACGCCGAAGGGGACCAGCGTCATGATCGCAGGGCACGTGTCTGCAGGGGCAGGGGACGCAGGTTCAGGTGGCTGAGAACCTACTGTGTGCAGCCCCGTTTCAACGCTCTGGACCCACCCTCACAGTGCCGTGGGTTTAAGTGAGCACACGCGATGCAAGTGCTTCCTGTGGCACCTGGCATCCAGGGACGAGCCCACCGTGCGTGCTGCTCCTTCTGTCCACACGCAGGGCCCTGACGCATTAACCACCTCTCCTCCTGGAAGCCACGCCCACCCAGCGCAGACACCTCCCCACTTTTAACAACTCTTTTTTATTTTACAACCATTTTAATTAGACGCTAACATCTTCGTGACCATGGACCACTTGTCACAACCAAGAAGCCGGCCTTGGGACGTGACTACCAGCTAACCCGACCCTTCACCTGAACTCGGCTGCCCGCCCCCGCCCTGCCCCAGGACCCGGGCCAGGACCCCAGATTACACGTGTTCTTCCACCCTTGCCGCCTCAGGTCGGGAAGTGACTCACACGGGCCTCGTCTTTGAGGTTCTTGACAGGCTTGAGGGGCACCGCTCAGGGGCTTTATAGAACGTCCTTGAATCTGGGTTTCTCCCGAGGAGCATCCCATTTTTCTTTACTGAGGTAAAATATATATGAGTAACATTTATGATCTGAGCCATTTTTAAGTAGCATTAACTACAGGCACACTGTTGTGCAACCACCATCATCCACCCGTCTCCAGAACTTTCTAGAACTTTCTCAGTCTTCCCAGCTGGAACTCTACTCCTATGACACGTTCACTCCTCATTCACCGCCTGCCACCCCCCCTGCCTCGGGGTGCCCACAATTCCACCCTGTCTCTGAATGCAAACCAGAACCACCACCAAGACGCCACTTCACACCCGTCAGGATGGCCATTATCAAAACAACAGAAAGCAGCAAGTGCTGGGAAGACAGGGGACCATGTTATAAAACACAGCCGGCGAGGTGGGAAACAGATCAGTGGTTCCTCCAAAAATCAAACATGGAATCACCACACGACCTAGCACTTCCATTCCTAGGGATATGCTCTCAAAAATCCACACAAGGGACTTGCATGGGTATTTGGACATCTGTGTTAGCAGCATTATTCATAATACCCAGAAAGTGGAAGCACCCTGCATTGATTTCCTTTTAAAACGGGCCTGCCCCTAGAACAGGCAACGCCCATGTCCCCATCTCCCTACTTTCTGCCTCCTCCCCAGCGGCATCGGGCACAGAGCGCGGGCTCCCTGAGGGCACGCTGGGGCCGCCTGCGGCCAGGTGAGCCGGCCTCGCCATGGACATCCCGGCTGAGGCCGCATCCCAGGGCAGGGCTTAGACGCCAGAGCGGATACCCGGGGCCCCAGGCAGCGCTGCCCCCTGGAGGAGACGGGACTGGGCCAGAGGCACTGCTGACGCTGCCAGCCGGGGGCTCTTGAGGGCGGGGGAGAGAGGCTCCCTCTGTCGCCAGCACACCCACCCCTGGGAAGTCACAGAAAGCAGCCACGGAGGGAGAGAGCAGCCACCTGTTGCGAGTCACCCGCATGGAGCTGAACAAGCAATGGACGAAACAGCCAGCCCCGCCCCGGCCCGCTCCACCACAGGGGCAACTGAGGCGTGCGTGCCTGACCCGACTCACCCGAGGTCACACAGGTGTCAGCCTGGTCCGTGTGTTCTGATGTCAAGGGGACGTTCCCCGCCCCCAGCTGGAGGATCAGGACCCATCCCCACCCATCTCTTGGTCTGCGGTTTTCAGGCAAAGACAGAGGCTAATGAAAGAGAAGGCGGTGATTCTGTTTGGTGGGACCACACTCAAGCTGTGAGCAAAGTGAATGAGAACCACGGTGGAGTTCCTGCTTATTAAGCACCTACTGGATGATAAGATTTAACCTCCTGGCCATCCTCTTCATGGCCCCCCACTGGTAGCATTATAACTGACCCACCTCAGAGACAAGGAAACTGAGGCTCAGAGGGAAGAACCACTTGGCAGGAATCAGGCGCCTCAATCAGGGCAGAGGGTAACCAGCCCCACTCCACATGGAGGAACTGGCCCCAGGGAGTGTCCCTGACTCTGCTGTGTGAGGCTGGATGCATTAAGGCAGGAAGGGCCCTCAGAGACCCCGAGGACAGAAGCCAAGGGTCTGCGTGAGGGGACAGCTGTCCTGAGGCCATGCCTGGGGCTGGAGGGGAGGGCCAGGAACACAGCGCTTCTGTCAACCCTAACCCACATCAAAACTACCTCCTGGAGCTCACATTTTTGGCCCCTGATTAATTTTCGAGTTTTTTCCCTGACACCCGTTTTGTTCCTCAAACATGGGAAGTGCCAGCCACGGTCCAAGGTGTGTTCCAAGGAGGCAACTCAGCCCCGCTGCACTTGCACTAGCGCCCCTGGGAGCTGTGTGGCCTTGGGCAAGTGGCTTCACGTCTCTGAGGTCAGTCTCAGCCACGCGGGGCGAGGGGGCACTCGTGTGTAGCACGCGGACTGCAGGGCTGTGGGAGACCTGGACAGTCGGGCACGCGAGGTTCTGCAGCAGGCCGGGCGGAAGCGGAACGGAGGGCCACACACGGCAAAGGCTGCATGCTCCCGGCCGGGGGCAAGGACGGGACATGCCTGCCTGGCGACACGCCTGCCGCTGCACGGTAACAGCCATGTGGGCCACAGGGCCTGGGCCCTGGCTGGCCGCCTGGGGACCCCTCCACCCCCGTGCGGGGTGGCAGGCCCGTCCATCCCGGCGACCTGACCTGGAGCCTGCTGGTTCTGCTCCCATCAGCCTGGGGCCACCTCCGTGGGAGGCCTGGCAGTGGCGTTGGCAAGTCTTTGTGGGGGGTCCCCATCTCCCTGTGTCCCCCCACCAGGGTGTAGAGGTAAGTCAGGAAGGAGAAAACATCCCCACCTCAGCCCAAGGCACCTAGATCTCCCCAGAGGCATGAAGACCACTTTGGAGAAAAGGGCAAAAGGGCTGTTTTTCTGAGCTGCTCTGTCGTGTTCCCATCCCTCAGTGATGCCTGCTGCTTATTATACCTATGACAACATCGGAAATGTTTCTTGTGGATTTCCGAAAGGGTGGGGGGGGTGGGGGAGAGACACATCTCGGGCTTTCTTTACCCCCGGCTTTGCATTGGGTGTGGCAGACCAGAGATGAGGTCTTGAGGGGCGCGGCGGTTCCCTGGGCTGGGAGGTGTGAAGGCAGGGGTGTAGCATCCAGGTGAGAGGGTGCCCCCGCCCACCGCAGGGGTGTGCTGAGGGGGGGCTGGCCAGAGACCCGGGACGGGCAGGCCTCCCTGGGCATGTCAGCCCAGGGCCACCTGCTGCCGGGGCTTCAATCTGCTGAGGATTTAGGGGGGAGACAAATGTCTTTTTAAATTGCTCTCATTTCCTGAGTGCCCATTAGATGCTGGCAAGTAAGTACTGTGCTAAATGCACTAAGCTTTGTTTGGGTCTCGGGGAGTCTTGCCAGACATTATAATTATTTCCATTCTACAAACAAGAACTGTGGTCCACACAAGGCTAAAGCAGCCTGGACCAGGGTCACACGGTCAGTGAAGTGGCCACAGGAAGAAAGACACCTATTGAAGTCGATGATTAAAAACGAGAAAGTGCGCTGGTCATCCTGAGTCAGGAAGTAGAAATCTGGAGGTAGGGCACAGATGAATTAGATTACAACGGAGGTGTTTGTCAGTTTGGGATTTTGCAAACATCTCACGCGCCTGGTGGCGACTGCCTGGGAGTGTGTTGTGAAGGATCCTGCAGCGGGTATCTGGGCTCGACAGGAGAGCAGTGATTGATTATTGATGTCTGCTCTGGGCATGGCTGTGGGACACTGTAGAAGAGATGCCGCATTTCTCATCACGAGTCAACAACACATCCTCTCCTGATGCTGGAGAAGGACTTCCTGCTCCTTCACATCCTCTTGTACTTAGTGAGCTCAGTACAGAATAACAGGCAGAAATGCTTTTGGAGAGGGAGCTATTTTCTCTGAACATTAAAAGACATACTTGGAAAAAAAAAAAAAAAGATACACTTGGCATTTCAGAGGTAAGATTCAGTTCTTACAGGAAAGGTAGGTTCCACGCAGTGCACACTTACTAGGCACCCACTGTGTTCCAGAGTGTCTGCCCTTACTACTTTTGAGCAAGGAAGACAAACCATCAACTTAATTAAATGCAGTTGGTCTAAACGCCTCCAATGGAAAAGTGCAGGGGACCACATCACGCCTGCCAGTCCCTGCCTCCCTGGCAGGGGTTTGATCCTGACGTGGAAAATTACTTTTCTGTCCACAGCCCACTGGGAACACTTGCACGTCGGCTCCGGCGCCCAGGAGGGTGTTGAAGGCGAGGAGTGTGGGCACCAGATGGAAAGACTGCTGGACACTGCAGCACACGGAGCCCGGGGTGGTCCCTCGGCCGGCCACGGGTCCATCTCTGCTAATTAGAAGCTCACGTCTCCTCCTTTGATTTTTCCACCCCAGAGAGGAATCTTGGCCACACCGCTAGAGCTTTTGGCAGGGGGCGAGGGCATGGGGCGGGGGAAGGCCAACGGCATAGCGCAGGGCTGAGAGGGAAGGTGTGTGTGAGGCAGTGGAGCGTGTCCAGCTTCTATCTCTAGGCTGTACTTAGAGGTCACGCTCTCCCCTCAGCCTGAACAGCCTCACCCGCTGTCGTGGGGGCAGCCGCCACGCGGTACAGTCACCCCTGTCTGAGGCTGGCACCGGGACGGCAGCGGGGTTTGTTTGGAGTATCTGTTCTTCATCAGAGGAGTGGCGCAGACAATCCCCCTTTCTGGCCTGGAGAGTGGGGAGGAGGAGGAAGGCATCTGTGGGACGGGTGCTTCCCCAGCGCAAACAGTGAGCCCAGCCTGTCCGCCCAGCTTCCCACCGGGGCTTCCGCCAACAGGTCCCGGGTCCTAATTCCCACATTCCTGCAGCCAAGTCCAGCGGTCACTCCAGGGCTGAGGGGGAGGCAGTCTGCCCCCTCCTGCCTCCCAGAAGAGGGGTGGGCGGAGCGGCGAGTGGTCTGGGAATGGGGCAAGAGAGACTACAGTGGGGAGCCGCCTCCAGAAGCTGAGGGGGCCCTGGCCCTGGGCGCTGGGACCGAGCAGCCAAGGAAGCACTCTGCAGAACGTGCTCCCCCAGCTCACCACCCGGAGCCCTGCTCACTGTTCAGATCGCAGCTGCCCAGGTGCTGCCTGCCCCCACCCCAGCCCCAGAAGGTGCCCACCAGAAGCCCTGTTCACACCAGCCGCCCCTCTGGGAGGTGCTGCTGGCTCCAGGAAGAAAAGGACTTGGTCGTCCTCAGCTCCCAGCACAGTGTCTGGAGGGAAACCAAGAGCAAGGGAAGAACAAGGGTGGCGGGAGTTGGGGGGGTGGGGACACCTGGTTTCTCCTCCCAGGGCTGGCCTGTTGTGGTCAGCAGAGTAATGGTCCCCCAAAGACTCCCACACCCCAACCCCCAGAACCTGTGAGTATATGCTCTGACGTGGCACATGGGTCCCTGCGGGCGGGGTCACAACCCCCAAGGTGGGGAAATGACGCCGGATCATTCAGGCGGCCACACGTCACCGCGTGCTCCTTATCAGACAGAGGCAGGAGGACCAGATGCAGGGGTCAGGGTGATGCCAGCGCGAGCCAAGGGAAGTGGGCAGGCCGTGGAGACAGGAGGAGGGAGGAACCAGATTCTCCCCTGGAACACCTCCTGACACCTTCACTTTAGCCTGGGGCACCCATGTTGGACTCCTGACCTCCAGAACTACAAGACATAGATGTAAGTGGGTTTAAGCCACAGATTTATGGGAATTTGTCGCAGCGGCCAAAGGAAACCAGGACACCCACGGAGGACGCTCTTGGGGCCCCAGCCAGCGATGATCCGCGGCAGGCAGACAGCACTAACGTCCCCAGAGTCCTGGTCACCTCCTCCTCCTCAGGGCACCCAAAAGGTGAGGATTCCTGCCCCCCTGAAGCCAAGCCGTGGCTGAGTGACAGCGTCCAGCGGAACACAAGGCGTGAAGTGATGTGAGTCACTTCTGGGGCCAAAGGACCGTGCGGAGGGCCCTTCCCACCCCGGAAGCCTGGCGCGGCGGTGATACGTCACCTGGCGGGGGCGGCCCCACGCCGCCCAGGTGGGGCAGAGTCCCCGCGGACGCTCCACGGACACCACTGGGCAGGAGGGAACCGCCTTCAGACCCTGGGGTCGGGGACTCTTCACTGCGACACATGACCTCACACGTCCAACAGGCGCCTGGGGAGCCCTTACGTAGCAGCAGCTGTGCCCCTCTCCCGCGTCGCTGCAGCTGTCTGCTCAAGGGCTCCCGGCCACCTTGGGAAGCTTTGCCACCGGCCCTTGCAATGTCCCCAGGGTCCCCTCGACAACTTCCCCCGGGGATGGGGGAAGTCCGCCTTAGTCATCAGATGACCGTGATGTGAAATCATTCCTTCCAGACAGCGCAGGCGGGGGGAAGGGTGAGACGGAGCCTCCCTAGCCTGCCACGCGTGTCCCACGTGTCTCTGGGGCCCACGCCCGGACGACCGATGCGACGTGGCCCCGGGTGCGTTCCTCCCCGTCTCCCTGCTTCTCCGCCAGGCCCGTGGCTGGGACTCCAGGCAGTCAGTGGATGTTTTCCCAACTTGATTGTCCGCTCTATCACGTGCTAATTAGCCAGGCGTGACTAATCAGAAAACAGATCCAGGCTGAGAAAATGCTCCCATTTCCTTGCCTCTGGGTTGCCTGTGGTTACTGAGAACCCTCTGGGTTTATCTGAAGGAGCTGGGGTGGGGGAGGGGAGGGTGTGCAAAATGGGGGTGGGATGTTCTTTGTCCACATCTGGGCCAACGTGCAGAACCCTGGAGGCAGTCTCCAGGGGACAGGGTGGCAACTTCACATCGCAGTGACAGTGTCGGGGTCACCAGTGGGCACAGTCAGGGTCTCCGGAGCCCCAGACCTCAGGCTCATAGTAACTTCTCACCCCGAGCAGAAGAGCTGCAGGAACACAAACAGCCCCACTGAGTTCCGGCCTCTCCGGGCACTGGAGGCCATGTGACTGGGCCACATTGAGTATACACAGCCCAGCCTGAGCTGCTGGGGTTCCAGAGCTGCAGGGTGGGCCTGAGAGACCCCATGTGGACAGTTTCCAGGGCGGGGAAGAGAGCTATAGTCCCTGCCTCCCCAAAGCTGGGGGCACAAGCCTCTACCGGCTGCTCCCAGCCAGGCTTCCAGCCATGCACGCCCATCACCCGTGGTTTTCCTCATGTTGCTGGCTTTTATTCTCCCATCTCACAGACTGGAATGCTGAGCCCAGAAAGCATGCATGGCAGGCCTCAGGTCACACACTAAGCAACTGGCATAGCTGGGTGTCAAGTCCAGGTCTTCCTCTGTCCACGTGCGGTGATGAGGGTAGAAGAGGTCATGTCACACACAAGTGTGCGATATGCATGCACACACACTGACGACATACGTGCACGCACAGATTTAAACACACACAGGCACACAGAGGCGTGTACATGCGTGCAAGTGCACACAAACACACACACATGGAGAGGTGCATACCGCGGTCCCCCAGGCACAGGCATGCCCAAGCACTTGTGTGCGTACACACGCGGCTCAACACACAGGAAGGCGGACATGTGGGCCCCTGAGACCTGCTGGCCCAGCTGCCAGGTTTAGCAAACGCCAGGCCTTGCCGCCTCTGGCCCTCGGGCGTTTCATCACTGATGGTGATTTCCAAAGACAGTAAATAAACAAGGAGACCTCAGGCCTAGGTCTCAGGGCCACTTCCTCAACACGTCCTGGAAACACATACACACACCATACATTACACACACACACACTCACACCTGACAAAACCCAGCCCTGAGAGACCCCGACCTGGACAGTTTCCACGGGCCATGCAACAGACCGGAGCTGGAAGGGGAGGGAGGGAGGGATCCCCCTGAGGCGCCCAGTGGCCCTCCGCCCTGCCCGCGACCTCATGAGTAACAGGCCGATGAAGAAAGAGCATCTGAAATGATGGCCCCACATCTGCAAGGCTGGCACTTTCCAGGGTCAAGTTCTGACTCTAGAATGTGAGACCGGCCCCGCCGGGTTAATCTTTGCCTAAGAACAGTGGCTCCCTCATCCCTCAAGCTGGTCCCCGGGCGCGACTGCAGGTCTGGGGGTCAGGGACCAGCTGGGGGGCCAAGCCTGCCCTCCCACCCTGCGCCTGCAGGTCCAAGGGCCTGCTTTACCAACTGAGCAAGCAAGCGATCGCCCATCCAAAGCGCCTTCACCCACTGCCTACAACATGCCTGGCCTTGGCTGTACCCGTGCCATCCAGACCAGCCGTAACACAGCGTGAACGGCCAATTAACCCAGGCCTGAGTGGGCAAAGACATGGGTTCCAACCCCAGCACGGACACTTGAGCTCTGATGCCAGCCAGTCCCTTGTCTGTCAAACGGGCCACTGGGAGAATACAGGGGATGATAAGCCCCCAGTAAATGTCGACTGCTTGATCGTCTCAAACTGGTCCCAGCAGCCCCGCGGCCTGACACCACCGTCGCCAGGCTGCAGAGAGGGGAGCTGGGCTCCGAGGGGCTGAGACTCGCTCGGGCGACAGCAGGAGCAGAGCTGCATGGGCCACCCGGCTCCATCCGCGTCCCTGCTCCCATGGCACCCTGGGCTGGGCACGGCCCGTCAGTCCACCCTCCTGCCCAGCGTCGCAGGCCAGCCCCTCCGCCACTCCATCCTCCCACAGCTGCACAAGGTAGCGGCGGCCCGTCTCCGCAACTACATCCTCAGGGGCTGGACCCGGCCGGGGGCCCAGAGCAGACTCCTCCTTGCCTGCCTCCTCCCTCTCACGGCCTCTCAGTGGCTGCTCCAGCTTTTTGCCAAGAGTGCTCCTCTGAGCAAGATGCCCAGCCCAGGCGTGCACACCGGACCCTCCTCTCACCGCCCCCTGCCTGGAGGGGTCTCTCTCCAGAGGTGACAGAGGGTCCCACAACACAGTCAGCTCAGCCTGGGGTCAGCCCACCTCCCCGCCAGCCCGTCTGCACACCCCCCACACTGACGGCCATGAGAACACATGGGGCACGCGACCAGCCGCACGGAACGAGCCCAGGCCTTGACGCATGTCACTCCCTCGTCCTGGCACACGGTTCCCCACACCCTCTCCACGGGACAGGGTTCACTGCAACAGCCCTGGCCTCCAGGGACCGGGCTGGGCTGGGCTGCCCCGCTCCGGCGCACCCACCTCTCAGCACCCACCTCCCTGCTTCGTAACGGAATGCCTGCAGGTCTTCATCCAGCACCATGCGACCAGCCCGCCGACTCCAAGGGCAGAGCCTTTCTGGGCGCCCCCCTTTCACAGCCCGGCGTCTGCATTTCCAACAGAACGTCCTGGAGTGATGGAGACCGTCCGCGTGTGCCCCGTCCAGTACGGGAGCCGGTGCCCACACACAGCTGAGGAGCGTGAGAAATGCTGCCTGGCCACCTAAAGGACTGAATTTTCAATTTTGTTTAATTTTAATTAGATGTGAACAGCCACACGTGGCTCGTTGGCTGCTACAGAGGAAGTGCAGGCCCAGAAGAGTGCCTGGGGTGTGGTGAGTGCTCGGTACCTGCTCATTCACTGAGTGAATGAATGAACGGCGTTCATCATCCTACTTCACCGACCCGCACTGTAACGGCCCCACGGCAGTCTTCTCCTGCCGAGGGCAATCTGAGCGCAGGACAAACTTCTCGCTCAGCACTACATCCCCATTGTATTAACACGTGCTTCCTGCGACCTCAGTTAAGTATCCACGGGAGGAATGAACCGGGGCTCAGTCCCTCTCTCCCTTCCCCGTGACACAGAGGGAGAACCGTCCCGCTGGGCTGGTTTCGGAACGTGTCTCCACCCGGGTCCTCCGGCCCGCTGCTGTGCCCATCTCCACCGCACCCTGGTGGCACCTGCGAGCCTCAGCTGCCGGCGGGCGGCCTCCCTCCTCTGTGCCCTGCCCTCCCCACCGACGCCAGGCCTGGTGCCCCAGATTCAGAGGAAAGGGCCTAGGACCCCTCCCTCCCCTGGGGCCGCGGGTCCCTGCTCAGGCAGCACTGGTCCCCCCAGGAACTTTCAGGGAAAAAGCCCAACTCTGCAGAGTGAGGGTGAACGTGTGAGTCTGTTCGACAACAGATCCTTTATCTCCGAGTGTTGGCAGTGAGCGCCCTGACACTGCTACGCTCCCCCACTCCGCTGACCCACTTCCCTCCAGCATAGGCCACAGAGGACGCTCCCTGCCTTGATTAGGTGTGCTGGGGGTGGGGGTGGGGGGATGCTTGAAGCAAGTTCAGGAATTCTCCTAAGGGCACATAAGAATGCTGTGCTCCCGTGTTCCGCTGACACCCAGACTTCAACCGCAGGGGGAAATCCTGTGCAAAGGTCCTGGGGCACATGGGAAGGTGCTGCCCGTAGCCAAGGAAGTTGGACGGGTGGACCTCAAAAACCATCGTCACAAGAAAAATGATGCCAAGGAAGGTTTAGTATCCAGAATAAAAGCAGATCGACTGAGTGGGAACTGGCCCTACTTCATGCTGACCTGGAGCAAGTCACTTCTCTCCACTGGGCCGCGTGTTCTCAGCTGTAAATGGGGGTGGTCATGCCAGAACCCGCCCTCAGAGTGGTATGGGCTAAATATGACCACAGAGGTACAGGGCTTAGCAGGGGCCCAGAACAGAAGCAGCCCTCAATACACATGTATTACTATCGAGGCTGATGAGTCCGCCAGCCTCTTTCAGCCACACGACACGAGTGCCTCACTACAGAACCTGAGCTTCTGCTCCCCGGTACTGACCAGCACTGAACGCGGGCCCCTGCCGGGCACCCCACTAGGTGCCGGGGACACGGAGACGGTTCAGACTCTGCAGCGGTTCTCAGGCAGCCGGAAGCTTGCTGGGGTGACAGATGCAATGAATCAAATAGAGTGGTGCACGTGACGAGCAGGTCTCGTGAGGATAAGAGAGGCTGAGGAGTCCCACGGAGGAAGGACTCGATCCGGGCAGGCCTGGGAGGTTTCACACCCATGTGAGCTGGCCCCGGAAGGAGGAAAGAAAGGGGATCTCTGGCTGTGGGCCTGGCATCCTCAAAGGTCTCGGAGTGCACAAGACCATGAGCTCTTTGGGCAACGGCAAAAGGTTGCTTGTGGCTGGAGCAGAGGGTGCCTGGTAAGGAACTGGCAGGGGATGAAAATGAAAAGATTGAGTTTGGGCCAAATTTGGCCTCCTCTGCCAGGAAAAAAAGGAGCTGAACTTTGTCCTGTGAATGACAGAAGGGTTTTAAGCACCACTCGTAAAGTTACTCAACCCTGGAGACTGGGAGCACACACACACACACACACACAGTCCTGGCCCCGTGTGCACACACACACCCTACACATACACACACACCCTACACATACACACACACCCTACGCGCATACACACACACTATACACACACACACACAGAGTCCTCCCCGTGCACTGGACCCAGGGCAGAAATAGGAGCTCCCAGGCACCAAGGGCTTTCCTGGTGGCTCAGATGGTAAAAAAAACCGCCTGTAATGTGGGAGACTGGGGTTCAATCCTTGGGTCGGGAAGATCCCCTGGAGAAGGAAATGGCAACCCACTCCAGTATTCTTGCCTGGGAAATCCCATGGACAGAGGAGACTGGTGGGCTACTGTCCACAGGGTCGCAGAGAGCCCAACATGACTGAGCGACTAAAACTTTCACTTTCACTTCAGGCACCAAGATACAGCCAAAAGGACGCGTTGTGAGAACCACGTAGAGAGTTGGGAGGCCGGCTTCAAGCTGTTCGGAGAAGGAAATATTCATAAGCAAGAGGTTTCCTACATGCGCGCGCACCCACATGTGCACATGCACTTTCTGAAGACAAGGTAGTTCAACGTGATGCCTTTGCAGGTCAGGGCGACCACATGCAGCAGCAGAGACTTTATAATAAAAAGTTTTTCCCTTGCACAAATTTCCAGCCTGATCCTCATTAAAAAACAAAGCTTCCTCCCTTCTCCATCACCCACATTTAAAAGGGGAGTGTGAGTGTGTCTACAGGAACTCAGAGCTAGGGTACAGGACTGGAATGGTGGGGGGCCCCAGAACGGATGGAATGATGGGGGCGGGGACACTTAACCACATGGACCTCACACTTGGTCTCTCCTTTCCTCCCTCTCCTGAGCTGATGAGATGCTTTCCACAGAGAATGGTTACCCCGAGGGGGCTCAATCACAAGGAAGATTTCTTGTGGCAGGTGGGTGCAATGAAGATAATGCTCACGCTCCTTAAAACAGTGGCACTATCCTCGGTAGGACAGACCTTTGCCCCTGCAAGATGGCCCCTACCAGCAATGAGCTCAGTAAACCCTCTTCTTCAGAGAGAAAGTAGAAGTTGAAATGGAAGGGACCTCACAGGGTAGACTGGAGGGAGTCAATTTTTAAAAAATGAACTCAAACTCAATTATTTCCTCGGAAGGAGAGACTGCCTGAGCCAAATAAAGACTTACATTTGCCTCAGAGAATTAATTAAGCCCCATCTCTGCTAGGCTCGACACAGGAGCCGGGCGCTGTTCCAAGGGGTGTGTGTGTGTGTGTGCTCGGTCACTAAGTTGTGTACAGCTCTTTGCGACCACATGGACTATAGCCCGCCAGGTTCCTCTGTCCATGGGATTTCCAGGCAAGAGTACTGGAGTGGGCTGCCATTTCCTCCTCGAGGGGATCTTGGTGACGCAGGGATGGAACCGGAGCCTCCTGAGTCTCCCGCACGGGCAGGCGGGTTCTTCATCTCTGTGCCACCCGGGAAGCCCACGTTCCGAGACGGCAGCTGGTTGCATCCTCGCCACCGCCCTCAGTCAGGAGGCTGAGCAGGGAAGTGACGTGCGCGAGGCCGCCGAGCCGAAGCCAGCGTGTGCACCCAGGACACCTGGCTCTCACCCCCGGCCCAGCCCTCCCGTCCCGGCACCCCGGGCCCTCTCGCTCCGCTGGGACAAGGCCAGGCTGCACGCACACTTCGCAGGGCCTACGAGGACGCAGTGGTGCCCCGAGCGGCCCTGAACTGTGACGTGGGGCTGGCTGGCCAACACGGTCTCAGCAACAGGCAGCAATCTACGGGGGTGGACGTGATTGTTTCCAAATGTTCTCCTGGGGCCAGCGGAGAGGACTCTCTGGCTGTCATGCGGCCTTGGCTGTGACCGGGGCGGGGCGGGGGGGCGCGGGGGGTCATCATGCTCAGGGCAAAGACGGCCGCGAGGCCTGGCGCCAGGTGCCACGCTGTGCCATCTCGGGACCAGATGGCTTACAGATTCCCCGAACCCGGCCCAGCCTGCCTATCGGATGGGTACACTGAGGCCCAGAGAGGAGAAGCAACTTCTCCAAAGCCACACAGCAAGCACAAGGCAGAACCAGGAGAGACCCAGAGGTCCCGTGACGCCTCTGCCCGCCCCACCTCACAAATTCCCAGTCGTGGCAGGGGGAGGCAGTCAGATGGATGCTCTCTGGAAGGCACTTTGAATGTACCTTTCACTAGGCCTTGGACTGAAAATCCACAGCCCCTGCAAAGAGGCAGGACACAAGTGAGCCGATACATTTTCTGCTCCTTTGTAGTATAACATTCCTCCTTTGTTCTACCATGCCAGGGATGGTGTCACGGGCTTAATGTGTTTGTCCCCAAAACCCCTACACTGAAGCCCTAACCCCCAGTGTGGTGGCGGTGAGAAGCAGGACCTTCAGCAGGCCATCAGGTATAGATGAGTCACGAGGGTGGCCCCCCACGATGGGATCAGCGTCCTCACACGACGAGAAAGAGACCAGAGCGCCCTAGCTCAGCCGTGTCAGGACCGGGCAGAAGGGCGTGGGGCTGGAGGAAATGCCGTTTATGGAAGGGGACAGAAGAAAGGAATAGTGAGAAAGGGCTACAGCTAGCAGGACCAGTGGTCAGGTGATGAGCCCAAAACAACTAAAGGAGAGACTCACTTTGGGTTGGCTAAAGAGCTTCTTTGGGAGTTTTCCCAGAACGTCTTTTGGGGGAAAATCTGAACAAACTCTTTGCCAACACAATAAAATGAAACAGACATTCTATTTCCACTGAAAGTATATGAAACAGGTATCTGTTCTCCATCTTTTGTGGCAGCAGCAGGGTCTTGCCCCTGAAGATGGCCCCCACTCCTGAAGTGCCCCCAGTTTTGTTTTGTTTTTCACATAAACCCCAAACAATTTGCAATTGGCAATTTGCAGTTCCTGTTTCTTTTAAGACCTCCACAAGGCCATCTGGTTATTATGGCTTTTTCTCACTCTTTGATAGCCATCACAATAACTATTGTTTCACCGAGACTTTCTTAAGCATTCCCATTTGGCTTTCATAAAAACAAACACTCTCCTTTCATATTCACATCAAGTAAATTGGGTAATTATGGTTAACACCTATAGCCAGCATAATCAGGCCAGGGAACAAACACACCGGCTCCTGCAAACACACTACGTGATTTGCCAGGAGAAAAGCTCGGAGGCTTCCCAGAGCATCATCCTATCAGGGGTGCACCAGCCACAGAGGAGGGGTCTTCACCACTGCCAATCTGTTAAGCAAGGCTTCTGATATTTACACTCAGAAGTCCAGTTAGCACAGTTCATGAGGCTCTACTGGACGAACACGGACACATCCCCACAGTCTTAGGAGGAGGAGAGGCAAACTGAAGATGTGCACATACAATCGGACTCCTCTTATGTTTATATACTCTCTACAGAACTACCTGTTTAGATGTAAACCTACAGAAAACACTGGGAGGATGGGATGTGGGAACAGGAATGGGACTGCTGGCAGAGGAAGGGGAACATTACTCTTTTCTGTAAGGTGCTGTTTTTCAAAAGGATTTACCTCTAAAAGACATGATTGGATTTTTTTTAAGCAACAAGATTTAACAGAAAGCTACAGCGCATTAGACAAGCCCAGAGCCTGATATGAATGCAGGTTAGAAAAAAAAATTAAAATAACACTCAAAATAAGAAACATTCAACTGGCTTCAAAGAAACAGCTGTCTACCTCAGTCGGGGTGAGAAAGTGAATGGGGTGGTCAGCGACATTCCCTGGCCAGAGGCCCTCAACGGGCAGGACTAGTAACAGTCGGCGGATTCATCAAACCAGAGGGTTCGGACCAGACACAAGGTCACTGGTGGCGCTCAGCGACCAACACGACCCTTGATTTGTTCCTCCGTTTAGCTGGATATGCTGTACGTCTGACAAGTCCACCGAGAAGCGGCGCTCAAAGGGAGCTTTCAAGGCGGCAGAGATTATTCTGTGAGTTAGACAACCACTGTCAGCCTCCTTCACTGCAAACGTGTTTCCATCCTTCACCCCCAGTGATCTGTGTGGGCCCCTCGTTCATGTGAGGCACCGTGTTCAGAGCTGCGGGCCGGCCGTGAACCTGGAGCTTGTATCTCGGCACAGAGGGACCCAAAACTATGGACAAACTATTCCAGGAGAACAGTGTTCGCAGTGTAAAGCCCATGAGGATAACGACCTAGCCTATACACGGGGGTTGGGGGAGGGCATCCTGAAGGGCCCCTGGGGAGGGGCCCCTGAAGCTGAGAACTGGAGGGGAATGGGGTGGGAACATTCAACTGGCTTCAGAGAAGGAGCTGTCCGCCTTTCAGTGGGGGTGAGAAGGTGAAAGGCGTGGTCAGTGGCATTCACGGGCCAGAGACCTGGTGAGAATCGGGGGGTGGGGTGAGTGAAGGTGGGGGAGAGACTCAGTCTTGCAGAGAGGTCAGAGTGCACCAGTCTTTGCAGAGAGGTCAGAGTGCACCCGGGCGGTCAGCAGGCTGGCCTGGCTGAGCAAAGGACCCCTTGGCTGAGGCCGGGGAAGTGAACTCCACAGCCTGTGAACAGTGGGAAGAGATGGGTCTGGATGGCAGCATGCGGAGCTGTGACGCTCAGATCAGGAACTATGCAGGTTTTCCCGAAACGCACTGGGGGACCCTGAGCAGGGTTCCTGAGCGGGAGGGTGGCATTTCACCACGCATGTGCCGTCCTTGTCCAGCCGAGCACTGATTTTGCAGCCTGCACTGCCAGCACAGCCCTCTTTTTCTTCCGTCACTTTCTTCCATCACCCTGGGCCTTGCCACGGTGCGTGTCGGGCCCCCAAGGACAGCGGGGCCCTTTGCAGCTGACCCCGCCTGTCGTGGTCAAGGATGCCTGGTTTAAGCCCGCTCACAGGGCTGCAGAAACCCTCAGACCACCAGGCTTAAGGAAACATTCCCACAGTTTTTCTCGGTGCAGCGGAGACACCTGCTCAGAAGGTCCCTGCTGCAAAGCAAGAGTTTCTTCCTCACGGGCGGCTACACCCAACTGTTCTGCTGCAGGGGTTCTGCGTCACGACGGGGATCTCCCCAGCTAATAGGATGTTCGAGTGAACCGGAGAAATCTGGGCCGCCTGAATTCAGGGCAATCGCGTCCCATCTGTGTGTGCTCTTCCTCTGCTCTATCTAATCAAATTTCCTGTGTGCATGAATATAAATACTGTTGTTCTGACCCGCGATGATCTGGTAAACAGACTGACTGTATCGACTTTGACAGATTATGGTTTCCAAAAACAGAGGGACACTATTACTTTTATTTTAATTGAAAATGGACACAATTTCCAGTGGATATGGATAAAACTAATGATCTTAGAAGAAGGCAACTTGCCGTGGGGGGGCGGGGGGAAATCAGACGACTTGTGTCATCATCCGAGATCATGACCATCTTAGCTGGAGATGGCACAACTGTTTGCCTTTTCTCTGTTTCCTCGGAACGAGGCTAGCCCAGCACATTCTTCTGGGTACGCTGAGCTTCAGCGGGACTTGGCTCAAATTGGCAGGGGATAGGTCACCACCCCGAAATTACCGAAACCGAAAGAAATCCACAGGATCAAGACCAGACCAAGAAAATCTTATAAAACGGTAATCAAATCAACTTCCTTCCAAAACCAGGCTCTTCTTAAATTGCAGTTATCAACTTACTCCGTTTATGAAGTAAGAACATGGAGACACATGCCAGCCTCAAGCAAATCCTCTGAAAAAAACTCCAGCCAACCCACTGCACTTTTGCTAATGATGATGAAACTGGTTTTGACCGTTTCCACTTGGTCCCGACAACCCCCCATAGGCAGACAGGGAATATTCTCTCAGTGTTCACGGCACTAAGGCTCCTGGAAGCAGGAAAGCCCATCGCTGACTCCCTGCGTGTCTTTACTCCATGAGTTCCATGGGCAGGTCAGAGTGTGGGGGTCAGGGAGGAAATTCTGAGAACCAGACCACCCCGACCCCACGCCTGCTCCTGGCGGACACCTGATCTAGGGGAAGTCACCTCACCCACCGAGCCTCAGTTTTCCCATCTGAAAATGGGCACAATGACGGTTCCCGCCTCCTAGGGTGGATACAGGGAGGCAGGAAAACGTGTCACATGCTTATTCAGTCCTGGGTCCGGCACAGGGCAACCCCTGACAAAGGTCAAGTATTACCGTTCCTCACGTTCTAATGCTTATTTCCTAATTGACTAAAACAGTTTGTAGTACTGTGTTTATTAAACCAGATCACAGCTGTAACACTCATGTTTTCTGTGATATTTTCATGGTAGTGTCTAGGCTGAATTAACTTCAGTAAAACAGCAGTAACAGCTTTAAAAGAATGCTGTTTGTTGATCAGTCGCTAAGTTGCCTCTGACGCTTTGTGAAACCGTGGATGGCAGCCCGCCAGGCTCCTCTGTCCATGGGATTTCCCAGGCAAGAATCCTGGAATATTTAAGAATACTTTCAAATTAAGTGAATGAGATAAATACTAATGTTGGATGGTTACAGATGAAGCAGGTTCAACAGGAAATTAAGACAGTATCGTTACAAAGCAACCACTCTGAATAAATTAACCATCTTTTAAAAGTTATTACTGCTCGATCCAGAACACCTGGTCTCTTGCCCGTGACGCACGCAACTCCCACACTCGTCCTGCGCTCCTCTGGGAATCCTCCTCCCTCTTCTCATAGACCTCTGCCCTGTGCTCCCTCCGCATAGCTCTCACCACCCCGGGGTCTCGCTGTCACCAAGAACACAGGTCGCTTCCGTAATCGAGGAGCTGTTTCTGGAACACCTGTGTCCGCCGCCGCCGAACATTCACGGAACTCCTGATCTGGCCGTATCCAGCCAGCTTTATTTCTTGGGGTCCCCCCAACACCCCGGGCCAGCTGGCATTCCCGCATGCCCCCTGAAAGGCAGGCCAGTGGAGCCTGAGTCTGCGGGCCAGCTCTGTCCCCGAGGGCTCTAGTAAGCTGCTTGCATAAATCACACAAACATCACGTATGCGAAAGTCACCAGACGAGACAGTCCATGCTGGATGCACCAGGGTAAAGCTCCAGGACAGGCAAGACTAGTGAGTGCTAATGAAGGTCAGGAGAGCAGTTACCTTGGGGTTGAGGACACAGGCTAGCCTGTTTCTTGATTTGAGTGCTGGTTACAGAGCTGTTTAGTTGGCAAAAATTCACTGAACTGTACAGTATATGTGCACATTTCTGAATGTATATTTCAATAACATTTGCCCCCCAGAAAGAAAAGCAATGGATGACAATCTGTGCCTCAGTTTCACCATCTGTAAAATGGGCGGGACTAGGGAGGGAACCAGACCTACTGGAGAGGCCTCTGCCGGTGCAGCTCCTCCTTCACCTTCCTGTCCTACATCCTACCTACCTCACCTGGAGGTCGTGAACTAGGTGCCCATCCTGAGGTCAGTTCTAGGGCTTTATTTAAGACGAATGATGAAGTTTTGGAGACTGGCTGCAGAGCAAAGTAAACATACTTAGCATCATGAAACTACACACTTTAAGACAGTTAAGATGACAAATTTTACACTGCATTTTACCACAATCAGGGAGGGGCTAGGATGAACTATAAGGGAATACCCTAATTCTGAAGATCCATTTTTTTTTTTTTGAAGATCCATCTTTAATACCCCAGAGGTAAAGACTGGAGGGAAAGGCACCAGGTTGTACCCTAGGGCTTCTACGTTTCAAAACTCTTGCCTTAGGCATGGGAAAACGAATTAACAGCCATAGCTGTTAAAAGAAAAAACAGGGTACAAATTTTTATGTCTTTGGAAAAGTATATTAAAATAGGCACGGATTTAGACAGAGAGCAGGAAATAAGAGTCACAGACAAACAGCATTTACTGTTCTGGGGAGCAGAAATCCTGATGATTTTCTACTTTTCGACACTTTGAATATTTTACGTTCATATTTCTTGATTATAGAACTACATGAAAATAAGTAACCCTTTGTGCTTCAGGGTCTAGTTCATCCCCTTCGTAAAATGTCTTTTTCAGCCCGGTTTTATTTTTGTTTTTTAATCTCTATAGATTCCTGCATCTCTAAGAGACATCACTGCCACTCTTCTCCACGTGGAAATGGGTTTCAGCCTTTTTCCTGCTGAGCGGAAATCCAGGCTCAGGATCCTTCTCAAGACAGTGTCCAGGGCAGTGCCACCCAGACAGACACGCCCGACATCTCTAATTACACTCGCCCTCCCTTCTCTTCTCCCGACTGTTTCCTGGAGACTGTCCTCACCCCCTGACGTGAGTGCAGGATGGGGCGCTGACACTTACCCTTGTCCCCACGTCTCGGTTCTCAGCAGAGGTGACGGGAGACTCAACAACCACACCTGTGTGGACTGCCTCTCTGGTGACACCACCGCTCTGACTCTCAACTCTGTTCCAAAGCCAGACCAGGGACCTCTTTTCAAACCAAGGAACTGCCCAGCACAGGTTCCTCCAGAGCCTGACGCAAGGGGCTTCCGCCGATGGTTAATTCTGACATCAGCCCCCATTCCAGAGTCCAGGCATTCGGAGGGGACGCACCTCTGCCCACGGGCAAGACGGCGACTTCGGCAACAAGGATGGGGAGCGCTTCCAAGTGCCTTTGGCTGCCACCCTGCAAAGGGGCTCCAGGAAGCAGCCATCTCACGGGCGGGCCTCTCCTGAGTGCAGTGTGAAGGCAACCAGCATCCACCTGAGCACAAACGTTTGACACTGCCCTGCGGCCCCTGGGGGTGGGAGGGATGCTCTGAGTCCCGGCCCACAAGCTCAGCCTGCACAGGGACCCTGTGGGCCCAGAAGGGCCCGGGACGCTGCAGACACGCGGCCCCTCGTCACGGAGGCTCTCTGCGCCCCTGGGGGGCACGGCTCTGGGGGAGACACGGATGGACCTGGAGTGCCCGCAGCTCACAGGAATGTTCGAGAGCGTGACTTCTCATCACCCTAAGAGCCTGTCAGCCCCTTCAGAGTGTGGGGCCGCCTCAATAACATACTGGCTCGAGGAAAGGGAGGTGGACGTCAGGGTCAAACACTGGCCCCTGGGAGTGTCCTTTAGAGTCAAGGACACGTGACTACAGTGCATTTACCACGAATTCTGCCCAGAGGTGAAAGGTGTGAGAAGTCCCTTACTTCTTAAAGAAGTAAGAATGTACCTTATAGAAAGTCAATTACACTGATGGGAATAAAAATAACTGTACTATTATCAATAGATTAAGGGCTTTTGTGTGCCAGGCATGATACTGTGAAATTCACATCTGCTCTCATTCTTGTTAGTAACTTTACATGGCAGATACTTATGGCTACTTCCGCTTAGGGGAGACAGGACTAACTAAGGCTGCAGGGGAAAAAACAACATCTCAGTGCTATACTGTGAGTAAGAGTGACGATAATTTAAGAAGCACAAGAAGGCATCATGAGACAAGGCCGACGACGAGGTTAAATACACTGGAAATAACACACATGTGAGATTTGGAGCGCCCAATCAGCTGGGAGATTTTGGGAAAGTTACTTGACCTGTCCATGCCTTGGTTCCTTCATCTTTAAAAAATGAAGGTGTTTAACTCTACACCACTATGAATCTACAATAAACAAAACAGCACAGCGTTGGAGCAAGGACAGTAAATCAGCAGGAACTAACAGAAAGCCTGAAAGAGGAGAGACTCGAGCACATATTTGAAATTTTTAGTATATGATATAGTGATATTTTAAAGCAGTGGAAAAGGGAACATTATTCAGTGAATAATACTAGACAGTCAGTGAACTATTTGGAACATCACTATGCCCTGCCTCACACCAAAAGTTAATTCTAGATTAATTTTACAGTTATACGTTACAAAAAAATGGGGAACGTCTGCTCAATCTTGAAATCCGGAAGAACTTTGATAAACCACTAAGACAAGTCATTAACAAGCCATGAATAAAGGCACTGAGATCAAACCACCAAAAACTGTGAAACCTCTACATATCAATAAATACCTCATATGAAATTAAGAAGCCAGAGGAAAAGTAGAAAAAGCTAACAACTATTACATATTTGATTTGAAAAAAGATTAGTGATTTTTTATATTAAAAATGAAAACCCTTATAAACAGCCTTTCTTATTAAAAAAAAGAGGCATATTCTCCAATTACAAATAAAATATATAAGAATCTAAACAATGCACAAAAGAAATGCAGATAGCTGATGAACTCATGGAGCGAGGGGAGAGAATGAGGTTCAAGGTGGCCAATCTTCACGAAGGCGCCGTGTGAGGTTCACGCTCCTTCAAAGAGTTCAGAGTTCACTATAATCAGGCATGTGTGGCCTGGCCTGTGTGGTCAAAAGGGTGCATTCCTGAAAGTCCTGGCCACGAGACACAGCTGACCGCAAGCTGCCCAGGACGTGCCCAGGTGCAGGAACCCTGACAGAGACAGGAGCCCCAGTCCCGGTCTGGTGGGGACATGCAGGCCCACGAAAGGGGGGCATCAGAGTTGTGAAAAGAGCTTCCACGGGGCCCCTCTTCTCTGCCTGGAATCAGACGGGCAGGGCGGGGGGTAGGAAAATGCTAGTCTCCAGGATGTTCCCCTCCCTCTGGCTCCCAGAGGACGCCCGAGATGCTCACGGTCGATGCGCAAGGGGAGAACAAAGGGGGTCTCCCTGCCTCCAGACCAGTGCTCCTTGCTGTCCTGCTCGCACGCAGCCCCTGCTCAGCCTCTACGGAGACGTCAGCTGCAGCCCCTCGATTTTAAAGGTAAAGCACAGAATACTTAATACATAAATACTGTCACTCTGCGAGTGTCTATAGTTTCAGGAACGCCAACCACATACTTAGTAGGCTGACTTCACTCCAATGAGTAAAGTGAGGATCTGCAAAGTCAAATGGATTCATTCATTCACTTAAAAGGTATTTATCCGGCATCGACAGGCACAGAGCCCTGTTCTAAATGCTGGGAATAGAGCAGTTGGGAGGGAGGGGAAGGAGAGGAGATAAAATTCTAGCAGGAAGAGAAAATAAACAAAATAACAAAGGCACAGTCTGTTAGATTATGGTAAGCGCTAAGGAGAGAGAATAAGGTAGAGAACGAGAAATAAAACACTGCGGTGGTGGGGTGGGCTGTCAACATTTCAGATTGGTAGCCAAGGAAACTTGACTAGGCAACTTCAGAGTAAAGATCAAAAGGAAGTGAGGCAGTGGGCAGTGTGGCTACTTAGGCAGACACAGACCAAGGGCCCAGCTGGGGTAGAGGCCTCCAGGGTCATCGCCGGGCGTGTCCCAGGAGGCAGCCCGGGTCGGTCCCAGGGTGAGCGACGAGGTGAGCTCACAGGCCACGCTGCCTCTGCTGGCCGCCCGGGAGGCCGCGTGGCGAGCCCAAGGTCACATGGTGAATCATTGAGATACCAGCCAGACGCCGATGGCACTCCAAGAAGGGGGTCACCCCGCCTCCACCCTCCTTCAGGGGCTGGTGGCCAGAAGCCATGGGCCCTGTCGATTCCCCCACCCCAGCCCACCCCGTGGCGTGGGGTCCCAGAGCATCGCCTGGCCCCAGGGACGCTTCTTCTGACTCAGTCACTGGACACGCCCAGGGGCCTCCTTGCACCTGCAGGGCTGAGCAGGACAGACAGCCCTGGTCACTGGGGAAGTGCAGGGCTACTTGTGGGATTTCTTTTTCCAAACGAGTTGACGACGGTCAGCGTTCTTGAAGACCATCACGTGTCTGCAGTGGCCTCCTGCGGGAGCATGTACACGCATGCATTCACAACACGCTTCTCCCCAGCGCACATCTCAGCACGAACACCCTGTGTTTGCCTTCTCTGCCATCTAATTATGAAGTTGCCCGCAGTTAACAGGAAGACAGGCGGGGCAGGGCAGACTCTTGAGTCTGGAGACTGCAGTTTAGGAGCCAGCTCGCACATGTGAAGTGCGTGACCTTGGATCCGAACTTCCTTCGCTGTCCTGGCCTCAGTTTCCTCATCTGTGAAGTGGACCTCGCCAGGTTACTGAGAAGACCACAGACACGGTAAGGAAAGCACCCACCGCTGTGCCTGACAGCATCGGAGAGCCAGGAAATGGAAGCCATCAAATCACAGTATGGTTCTGGAACCACTTGCAGTGCAACCGCTTCCTTGTAGAGGACAAACCAGACCCACGTAAGCAAATTTATGAGCCATTTCTAAATACAAACGGCAACAGAGGTGAGATAATCAACAACTAGCCCCAACCAGTAATTTTCAACAGAAATAAATGTTTCTTCGTCAATAATCTGTTGGCTTTTTTTTTCTTTCCTGGCTGTGGCACAGTTTGAATCAGCTGGTCTGGGAAAAGCCACAGCGTGGTTTGACCTCTTTAAATCAGCTAGCCTGTAAGGAGAGGGAGCGATTCTTGAACCCAGTGAACTCAGTTCTCCAAGCAAAGGTCGGACAGCGAACCTGAGCTTGACTGTATCTGCAAAGGCCCTGCCTCCAAATAAGGTTATGCTCCCAGGTGCCGGAGGCGAAGACTTGAACAGACCTGCTTCGGGGACACAGTTCAACCGACACCGGTGATGACGGTATTGTCGTAAGCTGACCTCAGCCAGCGGTGAACATCCGAAGTTCAGCAGTGGAAGGGGTGCGGGCTGTCAGTGGGTAAAGGTGCTGGGTGTCAGATTTGGCTTTCCCCATTATTAACCCTGAGGTGTCGGGATAAAACATTTACTGCAGGGGGTGTACCGCTAAACAAGGTAATGGATGTGAAGGGCGGGGGGTGCACCCCTGAACAAGGTGACGGATGTGAAGGGCGGGGGGTGCACCGCTGAACAAGGTGACGGATGTGAAGGGCGGGGGGTGCACCCCTGAACAAGGTGACGGATGTGAAGGGCGGGGGGTGCACCGCTAAACAAGGTGACAGATGGAAAGGCGGCTGGCATGCGGCCCACCTAGAGCTGCCACCCTCGGTGGTGATGGGAGGAGGCTCCCGGCTCCGTCGCTGGTGACGCTGACATCCTGCCAGGGACACAGACGTCTGGGGGTAGCAGCCACACAGGCACGGCTCGGGGAGAGCCGTGGGAGGGGGGCGGGGCGGGAGAGGATCTGCTCTGCTTCCCGGGGAGGGAGGCTTTTGTGAGCGGGAGACGCAAGAGCACGGACTGTCAGGGTGTCAGCGGCAGAGGGTGCAGCTGGGGGAGTCGCTGAGTCAGACGGGCTGCACCCGTCCCACAAGAGAGGATACTCCCACCCAGAGAGATCTGTTTGACTTCAGGAAAGTACAGGTTACAGTGATACTCACTAAACAGCGCACCTCCCGCTCAGCAGACGGGAGGATGAGTAACAGGACGCCCAGCAAGGCCCCCATGGGGTTTGCCACTGTCCCTGCGATGTTCGCCCTGGAGCAGGGCCCTGCTCACCTTGCATTTGCCTGGGACAATGTGTTATCAGAATCCCCCTAGAAACAGGCTCGAGAGGCAGAATGTATCAGGAGCAGCGAGTCTTCCTTGATCCTAAAGAAGGTGAATCTCCCCCTGGACTTGAGTGTAACCACAATCTACCAACCAAGAACACAGGATGGAAGAGGGACTCACTCTCTAAGAACATTTCCAGGTAATGGTGATGACCTCACCCTCCACCAGGGTTAGGCCAAAAAGTCCTGCCCCCAGACCTTTGTACAAAGGTTTTCAGACGAGCCCACACTTCACCAGCGCATCAGGTTCCTAAGGCTGCTGCAATGCATGAGTATAACTCTGTGCGCTAAAACAACACAAACGTGTCCTCTGACAGGTCTGGAGGTCAGAAGTCCCAAATAGGTCTCACTGGGCCAAAACCCACAGTGTCAGCAGGGCTGCGGTCCTTCTAGAGGCCTGAGCGGAGAGACTGCCTCCTGGTCCTCCCAGCCTCTCGAGGTGCCCAGTCCCTGGTCCTGGGGCCCCACCATCCGTCGTCAAGGCTGGCAACAGCACCCCCTCACCTGTGCTCTGCCCTCACGGCCTCCTCCTCTGACCTGTCTCTCCTGCCTGCCCTTCTCCTAAGGGACCCCTGTAGCTGCAGGAAGCCCATCTGGGTAACCTGGGATGATTTCCCATCGCAAGATCCTTGACTCAATCACATCTCAGCAGCCCTCCTGCCATGGCAGTCAGGCAAGGTCACCCAGTTGCAGTTCTGGGGGGTGAGGCTGCAGACATCCTTGGGGTGGGGGCAGCGGTCTGTCCTACCACCCCTTGGTAAAACTTCCCCAGCACCCCTTTGGGACCGTGAGGTCCCGACTAATCTTCCTGTGACCCTGTCAGCTCTGTCCCCCACCTGACCTCACAAGGGGTGACCTGAGGTCCACTCCGGGCCCCAGGCTCTGTCCCTCCACCAGGGAAGCCAGATGCCCACTCTCTCCATCACCCTCCCTCCCCGGGCCCATCCCAAGACACTGTGAAGATGAAGCTTCAACCCCGTGACCTCCAGGGAGCTCCTCCTGGTGCTGCTTACCTGGCCTCCACACCCTGTTTCTTCCCGTTTTCTGACCCCACTGTACATGTCACACCCCTCCAACAGGAGTGTACCCCCCGCCCCGTGCTACCGGGGGGACCTCGGTCCATTCATCCGGGTCGAGCCCGAGGCCTGTCTTACAGAGGATATCCAGTCAGTGCTGGGCGGAGGCATGGATGGGTAGATGGGATGGATGGACAGGCAGACAGATGCAAGGACAGAGGGAGGGAGGGAGACTGTGGCCGCGCCTGGCACAAAAGTACACACTCAATAAACACTTGTTGAGAGAAAGCCAGGAGGGAGGGAGAAAGAGAGGAAACGACATGAAGTGGGGGCACCACTGATGTTGGGAGAACTCAGCTACGCAGCAGCCAACGTAAGGAAGAAA
Source organism: Dama dama (assembly GCF_033118175.1). Taxonomy (NCBI): domain Eukaryota; kingdom Metazoa; phylum Chordata; class Mammalia; order Artiodactyla; family Cervidae; genus Dama; species Dama dama. The sequence goes on along the minus strand of NC_083684.1, from coordinate 14,228,038 downwards.
CTCAAGACGCGGGCATCTCAGTGCCGAGTCCGAGAGCTCACTAGTGAATGGGCGGCCCTGACACCGTCAGCTAGAACCTGCAAAAGGTCCATCAGCTAGTCTAGGTTCCTGTGCTGACTCATAAGCACACCTGTCTGGGACCAGCGGAAGGTGTCTGGACCTCCTCTGGCCCAGAAACCCGCTCGGGGTCCCCCCCTGCCCTATCCCACCATAACTGGATGCACAGGCACAGTTCTAAGCTCTCCTCGCCTCCCTCAGGCCCCATCCCTGTGTACATCCAGCTTTATTAAATGCTACCCAGGACCTGCCAGTGTCTTGTGGGGGTGGGGGTGGGGCTGGGGCTGGGGGGTGGATCACAGGATGAAGGGCAGCCTGGGCCCTGTCCATTCACAATGAGGAGCTGCATCTTCACATCAAGGCCAGGCATGCACCAGTTTCAACCACTTGCCTTAAAAAGACGATTTTTCTGTGAAGTTGCTGCATGAGTATGTATGGTGTTTTTCTGGGCTTTTTACTATGAAAAATTTCAAACGTAAAGAAAAGTTGCATACTGCTCTACACCCGTGCGAATGGCGAGAATTTAAAAGACTCACAGTAATAAATACAGGCATGGAGGTGAAGCAACTGGAAACTTCCTACACTGTTCCTGGGAGGTAAGCTGGTACAACCACCGTGGAAAACGGCTTGGCACCAGCTACGAAGGTTGACTCTACGCATACTCTGTGACTCCAGCTCATTCTCATCTCTAAGCCAACAGAACTTCACGCACAAATCCCCAAGTGGCATGTGCAAGCGTTCCTGAGAATGGACACAACCCGAATGCCCACCGCCAGTAGAATGGCACTGTCGTAAGACGAAACACGATCTGGCAACAAAAGCGAACAACTCACAGGGGAACCCGACTGTACTGAACTATGGTTATCAAGACACTCCTTAAAACCTGTGGTAGAGCAACAGGAAAAGACAACTTCTTTACTGCATTAAATAACAAGCTCTAGCCAAGGGTCTGATAACTACCATGACTCTGGAGTAATGACAAAGGTAACAAGACTCCAAGATGGTCTGTAACGGCAGGAACGGGCCTGGAAACCAGGCTGTCTGCTGGTGGCCGGGTCCCGGTCACGGCCAACAGCACCGCCGGCAGGCAGCCCTGAAGGAAACACTGTGAGTCAGCCACGGCTCAGCGACAGCGAAGCTGTTTCTTCACGTCCAGGTTCACAGATACCCTGAACTCTATCCACGGGTCTGAGGATAAGAACTGGAAACTGGGGGTTTTCTTTTTGTCCCCTTTAATCTATTCCTGGTGATAAAATGCTCCCTGAACCCACGTATATACACGAAGAAAGTGACAGCTGAAAGGGGGTCTGACACTTGCACACGAGCATGTACAACGGAGCTACTTCCATTAGCAGAAAGGTGCACACAACCCACAAGTTCACTGACAGATGAATGGATGAACACTGTGGTGTGTGCGTGCACACGCACGTACACACACACACGAATATCATTCAGCCTTAGAAAGGAAATTCTGACATGCTACAACATGGGTGAACCTCGCGGACATTATGCTAAGTGACGTCAGACAGACACAAAAATACAAATACTGTTTGATTCCACTCGCGTGAGGGGCCTAGAGGACACAGATTCATAGAGACAGAAAGGAAAACACGGTCACAGGGACCTGGGGCTGGGAGAACATGGAGTCAGGGTGTATGGGGACAGGGCTTCTGAACCGGAAGATGCAAGTCAGGCTCCGGAGACGGACAGTAGCAATGGTTACACAACGAGGTGAAGGTACTTAACGCCACTCAACTGCACGCTTACAAACGGCTAAAACAGTAAGCTTTGTGTTATGTATATTTGACCACGATCATTTTGTGGCTCAGCTGGTAAAGAATCCGTCTGCAATGAGGGAGAGCTGGGTTCGATCCCTGGGTTGGGAAGAGCCCCTGGAGAATGGAACGGCTACCCACGCCAGCATCCTGGCCTGGAGAATCCCATGGACTGTATAGTCCGTGGGGTTGCAGAGTCGGACACGACTGAGCGACTTCCACTTTCATAAATAAGTAAATAAACTCCCTGAACATGGAAGGCACTGGCTTTCTGAGGACAGGAACTGCCTCCCCGTGGCTGGGGGTCAGCCACCACACGTGCCTGGGCTTGTGAGCTGCTGGGCCACCCTGGGCAGGTTGCTTCACCGCTCTGGTCTCAGTTTCCACCTCCGAAGGAGGGCCGCGGGCACAAGGGCAGCTGTGACGCGTCAGGCACGGGTGCCAGGCCGGCAGGGCAGCGGGCACGCGGTTGTGTGGAGACTGCCATGACCCCGCGGGGTTAGTAGCACCATGCCTGCCCTGACAGGGGACTTAGCTAACTTGCCCAAGGTCGCCGGCAAGGCCAGGCTGACGGAGGAGCCCAGGTCCGGCTGCGGTCATCTGCCTGCTGCTTGTTTACCGTCTCTCCCGCTGGGCAGCAGGCTCCAGCGCGACAGACCCCGTGTCTGTTCCGTTGGCCACACGGTCCCCAGGGCCGCACACAGGAGGCTCAGTAAATACCTGCCCGGCGACTGGAAGAATCCAGTTCTGTCTGGCCCCAAAACTGGCTTCCCTAGGAAGCGCGGGACGGTGGCAGCCACGGGGCCGGCGCGCTCCGGTCTCCGTGCATAGCCGCGATTGCTACCATTGTTCAGTCGCCCAGTCGTGTCCAACTCTTTGCAACCCCTTGGACTGCAACAAGCCCCCTTCACTACCTCCCAGAGTTTATTCAAACTCATGTCCATTGAGTGGGTGATGCCACCCAACCATCTCATCCTCTGTTGTCCCCTTCTCCTCCTGCCTTCAATCATTCCCAGCATCAGGGTCTTTTCCAATGAGTCAGCTCTTAGCATCAGATGGCCAAAGTACTGGAGTTTCAGCTTCAACATCAGTCCTTCCAATGAACACCCAGGACTGATATCCTTTAGGATGGACTGGTTGGATCTCCTTGCAGTCCAAGGGACTCTCAAGAGTCTTCTCCAACACCACAGTTCAAAAGCATCAATTCTTTGGTGCTCAGCCTTCTTTATGGTCCAACTCTCACATCCACACACGACCACTGGAAAAACCATAGCCTTGAGTAGAAGGACCTTTGCTGGCAAAGTAATGTCTCCGCTTTTTTAATACGCTGTGATACCCTCCAGCAGAGGTGGGGCTGGAGTCAGCCACAGTGAGAGGGGCAGAAAAAAAAAAAACACGTCTGTCTCCCTTCCAGGGCCGCACCCGCACTGCGACGGCCCAGGCACGCCTCAAGAGGACACCAATGACTCGGGCCAGCCCTCGGGCTTCTGTCGCATGTGAGGGGGACACTTGTGGTTCAAGGGGCCCTGCCGCCGAGAGAGCCGGGATGCGAGCTCAGCCCTGTGGCCACGCTCCCTGGATGAGGAGGCTGTGCCTGAGCAAGAAGGTCAGGGTTCCCCGATGGCAACTCAGCACAAGAGGCAGCCCGGGGCGACCAGCGGCCCAGGCACCCCAGGCTGCCTCTGCCACCCCGAGGCCGAGGGCACCCAACCCGGGGACGAGGGTGGTCGGGGAGGCGGGCGCTGGGCCCCCTACTGCCAAGAGCACGTCAGTGGGTTTCCTGTGCAGACGGCGTTCTGGGCCACAGTGCTCTGTGGGCGAAGGGAGGGGGTGGCAGTGACCTAAATCAGCCAAGGCAGCTGGGCTGGGTGACTCGGGGACCTGGGTTCCTTGCCGCTGGGCCGAGCACCAGGCAGGCATGAGGTGCGAGAGGGACGCCCTGCCTTTGGGGTCCCACCAGGATGGGCACTGGTGGGGGGTTATGCAGCCCACCTTGTAGCCAGGTGACCATAGGCAAAGACAGACAGATAAGACGGGGTGAATCTGCACAAGAGGGCAAGCGCACAGCCCCTGTGCAGCAGGGAAAATGAAGAACTAAACTGCAACCAACAGCTGCAGACCCCAAACCCGGGAGCAGATGGCGCAGAGGGGAAAAGGCAAGCTGTAGGCACCTTTTAAGAGCACACATGAAGCAACGCTACATACTGTTTACGGTTCCTTACGGTTACGTAAGTGTGTGAAAGTACTGAACGTCTTACGGAAAGATCTACACCAGATTTATAATAAAGGGTACCTGGAGGCGGGTGCTGAGCCAGAGGTCAAGGTAATTAATTACCACTTTTCCAGGGGTGTTTTATTCCTTTTACTTATATCAAAAAGGATATATAATATAAACAGTGGTCAGTCTGGGTGACAGAAATGTGGTTTTTACTATTAGTCCTTGATGCTCTTTCTTTGATTACTGGCTAATCTGAAACTCATCCGGGTATCAGTGTGTGGTCAAATAATGAATCTTTCTGATCGTATGTATCCTAAATTGTATTTTTAATTCTCAAAATTCTAAAAGAAAAGGTCTCCCAGAGCACAGAGTGCTCCTTCAAAGTGCTCACGAGACTGTAGTTCTCCCAACAAGAACCCAGAGTTGGGGTGGACAGCACGCCTCTGACCTCTGGAGGAGCTCGGGGTGTCCAGCAGCAGAGGCAGCCTCACCGAGCCCCCAGGCCTCCGCCTGCGATGCAGGGGTGCCCACCTGGACGGCGCCCCTGCTGGCAGGGGCCCCTCCGCCAATCATGCTCCAGCAGACCCGGTGACGGCACCAGCCACCAATCGGAGCGCTGGCCGGCATGAGCGAACCATGTTGCCACGCCAGGCTGACGGGCTGTCAGCTGGAGGCAGACGCTTCTTCCTCTCGGGGCGCCTTCATCAAGGTGCATGTGCAATTTATGGACGCACTGCCCAGCGCTGAAACAGGCGGCCCCCGTGCCCGCCCACGCCGAGCTCCCAAATTTCAGGTTTCCTCTTGCATCGTAACAGTGCCCCTTGAATCTTGCTTACTCACTCTGCCTCCCTCATCTCCAGATAAAAAAGAGGTGACATTCTGCAAGCTATGTCTGTGTCATCCGCTCGCCCTTCTATGGAGAAATCCTAGCTGCAAGATTCAGACACCAGAGGGGAAGAGAAATACTCAGGATACCATCTTCCTTGCCCTGGGGCTCGACAATACAAATGACCCCCCCAGTGTGGCCGTGCTGAAATCTGGGTGCAAGGTGCCAAGGGAGTTTTCCAAACCGTCTAGTTTCTCCTGAAAACCAAGGCAGACTTGGATGGGAAATAACTCACTGCAGGGAGCCACCAGGAGGGGCTTATCAGCTCCCCCACAGGCCCCACCTGCTACGCTTGGGGTGAGCAGAAAGCCCCCTCCCCAGCAGAAGGGCCCCAGACACTGAGCACCCTCCCTTCTGCAAGCAGAAACCTCCCGGCACGACCCCGTCTTTCCAAGAAGCAGCAGTGGCGTTTGGGGGAGGCGGCGACCTCAGCAGTAACCATTTTGCAGAGCTGAGCGGCAGTGGGGGCAGTCCGTGCTGTGCCGCTCGGGGGGCGGCGAATGCGGAGCCACCGGATAACTAAAACCTCTGCTGTCTTCCTGCCGCTGCCGACCATCACCATAGGAACCACATCCTGCTGCTACCATGGCAACCGCACAGTACCATCCACTCAGCAAGCAATGATGCAGAGGCCACTCAGGAAGGCTTGCTTGCACAGAGCCCTGGGGCTGACGGTCCTGCGGTCCACAGTCACGGGGGCCGGGAAGCGGCAGAAGCCTTCTGAAATGACTAGCTTGGGAGTTAAAAGCCCTCCTCCTGCTCCTCAGGAACTAATGTACCCCCCAAATTAAATCCTTTCTAAAGTACCTTCCTGTTCCTGAGCTGCAGAAATTTCCAGAGCAAAACACCTGAGACAGGAACTTCACAGGTGCCTCGTTCCACACCTGGCCACGGCACAAACGGAGACAACAGCAAGCCGGGACACCCAGGGGCTTCCAGGGTGAGACCCCAGGCTCCCTGCAGCAGCCTCTATGGCAGACCAGCGCCGGGAGAGGCCCTTTCAAAAGCAGCGCCTGCTTTCATCCTCACAACCCTGCTCATCAACTGAACGTCCCATTTCCTAGCCACGTTTTACAGAGGAATGAGGCTCAGAGAGGCTCAGGGACCCGCGTACGGTCAAGCAGCACACTGGGCAGTCCTGTCTGGATCTGACTCTCCCGCCCTGAGAGAGTCTGGTCACCTTTATCATCTCCAATGCCGTGTTCAGTGAATCAGACCCTACTTAATAACAGCAGCTAATGGATGAATTTTAGCAAGTATTATCTTCAATAAACATTCACAGCTACCCCATAGCGATTGCTTACTGTGTGCTAGGCCTTGTGCTAGATACTTTACACGGGGCAGCTGACGAGTCCATGAGGCAGAAATGACTACTGAAGAGGAAAGTGAGGTGCAGAGAGGTGCATGACTTGTCTGAGGGGATCACAGACAGCAAGCCAGAGGAAGACGTGGGCTTCAAACTCAGCCAGCTAGACTCCAGAGCCGGGCCCTCAGCCACCTGCTCCCCAGTGACACCAGCAGCTGAAAGGCAAGCACGGATCCAGCCACCCAGCCACCCTCCCAAGGTCCCCACGCTCGGGCCTGCACCTGTCACCCAAGACACGGGTGAAAAGACCCTGCCTGGCCTCGCAGGAGCATGTGGGTCACGGCCCATGGCTGGGTCCCTGGCGCCCTTCCACGCATCCTAATGACAGCCCACTCCAAGGGGTCACGGCTTCAGCGCTCCCTCTTCATCCTGAGGCAACAATTTCAGAAGCCACTTCCCATTCACTGCAGTCCAGGAAGAGAGAGCCCCCAAGGCCAAGGGCATGAAGGGAGGAAAGGAGAGTCTAGCCGGTCCCTGCAGTTCACAAAGGTTATTTCCATGCTGCATAGATTCGGACAGCCATATCAAACTGCCTTATGAGAGGGTAAAAGTGGCCGAATGCTGGCAATTTCATAAGGTTCGTCTCAGTATCTGAGCCTCACCACACACCCACTTCACAGATGAGGAAACTGAGGCTCAGTGAGGTTACGTGACCTGTCTTAACAGGTCACTAAGATGGGAAGCAGGGGCTCCAGAAGTGGAGCCAGGTCTGTCTGGCCTCAAAGTCCTTTCCCTCCACCGAGCCCTGCTGTCTCTCTCCCCAAGTGCCCCAGGGGCTGGGAAGCCAGGCGAGGGTGGGACTGAGTGGGAAGACAGACCAGAGGAACCACCTGCTGTGTCGAGTAAGATCTGACGCAGGGGGCCAGCGGCTAGGGCTTGCTCTAGGGATCCAAGCTCGCTCTCAAATGGACACAGGTGAGACCAGCGATTACAGGGATTTCATCTCACTTTTTAGATCAGTATCAATTGACACAGAACACAGACCCTGATGCTGGGAAGGAGTGAGGGCAGGAGGAGAAGGGGACAACAGAGGATGAGATGGTTGGATGGCATCACTGACTCAATGCACAGGAGTTTGAGCGAGCTCCAGGAGATGGTGAAGGACAGGGAGGCCTGGCGTGCTGCAGTCCGTGGGGTCACAGAGTCACACACGACTGAGCGACTGAACCACAGCACAGGAAGCAAAAGGGCAGTTACTGAGTCGCTAAGAGCCCAGCTGGCCAGTGAGTAAGGGAGGGTGCTAACGCCCACTGCACACGCTGGCCGGGAAGTAAACGCCATCCTGGGAGCCACGAGCCCAGCACCATACCTGGGACGCAGGCGGGCGGGGCGCCGAACCGGTACTTCTCCTGTGCACGGCTGGCCTCTGGACCGCTCGCCAAGCTGGACGGGGGCAGCCCAGCCCGGTCCCGTGGGGGACTTCAGGAGAAAGCCTTTCCCAAGCCTGTGCCCTCCTCCTTCCCTGAAAGAACCGGCATTTCCTGTGTTCCATCCATGAGAAAGCCACTGTTTTCACTCACAACCCTGACACCTCTCTCCGCTTCCCCAAGTCCACAGTGTCAGAGGCCCAGAGGACACACAGTGGGCCAGAGCAGCGGAGTCCTTCGCAGATGGCCAGTCACGCTTTCAAAACTGACCCCAGATTTCTCTGTGCTCGGCGACCTTCTGACCAAAGAGAGCGCCAGACAGGAAATGGAGGGGTGAGAAGATCCACTGGCTTTAGCCATGGGGGTTTCCAAGGTGACTCGGGAGACAGCATCCCGTCCACTGCAGCCCTCCAGAGGGTGGCACGTCCTCCGAGAGCGGCATCACCCGTTCCGCCTCCACAGCTGCAGTGAGGGGAGGGGACACTCGAAGCCAACACTTTTCTTTACTTTGCTGGCAAAGAAATTCCACAGACCCACTGGCACCCATTTTCCTAGAACATCCAACAGGTACAAGAGGTTCCCACTGTTGGGATGGGAGGTCAAGGTTGAAAACATGTTTTAACCCAACTTTGTGCCATGGCTGCACCTTCCAAGTCTCTAGGGAAGATCTAACTAACTCCAAAATGGCATTCCCATAGGATGGGACTGTTTCTGACACATTCCCCAAAGAGTCAAGGCTGTTCCTTGTTTCTTCTGGAGAAGATGTTCCCAAGCTCCCCCCATTGTTTGTGGGGGTACTCCAAGGATAAGATACACTAGCTTAAATGTAGGGCTGTCTTTCCCTTGACAGACCACTACTTATTTTACAGTTACGCAGCTGACAAGTGAATATGATGTCATCATAAAAACTCAAACAACCAACAACCAAGAAATATGAAAAGCGAAAAACAACAAAGACAATTTTACCTGCATTCAATCCCACTGGCTTCCCCAGAGATAATCCCCTGGAGCCGGTTTAAGGTGCTTCCTTGGAGTCATTTTCCAGGCACTTATGTGCATGTAAAAAAAAAAAAAAAATCTTTTGTCTTATGCTTTGGTGTGACAACGGGTCTCACACCACAGCACGTTCTGGATATCCTTCCACGGCAAGGCATTTTGGATGGCCCTCACGGCTCTTCACCAGGCATCACAGGCCGCAGAACCAGCGGACTGACGTCTTCTGAGCCCTGCACGTGGTCTCCAGCTTTCTCTCTGCTCCCTCACACGTCCCCGGCCACATCTCTAGACGCGTGAGGGAGCACTTCTTTGGAACAGGCACCTAGATGGTCTGGTACCTGTCACGGGCCCCTGGACTCAGCAGTGCACAGCCAGATCCGGGCCCAGTGTGAGCGCGGGGTGCCCGCCATCCACAGGACACCCAGCCTGGGGAGGCAGGCTAGCTTGTTCTAGGGAGGACTAGCGCTGGGGCCTGGTGAAGCTTGCCAAGACAGAGGGGCAGAGGGCCTTGGGCTCTGGGGCTGCCTGGCTCTGCCAGCAACCAACTGGGTGGCCATGGGTCACTCCAGGCCTCAGGCTCCAGCTCTGGGAAACAGGAAGGGTAGGATCTGCCTGCAGGGATGCTGAGAAATTCACTGAGACGGTGCCTGGTTCTCAGTGACCCTTGGGCGACCCGTCCGTTGCACTTCCTGTTACTGAAGCAAAGGGTCCCGTTGTGGGACCACGGCAGCCACCTTGGACAGAAGGACAGGAGATATTTAAATGATCAAATGCCTTTGGGTAGAAGTTGTTATTAGAAAGAGATGGTGGGCGGAGACGTATTTTTATTGAGTTAGAATAGAAATGTAAACTGCTGATGAGAAAAATTAAGTTCTTTTCCTCATTAGCCAGAGTAACAATGCCGGCACTGACCCAGCGCAGACATGTGCCAAGTGGCTTTGCATCTACGGACTTTGCATCTATTAAGGCACTTAATCTTCACAAGCCTGGGAGACAGGAAATATAGTCACGCCTGTTTTACAGATGAGAAGACTGAGGCATTGTTGGAAATGTGCCAAACGAACTTTCCGAGAGACATTTGGAAACGAGCCCACGAGCTTACCATTTGTAGGAAGAGGTGCCAGAACTCGCTTGTAGGCACCCCAGAGCCCATATGCATAAGCACCACGCTGGCACTGACCACTACGCGTGCCCGCAATGTCCCAAGAACAACCAGAAGGGCTCCCCGCTTTGTGGATGAAGACGCGGAGGCGTGGGGAGGCGAGGCCGCCATGCAGGGTCCCGGCTCACGCGTGGCCGTGCAGCTTGGGGCCCGCGCGGTCTCAGTCCTGAGCCGCCCCGGGCCTGAGGGCTCGGCCTTGCTGCCAAGTTCGGGCTGTGCTGCCCCTTCCGCTCTCCGCACACCGTTTCCGGAGACTTCTCTCAGCCTCATCCGCTGGGGGTGGTCACACGCCCCCCTCCTCCCCAGAGGGGAAGCTTTCTTGGTCCTCCTCGCTGCACGCCATCCCTGGATTTAGCTTCATGGGCTGGAACACCTGCCCTCCAACACAAATCCACCCTCAAATAGACCAGGAGTGTCACCGGATTCTAGCCTCTTGTCTAGTAAATACATGAAGTCATTCTCCATAAACAAACATATTATTTCGGTATCACTGGACATCAACAAAGCTGGCACCGGTTTCCCTTTTTTGTTTTCTTTTGTTTTTTAAACGAGCAGCAACAACCAGGGCAGAAGCCCCGAGGTCCACCGGGGGCTCTGGTCACAGGGCCTTCCTGGTGCCCACGACAGTGCTAGGTGCTGGGGACACGCCCGGCCAGGGCGGCGGGGCAGAGCAGACACTGACAGCGCTAACCGAGTGACCGAGGCTGCAAGGCGGGGCGGCGAAGCCAAACCCAGAGGCTCAGGGAGGTGGGGCAGCAGAAACCCACCCGGAGGGAGCCCTGCTGCGGGGCAGGGACTGGCTCCAGCTTGGCCTGGCCCCTGGACGGCCAGGTCTTGGAAGCGTCCAGGGCCGGCCGTCGCCTCCTCTCTGGACCGGAGGGCAGGTGGCTCCCACGCCAGCAGCCTCAGAGTGAGCCTGGAGGTTTCACCCCTGCTGCCCGCGCGCCTGGCTCTGAGGTGTCCTGAGGCCGCGGGGAAGCGGGGGCCAGCTCTATTTTTGAGCTGGCCTCCCGGGAGGATCCCTGGGTGGAGAGGAGCCCAGCCCAGCCGGGCGGCGTGACGGATCGGCTTTCGGGCCCTTCATCTACCCGACAGCCGCTTCCGGAACACCTACTACGCATGGGGCCCGAGCCAGCGGGGCTGGCCTGGCTCGGCCACTCTGCCACCTGCCGTGGCCTTGGCACCGGGAATGGCGGGAAGGTGGCACCTAGGAATAGCCCGCTGGCAAGGAGCCCCCACCTCTCGGCCTGGGGAGCAGCAGAGAACGCAGGCGGGCCCCGCTCCACAGAAGACTCCTTCTGCAAGCAAGGAACTCTCCGTCCCGATGAAAAGAGGATAGAACTTAAAGAGATTCGTTCACAAAAGGTCTAAGTAAGGAACTAAAATCAAAGCAAAAGGCTCCCACCGGCCTCAGGTGGGACGATCTGGGCATCAGAAACAAGAGTAAACAACTACCCCGGATTCAAACACATCAAATAAAAATCAGCTCATTGCTCTAAAACTTAGCAATAAAGGGGAAGACTAAAGCTTTTTTCCCTGCCTCCCCTTTGTAAACTGAGCTTCAGTCCAAACAAGCAGTTGATGAAGTCCCCTTTAGAATAATTCCATCTAATAAACGAAGAAGGAAAGGTAGACTTCAGACAGCTTCACTCTGCAACCCTGATTTAATACAGGACCCAGGCATGGTCGTTGATGACAACTAAAAACTCAGCAGGCCAGCTGGGGGCTGCTGCATTAGAAGCACGGGTGCAGGATGAACCAGGAAGTCGTGGGATGATCAGGAAACTTTCAGGGACTACAGGGCACTGAGGAACAGGTTCCATGACACCACGAGGAAGCTATCGGCAAGGCTGGGAATACGGAAAATTCCACAAGCTACATGTCCTGATTCCAAAAGCGGTTTTAAAAACCCTTAAGAGACATACCAAGCAAACATGATGTACTAACCCATGTTTGGATTCTTACTGAACAAATCACGACCAAAATCATTTATGAGACAATTGGGGGAATGTGACTGAGCACTTGATGTCAAGGAATTATTGTCAGTTACTTAGGCATGAAAATGGCATTACATTTATATGTATCTTTTTAAAAATACCTTATTTTTTTGGAGATACCTGTTTCGGTCATTTCTATTGACGTGATAAGATGTCAAGGGACTGCTTCCAGATAATTTCACGGTTGGAGAGGAAGGGAAGTGGCGGCGGGAAGGGGTTACTGGACAAGACCGGCCCAGGGTTGGTGAAGCCAGTGATGGGTACACGGGGGGTCACTGTACTCTTTTCTGTTGTCAGTTTATATTTTTAAGTTTCCCCCAAATATTGGTTTTCATCTATTTCTTTTTTAATTAGGGGAAGAAAAAAAAAAAAATCCATGCATCTCAGGCTGATCTGGGGTAGTAGCAGAGAAGGGTGGCATTGGCGTGCCCAGAGCCAGCCCGGGAATCACGTCTCCAGGACCGAAAGCCTGGCTCTGGCACGGGCTGGTCACGGGATGGCACGTGTCCCTTCAGCCAAGCCTCAGTTTACACCCCTGTTAAGTGGGGCTGATCACCACAGTGCTTCCTCGGGAGACTGCTATGAGGACTGAAGAAAACAACCCAGACGAAGGGCTTTCCGAGGGCCCACAGCGATGCTAAGCAGCCACGCCACCAGCTTTCTGTCTCGTTGTCACCTTGAGGGAGAACATGAAGGATGAGGTGGTTACGTGAGCACACGCCCATCCTGAGCTCTGGGGCCTCACCGTGGGAGACGGAGGCCCAGACACGGGGTCTCTGCAGCTCCAGGCGGCCGTGAGGAGCAAGCGTCTGCTGGTCCACAGACGGCCCCCGAGAACCAGGAAGGTGGCAGGACTCTGGGCCATCACCTAAGCCCAGCCGGGCGGGCTCCTACCAAAGGGCCCATCAGAGACGCAGGAGCATCCTTCCCAAGCATGACGCCGACTGATCAGAGCACGCTGTGTCTGCCCACTGGACCCGGCCGAGAAGACATTCCTCCAGGGCAAGACTGCCAAATGGAGCTCCAGGCAGATGGCCTCACTGCAGAGAGGTGGGAGGCCCTGCACCCTGGGCTCCCAACACACTTGTGCGCTGCAGCCCATCTGGTCAGAGGAGATGGGGGACCGCGGCCTAGAGCCCGGGAGAGATCCGGCCACAGAGACAGGAGCACCCCAAGAGCAGGCTGGTCAGACCTCGGGGGGCCCAGGCAAGGTTTGCGAGCTACCCTGAAATGTGGCCCCACCCCACTCACAGGAAAAGCTCTGTGTTGGGGCCACACTGGCCCAACCTGCTCAGGATGACCGGAGGGAGATGGACAAACAAGAGGGTGGGAAAGACAGCCGGTCCACGACTCCCTGGGCGCCCCTATCATGACAGCCATTCCCGTTATTGAGTGCTGACAAGGCTCAAGTTCAGAGAAGTCAGAGGTGACGCAGGCAGGAAGCAGGGGAGCCTCTACTTCAAACCCAGTGACTATCTCCAAAGCCACGCTCCATCTGCTGCAGGCTGCCGACCCGGCGGGGCAGGCGGAGATGGAACCCCAAGAGCATGTGTGACCCTCATAGACTTGCAGAGTCTGCTCTTCACTGGGGCCTGGGGGCTCTTCTCCCTGAAGGTGATCTTTCTTTGAAAAACAATAACTCAGTGATTTCCTTTCACATCATGAAAAGTTGCCACTCTCTGGATGAAGTGAAAAGAACCCAGGGTTTGATGGAAAAGTTCATTGGGGGGTGAGGGAGGGGCTTCACTCCAAAAAAGAAGAGGGTTGTACCTCCCAAATATCCAAATTCCACTTCTTCGGAATGCATGTATCACGCGCTCAATTTTGCAAGCCATTGGCTGCAGGACCAGGGAGGCTGGCTCTGGACCGGGGCACGTGTTCTAAGCATTTCCCGGCCCGTGGGGCTCGGCTGACAGAGCACATGTCAGGCCCTGGCGCACGGGACCCGGCCCACCCATCCCGGCGCCTGCCTGTACCACGAGCCGCCCGCCCACTATGGTCCTGAGACCTTCCTCGGGGGCACCCTCTGCCAGCAGCGGCGATTTGGAAATTTCTATCAATATTCCAAAGGCACACAATCTTTGACCCAGCGACTCCGCCTCTAGGAATCGATCCCGGAGATGAGCTTGCGTGTCTCAAAGATTTGTGTACGTGGCTGATTGCCACAGCAGCATGTGAAAGAGCAAGAGGCTGGAAACAAACCCAGGGAGGGAGGGCTCCGTGAACCTGAACGGGAATCCTCTGCAGCAGCGCACGAAGAATGAGGAAGCCATGATCACTGGCATCCCCTGCGACTGCTCAGTGGGGAGAAAACAACGCAGGAACGTGGGATTCCATCATTTGCTTCACAAAAAAGAAAACAAAAATACGCATTTGTTTGCTTCTGTGTACCTAGAACATCTCTAGAGAAAGGATCACTCCGTCCTTCAGAGACCATCAAGGCTGGCCTGGTGTCCCGGGCAGCAAGAGGACCCCCAGGCACGCTCCCAGCACTGCTGGCGCTGTGGTTACAAACCCTCCCTAGAACCTCGGCCTCCTGATTCTCCAAGAACCCCACATACAATGGGCAAACACTCAGTAACCCACATCCACTCCGCCAGGAAATCTCACTCGAGTCTTCGCTTCTAAGAAAACTTATGAATTTTGCATTGCACCCCACATCTGTGACTTCCTAGGTGACTCAGTGGTAAAGAATCCACCTGCCAAGGCAAGGAGACACAGGAGACATGGGTCGGGAAGATCCCCTGGAGGAGGGCGTGGCAACCCACTCCAGTAATCTTGCCTGGAGAGTCCCCATGGACAGAGGAGCCTGGCGGGCTACAGTCCACGGGTCACAGAGCCGGACACAACTGCTCCAAGAGTGTACTAATATTTTAGATGACTCCCTGGTTACACTCTCCCCCCGCCCAGTTAGTCTGCTACTAAAATGGATGCTTCCAGAAAGAGGTGCCATATTAGAAATTACACACCAGTGAAATCATGTAACCTTTCCCCACTTCAAGTAAAATGCTTATTCCAAGAGGATAGGTCACGTTTTCAATTACAGATCAGCTAAGAGACTTAAGCTCTTCCCTCTGAATTGACAAGTCAAGCAGGTATGTGGGGAAGACACAGCAAGTCAGCCTATGGTTTCTGGAACTTCTGATTCCTGGTGGGCTACACGTATGCTGTTTGAGAGTAGCTGGGGGGCCATCTCTAAAATCTGCAGAGTGTGTGCAGCCGAGACCCCCAAGAGCCAGGCCACGGGGCTGAGCCTCAGGGCACACTTAGAGAAAAGACTTTGAGCCACTGCAACTTCAAAGGCCCACTTTATTCTCCTCCTGCTTAATAATCTTTATATTTGGAAAACCTCCCCTGCCCCCAACTAGTGTTCTTAAGCCATTACTTTTATTTTCTTTTTATTTCCAATTTTCTAATGTTACTTCCATTACACAAAGACAGAAAAAAAAATAGTAAATGTCAATAAAAGGATCAGGATTCTCTGTGTAAAAAAAAGTAGCTGAACTGAACCTAGAATCCAGGTCTCAAGAATAAACGTCAAGACTGCGCTAAGCTTTCTTTCTGAAGGGTTGAAAACTTCTCTGCGAAGCCCACCTCATTACTATCTTCTGAGACCCCCGCCCAGTCACTGGGACACCACTGAATCAGCCCAGACTGCAAGCTCATCACAGCGGCCGGGACCCAACCCCAGTTCAGCCAGCCGTGAAACCTGGAGGACGTGCCTCAATCTCTCTTAGCCTCGATCACCTCATCCACAAAATGAGGCTGAGGACCATTCCCCTCTGTTACAGTGTCGCCAGAGGATGAACCGAGACAACGTGCACAAACTGCTCAGTCTGCTGACTGGCACAGAGGAAGCCCTGAGCAAAGGGCAGCTCATATTTTTCCCAATGTACACTGCCCCCGCCCCCCGTCTCAGCAAGGAGAGCCCCAAGGTCTGGGGAGGGAAATTATCTCAGCCAGCATGTCAGAGCAGCTTCCTGATGCTGCTCAACATCTCTTCCCTCACACGGGGTTGGCGGAAGTAGACAAGACTTTCAGTTCCCAAACCAAGAAAGCGCTAAAGCTCCCCTGCAACACGCCCAGAACCCAAGAGGGCTCCGCAGATGCCCTGAGCTCACGAACCCCGCTGCCTGAGGACCAGCGCGCAGAGTCTGCAGGGCAGAACCTGCAGCCCCGAGGCTGTGTGAGCCCGGCCGGCCCGGAGGACTGGGCACCCCGCAAGGGAGCGGGCAGCAGTGTGGTCCCCAGACATGCAGGGCCCCTCCTTCACCTGGGCACAGAGTAGGACTCCACTCCCCCCACCCCAGCCCCCCACACCTCCTCAAATTGTAGGTGTGGCTGTGTGACTTGCTCCAGCCAGTGCAACGGGAACAGGGACGGGCGTCATTTGCAGGCCCGTGTGCAAGTTGCCACATCTCTTATCCTGCCTCTCCTGATGGTGGAGACGCAAATTTAGATGGGGCCTCCGCCAGCCTGGGGCCCTGAGTATTCTAGAGGTAAGCAAGAACCCTGCTGAAGTGCCCTGATGTTTAGCACAAAGGAGAAATAAACATCAGTTGCGTAAAGCTACCGGTGGTCCAGTTGCATAAAGCTACCGGTGGGCGGGGTTGTTTGTTACTGGGGCATAACCTAGTTTAACCGGCTGATACAAGGAGTCAAAGAGTACATTCTACAGCAGCACTTCTCAACATACCTGGGGCAAGAGACCAGTTTTCAGCTTTAATTTCCAATCTGCTGCAGACCGATACTTTTGGAAACACAATAAAAACATCATTCCAATGTTAAGTTAGAAAAGTGTCTACGTGCTTACTCACTGTACTGTCTCCTGCAGAGCAGCACAGATCCTGGGCCACCCTGCCTGTGGGTCAAAACGAGGGCGGGCTCAAGCCCCAGCTCCCCCTTTTTCTGATGATGGGGATACAGTTCCACCTTTCCAAGTCTCAGGTCTCCGTTTGCAAGGTAAGAATTTTCGCGTGAGGATTTAAGGATGAAGTGCACAGACCACAATGCGAGGTGTGAAGGGCGCAGTACGCGTCACCTCCTCATGCACATCCAGCCCTGTCCCCAGTGACACTCACGTCACACGCAGGCCCAGGGACGGATGCAGGGGTCTGGGCGGAGCCGCAGGGTGCAAGCAGCCGCCCAGGACAAGGCAGTGGGCTGAGATGCAGAATTCACTTGCAGACACCCTCCCTGAGATAAGGTGGTGACACTGGCATCTTAAGGGGGACTGGGCAGGCCTCCTGGAGGGTCTGCTAAGACCAGAGGATAAAAACGGCCGCCTCAGGTGGGCTGCCCTGGTGGTTCAGTGGTAAAGAATCCACCTGCCAACACAGGAGACACAGGTTAGATCCCTGATCCGGAAGACCCCTCATGCCGCAGAGCAACTAAGCCCATGCACCACAGCTATTGAGTCTGTGCTCTGGAGCCTGAGGCCACGACGACTGAAGCCCACTTGCCCAGAGTCCACACTTTGCAACAAGAGAAGCCACCGCAATGAGAAGCCCACGCATCACAGTTACGAGTAGCCCCACGTCTCTGCAACTAGAGAAAAACCCACACAGCAATGAAGACCCAGTACAGCCAAAAATAAACAAAGAAATAAATACAAAGCTACTGCCTCAGCACCACGAGGATAACCAGTACAGAGCCATACATCACTCTGACACCTCGCAGTGACCCCATGAGACAGGTGCCAATAAGACTCTTCTGCAGGAGAGGAGACTGAGACTCAGAGTGGTTGAGCAACGCACCTGCCCACACACAGCAGAGCCAGGGGTGGTCGCTCAGGCCTGGCTTCACGCCAGAGGAGGGTGGCCAACTGCTGGCTTTTCCTGGCACTTGGGGAGTTCCAGTTTTACAAGGGAGCTAGTTGCGGGCAAACATGGGTGAGCTGGCCACCGGGCCCCAGAGCCTGTGTTCTTGAGCCACCCCGCATTTAGCACGTGCAGCGCTGCCGCAAGTCTTTACTAAAATACCTACCGGGAAAGTCACATCCCACGACATCCTGCAAGCACTTCTGAGAACAGGGAGACGGGGCACGGTGGGTACACACTGAGGATAAACCAATTACCAGGCATCTCAGGGCCAGGACGGCCCCACCCTGAGGCCTGCTCAGGAATGGAAACTTCTAAATACTGATCACATAACCAGAAGCAATTCTTCTGGCCAGCTTCTTCTTTTAAAAAAAAAAAAAAATTCAAACAATAGGTAATCAGAATGTGCTGGGTCAGTGACATGTTGTCACAATTTGCCAAACAAAGCAAGGGGAGTATGATCCCCACGGTAATGCTTTGCATTTCTTATAAGGGCGAGTCCTGGGCGTGACTTTTTTCCAGAGCTGCTGGCTGTGCCCTCGGTCTGCCTTCAGCCTCATCACCCCCTCCCCAGCAGGACATCCGAGTATCTGGCGTGTGACAGATTCCCAGCGCGGCCGCTGAATGAACCCGATGGGGGACGACACCCCTGTTCTGCGCCCCCAGCGGGGGGTTGGTGGCTGGGTCACCTTCCCACCGAGTGCCCGGGACTGCACGGAGTGCCCCACGCGTAAGCTGACCACATCATCACTCCTCCTAACGGGACACTCTGGAGAATGATGTGAAATGAGGCACAGCTCAGCTCAGTTCAGGCACTCAGTCGTGTCTGACACTTGGCGACCCCACGGACTGCAGCACGCCAGGCTCCCCTGTCCAGCACCGACTCCCAGAGGTTTACTCAAACTCACGTCCACCCGAGTCGGGGATGCCATGAGGCACAAGTGGTAGTTATGCCCGGACTGCGAGTGCAACCTGGGATCGTCCCAAGCGAAACGGGACAGGGGTCACCCTGCTGAAGGACAGCACCTCACCTGAGAGCTCTGGGGGAACAAGCCCAGACCCTGGGGCCAGGCCCTCGGCCGAAGGCCCAGTCCTGCCACCCACAACCGCGTGGCTTCCTTAACCTCTCGCCTGCACAATGGAGCTAGGTAGCAGCGGCTGCCCAGAGGGCCACTGTGAAGACCCACTAGTTAATACCGGCGAGGCCTTGATGCAGAACCCAGCACGTGGTAGGTGCGTTATTTGGGTGTTTGCTGAATCAGAGTTCTACCATTCCCAGGGGACGTAGTTGAATCATCACTGACAAACAAGGAGATGACTAAGGCACAGAGCGGGTACGCCGCCTGCTAGTTAGCGTCAGTCTCAGGAGTTGAACCTGAGACCCAGGTCATGTCTTAACCACCTGCAGTCCTACCCGCCTCCCCCAGTGGGAAGCACAGCACTTCCTCTCCCGGTCTGGGAATTCAGGACACAGGTCAAGCAAGACGTGCAGGGAGGCCTGAACCCACACACGGCAGGTGGTGCTGCCTGAGCTCACCCGGCCTGGTGGCTGACTCGGAAGAGGGGGCCTGGGTCCCCCGAGGCTGGGCGGCCATTTGCAAAGCCGAGCAGCCTTCGTCCCATAGGACGTTTCTGTAGAAAGGGCACTGCGCCTCAGTCACAGGCCAGAGTTCCCCTTTCCCCTCCACTAGCCAAATTACTCGAGTTCAGAAATTCCTCTGCAAGACAAGACTGAAATGCAATCTCCAACCCAATCAGGCCCAGTGGAATTTCACCAACACAAATCTCCGAGTTCTCCAGGAAAACGCAGGAAGCTTGCCTGAAGTTTCAGATTCTTGGTAGGTCTTCGAAAGCTCAGGCGCTCAGGCGGCTGGGCTCCTGGAAGCGGCAGGAAGTGGTTTGCCTTTGCTTATTTTCCAAAGGATAACCACCAGATTTGCTCATAAAAACTTTTTAACCAATTGGCAAAGGGCACCTGCACAATCAAGTGATTTCCCAGCTCCTTGGGGTTTTCCTTCTGTTGTTCAACTTGTGGGGCTTCAGGGAGGCAGTGCTCGGGGCTGGACACAGTGCTGGGCACGTGGAAACAAAGAGGGAGGGGACGGCGGAGGGAGAGGGGAAGGATGGGCATCTGGACGAAGAATCAAAATCCACCAAGAGGAGAGTTATGAGCTCAGTGAGAGCCCTCAACTCTGGGCCCAGCGGCGCCAGCACTGACCACCAGCCCTGACAGTCAGGGGCCGAGGACGCAGAGGGCGCACCTGGCCCCTCCTTCTAGGCTGGGGGTGTTTTGCGGCAGGAAAGAGACACACCATGGGGGGGTGAGGGGGTGGGGACAGCCAAGCCAGGTGCAGAGACAGGTGACCTTGCTGGGGAGCCCAGCGGCTCAGGGCCCAGAAGTCTGGATGCTTCTGATGAGGACAAACAGGAGAGACCTGCCTTGGCCAACAAGCCCAGACTTGAATCTGAGAACAGCGGGCAACAACGGCAGGCCCTAGGCAGGGCCGGGAGCCAGGACGGTCAGATCAGATTCAAAGGCCCTGCAGGGTGGGGGTGGGGGATGAGTGGGGGTAGGGTCGGGGGCGGGGGGGTGGGGAACTGCAGGAAGTGAAGGCCTGGAAGCAGGAAACCTGAGTTTCCTCTGGACCTGTCACTCCTGCTCCCTGGAATGTGGTCCCGTCCGCGGCCCAGTCCAGCGTGGACGTTCCCAGATTCCTGTGTCAGCGAGAAGATGGATGCGTGGGGGGCCAAGAGGGGTCCTAGCAGAGGGAAGAGCCGCAGGGTGCTGGGGAGGGCTGCCAGGACAGGGCCGCCTCCCATACAGAGGCCACAGGCCCGGGAGGTGGGGAGCACAGGTGGACTGCACCGGGCGAGTCAAGACCTGCAGGACTGCTCCTCTCTCCAGCCCAGCGCGTGGGAGGAAGCACAGAACAATCCAGAAGGTGGGAAAGGGAGCTGGAGACGGGGTCAAGGCTTGGGACCCGGGTGCAAAATACGTGTGTGTGTGAGTGTCTGTGCGGACACAAGCGTGTTCTCCAGCACGAGCCCTTCCATGCACGTGGGAGGGGTGTGCGCCCGTGACCTTGAGAACGTGGGACCACCACCGTGAGGGTGCACGTCACGCCTGCACACATTCACGCAGGGAGGCAGTGCACGCTGCACACCTTCAGAGAACAGCGTCCTGGTGGGTTCGGAGCCCTGGGGGGAGCTGGGCTGGCACCGCCTCTTGGTCTGCCGTGCCCCGGCGCGCGACCTGACTTCCCAACCTCCCAGGCCTGCTTCCTCACCTGGGACGGGGCTCCTGGCAGGCCCCAGCCCAGAGTGCCGGAAGCAGGGCTGAGGGAACTCCCCGCTTGGAAAGCACTGAGACAGGGCCTGAATAAAGGCGACCTGCATGGGAGTTAAAGTACAAACACAGGCCTGTGGGTGGGTGCTGACACAGCTGGGCATGGGCACTTGTGCACACGCAGGGGTGCACGGTGCAGAAACGTGCCCAGGGCACGTGCGTGCCTGGGGCAGGGAGGCACGGGCAGGTGTGCCTGGGGGGCAACGGTGGAGTGCGTCTGGCTGTTCTCACACACGTGTGTCCCGTGTCCCCACAGTGCCCGAGGAAGTGTGTACGACTGCCTGAGACACGCTGCTCCTGGGCCCGTGTGCACATGGGGGCATGCAGGCGTGCTCGGGGAGCACGCATGTGCGTGAGATGGACGCGCTCAGGGGGAACGGCGGTGGGTGAAGGCCCGCTGATGCCGGTGAGGACGGCAGCTCTGGGTGGCCTGGGCCAGGAATGGCCAGAGGCACCCGTTGGCGGCCTGAAAGCGGGAAAAGGTGGGACCCGCTCCAGTAAGGCTGACGGAGCCCTGCGCCTCGCACGAGCAGGGGACGGACACGCACGACGGACACGGACAGGCCACTGGACGCGCTCTCGCCAGAACCCCCCACCCTCCCGACAGCCCCCGGAGGAGCACCACGCCCGCCAGGATGAGCGGTTTGCCCCCAGACGCCCCGCTCGGAGCAGGGGCGCCAAGCCAGCTCTGGGAGCTCTGGGCCTGCCCTCTCTGCCCCTGGCTGCTCTGAGCAGAGAATGAATGAGTGAACATGAATGAACAAGTGCACGCGCGCGCGCAGGCAGGAATGAATGAACAAAGAACAATGGCTAGGAAACCGAAACCCAGCGCCCAGGGGACGGGTACGAGGGAAGGGCTGGCATTGCGGGGCACGTCCCATTCGAGGAGCCGTGGGGGCACAGGGCTGCTCCCGGTGGCGGTTCTGATGGGGGCCCAGGGCCCACGCGGCAGAGGAGGCAGCCTCTGCCGGGTGGAGGCTCCCGCGCCGACCTCCACCAGCCCAGAGCCCACGCGGGCCTGACAACTGCACAGCGAGGCCTCAGTGTAAGTGCCGCACACTGGCATCCCAGTCACCAGGGCTCCCCTGGGATTGCAGATTAGCCGGGTTCCAGCTGCCAAGGCCTGGCCACCCTGCCAGGGCTAGGACGTCACGGGGAGGACCAGTGAGCGCCATGACCTCTCCAAGCTGGCCAGGTCACAAGGCCCTGAAGGGCGCGAACCCACAGTGGTGACTTGCAGCGCCTGCAAGGCCCCCGCCTTCCATCACTTGCCCAGCCCCAACCCATGCTGGGAACCGGACCCTGCTTCCCGCGACCCTCCCCTCCCCTTCCCACTGTCCCTGGTCCTGCAAGCCTCAATGCAGGAGAGACGGGGTGAGCGCAGGCAACAGTCACGCAAACGTGCAAGGTCCCGAGGTGAGGAGACGCGCGACTAGGAGCATCCTCTCTAGGTGGGGAACAAAGTGGAAAGGAAACAAGTGAAGCTGCCGAGTGGGGCTAACCCCACTCCACAAAGAATGGGTGCCCGCCACCGAGCATCAGGGAGGGCTTCCAGGAGGCAGCGGACCTTGAGACGGGCAGGCTGGAGCGGAGTCTCCTCCAGCTGGGAGGGCCGCAGGCCGTGGCCTGAGAACAGCAGGGCCAACAGTTCTGGGGTCTCGGCCGCTCCTCACACACACTGAAGGAAGGGAAATGAATTGAACTGAAAGTTGTTGCTCAGTCATGTCCAACTCCTTGCAACCCCACGGACTGTAGCCCGCCAGGCTCCTCTGTCCATGGGGTTCTCCAGGCAAGTATACTGAAGGGGGTTGCCATGCCTTCCTCCAGGGGATCTTCCCAACCCAGGGATCGAACCCGGTCTCCCACACTGCAGGCAGATTCTTTACTGTCTGAGCCACCAGGAGGGAAGCCCCCAAAAAGGAAGGGGGCCCAGGTTGTGTGAGACTAGGAGCAAAGCCGACCCACCCTCCAGGAGCAGGTCTATGACTCCCGCCAGCCTGTGGGCAGCGGCATGGGGGCAGGCCCTGACTCAGCCCACGAGCGGGGCAGAGCACGGCCAACTTCCCCCGTCCTCCCCACGCAGACTGCGCCCCCACAGCCGGTCCCATCCTTTCCTGGATGCCAGGGCGGAAACCCGTAACTTCCCTCCTCGCGGGAAACAGAGCTGTGATCAGGCTGGGCCGGTCTGCTGCTCTCCCGGAGGTCCCTCCACCGTCCGCCCGTGCCCAGGCCCCCCAGGAGCCTCGCTCCCTTGGGTCTGCCTGGCTCCCACCACCACTGCGCCCAGCCTGCCCGGGAACACCCCTGGGTGCTCCTCCGCCCCCCGCCCAGGCCAGGGAGGTCCCCTCTGACCATCAGTGTGGATTCCTCGGGAGACCCTGTATGATGGTAACAGTGATGATGACGACAGGGATGCCAGCTGACACCGTGCCAGGCGCTGCTCATGTATTAATTCACAGAATCCAGAGCTGTGCCATGGGGGCAGGACTAGGCCTCTGTACAGAAGAGGAAACTGAGGTTCAGAGAGGTCACCTGACCTGCCCAGGGCCTTGGAGTGCCCAGGGATAGGACTTCAGTCATCAGAGAAAGGGGAGGTCCCGTCCCTCCGTCTCTGACACTAGCTCGGTGATGGATGGCTAGTAACGTGATCCAGGCATCACGGTGGATAAAAGGGCCCGTGTCAGGGGCGGCTTTGCGGATAAATGAGAGACTGCAAGAAAGCGCCTGCGTCTACAGGCTCTGGATAAGCGGCAGCTGTTATTACTTATTCTTAACAAGAATCAGTCCTGGGTGTTCATTGGCAGGACTGATGTTGAAGTTGAAACTCCAATACTTTGGCCACCCGCTGCAAAGAGCTGACTCGTTTGAAAAGGCCCTGATGCTGGGAAAGATTGAGGGCAGGAGGAGAAGGGGACAAAAGAGAATGAGATGGTTGGATGGCATCACCGACTCAATGGACATGGGTTTGGGTGGACTCCAGGAGTTGGTGATGGACAGGGAGGCTTGGCGTGCTGCAGTTCATGGGGTCGCAAAGAGTCAGACACGACTGAGAGACTGAACTGAACTGAACAAGAATATTCACAACAGAAGTCAATTCTGTGTTGTTTGGGGACAAGAGGACCCAGTACTGAGAGGCACCTGGGCAACAACAGGGAGTCAGAGCAGCCCAGGACACAGCGCCTAGGACAACGAGCTGGAATCTGGTCTCAGCGCTCCTCACCATGGGGCCCCGGGCACCATGAGCAAGGTGAGGGGGCTGCTCGGGTCACACTGCCCCGGGGACCCTGCAGAGAAACACCGGCAGGGCTGGGCACCAGGGGCCACCCTGAACTCTTGGCCTGGGCGGACACCAGCCAGCGCCCCTCTCTAACCCACTCTTCTGATGTTGGCTTCCTGCGGGAAGTGTGTCCTACTCGTTTCCTCCCCGGGGTGAAAGGAGGGCCATTCGGCCTTCCCCTGGAAAGCTCCCGAGGGGGCCAGCCCTGCCTACAGCCCCGCTCCCCTCCCGCCCTCTGCATGCACGGACCTCGGCCCGGGCCCTCCCCCTGCACCTGCCCTGTTCTCAGCACGCGGCGGCAAACACCCCCGGATGACCGGACCCACTGCGGGTGCCCCAGCGCAGGGCCGGGGAGGAGGGGTGTCACAGCTCGAGGTCGGGGGGCTAGAGTGCGAGGCTGGGGCCAGAGACGGGCTGGAGACCCAGGAAAAGGTGGCCCCAACAGGCTGGTGCCAACCCAACCCGACCCTGCGTCCCCAGGTGACTGAGGACAGTGCCTGGACACAAGCTGCTGAAACGTTCCTCACCGAGGCGGCACGGCTGCAGCCCTCAGGTCGGGAACCCTGGCTTCCACCCTCAGATCCCATGTGGAATCACAGCTCCACGGACTCACAGACTTTTTTTAAAAATTAAAACACGAAACATGGCCAGTAGGTAAACCATCTCTCCTAAGCCTTCCTGAAAAGCTCCAGCTCACCGGCTCTGGGCCTGGGGACGAAATCAACGCCCGGAAGGCTGACAGCACCCTGCCCGCTGGGTCCCGGCCCTGGGCAGCCGTGGGGCAGGAGTGGCCCAGATTCCTCCTGGAGCTTCGGCATGCTCGCATGTCAGGCCCACGGTTTGCAGGATGACAGACGGCACGGGCGCCGTGTGATGGGGGCCTGCGGCCACAGTGCGCTGTGCGCCCAGGCACCCTGGCCACAGGCCCTGCGCCCACCCGCCGCCCCGCAGACGGGCTTCTGATGCCGGCGGGGCATCTGGGAGCCCCTGGCAGGGGGCTCTGTCATGCTGAAGCAGGTGTCCCCGTGTGCCGGCTGCTCACGGGCCCCATCACCCTGCGGTGCCATCACCGGAGACAGGAATGGCGTCACATGCCTGGGAAGGGGCAGCCTGGGGTGGAAAGCGGGTCCCAGACCCAAGTCACGGCACAGAGCTTCCCATCCAAGTGTCCCAGCACCGTCCCCCCGGCCCGGCTTGGAGGCCACCCACCCCCCTGCAGAGAAAGCGACCACCTCATAAGAAACAGGTTTCTGTCTCCCCAGCTGATACCTCTCCCTGCCTTTCAGCCCTTCTCACGCTGTTTCTCTCTTCTCCCTCCCAGCCCCTACCTCTGTCTGTCTGTCTGTCTGTCTCTCACCCCCCAGCCCCTGCTCCCCCGCTGGAACCACCCCCCTGCCCATCCCGCAGCACCGTCTGGCCTGCACCCCAGCTGGCCCCGCGCCTCTCCGTGGTCCTCGCTGCTGCTCAGGGCTCGACTCCTGGCGTCCTGTGCTCCCCTCCTCAGGTCTCTCCGGGGCCCTCCCTGCCTGGCGCGCCCTCCCCAGGAGCCACTGTGCCCAGACCCTCTCCTGCAATCCCCGTGGGAGGCCCTCTCCTCCACGCCTCGCCCACCCTGCTCTGCAGGCGGAGGGGAGAGGGTCCAGGTCACAGGAAGGCGGGCAGCACGTGAGCTGGAGACGCGTGAGCGGGGGTCTCAGAGCCGACCGCTGGCTGACGACACTCAACGCCGCATCGTTTTCCACCCTGAAGTCAATTTAAGACCAAAAAAAAAACAGAAAAAACGACAACACCCACAGCAGACTCCGTTGTGGGAAAACAACAACACGTCGCCGCTGACGGCGTCACAAATGGGTTCAGCTCTTTGGAAAGCGACAGAGCCTCACCACTATCAAAAGCCATCAGAACGCTCATACTCCTTTGACCAACTAATCTCCCGCCTGGGAATTTTTCCAAACAATTATTCATCATCACAAGGAAAGGGGGGAAAGAAGTAGGAGCGTGCAGATATGCACGGTGACATACTCCAGTGAAGAAAAAAGGCTGGAAGTTGCCTTAACATCTAACCAAAGGGAGAAGGTTTTGTAAAGACACGGTGCAATGACAATGACTGTGGAGACTGAGAAACGTCATCTATGTCACGGACAGAGGAGGAAAAAATGAAAAGGAAGCTGGCGTGTTCGCCCTGTAATGACACAAAAACAAAGGCACATATGTACAGAAACCAAGAGGAATAACTAGAAAATCGATACAAGAAATTCTCGATGGCCAAGTCCATTTGGCTCCAGCTCAGATGGGAGAGGACACCAGATAAAGGAAATCCATGCCGCTCTGAGCGGGAGATAGTAAGGAGCGCAAAGTTTGGTAAATACAGAATTTATGTGAAAACACATCCCAATCTGTGCAGCTGGGGCATGTTTGGGCAGGACAGGATATTCGTGGCTATGTTGAGGTGGTAGAACTGTAAGTAAAGGATTCTTCTCTTCCTTTTAAACTCTTTTTAATGTTCCTTTGATACCATTTTTGCTCTTAAATAAAGGAAACCATGGGAATTTTCACGTGCCACCTTGAGGGCTGACAAAGGGCTTCCTCGTCTATACCCCCTCTGGAAGGGGAGGCAGGGCAAGGAAGTTGCTGGCCTTGGTTTTTACCGAGATGAGAGCGAAACAGAGTGACTTCCTCAGCATCACACAGCCACGTGATGGCAGAGACAGGGCTCCAAGCAGGGCCAGCAGGAGGAGGCACCAGGCCCGTCCTCAGACACCAGAGCTCCAGCCCCTGGACGTCTCTGGCCGTGACCCCGCTCTGAGCCAGACCCCCCCCCACCCCGCCGACAGAGGTAATCCCCTGACCTGCAGCTGGCTGATAGGGGAACCTCCACCACGCATCCCTCGCCTCAGCCCTGCAGCCAGATGAGCAGGGTGGCGCAAACGCGGAGCTGAGGCTGCAAGTCCCGACTCCTCCGCTTGCTGAGCCGCCCTGAGCCTCAGCGTGACCGTGAGCAGCGTGGTCAGGACCCCAAGGGTCGCTGATGAAAGGGCACAGTGACCACGCGCCGAGCTCAATGCCCGGCCACAGCGTGCGCTCCTCCATGCCTCAGGGCCTTTGCACGTGCTCCCTCTGTCTGGAACGGTATCTGCGTGACTGCCCTCTCTGTGGCTCAAGGGTTCCCTGGCACCGAGAGTCTACCCGCATCCTGCCTCGGTCTCCTTCGTGGCCCTTATCCGCACCTAACACGCGGAGTGTTCACTGGTTAGGGTCAGGCTCTGCCCACCGTGAGAACAGAGATTGTTTCTGTTCTTTGTGATGTGTCTTTCAAGCACATAGTAGGAACTCAACAGAGGCTGAGCTAAGGATGAAACAAGCAAGGATGGTGCTAACTCTGCCAGAGAAACAGGAACCTTCGTTCACACTTAACCAAGGGCTGACACAGCCTGTACGGTCCCCAAGGGGTACCAGACTCCCCGGACGCTGCAGGCCTCTGACCAGGCCACAGCACTGCCCACGGGCCCTACACCTTCTCTGCTTCCCGGCCCCCTCCCCAGGCACCAAAAGGGCATCAGACCAGAGGCTGCCACTGAGAAGGTGCCGTGAGTCCCGCTGGCCAGAAACATGAGAAGCTGCCTTGCTGCAGCGGGAACGACAGACTTCAAGTGCCGCATTCCAGAACCCCTGGAGGAGGCCAAAGCCAAGCTCCTGACGCTGGATGGTTCGGGGAGCTCCCCAGGGGTCGTGCCCCCCACGTGACTCCTCCTGCTGCTGGGGGAAGGGGCACCAGGCCAGGACCAGGCCCGCAGGCGCTGGCATTTGCAGAAGCCTCCCCTGTGCGGGCACTTCACAGTCATCCCAGCTCTGCCCCCCCCCACCAACGCTGGCGTGGACAGGCGTGGAGCAGACCTTAGAGAGCCACGCCACAGAGGACAGGGCTCCAACCCCAGAGAAGGACCACCAAGGCCACCCGGGGCTGCGTCCTGGGAGAAGGGCGCTGTGGAGCTTGGTCTGGTGACAGAGCCATCCCGGAGGGCCACCAGACGTCTGGCGACAGTGGCATCTTGGGGATGAGGGACCCACAAACCAGATCGCACCTGCAGGTCTCTCACCGCAGCCCTGGTACCCAGCGGTGGTGCCTCTCGTGATGGGGTAATAGAGAGCATGGCCCCCCTGCAGCTCTGGAAGCCCAGGCTTGGCCTCAGGGACCCTGAGGCTCTGCAGTAAGGCCCACTCTACACGGAACGAGTGCCACCTCCCCTCCTCACCTGGCTACCTCCAGCTCCAGCCCCGGGGGGCCACTGAGACGCTGCCTCCTCCAGGAAGCCTCCGCTGATCCCTCAAGTCGGCCTCTGAGGGTCCCCGCAGCCCCTCTGTGGGCCCTGGCCGCATCTCCCACACCTGAGCGTGAGGCCAGGACACAGCAGACACTCAGAAAGGTGGTGAGTGAGTGATGACGCAAGAACAAACGAAGGGAGTGAATGAGAGCAAAAGAGTGGGAACAGAGCGAGAAAAAAAAACCACGAATGAACGACAGACTGAAGCATGAACGAAACACGCAGGAACCACGCAGGGGCTGTCTCCCACCCTCAGCGGCCACCCAGAGTCAGGAGCCCATGTCAAGCATCTCACGACGGCGGCGCCAATCTGGACTGGACAGTCACCTCCTCCTCGTCCTTGGAGATCACTCTGGGTTACAAGGGTTGAGTCGGGCCCAGGGGAGAGTTCCCAGAACGGGGTCTGGAGGCTCCGGGACCCACCTGAGGTGCTTCTGGACATCCCAGGGGCCACGCCAGCGCTGAGGTCAGGCGGGGGGCGGGGGAAAGGAGCCCACCGAGAGGGGTCAGCGGAGAGACTGGCCCCAGGTCACCCAGCTGGGAAGTAGACGAAGAGGAATTTAAAACCTATGCAGGCTGGCCGCGGAACCTGAACTCGTAACCGCTATGGTCGATGTCTCTCAGCTTTAGGGTGCTTGGTCATGGAGATGATGGTCACGATAATCTAACAACACTCTCAGCTTTAGTGTGCAAAGGTCACATGGCCAACAACAACAGTCATAATTAAAACAGTGCAACAATGGCTCCTCCAGAATGTATATGGAAGAGGGGCTGCAGGCAGTAAGTCAGAGAGATGAGGGGTATCACGAGACTATCTAAGAGCAGTCTGCAAAACTAGCACCTTTTTTTGTCTGGAATGCATGTCAGCTGGGGTGTGGCTCGCGCCTCCCCCCACTAACTACTGTTTGATACTGTAACTTTGGAGCCAATCACTTCAGGTAGATTTTCTCCTTTGAAGGTGCGGCACATTGAAGCAAGCTGAGGCTCAGAGAGGTCAAGGGACTTGCCCAGAGTCACACAGGTAGGAAGGGACCTGGGAACAGAGCCTCTGTGACCCCCACGCCTGGCCCCTGGCCCCCAGGCTCCGGTCCCCTTCACCATGGAGGGGAGGAGCTGCCAGAAGCCAAGAGGCACAAGCCCACCGGGTGTGCCCCATCCTGCCCAGTCGGCCCCTCGGCTGCCACGGGACCCAGAACCCCGTCTCTTCAAAGTGATTCACCCTCAAGGGCTGTAGTCTGGTCTGGGCCGAGGGCGGGCCAGAGTGGAGGAATCGGAGCCGTGCTCACCCCTGACCACCCAGGCTTGAACCGGGTTCCCCAGGACCTCAGGAATCCAGGTGCAGCCCGCGCGGCCGCCCAGTGGGAGAAGCAGGACACCGCCGAGGCTCAGGAAGTCGGGCTGGGGCTCCCGCGCAGATGCTGGGGGTGTGGACGGGAGCCCCCAGGCGCCCCCACACCCGGCCGCTCAGGCAGTCTCACCTCTGCTCCAGCAGAGAGGGCCTGGCCGCTCTCCCCGGACCCCCCGCGGGCCTCCCCTCGCCTCCTCCCACTGCCCCCACCCCGGGTCCCACGCTCCCTCCAGACGCGCCCCTCGCCCTGATCAGCGCCCCCGACGGGGCCACCACTGCCTTGTGCCCCGGCCCCCAGGAGGCCGGGGGAGGCTGGAATGTGCGATGCCTGAGGTCACAGCCCGAGTCTGATCTGAGCTGGGCTGAGATGAGGGGAAAACGGCCAAGAACAACTCGCTCATTTACTGCATTTCCAGACTTGGCGGCTGCCGGGGCCGGGCTTCCAAACCAAGCTGGCTTTGGCCAGGACATGTGCAGCAGCGCCGGCCACAAGGCGCATCTGGATCCGCTTAGGGAGTTAAGAGCCATAAAGTTCTCTTAAGAAATTAGTTCCTGGGGAGCCTGGGTCTCTCCGGGGATTGGGTGAGGGCCCCCTGGGCTAAGGACACCCGGAAACCGTCTTGCTGGGGAGCATGGACTTCTAGGTGTGCCTGGAGTCCCAGCGTGTGCTCACGTCACAGCGGCTTGAGAGGGCAGGCAGGCCCAGCCCAGGCACTCCCTGCTGTGTGGCCTTGGGCACCTCTCCTGCCCTCTCTGGGCTACGGGGCAAATCACCTCACCTCTCCCAATGGAGAATGAACCTCAGAAAGGACTCAAAATGCCATATCCTAGGTGGCCCCTGTGTGCTGGGGTCCAGCGAGGTGAATGAGTGAAGGAAGCTGGGAATGAACGCCCAGGCCTCTGTCTCCTCATCTGTCCAAGGGACACGATCAATTCTACCCCCCAGGCTGTCCTGAGGGCAGACGGGGAAACAGATGCAAGGCCCTGGCAGGGCATGTCAGCACACTCGCCCCTGCATTTCTCAGCCCGTCCACTCCAGACCCCACGGCCTGAGTCCTGGGCTCCTGAACACCCCCGAGAAAGCTTCACCCACACCCACACCCACTCACATGAGGCCTGACATGCGTGTTCGCTCTGACCAGGCAGGGGACGAGCACGCACACCCAACGAGCAGAGAACACAGGGTGACAACCTTGACCGTAACCTTGGCTGAGCGCCCCCACGCCCGCCAGGCACGGAGCCAGACTCACACCCAATGCCTCGCCTCTCAGCAGCAGGCCTGGGAGCTCTGCGCCCCGTGACGCAGCAGGGTGACCCGGTGTAAGGAGGGGCAGGCGCAGACAGACCCCAGGGCCCCGCCTCTGTGCAGCAGCCGAAGGCTGATAGCACCTCCAGCCACTCCTCCTGCTTCGACTTCCCCGTCTGCACCAGGGGTCACTGGAGCACCTATTTCACCAGGTCGTTTCTTACCTGTGTAAGACAGTACCCACATAACTAGACAATACCCCAAATGCTCAAAAATGTCTGGGGTAGTTTAAGTGCTCAGCAAATGAGAACTCTTACTATTACGTCCACTGTCTGTCAAAACCTACAGCAAAAGAAATAAGCCATTGGTTCCCATCGGGGCCAGAGGGATGACAACAGTCCGTGGTTGGAGATGACCTGGAACCTTCTAAGCTGGAGATGGCCACTCTGGATGCACAATAAAGTCACCTGGGGCGTGTTTACAAACAATGGTGTCCAGCAGTAACCAAATGCATTCTGTGGGCACGCTCAATTGGCACGTCTCTGAACAAGAATCATTTACATTATCATCAGCTTTCTACAATAGAGTTGTAAAATAGCTCGAACACAATGAAAGGCAGAAAATAGCTCAGATGAGTGAGCCAGACAAGACACCCAGGAATCTTTTCCCCACCCATTTCAAAGTCATTTACAGTGTTTCTTGACAGACATGATCTCAGAAAAAGATGGATGTAAAACGTACTATAGTTGGAAATTTTAGGAGCAACTGAAATGTCTGTCAAAGGAAACAATGCTGGTGCATACGTGCAAGAGACGACGCTGCAGCTGTTAAATGAGATGATGTCACCATAAAGACCGATGCCTGGGACCCACCAAGCATCACAGGAATCCCAGTCCCTGGGGGTGGGGCCAGGGCATCGGCACAGTCTCCTAAACCCCCAGACGTTCTGAAGGGCAGCCCAAGATGAAAGCTGCCGCCTTGGACAGAAAAGGGAGGCCGTCAGGGGCCGCCTGCAGGCAGGAGGGGAGGGGAGAGGATGTCCTGAGCAGAGGGCACTACCAGGAGGGGACAGAGGAAGAAGTCAGGAGTCAACTGAAGGCCCGCGGGCTGGGGAGCAGGAGCAGGGGGAGAAGTCCCACACGTTGTAGAAGCCACCTAGCACCTTTAACCGCATGCAGAGCCTCAGAGGACGGGATCGGCCTAATATCTCCATCACTTACAGGTTCTGAACTGTGGTGCTGGAGAACTCTTATGAGTCCCTTGGACAGCAAGGAGATCCAACCAGTCCATCCTAAAGGAGATCAGTCCTGGGTGTTCATTAGAAGGACTGATGTTGAAGCTGAAACTCCAATACTTGGGCCACCTGATGTGAAGAACTGACTCCTGGAAAAGACCCTGATGCTGGGAAAGACTGAAGGCAGGAGGAGAAGGGGATGACAGAGGATGAGATGGTTGAATGGCATCACCAACTCAATGGACGTGAATTTGAGCAAGCTCTGGGAGTTGGTGATGGACAGGGAGGCCTGGTGTGCTGCAGTCCACGGGGTCGCAAAGAGTTGCACACGATTGAGCGACCGAACTGAACTGAACTGAAGGTCTGCAAAAGTCTGATCAATGGCCCTTAACTAGCTGGTCTGTGTACATGCCTCAACTCCAGCTCCACTCAGACCAAGAGGAAGGGAGATGGTTTTTACTCTGAGGGTTTCTAGAAGCGAGTAATCTTTCTCACTAGAGTCAAGGAGGACATGCACCCTCTCCGGGACCTCAGGGAGGCAGGGAGCCATGGCAATGGCACCCTCAAGACCTTGGCCCAGGAGGAGGCCTGCTGAGTGCTGCCCGGCAGTTTCTGCTTCTGCACCCACAGAAGGTGCCCCAGGCTGGCAAGTGCAACCGCTGGCCAGAAGGAACGGGGGCCAGCAGGGTCCACGAGGGGAGGATGATTTCTGCCAGAAGGACCTCCAAGCTGACCTGGGGTGATGACATTGAAACAAGACAAATATTATTTTGACTTGTTTTCTCACTTCCTATAAAGCCAGGCAGAAAAAGAGAAGGGACCCTTCCGTCCATTGTCAAATCTCCCGTCTACCAGAAAACTGCACATAAGGTAGATGCTCAACCAACGTTAACCAATCCAGTAACCTTGAAATGATCATATACAGACTTGAGCTAAACCACGTTACCTTACACGAGTCCACTGCAAGTCCAACAAGTAAGGGAAAACATAATGGGTGGGAAACATGAAATGCAGATAAGTCTTTCTGTAGCCGTTGACTTGAAGAAAGCTCGCCGTTCTGTGCCTGGAGAGGGAAGGTACTGGAGGAGAGGCTGTGATGTTCCAGAAGCACAGCTTGTACGCCACGTGCTGTCTAAACAGCAAAAGCCATGTCAGATGGGTGGGAGGCTGGCTGGAGGAGGGGACGGCTGAGTGAGGGCCCCAAACCAGAGAGCGAGGGAGGCTCGGCTCAGCAGAGCAAGGCCTTGACGGGCCAGCCCTTTTCGCACAGCAGAGCGAGCAGTGGAGGAGGGGGCGCAGAGGGGCAGGGAGGGCGGGAGGCAGGCGCTCAGGCCTTGAGAGCTGCCAGGTTCTCGGATGTCTGCTTCCGCACGGCTCTCTTCTCCCCGCAGGGCCCTAGGCCGTCTGGCCCCTCACGGCCTGCCTGACCGCCAAGCCCGCCACCCTCCGCAAGCTGAGGGGCTCCATCTCCACCACACTGACCTCCAGGCCCCACCAGGGAACACCAAGCTCTCACCGCAGGGCCTTGGCACGTGCTGAGACGGCTGCACGGCTTGCTCCCTTACTCCCTTCAGGTCTCTGCACAGATGTCCCCTCACCCACATCTCCCCTGGCCACCTCTTCTAAAGTGCCACGACACGCAGACCCCTCCCCACTCAAGCCAGCACTACTGTGACCCTTATCCTGCTGCATTTTTCCATGGCGTGTTTTCCAGAAGCTGGGAGGATTCTCTGCTCTCTCCTCCTTCCCACCGTGGCTGGGGGGACTCCGCGGGGCCCAGGCCCCTGTCTGCTCTGCAGCTCTGCTGTCCCAAGATGCGCCTCGTCTGGCGCCTGCTCACAGGAAACCCTGGGAGACAGCCCCTGCAGCACCCCCATTTTACACCATGGGCTCGAATTAGAACGCGGCGGATCCCGCGTCCAGCCAGCCTGGGGCTCCAAGGCCCGGGCGAGTCACAGCGGATGACGTACGCAGCACCTGGGGCCTGCCCGACCCCATGGAGCCAGACGCCGTCCTGCCTCGGAGACCACGGGCACCCGCAGGACACCGATGCCCCAGCTCTCCACTCTCCGGAGAGCACCGGGCGGAGGCTCCCCCTCTCCCCCGGGGCCCCAGGCCAGCCTGTGGAAGGCACAGCAGCGATGTCCCTGTCCTGGGAACGTGTGACTGTCGGTGGTAACTGGGACTCTGCAGATGTCACGAAGCCAGGATCACCTGGGCGGCCGCAACGTCATCACGAGGGTCCAGACGAGAGGGAGGCGGGAGGGTCATGGAAGTGACAACACAAGCAGGGGCTGGGCTAAAGGTGCTGGGAACCAGGAAACGCCGGCAGCCTCCACGGCCTGGAAAAGGCGGGAAACAAACTCTGCCCGACAGCTGCTGTAAGGAGAGCAAACACCTCATGCAGCCCACACGAGAACCATTTTTGGACTTTCAACTTCCGTAAGCATATGAAGATAAACAGGTTCTGTTTTAAGTCACCGAGTTTGTGGTCCTTTGTTACAGTGGCCATAAGAAAGCAACACCCCCCACACCCTCAGCGTGGTCTGAGCCCACACAGGCGCTCCGGGGACTTCCTCTTTCACAATGATCCATCAGCGGTGGGGAGCCTGAACCGGGAGGCCAGGCAGCCCGATCAGCTTCAGCCTCCACCTCTCGCAAGCCGTGCAACTTTGCAAACGGTTTCCCAACTTTTCTGCCACCTCCTCATCTCCCACGTGGAGCCACTCCAAGGGCGTGTCCCCTACAATGGCCATGAGAACCCACGCAGAGATGGTCCCAGCTCCCAGACCCAGCGAGGGTCTCCACGACCATCTGTGTCCCGGGAAGTAGTCCAGTCTGCGGAGAATGGAGATTGTGCCCAGCCTGCCCACCATGCACCCCAAAGCCCCCTGCAGCACCAGGCTGTCAGGCCTCAGTACTATTTGGTGAATGAATGAATGAGTGACTGAGGCCCACAGCATCAAAAGAGCTAAGACACAAACCACGTGGCCTGACGCTCCTGAAGGAAGCCAAGCCAGGCCCTTGAGGTCACGCTGACTTCCCCTGGGTCGATGCCAATGGCCCCCAAATATTTCCAACTGGGCAGAGGGAAAATCGACCACCAAGGCCCTCCTGTGAAAATGCCATGCCCGGCTTCAGGCCCGGGCTCAGACTGCCCTCCCGCCCCGACAGCTGCGTGACAACTGGCGGGGTCCCACCTGGCTCTCCAGGAGTGTCTCAGAAGATCACATGCCCTTTAGCTCCAGCTCCTGGGAAATGTGTCCCTATGATGTCTCTTCAGCCCGGGGCTCCCGTAGGGGTGAAACCAGGGAAGCTGAAAAGCGCACAGTGTCTGGCATACAGTTGGTGCTCCAAAGATGCTAGTGAGGGAGTTTTCAGTTATTTTAGCCCATAGTACACATTTCAGTGGCTACAGGTCCCCCTTTTGAAATCACCTACGACAGGGTTAATCAGGGGAGGGCGGGGCAGCAGAGCGGGTCGGGTCAGAGCTCTGGACTCAACGACTGGAGGCTGTGTGAGCCTAGGTAAGTTGCTTAACCTCTCTGAACCTGTTTCCTTTTCTATAAAATGGAGATCGTAGGTAGCCCCAAAGGAGTGCTACAGCACAATGACACGTTGCATTATTGGTCATTCTCACACTGGAACATTCCAGCAGTTGTCTGAAAAAGGCTAGGGCCCAGGCCTCCCCTGGACCAAGGCACTCAGCACCTCCAGGTTATGAAGACCACCTGGACAGTTCCACAGCATAACCAGGGCAGAGAAACACCAATGCCTGCACGGACCTGGCACATGGACAGTGCTCAGGAGATTCAAGCTTACTCACTATTTCATCAGCTGGCGAGGCTTTTCCTTCATTCATTCAACATACATTTCGTATGTAGGGTGCCAAGCTCACATCTAGGAGACGCACACTCAGGTTTAAAACTGCCTGCTGGTGGCCGAGGGCCGGGGGAGGGGGAAGGGCAGTGACTGTGAGCGGGCAGAGGCTTTCCTTTGGAGGTGACGAAACAGTGTGGAACTAGACAGAGGTGCTGGTTGCACAAGACCATGAATGCACTACATGCCACAGAACTGTTCGCTTTAACACGGCTGGATTTTGTCAATCTCACCTCACCAGAAAACAAAAATCATAATCCAGACACACAAGGACCAACACAGTTCAACATACAACTCCACCTCTACGAGGTACCTGACGTGGTCAAACTCAGAGACAGAAGCAGAAGGGCACTTGCTGGGAGAGCGGGCGCTGGGGAAGGGTGGGGGGAGGACGGGGAGAGAGTGTTTGGAGGGGACAGCGTTTCTGCTGGGCAGGGGAGAGAGTTCTGGAGATGGGTGGCGGTGACATTTGCACCACCAGTGAACGCACTTAGAACCGCACACACGTACAGATGGCTGGAAGGGTAAAACTGCGTGTCCTGTGTAGTTAACCACAGTGCCGGAAGTCACAAGCTGACCGTCCAAGATGTGGGTGCACACAACTCACTTCTGCCCGGGCGACACCGTCCCAGCTTCTCCAGGCCTGCGACCTCGAGTGCCCGAACGCCCTCTTTACAAACAGGATGGAGACTGTGCATTTGTTTTCTCTCCGGGGCAAGGCCAGATTAAGTAAAGAAAACAGTGCCTCCCTCCCCTCCCCCCAGGAAAGGCTCTGCCGGGTCAGTAGCAGAACTAAAAGGGCCGGCGTACACTTTCACTTCCCGCTCGCCCGGCGCCCCGCGTCCGGATGTCCAGCCCAGCCTCAGCATGAGGGCAGGTGCGGCCTTCCAGCCGGCTCTGGGGGACGGGGCTGCACTGGGCCCCGGCAAACGCGACCCAGCCACGCCAGCCCCTGGAGGCAGTGTTTGCAGGCCTGGGTTTCCTGGCCGGTAGGTAAAGAACCAAGGAGGCAGACAGCGGGGCTGACGGGGGCCTGAATCTGGGCATGCTGGCCCCGCACTGCGCACTGCTGGGCACGTCACGGCCCTGTCTTGCCCTCCTCGTCCTCAGCTGACAGACTGGACTCCTGCAGGAAAGCTGACTGAGCCAAGGCCAGCAACAGGGGGCTCCGGGAGGGGTCTCGGGGGCCCATGGCTCGGCGGGGCACCGGGGGACCAGTGATGACCACTGCGGGTGGGACGGGGGAGGGACGTGAGCATGCATGGTCCAGTCCTGGATGAGATCCCCTGGACAGCGAACCTTCCTTCCAGATCTGGAACGCACTCGGTGGCCTCCCTGACTGACACGTCCATTCAACTTCCACTTGCGTACTTCCTCTCCTGGGGGAGCTCACTACCTTACCTGGTAACCTACTCCTCCACATACAGGAAGCCAAAATCTCTGCCTTCAACCCTTTCTCAGGGACCTCAGCTCTACTCTCTTATACCATAAAGAATAAGACAGTTCTCTGGTCTACCTTACTTGGAAAGTACTACTTTACTTTACTGGTCTACTTTACTTCTCTGGCCTACTACCCTTGATGAAAACTTACTGCTTATCCTGAGACCTCAGGATAAGACTTAGTTCCTTCCACTGTTCCATGTGTGAGCAGGTTTCCCAAGGATGGCTTGAAACATAAGGGCATGTCTGTGCCCTGCTCACCATACGCCTTCCTCTTATTTTCTAGACTCCCTTGCAGCTACAAAGTGCTGTGTGACTCTCTATGAACAATAACATGACAGCAGAAATCTCCTTAAAAGAGAAGTCCTTTTCCACTCTCCCCCCTCCCAACTCCCTGCTATTACAAATGCAGATGTGATGGCAGGAACTTGAGCAGCTACTTGGGCCATGAGACAAGGTGCTAAGAACAGTGAAACAGCAAGATAAAAGCAGCTGAGTCCATGAAGAGCAAAGATCAACCACACTAGTTCTAACATGATAGCCTGTCCTACTATGATAGCCTATACTCTAGACTTTTAAATGAGAGGAAAAAAAAACAAAGTTTCAGTTTATTTAAGCTGCTGGGAGATCTTTAATATTTTATGAACCCTGAATCCCAGTGCAGGATAAACCAAGTCTTACTGCAGATGATGAAAGAGTCTGGCTGCCTTCACACAAGACAAGCACCCTGCCATCTTCAGCAGGAAGGGAGGTAGCCCCAGTCACTAGGCCCTTGTGATTTCGACATATAGCCCCCTCCATGCCCTAATATCTTCTTCTTGGGAATTCAGAGCCAGCGTTTCCAAGGTTGACGTGTTTCTGCCAAGTCAGTGGATGGACTGGTTTTACCAGTGAAGGGTAATACAACCAGCCACCACTTAGCAAGCACCTACTGTACGCCCCTGGTGCTCTGCGCAACTGCGCATGAATTATCTTAGCCCCACAAGATGGAAACAGCCCTGTTACAGGTGAAGTCCAAAGACATCCAGCACTTTGGGGCGAAAACCAAAGACCCAGCCCTCTGGCCTGGAGCGCCTCTCATTACTCTTCACCATACCCTGAAGATTTCCAAGAGGCCCAACGGGCCGAACTCAGCTGCCACTGGGACGTAAGGACGTGAGGAAGGGAGGTGTGGGAAGAGGAGGAGAGGACGGGTCAGCAGGGGAAATGCCTCGCTCTGTGAGGGGGGATATTTACAAGAATTCAGGGCCTGGAAAAAGGCCAAGGAGGGAAGGCAGAGAGGGGCTGCTCCCAAACACGGCAACAGTGGGAGTTGAAGCTGGAAGGCTTTACTCCTTATGCTGGGGGGGCTACAGTCACGTAATACTTTACATACTGCTTCAAACCACTGAAACTGTTCAGCATCTTATAAGGAGAGGGAGACTGTGCAGTTTATTGTATGCCAATTACACTGCAATAAAGAGGCTTTTTTTTTTAATGTACCCAGAGAAGGAGAGCGCAGGGCGGGGGGTGGAGGGGATAGGAAGGAGGGAGGGAGGGAAGAGTTAAGGCCTCCAAACACAGCGGCTTCTCATCACAACACACGCTCCTCTTTGCCCCAGGGAAGGCTAGCCACGCTGACCACAGCAGCTCCATCCACGAAGCCACAGGCTCTCTGTGAAAAAGGCCACTTCACCTCCATGTTGTTGAAGCCTCCTTAGGTGAAATGCCATCTCAAAGCTTCCAGAATGAGTCAGCTCGAGCCTGGCCACCCCAGAACCACGTTCCACCCACAGGCAGTTTTGACAAACAGTGGCGGTACCCCGCCACCACCCCCCCCCCCACACACACACACAGCAGGACACAGGACAGCCAGGCTGGCGGGGCCTGGGGACAGACACCGCCCTGGGCTTGCTCCCTGGCACCGAGGTGGGGGGGGGGGGTACGGGGGAGGAGGCAGGGGCACCCCACAAGGAGGTTCCCCGATCCAGCACAGCCCGCATGCAGCTCTTTCCACAGGTGAGCCATGGATTCTTGGCCATCCTCCCGGCTCCCCCTCTAGGAAGGCTGGGTCCCCATCCCTGGGACCTGACTCCGGTTCACCGTGGAGATCCTCACGGGGCACCTCCCCCGGGGTTGGGGTAGGGGGGCGGCAGTGGTGTGCGATCGGCCAGCCCAGGTGGCGCGGCTGACTTGCCAGCTCATGGGCAGGAGGGATGGACCGGTGATGAGTGACTCAGTGCCGAGATGAGCAGCGTTCCTCCCCGCACCCGTCCTGACCTCTCCACGCTCAAGAGGGCCCAAGTCCAATGACCCCCAGGCCCTGGCCCAGGCAGGGAAGGAACCTGAGTACAGAGAGCGGGCGAGGCTGGGGTGAGCGGAGGGTGCGTACCCAGGTGACCTCCAGCCCGGGCCCACGGCCGCCAGGCAGGCACACACGGCACCAGGAGCAGCCTGGGTCACCGCCTTGGCTACCCCAGCGGCAGGAGGCGGCTAACAGCAAGACAGACGCCTGCAGCACAGGACCGTCCCGGGGAGTCAGGGGAGCAGAGACAAGGGCACCACACGCAGTAAGCCACACAGAAATGTTTGCTTTTGTTATTATTATTAGAAAATGGAAATCCGGATTTTTTTTAGGGGAACTCTCCTGAGTTTTAAATGTGGACAACTTACTGGAGATTTTTTTTTTTTTTTCCAAAATACTGTGTGAGCCAAACAAAACAGATCAGCAGACTGGACTTGGCCCACGGATCCTCGCCTGTAACCTCCGCGCGGCGGGCTCCCCGCTTCCCGCCCAGGCAGGCCGGTCGGTGGGCATCGCAAACCACCAGCCAGGCCTTGGGATCGCCCCACTTCCACCACCAGCTTCCAGCCCATGAACCTCTTAATGGGAAATAAATGTTTAAATCAGCACTCCCCCCGCCCCCTGCCTCCCACACCAAAAGGACAGAAACTACTAATTCCTACCCACCACATCCAAGTCGCCAGCTTTTTTTCATGGCAGGGGGGTGGGGGAAGACCTCTTAAAACAAGAAGAAAGGAAAAAGAAAACCAACAAAGGCAGACCCAGGGACGCACTGCTGTTGACTCGGGCGACAGCCGCCCCGTCCGAGCAGAGCAGCTCGGCGCGGGGCCCGTCCCAGACATGAAAATTACAGAGCGGCAGCGCAGACATGCTCCTGCCCTGTGCCACTCACACAGCAGGAATGCACCGCGACGCCCTCCCCCGGGACGGACCAGGCACGGGGCTGACCTCGGGAGAGGATGAGGGGGCAGGGCCCCCGGGCAGAGGGGTACGGGGCTGAAGGTGCCCATGTTCGGCTC
This sequence comes from Dama dama, assembly GCF_033118175.1. Taxonomy (NCBI): domain Eukaryota; kingdom Metazoa; phylum Chordata; class Mammalia; order Artiodactyla; family Cervidae; genus Dama; species Dama dama. The sequence continues at coordinate 14,187,000 of NC_083684.1, read as the reverse complement.
ACTGCACAGGTCAGGACGCTGAGGACACAGGCCTGGCCCATCGGATGCCCGGGACCGTCTGTCCGCAAGCCCTCGGGATGAGGGCTCCACTGGCCCAGAGCAGCCTCCGGGCAGCTGCCGTGTGGCTGGGTCCAGGCAGGCCCAAAGGGGCCGCAGGAGACTAGGACCCACGGTCCGCCCTCGGGCCCTGTCCCACCACCAGCCTCAGAAAAAGGACTCGGACCTCACCACGCCCCTGCTCCCCACGACAGTGGGGACAAAATCCCAGCTCCTTGCTGGGGTCACCACGCTTGCCCCACGAGCCTTCCACCTCAGGGCCTTTGCACCCATTGCTCCCAGCCCTGAAACGTTCCTCCCCAGACCCCAGAGGACTGGCTCACCATCAGTGTCACCGCCTCGGAGAGGCCCTCCCTGACTACACTGGCCACAGTGTGGCTCCTCTCCCGTCCGTTTTTGCCCCAGCACTCGGCACCTCTGAAGGGAGCGTGGTGACTGCTGACTAGTTTGGTGGCTGTCATCACAGCCCCACCATGAACTCTAAGCTTCCTGAGAGCAGAGGCCGTGCGTGGCCCTGGGACAGAGCGGGGCACGGAGCGACCGCTTGGCAGTGCTGACTGGGTGGCGGCGTGACTGCGTGTAACCAGGAGAACCGCAGGCCGGATGGGCCAAATCCTCTGGCCGTGGGCAGGCCGAGGGCCGTGGGAACAGCAGAGAGGGCTGGGCAAGGAGACCCGGAAAGAACGCGGAACACAGCAGCGTGTCTGCACTGAGCCTCTTCCAGGCCCCGGGCCCTGTTGCGAGCTTGTTGCATGAGTGTTTTCACTGCGTCCTGACCACAATCCCAGGTCATCAATAGTACTGCCCATCTCGTCACAGAGATGAGGACTCAAGGCAGAGGTTGGACGACTTGCCCCAAGTCACGCAGACACCCAGTAAATGAACACAGCTGTGCAACACCAGACAGCCTCTGAAGACGTGTGTATAGTTGTATAGGTGCGTGTGCGCATGCACGCATGTGTCATTTGTGTATACACCCGTGTGTGTCTGTGTATATACATTCCTGTGTATGCGCATGCGTGTATCTACACGTGTATACACACACACATATGGACACCAACCGTTACGGTCCCCTTTCCTCCCCAAGAAAGGGCCTCCTTCTGTTACCGATCTTAGAGGAGTCTCGGGGCCACAGCCAAGAAATGACACCAGAAAGTCAGGAATTGAGTTGACTTGCAAAGTTGTAGTTTGAACTTTGTGAAATCAATATTCAATCATTTCTGACACCAAGTCGCAGTTCCCTGCAGTCTCCCCAGGCTCCCGAGAGTACCCCGTGTTGCAGTGTTTGAAGGCGGCCAGGGGCCGAGGGGACAACACCCAGGCCAGAGTCCCAGGGGGCCAGCCGGTCACTGCAGGGCGGCCCAGCTTATCTTCAGCACTTTCTCCAGACACTGCGAGGGGAAAAGAAAGCTGCTTTGAGGTCAAACTTCTGGAACATCATCTCCGCGACCTGATGTCTGTATGGAGACACCACAGCGCACGGGATGAGAAACCGGGGCAGAGGCTGGGAGCCCTGGCCTCTCAGCCAGCAGCCCGCACACAGGAGGCTCCCAACTCGGGCAACCCTCAAACCAAGGGCAGCCCCGCAGCCTCCTGCAGCCCTGCAGACAGGCGCCCTGTCCAAAGGCGGGGCACAGGGAGCAGAGGCTGGAGGCCGCTGCATTTATCTAACGCTTCTCAGCTTCTCAACATCGTTGCTGGCGTCTTTTTTTTTTTTTTTTAATTCTCTTCAAACTGAAACTGTCAAAAGTTGAGCCTGATAAATCTGAAGGCTGTAGAGGAAGTGGTTTGTCCTTCCTCCGGCTCATGACTTCTGCAAAAGATAACACACAGCTCTGGGTGAAATGTCAGCTGGGCCAGCGCTCCCACCAGGGCTGAGCCTCGGCTTCCCTGCCCCCAACCGTCTGTGGGGGGTTTTCAGGAGACAGGGGGAGCTGCGGAAAGCCCTGCTCAACGCCATCCCCTCAAACGTGGTTCAGACTGGAGCCTCCACCTGGCGGCTCTCACACCTGCTCTGAGGCCTGGGAGTAAAGGGTTGTTATCCCATTTTCCAAGCCAGACGACTAAGGGGTGAGAATGAGGCTGTAAATAACATGCTCAATTTTAGCTCAGAGACTTGCCCAGGGTCACACACAGGGTAGAGCCTGTCCCCAAAGTGCCAAGTTACCGGCCCTGGGAAGTCGTCTTCGGCCCCGCTCTCCGGGGGTGCAGGAGTCAGACCCCTCCTCAGTCTTGGGGACAGGAGCGTAAGATTCTCTTTTTCTTGGGCACCATTTACATGCCGGGCACAGCTCTAACTGGATGTGCACTGTTCTCAGCAAATCCTCTCTGAAGCCCAGAGGATTGGTACCGAGAGCCACCCCCTTGTACCAACGAGAAATGAAAGCTCAGAAAGGTTAGGACACTTGCCCAAGGTCACACAGCTGGAGCCCAGGGGAGAACTCCGACCTGCTGCTCTGATCTCTGGCCCCAGGGTTCCCTTTGCCCTGGAAAACTGATCCCGGCCTTTTAAATACCAGGCAGTTCTCTCCACCGTCTTGGGCCTAGAAGTTTGTGGCCCAGAGAGATCTCAAGGGCTGGCCCTGTGAGTCTCCCCACCAACACCAAAGGTTCAGGGAAAAAGCCCACTTCCTCGCTGGCAATGAATCGAGCCCCACCCCAGTCATCAGCTCGGCCTTCCCCAGGTTCTCAGGTCTGAGGATGACCAGGTCGGGGCAAAGAACGAGGTCCCTGCAAGGCTGAGCACGAAGGAGCAAGATGTTCAGGGACATTCCAGAGATTGGGCTTCCATGTTCTAGTCCAAAGTCCTGAGCCCGGCACATGGGCAGCTCGCCTGGGCCCACCCCGCTCACCACAGTCCCGGCAGAAGGAGCATCGCCCTCTCCAGCTGGGCCGGCCCTGCCACACCTCCAGGCCTGGAACGCTGCCCCTCGCCTCCTCCGACCAGCCAGAGTCAACTCCTTCTCTGATCAGCAGCTCTCTCCTCAGGGCACCCCGGTGCTTCCCCTGAGCCCCCAGCACACGGGGCGTTAGCTCCAACTGTCCTCAGCTCTCTCTGGTAGCCAGCAGGTGCTCCGAAAGTGCATGCTACGGGCGCGGACACCTGAGTGCTGAGCGAGAGCCCCCAGCATGCAGGCGGGAGGGTCTTCTCACTTGGTGCCCCTGACCCCGTGTGGAAGGCTCCATCCCATGAGGGAAGGAGGTGCAGGGCTGGGGGCTGGCACAGACCCGTGGCCCGGGTCAGAGAGGCGGACGGGAGGGGAGGGGGTGAGCCCAGCGGAGCGTCTTTCAGAGCCGACCTGGGAAGGAGGGAGCAGCGCCCCATGCACCCCTCGCCTGCCTCCCCGCCCTCCTGTCACCTCGGACTCCCGGCGTGGACCTAACAGTCTTGTGGGGCAGGCCGAGGCCCGGGAACCCTTGGATTCGAAGAGGAGCAAAAGGAGGAGGCCCAGGAAGCAAAGCCCCCTATGTCTGCTCTTCCCAGACCTGAACTGGGGTACAAGTGGCGCTCCCAAGGGGACCGCATCCACACGGCAGGCATCTGGGGGGGGGGGGCGCCCCTGTTGGGGCCGCGCTGTCCCCCACCCCCATGCCACGCCTCCTGTGCAGGTGGGACCTGAGGCTGGACTCTCAGAGACAGCGAAGGACTCACCCGGGGCCCACAGTGAGGGGCCACGCGGTTCAGGACTGACAGCCACACTGGCTGGGCCCACGTGGGCCGGGGGGCACCCTGCGATCTCGCCAAGCAGTGTGCCAGACGACCTGGAAACTGGCTCAATTTAGAAACCTCTCTCTGCACACAGGGAGGCCACCAAGCCCTCCCTGTGAGGATGGGGGTGCTTCCAAGGGCATTCCGGGGCTTCTGCTGATTCTCCTGTATGCTCTGAGCATCCCAACCACCTAACCAGAGTGCCCTGGCCCCAACTGAGGCAAAGGGCAATGGAAAGGGCCAGGCCCTGACGCAGAACTCCCGGCGCCCGCTTCCCCAGCCTGGTGAGGGCCCGGGGCCGTCACGCTGGACCCTCTGTCTCTGCTCCCAGGGAGAAGGGCGTGCGGGACAAACGCGATGCAGCCTTGGCATCCAGGGAAGGGAAGCTGTGTCAAGTCCCCCACACGCAATGCTCCTCTGGCTCCTCTGCTCTGGATGGGCTGGTTTTGTCATTTTCAAACCACAGAGCTGGGATCGCAGGTTCATGACGAGAGCAGCTGCAGGCCAGGCCCTGTGCACGGCGCGCTGGGGGCCTCGGCACAGCCCAGGGAGGCGGACACACCACCACCCTTCGTGCACAGACGAAGACGCAGGCTCGCCAAGTGTAACGTGAGGGCATTGCCGAGGGCACTGCCAGCAAGAGGAGGAGCTGGGATTCGAACCCAGTGAGGTGCACACAACCCTGGCCTCAGGCAACCAAGAAGCTGCCGGACTGGAGTCTTTTTTTTTTAAGATAAAGAAAAATGAAAGGGTGGGGAGGGGGGAGAACAAAAGGAAAAGATGTGTTCTTTTCTTCACATTTAACGACTATCTGAAGTCACCGTGTTCTTTTGTACACAGATGTCCCCTACCCTGGAATAAAAGGTCCTTGAAAGGGCCCTGTGCTGGTCACCCCACACCCAGCCACCAGTCAGGCACTTGATACGCAGGAGACCCGCGGCAAACACGTGTGCAGGGAGGGGACACGCACAGGGAATAAACAGGGCGGTGTGAAGGCAGCTTTGGGGGAGAGCACCCACCGCAGAGGGACAGAAGAGAGACGGCTCGCTGTGAAGTACGCCGGGTGCAGGGTGCGGGCGGAAGGGTGCCCCTTTACCTCCGTGAGCCTCAAGTCAGCAGGCTTGCCAGTTTCACCCACTCGTTCATTCAGCCCCTTCTCTGTGGAACAGGAAGCACCACCAGGCGCTGGGCTGGGCGGACTGGCCAGGGGGCAGGTGACAGGAAGGGAACAGGTGAAGGAGGCCCTGCAGTCACGGGCAGGAACGGGTCCCCCGAGAGGCGCTTCCTGGAGGGAGTGCACGTTCAGCTGGTGGCAGACGCTGGCCGGCGCCTCCTCCCTGTTCCCGGCACCTCACACGAAAGCCTTCCCATCCCTGCATGAAGACCTATTCACAGCACCAAAGACTGCAGTAATCCCGTGTGGATGGAAAAAACAGCACATGCCAATGACCGACCTACCAAAAAAATGTCAATTATCATTCCTGGATGTTCTCGTTTGGGTTAAATTTTAATTTATTCTCTTGTTTGACCATATCAACTAAGTATTCTACAGTGCACCCGAGTTCCCTTTGAAATGGGAGAGGTGGAGATGACCATCCTTCAATAATAAACGTCTACAACGAGGTACAGAGACAAAAGAACTGCAATCAACCGCACTCTCCATCTGGGGTGAACAATCAACTGCATTTTCCATCTGTGGTGTACGCTCAGAGGCCCAAGGATCCCTCCGTGATCTGGCCTGGGCCTCCATCCTGTGTCCCTTTGCTGGGGAGGAAAAGGAGGTCTGGTTTGTCCTGCTTGGGGAAGGGGAAACACGAGAGTCCCTCCGGAAGTCAAGGCTACACCCCATCCCAGAAGAGAATCATGTCTCTGATAAAAGTTTTGAAGTGAATAACATTAAAAAAAAAAAAGAAAAAGAAAAAAGAAAACAACCTGCAATCAACAGCCCTAACCAACACTTGCCCCCATGTTCGTAGCATCATCAATCATAGAACTAAACGTTCATGGAACCAATCCAAGTGTCCATCAACAGGTGAACAGATAATCAAAATATGGCCTCCCCATAGGATGGAATACTACTCAGCCATGAAAAGGAATGAAATTTAGATATATGTTACAATATGGGTAGGGGCTTCCCTGATGGCTCAGCTGATAAAAGAACCCACCTGCCAACGCAGGAGATGCAAGAAACTTGGGATCGATCCCTGGGTCGGGAAGATCCCCTGGAGAAAGAAATGGCTACCCACTCCAGTATTCTTGCCGGGACAATTCAATGGACAGAGGAGCCTGGCGGACTACAGCCCCTGGGGTAAAGAGTCGGACACAACTGAGCGCGCGCACACACAACATGGGGAGACTTTGAAAACATTAAGCTAAGTGACACACGGCAGACACAGGAGGACAAGGGCCACATGATTCCACTTACATGAGGTACCTAGAAGAGGCAAACCCACAAAGACAGAAAGTGGGATAGCAGTTGCCAGGAGCCGGCAGGGAGGGGGAAGGGGGAGATACAGTTGAACAGGGGCAGGGCTTATGCTGAGGGTGATGAAGATCGGGGTGCAGGTTGTGGTGACGGCACCATTACCCCAACAAACATCTAGAATGATAAATGGTGTGCATACGACAGCACACACACACACACAGAACTCAGACGCCTAAATAAGACTGAGGCGGTACACGGTAACTAAAGAGAGAAAACCAGAAGCTGTGCTGGGGAAGGAACGGTGACTCTGTTTGCCCAACTGCAAAACGGAAGCACCAGCCGAGATGGTCCCGCCAGACCAGACGTGGACGGAGTGACCACACAGATCTGTTCCTTCCTGCAGTGACTCAGAGCTGATTCGAGGAAGATGCTGGCAGGTATCTGCCTCCAGGTCCTGACACCAACCCCCAAGAGGCATCCCTTCCAGGTAAACGGGCGGTGCACACCGCCCAGGAACAGCTCCGGCTCAGCCTGGCCTCCCATCTGTCTGTCTGAGTGGCCACGCCCAAGCCAGGCCCCCAGAGCCCAGGCGTCACCTGTAAAACAGGGAGACTGACGGGAAAGCTACGTCCTCTGCCCTCTCTACACACCAGCCCCGGCTGCCAGGGAAGGTCACAGAGGTGAGGCAGACGGTGAAGCCCCAGCTCACCCCAGAGCTCGTTACTTGGAGAGGGCCAGCCTGGCCAGCGGCTGGATGGCAGAGACAACCCCAGCCGCACCTGAGCCCGGCGGGGAGGCGGCTGAGCTGCAGAAACAACTCTCCAGACCTTGCCTCGCTGTGCAACCGATGCCTACTCATCATTCCTCCAGTGGACTCTTACCAGGGTGGAGACAGAAAGAACACTCACAAAGTCCCTTGAGGTCACAGGAGAAGCGTGGGACTCAGGGAAAAGCCCACGGACTCAGGCCAGCCGGACCGGGGTGTGACTCCCAGCCCACAGCTGTGTGAACCCAGAGGCCAGGGGCTGTCCACAGCCCTGTAACATAGGGACACTACCCACCCGGGGGCAGAGGGTGCTGCAAGGGCATAATCAGGTGCCCAAGCGCCTGGCGCATAGTAAGTGTTTAAGCAACGGCAGATTCCATTGTCATGCCCAGCTGGACAGTTGGTTTGGAACTCCCGACGAAATCTTCAAGGATGCGAGAGGCCTCCAGGCACACAGCACACTTCTAAAATCAAATCTGAGAGTCATAAAAAAAAACACAACCACATCCCACCCAAACTGCCAAATGTGGTGGGAGTAATGAAGCAAACAAGAGGGAAAGTTCAACTCTTCTCTCTGGCTTAAGAACAAGCAAGTGCAAAATCATGGCAAAGGAATCAGCCCGGCAAAATTCCAGGTCTACATGTGAAATGCTCCCCTGGAACCTCCTCTGTCTAGTCACCTAAATCATGCTTCTCCCAGGCATGGCTACAGAGGGTACCCGGGCGGGGGGAGGCAGCATCCAAGAGTCAAAGACAATGAGGAAACCCATTACTGGGGCTCTTCTGCAAGCTGCTGACCAAGGAAGACCCTGGCCTTCTCCTCACTCTGCAGGTCAGCCTTCCTCAAGTCCCCCGTATCCGGGGGAGGAGGCGTCAGAACTGTACCCACCCTGAGCCTGACAGAGGAACTAGGTTCCCTTCAGCTGAATCTACCAGGCAACCTCCATCATATAAAAACACCAACCCTTCACAGCGCAAAGGATCCATACTTCTGAGTCCAAATTCCAAGCAAGTGAATGTAAAATCCACTACAGCCTATTTGGACGTCCTCCAGGCCTAGGCTGTCGGCTTACTCTTCTTTAATTCTTGACCCCCAGGGGCTGGAGGTCATTCTGTCCCCAGCTCTGCAGGTCAGAGAGGTGAGGGGGCCCAAGATCACTCTGCGCGCTGGGCGAGCTGAGTGCTGGGCTACCACCTGCGATGCCGGCGGAATCGGCCTGGGCTTGACCACAGCATGTCTGCAGGGATGCTGTCTGCCTTATCAGAGAGTAAAGAACTGTACTAAACCTTAAAATAAACACTTTAGGGGCAAGAAGTACCAACCTTGAAACTCCAGACTAGGATAAAAGAAAAAATGTTTTACCATAACCAAGAAGACTAAACACAGCTTAAGGAGCATACAGAGTGCCACATGGACAAACCCACTGGCCCGGCCAAAAGAGTGGAACTCCAAATAAGAACCTTGACCTTTCACAATGAAACGTCCTTCTTTTGTCATTTACACGTTTATTTCTGGGCAAAGGTCCATTTCCAGCTAGTGGAGTCTCACAGGCCCCCTGGACTGGTTTATAACCTGAGGGGGGTCCATGAATCAATTCCTAAAAATTCCTATACTCTAGATGCCAAATTTTATGATCCTGTCTTCTTACCATTATTGCCTGAGGAAGGGTCCACAGCTCTCATCAGATTTCCAAGAGGAGGGTGTACCTCTAAACAGTCTAAAAGACCTAGTGTCCTGGCATATCCATTCAGTCTCCCTGACCCAACCTTCCTTGATACAAGGACAAAAACGAAACTAGGAAGGAAAGAAAAAATAAATTCCTTGTGATGCATAAACAGGCCAAATTTAAGTGGATGTGACGGAAGAGTTGTTAAAAAAAAACAAAAAAATAACCATACCAGTACAATATCACAGGCTTCCAAGAAGTGAAGAGGAAGAAACCCTCGCTACTTGAGTCAGGCCTTGTCTCTGAGGTCACGGAAGGCGGGGCCTCGTCCATGGGGCTGCCACCACATGCCGGGACCAGAGCAGTCCCCGTGCCGCCAGGCCCTCTATCGGCATCTGCAGGAGGCCGAGTGGGCCCTCCGAGTCATTTATCCCCCACAAGCCTGCGGCGCGGGCTCTATACTTTCCAGTTTCAGAGACCCAGGCTCACGGAAGCCATGTGACCTGCCTCAAGTTGCCAGAAGCAGAAGCGGGATTTAAACCCAGACCCACACGCTGCTATGCAAAACCCGGGTCCTTCCCCCACACTGCACTTCGTTTAGACGGCAGGCTTTCCCAAGTCATCTCCCAGCGAGTCCCCTGTAGCGTGAGCTCCACAAGCCCAGCGGCTCCCACGAGGGCCATTTAACTTCTCTGGGCCTTGGGTCCCGAATGTATGCAGTGGGACACATGCTGCATGCCAACAGCGACTGACTGGCACTGACCATCTCCAGGTTTAAAGGGAAGGAGTGATTCTGCCAGCATCGATCAGCGATACCTACCAGGGGCAAAGCGATGAGGAGGGGCGACACGTGTGTCACATACATTTGCCATCCCAGAACCAGACGACCTGCAGGCTCGCTTTCAATTCTGGCCGCCTCTGATTTTAATTACAAAAATTTTAAAAGGGGGGAGGGATGGAAAAGGAAAGAACAGACTAACATTTTCCAACATTGGCCATAGCTAAATTCAGCAAAGCCAAAACCGGCCGCCCAGCCAGTCCTGCGTGCTCCATGCACACAAGCCCCGCCACATGAGAGGAAGTGGAAAACATCAGATCTGCTGCCCGCACACCCAGCGAGACAGCCTGTCCAAGCCAGGAGGACTGCAACTGTGGGCTTGCCTGGGTTGGCCTGGCCTGTAGCACAGGAACCTCTCGGGGAGTGCCTCTGGGGTTCAGACCCTGGCCCAACCTCGGGCCCATCCTGAGCTCCAGGCAAATTACTTCATCTCACTCAGCCTCAGTTTTCTCATCCTGGAAGCGCCTCAGAGGGTTGTCATGATGATTGAACACACGAGTGCATCAGGGTTCTTAACACAACAACAAGCTCGTAGTAAGTGGGCAAAGAGCCACTGCTACCACCACCACCAGTCTTTGAAGGGGGCATATTTTCAGGAAAAAAAAAGTCTAAGTGCAAAAGAGTAACTTCTTTCCCCATGTTCAGCAGTACAGCCCCTTTGGTTACTCCAAATTCTAAGAGGAGAGAGGCTCTGCAAACAGCTCCATCCTCCGGGAGCTGCTGGGGCCTCAGCTGGGGCCCCGGAAAGAAACGGATGGCAAACACAAACTGGTGTCATCTGAAGAAACTGCGACAAAAAGACAACATACCAAAGTGTGGGCAGAGCACGGGGAAAGCACGCGAGGGGGTTTCTACCTGGGGTGACCCTCTGTCCTGACTGGCTTGGGACCGGGGCTTTCCCGGGACACAGGAAGCGAGTGCAAACGGGTGGGACACTTCCGGTCGCCTCATTCCTACCCTGCGGCCCGAAGGGACATGGAAAAGCAGCAGCTGCAGAAGCCAGGACGGGGGTGAGGGGACAGGGGCTGGGGCCGAGGGACGCTGCCTGCCCGCAGCAGCCCTGAGGGAAGAAGGTGAAGGGCTCATCTCCCTCCAGGGTCCCTACTGATGGGCCAGACCCACCTGGAGGCCGAGGGCTCAGAAGTCCAGGGCTGAGCTGACACACGGAAGCGTGCACGAGGGTAGGAGCGTGCACGAAGGTGGAAGCATGCATGAAGGTGGAGTGTCAGCCCTGGGGCAGCCGGGGACACACCTCGCCTCTTAGAAGGCTCCACGGAAGCCCAGTGGGGACACAGAGCTCCCAGGCCTCGACCGACAGGGAGAGGACCCAGTGCCCGCTTTGAGATGGGCACGCTGGAAGGGAAGAACCAGAGGCAAGCCCTGTGAAGCCACTCAGCAAGGGACTCAGTTCTCGGCAGGGTCCAAGGGAGGTGCCCCCTCCCCTGGCGGCAGGGTCACCGCCAATGGTGCCAGCGAGGCTGAGACCACACGGTGAGCTACCTCCAGAGACGAGGGCCTCCCCGGGCTCTGTCTAAACCGCGCGGCCTCGCACTGCAGACCCAAGCGAGGGGATCCCAGGCGGGAAGCTGGGATGCGGGGGTTATGCTGTGTGCACAGGCGCGCCCCACAGAAGGGCGGCGCGGGGCCTCCCCGCTGGCAGCCTCAGCCTCAACGCCGACATTCAGGCCCTGTGCAAGTGTCAGGGGCAATCTCGTTGAGAAAATAAAAGCGACTTTCATTTCTGTTTTTAAATCATATTTTCCAAGATCAAAATCTTATTTCCCGAGCACTGCTGCTGAAAGCTGAGGTGAAAACCACCGATAATAGCTTAATCCTTCCAACTGCCGGTTCCCATCTTGCCCAAGTCGGTGACACAGCGCCTGGGGTTGAGTCCAGGACTGAGGTCCATTCCAGGTCCCAGGGTCCGAGATCACACCCTGGAGGTCCTCCTGAGAGCTCCGGGGTCACTAGGCAGGGCTGGGGCTTCCCACAAAACCTGAGACCCGTTCCGTCCCTTCTTGGCCTGCAATGCCTGGGGCCTCTACACGTCAGGCGATTGGATCCCGCCAGAAGCTGGCGCTGACGTCGTCGGATGTTGCTGGATGAGACTCCTGCCTTCAAGAAGTTCATGGTCGAGCAGAACCAGGAGCGCGGCGGGCAGAGCGGGGACAGGCTGGAGCTGGCGGGGACGAGGCAGGGACGTCTGCTGAGTGCTGGTCCCTGCATGACACCATGTGGCACTTTCCACGCAGACGTCGTGTCCCTTCATTCTTCAGAGAACCCCAGCAACAGCCCCCCTTAGCCCCAGCTTACAGACAAGAATACTGAGCGCTGCATCACACCACTGCTCCTGTGGCCTAATTAAGAAGTATCTGGATCCAAAATCACTGGGCAGCAGTTGTAGACAATGAGCATCCCCATCAGGGAAGGCCGGACCCGGGAGGCAGGGTCTTGAGCTACCTCTTTCCCAGGTTTCGCTCTGCAGCGGGGGGCCCCTTCAATCAGGACCCGCCGTGAACACCGAGCGGGGCATGCCTGACACAGGACCAGCTGGCTGGGTGCTGAGATCCACCAGCGCTTGGCTGTCCCAGCCGAGAGGGCGCCCTGCTCACCACAGGGGCATCAAAGGACCCCAGACCAATGCCCTCCCCAACAGTCTCTGGCCAGAGACCCTCACCCCGTCACTGCACCTGCCGGCAGGACTCACAAAGACTCCAGAAGCTTCCTCTGGGTATCCTTCCTGGTGCTGTGGTCACCCGGCTCCAAAGAGCAGGGAACCCAAAGCACGGCCACGGGTGGGGCTTGATCTAAGCACAGGAGGCCTTCACAGGAGAGCCGCCACGCTGGCCACCCGCCGCGCCCACCCCCTCCTCTCTGAGTCCCGTCCCCCTAAAACACAACTTAGACAGGATTCAAGAAGCAAGTCTCAAAGTCGGTTTCCTCACACCAAAACTTTCTAATGCCAATTTTCTCTTCTTTTTTTATTGGCATGATGCAATTCCCCTTCCAACAACCCAGATCTCTGAAGTCCTGAGTCATCAGGCGAAGGCACGGACAGCGGGGGGTGCCCCGCAGCAGGGATCAAAGGTGTGGGGAGCTCGGGGTTTCCTTCTGGGGGCCCTTAGCTCTGCCCTGCGCCACAGACGCCGGGGTCAGGGCTCCTGCGGCCCCGCACAGCTAGCTCTTGGTTCCCACCGTGTGCCAGGTTCCAGAGGAGCAAGGTGACTGCAGATGGGAGCGCAGGCTCCCAGCTCCTCCAGGGGCTCCCAGCTCCTCCAGGGGCTCCCAGCCCACAGCCGGGGCCGCTCCTCACGTGGGACCTCTGGGGGCAGACGGGGCCTCCGCCAGGTCACCACAGCGTTCTCAATCCACCATGTGCCCCCCAGAAGACTCCCAGCAGCATCTGCGAGCGTCAGGGGCTGTTCCAATGGGGAGCAGAGCTCTGGCATCCAGTGGCCCGGGGCCAGGCACGCAGCTCAACATCCACAAGGCCCAGGACAGTCCCCACCAGCAAGCAGCATCTGGGCCCCTAGTACCACGGGGCCAGAGCGCACACACTCTGAGGCCGTGCACAAGAACGGCTCAGCACCGTGACTAAGAAGGCCTGGCCTGGCTCGCTGTGCACACGATCACATGTGTCATACGGACTCATCCAGGGGAGAGCAGAGATGCCTCTACCCCAAAGCGTCCACCTGGGTGGTTTCTGAATGGCGGGATTATGGGAGAATCGTTTCCTTCTGTATTTTGTAAGATCATCATTGTCCCCGTGGGATTATTTTTGTTTTATTTTATAAGTGTGGAGGCGAACAGCTGACAGAGAAGATAGGCGGGCACAGACGCCATCGTCCCCCCCCCCCCCCCGGCTGGGGAAGCACCGGGCCAAGATTCCCCTCACCCCACCAGTGGTTGGGGAAGGCTCTGGGGGCCGAGCCGGAGCCCCAGGGGCTGGGGGAGCCCAGCCACGCTCCATGGTGGACTCTGGACCCCAGGCTGGCCACCACCGAGCCATCAAAGTCAGCTCTAGGGGACAGGCCATCTCAGGTGAGGAAACAGGCTCTGAGAGGTTGAGTTCATGATCCCGACATCTTACCAGGGCCAGGTGAGAAGCAAACCTCCACAGGTCTGCAGGGAGACGGATGAACCACCCAAGGTGAGACACTCGCTCGGTCTCCACCCTCCCCCACTTCCACAGGTACCACCCCCCTCGCACAGCCTTGATCATCCTGGTCCTTTCTCAGCCTCTGCTTCTGAGCCCTGCTCACCGTTGCACGCAGTTATTCTCTGGAGCTAGATGCTCTGGAGGCAAATCCCAGTTCCACCACCATTAGCTGAGTGAACAGTGACCTCATCTCTCTAGGACCCAGTCTGACCATCTGCAAAATGGGAACAATGAAGGCAGCACCTCACAGGAGTGTCGGGAAGTTTAAACAAACTCATCTACATCTGACCCAGCAATTTCACTCCTGAGAACATACCTGGAAAAAGAAGGACAACTCTAATTTGAAAAGATACACGCACCTCAATGCTCACAGCAGCACTGTTTACAATAGCCAAGACATGGAAGCAACCCAGGTGTCCCTCAAGAAACAGATAATGAAAATGTGGTGTATGCGTATGATGGACTATTACTCAGCCATAAAAAAGAATGAAATGCTGGCATTTGCAGCAATGGGATTGGGCCTAGAGAATATTATGCTTAGTGGAATAAATCAGACAGAGAAAGATAAATACTGTATGATGTCACTAATGTGTGGAATCTGAAAAACAGCACAAACGAATGCACACAGCCAAAGAGCTGTAGACTCACAGACGCGGAAACACACCAGTGGTTACCAGTGGGGAAAGGGTAGGGGTGAGGACAGGACGGGGCACATGCTGAGAATAAAATGGATGAGCAAGAAGGACCTGTTGTACAGCACAGAGAATTACAGCCATCACCTTATAACGTTCAACTGAGCAAAGGCTGTCAAAATACTGGATCACTATACCCGATACACCTGAAACTAACACAATGCTGTAAACTGGCTACACTGCAATAAAAAAAGAAGAGACCCGCTCGGGTACGTGAAGGGCTCAGCACAGAGGCGGGGTGAGCGCCAGCTGAGGTCCTCGCTGCCCTGCCGGCACTGTGCCATGGAGGAAGGGGCCTGTGGAGCCAGGCCGTCTGGGTCCCAGTGTCGCTGAGGCTCTCAGAGCCTCGGTTTCCCCATGTGTAAACAGGCGCCTTGGGGGCTGGTTTGGACGCGCAGACACGCCAAGGGCTCAGCGCCACTCCTGGCCTGCAGTCCCCTCCGCCCAGGGATGCCGGGGCCATCTGACCCTGGAGGCCCACCCTGCTGGGACCCCCAAGTGCAGGAGTCACCAGATGGCGGGGACGGGTCAAGCTCCCCCGTTTTCCCATCCCCAAGGCAGGTCACCGGGTCAGGAAACACAAACCAACGGCAGCAGGAGACAGACGTCAGAGAGGCGCCATTCCTCTTTCCAGCAAACAGCCCTGCCCCCGCCGCCGCCCAGCCTGCTGGCCCGAGGGCCCACAACGGCCCCCTGCGGCCAGTACTGCTGCCTGGCCTCAGCTCGACTGGACCCCTCCCCGAGCACCCCAGGGCCGGGCTGGGCCTCCCCCCCAGGCCTCCAGGAAGGCAGCTACCAGAAGGGGAGCCCTGGGAGCCACAGTGCCCTGCGGAGGGCGCAGGCCCAGGATCTGGAAAGCACTCGAAGCTGCGGGCCAGGAAGCACAGGCCTGTCCAGCCCTTTGTGGGGCAATTGCAGGGCACGCGCTGCCCTTCACTGGAGGCGATGGAGACAGGTAGGGACTCGGACGGTGGCGGTCTTCCCTGCCCCACCCACACGAGGGCCCACCTGCACCAGCTCCTCAGCTCCTTCCTTCACTCGGTCATCCACGCATTCAGCCACAGAGCATCTGCCGAGAGGCCTGGCCCCGGGGCCCCCTCTGTGAGAAGGAGGGGTGACAGCAGCGTGGGGTGTGTGAGGGTCACGGCAGTGTCCACCCAGCCCAGCTCCTGGAAGTGAACCCCGGGCGGTGACTGCGGTCTGGCAGTCGTGCTGGGGCTGAAGCCTGCCCTGGTGATGCAGACCCCCGCTCTCCCGAAGCTCCCACTCAGGGGCACCCCGGGCTCTCAGCCGGGCCCCGCCACCCCCGAGTCGTGATCCGGGCCCTCCCAGCCCACCCGCGCCCCAGTGAGTCCCCTCCCCTACACTGGGAAGCAACTCTGCCTGTCCATATCCCCACGTGCTCTCACGCCGCCCACCTCGGGTGGACGGCACTGTGTCCCCAACGCACCCCCACGGCTCGGCCCCCACCCCCTTCTCTGCCGGTCCCCAATCCCACTTCTAGCCATTGAGATGAGTCTCTCCTACAAAGTCCTTCATGAAACCCCCTGTCCTCCAGCAGCAGCACCTCTTCCTGCCTCCAAACAGCAGGACGAGGCACAAACCTCTCTGAGGAGGCATGCTCCTATGGTGCCCCCTCATCTGAAGTGCACCCCAATCTGACTGTGAGTCTTTAGGGGAGCACATGACTTTGTACGTGCGGTACCAGCGAACATGCACCTTGTCTGCCCAGCGCCTGGGGCGGGGGGTACCTGCTCCCAAGGTCAGGACCTGGAAACCCCTCTGCACACACAGTAGCTGGTACTCCATCCAAAAACCTAGTACCTTAGGAGAAGGAAATGGCAACCCACTCCAGTATTCTTGCCTGGGAAATCCCGTGGACAGAGGAGCCTGGCAGGCTATAGTCCATGGGGTCGTAAAAAAAGAGTCGGACATACTTAACAATTAAACAACAACAATGTCAACCAAGTCAAAAAAAAACAAAAAACAAAACAAAAACCTAGTACCTGGTGCTTACTCTGTGCAAATACTTGGCATTCACGTTCCAACACCAGTTCCCTGAACTCACTTGACAAATTCGCAAAGGGATGTCTGCCAAACACGAAACTAATAACCCACTGGTTCCCAACTGAGATGCTTCTGCAAGAGGCTGAAGTCATTCTGGACCTCCAGCAGACACCCGGATATTCACGGACAAGCACCCTCAGGTGTGGCACAGACCCGCCTTTGCCTCGCAACTCTGCCTCTCCCCAGTTCTCCCCGTTTGAGTCTCCACTGCAGCATCTGTAAAATGGGAAGAGTAACACCTGCCCTGTAGGGTTGTTTGGAAAATTCAATGAGCACGGTGCCTGGCGCTCAGCAGACAGACGGTAAGCCTCACGGTAATCATGAGTGTACTGCTCCAGCCCGTGCAATAGGTTCACCTACCCCATTTTATTCCCCACCAGAGAGCACACTGCAGACTTTCCTGATGGGCCCCCATGCTCAAACCCAAGAGCCAGGCGAGACCAGGCCGTGTGGAATTCCCTTCCAGGGCAGCAGCTCCGCTCCAGGTGCCCTGGAGACCCCCGGACAGCTGTCACATCTCAAAGGCCCTGGGGCGGGAGTCACCATCGATCCAGGGGCTCCTGTCTCCCGCGTGTAACAGACTCCGCTCCCCAGCCTCCCCCGCCCTCCGGGGTCGCCCTGTGGCTGAGCTGTGGCCCACAGAGTGGCCAGACTCATGGACAGAACCTCTGCGTGGTGCTCACGCCCTCTCCCCAGCGCCCACTCCGCGAGGCCCTGGACAGGGCAGAAATCCCCCACGGGCCCAGAACAGGAGCCAGAAGGGACCCGTGCTGCGGGAAGCACAGGCTGGCTCTCCCCCACCCCCCACCTCACCCTGGCCCATCCATGGGGAGGTCTCGCCGCAGGCTGAGCCTCACGCGGGCATGCGGAGGAGACCAGACTCACCTAGGCTGGACAGCAAGCAGAGAGAGGCAGCAGACGGCCGGGAGGCAGTCTGGGCTCTCCCCAGGTTGTGAGCTCCTACCTGCAGCTCTCCCGGGCCTCGAAGAGCTGGGGACCAGCCCAGGACCCCAGGAAACGTGCCAGGGCCATCTCCTCTCCCCTGACGACCCCAGCCCCAGGAGCCTCTGCTGCCCTGCCCCCGCGGAGTGCTGCAGGCAACTGGAGAATCTGGCCCTTCTCCTTCCCTCTGAAAGGAGTTTGCTCAGCCTGGTCTGCGCACACACTCTCCGGTCACATCTTTCTGACAGCAACCCGAGAGCAGGAGAAGCAAGCAGCAGCGGCCTGGGGTGCTGGGAGGCAGGAGCCCCCGGGGTGAATTCCAGCCCAGCTGCTGAGTCAAGTGCAAGGGTCTTTGGGCAACACGCTGCTTACTCAACGGAAAAAAAGCCTGAGGCGAATTCAATGATTAGTAGGTTCTAGGTCTGAGAACCTCTGTAATGCAGTATGGACAAAGGGTGCTGGTTTCGAAGAGTTTGGCTGGGTTTTGTACTGAATAATTTAAGAGTCTCTTAGAGCACTGCCATTCTTCACTAAGGGAGGGAGCGGGTTAAATAAAACACACACACCCCAGAAGTGCTAGAAACAAAGGAAGGGGCTCCCGGGGCAGGGAGCTGCCAGCGTGCCCCGCACAGAGCACGTCCTGGGCACTCACAGGTGTTTTTTAATAGGTGACAGCAGCGCCCGGAAGGCAGGGGTGATAACAGCTGGAGGGCGTTTACTGAGATGCACGCACTTCACTAGCCTTGAGGCCAGCCTCAGGGCCTCTGCACGTGCGGTCCTCTCGGTCAGGAACGCTCTCCCACCAGACACCACCTCCTGCCCTGAACGCGGCACGCAGAGGGGCAAGGCCTGAGCCCCACACAGCTCGCCCGCCTGCTGCTCCGTTTTCTCAGGGGCTGGAAAGACTTTATATTTCCTCACTCAGTGGTTTCTCGTCTGTCCCCCACCCCACCGACACACGCTCCAGGTGGGCAGGGACTGGTTTTCCCCAAAGTGCCTACAGATAGTGATATTTCTGCCGAATGAACTACCGAGCCTTCATTCACCTAACCCTGACATCATGCTAAAAGGAAGTCCCCGTAATGTGAACTTCACAGATAACGAGAGAGGGGAGGTGGCCTGCCCGAGGTCACCCACCAGCCAGGACGCTGTGGGGGCCGGGCTCAAGCCTGCCGGTCTGACCCCTCTGCTGGGTCTGGCTGCTCCCCTCCACCCACCCCACCGACACCCCAGACAGCGGGATGTGGCAGGTATAAAAGCTACTGGACATTTAATTTCAGCACAACCACCTATTTCCACACCAAAAAACACGTCCTCCATGATCCCCTTAGTCTCAACAGACACAAAAACCACCCCCATGTGCGCACACACACACGTGCGCACGCGTGTGCCTCATCACCCTTCGTGGGGCCCTGCTGGTATCAGCCAAGCTTCAGCCTCACACGGCCTCCCTCGGCGCCCCACTGAACACACTGGTGCCTTGTCCCCAGGGCCGGGAGCAGGGAAGAGACACTGTCACTTCCTCCTTTTCTCCACCACGGGGCCGGGCAGCCTGGCCTCCATCCTGGGGAAGCAGGAAGCCGGGGGACAACAACGATGCTCCCAGGTGGAGCAGGAAACGGCCGGCCTGGCCACGCAGACCCTTGTCCTCAGGGCGGAGGTCAGCGGCTCCTGCTGGGGCCGGGCGGCCAGACCCTCAGGAGGCGCGCAGGCCGCTGACAGTGAGCCAGACCCAGGCGTGACTCAAGACAGCAGTGACCCCAGGCTGCACGGCCCTGCCTCGCCTGGATATTTTAACACTCGCCAGAAAAGCAGGCGAAGAGCACGCAAATGATAAAAACAGAGCAACTCCACTCCATACAAATGGGAAGTTGTCTGGCTGGAAACAGCAGAAGCCTGGTACTAAGCTAAGTGTCCAGTGGCGGGGGATGATCTACTACCGTCACGGTGCCCCTCTGCCATGCCGCAGGGAGGAGCAGCTCAGCTGGCACGGGTCTATACAGGACGACCGACAGGGAGCACACCGCCCAGCCAGGAACGGCAGCACAGGACCCCGTGAAGACGCCCCGAACACTCAGCAAGGACGCAGGGCTGGCCTGGGAGAACTGGGGACTGTAGGGACATGTCATCTTCCCCATATGCCCTGCCGTACCATCAGAGGGTACTCGACGTGCGTATTAGTATTTCAGTTTTCAGGGAAAAAAAAAAAAAAGGTGGCGGGGGGAATTCTGTATTTAAAAAAAAAAAACTAGACTGTTCCCCTTGAGGAATTGTTCACAAACTGCTTCCCACAATTTCTCTTCCTTCATACATCCCAGATCCACTAAATACCCCTAAGTTTCCCAAACACCCCACTCGTCCCCAGAGACTTTCCTCTGGACTCGGCCCGTTTTTAAACAGCGGTCGTCCCCTGCATCTGTCCAAGGTTTCACGACGCTCTCTCAGGGTAACGAGGACAAACCCAAGGGGATCACACCCCTGCTGCGTGCTGGCCATCCTGCCAGGGGCCACCGTGAGTGATCTCCAGTACTCACAGGGACCCTGCAAATGAGGGAGGATCATCCCCGCTTCTAGGGGGAAAGCAAAGCCCAGAGAGGGAAAGCAACCGTCCCAAAGTCACACAGCCAGGAAGTTTACAACCCAACCCTGAGCAAACCCTTCTGTGCTGCTCCGGAGTGGAGACGCCTGAACCACTAGGCTGCCTTGCTGAGTCTCATTTAAGCCTTTCATCTAAGGTGTAACTTGACCATGTCTGGAGGTGCATTCCACATTACCAAGTGGGTACCACGCTCGCGGGCCAAGCTGAAGCCAGCAACGAGGTACTCTCAGGAAGCTTCGGTTTTTCAGGGTGACTTGGCCACCGGGGTCCCCCTAAGCCTGGCTGAACGCGGTGCCCCACAAATGCTCTCTCCCACTGCCAGGTGAGTCAGCGGGCACCCCAGTTGGCACGGAGGAGTGGGCACGCCGGGCATGGCCACCTGTGGGCACGGAGCCCATGCTGGCTCAGTAGCAGAGCCCAGTCGTGAGCGGCAGGCTTGACACTTCAACCTGGACCGGCGCGATTTTGCCTGCGGCCAGAAAGGGCACCTCAGGTTGCACCAGGCGAGTGGCAGCATCAAAACTACTCCCTTCTGAAAACGCACTTACTTATTACAGCCTGGGGGAGCAGACCATGTGTGCTGTTTACAGAGAAGTCAGATTTTCTACTCCTCTTCTGTCTCTGCTCCTCCCCTCCAACCCCCTCCAATCAGACAAGTTACCTGGGAAACAAATTTGATATACTCCAAAATCTTATGATAAAAGGCACTGAAAGAAGAAAAAAAAGAATTCTCTGTGTTTACTCACGCCACGAAACGCATCACACAAATCAAAGGCCGGGATGGGCCCAAGGAGGAGGTGCAAGTGACAGGAGTGGAGAAACGAACACACGTGTGCATGCACACACAGGCAAGCTCCCACGGGACCTGGGACTTACTCAGGAGGACATGGATTTTAACTCCCAGGAGAAACCACCATCCGGACGAACCTGGCACTCGACACCCAGTAGGTGCTTAGGAAGCGCGAGTCCAAGCTCAGAAGGTCGGGCCCCGAAGAAAACATCAGGCCGAAGAAACCAACGAAAACTGAAGGGACTCCTCTTTTCCCTTTTGCAGCAAAAAGCCCAGAGACTTTTTAGTTGCAACAGCGGAATGACTGAGAATTTAAAAACAAGTCTCATCAATGAATCGAGGTTTAAGAATAAAGAAGGCCACTGTTAACCTGTGCTCTGACCCCTTTGGTCAGACTAGACCAGCTCCCCCAATTCTAGCCCACCTCCCCCAATTCTAGCCCACCTCCCCCAATTCTGAGATGCCACATACTACATGTTATTTTTTTTAAAAAAAGAAAGGTAGAATAAAAGGTTAGCAGCTGATCCGCACTTCTCTGGTGCAGAGGAGACAAAGCAGAGGGACAAAGCCCTCTTCCCACGGACAAACATGCCTAGCAGGTGATCAAATTCAGCCCAGGCAAGACAACAGCAAAATGGATTCTGGTCCCTCAGACCCGAATCCTGCCTGCCTCTGCAGGACTCCGGGCCTTTGGCTACCACTGACGCTGTGGGCAGCAGCCACGAGAGGCCCAGGGAGGCGGGAGACTGGGAAGTTTGGACATGAAACGGCAAGGAGGCGCCGTGTGCAGGCCACAGCCTGGGCAGATGGGCCCTTCCCCCGCAAGGTGCGGCCATGTGTACCCCAGGGAGGGGCAGGCGCCTCACAAGCACCCCCGCCCACCCCCCAGGGCGGCCAGCCGGGTCACTGTCGCCTTTGTGTTCCCCTCTTTGTTTATGAGTCTTCCGGATCCAAAGTCTCCTGCACACAGTGCATCAGGCCTGGCGCTGTCACCGGCCATGTCAGGCACACTGTTGACTCTGCAAGGATTTAATCAGTAACCGGCCCAGCAGATAGGCGCGGGGGCAAGCTCCAACCTGACCCCACCAGAGGCAAAGTTTACAGCCAGGCCAGGGGAGGAGGCTGCCACCCTCCACCCCATCCTCTGCCGGCCCCCTGGGGGTCGTCCCCCCCCCCCCGGGCTGAGCCCACCTCCCCAACAGGGAAAGGAGAGAGGGCCGTCCACCTGGGGGGTGGGGGGCACCCGGCTGGAGCTGCCCACCAGGTGGGACTGAGAGTCTGGGCGCCTCCCCGCCCCCCCACACCACCCCCCAGCCTGAGACAGCTGTGGCCCTGGATGCCTGGTCTGTATCTCTGACCACCATCCAGCTAATTGGATCGCGTAGACAGACTACAAAGAGGGTTTCGGCAAAGAGTGTATTTGGTTTGTTTATTGGTTTGAATCCAGATCAATCACTCTGAGTCTTGTGCCTGAAGCCCACACAGTTAACCAGATAATTACCAAATGGTTCTGAGAGGAGCTGTGTAGACGGCTTAATGAAAGGTCGATGCACATTTGATGGAAGGCTAAGACCGATATGAAACACTGCCCCACCAGCAGCTCGAGGCTGGGCTGCACGGGGCTTTCCGCCGCCGTAGTGAACTACACTCAAGTTCACCTTTGTTTCATTTGGGCTAACGTTTCTCAATCGAGGGCTTGGGCCATGCTCTAAAACGCAGAGAGATTACATAACGCCCGGGGCCTCAGGGAAACCCCTGGGGCTGCTTTCCCTCCCGGGGGCCTGGACACCACCACTGGCCAGGTGTCTGGTGATGGGATACGGTGCCCGCCAACCCCACCTCTGCCCTGGAGGCCGCCGCCGAGGCCGGGCCTGCTTCAACAGCCCCAGTCAGTGCCCGCGAGCCCTGGCACACAGAGACCCGCGCACCCCCCTGGAGCCCACCGTGGCCAAAGTAAGGGACAACCCCTCCCCTGCCAGCGGGGCCTGCTGACAGGAAGAAGGGGGGCAGCCCATGGCACACCGGCCCGGAGCTCCCCCCTCGCCCCAACCCCAGGGCACGGCTCTGCTGAGCCGCATCTGACCCTTGGCCCCCAGGCCCAGAAAATCACGGCTCTTCTCTGGAGGGGCCTGGGCAGGGGAAGGTGTCATCCACCTCAGCTGGGGAAGGTGGTGTGGTGGCGGGGGGTGGGGGGTGGCGGTGAGGGCACCCTGGCTGCTTGAGAAGTCCAGCGCAAGTGGCTTCACCCTTGCCTCCTCCCCTCTCTCTCTCCACAAAACACACCTCTTGAGCAATCAGAGGTAAACTGGGGGAGGGCAGGGAGGGGGAGGGGCGCCCTGCGCCTCCAGGGCTGGCTCACCCCAACCGCGGGCAGCACAGAACAGCGCCCGGCTTCCTCCAGGGGGCCACAGGAGCTGGGCCCGTCCTTCCCACGGAGGGCCACTGTGCCTCCCAGCCACTTTCTCTTCCCCAGCTCCCCTTCATGTTAAGGGGTGGCAGAAAGAAAGATAAAAGTCCCCCACTCTGACCACCCTCCCCTCACCCACCGCCAGCCAGGGGGAAACTCTGAAGCCAGATTTGGAGGCTGCGACTCCCAGGCAGGGGACCACTAAGGGCTGAGTCTAAAATGCTGTGTGCTGGCGGGTTTTCCGAGGCTCCCCCTCCGTCAGATGAAAAGCCAAATGCCGCGGCCTGGGGCTCAGGACGGGGTTTGAGAACGTGCGCGAGCCTGAAACTGGGGCTGGAAGGCTTCACAGCAACCCAGGATCCTCTCCGAGAAGGCGGTCATTGCAGATTGCACCAGCGTGCCCACAGGAAAGAAAAAATAGGTGTTCTGAGCACGTCGGACCCAAAATTCAGAATAAGAGTCCTCGTGTGTTTCAATGCTCTCGGGAGGTGGGGGGGCGGGGGGAGCAGTTTCAAGGAGTATGGTTTCTTCTGCTAACTTTTCCCCCCTCCCCATTCCTTGGAGCATGTGTCATGGCCTGTGACACACTGCCAAGGGAACATGGACGCCGGGGGTACGTCTGCACACACTACACGTTTGTGACATGTCGTGTAAGTGACACCCTGCTTCCTGGCTGGGTTTTCTTGGCACAGGTGTGGGCAGGCATTGGATTCAGCACACCCCCACCGCCCCACAGGCTTAGTAAACAGGATCACGATTATCCCAGGGGAGACTGCATTCTGGGGAAGACCTGCCACCTCTCCAGAGAGGATGGGACACCCCCCACCACACACCACCCTGCACCCAACAAGGCTGGGGCCCAAGCAGAGCTGGTGCTTTAAACTGTCCTTGTTTCAAAACACAAAGCATCCTGTTCACCTCCTGCCTGCTACCCTCCCCCGCAGCGACCCCACCACAGCCCTCTCTCTCCACCTTGCAGATTTGATTTCAGAAACCAATCCCCGACTTCTCTCCCTCTCATCAGGGTGACCCAGTCCCAACCATACATTTTAAAACAATAACATAAATACAACCTCCAGCAACAAAACACACGTACAAAATACTACACAGACAATGCAACACCAGAGCCCACAAGCCAGCTTCCGCAGGGAAACTTGACCCTCCTCGGTGGGGAGGAGATAACCCGGGACCCCCGCCCCTCCCCCTCCACTTCCACCCTCCCGGTGTTGCCAACGAGGTGTTTTTTTTTTTTTTTTTTTTTTCTCAGAAAGGGAAGCACCCAGTTTTGCCTGCCAGCCCCGGCAGGAAAAAGACGGGTAGAGCAAAGAAAGGAACTGGCTTCTGGAAATTTTTTGGGTTTTGGGGTTTTGAGGTTGTTGGGGCTTTTTTCTTTTTCTTTTTTTTAAATTGTTTTGTTTTCCCCTCCGGCGCAGATCCAGATGTGCCTTCAGAAAGGGAACCCTCACCACCATCGGGGCCCAGCCTCGGATCTATCCCAAGGTCCCAGCCGTAAGGAACACAAGCGCTGGGCCCGGAGGTGCCCGAATGCTCAGTCTGGGGACAGGGCCAGATCCTCTCCAGAATTCCAGGGTCTCCCGGGGCCCGCCGGAATCCACAATGCAGCCGGGAGCCCAGCCGGGGAAAGGGGTGCCCGGTTCTCCCGGTGCCCCCACCACCACCCCCCCGGCGCCGGGCAGGCCCCGAGCTCCAGGTGCAGCGGCCGGTGGGAGGGGGCGCCTCCCGGGCCCCGAGGGGAGGCGCGGGGGTGCGGGCGCGCCGACGCGCAGAGCGACTCACCGTGGCGGACGCCAGGCTGTTGTCGGCCAGCGTTAGGTGGTGCGGCTCCCAGCGCCTCAGGAATTTCGAGGTGAGGATCTTGCTGAGAAAGGTCCGCGGGTGCCGGATGACACAGACCTGGATGTCGCCCTCCTGCAGCAGCTTGTACCTCATCCCGTTGCACAGCAGCAGGGCCCGGCGGCAGGGCACGGCGCCCATCTTCGTCCCCTCGGGGGCCGGCACGTCGCCCCCCAGCA
Source organism: Dama dama (assembly GCF_033118175.1). Lineage (NCBI taxonomy): Eukaryota > Metazoa > Chordata > Mammalia > Artiodactyla > Cervidae > Dama > Dama dama. The sequence goes on along the minus strand of NC_083684.1, from coordinate 14,161,849 downwards.
GCGGCTTGGTCTCCTCGATCTGCCGAGGGTCGCCGCCGCCCGAGCTGCTGGTCAGATCCATGGCCGGGCCGGAGGGAAGCGGGGAGAGGGGCTGGCCCGGGCTGCCGGGGCGGCGGGGCCCCCCGGGCGGCGGCCCGCACCCCCCCAGCCCCCGGGAAGGCGGCGGGCGCGGGGCTGGGGGCGCCCCGCAGGGGCGGGGCCCGGGCGGCGGGTGGCGCGGGGCTTCCTGCGGGGCTCCGGCTTCCTCCTAGCTCGTCGGGTGCATGCTCGCGGCGGCCGAACCGGCTCGGCGGGCAGCGGGCGGGGACGCGGGGGCGCGGGCGGGCGGGGGGCGGCGGCGGCGGGGGCGGGCGGCCGCGCGGGCGGGCGTGTCTCGGGCCCGCCGCCCGCTCGTGTGCACGGTGCGTGTGTCCGGGCGGCCGTCCGCGGGCGAGTGTGCGGCGGGGCCGCGGGGGCCGGCGCGGCGGGGAGCTCGCGGAGCCGCGCGGCGGGCGCGCGATTGGTCCCCGGGGGTCATGTGCCCGCCCTCTGACGTCAATGGCGGCAACGCCGGCCGCCGCCGCGGCTTCGGCCTCGCGCGGGCGGGGTCCGCCGGCGGGGGGACGCGGGGCGGGCGCGGCCGGGCGGGAGCGGCGGCCCCGGGGCGGGGGGCGGGGGCGGCCTGGCCCGCGGGACCCCGGCGCCCCGCCCGGAACCGGGGGCCGGGGGCGGGGCGCCTGACGTCACGCCGGGCCGCGCCCCCCCCCCCCCCCCCCCCGCCGCCGGTGCCCAAGCGGCCCCGGCCCGAGAGCGGTCCGCGCGGGTGGCTGGGGCCGGGGCCGGGGAAGGTTGGGCCGGAGATGCTGGGGGAGGGCTGCCCGACCTGGAACCCCCAACCAGCTCTGGCCGCCCACCTGGATGACCAGGTAACCCTCCACCCCCGCTCAGCTCTGGCCGCCCACCTGGATGGCCAGCTGACCCCCCACCGTCGCCCAGCTCTGGCCGCCCACCTGGATGGCCAGCTGACCCTCCACCCTCACCCAGCTCTGGCCACCCACCTGGATGGCCACGGGACACAGATATTCCCTCAAATTGCAAATGTCCCGTCAAGTATCCGAATAATGAGCCACACAAGCCCTGGCTCAACCAGTCGGACTCCACGGGCCTCCTGGTCATTTACAGATGTCTGTCTGCCCTTGGGGTCCTCAAGCTTCTCGGGGGAGGGGACAGGCTCCCCAGCCACCATCCCCCCTCGCTTCCCTTCTCCTCCTGGAGTCTGATCAGTTCCTAATAGGAACCTAGACACAGAATCCTTCTCCAGCGTTATGGGCGCCCCCTCTGCCTGCACCCCAGAGGCCCTGACCTCTTTTCGTCTCCCCTTCAGTCCGGGTCATTTCTCTCTGCATCCCCGGGCCCTGCAGGGCTGTGAGAGAACCATATTGGATGCACCCTCGGCGAAGGAACTGCCATGTCACAGGGGCACTCCAGCTGTGCAACAAGAAACGGTCCCTTTGTGCCATCAGGAGAGGTAGCCAGTGCTCAGCTCTGGGGTTGGGTTCCTCACATCCACACACTTCTCCAGTCAATAGCATTAAAACCCCCAGATCTGTGCCTTTTTGCTTAGCGAAGGTGCCTCTGTAAGTGGACACACAGGTGTGTGAGCATGCGTTTAATTGCATCATAAATGCCAAAGTCTGTCCACGGCAGCCCTTCAGTGGGGATTGTCCCCTCCCCCGCACTCCAGAACACACAAGATTAGGGCTCCCCAAAAGACTCTCACCCAAGCCTGGCCAGGGCTGGGACCCGGGTGGAAATCAGGGCGGGATGTGTGTCCCTCCGCAGAGAAGACACCTGCAGGCTGCCCGGGAGATAGATGCACAGAGCTGTTCTCTTGTGAGCCCTGGGGAGGCAAGTGAGGTGGGGAAATGGGGAATTCACTGATGCCCTACAACCTGCTGGTAAATTTTCTCCTTCAGGTTCTGAACTTCAGCAGCCTTAAGAAAACCATCAAACAAGAAAGAGTCAAGCTGGAGCCCCTAACTGATGACACAGCCCTAGGCCATAGCTTTAAGACGGTTTGTGTGTGCTCAGTCACTTCAGTCATGTCTGACCCTCTGTGACCCCCTGGGCTGTAGCCTGCCAGGCTCCTCTCTGTCCCTGGGATTCTCCAGGCCAGAATACTGGAGTGGGTTACCATGCCCTCCTCCAGGAAATCTTCCCGACCCAGGAACCGAACCCACGTCTCTTACATCTCCTGCATTGGCAGGCGGGTTCTTTACCACCTGGGAAGCCCATTTAAGGGGGTTAGATCTGTTTGCCAATTGCAGGGATAATTCCCGGTGTCCTAAGCATGCACACAGCTTTTCTTTCTCATAGCAACACTATGACACAGGGTTGACCCATCACCATCCCCTCCTGCAGGTAAGGATACAGAGAGGCTGCCAGCCTCATGTGGCTCATCAGGACCCGGCCCAGGTGCGAAGCTCAGCATCTAAGGCCATGTGAAGACAATGACCATACTGCTCATGGCACTACAGGAATGGGGGTGGGGTGGGGAGAGGTTTGCGGGTATGTGCTGTGGCACTGTGGACATGTCCTGACTCCAGGTGGTCATTAGGAATCAGGGAAAGCTGCTCCTGGAAGCAGGGAAGACCCTCAGCCCGTGCAGGAAATGGCAGGCGTTTTGCCACAGCATACAAAGAGCCCGGGGGGTGCAGGGCAAAGGCCCTAGAGGTGAGCAGGGGTAGAGCAAGCAGTGCCCTGAAGTGCAGGCCCGGGGACCAGACTCTCCCCTGAGAGCAGTGGGACGCCACCACACGGGCCATCCAGGGGAGTGACTTGTAGATGTCACCTTCATCCAGGCCACGGGCCACACACAGCAGGACATGGACAAGGTTTGCAAAGCAGCAGCCTGGAGGCAGGGAGGCTAGTGGAAAGGCTGCCGAAGGTACCCAGGATGGAGGTGATGGGATGCAACAGGAAATCATGAGTGGGGAGGCTCAATGGCAGACAAAGCAGCTGCTGTCCACTTGAGGGACATCTGTGGACCCTCCTCTCCCCGTTCATGGGGCAGAACTTGAGCAGAACGAGATTTACCAGAATGCAGTTGAAGATTTCATCCAGACCTCCTCAGCACTGCTTGATATGGTGCTTGATCTGTAAGCATTGAACAGAAACAGCATGATAAAGTGCCAGGTACTATGCTGGAGGCGTTATATATTTGTTCTCTTTTCTTCCTCTCAACCAACCCAGAAGACAGAAATTACCATCTCCATCTTAAGGATGAGGAAGTTGAGGTTTAGACAAACATGAGGATCTTAGCCAGGATTTTGACCCAAAATTCTGTTTGACCATGTTTTTCCCACTCCTTTTGTAATGTTTTCTGAGGCTCAGGAAGAAAAGTGTTGAATTTGATCAATATATCTTTCAATAATATTTCTTGGTTTGAGTTTGACAGTGACATGGAGCCTACAAGATACTGTAAGAAGTTCCCTGGAAACTGAAAGCAGGAGTTCATGGTCAACAGTAGCCCTCGTGCTTGCAAGCAAATACACAGTGACCTGTGGTCAGACTCACCTGTGCCCTGTTGCTTAGGCCATAGACCGAGGTCAGTGAGCGAGGCTGCGAGGAGATGGGTTGGCTTATGCTCAGTGATACACAGAGTCCCTCACCTCCCAATGGCCTAGGTTCTTGACCTAAAAATGAGTAAGTCCAGCTGTCAGATTCCATCAGAAGCCCCCTCCCTGCAGCCCCCCAACCTCTGTAGGAGACACAAGCCCACTGAGTTTCCACCAGTGCCTCAGGTACCCAGGTCATCCTCGGTGTCACAGGGGTCCAGATTCTGCCAGCAATAGTGCAAGTCCCTTAGAGGTCACCCTCCTGGCATCAAACCTGAAAGGGTCATGGAACAGTAGGAATGACAGACAAGGTCATGACCCCATTACTCTCCTAAGGCTCACAGGCCGGTTGACTCACAAAGATCACCAGACAAAGCTTCCATGTTCTCCGATCTTTGCTGGCAGCCCCTCCTCGTTTGAGCCTGTCCCAAAGAGCAACATTCTGCTCTCACCGGCTCACTACAAGTTCCTCTTCCACTTGGATCAGCAGCATACCACAGGTTCACTCAGGGCCATGTTGGTGAAGATGCTACTCCTTGCTAGACGCTGGGGACATGTAGTGAGCGGGCAGGAAACAGCTCGCAGCTCAACCCTGAGGTCCCTCAGGTCACCCCCTAGAGCCAACTCAGAGGGGAAAGACAGACCTGCTGCCCTGGAAGCCCACAAAGGGACATGAGGAAGTGGCAAAGTCCCCGGTGGGGAGGAGAGCACGAGAGCTGATGACTAGCCCTGGGAGAGGGCCACCTAGGCATTTGCTTTTACCTACCACACGCCCATAGGTCCTTTGCCCAGTTCCCTCCTCCCCTCTCCACGAAATGCTCCACAAACCCAACACACTGTATCCTCCAAGAGGGCAGGATCTGTTCCAGTTCTGCCCGTCACTGTGTCCAGCGGTGTGCTGGTGAATGTTCAAGCATTAGCTTGAAGAGGGGGGCGGGGTGCTGATTTATAGCATTCGACAATCTCCCTAGTGGAAATATTCCCACCACGGCCATCTTCAGGTTATCAGCAGGACTTGCTGAACATGGAGAGTTGGGAAGAGATGTACCCCATTGCAGAGTGTTTCCACCCTACAGATACAACATTCCGGGGGACATGCAACAGGGGCAGAGGGGTCTCAGCTCAGGGCTTGCAAAGCCTAAAATATTTCTATCTGGCCCTTTTACTGAAGAAGTTTGGCAACCCCTGAAATAGGCATAAATAACCTTCAGAACAGAAATGCTAGTAAAATAATTAGGAAGTGGGGAGTTGGTGATGGACAGGGAGGCCTGGTGTGCTGCGGTTCATGGAGTCACAAAGAGTCGGACATGACAGCAACTGAACTGGACCGAACTGATGAGTTTTATTACCTTTTTAAAGATATAATTTATTTAAATGTAAGTTGATATTAATTCCATCCTGTTTAATGGCTCTGACAACCAGCTTGCAAAATTCCTGAAAAACAGTCAGCTCTCATGGGCGGGCATAGGTCAGCTCCAACAGATCCCTTCCTGTTCTGGACTATAGAAGCTGCACGACGGTTATCTGTTGAATGGCTGGAAATCAAACTGCAATGCCAACATTCTAACCACTAGGCAACATTGCCCTGCTTCCTGCCTGCCTTCATTCAATTCCATTAAACCCCTGTCAGCACCTACTGAGGGCCAAGGACTTTGCTGGGAACTATAGGTCCAGATCACACAAGATGCTGCCCTCGCAGGGCTCATAGTTGAGTGAGGGGACTCAGACACCCCTCCTCCCCCTTCGCCCCCTCAAAAAAGTGTGTCGAGAAGAAAACAAACTCCTCGCCCTTCCATTTACCAGGTGTGTGTATCTTTGTTTGATTTACTGTAAAATGAATTATAACAGCACCTTTTCCCAGAGTCATAGGAATTAAATGAGCTCACAGCCCAGCGCTGGGTGAGCACATAGAATAAGCATTGTATTTTCATGTTGCCACTGCCATTTTTGAACCCATGTTTCCAAGGCCCTGATTACAGCCTTCCTCAAGATCATGCTGCCCAACAACTGGAGCACAGACGCTCAATACAGCAGGGTCTTTGCAGGGTTTTCAACTATGGCTGCTATGAACATTTAAGGGTTGGATCATTCCTGGCAGCATACAGCTGCCCCGGGCACTGGAGGGTGTTAAGCAGCATCCTTGGCCCTAACCCATAGATGCCAAGACCAGCCACAATTTGTGACAAACAGAATGTCTTGAGACGTTACTGCATGTCACTGGGAAGGCAGAATCAGCCCTGATTGAGAACCCTGGATTTGAAGGAAAATGTTTTTCCCACCTTCTCAGCTGGTACAGGCTGCTCCCCAGGCATCCTGTGTTTCACGGTCTGGGGGAGATTATATTGTCCACACTCATGCAACGGCACGTCCCTCCTCAGATGCCACTTCCCAGGGGCCGGAGGAAACTCAGAGCCAGCTTTATCAGGCTGTCAAGGAACACAGGAACCCACGGGATGAAATGAGATGCAACCTGTTTGGAGTCATGTTTCTGGAGCCCCTTAATGGCACGAAGCTATGCCTGTAATCATATGCCAGGTGCCAGAAGCAGAATTATTTGTTCTTAATTTCATAGCTACCCCATGGAACTGCTGCTTTGGGGGGACACTCCCAAAGCTCCGATTGAAAACTCTGTCTCAAAATTACATCATCCAGGAGAGTATTCCCGAGCCTTATTTTTAACAGGCATGAGACACCAGCATAACGGAACACACACTCTGTACTGGTGGCATTTAATGTACTGATCAAATAATGTGCTTATTCTCCGGGTATAAGGAGAGGAGTCATGTTTTCATCCTGAAGTCAGGGAACACCCCCCCCTCCCGATTCTGAGCTGATGTGAAGTCAGCCCATTTTCTAGGCTCATGGGTGGGGATAGAGGGAGGGGGCATGGCAGCCCCGTTTCCTACTTAGCAGCCTGTGATACTGGGTAGCTGAGTGATGACCTGCCACACGCCCTACTTCTCTAGTTTGGGGGATTGGGAGGCACAATATTGCTTCTTTTTTTTATGTTTTGGTGGAGATCCCAGCTCCCCAACCAGGAATCAAACCTGTACCAGATTCATTGGAAGGTGAAGTCTTAACCATTGGACTGCTAGGGAAGTCCCTGAGGTTAATTTTAAAAAAAAATGTATTACAGAGGATTGAACATTTATCTAAAACTAATCTTTGTTACACACAGTCAATTGCTTTACATACACACACCAAAACCTTAATAGCAGTTATCTCTGCAGTGGGTGGGATTATAAGTCATTCTTTTGTCTTTTGAAATCAACATTATCAGAATACAATTTACATGAAATAAAAGTCACCAGTTTAAAAAGAACAGGTTGCTAAGTGTTGGTGAAGGTCTACAACCCAGTAACCACCACCCGAATCAAAACACCAATATAGAACATTCTCACAACCCAAACAAAGCTTCTTCTGCTCCTCTGCTGTTGATCCCAGCCACCCACTTGCTGGCCTAGACATCCCCCCATCTGCCTTCTCTCACTATAGATAGTTTCACCCCTTCTTGAACTTCGTATAGAGTCAGAAGATACGTCCTCCTTTGGGTCTGACCTCTGACGCACCGTAACACTTTTGGCGATCCATCCATGTTGGTGCATGTACTGTGGTCTCTTCCTTTCGTGGCTGACTAATCTATCCATTACACGGCTGCAACACTTACGGGTAAATACTGTTGTCCTCTTTCTGCTCTCTTCCCACCCCCCAAGCCCAAATTTTCTACAATGAACATGTATTGATTTGTTTTACTTTTGAAAAAAGAAAACAAATGCCATTCATTTTTTAAAAAATTCACAGGGACTTTATGAAATGCCAGGCTGCTGCTGACACGTGGAAATGGATGCCTGGCACAGCCGCACAGAGGTTTGAAGGCCACGGATCATATTTTTAAAAATAAAAACCACTGTGTTTTTCAGATTAATTGCATCTCTCTCCCACACCAGCCTTTGCGGTGAGCTGCTCAAATTGACCAATTTAAATGTGACCTCACTTCTTTCCCCTCCATCCGCTCTGAGTCAGTTGCTAAGAAGCAAGGAAAGGAAGTATGGGGGGGCGGGGGCGTGTTAACATGTGTGGAGTATGTGTGGCTCTTCCAAAACCTAGCCACACCCCCTTTCATCAGCTGAGACATGATCAAGGGTCTGTCCAGGATCCCAGAGCAGAAGAACAGGAGGATGGAATCCAGGGGCTCCAGGAGGGATGGGAAGGAGGCTGAAAGCACAAACTTTGGATTTGGATCCCAGCTGTCCACCTGATTTAGCTGGGTGACTTTACCTGAACCTCTTAACTTCTCAGAAGTCTCAATCTCTTCATCTGTGAAACAGAGATCCAATCTAATAGTCACAATCAAGCAAATGAGACAATGCATGTAAAGTGCTCAGAACAAGGTTTAGGAAGAAGTGCCCAATGCATGGTAGGGAAGCCAGGTTGCTCAACTCCTGGTTCCTTTTTTCTTCAGCCACAAAACTGAACTTCATGGCAGCCATGAAACTGAAACTGCAGTCTGCCTGGGCTGAAGGGAGAGGAGTGGACGTTTTCTTGTAGCTCTGGTGAGCAGACCCTCACAGATTCAGAGAAACGAGGGGAGGGCAGGCTGCAGCATCAAGGTGCTCGCCAAGACCCCGGCTGCAACAGAAACCAATCGGGGTAGCCTCAAATAGAGTGGAAATGGCTTAGAAGGAACCAACGGTGTCTCACAGGACCCCCAAGGGCATAAAGGTAGGCAGGTCTCAGAAACAGCCAGAAACCAGGGGCTTTCTCTCGGCTCCGTGTGCCTGCTTCTCTCTGCATCTTCTTACCCTGCATCCAGACTTGCTCTGCTGTATCGCTTCAGCCTGACAGAAGGGGACCCTCAAGAGACCCGCTGAGATCAACAATCTACGAGCTCTTTCTTTCTATCTTTTAAATTATGAAAATATGATAATGCATTTACAAGAGACCACTGAAAAATTACATATACAAAGTTATACATAGTTACTGGGAGTTCTTTCTTTGGTCCAGTTCTAAGGGAAGAATTTAGTTGCTCAGGTGGCCCAGATGCCCACCCCAGCCAGTGTCTGAGCTAAGCTGTCCGAATATGGATGCTGGTGACCACTCCTTAGAGGTGAGGATGGTCAGGTGGGTCATTGTGAGCTGGACAGTCCCCTAAGAAACGTCTTATCCCAAATAATAACCACTTCTTTCATTGTGTTCCCCAACCTTATGCATTTATTTTATTAACAATAGCAAATACCTACTTGTCTTACTATGTGCCAGCCACTGGTGTAAGCACTTTGCCTGTGTTGACTCCTTTAAATTAATCCTCACGAAATTGCGGTGGGGTTTATTGTATCCATCGTATGGATGAGGAAATTGACAAGTAGGGAGGTTCATTAACTTGCCCAAGGTCACACTTGAACCTGGTCAGTTTAGTACTAGACTCCCTCTCTTAGCCACCCTACCACGTTGCCTATTTTACTTGTTTTAAATATTTATTTACTTACTCATCTGTCTGCATCAGGTCTTAGTTGTGGCACTCAGATCTTCGCGGTAGAGTGCGGAATCTTACAGGACGCAGGATCTTTAGTTGCAGCGTGTGAACTCTTAGTTGCAGCGTGTGGGATCTAGTTCCCTGACCAGGGATCAAGCCCAGACCCTTGGCACTGAGAGCATGGAGTCTTAGTCTCTGGACCTCCAGGGAAGTCCCTGCCTATTTTATTTTTCTGGGTCATGCTTCATGGCATGCAAGATCTTAGTTCCCCGACCCGGGCCCTTGGCAGTGAGAGCCTGGACTTCTAACCACTGGACTGCCAGGGAGTTCCCAGTGCTGCCTGTTTTAGCCCCAGTTATGCTTTTCATAATTTTGCTGTTAGCTCACGTTTCTCAAAAAGAGAAAAAAAGATGAGGAAGGGGATGAATGCCATCTCTGACGTCTCACAAAACCTCTTATAGTCGACAGTAGAAAACACTGGAACTCTGCTGGCAGTTCTGTTTCATTCTGAACTGGGCGGGGGCGGGGGGGTGGGCAGGCATGACAGCATTGTCACTGCCTCTCCACGCCGCCCTGTGATGCCTCCCTGGCCTGGACCACCTAGGGCAGGACTTACAGCTTCTTTACCTGCATGCAACAGGTGTTCAATAAGGTGGCTGTCGCTGAGAAAACGTGTTCCCCACTTTACAGTTTTCAAAGCACTTCCAAAGACAGGCAAAGAGATCAGCTAGTCTACTGTTCTGTGACACCTCAAGGAAGGAGAGTCTTCGGAAAGGACATACACGTCAGAACCCAGCCAGCACGCAACAGCCAGGCCCCGGGAGGAACAGGAGTCGAGGCAGGGTCTGCACAAAGCCTTCTCTCTCCTCCGTCTTTTGTCCTGATCTCTCTCGAATTCTGTTCCAGTGCCTCATGGGACTCCGGCTGCCTCTGCTGTATGTCTGGCACTGGGCCCAAAATGGCCAACTCAGTCCAGTCTCCAGGGGTAAGGGAGCACCGTTTCCAGTTTCCCACCACCTCCAGATGTCCAGGTAACGCATCCGGGGGACCTGGCTGGGCTTTATCCAGATGGGCCCCCTGAGCCTTGGGTTCTAGGCCCAAGACTCAAAGAAGGAAAGTAACCTGCCCCAGGGCTCCCAGAGATGAGGCCACCAACCCAAGATTCTGGCTCGTCGCCACCCAAACCCCTGCTGTCACAGAGCACCATGAACTGGGGGGCTCGCCCAGCAGAGACATCTTCTCTCACAGCTCTGGAGGCTCAGCAGGGTTGCTGTCGTCTGAGGGCCAAAGTGTCTGTTCTGCGCCTGTCTCACTCCCGAGGGTTTGCTGGCCATCTCTGGCTTGTACACAGGGGCATCTCCCCAAGCTCTGCCTTCAAGTCCAAGGCATCCTTCCTACGTGTGCCTGTGCCCCCAACTTCCCCTTTTTATTTCTAAGGACACAGTCTTACTGGATAAAGGGCCCACCCTACTCCAGCATGACCTCATTTCAACTTACTACATCTGCAACAACCTATTTCCAAATACAGTGACAGTCTTTATTCGGAGGTACTGGGGGCTAGGACTTGGACATGTTTTTTTTCCTTTCTTTCTTCTTTTTTTTTGGCCATGAACGTGGCATGTGGCATCTTAGTTCCCCAACCAGGGATTGAACCCGGGCCCTTGCCAGTGGAAGCACAGAGTCCTAACCACTGGTCCATCAGGGAACCCCTCCTTGGCCACCTTTTTGGAGGGGCACAATGTGACCCGTTACAAAGCCCAAAGCGGGCCGCCTTAAGTGCTGCTATGTTCTGCCCTAACCAGCTCTCACCACAACTCACTCCCGGCTCCTACAAGCCCCAGAGGGCATTGCTCATCCTGTTTTCCCTGGAATGGGCATGGACACAAGTCTGCCCTCCTGTCCTCAAGCTCACATGAGAGCAGTTCCCAGGGAGCTGCCGTGATTCGGGAGGACCCACTGGGGCACCTTGGGTGGGGCATGACTCAACTCCGGGCGAGGCACTTAGGGAACCTGTGCTCAGGCTCCATGGTCTGAGCTTCTCCACCATGCACCAGTGTCATCAGGCAACTTCAGAGGCACTAGACCCGAATAGCACTAGACCTAGCTCACAATAGGCTCATGAATTTCATTAGCGTGGATGACAACGACCCACACATGCAAGTTGGCTGGTGTGACCTCTGGCCTTGTGGTTTCACAATGGTGGTGGTTGACAGGTGGCTGGGTCCTGGGCCAGGGATTCAGGCAAGTGGTTTATTTCTATATTTATTCACTTTTCTGTTTGGTTTGGCTAAAAATATTCAGCAGGTTTTCCTTGGAGGTGAATTAGCCAAATCTACTGCAACGATTAACCGCTTTTCAGAAGTCTGGGATCTGGGTTCAGGAAAAGCCGGCTGGGCCCGTTTCTTTAGCCTTGACGGGCATCACCAGTCCCTTGTGGAATGCTACCTAAGATCACAGGCCAGGAAGGGCAGGGTGAGGAATGGAATCCAGGATGGTGTATGCTACAGCCTGAGCTCACCTGGTACTTTGACTTGGTGACTCACAGTTTTGAGCCTGGACTTGCTGTTTACCTTCTTGAAAGGAAAAGTGCCAAAGGAGTCACCAACACATCCAGATCCCAGCAGCTATGACCCCCTCCTTCACCCCCAGGGAGCAGTCAGTGAGATGGGATACTGGCCTTGCCTGAGCGAAAAGAAACCTCTAGGGGGCTTCTGGTTCACCCCTCCTATTTTGCAGGTGGGGGAAACTGAGGTTCAGGGAAGGGAGGGAGCCTTACCCAGGACCACACAGGTGATGGGTGTCGGGAGAGTGCAAATCCTGGTTTGGAGCTCCTGACCCCTCCTCCGAGAGCTCCCTACCACCAGTCTCCTGCTTTTCTTCCTCTAGCGGCTCATGGAGGATGCCGGTTCCTGTGTATTTCTCATCTGTCTGCCTGGTGTCGGAGTTTGTGGAGTCAGATCCCCAGAGAGGCTCATCTTTCTCTTTTCCATCTGCCCCAGCCCCTCGAAACCAAGCTGTATGCTCCCTCTGCGTCCTAATGATGTGTGTTGTTGCTTCCACGCTCTCCCGGGATTTCTGCAGCTTTTCACACTTTGCAGCGTTTCCTCTGGGCCTCCCTCCTGGTGTCACTGCCCTCAGCCCAGGGGAAGGGGCTGATCCAGGTTGCTGGACCCCAGACTCCCCCCTACCTTTCCTTTGAGCCCCTCCAGCTCTGTTTCCCACCTCCACATTCCCTCATTCTGCCATCTTCCACTGCCCAGGGCTGGCGGTCCTTCCTGAGGGCCTAGGGGGCAGGGCGAGCCCAGCAAACAAAGTGAAGACAGACCCCCTTGTGGCTACAAACCAATGTAGCTTTGAAAAGTCTAGCAGCCCAGGGACGTTTTTAAAACTCTCTTTTTTTTTTTTTTTTTTAACACAAAATGGATATATTTTCATTGGGAAAAACCAGAAGATACAGATAAAGAACAAAATAATTAATAATGAATATTAATTAGGTACCTATGACATTTTAAGCACTATGCATACAGTGCATTTAATCTTCAAATGAGAAATTCTACAGGACAAATGATATGATTTCTTCAACAGATAAATGGCAAGGAAAAAACATGAGAGCAAGGATAGTCTTTAGGTCAAAAGATTTAAAAGTACTACTAACGAGAGAGAGACAGGGAGATGGGTGAGCACGGGACAGTAACACATCAGTGGTTGAATCTGGGGGTTATGCATGCGCTCGCTGTAAAATCCTTTTGCCTTCACTGGACATTTGAAAACTGTCCAATTAAAACTCTCGGGAAATGGATATATCAAGCAAGTGTAATGTGTGGATCTTGTGGCTCCTGATTCAAGCAAGTCAAATTTAAAAAGCATTCACAGGACAATCAAGGATGATTATACACTGATGAGATATTAGATAATTTTTTTTTAATTTTCTTATTTTTTAAAAAAATTTTTGGCCACACCACACAGCATATGGGATCTCAGGTTCCTGACCAGGGATGAAACTTGCGCCCCTTGCAGTGGAAGCATGGAGCCCTAACCTAGACCACCAAAGTCCCTATGCCTAAAATCTTTAAAAAAATCAATTTCTTAAATTACCTAGGGACTTCCCTGGCGGTGAATTAAGACTCTGAGCTTCTACTGTAGCGAGTGTGGCTTCCAGTCTTAGTTGGGGAATTAAGGTCTTGCATTCTGTGTGGTGTGACCAAAAAATTAAGCAAAAAAAAAAAAAAAAATTTAGGTGTGATAATGGTATTGTGGTGATTTTTTTAAAAGAGTTTCTTTGTTTGGGATTTGCTTTAAAATAACCATCAGGGGAAAAAAAAATAACCATCAGGAGAAAAGGTGGGGAGGCAGAGATGAAATAAAACTGGCAATTTATTGCTAACTCTTCATTCTTGGGTAGTAGAGTTCACTAGACTATTTCTTCTTCTTTGGTGAAGGGTTGAACATTCCCACCATAAAGCATTAAAAAGAAAAACACATTCTTATTTTGCATCTGAGAAAACCAAACTGAGGTTTAGAGGTGCCAGGATATTTGCTCAAGATCTCCCTGAATTGGGATTAAGGAAAAAAATTCCTAGCTGCCATCTTATCACCCGTTCTTCACACCTTGGTGAATATCCTGCCAGACCTTCTGGGCATATAAAAGGATAGTACATGACTTAAAATACCTGGATATATACTGCCTGAGTCCATCATGGGCAACACGAATCATGTCAGCGCTGTCCACATGCGTCTCTTTCTGACGTGGAACTCCGGAAAAGGAACTCACCCCTGTGGAGGGCCTGCTCAGCTAAGCATTCCCGCCTGGGCCATTCAGAGGACACTCATGCTTTATCATCAGTCATGTGACTGTCCCTGTTCCTACCGACAAGGAAACAGACTCAGAAAGGAGAGGCAGCTTGTGCAAGGTCATAGACCTAATAACTGAGAGGAAATCCATGCCCGTATTTGATGATGTGACTTGGTGAAGGCCTGCCTGTCCCTGCTGCCCGGAGCCTCCCACAGGGCAGAGGACCCCCACCGCCACACAGCATCTGAGCAGGAGAAATAAAGCCAGAGGGACAAAAGAATGCACAAAGAGGCGTGGCTGGGATTTGAACACCCCCTCCCCCAGCCAGTCAGCTACTATACTAGGCATCCTTTCCCTAAAAAAATTGTAGTGAAATACATATAATGTATTCCATCTTAACCACCTGTTCCATGAACAAAGCTCTGCAGTGTTGTGTTTTTCACTGTGACACAACCATCACTACCATCCATGTACAGAACTTTGAAACTTCCCAAATTAAACACTAACTCCCCTCCCCTTCCCACCAGCCCCAGCAACCACATTCTGCTTTCTGTTTCTATGAATAATCTGACTGCTCCAGGTCCGTCATATCAGGGGATTATATAGTATTTGTCCTTTGTGTTTGGCTTACTTCATTTAGAATGACATCGTCAAGGTTCATCCACAATGTAATGTGTGTCAGAATTTCCTACCTCTTTAACTCTGAATAATATTCCACTGCATAGATAGACCACACTTGGTTCATCCATTTATTTGGGGATAATGGACGTTTGGGTTCTTTCCACCTTTGGTTCATCCATTTATTTGGGGATAATGGACGTTTGGGTTCTTTCCACCTTTTGACTACTGGGAATAATGCTGCTATGAACACAGATGGACACACATCTCTCTGAATCCCTGTTTTTCTTTACGGGTAGATGCCCAGAAGTAAGATTTCTGGATCATAGGGCAATTCTATTTTTCTAGGCACTTCTCTGAATCAATTTTTATGCCGTATTTTTCATCTAATCAGGCACCCTTCCGTGTTGTCATGTTTCGTGATTTTGGCGGCCGGTCATGGGTTCCAGCAAGGTAAGGAGGTTCCTGCAGACTTCGGCAGGTTGCCCTCCTCCTGAAGCCTCCTTCCTGGCTCAGCTTGGTCCACCAGAGAAAACTTATCCTTCATAGCTTAGTCTCATGGATTCAGACCAGCTTATCACACCCAAGACTTCCCTGGGTGTCCACTTCCTTACTGACATTATGTGGCCCTCTGGGTCATCACAAGTGGAACATCCCCCTCACCAGGGAGGCGGCAACCGTCCACTCTTATCCTGCTCCTTCCTTTTACCAGCTGCTTCTAAGTCTCTCAGTTAGTCTGTGTGATGAACAAGTGTTATTGACGTAATTAAGTAATTACCTCCTCTCCTGGGGGTTACGTCCAACTTTTCAGTATTATCAACAAGGCAACAACAAGATCTTTTTTCTCACACTGTTGAGTCAGTTCCTTAAGACACATTTCCAGAAGTGGGATAACTCATCACTGGACTTGGAAGTTGGTGAGGAACAAAAGAAAAACGGCAGACCGGGCTCCCAGATCACCCAACAAGGGAGCCAGAAGGCAGTGCACGTCAGTGAGAGAAAGCGACTGCTGAAGGAGGACCACTTTTGCTGCCCCAGTGAGTAGAAACTCACCTTCCCACTACAGATAAGACCTAGAGTGGGTTGAATGGTGGCCCCCAAAAGCCATGTCCACTTCGAACTTGTGGATATGACCTGACTTTCAAAAAGGTTTTGGCAAATGTAATACAGGATCTCAGGGTGACATCCTTGCCGATTAGGGTGGGCCCTAAACCCACTTACAGTGCTTAGGAGAGAAGGGGGAACTGACACAGACATGGAGGAGGAGACCATGTGAGACGAACCAGAAACTGGACTGACCCATCTGTTGGCCGATGATTGCCAAGAACCTCCAAAGGCCACAGGAAGCTCAGAAAGTGGCCTGGGACAGATTCTCTCTTGCAGCTTCCGGAAGGAATCAACACTTCTGATGCCATGACTTCAGACTCCTGGCCTCCAGAGCTATGACAGGAAAATGTGTCTGTCATTTCAAGGCCCTGAATTTGCAGTCATTTGTTATGGCCACCCTAGGAAACTAGAATCCATCTCTGCAGCCTCTTCCAGCAGGGCACAGCCATCGCTGTGGGCTCCAGCTGGGCTCCTCCTGGGAGCAGGCACAGACGGCCCTGCTCTGAGCACTGAGCCCTTCAGAGGAAAATCCCAGTGTGCCATGGATGTGGACATCATGGGTCAGGATGCTGGGGCCTCAGCCCACCAGGGAAACCAGCTAGTATGGGTCCAGCCATCACCAATCCAACGGGGAAAGCAAAATTAGATTTTTTTTTCATCCATCACAAATAAAGCCCGGGTTGACCAAGGCCAGAATGTGAGAAACAAAGCTTGAAATTATTTAGTAGAAAATATAAGACAGCATTTCCATGATGGTGATATAGGGGAAGATTTCTTAAACAAGATAAACATTGGTGCTTGAAGCATTTGGCTACATTGAGATGATTTAAAAAAAAATAACACAAAAACCCTCTATGCGCCAAAGGAGATCATAAATGAGTGTAAAGATGAGCCAGAGACCAGCTGAAAAGCTGTGCAGTGCAGGGTTGTATCGAGGATCTACAAATAAGTCCTATAAATCAGTATGGAAGACACTCTTAACTCCAGCTGCAAACATGGGCCAAGGTATGAATGGGGGATTCACCAAAGCAGACATACAACACATGAAAAGAGGGGACAAATTACATGACAGTGACATGTGCCTTCTCCAGAAGATGAAAAATTCTGACAATGTCAGCAGCTGAGAACCCTGAGAAGCAGGAAGGTCTATGTGCGGCTGGCAAGCCTGTGTGGGTACAAACAGCTCCACTGGTGTCACGGGGTGAACTGTGCCCCAGCCCAGATTCACATGCTGGAGTCCCAACGCCCGTACTTCAGAATGTGACGGTGTTTGGAGATCGTTCTTTAAAAAGGTAATTAAGTTAAAATGAGGTCCCTCATCCAATAGAACTAGTATCCTTATAAGAAGGGGGAAATTTGGACAGAGAGACAGAAAAGACAGAAAGTAGCAGGAAGACTCATGGAGAATGCCATGTACAAGGCCAGGGGTACCTGAGGCCACCAGGAGCTGGAAGAAAGGGCCTGGAGCAGATTCTCGCCACCAGCCCTCAGGAGGAACCAACCTTGCCAACACCTTCATCTGAGACTTCTGGCCTCCAGAGCTGTGAGAGAATACATCTCTGTTGTTTAAGCCACCTAGCCTGTGATATTTCATTACGGTAGCCCTGGGAAACCAATACAGTTCAGTTCAGTCGCTCAGTCGTGTCCGAGTCTCTGCAACCCCATGGACTGCAGCACGCCAGGCCTCCCTGTCCATCACCAGCTCCTGGAACTTGCTCAAATTCATGTCCATTGAGTCAGTGATGCCATCCAACCATCTCATCCTCTGTCATCCCCTTCTCCTCCTGCCTTCATTCTTTCCCAGCATCAGGGTCTTTTCCAATGAGTCAGTTCTTTGCATCAGGTGGCCAAAGTACTAGAGTTTCAGCATCAGCATCAGTTGTTCCAATAAATACTCAGGACTGATTTCCTTTAGGATTGACTGGTTTGATATCCTTGCAGTCCAAGGGACTCTCAAGAGTCTTCTCCAAAACCACAATTTGAAAACATCAATTCTTCGGTGCTCAGTCTTCTTCCTGGTCCAACTCTCACATCCGTACATGACTACTGGAAAAACCATAGCATTGACTCTACAGACCTTTGTCAGCAATGTGATGTCTCTGCCTTTTAATATGTTGTCTAGGTTGGTCATAGCTTTTCTTCTAAGGAGCAAGTGTCTTTTAATTTCATGGCTGCAATCATCATCTGCAATGATTTTGGAGCCTAAAAAAATGAAGTCTCTCACTGTTTCCTCATCTATTTGCCATGATGTGATGGGACCAGATGCCATGATCTTAGTTTTTTGAATGTTGAGTTTTAAGCCAGCTTTTTCACTCTCCTCTTTCATTTTCATCATCTCCTCTTTCATTTTCATCAAGAGGCTTTTCAGTTCCTCTTCGCTTTCCGCTGTAAGGGTGGTGTCATCTGCATATCTGAGGTTATTGATACTTCTCCCGGCAATCTTGATTCCAGCTTGTGCTTCATCCAGCTTGGCATTTCGCATGATGTTCTCTGCATATAAGTTAAATAAGCAGGGTGACAATACACATCCTTGACGTACTCCTTTCCCAATTTGGAACTATTCCGTTATTCCATGTCTGGTTCTAACTGTTGCTTCTTGCATACAGATTTCTCAGGAGGCAGGTAAGGTGGTCTGGTATTCCCATCTCTTGAAGAATTTTTTACAGTTTGTTGTGATCCACACAGTCAAAGGTTTTGGCATAGTCAATGAAGCAGAAGTAGATGTTTTTCTGGAACTCTCTTGCTTTTTCCACGATCCAAATGTTGGATGTTAGCAATGATCTCTGGTTCCTCTGCCTTTTCTAAATCCAGCTTGAACATCTGGAAGTTCTCAGTTCACATACTGGTGAAGCCTCGGTTGGAGAATTTTGAGCATAACTTTGCTAGTGTGTGAGATGAGTGCAATTGTGCGGTAGTTTGAACATTCTTTGGCGTTGCCTTTCTTTGGGATTGGAATGAAAACTGACCCTTTCCAGTCCTGTGGTCACTGCTGAGTTTTCCAAATTTACTGGTATACTGCCACCAACCAAAAAATGGCTCATTAATTGTGGGACACCCACCCGATGTAATCCTGTATGAAATGAAAAGCAGTCGGCGCCAACTAGCTGCAGAGTGAAACGGACGACATCACACCATTTACATATAGTTGGGAAACATACAAAACGCTAGCTCTAGTTTTTGCAAGCATAAACAAACACCAACAGTATGAAAACAGGCATAGGAAGAGAAACTACAGATAGTGGAGATACATCTCCGGGAGGGAAGAGGAAACCTGGATACAAAAGGGCCCCCTGAAGACAGGAGCTTCGGTCTCATCTAGAGTATTTCTTTACAAAGATCAAGAGAAATCAGGTAAGACTCATGCATTCAGTGAATGCTGAGTGCCTGCTAGGTGAGGGGCAGGGGTGGGGCCCATGCAAAACTACATGCAAAAAAAAGAGTCTGGGGAAATGCTTCCTGATTCACACCCCTCTCTGGCATCCACCCCCACCTTCTCCCTAGCAGACAGCACAGCACACAAGGTGAGTTTCAGAAGGCGGCTTCTTACCCACATCTGTGAGCATGCATGCACGCAAACACACAGACTTCAAAAGGTACAAAACAACATAGCAATTTTCTCTATTTTTTTTTCATAAAGAAACAGAAAAATTCAGATCCGTGTTTCACAGGATGATAAGAGGAAAAACAAGAACAAAAATATACCAAGAAAAAAGCTACCAGCAAGACAAGAGAAACCCAGTTTCCAGCGGGAAAAGGTATGCAAATCCCAAAGCCATAAACCCACAAAGGCCCAGGAGGAAATTCAAACAGGAAACAAATGTATGGAAAATGGTTAACCTCAGGAGCAGCCAGAATCCCCACTCCCACCCCCACCCCTGCACACATAGGGGAGGGGGTTGAAGGGACTCCTGGGGGGCTGAGGCAGGTCTGGGGGTTCCTACCTACTGGCTTCACAAATGACAGGGAGCAAATGACCTTCAGAGAGGCCAGGTGTCTAGACTGAGAGATGGGGAGCAGGCCCAAGAAGGTGGGGGACACTAGGCTATGTAGGGGAAGCCGGGGGCTCCCCAGAGACTGTCTCAAGCACAGATGATTTGTGGGTGTCTCAGCCGCAGCAGAGTAACTGTCACAGAAACAATGAAAGCACCACTTTATTCTATTTCCAGTTTTTAAAAAACGCCCAGTCCTGGGAATATGGGCACCAGGAAAAGCAGAGCTCCTGGGCACACAGGATCTGAACCATCCATGAATCACACACAGTGCCACTCAGTGTGTGCCTGTCAGCTCTGGGAACCTGGGGGGCCTGTGCGTTCAATTGACTGGTTTCCTACTTACAGCAAGTCTCTGCAGGGCCCTGGCAAGATCCGACCATTACTGGACTGACCAACCTGTCTGGGTTTGCCTGGGACATGCCTGACTGCAGCACTGAAAGTCTCACATCCCGGAAAAACTGGGACAGTTGGGTCACCCTACGCTTTCCAGGTGAGGAAATCTGATCAGAGAGGTGAAGTGGTCAGATCAAGGCCCAGTTGCCAAGACAGGGCTTAAAGAATCCACAGCAGCACAGAGAAATCAAGGGCAGCCAGATCAGAGCAACTCTGAGGCCCCACAGCACGCTCTTTTGGATGAGAGTGGCTAAGGCTCAACACTGAGTCAGGGCTGGTGAGGCGGGCAGACCCAGCTGCCACCTGAGTCGGCGTCTAGAGGGCTGTTTCCTTGGGAAGCAATTTGGCAACTTGCAGTTCGTGCCATGAAACTGTTCCTAGCCTTTGACTGAACGATACTATGCTGGGAAATCCATTCTAAGGAAATTATCTCTCTTTTTATTATCATTAAAAAGCTACTGGAACAAAAAAATAAATAAATAAAATAAAAAGCTACTGGAAAGAAAATGTTCCCTGCAATATTATCTAGAAGAGAAAATAAACCTGAATAGTCCATAGAGGGTAATGGCTTCGTACATCATGACCCATTTGCCCAGGGACACTGTCGTGGGACCACAGAGATGTAACATGGAGGGCTGTGCAGCAACATGGAAGACTCGGACAAGATACGCTGTGTTTTACGGGATGGAATAAAGATGTGTCTACAACTTGGCAAAATGCTTGATTGAGGATCAGGCTGGAAGGGAATATGCAGAGTGGTGGGTGTAGTGGGGATAAGGGAAGATTTTCAAAAATTAAAGCTAGTTTTTAATCCCTTTGTATCATCTTTTTTTTTTTTCATCTTTTTTTTTTTTGTATCATCTTTTCAAAAGCAAGAAAGAGGCAGTTTTCCATACAGATAGGCACATATAACTGCTTAGAAACATCACTGAGATGGTCTTTATGGCACTGGTGGAACTAGCAAATGGTAGGAAACAACCTGAATATCCATCAAGAGGGCAACAGTTAAATAAAAACTGGTACATCCATACAGTGGAGTTCCAATAGCTGTTTAGAAGAATGAGGCAGGCGTAGTTATGAGACCATCATTAAGATGCACTGAGTAAGAAAGGCCAGATGAAGACATGTGTAGAGAATGTGACTATTTGTGTCGAAGTGACACACACACATTCAGATATATCAATATTCCTATACACACAGAGACTGTCTCAGGAGAGAACTCTGTGGAGGGCTATGGGGGCCTGGATGACAAGGGTGGGAGGGTGCTCACCTCCCCTCCACACAGTTGGTATGGGTAGTGGGTTAAATGGTGCCCCGCCCCAGAAATATTCACAGCACCATTATTCATAATTGTCCCAAATTTCAACCTAAACTTCTGTCAAGAGCAGAGTAGAAAAAAATCAATTGTAGTGTATTAATACAATAAAACATACTCAGGAAAACAAACTAGTGATCCATCAGAATGGGTGAGTCTCTAGGATGGCCGAGCGGTCTAAGGCGCTGCGTTCAGAATGGGTGAGTCTCACAAACAATATGGTTGTTGAGTGAAAGCCAAGCCAGACACACATAAGACACCCAGTGTAATACCATTTACCTGAAGTTCAAGAACAGGCAAAAATGACCTGTGGGGGTAGAGGCAAGACTAGCAGTTACCTTGGAGGGTGATGACTTGGAGGGGGGCTGGGGGGCTTGGGGTAAAGTTCTACATCTTGATCTCAAGGGTAGTTTCTCAGAGTGAACATGTGTAAAAAGTCATGGAGATGTACCCTTATGAGTTGTTCTTTCTATACTATATAAATTAAACCTTCACTTAAAAAAAATTAAAAGCAAAGATTAAAAATTATGGGGGAACAGGAGATCCCATATAAAGAGCTGCTGCTGCTGCTGCTAAGTCACTTCAGTCGTGTCCCCACAGACGGCAGCCCACCAGGCTCCCCCGTCCCTGGGATTTTCCAGACAAGAGTACTGGGGTGGGGTGCCATTGCCTTCTCCGATAAAGAGCTAGACACCTCATTTGAAAGTGCTTTGATGAGGAGTGACCAAAAAAGATCTGTGTGCAGCACAAAAAGTCAGTACAACAAACTCCCGGGAACCTTCCAGAAGCACATGGGGTTTTGTCAGTGACAGGCCCACCTTCACACAGCAGGCCACTCACCAGGAGCTGGTGGCCAGCCGGCCTGTCTGCCTGCCAGCCAGGGGCCTGTGTCATCCATGCCTGCCATGGGTACTTGGTACTGGGGCTGACCTTGAATTGCCTTCAGCCTCCACGGCAGTGAGAAGGACAGCAACCTCTCCATGGGCACAGGAGCCCTGCAGGAGCAGCCAGCCGGGTGGACAGACAGCAGGTACCACCTGGTCAGTTACAGGGCCGTGGTGCAGGAGCGGGTGGGGTCCAGGACACTGCAGGGTGGTCAGAGTTAAGGTTTGAAGGAAGAACAGGGATGTGCCAGGCCTGAAAGGAAGGGTCAGGGAAGGGTTTCCCCAGGCAAAGGCGCAGAGCATGGGAAAAATAAGAGAGATGCAGATATCCAAAGCAATCTACAGATTCAACGTGATCCCTATCAAATTGCCAATTGCATTTTTCACAGAATTAGAACAAAAACAGTTTTTAAATTTCTTGTTGTTGTTTAGTTGCTCAGTCATGTCCAACTCTTTGCAACCCCATGGACTGCAGCATGCCAGACCTCTCTGTCCCTCATCATCTCCTGAAGCCCGCCCAAGTTCATGTCCATTGCATCAATGCAAACACAAAAGACCCAGAACAGCCAAACCAAATCCTGAGAAAGAAAAATGGAGCTGGAGGAAAGAGGCTCCCTAACTTCAGATTATACTACAAAGCTAGTCATCAAAACAGCATAGTACTGTTTGGATCCACCTCCTAGAGTAATAAAAATAAAAACAAAAACAAACAAACAAACAAAAAACAAATGGGACCTAGTTAAACTTAAAAGTATTTGCACAGCAAAGGTAACCATAAATAAAATGAAAATACAACCTATAGAATGGGAGAAAATATTCGCAGACAAAAGAACCAACAGGGATTAACCTCCAAAATACACAAGAGCTTAGGTAGCTTGAGATAAAAAAACAAACAACCCAATCAAATTATGGGCAGAAGATCTGAACTGACATTTCTCCAAAGGAGACGCACAGTTGGTCAAAAACCACATGAAAAGATGCTCAACATCACTCATTATTAGAGGAATGCAAATCAAAACTATAATGAGGTATCACCTTACCTAGGTCAGAATGAACATCATCAAAAAATCTACAAACAATAAATACTGGAGAGGGTGTGGAGAAAAGGAAACCCTCCTACACTGTTGGTGGGAATGTAAATTGGTACAACCACTGAGGAGAACAGTATGGAGGTTCCTTTGAAAACTAAAAATAGAACTGCCATATGATCTTGCAATCCTACTCCTAGGTTTATATTCAGAGAAAACCTCATAGCAGCACTATTCACAATAGCCAAGACATGGAAACAGCCTCAATGCCCATCAGCAGAGGAATGGGTAAGGATGTGGTACACATGTACAATGGAATATTACTCAGCCATAATAAAGAATAAAGCAATGTCATCTGCAGCAACATGGATGGACTTAGATGATCACACCAAGTGAAGGAAGGTCAGACAGAGAAAGACAAATATCATATATCACATCACTTATATGTGGGATCTAAAGGGAAAAATGATACAAATGAACTTATCCAGAAAACAGATACAGACTCACAGACTTCAGAAACACACTTACAGTTACCAAAGGGGAAGTGTGGGAGGGGACATCAATTAGGAGTTTGAGATTAACCTACACACACTATTGTAAATAAAATAGATAATGAACAAGGACTTACTGTACAGCATGGGGAACTCTACTCAATATTCTCTAATAACTTATAAGGGAAAAGAATCTGAAAAAGAATAGATATATGCATATGTGTAACTGAATAACTTAGCTGTACACCCGAAACTAACACACACCGTAAATCAACTGTGCTCTAATATAAAGTAAAAATTAAATAAATAGTAATATAAAATCACTAATATAAAATATATTTTATAAAATATATTTACATTATGTAAAATAAAAATTAAATTTAAAAAGATACAGAATATCCAGGGAGCTGCTGCCATGGGTGGGAGAATGGGCTGGTTGTGGGAGTTATCAAGGTTCTCCAAGTCTGATGGGTGGTGCCTTAGGGCAGGAAAGGGCACTGCCCCAGCCTGCTGGCATCAAGGTGAGCTTCCTGGAGGAAGAGTAGATGCTCCCTTCATGAGAAGGAGGAAAAAACAACATAAGCCAAGACCTGGGAAGGGATGGCTTAGCCCACTAGCCCATCGTGCTCCTGGGGGCAGACTTGCCCCTGCCTCTGTTGGACGTGTGTCCTCAGAAAGTGTGTGGGGCAGCCACTGGCACTTGGAGGCACCAGTGGGTGGGAAGGCCAGATGTCCTGCAGTGTCCTGTAGCCTCCATGACAGAGATGAGCCCACGCACCCCATGACAGTCCAAAGTCTCATCGGGCATTCATGTAGGCGAAAACCTGGCTTGAAATTATCTGCAGCTAGAATCTAACTTCGCCTAACATGTAAATGCAAATTTTCTTTTCCTGTCCCATTTTAATAGTCACTGAATTTTCCAGGAGTGCAACCACTGTGTCAATCAAGGGAAGGCTGTTCTTTGTTTCATTTGGACAGTAACCAAGAGCTGGTCACCATTTTGGAAATCGCGTCACCAACGGCCTCACCCACAGGGCACACCTGTGATCGTCTGCACTTGTGGCTGTTGCCTTCCTGGTGATCCTGGTACAGGACAAGCTTCTGATTCTCTTCGTGTGATTTTATGACACGTTACCTTCCTTTTAATTCTCCTCCTTTGTATTATAATGAGGGAATTATATTGCTGTTTTGGAAAACACAGGTACAGGTGAATTACATACCTGTGTATTCAACTTCAGGAAATAGAGGCACATTACAAAGTAAAAAGTTTTACAAAAGAAGCATTGGGTCTGAATGTTTGCGAGCCCCTGAGTCAGGAGGAGACAGACGGGGAACTGGTTTTGTGGTGGTGTCATCCAGGCTGAGTGGAGGGACCAGCCCGCCTGGGGCACCCACCATGGAGCATGCAGACCTCAGGAATGAGTCAGTGATGTGGGAATGAGTCAGGATGGGGGATCAGAACCTCGTACCATCCTCTCCAAATAGTGCCCTCAGGTGGAGATTTCAAAAGTACCTCTGCCTGGTGCTGACCCATCTGTGTTCTCATATGACCTGGGTAAGGACTGTGGTTCTGAGCACTGCCCCAATTTGGAGAAGCAAGGCAGAGGTTCCTTATGGCAAACAAGACTTTGAGACTAAATCCACTTGAGGCACAGTCAGCCTTTAAGGAGGGTGAATGACCCAGCAATGAGGGCAGGAAATGTCAAATGAGACACCTCCAGATCAGCTGGCAGGTCACTTCAGAGGATGGCATCTAAAGCTGCTAGTTTCACCAGGAGAGAGAGGGATGCCTTTAATATTCATTTAAAAATGCAGTTTCCTTTTGGGAAAATGTGCTAATATTTAAAAACTATCAAGTATCAAATTTCCAACCTTCCTTGGACCCCCATGGATGGACCCTGGCTGTCCCTCACAGGGATGAGGCTGGAGCCCAGGCATTGGCCAGATGACCAAAGGCCTCATAAATCACGTCAATGAGTTGAAACTTAATCCCGAATTTAATGGGGAGCCTTTGGTGGATACTATGCAGGGAGCAACATGACTAGATTTGCATTTTAGGAAAGTCAGTTTGGCCACAGAGTAGGTGGTGGGTGGGAGGGTTCAAGACTAGGTTGGGAGTCTGGCAGGGGGAGATTGTTTAGGGGGCAGGAGACGACAGTGGGGGCCATGTGGGGGGAGATGAAGGTGGACTAAGGACTCTAGAGAGTGCGGGGTAGAAAGGTGGCCTGAATTGTTCAGGAGGGAGATGACAGCGGCAGTGGGCACGTGCAGCCCTTTTGCAGCCCATGCTGAAGCCAGGCGTTGCTCACCCATCCTCCCAGCACACCTCTATGGCAGGTCCATTAGTATTCTCTGTCATTTTTACAGACAAGGAAACTTATACACCGACAGCTTAAGCCCTTGTGGTAGTCACCTGGGTGGGACCACCACCCCCCCCCACCCCGGGTGGGACCCCCCTCAGCGACCCTACTCTCAGATTCCAGGACTCTTTCAGAGGCAGCAAGGCCAGGTCTCATGACTGACTTGTGCTAAGGAAGGCTGCTGTCTGCATTGGTGGACTTATCTGGGCGGGGGTGGGGGTGGGGTGGGGAGGTGGTGGGGAGGGCGCTGCCCAACCTCATTCAGGAACAAAGAATGCAGGATATTCTGTCCAGCCCGCAGCCCCTAACTCAAACCTGCTCACGCTGGGAAGGCCGCCCTGCACAGCTGCCTCCTTGAGAAGTGGGTGGAAGTGTTCTTGGAGGGCAGCTGAACAGGGAGGGTGCAGCCAAGAGCTTCTGTCTGAGTAGACACAGCTCCCCCACGCAGAGGAAGGACCAGACCCTCCTCCCACCACCCCCAAGGTCATGAGCAGCTCTGATCGGGGCCAGCGAGGGTGCAGAACGCCCCTGCCTTCCTGCTTCTCCATCGTCACCAGCGAGTCACCTTAGCCTCGTCCACAGTCCGGAGGTCCTTCTGTAGAAGGCCTGCCCCAGCACCCAGCTCGAGGCCAAAACCCAGAACCGCCCCTCCCCGCAAGGCTCCCTGGGCAACCCGCAAGAGCAGAGCCGTCGGCCCTGCGGGTTTGGGGCGCCCTCTGCTGGTCATTTTCCATCGTCCGCCGTGTGAGGCCGGACCCGCCTCTGGATTGGGTATTGGGGTGTTTGTGGCAGCGCGGTTGCCACGCCCGTGGGGAGAGGTTCTCCTTTCTCCTCAAGTCGGGAAGGGGAGCCAGTCACAGGGGGGAGATGGCTGATCCCCCAGCCGACCAGGGCAGAAGGGCCTGCTTTTCATTTCAATTTTTGTGTCCCCATCAATAGCGGTCTGCCAGCGGGACCCTCCCCGACTCCACCCTTCCCACAGGAAGTCTTTGATCACATCTCTCATTTAGGATTCACAGTCGCCCACGATAATCACGGTGTTAAAATTATTTTAATGAGGGGCTTCCCTGGTGGCTCAGTGGTAAAGAATCCACCTGTCAGTGCAAGAGGCACAGGGTGAATCGCCGGCCCAGGAAAATCTCAGACGGCTTGGAGCGACTGAGCCTGTGCGGAGGCGCGAAGCCCCTGCGCCACACCGGAGCCTGTGCGGGGGAGCTCAGGCTCCAGAAGGGGCGAAGTCACGGCACTGAGAAGGCCGCGCCCCGCCACTGGAAAGCAGTCCCCGCTCTCTGCAGCTGGAGAAACGCAACAAAGACCTAGGCTAGCACAGCCAAAAATAAAACAAATTCTAAAACCTGCTTTAGTGAATATCACTGCTACTCTTTATTTCAGTGGGTGTTGTGTACTGGCTACTGGATTCACAATAGCCCACGATAATGGCATTAAAATTATTTTAGTGGTTATAATTATTACCCCTACTTATTTATTTGATATTATTTGAATGGATACACCAATTCTTATTTATGGATATTTTATTCAATACTATTGTTGGATTTGGAAATTTACTGATATAACTTACTGTTTATCAGATATTATATACTGGATTTGCAATAGCTCATGGTATCACAGCATTAAACTCATTTTAATGGCTAGAGCCACTCCTCCTGTTTATTACACATTATTTGAAAGGATAGAACGACTACTGCTAATAACTACCACTCAATGAGTGGCCATGATCTGCCCATGAGGCATCACCCCGATGGAGTTTCAACCGCACTTCTGTTAGCAAGTCCCTTTTTCTGAGGAGAAAACTGAGGCCCTCAAAGATTTAGTCCCATGCCCAGGTCCAGTGGCTTCGCGTGAGCCTTCCGATGCAGGGGACAGAGGTTCGGTCCCTGGCCCAGAGGCTTCCACGTGTCCGGGGCAACTGCGTCCCGCGAGCCACAGTCACAGAGACCCCGCCCCACAACAAGGGGAGGCACGGCCGAGAGGCCGGTGCGGCGCGACTAGGGCGCGGGCCCCACTCGCGGCAACGGAAGAGTCTGCCGAGCAACGGACTCAGTGCAGCCGAAAAAAAATAAAACGAAAAGGTAAATAATTAAAAAAAAAAAAAAAAGCCACGGGCCGGGCCGGTGCTCTCCCACCTTCACCTGGGCGGCCCCTCACACGCGCCCCGCCACTCCCACCCCGGCCGAGGCGGTGGGAAAGCTCTCGCCGGGCTCCAGCTCCCGCCCGAGCCGCTTACCGCCCCCCACCCCCCAGCAGCTGTGAGGTCGCGCCTGACCGGAGAAGCACCTGAGGCGACGGTTGGGCCTGACGCATGCGCACACCGCTCTCGCGGGCCTCCGGCGCCGGGGCGAGGCTGAGGGGCTCCCGTCAGCCCGCGCTGCGTGGACGCGAGGAGGGCTTGGCCGAGTCCAGCCGTGTGACCAGGCGTGTAGATTAAAGAGAGCTCACGTCTGGGCTGGGGAAGAACAGTCTCTTGTAACAACGGTCTTTCAAAACGAATCCATTTCGGCCCTGGGCGGGGAGAGGGGCGCGCGGGGTGCGCCCCAAGCTGCCGGCGGTCCTAAGGGGCCCCTCAGGGCTCTTTCCGGAGACTCATGTGGGCTAGATAGGGGGCGGTGGAATTACCAGAATTAGCCCTCACTGAACACCCTCGACGCCGCTGCCGCTTTCCAGGCCCTGTGCTGGGTGTTTTCATTTGCCATCTCAGAACAGCTCGGTGTTCACCCGTGTGGAGACTTGAGGCACCGAAATGTTAAATGACTTCCTGATCCAGGGTCCTGCAGCGGAGGCGTGAAAGCCCTTGGATTTGAACTAGGGTCTTTCTCACGCCAAAAAAAAACCCCATGCATTCCCCACTAAAGTGACATCTGCATTTGGCCCGTGGCCCGCTTTGACTTCCAGATCCTTTTCTCCTCCACATCCACGCAAGACCAGTCTTATCCCACCTGGCAACACTGTGCGGTGTTCAAGTGCGCGGGCTCAGGGATCAGCCCATCCGGGCTTTAATCCTGGGCCTGCTACTCTCTAGCACCAGACACTCCTGCCTCAGTTTCCTCACCTGTAAAATAGGGATAATGACTGTAGTATCTACCTCCAAGGTCACATGAAGAGTAAATCAGTTAACATTTTCATATGTAAAAAACTTTTAAGAGTCTGATGCAAGATAAAAATGCTCAACAGACATGGGCTTTTAATCACTGATGTAGTTGCTCTTGGCCTTGGCTTTGAATCAACCTGGGAGCTTTAGAAAAATGCCAAAGTGTGGGTCCCACCCCAGAGATTCTGATTTAATTGGTCTCAGGTGGAGGCCAAGTGCAGGTGTTTGTCAGAGCTCCCCAGATAATGCCAATGCTCATGCAAAGGTGAGCTGTATCACGATAGAGTCTCCACGGCACAGCCAGTGTCCCAGGCACCTGGGGCAGTGGGTGGCACCGAGCAGGTGTCAGGAAGTGCTGGTGGGCTGCTCAGATGCCTTGTGGGTCTATGTCATTAGGAGTTTGGATCTTATCGCTCATCAGTTAGGAGGGAGGTCACCCACCCAGACAAGAGGTCATCAGCTCTGAAATAAAGACAAGCTTTGTCCCATCCTGAAAGTCCCTAACCCAAACATGAAGTCATCCCGGCCCTGCCTCTGCCGAGGGCTGTGTGAGTTCCACCCGGACTAAGCTGAGTCCCTGGAATTTCTGAGAAGGGACCCGCCCCGTTTCTTTCTAAGTCACATGCTGCTGGCCTCTGGCTTCCCTGGGCTGTGCCAGGAGAAATTCAGGTCCAGTAGGGATGAGGTGGCAGGCAGAGGCTGCAGAACTCCAGCCCGTGGCTCTGGTCCACACCCCCGTCCCCTCCGCCCAAACATCCAAACACCTCTCCTGCAGAGGAGGTTGATACATGTTGGCCTCCTTTATACCATTTTACAAATGACTGCAAGTCTCTAGGTCTTCCATTTCTTTGAAAACATTTTGCAGGTTTCAGCGAGGATTCAAATGACTGCAGACATAGAGCAGGTCTGCACTGAGTGGTGGTTACAGTAAACAAGGATTTGATTTAGGTCATACCTGAATTGTCTAGTGGTTTTCCCTACTTTCTTCAATTTAAGTCTGAGTTTGGCAATAAGGAGTTCATGATCTGAGCCACAGTCAGCTCCTGGTCTTGTTTTTGCTAACTGTATAGAGCTTCTCCATCTTTGGCTGCAAAGAATATAATCAATCTGATTTCGGTGTTGACCATCTGGTGATGTCCATGTGTAGAGTCTTCTCTTGTGTTGTTGGAAGAGGGCGTTTGCTATGACCAGTGCGTTCTCTTGGCAAAACTCTATTAGACTTTGCCCTGCTTCATTCCGTACTCCAAGGCCAAATTTGCCTGTTACTCCAGGTGTTGACTTCCTACTTTTGCATTCCAGTCCCCTATAATGAAAAGGACATCTTTTTTGGGTGTTAGTTCTAAAAGGTCTTGTAGGTCTTCATAGAACCGTCCAACTTTGGCTTCTTCAGCATTACTGGTTGGGGCATAGGCTTGGGTTACTGTGATACTGAATGGTTTGCCTTGGAAATGAACAGAGATCATTCTGTCGTTTTTGAGATTGCATCCAAGTATTGCATTTTGGACTCTTTTGTTGACTATGATGGCTACTCCATTTCTTCTAAGGGATTCCTGCCCACAGTAGTAGATATAATGGTCATCTGAGTTAAATTCACCCATTCCAGTCCATTTTCGTTTGCTGATTCCTAGAATGTCGACATTCACTCTTGCCATCTCCTATTTGACCACTTCCAATTTGCCTTGATTCATGGACCTAACATTCCAGGTTCCTATGCAATATTGCTCTTTACAGCATCGGACCTTGCTTCTATCACCAGTCACATCCACAGCTGGGTATTGTTTTTGCTTTGGCTCCATCCCTTCCTTCTTTCTGGAGTTATTTCTCCACTGATCTCCAGTAGCATATTGGGCACCTACCGACCTGGGGAGTTCATCTTTCAGTGTCCTATCTTTTTGCCTTTTCATACTGTTCATGGGGTTCTCAAGGCAAGAATACTGAAGTGGTTTGCCATTCCCTTCTCCAGTGGACCACATTCTGATGAACTATGGATGGAGGTTTGTGACATGAGGAAAACAACAGAATGGGAAAGACTAGAGATCTCTTCAAGAAAATCAGAGATACCAAGGGAACATTTCACTCAAAGATGGGCTCGATAAAGGAAAGAAATGGTATGGACCTAACAGAAGCAGAAGATACTAAGAAGAGGTGGCAACAATATACAGAACTGTACAAAAAAGATCTTCACGACCCAGATAATCACGATGGTGTGATCACTCACCTAGAGCCAGACATCCTGGAATGTGAAGTCAAGTGGGCCTTAGAAAGCATCACTATGAACAAAGCTAGTGGAGGTGATGGAATTCCAGTTGAGCTATATAAAATCCTGAAAGATGATGCTGTGAAGGTGCTGCACTCAATATGTCAGCAAATTTGGAAAACTCAGCAGTGGCCACAGGAGTGGAAAAGGTCAGTTTTCATTCCAATCCCTAAGAAAGGCAATCCCAAAGAATGCTCGAACTACCGCACAATTGCACTCATCTCACACACTAGTAAAGTAATGGTCAAAATTCTCCAAGCCAGGCTTCAGCAATATGTGAACCGTGAACTTCCAGATGTTCAAGCCAGTTTTAGAAAAGGCAGAGGAACCAGAGATCAAGTTGCCAATATCTGCTGGATCATCGAAAAAGCAAGAGAGTTCCAGAAAAACATCTATTTCTGCTTTATTGACTATGCCAAAGCCTTTGACTGTGTGGATCACAATAAACTGTGGAAAATTCTGAAAGAGATGGGAATACTAGACCATCTGACCTGTCTCTTGAGAAACCTGTATGCAGGTCAGGAAGCAACAGTTAGAACTGGACATGGAACAACAGACTGGTTCCAAATAGGAAAAGGAGTATGTCAAGGCTGTATATTGTCACCCTGCTTATTTAACTTATATGCAGAGTACATCATGAGAAACGCTGGGCTGGATGAAGCACAAGCTGGAATCAAGATTGCCGGGAGAAATATCAATAACTTCAGATATGCAGATGACACCACCCTTATGGCAGAAAGTGAAGAGGAACTAAAAAGCCTCTTGATGAAAGTGATGGAGGAAAGTGAAAAAGTTGGCTTAAAGCTCAACATTCAGAAAACTAAGATCATGGCATCTGGTCCCATCACTTCATGGCAGATAGATGGGGAAACAGTGGAAACAGTGTCAGACTTAATTTTTTTGGGTTCCAAAATTACTGTAGATGGTGATTGCAGCCATGAAATTAAAAGACACTTACTCCTTGGAAGGAAAGTTATGACCAACCTAGATAGCATATTAAAAAGCAGAGACATTACTTTGCCAACAAAGGTCCATCTAGTCAAGGCTATGGTTTTTCCAGTAGTCATGTATGGATGTGAGAGTTGGACGGTGAAGAAAGCTGAGCGCCAAAGAACTGATGTTTTGAACTGTGGTGTTGGAGAAGACTCTTGAGAGTCTCTTGGACTGCAAGGAGATCCAACCAGTCCATCCTAAAGGAGATCAACCCTGGTGTTCATTGGAAGGACTGATGTTGAAGCTGAAACTCCAATACTTTGGCCACCTCATGCGAAGAGTTGGCTCATTGGAAAAGACCCTGATGCTGGAAAGGACTGGGGGCGGGAGGAGGAGGGGACGATAGAGGATGAGATGGCTGGATGGTATCACCAACTCGATGGACATGAGTTTGGATAGACTCCGGAAGGTGGTGATGGACAGGGAGGCCTGGCATGCTGCGATTCATGGGGTCGCAGAGAGTCGGACACGACTGAGCAACTGAACAGTAAACAGTCACAGGCTGTTGTGTCGGGGGTGGCCTGGGAGGTGGCCAGAATGACCTCCTGAAGGGCGGACTGTGTTCACCTCACCTAA
Organism: Dama dama; assembly: GCF_033118175.1. Lineage (NCBI taxonomy): Eukaryota > Metazoa > Chordata > Mammalia > Artiodactyla > Cervidae > Dama > Dama dama. Next base: position 14,128,868 of record NC_083684.1, on the reverse strand, counting down.
TGAGGGGCAGCTGGCTGTGCTGAGCTGGGAGAGGGCTGTGCGGGTTACAGACTCATGTCTGGCCCTGAGAGGGGACGCCAGAGGCTGGCAAACAGCAGACAGAGAAAGTGAACCTGGCACCCAACCTCCGCTGCCTAAAATGTTCCTAACTGGGACCTGACTGTGGACAGAGAGAACATACTCAGGGACCAGCATGGGTTCTGTTTGCAGTTCTGGAGCTGAGCATCCTCATCTCTGCTCTTCTGGCCCCAGCTGCAGACCCCAAGCTTGGGAAGCAAGTCAGAAAATGCTCCCCAACCCCAAGACGATGTTTCCCCAAAGATGTCAAGGGACTCACACTTCCTGAGTTCCTCTAGGCATGGAGCAATATCTCTCACAGGCAGTACACGCAGCTCAGGGAAGCCCCCCAACAGCCTTTCGGGGAGATCCCTGACTCTGTTCCCATTTAAAGTCAACCGTGGCTCAGAAGGGTTAGATGCTCCAGAATCCACACCCAAATTTGCTCAAGTGTAAAGCCATACCATTTCTACTCTGCATGCCAGAATTGGATGTGGCTGAAATATCAGCCAGGGGTCTAAGGGACCTCCCTACATTTCCTGGTTAAAATTATACAATGGAAGATGAGCCCCAAGTCTACGATGCTATGAGTTCCCTCCTGGGGGAAGAGGTCACTTTCATCTCCAGCTTGGTGTTTTGTGACAAGAGGTTGGCATCACAAATCTTTGTTGACTTAAACATTCATTTTTTCATTCCTTGAACAAATATTTGTTGAGCACCTCCTGGGCATGACATGAAGCACTAGGGACCCCACAGGGAACAAGACAGACAAGGTCCATGGGCTGATGGAGCTGGGGTTACAGTGTGTGTGTGGGAAGTGGATGAGCAAAGATGGGAGACAAAAAGGTAAATAAACATCGATAATGAAAGACTGTAATAATGGCTATGTATCAGTTACCTATTGCTAGCTTCCCAAGGGGCAGTGGTAAAGAATCCACCTGCCAGTGCAGGAGAAGCAACAGAAGTGGGTTCGATCCTTGGGCTGGGAAGATCCCCTGGAGGAGGAAAGGACAACCAACTCTAGTATTCTTGCCTGGAAAATCCCATGGACAGAGGAGTCTGGCAGGATACAGTCCGTGGGGTCACAAAGAGTCAGACATGACTGAGCATGCACACACAACACCCACGCCTAACAAACACTCCTATTCATATGACTTAAACAACCATCATCTACTTCCTCCCTGTTCTGCAATTCAGGCCGGGGGCAGCTGGGCAGTTCTTTTGCTGGTCTCGCCTGAGGTCATTTGTAGCCTCAGGTGTCACTGTGTGGCTGGACCAGAACTAGAGGGTTCATCTGCCCTCACTATTATCTTCTCTCCCTCCATGCTGTCTCTTATTATCCAGCGGTCTAGCCTGAGGGCTTCCTTACATGGTGGCCAGAGGGTTTCATGAGGCGAAGACAGAGCTGTAAGGCCATTTGGGGTGGAACCAGTGCACTGTCACTTCTGTCTCCTTCTATTGGCAGTCTCCAGACCAGCCTAGATTCAGGAGATGGGAAAGTTAACTCCCTCCCTCTTTTTTGTGGGAGCAGCTGCAAAATGATATGGCCATGTTTTTCAATCTACTCCAGGCTAGGAGAGATATAAACCAGGTGATGAAATAGGGCGAAAGTCAGAAATCAGGCCCACAGATATTTGCTTGGTCTCCACAGTGTGATAGTCTGGCCTCCATCAGATGGGGTGTCAAAGTTCTCACCTCTCCTTATTGATTTCTTTCTTTAAATATTTATTTATTTTGCTATGTCAGGTTCCAGCTGTGGCATGCGGGATCTTTTTTTTAAGTTGCAGCATGCCAATTCTTAGCTGAGGCATGTGGAATCTAGTTCCCTGGCCAGGGATTGAACCCAGGCCCCCTACATTGGAATCTTGGAGTCTTTGCCATTAGATCACCAGGGAAGTCCCTCCTTATTGATTTCTAACCTTGAGGTCAAGCGTCTATGGCTGCTTAGGACCCTTCAGCTATTGTGGTTCTGACAGTAGGGCTGGGCTAAGGAGGAAAGTGAAACATTGCTCCTACCTGTGGAAAAATTATATGCTTTCTGAGACTATGGGACTGAGAAGAGCCCAGGCTTGGTTATTTGTAATGTGTATGTTATTTGTTATTTGCAGAGAATCAGCAGTTGGTTCTCTACACTTCTGTTTCACTTTAGAAGCCCGTAGACCCTTCTGGCATCTTCCACCCTTTCTGATAGAGTCGGAGGAGAGAAGCAGAAAAGTTCTCCATAAAGACGAGCCACTGATGCTGCACCTGAAGGATGAGAAGCCAGGATGAGTGAAGGGAGGGGGCACAGCAGGTGCCAATGCCCTGTGGTCACAGAGGGCCCCTGGGGCTGAAGGGTGAGGTGTCAGGTGACACAGAAGGAAATTGCAGCAGTGGGCAGGGGCCCCTTGCAGTGCTTCAGAGGCCATGGCATGGTCAGGTCTCATTCTCAAGGCCTTGGAACATCAGCAAAGGGCTTTTCAGTTGGGGAGTAACATGGTGGGATTCCCAAAGACTGAGAAGACATATTGTGAAAGGGGTGGGCTGCAATTTGGGGGATGGACTTTTATAGAAGTTGAGAGGGACTACTGGCAGAGGGCACTGGTGAAGACAAGGTCTGTCTAGACTCTTCGTCTGTCTGAAGGAAGCCTGGGTAAAGAGAGAGTCCACCAGCGACTCGGGGTGGCCCAGGGCCTGCTGCTGTAGCCTGTACAGGATGGGAAGTTGGAATGGCTCAAACCTGGAGGCATAGGACTGGCAAGCTCTGGTCAACGAAAGTCTTGGCAGTGTCCAGCTAACTGGAAGCAGATGCATCATTTATGCAAATGTAAGATCTGTGCATCACCTAGACAGATGCAAGAAAGACATCTGGGAGATGGGTGGGTCGCAGCTCTGGCTGATCATTAGAGTCATCTGGGTCCTGTGGCTGGGGCCCTCCACCACAATCAAGGTGGAACTTCTGGAGGGTGGGCTTGTATGAGTTTTCTAGGGCTGCTGTAACAAGTTACCTCATGCCAAATGGCTTCACACAGCACACATTTATTATCTCACAGTTCTGGATGTCAGAAGTGGTCTTACTGGGCTAAAATGAAGGTGTAACAGGACTGTCCTCCTTCTGGGGGGTCCAGGGAAGGATCTTTCCTTCTTCGAGCTTCTAGAGGCTGGCCACAGTCCTTGGCCTGGGGCCCTGCCTCAGTCCAACCTCTGCTTCTGCTGTCACTTCTTCTCTGTGGTCCTCTAGCCTCCCTGTCGTAAGAATCCTGGCTGTGACGGGGCCCTCCGGGACCATCCACCATAATCTCCCATCTCAAATCCGTAACTCAGGTCCCATGTGCCACGTCCTTTTTGCCAGGTCAGGTCACAGATTCACTGGCCTGGGGATTAGGACATCAATGTACCTGGGGGCCCAGGAAGCATCGTTCCATTGGCCACAGGAGTTAAGGTATCTTAGTGATTTCTCTGCAGGGCGAGGATGCTCAAAGGCAGGCCCCAGAGCACAGCTGGCTCTTCTGTGTCTCCAGGCCCGTGCTGTGCAGACCATCAGAGTGGAGGCCCTGTTAGTGCAGAGCCTCCAGTGTTGTGTCTAATGACAAAGAGAGACAGCCTAAAGGCGAAAGGACAATTGTCAGCAGCAGCCTAATCAACAGGCCTGGGTCCAATCCCAGCCTGGCCTCAGACCAGCCAGATGACTTGCAGCATGCGACTCAAATGGCTTGTGACGTTCTTATCTGTTAGGCAAGGGTCACGCTCTTAGGAACGGTGTGAGGGTAACCAGTAGCAGAGGTCCCGCCACTGGAAGGCAGGTGTCTGATGGATGCTGCCCCCCAGAAGTCTCTGGGCAGCTTCAAGGATGGGAGGGAAGGCAGCTGAGGGGCACCAGCACCCCAGGCAGGTGATAACCTCTTTCTCCCTCCTCCCTCCCTGCCTCCCAGCGGCACTGGGGAAACACAGCTATTGCAGAGATGGCGAATCTGGCGGGGCTGGAATTGTTAAGTCAGTTTCCCCTTTCCTGGCTGTAGCTGATAAGTATATCCTGCTGGATAAAAATACACCCACCCTTACGGTAAGATCCCCAGGCTGGGAATTCTCTGAGCACCCCGCCTCCAGCCTGCGGGAGCGCCTGCTGCCTTTCCCTGCAAACATTTTAGGAGTGGCCACAGTTCCTGGGCGAGGGGTCTGACAGGCCTGCCCGGCTCTGGGAGGGGGAGGAGGAGGCTGGGGCTGCCGCTGGGGAAGCAGCAGGCCAGGCCGGGCAGCAGGGCGGGTGTCCTGTTTACAAGCAGCAGGCCCTACAGAGCTGAGGTGAGAGCCCTGTGTCTAGCACAGGGTGGTGCTGTGCATTGGCAAGGGTAGGGTACCACACTGCGGTCCCTTCAGCTCCCACCACGTGCCAGGATGAGGCCTCTGTCCCCGAGGCACAGGGGATAAGAGAGTACCCCAAGGAGGGGATGGTGGTGCCAACTGGCTTTGTATCCAGCGGTCTGGTGTTTCACAGGCAGACTGGTTCCCGTTGAATCTGAGAAAATCTGTTCAGATTTTCGATTTCCTGATGGTGAGGAAGAAGTCGGTGGAACACCCCAAACACCAGGGGACACACACATGGGTGACTGACTCTGCACACACCAGACACGCAGCCCCCCAGCCTGAATCTTGCCTGCCCCAGGGGTGTCTACAGGACCCACCACTTGGGGCTGGCAAGTGGCTTCTCCTCTTCCTCAATCTTCCCAACAACCCAGCATGTAGTGGTGATCTTTTCTCTTTTTTGCTCCCTATATTCGATCCCTCATTTTTCTTTTTTAATCAAGGGAAACTTCACACAACACAAACCATCTAAAAGTGCGCAATTCAGCGGCATTCAGTACATTCTGAATGCCGTGCAAGCATCATTTCTATCTGGTTCCAACACATGTTCTTCATCTGCAGGGAACCCATCATAAGCAGTCACTCCCCATTCTTCCCTCCTAGGCCCTGGCAACTGTGAATCTGCTGTGTGTCTCTGGACCTTTCAGATAAATGGTATAATATGTGGTCTTTTGGGACTGGCTCCCTTCACTTGGCATGTTTTATGGATGGACCACAGGCGGTGAATCCACTCATCTCTGCGTGGACCGGTGGGTGGTCTGCACCTGTGGGCTAATGTGAGCAGTGCTGCTGTGAACACTGGTTTGAGCCCGTTTTCATCTCTCTTGGCTACTCGCACCTGGAAGTGGAGGTGCTGGGGCACATGGTAACCCTGTTGAACTTGTGGCGGAGACACCGAGTGGGTCCCCATGATGGCTGCACCCCTGTCCCTCCCCACCAGCAGTGCACGAGGGTCCCGGGTGCTCTACACCCTCAGCAACACTTGCCATTTTCTGTTGCTGTTGTTTCACGACAGCATCCCAGGGTGTGTGAACTGTTTTCATGGGGGCGATGAGGGGCATACCCTGCTCACACCCACATTTCAGAAGCTGCTCCAAAACCCCACAGGCAGTGGACACAAATGAATGAACTCAGTTCTTCAGAAAGCTACAGGTTTCTTTTAAAACGAAGCAACACATGTGCACACATGCGCACGCGCGCACACACACACACCTTCTTCACTCAAGAGTTGGTCTTGGCGCTCATCAGCTTCTATTCGAGCTGAAATGGTGGCAGTATCAGCAGACCTCCTAATTTGCCTCCTATCCAGGAAACCTTCCCTGACTGACCCCTTTGGCCACGAAACTATTTAATTTTCCACCCTTGGCCATTAAACAAACAACATGAGCGGCGTTCAAGGTCTGTCCCCTTTCTAGAGAGAGGCCACTGGACTGCCTGGCCTTGAATCCAGTTCTGCCCTCCCACCACTGAACCTGTGGAGTCTGGCCAAGTGCCGATCTCTGGGCTTCAGTTTTCTCTGCTGTGAAATGGGTTGTTCTGAGGATGAAGTGAGTTAACACGTGAGGTACTTGAAGCAGCCCCTGTCCGCAGCTGGTCAACAAGACGTGTTACCCTCTGACACCAGCAACAGTATCAGGAGGGTGACACGGTCAACCCCTGATGTCCCATCTTCACCTGTATCAAAACTAGCAAAGCGCCCCTCCCCTCACTGAGAACAGGCCATCTGGGGGGGGGGTATTCCCCCAGAACTGGGTTCCTCTGTAGGGCAGGCTGTGAGCAGATTGACACCTCAGGTTATGTAGATACAAAAGGGACCTGGGGATGATCTAGTCCAGGGTTTTATATAAGGAGGAATTATGTCCTTGCCCTCCAGACAAGGAAATCCAGTGACTTAAGTCTCATTTTATAGACAAGAAACAGAGGCTCTGAGAGGGCAGAGACTGCCAAGGTTTCCCAGGAGTGAGTGGGTACAGCATGGACCTCTTGGAGCTGCTGGCAGAGGCCTGGACATCGAATAGCCGGGCTTTAGGATCTGATGGCTCTGACCACACCCTTCCACAACCAGCCAACTTGGGCACTGGTTTCTGGCCAAGGCTTTGTTTAAACAAAGGGTTCCACAGCAACCTTCCCACCCACCAAAGATAAAAAGGCTTGACAGACCGCAGGGCCATAGAACCTTCTTGTCATTATGGGACGTGGAAAAAATGTAAAGCCAACTTCCAAACCTACCTGACACTACACTGTGCAACTGAAGAGGAAAATTCCATTTCTTCTTCTTTCCATGTGATTTAGGGAGCAATTCTGGCAGACTTTACATATGTAACTTTGACCTCGCTGGGAAAGTCTCTCTGCCTCACATCTTCGGTAGAGATCTGCCTGTGACAGTTTCCCTGATCTCTGCAGCTTTGTAGTCTCTGGGCAGGACAGCAAGAAATTACAGAGAATCCTATCTGTCATAGAATTCTCCAACCTATAAATAGACCCTTGATGTCAAGACCCTCTGTTCCTCCTTAAGTCTAATGTCTTTCTCTCCTCCAAGGAAAGGAAATCTGAAATTGTCTTTTGGGAGACTGACCCTGATGGAGAATGGAAGACACCAAGGCAAAGACTGTGGAGTGTGGGAAAGGAGACTGTAGCTTACACCGTGAGCCAGGATTCTGACACTCAGACCATTTAAGACATGGTGTAAAAAGACCACACTCCATTCAGAAGCCAGGTCAAGCCAAGCTGTACTGACAATGCTAATTTAACAGGACCCACTGTAAAAATGAGAATCAATTACAATGCCTTCCCCATCAATTTGTTTTATTAGGTTAATTGAACAGCTTAAAGACAATTCATTTGTTCGGTACCCTTCTAGAAAATATTTCAAGTTTTAAATGAACTTCCAATACATAAAACAAAATTACTTTACCATAGACAAATTTCAGATCAAAATACAACACTCTGTTTCTGTTTTCTTACAATTATAAAATCCAGTCAATACAAACTACATAAAAAAGATAAAACACTTTCACTGATCCTTAGTACCAGAGAACAGCACAATTGCAGTATGCTCCCAAAGCACAAATCCTGTGCTCGTGAGACGGGGTGACCCCGTAGTTACCCCACAATAAACCGAAGCAGATAAACAAAGTGCGTGCTACTGAATTTAAGAAAGTTAACACAGCCTCTCTGCATGAGGATTACTTGTAAACCATGGAGCAACTTCGTAAGAAAGGTTACTAATTCAAATTTACTTCAACTTCACTAAAATTTCATACCGGCAACAGAATAGAAAATTACTCCACAGAACAAACGAGTACACTTGGACCACAGAATGTTTGAGACGTGACATTTCAATGAAATCACATTAGCACAATTTCTCTGCTAGCCTACTGAATTCGGGGAGGATAATTCTACAAGTTGCAACTTCCCGGTACTTGAAATATTTTGAACTTTCTCTAGAATGTCTTTTGTCTAGCTTATATATGTTTCATTGCAAATCTCTAGTTTTTTTCACTAGTAGGTCTCTCGCTAAAGATCAGGATACCTTATCACACACAATGTAACCTCATCTGAAAACACATCTAAGTAGACTGGTCAACTTGGAAGCTTACCAGGTAATAAGAGCTGCGGGATTTAAATGAAAAACTACTGTATGTACCATGTCAGAAAATGTAGATATGTTAAACAAAGACCTGCATTTAAAACAGGATGAATTTTGGTATGGTATTTTGGGAATTTGGTATTCGTGGACTTTGCCTTGTGGCATTAAAAGCATCAAAATGACAAATCAAGAGTGTGCTAAAAACTGGTTCTGTCACATATGGTGGCTGGTACTGCACAGGCAACCAGCTAACAGGAGTGTTTTTTGTTTTGTTCCTTTAATCAGAGGATGATTACTTTACAATATTGTGATGGGTTTTTGCCATACATCAACATAAATTGGTCACAGGTATGTCTGCTGGTCGTTCTCTCGGGCCAAGGCCCACTGTGAAGGTCAGCCCTGAGTCTGGGAGAGTCAAACTGAATCTGTGGCCTTGTTTCAAGGAATTCTCTTGGCAGTCTTCTCTCACAGTGGGAGAAGACTGGGGTCAGTGAGAGAAAACGTGAATCTACATGTTTAGGACGAGTGATGGATGGACGAGCATCTCTTGTCGCCAGGAACACACAGTGAGAAAACAGGCTGCCAGGGGCCTGCTTGCGGTGCTTCTGCAATAGTTTCTGATGAGGATGGGAGGGAGGGGGTAGAGGAGGGAGGTGCTTTGGTTAAATCCACTGACCACTCCCAGCTCTGTCGGTGCAACTGCGGAACGGGCTGTGATGGGAGTTCAAAAGTTCTGCTGAGAACAGGGTTCCTTTTTTCATGGTCGTACCAATTCACAAGGGGTATTATTAAAAACAAAACAAGTGTTTCTATGTCACTGGCGACTTGAAGGGGCACAGGAATGAGGAACCAGACAAAAGCTGTGTTAACAGATGAGTCAAAATGAAAAGAACTCCATCAGCAGAAAAAGCCACTGATACTGCTTTTTTTTTTTTTGAAACTGAGTGCTGCTAGGAGAGCCTGTGCTTTTCTCAACCGAAGGCCACTTGAGACATTTCCCACCATAAAATCATCTACCCCGTGGAACGTGGCTGATCTCTGTTTTCACGGAGCACTGGACTTCTGAAGTCCCCTACAGGAAAACAATGCTAAACCCACCGACACTGAAGGTTTGTTTTTAAGCTGATGATACCCTTTTGCCCCACGTTACTACATAATTTTTTTTTTTTACAAAGCATAGTCAAATTCAATGAGCATATGCCTAGATTAACAAGAATACATTTATGTTCTGGAGTTTCTTCTGAAGCAAAAATTCCTTAAAAAAAAAAACACAACAATATGAAGAGATGGGTCTCTTTCTTATTGTAAACGAGTAATTCTAATTTCCAATCCTATTCACCATTTGGAGTGCAGTGTGTTTCTAAGCAGAGCTAAATAGGAGAAAACGAAGAGGTGGGCCCTGCACAGTGCCAGGTGGCTGGGTGCTGAGGTAGAACTTGTGGCATGGGGGCCCCTTTCCCGGGCTCCAGGAGGAGTCCTGAGAACCTCCAGGGCAGGTGTGGAAAGTGGGGACAACCAGGCCGGAGGGAGGCTGTTCTAGTCTAGTTGCTTAAGGAGTTGCTGAGATGCACTTGGCCATGCCTGGGGCAGCATGGTGGGGGGACTTGAGGCTCTGCTCCCTGCACCCCAACCCCGGCTGTCATGTGGGAGGAGCAGAATGGTGCAGACCCTGGAAGCTGCCCAGCCTGGGTGACCGCTCTGGCTCTCTGGCTGCGGAAAGTGCTGGTCATGAAGGCCAGGTTAGGGGCTCCCAGAAGAATGCCTTTTCAACACATATTGTTAGACTAATAGTCTGGGGAACCAGAAGAGCCCGCCCCTGCCCCTCACCGCCACCATGCACCTCCCCCTACCCTGCCTTTTCTTGGATACTTAATTAAAGCAGCTAAAAAAAAATCAGGCTGGGAGAAGCTATGGGATGAGAACAGAGGGCAGGGTGGAGATGTGATTGCAAAAGTATGTGACTAAGGGTACACTTGAGAACATGACCAAAATAACCTCCTCCTGCCTTGACTAAAGTTCTTCGACTGCCCAGGGAGAAGCTGTGGGAAGGGCCCGCGTCCTCAGAGATCCTGCCCGCAGCCCGTGTGGGCACAGTGGGACACGGGAGGTAAATCAACACTGGGTCAAACCGAGGATTATGATGACCACGGGCGTGGGCAGAAGACACGGATCTGGAGAACAACGTGGACGGCACCCTCCTGATGATCTGGACTTGGGGGCCTGGCCCAGCCTCTGCTCGGCTCCTGTGCTCTGGGCAGGTGGTATCGGGAGCACACACAGAGGGAGTGGAGCCCCCGCTGCACAGCTTTCATGGAAGCGGGGCAGACAGAGCCCGGGAGGAGGCGGGTCCTCTGGAGACACTTCCCAAGGGATGACAAAGTGACCCACTAGTGAGGGGACCCATTCCTGGAGTCGGAAGGTGCTGAAAGAGGTCGGCCAACCTAACTCTCCCCACTGCATGGTCCCCTGGATGGCATCCCAGGTCATAGGTCACCTAAGCCCTGCTTAAAAGAATACAATTTTTACTTATTAGCTTTCTTAACTCAGCAGAGATACTGAGAGATTTACAACAAATAGTATAGAAAAAGCAAGAATCACTGTCTAGTTGACAATTACGGTTTTAGGGAAATCTCTAGAGATTTGTTTATGAAGATTATGCTCAAGTTGGCTGAGCCTTGGACCAGCGGCCGTAGTCAGGAGATAGTGAGCGGGTGGGGGGCAAGGAGGATGGGAGACAGCACACATTAAAAAACAAAGACTCTTCTCCCCCAAAAACAATGTGAAAGCTGAAGTACAAACATTTCCCCCCTCCTTTTTTTTTTTTTTTAAACTAAACTGTTCACAGAACCTCCAAACCTTGAAGTTTGTGATGATATCTGCACACTGCGCAAGACTCCCCTGGCTGACTCCGTCATACCCACGAGACACAGCTACAGAGGGCAGCTTTGGGGTAATCCTCAGAGCTGAGCGCTCAGAACCACAGGAGGCACCCAGTTTATCATGAGGCAATTCTAGAAAGTTCTAAGAGTGACAGAAACATTCTACCTCTATAGCTTCTGCCTCCTGGCCTGAGCTTTCTAAAGCCCAGCAGGCCGGAGTCTGGGCCTCCAGAGCTTCTTGTTAGAGCTTCCAGAACGCCCGCCACCCTGGCTGTCATCCTCTTGGATGCTGGTTCCCAGGGCCCATCAGTGCAGCAGGTGGACAAAACAGACTTCCTTGTTTGCCTACCAGCCTCTACACACAGACCAGGACACTATTCTGAACTGCTGGCTTATGTTCAAATTGTCAATGATTCCCACCCCATCCCCCAGTTTTCTTCTTTCCCTTTTTTTTTCTTTCCCTTTCAACTGGGAACTGTCTTCTGTGAATCTGGACATAAGACTATATTTAGCCATGTTATTAGACTGTAAAATAAGCTCCTAACACCCAATGCTTCTGTCATCTATATTTTTATACATCTTATTAAAGAAAACATTAAAAAAGCACACCGCTAGATTATTCCCATCCGTGTGGACACAAGGGCCCATTCTCATCAATAGCGCCTATTTCTCACCCGCTTTAAACCTATTTCTACTTCCTTTTCTCAATCACAAAAATATCAAGAATGACTTTATAAAATGTCTTATTGAAATCAAAACAAGGTGGATAAGTCATGTACCACTAAATCCAGCAGTCCATAATCTGAATTGGAAAGGAAGTAACTTTATAAAATGATTAAGTAACTCACTTTTGATATCACTTTGTTAAATAACCCTTCCTTAGCTGAAGGTATAGAAGTTCTACACACACACACACACACACACACACACACACACACACACACACACACACACACACACACGTTACATAGTCTGTCTTCAGGTTCCACACAACATCCAAGTTCAGAGTAGTAGTTTAGGACTAGTGATCTCAAACTAAGACCTAGAAAATATCATTTATTTAATTAGCATTGACTACTACCTTTTATATTTTAGGGAAAAAAGAAAAATTCAACTTCCAGAAAGTTTATTATTATTAGAGTACTTCATCAGGCAAACCCTGAAACAAAGGATATTTATAACCACTCTAAACAGCCTGAACACATATCCTGGGGTGTTTCCACTGTCTAGAATTATCCTGAACTCCAGGTTTTAAAGAAGCAGGAGAGCGGTTATCATGGATCCAAAAAATATGCATCTTGTAAAAGCAAACGTATGTTTGCTTGGGTATCATGTGGCGGCAGATGCGAGCATGAGGCAAGCTCTGAGGCCGGGCTACTGGGCGAGGGGCGGAGACTGCGCCTGAGACGGACAGCAACTGCAGCCGAGGTGCCGACCACCCACAATTTGTGCGCCAGGTGCCAAGCTCTCGCCCTCCTCACTCCGCTGGCTCTCCACAGGAACCCCGGCAGGTGGACGCCCACCCTCTGCTTCTGGGGTGACGGGCTTCGCGGGGCACGAGGCGGTGGGAGCCATCTTTAAACCCAGCATGCACCGGGCCCCGACGCCACGCATGCTCACAACCACCGGGTTCGCCTGGCGCCGCACAGAGAATGTTTACAATTTCCTCAAAATCATTACAACCAAGGAAGCTTGGGGCTGTCCGGGGGTGAACCTTGGCTCTCTTGGAAACCAAAAGAGGGCGTGGCCCACGGCTAGATCCACCTGAGAAGAACTTTGCCAGAATTCTGCTGAGGGGAGCAAGCCCTTTAATATGAAAAGCACAAGCCTAACCATTAAATCTTATTAATGCACAGGGACGGTGAAGGTTTTAGATTTTACCTGGTATGTAAGTTATTCCTAGTATGCCAGGTTTTTAGGAATGGACACAACTCGTTTTGGCCATGAGGGGTCCTAGGTAGTTCCTAATAAGAAACCACCCCCCGGAAGGGAAGGTCTGTCTACCAGAACTGAAGGACCTGGGAGCTGCCCCTAACTCACCAGCCGGGTAAGCTGACTGACGGTGGGGAGGACAGCGCCCAGGTGTACCCTGTACAGGAGGAAGCTGGGGCCATTCCACGGACACACCCGGCGAATCCGGTCACTTGTGATTTTAAGTGTAATGCAGTTCTGTGGTGTTTGGTCAACTCAACTCGGCACTTTCAGAGTTTCATTGTAAAGCCCCAGGTTATCAGAACTAAAAGAACACAGGAACTTCGTGAGGAGCCCTATACTTTCATCAAAGGTAAGATTCTTGGGAAACAGATTCATGAAAATACACCTATTAGATCCTTAAAACTGCTCCCACTAGCACCTTATAGAATATGAAGAACGGTTACCCCAAGCATCTGAACCCCAAACACTGGGTCAAATTACAGACAGACACGTTTTCCTATCTGCTGTGAATGACCACGGTGATGAAACCTACTATTTTACACAGCAGTGGTGCTTAAACACACTACTTCTCTATGCTACGAAAACATAGCCTTGTAAAGATTCTTTAAAGTTCAAGTCGAGTTTCAAGTAATCACTTTGCAGCAGCTCTAGGAGAATTATTGTTCCTCCTGATTAAAAGTAAAATGGGAACTACGCCTTAGAGAATTGTATTCCTCAAGGCCGCTTACTGCTTGCTTCCAGGCTTTTGTTAAAGGACAGAATGTGTTGAATTCTTCTCAATTGGCAGGGGATCAAGCACAACACTACATAATGAGGTAGCTGAGAACAGTTTTTCCTATAAACACGAAGAACAAGGGAATAAATGCATGTGTGATTCTCATCCAATTAAACAGGAAACATGATGAAGCAAACTATTTGTACAGTCATCTTTGAACCAAGTTTCTCTGTGTAACCTGAAAAAGTGTAATTCAAGGTTCTAAGGTACACCTTGTAACTGACGAGTGAGAGGAATACAAATAAGGTACTTAAAAACTTCTACTGAAATGCTAAACATGCAGTTATAATAAATATAATTCACCAACCAGAAAGATGAACCTATAGCCACTTGGGGTCTGAATTATTTGAAGTGGTCATTTACTTGGGTCACAGGAAGTGGCTAAGTCTTCCCCACATTATCTTATGCAGTGTGTACCCAGACCCTGAGGGCTGTCATGCCCTGCACCTTCTCTAATTCAAATCACAGTGATTTAAGAATTTCCAACAATTTTGTTGGGCCATGGGGACACCAATATCAAAATTAGCCCAAATTTCAGTTGAGTAGCAATTTTAGAAGATTATTTTTTCTCTCAACAGGAAAAAGAAAAGGCAACGGATATGTCTCACTAGCTAATTAAGCAATGTTATTAGATATTAAAACATTAGATATTAAATGTTATTAGAAATTAAAAGATACTTTTTCCTTGGAAGGAAAGCTATGACAAACCTAGACAGCATATTAAAAAGTGAAGACATCACTTTGCTGACAAAGGTCCATACAGTCAAAGCTATGGTTTTTCAAGTAGTCATGTATGGATGTGAGAGTTGGACTATAAAGAAAACTGAGTACTGAAGAATCGATGCTTTTGAACTGTGGTGTTGGAAAAGGCTCTTGAGAGTCCTTTGGACTGCAAGGAGATCCAACCAGTCGATCTAAAGGAAATCAACCCTGAATTCCTTTGGAATTCATTGGAAGGACTGATGCTGAAGTTCCAATACTTTGGCCACCTGATGCAAAGAGCCATCTCATTGGAAAAGACCTTGATGCTGGGTAAGAAGATTGAAGGCAGAAGGGGAAGGGGGCAAGAGAATGAGATAGATGGTTAAAGAGCATCACCAACTCAATGGACATGAATTTGAGCAAACTGATAGTAAAGGACAGGAAAGCCTGACGTGTTGCAGTCCATGGGGTTGCAAAGAGTCGGGCAAGACTTAGTGACTGAACAACAAATTAGATATTTAATTTCATAAGAAAGGGAAGGAGTTTAAAAGTCCTTCCACTTAGAGAACTTCAAAGGTAGAACTGAGCAAGAACTAACTTTCCTAAAGGGTACGAATCAGACCAGAGGAGATATAGTTACATGTGAGGTTCTCCCATGTCACATATCACAATGTGACAAAGTTGAGACATGTTTAAAATTAAATAATAGAATTACCTCTGAAAAAATACAAAAAATTTAGAAGTTTTACTAGGTGGTGTGCCAAAAAAAAAAAAAAAAATGAATAGATGAAGCCACCAGTTCAGTAATCACTGGGACTTCACTGGCAACAGGCAGGGCCAACTCACCTGAGCTCACGTTCTCCTCAGAGGTAAGCAAGTTTGTCCCATTCCTCACCCTTGTAGCATAAACTTCTATAATTTCTGAACCAGCCTCAAAGGATACTTCATGGATTACTAAAAAACTAGAAAAATGCTTTCCTCAACATTTTAAGACACAGTATCCTTTCCTTAAATGTGGTAAGGAAGCGAAGGGTAAGTGAAGCTTCAGCTTTTCAAAGTAAAAACAGCTTCTCTCTCAAACACAAATACTTATTACCTCTGCTCTTATGATTTTAGTAAATTCTTAAATTTCCCACAGCTAACTAACAAAGAAAACCAAAGATCTTTCAGTTTATATTTGTGTAACTTGTAAAGGATATGTTTGGTAGTTCAAGTTACACTATAAGTGATTCTTATATGATTAAAATACTTGCCTGCCTATAACATTAAGTGATATTCTAATTGGCTGAACAGTGAAATGAGAGTCCACAGACTGGATTCCACGTTTTGGTTTCCATCCACATCTGAAGTGGGGAGTGAAGCTGTATCTACTGGGATGCTTTCTATCCACCAGAGACCACTGCACCTGTCACAGACATGTCAGGGTCAAAGAGTGTGTTCTGGGAAGATCCTGCACCCCATATAAAAAGCAGTGAAAACAAAATTAAATGTGATAAGCATTATTAGGTATGCTGAGGATAGGGTCTCAAAAATCCTATGGAACAAACAGGGACCACAGAGCTGTGCATAATATAGGTCAGGCACTTTGCTTTTTTATTCTGTACAGGTTTCCAGCTCTATGTTAGCAGGCCGGCCCCTCTGTGTACAAAGCTTCTCATTTAAAAGTCCCATTTAAAAGCAAGTCACTTTCAATCCTGTGAAGAATGTCACTTGGATCGCAAGGACACTATAGTCATTGGTCATAATAAATGACTACCTACTGTGTGCTGAGCACTGGGATTAGCAGAAGACTAAGGTAGGGTCCCTCCCATGAGGAGTTTACAGTCTAGAGGGAGGGCAGTATTTCACCTGCCTCGCTGTGATGCTCCCCAGAAGCCCAAGCAGAATTCTGAGTAGGAGCTTTATCAACACTGGTGATTAAACCCAGGGTAGGCTCTTCTGTGCCAAGCGGGATCACTTCTCTCAGAGCCCACAGGGCAACCCCTGAATCCAAGCAGCCTCACCCTTCCCTTCCCTTCCACTGGGTGCTCTGTGAGGGGGTTCCAGCACCTTCAAAGTTGATGCAGTGCAAGTGCCACCTCATTCTTTCCCTGGACAGTTGCATGTCTTCATCTGACCACAGGCAGCCTCCTCTTGAATCAAGACAGCCAACATTCTAGAAGGTAATACTGTAGTGTTTTTAGAGCTCCTTGGAAAATTGTTGGGGATCCCTGGTCTGGTGCACCGTAGTAAGGACGCACCAGGCAGAAACCCGGTGGACCAAGGCAGCTACCACATTTCTCTAGAACCCTGCCCTGCTACCCTGAGCAACTGGAATGCTACAGCAAAGGAGCCCGGTCTTTACCACGTCAATACAAAGGATGTATCTCCGGTGCATCGCCCAGGGAACTCCCCGCTCGTAAAGGACAGAATGGCACTTCCAAAGCGTCGCTGAAGAGAGTGCCATCACTAAAGTGGTAGTGCAAGCTGAGAGAATCCTTCAAGACAAACAGTATACTGTCCAACAGCCCCCAAATATGCCTTTTCGGTTGCTGCACAGTTTGAAAAAAGCCTACCGTTAGCTATCAACTCCTGACAGCGATCAAAGAATGGATTAGTGAAAGAAATGGTGAATTTAGAAATTTCTTAGGCCAAATTTCTACAGTATACCAACTATGAGTTGGTAAGCACTGTTTTTACTATGCTAAAGAAAAGAAATGCAAATGCCAAGTAAAACTTACTACAAACTACAAATACATCAATATATTCACTCAACATGAGTTTAACACAGTAGTATAAGCTGAAGGGCCACAGGCTCAAGAATTTCTCTGAAGCACCAGGAGACAATAATATATGTAGTTTGGAATGACAATTCCAAAAGTAAACATATATAAACAGACTTACCAAATCACATCACACACACACAAAACACTCTCTTTCTCTCTCTCTCTCCCCCTCTCACACACATTTTTATGTCTCACAGGATATAAGCACTATCACAAAAAATTAAAAACTTCATTTTAAATTAAACACTTAAATCTTTGAAAAAAAACAAACAAACAATGTTTGGATGTATTAAACAAAGAAACAAACAAACCTACTTTAGACTGTAGCCTAGAAGAAATCCTTTCAATATTCACTTACTCTAACCTGAGACAACCTGGATAATGAAAATAAATTGCACTTCCCCCCAAGATATTGTATTTAAAATTTTAAGACCTTTAGCCACTAATTTCAGCATGTATCTGGTAAAAGTGCCTTCTGTTAAAAGAAGTATCAAAAATTTACCAAGAAAGGATGTTTCAAGGCGTAAGTGGATGGTTAAAACACAAACCTGCATGAAATGAGTTCAAATTTACTTCACAATACTAACATAACTGTGATTTACAAGAAAATCATGATTAATTTTGGAACATAATAAAATTAAATACATCCCGACACTTCAATGTAATATTTTTATATTTATATATAACAAAATAACAGTTTGGCACTTAGCAGCTTTTGTTGGTTATTGCATCCCATATTATGTGGCAAATTTACTTTTAGAAAACATTACCTAACTTCTGCAGCTACAGTGTCAATGAACTAAATAATAATAATAAAAAAACTTTTATAAAATGAATTGACCAAGTCATGCAGGCACTGATAGTATTGCAATAGGGATTCATTCACTCCTGAACAATGAACTGTCTCCTTGGAGAGGCCTGGCGTAGCCTGGAAATAACTTTAAACTTCAGAAATTAAAGAAAAGAGAATTGCTGACTGTCACGGCTTTAACAGGACATCGGTTACCACTTTAATGTACCTCAGTGGTGGCTTCTGGGTTCTGTTCTGTATGGGGCATTTTACCAAAGAAAACCCACTCTTTCGGCAGTTTATTTCCCATAAAATTAACATCTAGTTTTACAAAGAAAGTTTTCTTTCTTTGCAGTGGCCATGTAGTTTGCCTTGATTAAAAGACATCCAAGACATCCTGGGGAAAGCGTGCAGACAACAGTTGAGTGGTACACGGTACAAAGCAAAGAGGCTGGCTTCGACGTACAGGTAAGATCTGCTAGGTGAATGGCCTAGTGCCTCTGACAGAGAAGATTAAAAACCCCGTGCCTCTGTGACCCATGTCTTCTGCCAGGATGGAGAGCGAATGTGCACACATAGCAGTCTTCAGAATCCCCACAGGCAAGGCTGCTCAGCGACCTTTTCTAGCATTGGATTGACTTCTAACAAGTAGAAGAAAAAAAAAATGCACATAGGTCCCCCTTCTACTGTCCCTGCGTGGAAGAACACAAGTGATGTTTCATATGCATGTGAAAAGCATATGAACATTCTAGGCAGGAAGTTTCCAGAAGAAATTCCTATTCTCAAATTTATAACCAAAGGATACATTTATACATTTGTTAATATTTAAGACTAAATGCTGCTTCTTATAGCCATATACTAAGAGGGAGGGGAAAAAAAGCTGTAGAAAACAATTAGAAATAAAGACCTCTATATTGATTAGAAATCTGATATTGCATAAATTTCAAATGATAAAGTCATCAAGCACTTTGAAGTCCCTGGTTTCACATGAAAGTGGCATAATCCAAATGGAAAACAAAGTATCTTACAAGGTTAAGTGCCACTAAAGACAGACTTTTTTCCCCCATGGGAAGAGGGGTCAATGTGGGTTGACATGGAGATGAGAGAGGAAAGGATTAATTTGCTCTACTATGAACAGAATGAAATTAAGTTGAGGTAGTTTATTCTACCAGCCAAACTTTACTTGCTATGTAATTTGTCAGAAACTCGTACTAGTGAACAGCATTGAGAAAATTCTGCTACAAAGGCTAGATTCTTAACATGAATTCGCGTTCTAAGACATTTTCAAACCCTAGACAGTAGTAAACAAGACTTTGTGTGCTTTCAGGCAGATTTTTTTTTTTTTTTTTTTAAGTTTTTGATCCCTATATATTTTCTCTGGACCTTTTTTTTTTTTTTTTGGTCATAGCAGACCTTTATTATTTGTCCGACTCGGGTCCTTCTTTTATAAAATCTCCTACTCACTAATGTCCTCAGATTTATAAAACGGTTCTGCTTAGTTGGAAAGGAAGAATGGCACTGCAGGAGGTCCTTCTCAACCCCAGATATGACAGCATGACGCATCTTCATCTGAATTAACACAGAAGCTACAACTTCCTTTAAAGTCACAGGAGGGCTGCCACCTGACTCCTTAATTTACTGACCCTTTAGATTACTAAGATAGAATGTCATACAAGAGAAATTTTATCTTAGTTTCGATTCATCATAATTTAGTTCAAAAAAGATTCTTAGGGTAGAGAACTAGTAGTTAAGTGGAGACTAACTGGCATTGAGTCCAAACTAACATTTTTAGGCACAAACCCTTAAATGGTTGGGCAGAGTTAGGCATAATATCTCCTTCCAAGTGCAGTGGAAAAGCAATCCTGGTATGTTTGGATATGTTGATTTGCATATACGGATTTTTTTTTTTTTCCCCAACCAAAGCCAGGTACTTGAAGACAGCGGTTAGTCACACATGAGATCCCCTCCGGGAAAATGCACCTTAGGATTTTAACTTCCATATTTTACACGATTCCCACTTCCCTTTTCCTCGGACACTGCCTAGCTCCGGTTGGTCTAGGGACACACCTACAGGAGAAACGGATTCCCCACCTTGGTAGTTTTTTTTTTTCAGTTTACGTGTTCTCCGGAACTAGAGCTGAAGCCCAGGCTTCGAAGCGTTAGAAAACCACCCGCGTTACCGCACGGAGGCCGGCGCGGGGCGAGGGGCCCCGCCGTCTATCCCCTCGCGGAGCGCGGCGTCCAGCGCGAGGTCAGGAGCGGCGCGTCCCGCGGCCACGCGTCACGGCGAGTGCACGCGGATGCGGAAGAGGCCCTGCTGCAGCTGCAGGCGGAACAGCTTGCAGTTGGCGATGCGCAGGGCTGCGCACCCCGTGCGGCGCAGGTCGGAGGGCAGCAGGGGCTTGGTGTGGTGCCAGGTTCCCGTGCTCCTTTTGAACTCGCGCACGTAGTCGTAGTTGGTGCCTGCGCCCCGGGAGAACAAGCGGAGGTGACACACCGCGCCTGGGGAGCCCGGGACCCCCGACCCCTCCCGCCATCCCCACCCCCGGGAAAGGGCTCCCATGAGATCACTCTTAACATGCTGACCCGTATCGAGATCTCCGATGACGTAGATACTGGCACCTATGGGGACGGCTCCATACACGAAAGAGGAACTGGCCGGGATGCATAAATTCTGGTCATTAAGATAGATCCACCTGAAAACAGAGGGAGAGGATGAAGGAGGCCAAGAGGGTGACCCATGACATCCGGGCAGGCTGAGATGACAAAGCTTGGGGCGCCGCCAACAGGAGGAGGCACGACCCCCACACCCCTATCTTGGGGAAATGCTCATCTCCCTCTTGTCACTGAAGACTGAGTCGTGTCTGTTCCGGAAGGTGGCATGTATTGAATCACAGAGACTGCACTATCCAGTGTGCTTCTGTCCCTCAGCACAGTGCTTCTGAGAGTCACCCATGCTGTGGTTTCATCATTATCTCATTTCTTGTTATTTTAAGTAGGACTGCCCTACATGGATTGGAGAAGGAAATGGCAAACCACTCCAGTATTCTTGCCTGGAGAATCCCAGGGACGGGGGAACCTGGTGGGCGGCCATCTGTGGGGTTGCACAGAGTCGGACACGACTGAAGCGATTTAGCAGCAGCAGCAGCAGCCCTACACGGTGTAGCAGAATTTGTCAACCACTGACCTGTTCAGGTTCATTTGGGCAGCCTCTAATGTCAACCTTCCCTTGTGGTTCAGCTGGTAAAGAGTCTGCCTGCAGTGTGGGAGACCTGGGTTTGATCCCCTGGTCCATAAGATCCCCTGGAGAAGGAAATGGCAAGCCATTCCAGTATTCTTGCCTGGAAAATTCCATGGACAGAGAAGCGGGACAGGCTGCAGTTCATGGAATCGCAGAGTTGGACACGACTGTGGGGTTAACTAACTTTCCCGTGTCTGGCTATTGTGAGTGAAGCTATTTTGGACATTAGAGGGCAAAGCTCTTTTGTGGGCTTATGCTACGGAATTGCTTGTTTATACGGTTAAAGGTATATTTCCTTTGATAAGAAAATGCCCACTGTTTCCAGGGTGCTGTGTCCTTCTGCATGTCAATGTGCAACGTGTGAAAATTCCAGCTGCTGGTCATTTCTGCCTGCTCTTGGTACTGTCAGTCTTTTTTCACTTTAATGATGCTGAGCATCTCTGTGTGTACTCACCGGACACTTTGTGTATCTACTTTGGTGAAATGTCTGCTCAAAGATCTGTTCATTTTTCAAACTGGGTTTTCTGTCTTATTGAATTTTAAGATTGTTTTTTATTTTAAGGTTACAAGTCCTTTGTTGGATATGTGCATCACAGATCCTTTTCCCCAGCATGTAGAGTGTCTTTTCATTATCTTAATGGGGGCTTTTGAGAACAGCAGTTTTTTAATTTTGGTGAATTCCAGTTTATCATTTTTTTTTCCTTTTTATAGTTCATGCTTCCTATGTCCTTCTAGAAAATCTTTGCCTATTTCAAAGTTGCAAAAGTTTTTTAAATTAAAATTTCTGGAAGTTTTTCTTGTTTCAGTATTAACATTTAGGTATTATGATACATTTCAAGTTACCATTGGTATATGGTGTGCGGTATAAGAGTCAAGTCCTTTTTATCCTTATATCGAGGCATAGAGATAGCTAGTTTTCCCAGCATCATTTGCTAAAAAGACATTTCTTTCCCTGCTAAATTGCCTTGGCTCTTCTGTTGAAAATCAATTTAATAACCATGAAAAGGAGCCAGGGCTCCATGAAGAAGTGGCTGATTCCACAGCTGAGACAGAAAACACAAGATGAGCCTGGACCATCTTGTGCTGCTGTGGAGGAAGCATTTCAAAAAGGATGAGGTGTGTCAGAGGACACAGCCGACATGCAGCTCCTGACGGCCACAGCTGGAGCAACTGGAGCCACACAGGAAATGACAGTCCTGGATGGGTAACTCAGAGAATAAAATAAACATCCATGAGTCCATACTGATATAAATAAATGGCTCAATCCATTAAAAAAAAAATAGGGCAAAGGGACAGGTGTTCTTTACAGAATTCCAGCTAACAAAGGGAGAAGGAATGAGGGAAGCAGAAAAATCACCAGGAGGCAAACACCATGGTTCTAACTTCTGTGACGCCAGTCCATCGAGGTTGCTCAATTAGTGGTGACAATTTAAGGAGAAACAGTATATTTGCATATTCTCAAATTATCTCTTCCAAGATATTCATGAATTACAAAGGGAGAAGCAGTGACTTTACAGTGGGGAAACCCCACAGATGGCACTTAACCAAGTCATCAAGATCAGCATCACCAGTAATGGGACCAAGCATCTCTCCCCCTGCCACCGGGCAGAGAAGGGCCCGGAAGCCCTTCTTATGAGGGATCCCTACCCCAAACGCAGAACCTCAGCCTCATCATGGGACATCATCAGACAGACCCAGATGGAGAGACATCCTAGAAAAAACCATCCAATAACCTTCAAGGGTAAAAGATATTAGTGGATGAACTGGTGAAATTCAAATAAAGCCTGCAGTTTACTTAATAATATTGTACCAAAGTGAATACTACAGCGTGTAAGATGTTAACAGTAGGAGAAGCTGGGTGAATGGCTTAAGGGAACTCTATTTTTGCTACTTTTCTACAGGTCTAAAATTATTCCCAAATAAAAGGTTTTTGGTTTTTTTGCTTTAAAACAACACAAACTAGACTCTGCTATATAATAATGTTCACTTAAGTAAATTTGATCAATTCCCTTTCATAGCTAAAGGCATAGCCAGGTCAGAGCAGACCTCAGTTAGAGGAAATGTATGTAAGCCCTTTAGCACCACCAATGTCCAGGCCTCCACTCACTACCAGAGCACGGAAGATTATTTCACTACAAGCAGCGCTTTGTTTTTCCCAATGCACACTCTCTCCAGACTATTACAGAGTGGTACATTCCCTATTTTGAATCCCAAGAAATGTAGCAGCAGAATGTTGTCCAAGATCATGGAACTCAGAGGCCAAGCTGCTATAAAGCGAAGATCCGATTCCTCTAATATCTGAAAGCTGATTGGTATCAAGCAGTTTGTGGGACTGGGAATACACCTTGGCCCCTGCCTCTGAGCTGCCTCTAATAAATAGAAAAACGGAAAAATCTAAGAGCTCTCCCTGTAAAGTGAAAATGGGCGATCGCTGACCTCACGTCTTATGGGCACTGGACCCACGGATGCTTGCACCTGAGGCTCAGCAAGTCTGAGCACGCCCACTGCCTGCAAAACGCTAGGAGCACCTCTTTGGAGTGCCAGAAGAGATCTCAGGTCCTCAATAGTGTCCTGCTCACAAAGCCCGGACATAATTCAGAATTACTCAACAAAAGAGCCAGATAAATAAGAACCCCTTCTCGGGGGACTAAACAATTAACAGACACCAACTCTGATGACTCAGATGATGGGATTATCTACCAGGCAGGGATGTGGACACAGCTAGCACAACGATGCTCAGTAAGCAAAAAAGGAAAACAGGCTTATGATGGAAAGATAGGAGACTGCGGCAGAGAAATTTTAAAAATCTAACATGCGACCTGAGGAAGGTAGAAAAGGAAAAACAAAATAAACCCAGGGTAAGTAAAAGGAAGGAAATAAGATAGACAAGAGGAGAAACGAATGAAACAATACACAGTGGAGAAAATGAACACTGATGTGCAGGCTCTCTGAGAAGGTAAGTGCAATGCTAAGCTTTGTCAACAGAGGGCGCTGGAGGGACTGCAAGGCTTGGGGAGTAAAGGGCTTCTCCCCTGATGTTGGTGGTCTGCTCTGCGGTCTCCAGTGTGCAGGGGACCCGGAGGAGCTCACCTGTGGGGAGGTGCTCTGCTGGCCAGCAAGCAGCTTCCGGCGCACCAGCTCTGGCCCCGGCGTCCCAGGGCTCTGCCGAATCCTGGGCCACTGCACCCCCTCCCCAACAGAGGTGAATCCCAGCCCTGCAGGGTGGGGAGCAAACTTCCACGTTTGTTCCTTCCTGGGACACTTTCCCTTGGTCCTAAAGGCTGCCAATGCACTTGTTTCTTGGCTATTTCTGCTTTCATCAGAGTCTCCTCTCACAGGTTAGCAGTTAACTCCTCCTGCTAGTTAATCATTAGGTCGGTGACCACCTAACCACCTGTTTAAGTTTATGGAAAGCTGACGGCTATTTTCCAAACTGCAGCTGACTCTTCTACTTGTTCTAAATGAATTAAGTGGGGATGTGATGGGGCACCACCCTCGCACTTTCGGGTCTTTGATGGTGGCACTGAGGTCTGCACGTTCCTCAGGATGCAGTTCTCTACCTTGGCAGGGGAGGAACGTTCTGGTGACTTCCACTTAACCCTTGCTCCCATAATGGTCCCTGACCCGCAGGTCAGAGAACCATGTGGGCATATGGCCAGTGGTCAGAGATGTCTATCCAAGTATACAGTCATCAAAAGATGAAGCTGATAGGTCTTGACTTCAGAGAAGAGTTAACATGATTTATCTGTTAAAAACGAGAAGGGGAGGGCACGGGGGCTGAGCAAATGCACAGAGGCAGTAAGACACAGGATGGCTGTAAGAAGTGAGCCACACTCAAGAGAGTGGAAACAGCCAAACACTTCTCAACCTCAGATCACGGAGGGCCCTGAGGAGGAGGCTAAATACTAATGTCTTTACTTGGTAAGCAAGGGGTAACTAGGAAGAACCTCCATCTGAATGGAATGACCAAAGGCAGATTAGTCTTTCAAAAGCACAAGCAGGTGAAATGTATTAGAGAGACTGGTTAGAAGGCTAAGGACACTGCACGTATGACAGTGAACTCGCTGGAGTCGTGGCAGAGAAATAAAGGTGGCTGTGTGTGAAAACCACTACAGAGTTTAAAAAAATAAGATCTGGCAACTCATGAGATGTGAAGCGTAAGAGAGAATCAAAGATGACTTTTAAAGAAATATAGACCACTGGGAGGATGACGGTACTAGTCTAGTACAGTACCAGAAGTAGGAATGCAAATAACAGAAGTAGATACATTTGTCTTTCTGGATATGAAGTTGTTACTGTGACTCGGTATAAATAAGGGCAATTTTTTTGTTTTTTATTTTGCTTTCCTTCAAACAGTTTTGCTTTTAGTCAGAAACACAGAAAATAGTAAGATGTGGCATTTTTCCAGGAAACTTTTAACCTAAAAATAGAGAACAAAGACAGGAAAGACAAGAGATTACTTAAAAACAATAAATGGTCTTCAATCTAAGGCAGGTTGCTCATTTGGCAGCAGCTTCCAAAGTATGCAAATACCACACACTTGGGAACATCTGAGCTATAAAGAGAGAAACTACTCATAGATGTTTTCCCCCTTCTATAGGTTTCCATGGGAAAGACTAAGTTTTTAAAGCACTACTGTGTGGTAGCTGAACTGGTGGTCTCTGAGGCCAGAATGCCCGAGTTCAAATGCCAGCTCTGCCACACGCTGCCTGTGTGTTTTGGGGCACATGACTCAACCTCTCTGTGTTTTGATTTCCTCATATGCAAGACAGGAATGAAAAGAATACTTGTATTTCAGAGGGCTGTTTTGAAGATTAAATGTGTTAAATGAGGTAATATATGGCACTTAGTGTTACATGTTTATGTTTAGCTTTATCTAAACAAGAGTCCTGTATATTGACAACAGAAATCAAGCTTTCTTCATTCTATTTGTGAACAAACACTGAAGAACTTGAATATAAGCAAACTACAGATAAGTGAATTTTATTGGGAAGTACTTTAAATAGCAATGAAAAAGTAACAGTCATGTTTAACAATTACGAATGAAAGCAAGTAATACTCTTATTGAAAGTGAAAAGTGAAAGTGAAGTCGCTCAGTCGTGTCCAACTCTTTGTGACCCCATGGACTGGAGCCTACCAGGCTCCTCCATCCGTGGAATTTTCCAGGCAAGAATACTGGAGTGGGTTGCCATTTCCTTCTCCAGGGGATCTTCGCAATCCAGGGATCGAACCCATGTCTCCCACATGGCAGGCAGACACTTTACCATCTGAGCCAACTGGGAAGCCCGATATTCTTATTACTAAATACTCCGTAAATAGGAGACAACCTGAGAGAAATCTAAAGGTTCTAATGATGATGGCATATCAAGGCAGACTGAAAACTTCACAGCCAGCTTCAAGTCCTATACAATCAAAACAGGAACAGAAAATGGTAAAACCATAAGCAACCTTGATTACTCCAGCAAGTGAGATACAGCTCTCTAGCTCACATTATCCAAACAGTAATCCAGTCATTATGAGAAAGGCTTATATCAATATTTTATCAGAAACCAAATGTACTGACCCCTGCTTGTTAATGAACTTGGGCAACTTTTTTTTTTTCTGGGGGGGCAACTATTTTGAGATTCATTTGGAAAGGAAATTCATATACTACTTTGTATTGTGAACAGTCAGCCCTCATTGTAACACATATGGAAGAGAGGTGTAGAAAAGTCTTTGAAATTCTGCCCCTGTCCCAACCATAGTAGCAAGCATTCTCAAATTGCTCTCACACTTTGTCTAGTAGACTTTCATAAGATTATCTGCCCCCAGTAACTGAAGGGAAAAAAACAAACAAATAGGCTATGCAAACATCATAAAATTAAAATACATTAATAGAGAACATACATATTTCTAAAATCTTGGCAACTGTGCACTGTTTACCCTAAAATAATATGAGATTAAACATTATATTCTGGCACCCCCTTCTGGCAACACGATCAAAATGCTATTACAAGATTAACTTTAGCACAGCAACTTCCCTGTAGGATGTGAACATAATTTTCTGCAAGAAAAACGCTGTTCAGTGGTTATAATAGAACGTGTGAGAGGAGCGAAGTGAGGGGGACTGGACGGATGCTGCCCACTCCACCTCACATGTGTGGCAGCCCGTCAGATGATTTAAGAATCTCTGATACCACATTTACTGAGTGTCTGATACAGCCCAGGTGTGAGGCCAGAAGCTAGGACCCAAAGCTGAGCTGGAACCCGCCCTGAAGGAGCTTCAGCTCCCAGTCACAATCTGAAAAAGACAGGCATGGGATCACAGACTGAGGAGCCTAACTCAGACTGGGAGACACGAGAAGGCCTTCTCTCGGTGGTGATCATTAAGCTGAGTTCTGAAGAAGCCAAGTTAACTGGATAAACGTGAGAAGGGAAGTTTTAGGCAAAAGGAAAAGTACGAAAGCACGGAGCTAAGACAATGATACCATGTTTTGGAGGGAAAATGTCACCCAGTGGGACTCAAGTGAAGCCCCTGGGTGGAACAGGAGCAGAAAGAATACACACAGGTCATATCACAAAAGGCCATGAGTTAAGGAGTTTAAACTTTCTCCTAAAAGCTATCAGAATTGTCAAGGTCTGCTCTGCACTTCAGAAACATTTTTCTCTGGCTTTCCTATGAGTTACCAAGACTTCTGAAGTCACTAAATAAATATCCAGTATGCATTAGATATAAATATATGAGTTCAGTGAAATAATTTGAAAGCAAAACTAAATGAAGCTAAGACATGCCTTTGAAAGCATAAAGAGAAAGTTGCAGAAGCCACACGAAACCATTCATAAATACCTTTTAAACTCATCGTGGTAGAACTCCGACTTGCAAGTTACCATCTCGCCCCCCTGGATGTCCTCGCGACTTCTGACTCCCCCAAATACATACAGTTCCATGGCGACTCCACAGGCCACTGCTCCAAACCTGAAAGGCCACATAATGCATACATACTAAGCATTGGATTCATCAGTATATCTCAGGACTTGATTCCCTAATTCCTCTTTTGCTTGTTTTAGCTCTGCGACATTCAGTGCTTCACAAATACATGAGTTTTCCTTTTTCAGGGAGTGGATTATTCATTTAGTGTTATATGAACCAAATGGCAAGTCAAATAGAAGATCCGTTCAAAAGAAGGGAGAAGCGAAAGCCAGGCGAACGGGGCTCTGCATCCCCGTTCTCTCACCTTCTCTCTTTCAGGGGACAGATGGCGGTCCACTGCTGGGTCCGGGGGTCATAGCATTCCACAGACTCGAAGAGTTTCCCATAGGACCCTCCACCCATGGCATAGATTTTCTTTTTCATAGCTGCATAGCAGCCAATCTGGAAGGAGGAAGCAACAGTGGGGGAGGCAACATTTATCATTAAAAGTTGGCTGAGTCAACACCAGCTTGGCTGGAACCCTGGGAGATGTTTGGAAAAGGGTCTGACGGTAGGAGTCTGGTGCCTTCCCATATTACAACAGAGGCTTTCAAAAATGGGAAGAGCATGGGTAATATACATACCGTCCTCAGGGAAGGATTAGCTCCACCTAACCTACTCCACTAAGTGAGATAAGCACCCAAGCCTTGCTTTTAAAGGAGCTTTCCAGGCTCTCTTCTTTCACCACTCTTTGAAGAGTCCAAGATGCAGAGTCCACAGAGCAAGATGTCACTCAACTCCTGCCCCAGATTAAGTCAGCTGGAAGGGCACACACAGTGAGCGATCGTGTTACCAGTGAGTCGCAGCACCAAGGTGTGAAATACCCAGGGCGCTAGAAAGGCTCTGGCCTGCTGATGAAACGCCCGTCTCCACCAGGCAACAGAAATACAGGCCCTGAACAGCTAATGGGAGCCCTCTGTTTTCATTCATCTCAGAAACCAATGGCAGTTCTTTACCTCTGGATCAATGGGTTAACGTTTCCTCCCAAGCGATCACGACGATTAAGAAAGCAGGTTTGGGAGATTTGATTACGCCTAGGTTAGTGCCATCACGGAGTATTTATCAGGTGAGGGCCGCAGACACAGCAAAGCTGCCCAGAGCCCACCGCCCCCGTGAACTCTCTCACACAGCTCCCCAGCTTGGTATGTGACTGGCAATAGTGAAGGCAAGAAGCTACCAGCAAAGACAGACTTCTGTAATGTTAATGCTTTAACACTATCAATTGCATTAGAAGGCATCTGTGGGAAATGAGGAAATAGTAACTTTAAAATCCAGTGTGTGAATTAGTTATCACAAGGTACAGTTCTCACCTTTCTAACCATGGTCAAATCAGGTTGCTTTGTCCAGGTTTTAGAATAAATATCATAACATTCCATTGAAATTAGCTCTTTTTCACCATCTTCTCCTCCTAAAACATACAGCATGCCATCTATCTCCACAATTCCAAAATTATGTCTTGCCTGAAAAACAATAAAGAGTTTTGTAGACAAAAGGCCGACTATCATATTGAAAGCTGATAATCATAAATTTAATACAAATGACAGGTATTATTCCATTCCTGCAAAGAAATACAAGACTCAGAGCTGTGTCTCTCCAACAGTTCTGCTTTCCCCAGAAGCTCACTTTTCTATCACGAGAGACAGAGAACCCAAGTTCAGGAATTTCCTGGAACAAGGGAATTTCACATGAGGTGGATTCACTGGCAAAATACTTACCTTTCGCTCGTCAGCTCATGACAAGAAAACGTCAGCAGCTCATGACAAGAAAAAGAACGATTACCGCCTGGTTCCATACAATGATTCTTGTTCAGCAGTGGGCAGTAGTGGCTCCCAGCTGACATGTGAAATTGTGTAAGAGCCCCAGCAACAGGCTTGCCTGTGGCGGGGAGGGGTGGGGTACGGGCCTGCATGAAGGCTGCCTGCGGTGTGACACTCACCCACTCACAGCACTGACCACTCAGACAGAAGCCCCTGCCATCCAAAAGTCTGTGCGAACAATTTAAAAAGGCCTAGTGCTAAGATCATGGCATCCGGTCCCATTACTTCATGGGAAATAGCTGGGGAGACAGTGGAAACAGTGTCAGACTTTATTTTTTGGGGCTCCAAAATCACTGCAGATGGTGATTGCAGCCATGAAATTAGAAGATGCTTATTCCTTGGAAGGCAAGTTATGACCAACCTGGATAGCAGGTTAAAAAGCAGAGACATTACTTTGTCAACAAAGGTCCGTCTGGTCAAGGCTATGGTTTTTCCAGTGGTCATGTATGGATGTGAGAGTTGGACTGTGAGGAAAGCTGAGCACTGAAAAATTGATGCTTTTGAACTATGGTGTTGGAGAAGACTCTTGAGAGTCCCTTGGACTGCAAGAAGATCCAACCAGTCCATCCTAAAGGAGATCAGTCCTGGGTATTCATTGGAAGGACTGACGCTGAAGCTGAAACTCCAATACTTTGGCCACCTCATGGGAAGAGTTGACTCATTGGAAAAGACCCTGATGCTGGGAGGGATTGGGGGCAGGAGGAGAAGGGGACGACAGAGGATGAGATGGCTGGATGGCATCACCGACTCGATGGGCATGAGTTTGAGTAGACTCCGGGAGTTGGTGACGGACAGGGAGGCCTGGCATGCTGTGATTCATGGGGTCGCAAAGAGTTGGACATGACTGAGCGACTGAACTGAATGTGTGAGGAGGGCCGATGTGGTATGAAGAGACAGAAAGCAAGGGATTCGAAAGGGGAGCTGAGGGCCAGTGGGGAGGCCTCGCTGAGGAGGAGGCGGGCAGCGTGCTGCGCGGGTACCTGGCAAAGGGCTGAAGCAAGCGTGTTCCCAGGAGGCGGGGTGGAGGGAACGAGCACATCAGGCGGGCGCGTCTTGGCAGGGCCACTGTCTCTGTCATTACATCAAAGGCAGAAGCAAACAAAAGTGCTAACGGGGGTAAAAAGAAACACCAAACAATAAAAAGCAAGGCTTTGTTCACCTCGTTCATCGGTGGCAGTGCGGTCCATGTATTTGCATCTGGGTCGTACTTTTCTCCTGAGCTCAGGGTCTGCTTGTTTTCATCTTGGCCCCCAAATACAAACAAAAACCCTTCTGAAAAAATCAAAGGAGACACACAAGGAAGTTGAAGCGTAAGTTTTCAATACCCATTCCCAGGCAAATGCAAATACTGTGAAGGCAGAGACAGTATGTGGAGACACCTTCTTTGATGACAAGCGATTCGAGATCTTTGTCACACTTCACTCAATCCTTGATGACACAGTTAATCTGTCAGTCACTCCAACCATTTCACTTCACTCAGAATCTCTGAGCAGATTCCCACTTCCCTGTGGCTTAAAAGGAAAACCGACACCAGCCCACCCAGTCATCAAGTGACTCTAAGTTACCTCAGTTTGTCTGTTCTGTTCCCCAGCCCGTATTTTAAAATAAAATAGGTTTCTTAGAGGAGAAACAGCCAAAGAGACACTATGCTAAAACGGAAGGGAAATGTAGG
Organism: Dama dama; assembly: GCF_033118175.1. Lineage (NCBI taxonomy): Eukaryota > Metazoa > Chordata > Mammalia > Artiodactyla > Cervidae > Dama > Dama dama. The sequence continues at coordinate 14,097,356 of NC_083684.1, read as the reverse complement.
CTGGAGAGGTTACCATGCATGGAAACCATTTTGCTCTGAGGGCATTAGCAATGTGGGGAAAATGCAAGCTTTCTCTTAATGGCTGTGAGGGCATGAAGAAGATAGACATCTAAATCCCAGGCCCACAGAGAGTGTGGTTTCTGGCAGGAAAGCCTCTCCGAAGTTCTAACCCTCAGGACGCAGGCCAACCAGAATGAGAAGCCAAGTTTAAATCTCCTTGCTTATCTAAGAAATCTCAAAATTTGAATTTGATTTACAGTAATTACAAATTAGTGTTTTTAGGCAACTGGCAGAAACAAATGCAAAACTTCTATGGAAGACAGTACCTTTATCTAAGTTTTAGAATCTAACATTCTAAGATTTTAAATCATTAAACTTTTCCTACAAATAATTTTTAATAAAATGATCAGCACCCAGCCAAAGATACTCAGGTAAACAAAGGAACTAGACTCTACGAAGATGAAGCAGTAGAAACAGACAATAGGAAGTAATCTAGAAAAAGACTGCAAATTTCAAATGTTAGAGTAATGAGAGATGACAAAACAAAAATGCTCACTATGTTATTTAAAGATAACTCTATATGAAGGGATGGTAGAAGTGACATGGCAGATTTGAAAAAAAGAAAATTCTAGAGGGAAAAAAAAGATTAAATAGATTGAATAAAACATTCAATGGATGGATTTAATGGCAGATTCATCACAAAGAAAAGAAAACAAAAAGAAGGCAGGAGGCAGGGGATGGAGTAAAAAGGTCTAGCCATGTGTAATCTGACTTCCAAAAGCAGAGGGACAGAGGAGAATGAGCAAGGACAAGATTTGAAGACATAATAAATAAACATTTTCCAGATTTGATGAAAGGCCAACCTTCAGAGTCAAGATGCCCAACAATCCCCAAATATGGTAAAATTTCAAATAAAATGTTCACCGAATACTGAAATGACAGAGGAAAAAAAGACCAAAACAAACAAACAAAAAAAACACCTTAAATATAGTCCAGAGAAAAGACAGAGTTTCATATCTGACAACTGACTTAACAACTAGGAATAACAGAGGTCAGCAGAAAAATATCTTCAGTGTGCTGAACAATCATAGAGACCAACCTAAAATTCTATACCCAGCAAACATATCCTTTAAGGATGAAGGCAAAATAATGACATCTTTAGACAGATCTTAGAGTTTGCCATCATTAGACCCATGTTAAAGGAAATTTAGAAGGATGAACTTCAGAGAGAAGGAAAATGATCCCGGATGGAAAGTTTGAGGGGTAAGAGGGAAAAAACAAAGAAGTTGGTAAATATGTGGATAAATCTAAATGAATACTATCTATAGGTATGTATATAACATAGATTAACAGAACACATATACATGTAAACATTTACTTGCAAATAACCATGTATTTTAATACTGTGAGACTGTGGAATAGGAAAAATAGCATATAAATGTACTGATTAACTCTAGACTTTTTTTTAACAATACAGGCTGAGGATGCTAATGTAACTTTCAAAGGGACAGAGACATAGAATATAACTTCTAATCTGGTAGAGAGGGAAAAAACTGAATGACAAAAAAAGCCAATCAAGTTTTTTTTGAAAGAAGGCAGGAAAAGAAGAAACGTGGAACAGGCTGGACACACAGGAACTACTCAGTCATTTCACAACTTTGGTCAACATGACTGGAGACCGTTCCTCTCCTCACTGTTTCAAGTTTCTGAAACAACCACCCCTCTAGGAAACCTGAAAGCTAGTGATACAGGAACCTTTGTGGCAGCTGTGCATGTGCGAAAATTATGCACAACTATACACATTATGGGAGGAAAATTTAAGGAAGGTTAAGTCTGAGAAAAAGAACAGAGAAATCAGATCCACGTTCTGTTGCCTACACCACTCCATTTGGCTGACTAATAACGAAAACATCAATAATTGTGGAACCTACGATTTCATTTCTATTCCACAGCTTTAGCCATATCTATAATATAGTACAGTGTGGAAGAGCTTAAAAATGTTAATGTAATGTTAGTGGGCAAACAGAGACTATGAAAGAAGAGTTTCAGGAAGACAGCTGACAATAGTTAGAACGAAATGAAATGGCACCTGTGGGATGAAGTCAGCAAGGTAGTGAGAATTTCCAATAATGTTCCAAACTTGCAAAGGTTAATTAAAACATAGTTTCTATAGTAAAGTAACTTTAAGCCAGAACTAATTTAGGTAATATTTTCTCAAGTCTCCTATGAAATGCCTGCTCTTACATGACACTTTTACTTTGGATGTGTGTTACATGCTGTGACTCTAGAGTGCCGGACTCTCCAAGATGGGGCACTAGCACGGCTCAAGGAAATCTGCGTCTCAGATGTGATCATCCGGCCAGTGGGTGCTAAGAGTCACTCGGTCCTGCTCTTCTAGCAATTAACTCATCCAATAAAAATGCTCCGCTACTGATGTCTTAAAAACAGCTACGTATTTAAGACTTGGGAACAGTAAGGACTGGTCAGAAGACACTCTTCTTAACACAATCTTGACAGCTAGAGCCACGCTAAACATGTCCCCATAGAGGGGCAATATCTTTAAAAGGTTCTGAGTCATCCTGCACAACACTGAAATTGCATCTCACTTGATCTTGTGTTTAAGTGAAGCAGATGAGGGCACAGTACCTGCTGACAGGACCCCGTGGTTGATTCTCGGCATGCTCAGAGGGGCCAGTTCGATCCACAGCTGCCGGTTGGGGTCGTAAAGGGGGCACATACATCGCATCGCTGCCGTTGGCTTCCGCGAACTAAGAGGAGGCAGACGATCAGTTAGCAGTTAATATATTTATATTCTGCTTGGAATAACCACGACGAGTATTACTGCTCTCAAGAATGTTTCAAACATTTAACAACAACAAAAATCGATTGCTATTTAGGCTTCAGATACTGAGAACTGTTCTGAGTTCTTGTGCACACGGCAATCTCTCTTCCCTTACTTAGACCACGGCTCATGGCCACACTTACACTCTCTCCTCTCCACCCACGGTCACGATGCACTCCGAGTAGCCGCGGGGCTTGAAGCTGGCCAGCATGGCCTCCCCCTGCTGCGGCTGGCTGAGGGGGATGTTGCTGCATTCCTTGACGATCTCGCGGACCAAGGGCTCGTTGAGCATCTGCTCCCGTAAGTAGCTCGAGTCCAACCCTGAAACCCACAGCGCTGACATGACATCCTTCATGTGGACCTGCAGAGCAGGGCGGAAAGCATGGGGAGGAGAAAGGGAGAGTATGCATTTAGAAGGCACATTTTTTGACTCATAGAAAACTACAGTTGTTGACAGGTGAGATGATCAACAGGCAAGGAGTATGGGCCAGTGCTGCTTGAATGTGTGAGGCGGCCCCTTTCCTTTCTACTCCCTCTGGCCTTGATAAACAAGAGTTTAACTTAAAACATCATCACTTCAGATTCGTATCTGCTGGGTCACCGCAAAGTCTCAAGAAGCTTCCACCACACCCTACAGGGTTCCCACCGCAACAGGAAAACCTACAAGAACTCTGCCACGATTTGCTTTACCTCACTAACTTGGGTGTGCTATGAGTGTATCCCATTTATACAAATAATAGTTACCGGAAGAGCTTGATACAATATGTCAACTAGATAATGAAAATGTACCAACATTAAAATTGTAAGAAAAATCTGAAAAAGCCCAAGTTCCAAAAACAAAAATCGTGACAACTATGTCATCATTTCTTTGGGAATAACTACTAAAAATGACCTAACATGTATAATATGAATTGTATGCCTTTCATGCTCAATCATTAAATTTGAACCAAATGACGATAGCACTCTACATATGTAAGGTGACCAGTTTTTCTGGGCTTTGGAATCATCATTTTAAGGTACACTCTTCTACACCCTGAGCAATGAAGGCCCGCAGTCCTTACAGCGTCAAGCTGGCATTAACCAAAGGATGAAGAACCGCCTTTTCTTTCCCAGCAGCCACGCCACCTTTGACATCCTCATGGCTTTAAGGCAAGAAGAGGGTCAGAGAGAAGCTAGTTCAGTGGTGTTGGCAAGTTGGAAACTCTTCTTTCCTCTTCCGTAAGCTACCCACCCACCCACGTGGAAAACAGAACACTGACTGTAGCAACTGAGCGGAGACTAAGAATGCGGTTTCCACGTGGACACAGCTTATGGACCTACAGAATTTAAAAATACAAGCTAATCATCAACACGTAAATCAAGGGTTGCTAAGAACAGTTAACAATGCAATTATGCATTCTGAAAGACTCTCCGAAATGTTATATATTTATTTTGGAGCTAGCCTCTAGAACATACATATGAGATTCAAAGCCCTGTGATGTAAAGGCTAAGGCACCCTCCCTGAATGTGTTAACGGTCTCAAACCTGATATCCTCTAACACATTTCCCATTGAAAACAACATGCGAGGGATGTCAAGTCACTTTTAAGTGTTAATATTTTCATTGCTATATGATGAGTTACACTCACTCTGGTAGACGGATCAGAAAAAAACCAACCGCTTTAGAGAGCCTATGGGAAGATGTTTTACAGGTCATGGTTTAGATCACAACTCTGCAAACTTGTCAAGTTGGAGGAGAAAGATAAAACATGTAACACTGGGGTGAAGAATACACAAACAGAACGAGCAGGTGGAACGTCCGAGTCAGAGCATGCCGAGGCACCTTTCTTAACTCTGTGTCGTGTGCGATCCAGCGGATGACGGCCTCGAACACGTATCTCTCGTTGCCGACGTTCAGCTTCTCGAGGGAGATCACCTCCTTGAGCTTCTGGGGGCTCAGCTCGAGGAACTCCTCGGAGCCGCTGACGTCCCGGAAGTGGGTCTCCAGGTACTCGGTGGCCAGGTAGTGCACGTGGTGCAGGCAGTAGTGCAGCGCGAAGTCCCGGATGCCGATGCAGTTCTCGGCGGCGATGCAGCCCTCCAGGAATGCGCAGCACAGCGCCTTGAGGTCCGTCAGCAGCAGCAGGTCGGCCGCCTGCACCACGTCCTGGATGGTGTCCTCGCTCAGCCGGATCTGCGGGGCCAGCACAGGCAGTTTACATCTGAGGGGTGCATCTAGGGCCCACACCACTAATCTAGCAGGCCAGACCACGGGAGAGCTCCACTTCTGGAGGTCAAAGACGACTGGGGATTGGCAGATTTCACATGGCTCCGCTTTGCTTTCAAGAGAGGACAGAGGGCCCCAGGGCACCTGGGGACGACACAGACCCTGCGTGGCTGGTCAGCTTCTCCCAGTCCTTGCCTCGCTTTACCCACAGGAACCACCAACAGCCCTTCTGCGTGAACTGTCCATGGTGCTCACGCTCAACTCGGAGGAAAACCTTACATGACTGAAATGCTTATCAGGAAGTGGCAAGTTCTGCAATTCTACGGTAAACAGAAAGGGATTTCAATAAATGCAAACACTTCAACTAATGAAAATCTTTCCTCCAAATAAATTAGGGTCCCTCCTTTTGCCAAATGGTATAAGAAAGATACCATGTGGCCCCGCTGAAGAGAGGGAGAGCCACGCTGCCTGAGGGGCTGCCTTCTGGACCCCAAACACCGCACTCAGTGTGAAAGATACCATCTGGCCTCAAAGCTACCTTCTGGAATAAATCCCCCCGAAGTTCCATTGTGAACATTTACTTTTCCTTAATTTTCTTCAGTTTTCTGATTGATGCGTCTCCCTCCACCCCCTTCACAGTTTTTCTATGCTACGGTGAGGCAACATAAAGACACAGGCCCCTAAAATATTGCCATGATCACAAACGGTCCAGAGTCTCCCAAGGAATGGGTGCTTATCCTCCACAAGGAAACGTGAAGGAGGGATCTCACATTGAAGTGCAGCAAGAAACATTTTACCACGATTCGAGATGCACACGTTTGGTACCACAGGTAAGTAAGGTTTCAAGTTTCAAATGCAAGCCTGAACATGGACATGCTCTAACTGGCTTCTAACCTGTCATAACTGTCGCTGAATTGATTTTACACGTTAGGTAAGAGTTGGGTCCTATGTCTGGTTTTGTGATGCTACAGAGCATCACCAGTATTTTAAGGGCTGTCCCCAAATGGATTTAAGTGCATTTATTTTAAATAATCACACACATAACCTTACTTCCACACACTCACCACCCAGTGTTTAGAGAAAAGAGAAAGTGGTAACATCATGAAATGAGATAGAAAGCTTCAAAGAGGATGACAGTCACCGAGTGTAATTCTGAACAGAACGAACGTTGAGAGAAAAGCAAGCAGTGCACTCAGAATACTTATGCAGGAGACAGAGACTTCACAGGAGAAAAGTCGGAAGAAGACTGAGGAGAAGGAAGGAGAGAGAGCAGGACACGCGCCCTTCAGAGGAGCAGAGAGAAAACGCACTCTCAAGGAACCGGGCATAAAGTGCATCAGCACCCTCCTAATTCAAACCCAGATCGCTGAGTCTTCATGCGACCCTTTAAACCACGTGAATAGCGGGGTACCGGGGGGGTCAGCGGAGGGCAAAGAAAAGGGAAGGATCCCTAGCCACTGACCACTTCCTTCCTTGGGTTTCATGAAATCCCCAGAAATGTAAGGGTACAGAGAGTAAAGGGGAGTGAGCAGGAAAGAATGAGGCGGGACAGGACCGAGGCATCGAGAAGACAATGCAGGTGCCCATCACCTGAGTCTTGAAGTCTTTACCTCTAGAGAATAACCCCCACCGCCCACAGAGGTTCCTGGGTCCATGCCATGGAGACAGACCGAGTTCCCCGAGAGTGTGGGTCCAGGGCAAGAGGGGAATGGAGGTTTAGACACCAGAAGATGGCAGTGAGGGGGGCTCCCACGTGCACACGGCTCAGACTGGACGGTGGCGCTCAGGATGGGAGAAACAGCCTGGGATCTGGGTAAATCAGCCTGCTTTTCTTTCAAGGGCAGACCCCAGAAGAAGGCACTCAGGTGCCTTCACCGTGCGGCAGGAGACGCAAGTCAAGCCCGCGGTGACGGAAGATGGAGGGGACGGGGCTGCTCGGCCACAGCGTGGATGGAGGAGACCCTCACCCTGAGCCTGAGGGTCTACTCAGCCCTCCTTCCTCTGGGTCTCAGCATACCTGCCCACTGAAGATGTAATCCAGGATCTCTCTCATAACCATTACCGATATCCCTTCAAGTTCAATCTTATAGGTTGATCCATCATCTTTTGGAGGATTATAGTTTAACTTTGTCCTAAGAAAGGGAAAAAAATGTAAAATTTCTATGAAAGAACAGAAAGAGCTAGAAATATTTATGCACTAAATACTCTACAAAGTATATGATACTTATAGATATATGAATCCCATCTAGAACATTTTGATTGTTAACTTTGGAGCAACATATGTTCTATGACTTTCAACTGCAAACTATTTGTTCAATGGTTCAGTGCTTCTTAAAAAACAAGCGAAGCACACAACCAAAGCACTAAGGGCATGGGAGTAAGGGTCTCTATTTCACCTGGGGAACCCCGCCCTTTAAGCTTATTTTTCCCTGTATTTAATTATCCAGTTATTTTCAATAATGTAACAAGGACCCCACACATCCACCACCCAAAACAAAACCTCGACAATAACCTGCTTCTAACCAAATTATCCTCCCCATTGGTTCATTCCCCTGCTTCCTCATCTGAAGTATCTGTTAAACCAAATCCTGTATTCAAGTTTCCCTTTTAAAGTTTTCGATTTTATAAAAGTGTTTCATGCTGTCTGTAACCTTCTGGGGCTGTTTTCATTTGCTGTTATATTGCTGAGTCATTCGTCTATCACAGCAGCAGCTTTGTTTGGGTCTTTTTGGCTGTATAACATGCCACTTTCCTGTTGATGGGCCCCTGGGCTGTGGCTCCAGGTTCGGGGTATTGTGAACAGTACTGCTAGGTACTCTTGTGTGTGTCTCCTTTTGTAATATGCTAAAGAATTTCTCTTGGGTGTACCTCTGGGAGTAGAATTAAACTAAATTCTTTTCCAAAGTATGAGCTAATACTCAATTATTCTGCCCAGGAGCTGGAGCAGTTTTCAGCCTCATCTGGTACGGTTAAGGGGACTATGTGGACCCGCGAACTCTACGACATTGGTCTCTGTCCCACTTCCTAATCCTGCCAGGCGGTGAGTGAAGTGTGGCCTCTGGTGTGGTTGTGACCGGTCTTCCCTCACCACCCAGGTGCTGAACATCGCTTCACAGGTCCGTTGTCACATGTGGCTCCTCTTTCATGAGATACACGTTCAGTTCAAGTCTCATTTTTAATTGAGCTCACTGCCTTCCTCATAGTGAGGTGCAGGCCTTTAGTAAATTCTTGGTAAACCTTTGGAAGACTTGCTACTTTTTTTTTCTTACGGTGATGAACAACTTGAAGAATAATTTTTCACAGTCAATGCTTTCTGGGTCTTGTTTAAGAACAGGTCCTTTACCCAAGGTCTAAAAGATGCTCCTAATTTAGCAGCGAGGGAAGCGAAGACACACCGTTAGGAACCCGCCCAAAGGCTTGCACTTGGTAGAATAAGGCAGCCATGGAAGGAGGGTGAAGGATGAACTAAGTGCAGAACAACAGATGGACAAAGTCTTAGGAAACAGGTGAGTTCCCAGATCCTTGCTGCACGTAGGTAACAACTCCCCTGCCCAGCTGAGGAAGGCTGCCCAGCTCCAGTGGAAGACGAGTGATGTACTCTGAAGGGGGTGCAATGGGGAGTAGTTTAACCAGCCAAAATGCTGCCCAAATATCAGGACAGAATAGATATTTTCAACTATACAAAGTCTCAAAACAAATGATCTCCCCTGTAACACTTCTCAGAACGCTGTTCTGAAAACTGCCCCAGAAAACATCCAGAAAGAGGAAGATTTTGGACCAAAAAAGACATGATCCAACACAAGAAAGGAGGGAAGGGAATGGTGAGGGATGACCCTAGGATGACAGTTCTGCACAAACAGAAAGAAGCCAGTTCACTCTGGTGCAACATGAGGCCTTGCGAGGCCTTTAGGTAGGCGGAATTGATGGGATATACACCGTATCTGAAGGTAGAAAGAGGATATTTAGACAACTCTGTTTCCCCCGTATATTCCGTATCTGCTGTTCCTGCCTCTGCAGTTTCTCCTGAACTAACAATTTTACACAAAAGGCACTTCTCTTCTGCTCACTGCACTCTAGGTGTGTCTATATGAGTGACACTAAAAGTGAAGAAAAAATTTTTCAGTCAATTCTCAGTCAAGAAAGACAGCAGAAGTGGTAAGAATCCCGCTGAAATGACTAACACTGGGCTCTACCGTCCACTGTACGCAGACGCGCCCTCAGCGAATGTTTCACTGAGGGTGGTGTCAGCGTTCATATTTCTAAGTCACTGTGCTGGCTATTACCATGTCGCCTCCTCAGCCCCGAGTCCACCCTTCTTGCAGGCTCCATGAAAACAGATCTGAGCCTTCTGAAGGGTGAACTGGCAGGGTGCGAAGCGTCTCAGTGGAGGGTGCTGGGGAGACACCGCAGGGGGAGAGTCTGCCGCCTGGCCCTGGTCCCACAGCCGGGCAGGCTCCTGGGGTACGGCTGCCCGCGGCGCCCGGCAGCTTGCCCTGGAACTCCTGGAGGCAGGTTTGCAGTAAACTGTCTCTGGTGAGACTCCTCCCTGTGAACTGCGTTCCCCGGCACCACAGAGGACAGATTTCTGGCGCGTTCCAGAAGGCTGACTTCGAGCAAATTCCGCCAGCGTGGCTTCTCTGCCACGCGCTGATCTGTCCTGGCCAATCAAGCCTGCATCTCAGCTGCTCCTTACATCGGCTACGCCTTGAATTTGTAGAGTTTCCTCTTTGTGGCCAATCCCTCATTACTCTATAACCTCTTGTTGTAGTTAAAAGTTCTTTAAACTTTTGCTGCTCAGATTACTCTGGCTTCTTAATCCTGACTAGACGCAGTCTTGAACCTATTTAAAGGCACTGGTTTCAAAATGTGTTCACGGAGAGGAGCGCCACCGAGAATTCGAGCGGTTCCAACCAGAGCCGGCTGAGCTTGCCCACGGGCTGCGGACAGTGCAGGGGCAGGGAGGCCAGGGTTACAAACAGGCTGGTCAGCGTGCCCCCTTTCTACTTTTCAACCACGTGACTGGACTTTTGTTTTAAAGATGATTATACAGTCATCTCTTGGGATCCTTGAGGGAGTGATTCCAGGACCCACAGAGATACCACAATCTGCAGACTCTCAAGTCCCTTAGTCCAGCCCCCCGCACCTGCATCTACAGATTCAACCAATCATGGATCATGTACAACTGACCTTTGAACAACATGGGTTTGAACTGCATGAGTCCACCTACATGTAGATTTTCTTCAATTAATCTGTGTCTCAGTAAACCCATGCAATACTGAAAAAAAAAAAAAAATCCGCATATATGGACCCACACAGTTCAAACCCACATTGTACAGGGGTCAACTACCGCCGGGTGTTTTCACAATGAAAAAGAATCACTTTTAAAGAGTACAGTTTTCTGGGGGCTTCCCTGGTGGTTCAGTGGTTAAGAATTTGCCTGTCAAGGCAGGGGAAATGGGTTCGATCCCTGGTCAGGGAAGATCCCACTTACTGTGAGGGAACTAAGCCCATGTCCCACAGCTACTGAGCCCACACACCACTTGTCGCATCTAGAGAAAGCTCACGCATAGCAACAAAGACTTATCACAGCAAAAAAATTAATAAATATATATATATATTTTAAAGGTACAGTTTTCTTTCAGCAGCTGGCAGAGTATAGTCAGTGGCTAAGAGGACAGAAAAAAAAAACGACTTCCTTAAATATTGACCATTTCAGACATCTATAAAATCTGATCCTTTTCAGAGTCCATGAAAACTGAATCATTGTGCTATCGAAGTCTTTGAACGTCTGAGGGTCAAATCACAAAACTTTAATTACAGTTTAAATTCAGATCCAAAATGTCCCATCTTCCTGTCCCACTTATATTATCATGGCCAGGTGACAACTCGCAGACCATCACCAGTCTGTATGTCCCAGGAGGCTGATGTCCGTCTGTCTGTCAGGAATGTAGTGAAAGTTGGCCGTTAGTCCCTTCCCACCCGAGACGCTAAGAGTCACTCAGACCTGTTGTGAAATTGTCTTGCTTCACAGCCCGTGGCCATTAGCAATGACTGCCTTCTTTCATTTCTTAGTCACCATCCTTTCTCACCGATAAACCTTATAAACTTGCCTTATTCCTCCTCCTTCCGTCTTCCCTTCCCTATCTCCCCAACTAAATCTCCCCAGTTTTTGTTCCATTCTGTTTCACATTTGTTTCCTCCAGTAAGTACCCTCATTTTCCCAATATCTACCAACGTATTTCCTCCATACTTTCCCTTTTTTATCTAGAACCTTCTCACCTTGCACATCGTTTCTATCTCCCTTGCCTCGTTTATATCACATATAAACGAGAATTCAATGAATTGGACTGAATGAGTTAATTTTAAGAAAGAAAAGGCTAAGCCAAAGAGCTAACGACTGAGTTTTGTTTCTATAGTTAGTCCATATATTTGTTGCTGTTGTCTAGTCGCTCAGTCGTGTCCGACTCTTTTGCGACCCCATGGACCATAGCCCTCCAGGCTCCTCTGTCCATGGGAGTCTCCAGGCAAGAATATTAGAGTGGGTTGCCATTCCCTTCTCCAGGGGATCTTCCCAACCCAGGGATCGAACCCAGGTCTCCTGCACTGCAGGTGGACTCTTTACCACTGAGCCACCAGGGAAGCCCAGTCCATATATAATAGTAGGTAAATCAACTCTTCTGATTTCTTTCTTTTTTAATTGAAGTATAGTGGATGTACAATGTTATACAAGCTGCAGGTGCACAATACAGTGACTCACAGTTTTTAAAGGTTACAGTCCATTTACAGTTATTATAAAACACTGTCTATATTCCCTGTGTACAGTACATTCTTGTAGATTATTTTGTGGATAACGGACTGTGCCTCACACCTATATTGCTGCACTCCCTCTTCTCTAGTCTTCTCTTTCTGCCCCGGGTTTAGAATCACACTTGAATTCATCAGAAGTCATAATATCCTTGTTTTTATTATTATGTGACATCAATTTACAAACTCTCCAAGAAGCTGCAGTAGTCTTAAAATATCACTTTAAGAATTTCATAACACTGTTCACAACAGGGAATAATGGGGAGTGTTCTGAGACAGGGCCTCTGGTGCTCAGATAGAAATATCCATGCCTGTCACATTCTTGCTCGGTTTTCTGTTTCCAGGGCAAGGCACTGCCCCTTCGCTCTCCCTGTTCTCTCGTTTGTAGAAAGAAGAGGTTAAATGAGGTGACTTGAGCGCTTCGCTCACCCCCAAACATTCCTGGGCTGACTGCTGAAACAGACCCAAGAGTTACTGCGGAGACTCCGCTCTGGAGACGCATCTGTTGAGTCCTGGATGATACAGTCCAGCCAACTCAATCTGTTTCCGAGGATTTATAACATGCCTCCTGTGGGTGACGTGGTGTGAGTTCCTTTTCCCTCCAATTACCTACTCTCTGGGCAAGCACGTATTTTCTGTTCTATTACACAGGAGTGAAACAAAATCAGCTTTGCTTTCTTCTGACAACACTGAAAAGAGGTATAATAAGAAAAAAGTCATTGCTTAATAAAGAAGCTGGTATTATTCAAAGTTTTACATTTATGAAAGAGGTCCATGACTTTTAAATAAGTATAAGAGAGCAAAGTCCTCTGCTGGTTATACACTGTCCTCTTCTAACCAGCTTCCAACAGCTGGGAAATTTCGGTTGAGCCTAGATGTCCTGACCAGCACCCGGATCATCAGGTCTAGTCCTCCTCACCGCAGATATTACTGATCCTGGGATTTGAGGTGACAGTGACAGAGAAGACATCTAAGTGATTTTTCTTCCCCTCAGCTGCACAGACTTGTCTCCAATAAGAGCAAAGAAACCTACTCAGACAGGATATGAGAGAATGCAATGCTCAGGGAGTCATGCTTCACAGAAACTCCAGAGAGAGCAATTCACGGGCATTACTCACACCGCTTCAAATGATTCCCGTCAAACCAGGCAGCTCCCAGGAGCAGAGGGGCACGGGCTCAGCACTGCATATGCCCACGGAGGCCCCACTGATGATGTCTGCACCTGCGGGGAGTCTGTCTTACGGACGCCCCCTCTCCTTTCGTCTTCATAAGCTCCTAAAAGCCAGACCAAAAATGGACCTTTCGGGCAGAGGAATCTCAGGGCAGCAACACCAGTCAGTACGATACCATGATGGTGGATACCAATCATCCTGCGTTTGTCCAGACCCACAAAATGCACACCAAGGGTGAACTCTAGTGTCAACCATGGACCCTGGGTGGTGATGGGGAAATGGAGGGTCGTCAGTCGTGACTGAGGTTCCCCTCTGGTGGGGAAGGCTCTGCATGCGTGCCGGTAGGAGGCTATGGAACCTCTCTCTTCCTCTCAGTTTTCCTATGAACTTCACTCTAAAACAGAAAGTCTACTTTTCAAATAATTTTTTTTTCAGTCCCAGCTGACTTCATGAAATACATATGTGCAGGCGGTATTTCCATCAACCGACGGCATCCTCTCAGGACAAGGCCTGCTTTTTGGCAGCTGGGAATGCAGGAATCCATCTATCTCCCAGCTCCCACCCCCTGAGAACTCCATCCACCGGGGAGACACCCACTTACACAGACGCCTGGCACATGAGCAGTGTCCCAGAGGGAGGCCCACGGAGATCCTGGGTGCACGGTGGGATACAAAGCAGGTGCAAAGAACGACCTTGAGTAACCCCTCACACGGCACCTGGACCTACACAGGCCAGCTGATCCCCACGATGCCCCTTCTACAAGGCCCTGCAAAGCCAGGGGCAGTGAGGAGAGAAACCAGGGGAAGCTCAGGTCACGGTGCCATGTGACCCACCTGGGGACTGCCAGCAGTGCAGGGGTTGCCATGAAAGCAGCAGAAATGGGGGGCAGGGTCACATTTCTCTATTACCCTTAAGAATCGAACTTAAGAGTGGGTCCAATGTTATTTCTTTTCCTTTGTTATTTCCTTTAATTTCCTCTATTCATTTCTCTCTGCCTCCAAGTCTTTTTTTTTCACCCAGAGAGTGTGGTTTTTACTTATTTACCATTAAAACTTTTCCCCTCATATAGATCCTGGCATGACTCATAATTTTAATGGATTTTAACAGCGGCTCCCCAACCTGCTTCCCAGAATCTTCTGGAGAGCTTTTACAGATAAAGCAGGTCCTAGATCAATGATGTCAGGTCCTAGACAGTGTATATTTTCAAAGTTTCCCAGCTTAGTCTGATATGTGCCCTCCTGCCTGGAATATTCTGTCCGCCTCCCACTTGCCTGATTAGTGGAAGGAACATTTAATTCTTCACTGACTTTAGGTCTCTGCTCCGGTAACACCCACAAAGAGTGGTCCAGGTACTGTGTTATCTAAAATAACACCCCTTTCCCCTCCTGCTTTATTTTTCTTTCTAGAATTTACCACCATCACATAGACGGCGTTTGTCTCATGCCTACACCTCTGAAAACAGGGACTCTGTTTGGTTCACTGCTATACCCCATCAAGTGACTGAATGGGCATTTGGAAAATATCAGGTACTTGATAACAGCATGCAGCCAGTGGGTTTCAGCGCTGCAGTGATCAGCTACTGTGCTCGTTTGGCTTCAAGACAAAAGCAGCACCAGTGTTCAGAAGTGGCATTATCCCCTGGCCACACAGCTGGACGCTCCCCTGCACGGCGCCCACGGGTTGGTCCACAATGGGGGAAGGTGACACTCTCGCCCGGCATCCGGCCCGGGGGTGCTACAGTCAGCAATTCAAGAACTGAGAGCTCAAACGTTCCACCACCCAGAGGCCCCCGAGGCAATCATCGGCCTTTGTGCCGAGGCCCAAATGGACACTGGCCGCAGGGGAGGCTGGTCCTCTGTGAATAAGCCTGACTGCCCAGCACTCCATCCTGTCTGCTTCAGTGCCGTCCCCTCACCGTCTCTGGTGCACCGCGCAGAAAACTAGGAGCTACGGAGTGATGGGCAAATGTGAGGCTTAGGAAAGGGTTGCAGGAAACCAAAGGTTTACTGTTCGGGTGTCACCCACCCACCCAGCCCCCAGTAACGAGGCCGAAGCAGAGCCACTTCATCATAGAGGATGCAGAGGCCACAGTCTCCACCCGCCCCTGACCACCTCCCCACCCCAGAGCCCGTGAGGATTCACAAAAACGCTTTCCATCTTCCTCCTCTTCTCACGTCATCTGCTCTGAAGATGAAATACAGCGTTTCATATTTAGATCTGCTCTGAGTAACCACATCCAGTGACATCAATATCTGGAAGAAATACGAAAACACAAAATATCTGCCTTCCAGAGTCATGTGATTTGAACAAAAGAGAAATTTATCTAGGGAAGATGACGTCTCCTGAAATAAGAGAATGTGGAGAAGTGTGAAGTACCCCTCAAACAGGGACAGCTCAAGGAAACTGCAGAGAGTGAGTCAGGTGTGAGTCTGGGGGACAGGGAGGGCAGGATAGTGGGTGTACACGACTGTGGGGGACACTGATTATTCCTGCAGAAATGCAGCAATTGCTAGAGGAAAAGATGTACAGACTACAAAACCCAAACCCATAAAAATGGTGCCTCTGTTTTGCACGGCGTTCAGCACTGGGCATGGATTTAGAAACTGGACCTCACCCAGCTGGTGGTCCCCACCCCTGAGACACTGACCAGCCCCACTTCTAACCACGTGCTTAATGTCAGTGAAACGAAACGGTGCCAGCCGTTTCTAGGAGTTTTAAACTCCCTCATCTGAAGCCTTTGGATAAAGTGCCCATTACTTTATTCTACAATAAATGCTCTGTCCCAGTCTGCTGAAAGCCTGTTTCTCCCTCCGCTGTTCCTTTACAGGTTACTGCAAAATACTGAATAGAGTTCTGTACTGTGCCATACTGTGGGTCCATACTGTTTGTCTCTCTTATATACAGCAGGGGTATATGTCGATCCCAAACTCCTAATGTATCCCCCTGCTCTCCCCTTTGGTAACCTAAGTTTGCTTTCTATTTCTGTGGATCTCTATTTTGCAAATAAGTTCATTTACATCCTTATCTTTTAGATTCCACATGAAAGCAACATCATTTGATCTTTGTCTTCCTCTAACGCACATCATTTCAGCACAATGACCAAAGCTAAGAAATAAAGACTGGCACAATGCTATTAAGTTCATTCAGATTGAAGCAGCTTTCCCCCTAATGTCCTTTCTCTGTCTGGGGACCCAAGCCAGGGCTCCAAACTGCACTTAGCTGTTGTGGCCCTAACCAGGGACTCTTCCTCAATCTCTCTTCACCTTTCAAGACCTGACGCTTTGGTGCGCCCTGGTCAATTATTCTGTACAATGTCCCTGAACTTGAACTGAATTTCTTATGATTAGACTGAGGTTGAGCATTTCTGGCAGGCACACTACCAAAGTGATACTATGTCCTTCACATCAGGGAGAACGTGATGTCAATGTGTTATTACTGCTGACCTTAACCATGGCCACTTGGCTAGGTGATGTTTGTTGGGTTTCTCCACTGTTAAGTTACCATTTTCCCCTTTGTAATTAATAAATACATTGGAGGAGCTAATACGAGAAAATGCAAATATCCTTTTTCTCCTCAAACTCTTGCCCACTAATTTTAGTTTCCATAGGTAGCTCTTGCTGGCAACATTAACGTGGTGTTCAACTGATGGTTTCTGATTCTTTTATTCCTTCTTCTACATTTACTAATTGAGCTTCTTCTATAAGAAATAACTGTCTCTTCTCTCCCATTTATTTATCCATCCTCAGATACATCAGTGTTTCTTTATTCTATGGATTATAATCCAATGTTATTGTTATTCATTTTCTTGCTCACATCGTTCCACCTTTGGCCATCAAGACTTCTTTCAAGGCAGCTCCATGTTCCTTCTAAAAGCCTCTATGTTCTTTTGAGCCCCTCCTTACTTTCTGGCACAAATACTCCAGGCACACAGTCTATTCTTCCTGCCCCAGTGCCTGAATCAACCACATCCCCAAAGACACTGGAGTTTCAAACATTATCTAATTACATTCTAGAAACATCACTCTGGCGGCAGCTTTGGGAGACGGGTGGAGCCTGAGCATGGAGGCAGACAGGCCAGCAGGGAGCCTGCCACAACTCAGAAACAGTGGAAGCTGGAACCCAAGTGGCGGCGATGGCAGAGAGGAGACGGCCTCCGGAGACTTGTGAGGATGAAACGACAGGTCTTGGCGTTAACGTGACGCTAAAGGGAAAGGGAGGAGGTGGCCTCCCCGAGGACTGCCCGGGTCCTCCTGGAGAGCCTGGTGGGACAGCAGCCATCAGAGCGGATGAAGGACCACCTGCCTGGGGGCAGAGGGAGCCGGGCCGCACTGGGCTTGGGGTGGCCGTGCGGCCGGCCGCCGGATGGACACGCCTGGGGCTCAGGAGAGAGGAGATGAGACCGTCGTGGGCAGAGGACAGGCCGAGGACACAGCCTGTGCCACAGCACACTGGGGACAGACAGGGAGGACCAGGAAAGGAGACGGGGGGATGGGACAAGAGGGGTCCAGAGCGCGATGGACCAAGAATGGTAAACACAGCAGGCAGACGGAGCAGGAGAGGCACTTAAAGTCTTCACTTAAGTCACAAAGAGACAGGAATGCCACAGGGCGTCAGCTTTACGTGGAATCTGAAATACGACACACATGAACCTCTCTACGAAATGGAAACAGACTTAGAGACAGAGAACTGACTTCTGGTTGCCGAGGGCGAGGGGGCCGGGGGAGGGTGGAGTGGGAGGCTGGGGTTAGCAGATGAAGCTGTTACACGCAGAACGGGCACACGGGGAACTGTACTCACTATCCCATGATAAACCACAATGAAAAAGAATGTGTATGTATGTATAACTGAATCACTTTGCTGTATGGCAGAAATGAATACAACATTGTAAATCAACTCTAAAAAAAATTGTTTTTTACCTGATTTGGCCATTATATTTAGCAGTTTTTAGAACAACAGTTTTAATGGAGAAGACAGGCGCCTATGGGCAGAGGGGAGCAGGGGGTGAGACCGAGGGCGAGATCATACACTCTTCCTTCACAGATTGTCAGCACAAAGTTCAAGAAAATCGTGCACTTGTTGGAGGAGGATGCAGAGTGTGTTTGCTTTTATCAGCTGCATTTATTTATCATTTGTGCACTGCCTGTGTACTGGGTCCTGGGAAGGACTTAAGCATACTTTTATGATCAGGAAAAGCAGCCAGAAAGGAATGAAAATTATTACTATTTTTTAAGGACAAGGAAAAGGATACACTACAGAATGTCCTAGAAAGAAGAGATGAATATGGGAGCGGGGGAGGGCCGGGGAGAGAGCCAGGGAAAACCAACCTTGGCTGTCACGACTCTGCTCTCTGAAGGCTGCCATGCAGATCATCACACACCATGTAAACAGCACTGAAGATGATTTCAAAGTTACAGATTTCATATCCACATTTAAAAAAACAGATACTCGAGACCACGGCCAACACACTACAAACCACAGCCTGTTTTTGTATGCCCTTTCAACTAAAAATGTTTTTTTATGTTTTAAAAGATTGTTGTTGAAACAAGAAACAAACAATATGTGACAGAGATCGTATACAGACTGGAAAGCCTAAAATATTTCTGACCCTTTAGAGAAAAATTTGCCAAACCCTGCTCTAAATATTTTTACAACAGCGAACATGTAACATTTAAAAATTCAGCCTAACAAAACAGTAATGATATGCAAAACAGTAATAACTTTGAGAAGCAAACTGGAAAAGTGACTAGGCAATGGCAATAAATCTAAAGGGAAAAAAAAAAATCAGATACATACTGTCAGGGTCTTGATACGATAATCCAGTCTTCCTGGACAGTAATCTGGTCTCATATAACAAGAACAAATCTGTTCTATCTTCAGATACAGATATGCCTGGGACAAAGCCCCTAAAGTGGGTTTACCCACAAAAAACACAAGAAAAAAGACCCAAGAATTTTATTTTTTTTCTAACTTGTTTATAGTGCTACTATTCAGGAGGGAAAAAAAAAGAACTGAAAACTAAAAGGTCAAAGGGGAATGATGAAGCAAATTATATGGAACAGCAATGATGTCATAACAAATAACTATTAAAAATGATTATGGGCATTACCTGGAGATATAAGAGGGATACAAAATGACTTCAAATGAAAAGATGAATCAGAAATTACATATATATATGTGTATATGTATAGACAGAGATTACAACTGTGACAATATATTAGGACACTGTTCAGAACCAGAACTCAGGGAGACATAAATAACTGAACTCTTATGTGGCTTCCCATAAAACTTTTTGTATAAAAAAAAACTCTTAAAATGTAAATCCAGTTTTTATATGTTTCAAAGTAAAGCAGTCAATAAAAATTTACCTTTTAAAAGACAAGGTTTGAAAATGCATGTTAAAATTTTAAGACGAGTTCAAAGACAGAACCATGACGCAGCAACTTGAGTAGCAGAAAATTCTTCTAGGATGAAACAAGCCTGATTCCTTGTTCTGGTCACACCCTGGCCTTCTAGAAATAAAAGAAAGACATTCATGCCTCAACCTGTCAAACAGTTCCAGATTTTCTACTCAGGTAGGATTTTTCAGGTGCTCCTTAAAAGAGGCTCCTCCTGTAACCTTAAGAGCCCATGGAAATGGCCATCTCAAGAAGAAACCCCTTTGGATTGGGGGCACTCTTTTTTCTTTTTGGCTGAACCACATGGCTCTTGGGATCTTAGTTCCCGACCAGGGATCGAACTCACAACCCATGTTGGAAGCTCAGAGTCTTGAGCACTGGAGAGTCTCTCAGGGGTATTCTCACAAGTCTTCTCTAATTAAAAACTGGCGGATCCAGTTCTTCTTTGCTGCCACACACAAATGGCGCTGAATACTACAGAAATTTCGTGTCACAGAAGTAGGTCCATATTTCTCCTCACTTTCTATTCCCTCTTCTCAATGTAGAGTCAGAAGAAAGGCCTGCCTTTTCCAAGGCAAAATGGAACTCCTGATTAAATTCAAAGGAGAAGTAAGAATTTATATGAATGTATTTTCTTGTTTTTGTATTCATCCTTTCAAAGCAGTTCAAACCAAAGCATTAAATGATGCTTAAGAAACTTTTCTTTTTTTAATAAAAAAAAAAAAAAAAAAGATAGTGGGAATAGGAAAACAAAACCCAACTATGGCCTGAAATACAACCCCACCGCACCCCCACCCCCCGCCACTGCCCTTTCAGTTCCCTTTAATAAATGAGAGACAGCTCACGATGACTTTCACTTCAGCATCTCAAAATGTTCTTTCTGTTTCTGGCGCCTCCTTCATTTATAATCTGTTATAAACTTCTCTAAACAACCTGAAGCTGAAAATGCCTTCCAAAATGTTGTCACGGGAATGAATGCTTCTCTATTAATTCTTTAGTCATGTTGTGACAAAAGCTCTCTCTCTGGAGCTACTACTTTTGAAGAAAGAATTTGGTTCCTGCTCCCAAGTTTCTTGGCACCAGAAATGGACTTTGTTGAGCTTGACTGTGCCATCTAAAGCGGTACAAAATTCAAGACTCTCTCCTGAGTTAAAATCTGTCCTAAGATGGTTTATTCTGCCCCTCTCCCCAGTCCCTGATACACGTTCAGCTATATAGTAAAATGCCACGGCCAAAAGCTGCATCACATGTTACTTCCAAGTAACATGTAGCATCCCAAACTCTCATCTCTTACCTCCTCATTAGCACTAGACTGCAGGCAACTCAGTTATCTTACCTGCAGACTTACTAGTGGATCTGGTGCCTCTGGCCCTGCAGATAAAAGATGCTTTAAGAGCACACAGTCCATCTGTCTGTTCTGTTTCTCCTCGCTGAATAAGACAGACACATGCTGCACTGAAGGTACTCACCATCCCCCACGGAGAAGTAGAAGGGAGTGATTATTTGGCAGAACGGGAAAAATATTACAAAAGAAGGGGTATTGGGTCCTGAAGGGTGAAAAGGAATCCCTCTGCTGATAAAAAGCAGGAGGTCAAGAGAGGCAGAGATGAGAAACACACATGTTCACAGATATGTGTCACCCTCTGTAGAATTTTCAACAACTAGAAGAGCCTAATTAAAGTGTTTCTAGAGCAATGCTACCTTGAGTTGGACACCTCAGAGATAGACTGTAATCTTCCCCATTCTTCACAGGCAGCTGGGCTCAACACCTGTTAGCTCTTCCCTTCCTCCTTCAGCCTAATTCCTGCATCCGAATAGCAGTCGGTTGATCTCTCCCCTAACGTCTACCTCGGCCACGACTGACACGGGGCCCGGGCAGTGCCCCGGGTGCTGACCTCAATCAGTCAGCAACTCTGGTGCCCTGTGGCCCTGGGAACAAACGACCACCGAGCTACCTTCTCAGAGCACAGCTCTGTTGCCTTTACTGGTGTAATACCACTGGTGAACGACTGAGTAAAACTAGACGAACTGGCTGGGCGCTGGAGAACACCGTCCCGAGCGGCCGTCACCCGCACTCCCCACCACCCCGGTCCAGCGCCCAGTCCGGCCCGCGCGGTGTGCTTACCACCCTGAGCACACACCCGAGCCCCTGCACGCACAGCTGTGCTAACCTGGACCCTCCTCTCTGCCCCACTCAGCCCTCCGCCTCTGACTCCTGCCCAAGGCCGGCTCCACTGCTTCCTCCTTGGCACCTTAAGGGTCAAGCAAGTGGCCCCTCCTCCTTGGAACGCTGGAGGTATCTGTACAATTAAGACAGTCTCAATCCCACACTTTGCTCTGTCACACCTGAGCTGTCACCCCTGAGGACGGAGCCTGTACTCGACAGTCTGAGAGCTGTCCTTCACATGCCCGGTGACAGCCAGCGCTGTTCACTGATAAAGAGGACGTGACCTGGGCCCTCCTGGCTCTCCCCTTCTTCTCACCAGGTCCTACTGCTAACCCTCTACTCCGGCCACTCCAACTCCACTGATGAACCCAAGCCCAGGGCACCCCATCTCCTGAATGAACCATTCTCAGTTCAGTTCAGTCACTCAGTCGTGTCCAGGTCTTTGTGACCCGTGGACTGCAGCACGCCAGGCTTCCCTGTTCATCCCCAACTCCTCAAGCTTGCTCAAATTCATGTCCATCAAGTCAGTGATGCCATCCAGCCATTCCATCCTCTTTCGTCCCCTTCTCCTCCTGCCTTCAGTCTTTCCCAGCATCAGGGTCTTTTCCAATGAGTCAGTTCTTCACGTCAGGTGGCCAAAGTATTGGAATTTCAGCTTCAGCATCAGTCCTTCTAATAAATATTCAGGACTGATTTCCTTTAAGATTGACTGGTTTGACCTCGTTGCAGTCCAAGGGACTCTCAAGAATCTTCCCTAACAGCACAATTTGAAAGCATCAATTCTTTGGGACACAGCCTTCTTTATGGTCCAACTCTCACATCCATATATGACTACTGGAAAAACCATAGCTTTGACTAGATGGACCTCTGTCGGCAAACTAATGTCTCTGCTTTTTAATACGCTGTTTAGGTTGGTCATAGCTTTTCTCCCAAGGAGCAAGAGTCTTTTAATTTCATGGCTGCAGTCACCATCTGCAGTGATTTTGGAGCCCAAGAAAATAAAGTCTGTCACTGTTTCCATTGTTTCCCCATCTATTTGCCATGAAGTGATGGGACCAGATGCCGTGATCTTAGTTTTCTCCTTGTTGAGTTTTAAGTCTGCTTTTTCACTCTCCTCTTTCACTTTCATCAAGAAGCTCTTTAGTTCTTCACTTTCTGTCATAAGGGTGGTGTCATCTGTGTATCTGAGATGCACATCTGATTGCATATTCTCCCGGCAATCTTGATTGCAGTTTGTGCTTCATCCAGCCCAGCATTTCGTATGATGAACCATTCTAGCACCCTCCAAAATGCCTCTCATCAACGCCTGACCTAAAGTCTTCTGATAAAATCTAAACTATCTCACACATACTAAACTATATTGGAAAAAAAAAGTTTGAGGCCCCTTTCCTGTATCTGCCACCTGCCCAGCCAGCTCTCAACATACAGCTCTCTGGGAAATGTTGCAGAAGTTGGATGTTAGCGGGGAGCAGTGTACATGCCACTCTGAACTCAGGACTGCGAGGCCCTGCTGCCCGAGTCTGATTTCCTGAAGCTCCACCAACTGTGCATCACCTCCTCGGGCTGGTGCTCCAACCCAGTCTTGAGCCGGATCACAGCACCTCTGTTCCCTGTGCTCTCCCTGTGGCCCCCAGCTCTGCCCACACCGAATCTCCCTCCTCCCCACCCCCTCCAGATCTCAGGTTAGACAGCTCTTCCTCAGTGGTGCTCCCCCAACCCGGTCCACCCCTCACATCTCTCTGTGACAAGATCTCTTCACTGTCTGCCTCCCCAGACGAATTCCACGGATCCAGAGCCCTGGATGCCCAGGGCATGGCAGCACCATGCATAAATGCTCAAGAAACGTTTAATGAATGATCAAGCATTTAGGAAACCTTTGACCAAGGATCTATATTCTCTACTGAAAAACAGCTGTTTCTGTAAATGTAATGAATGGGGGTTACTCACACAGTAGCAAATGATTAGATGAGTCATTTAAGTATACTTTTTAGAGCAGACTTTCAGAAGTAACTCCTCTGAAAATAAATCAATGTCTTCTTTTTCTGTTCTTGAAATTCTGGTACTACCACACCACACAGTATCGTGAAAAATTAAGCGAACATCAAAGATAACTTAACACTTGTTAGTTTTAGGTTTCTTTCCTTTACTGGCCCCCGCCAGAGGTGGAATAAATAAGTTGCGTGATCTCAAGCTCCCTGTGTTGAGTCTCGGTTTTGACACTGTTTGTGGGAGATCACTGGATCTATGGTCAGATGGCACCCGGCCCACAAGAAAGACGGTGGAGCCCGGGAAGGCGAAACGTTCCATAAACCCTGAAACGCAAGCTCCTGCCGATCCTCCACTCTCCACCCAGCACCCAGCTGCTGCGGATACCCAGGGTCTCCGGTGTATTTTTTGAATGACTGTCTATCTCTAATTAGTCAACACTAGTTATATAAGGTCTCTTTATAGGGAACTCTGATGAATTAATCCACAGCACGTCTCAGTGATTTTAGACAACGCTAATTCTAGAACTGGACTCTATCACTGGTGAGCACAAGGTCACAAGCACCCGGGTTAAAGGGCGAGGACATCTCTAAAGAACGTCCCCACTCCTGTGACAGGGGTGTCCATTCTCCTAACTCCCCTTCCTATCAATAGGTAAAAAGACCAGCCAGGAAGGAAGCAGAGCCTCTCGTTTGCGTCTGCTCCACTGCAGGCGTGAGATAAAGAGAATCTTGGTGTGTCTGCAAGCAGCAGGCCTCATCCCTTTCGGGCAAAGGCGGCTCTGTTCACATGGGCACCAGTGTTAAGGAGCCAGGCAGGAAAATAAACATAAGGACCAACCAACCAACCACCTGCAGGAAGTCTCCAATCTGCGAGGGTAAGTCTGAACTTCCCACACCAGCTGGAGCACAGGAGGAGGAAAAGCTGGACGGGTGTGGGAAACTCTTCCCGTGACTAAGAGATGAAACATTCAAGACAACGCTGGCTTCGGCTGGCCTCCAACTCACGTCCCTGAAGCAGAAGTGGGCTCTAGTGAGGAGAGAGCAGCAAACAGTCATCACTGACTTTGCTTTCTAAGGCTTTTCTTGCTCTTCGCAATCCCACCTCCTCACACTGCCAGCCACTCACAGTGAATGGGCTCAAAGTGGTAGATGAGATGCAGACCAAACTCACACCTTAAATGCGAGGCTTCCTCCAATTCAGAGAACTGACTGAACTATTTAAGTGACAAAGGTCTGAAAACATTTTGAGCTCAATAACACATGACAATTTAGAATTATTCAGAGGCAGAGGCACTTGGCTACTGATGAATGTGAATGTGACTATAAAACTATGTTTTACAATATTTCTACTCATGTTAACACAAAAATTGCAAGTGCCAAATGGTCTTTAAAAAGAATCACAAAATACTTATGAGCAAAAATGTACATTTAAGGTTCTATATCCATTAGCACATTAACTGTAAAAAGAAAAACAAAGCACATTTTATTGGTCTATACCCCATTACAACAGTCTATTTTTAAAAACCAGTCTTCCCCACCTCCACTTGATATGTGCTGCCTCTTAAAGCTTTATTGCCTGAAGGCCAACTCTTTTATCTAACAAAATATTTCCCTGAGAGCTTATTTTCCCTGAGTATTCTATTTTCCTAAAATCTCTGAAAAGAAGGGGAAAAAATTACAATTTATTCCCATAGAGAATTGAAAGCACCAAACATTAGACCATCATCTTACGGTGAAGACAGTAAGAAGACAACTTCAGTCTCTGCTCTTCTGACACAGGAACTGCAGCTGAGCGATGAAGGACATTTAGAAGGACACACTACCTTCACCCTCCACACAGCTGTGGTTGCCAATTTTACGAGAGCCTTTGATCTCCTTCCTTCTTTGGACCCATCATGTTTTAGGAGGCAGACGACCCATGGGAAGCACCCAGAAGTCAAGGCTGCAACCGTAACCTGCCACTTGTCAGGCTCACACCCCTGCATCTCCACCCTTAACCTAGAATTCCAACTTACAAATTATTTATATCACTGCTCGAGCATACAAAATGATAGACTTGTGTTCTTCCAAAGGATGATGCCACTCCCCAAAGGACTCAGAAGCAAAACAACTCCTTACTTGTCCTAATTATGTTTTCTTTATGGAATATAAATAGAGTTTAAGTCTCACTTTGATATCATGAGACAGACTAATTAACAGTTTAAATAAGAGATAAGGTGGCTTTATAGTCTGGATGCTTGGTCTGTATTATTCAAACCTAAATTCTTGGACAGCAAGGAGATCAAACCCGTCAATCCTAAAGAAAATCAACACTGAATATTCATTGGAAGGACTTGCTGCTGAAGCTGGAGCTCCAACAGTTTGGCCACCTGATGCAAAGACCCAACTCATCGGAAAAGATCCTGCTGCTGGGAAAGGCTGAAAGCAGATGGAGAAGGGGGGCAGCGGAGGATGAGATGGTCGGATGGCATCACCAACTTGACGGACATGAATGTGAATAAAGTCCAGGGCTGTGGAGGACAAAGGAGCATGGCATGCTGCAGTCCATGGGCGGCAAAGTCAGACACCACTTACCGACTGAACAACAACAACAAATCTGAGAAGCCAGACTTCCTATGTGGAAAAGCACTTTGCTCAACTCTCTAAATTATATAATAAAAACTACTTTAAGAACACTGAAGAGAACTTGCAGAAGAAAATGCCAACTGGAAGAAGAGGCAGAAGTCAGAGGGCACAGTTAAAAGAGGGAGAACTTACCAGCTGGTATTCAGTGGAGCTAAGATTTAAATATTTACCTCTGTCACATTGCTTTTTACTCAAAATAACAAGCCTTGGGAAAGCTATACAATAAATCTAAACATTCAACACTTCACTTAATGTTAGATCCCTTGGTCTAACAAGAATTTTATTGATCTGTTTCATCATTTGAAACCTTCCGAGAACCTGTCCAGAATTAGAGCATTCACTGCTACTGAAGAGTGGCAACCGCTGCCTTGTATAAATAAACATGTATCTTTCCGCTGAAACGAGTAATCTATGTTAAACTTAGAGCTCCAACTTACAAGCTCTTGGTTTTCTTAGGAGCCCTGAGAAAATCTTTCCTTGATATTCTGAAAGAGAACATGCTTCAATATTGGTTTTGGAAAGTCTCACATTAAGAACAGGGTTTAAAAAAAAAAAAAAAAAAAGAACAGGGTTTAATCTAATACTAAAGGAAGAAGAGGAAGAGGAGGGAGAAGAGGGGGAGGACGGGAGGGGAAGGAGAGGGGGAAGAGGAGAATGGAGATGATCATTTTGAACCATGTGACTGTACAGGCAGATTTCATCTTTTTAAGCAGTTGTTAGGGATGCCTTATAATAAACGGATAGGAACAAACAAGGCCAAACACGGCCTAGATCCATTAATAAGATATTCAAGCCCAGTGTATTTTCCATCACCATCAGAGTGCAGCATGAGTAGGTACAGTTGATTTGAAGATTGCTCAGGACCCAGTAAGCATCTCAGAACCTGGAGTTTCCAGCTGAACCCGTGAGGACTAAGAAACCTAACAGGTTACAATCACTATGCAAAACCCTTATGATAATCATTCATGAGCTGCTTTGAGGCAACTAAGTACTCAAGCACAAGTGAAAGAAAAGAGACTTCAGGACTGCACACAGCAGACAAAACTAGTAGACATCAATGCTCAGAAACTAAAGGGCGGATTTCAAGTACCCAAGGAAAGGATGACAACAATTTCTACATTACCATGAAACTTGGACTCCCACAGAGATCATATTAGTCTCGTTAAGAAGTTTCATCAGCATCATCTATGAGTCAAATTTTAGATTTAAATGGCAAAACAGGCTCATCAATAATTAGGCCTTGGAACACATCCAAATTAACAGCATAAAATAAATGCTTGTAACAAAAGAACTCTCCAGAGCTGGATTTATGCAGCAGAATATGCAACCAAGTCCTGCATGACAAGGCAAAGGGATGGCTGTAACATCAATGTGCAGCAAAATTAAAAAAAAAAAAAAAAATCTTTTTAGCCGTATTGCATAGCATGAGGGATCTCAGTTCCCCAATCAGGGATGGAACCCGCACCGGCTGCAGTGGAAGCTCTGAATCTTAACCACTGGACCACCAGGGAAGTCCCAACAAAACTATAGATGATACAATAAAGCTGTAAGAACAGAGACAGCCCTCTGCCTCCTCACGACACAGACACCCAGAGCAGAGCAAAGACAGCACAGAGCCCAGCCCACCTCACTTCACCGACTAGCCGACTGAGGCCCACGGAGCTGTCCACGATGATCCAGGCTGGAGTCCAGGCCCAAAGGCGCCACTCCACACACACCAGACCAGCTTTTTCTCAAAACACAAGGGACAGAAAGTGCCATTCTTACTGTTGGCTAACTTATCGCAGGGTCCAAATTCTTAGGAACCTTTCTTTCCTTTACTCTCCGGGACTAAAAGCTAAACAAACTCATGTTCCAACAGATTCCCTAGAAAAACCAAAATTCCCCAAAGTGGATATGGGACTGGAACCTGTACAGAGCCCTATTATACCACCGCAGAACCAAAGGCAATTCACTTGCAAATTCTTTCACAGACATCACGCCCCAAGAGCCACAGCTCGCGAAAGAAAGGAGGGCCAACTCCACACCAGATCAAGGGAACTGTGCCAGAATGAGAAGAGCCTAAGACATGAAGCAAAGCAAACTTTGCAATACTCCGGAGAAAAGGAAATTTCCTACAGCCTCAGGGAACCCTTCCCAGAACGTCTCACAGTTGCTGAGAAAGGAAAGGGTTGCTGTGGGTCGTCATTATAGCTTTGAATTCAATGTCATCATTCTTAAAGGTCGAGATTGTTTTTTTGCCAACAAACCAAAGGGAAAATGCCATTCAGGGATCATGAGAAAGTGCTGGGCAGAGGACATGCCCGGAAAGTAGCATCCCACAGTAAGCTGTGGGGAGTGACGAGCTCTGGGAGTCTCTGCCCGTCCTCCCTGGAGCATCTCAATCTTCAGAGGTGTGACACATATCCCACCCAGCCTTCCTTCAGGTGATATTAGGGGTTTGTTGCTGAATTTAGGTTTTCCTGGCTTTTTCCTTTTATAATGAAAAGTCCTTCTGGTGCTAAGACAATCAAGAGGAAAAACAAATGCTAAACCAAAGATAAAGCACAGGAAAAGATTAAAACCAAGTTAGGCTAAAAGATTTTTTATATGGAGTAAAAAGTATGCCAAATGATTTGCTTCAATTCCTAGTGCCACAAAGTTGGATTGGTTCCCTTGGCTGATGATACAGAAACAATATATAACATTGTTTCTAAGCCACACAACTTCAGACACCTATGACACTTACTAAAACCAGGCAAACTGAAGACCTTAAACAAAACTCAGCCTACCAAATTTGTAAACACACAATCCATACATTAATGACATCACAGACCTAAGTGTTTACCCTTCAAAAGGGAAAGTAAGAAACATCAAGTTCTAGAACATACAAATTCCTTTTGTTTCACTATAACTCTTTAAAGTTTCACTCAAACAAAATGGAGATATTATAAAAGACCAATATAATCAGCATCAAAAATTAAAGTTTGTTTCTAAATAGTAATATAAATTAGTCATATTACTTTGAAGAAGCCTTGAGACTGATAATTTTAAAAGAACCCCAGGAACAGATATACAGCTTCAATGACCAAATAAACCTACAGCAATCAATCAGTCCCTGAAAAAACACATACTGACCAATTCATGTTTACCTAGAAAATATCAAAAATAACTGCCCTACCTACTGTGCACGATGGCTGAAAATAAAAATCAAAATGAGACAGTATGTGAGAGTACTTAATAAAGTCAGTAAGAGAGTTTACACAAAGACTAGTTAAATGCAAGTAAGGCTCTAACCTGGTATGGTTAACAAGAAGGAGACTAGGTATCACTAACCTGGAGTCTAATCCTAGTTGAACCACTGAGTGCTAGTCACCTCACTGTAACATAAATCACTAATGCCCACCCTGTTCCATTTTTTTAACTGGAAGGTTAACAGAATTGGACTAAAGGGTTTGAAGTCCCTTTTGGCTCTGCTACTATGATCACTAATATTTCACACCTAAATTACTACTAGTATAAACAACATTTCATATTACTAAATATTCTCATATGTGCCACTATGTCACAAGCAGATACTCCACCTTTCCTAACTTGGCAGATACAGCAGTGATACCTTGCCAGTGATACTTCTGGAGACCTGTATGCAGACCTGCGAGGGGTTTAAAGCCCAATTACCTATTTCTGCACAGAGTTGGTCCAAGATTAAATGACAGGAAGACACATTTTATCCCTCATTGATCAGACTAGTGAGTTGAAGCCGAGATGAAGTCGTCTACTGACAACTCGCAAAAAAGTGAAAGCTGGGAGCAGAAAGCAGGGGCAGGGCTCTTCTCCATCAGGGACAACTGAGCGTCTGAGATGGAAATGCACCAGAGCTGGTCCCCTCGTGGCCAGTCTGCTGGGGCAAAGAGGAAGGCAGTCCCTGCTTCCACCCATCTGCTAACCACCAGGCACTGGTCTTTCTGCATGCCAGGGATGTGGAAATGAACAAAAGCAAAGTCCCTGGCCTCATGTAGCTTACAGTGTGGTTGGGGAAGAACCACAAAGTAAATGAGTAAAATGCAGGGTATATCATCGTGGTAAGTGCTATGGAGAAAAATGAAGCATGCCAAGGGAACAGAGAGCATGTATTTAGTGATTCACGATTTTCTTTTAAGCCAGCTGGATGCCACTTACAGAACTACAAGAATGCATCTAAAGTAGTTTTCCTCAGCATTTCCTCAAACAAGGAATTCTCTATACACAGGGAAGATGCTAGCCGGCGGATTCCAATTTTATATTGATTGCTCAAAAGCTCTAAACTGCCAGCCATGAGCTATTTGTCACGTGGGCAATCTAAACCCCATACTAACATCAACTCACCCCAAGCCCACCTCTGAAATCCACAAAGAGTGGAAATAGACTTTAAGAAAGA
Organism: Dama dama; assembly: GCF_033118175.1. Lineage (NCBI taxonomy): Eukaryota > Metazoa > Chordata > Mammalia > Artiodactyla > Cervidae > Dama > Dama dama. The sequence goes on along the minus strand of NC_083684.1, from coordinate 14,066,762 downwards.
GAGCCAGGAAGAGCCAGGAGAAGTTACCAGAAATTAGTTGAAATGCTTCTGAATAGGCAGAGATGTCTCTTAATGCACAGGTTAAAAAGCAATTTGTGTGCCAAGGTCTGATAGGACAAGGCATTGAGAATACAGTACACATCATTTTGCTTTTTTCTGACCTGTCAATTCTAGTGACATTCTCTACTATTAGTCTATATTTAACCAGCTTACTGGGCAGTTTCTCCAGCTTTTAGCATTTTCCCTCCCTTTTATTAAAAGAGCAACTCAGTTTACAAGAAAGTTCCTACAACATACCAGCCCCTGCAAGATGTGATACCCTTGTATGAACACTGTCCTATCCACCTTCAAATCACCTCGTTAGTTGAGCTGACAAAACAGGCTGATCTTCGTTTTAAAATGCCTTCTCTAAATCGCTAAAATCTCATAATGGTCCTCGGGTTGTATAACAGCATCCTGATAATTACAGTAAGTCTTTCCGAAATGTGCGACAGCTTACTGTAACGTCTGTCTATAACACACTGCCCTTCTTTTTAAACGGAGGACCCACGGGGTGGCAAAGTCAGTTTTGCGAAGAGCCTGAGCCTGGGCCTGGGGGGGGGGGGGGGGGCGGGGCGGGCCGTCCATCCTAAGGAAAAACATCCGATGTGTTTTCCCCTGCCCACACCGAAGGCGAGGCGTGTGTTCGGCTTCTCCGCGGGAGGGGCGCTCCCTGGCCGCGTTCGCGGCGCGGGGCCCGGCCCACCGCGCGTCGATCCCGAGGCGAACCGACCGGCAAACTTGAGCCGGGATCCGCTGGCCGGGCCCCGGGTGAGGGGGCAGGTTCTCCCCGGCGCCGCCCCGCCCTGCGCGTGGGTGCGGGCCCGGGTCCGGCCCAGCACGGCATCTGGGAGCCTCCGGGGCTCGGAGGCCGGGGGGCGGGGACCCGAAGAGCGAGGGACGGCAGGGGGGCGGACTGCGGTCCGGGGTCCGCTCCAGGGCGCAGCGCCGGGCCCCGGGGAGGCTGTCCTGGGCGGGGGTGAGGCCCGGCGGCCGGGGCGTCTCCCGGGAGGCACGCCGAGCCCAGCGCTGACCACGGGGACCCTGGCAGCTGGCGCGGGGTGGGGGCCGGGGGCTCCGCGCCCCGCCCGGCTCGCCCCGCCCCCGGGCCCGGGGCTGCGCGGCCCCGCCCGGTCCCCGCCTCACCTGATGTACGGGCTGGCGGCCGCCAGGATGTTCTTCTGCACCGGGATCTCCTCCCCGTCGAGGACCAGGTGCGCGTCGCAGAAGCGGGACTCCTCCCGGAATGAGCTCAGCGCGCGCAGCAGGCGCGTGGCGTGCTGAGGGTCGGACACGGCGCTGCCCTCGGCCATCGCGGCACCTGCTCCTCCGCCCTCCCGTGGGGGCTCTGGAAGCCGCCCGGTCAGACCCCGCGAGCCGCCTGCGTTCGGCGCGCGCCCAGTCCGCTTGGCCCGCGCGCGCCCCGCCCGCTCGGCCCCGCGCTCGGCTAGGCAAGATCCAGCCCGAGCCTCCGGAACGCGCCTGCGCCGTCCGCCCTGCGAGCGGCCGGCGCCTTTAAGGAGCTGCGGCGTTGCGTCATTTCTCCGCGACGCCCCTGCGCCCTCCTTTCTCTCTCTGTCCCGCCCTCCGTCGCCGGAGGCGGCCAATCATAAGCCTCGTCCCCCTCCCGAACGCCCCGATCCCGGAACTGGCGCTGCCTGGTCGGCGGCTGAGAGCGATCTCTGCAGCGCTGGAAGGGTGTGCTCGCGCGCTGGCGCTCCAGGGTTAAGTCCGTGGCTCTGGCGCCCTGAATCTGAATCTGAGCCTCGGCTCCTCCGCTCACTAGCAGTGTGACCATGGGTAAGGTGCCCATCCGCAGTTTATCTTTCTGCAAGATGAAGATGATTTCTTAGGTGGTGTTGCGGGCTAATGTGAGATAACCGCACGTAAAAGAGGGCGCACTAGGTGTAGCTTTTATTATTTACGAGAGAAAAGGCGCTTCCCAGGTAAGAGCACAGAGATCCTAGAAAGCCAGCCCCCAAACCAGCGTTTGGGTTGCGGGTCCGGGAGGGAGATGCAGCAGATGAAGCTGAAAGACGTAAGCGAGACCTCTTTGGCTTACAGTCGGGAGGTTGGTTTTGATCCCATAGATGTTATAAGGAACCGTGATAAGATTTTTCACGTAGACCACTCAGCTGCCGCGTGGAGAACTGGAGGGTGGGATTGGATGCCAAAGGTAGAAACATGGTTAAATATTGCCTTACTTGAGGGAAGGGACTGGTTGCCTAGATGGAAGGGTGATGATGGAGGTGGGCAGTAGCGGATGGCTTTAAAAGAACAGGCAGAATTAGGAGGGGGAGTCCTGGATAATATTCTGGATTGAGTAGCTGCGTGATGTTGGTACCTTTCAGAGAGAGACAGAAACGCTGAAGGAGTGGAAGGTAGAGAGCCCAGACAGATGTGGGCTTTGTACAGGTGTGACCAGGCTCCCCACCCAGTGAGGATCAAGGTGCTGAGAGGAAGCAAATATGGGACAGCTCTGTCTGCAGAGCAAGCCCCATACTGTCAGAGATTTCTGGGAAGGCTGTTAAGGGCACATGGGAACGTGGAATGTAGCCCCCGTTTTGTCCAAATGTTAGGGACTCCACAAGCGCCTAAGGAATTAGCAGTTTTACAAGGGCCAAAGGCCCAAAGAACATGGTCAGTATTCCAGATAGGCTGGGATAGGGTTTTCACTGGATCAGCTTAGGTTTTTTCTTCAGCCAACTCAAAGGCCCCAATAAAGTCTGACGTCTTTACCCTGAACCAGCCAGGGGCTTGGGGTTACTGGCAGGAATCAGGGTATTTAACTTTGGTGGAGTCACTGACCGAAGAATAGATTGGGAGAAGGAAGTTACTAGAGGGCTCCCCTGGTGACTCGGCTGGTAAAGAAACAGCCTGCCATGCAGGAGACCCCGGTTGGATTCCTGGATCAGGAAGGTCCCCTGGAGAAGGGATAGGCTGCCCACTCCAGTATTCTTGGATTTCCCAGGTGGCTCAGATGGTAAAGAATCTGCCTGCAATACAGGAGACCTGGGTTGGGAAGATCCCCCTGGAGGAGAGCATGGCAACACACTCCAGTATTCTTGCCTGGAGAATCCCCAAGGACAGAGGAGCCTGGTGGGCTATGAGTCCATGGGGTCGCTTAGACGACTAAGTCACTAAGCACAGTGGAAAATCCAGACATTCCTAGATCAGTATTATGGATAAAATGATTAAAACATCTAGGATTGGATACAAAACAATATGAAGGGAAGTAGGTGGGGGTGTAAATGAATCAAAAGTGGCTACAAGTTACTCCTTTTAAAGCTGAGTCATAGATATGTGGAGATTCGTTGTCCTAGTCTCCGTATTTCTTTGTATGTGGTAAAATGTCATAATACAAAGTCAACAAGATAAGCGGTTAGAGCTTATATCCTCCATGATAGCTGCTCAGTATCCCTGGGAGCAGTCGAAACACTTCTTCCTTGAAGTTGTTGCTGTACTTTGAACATTGCTCTGGCAGGAAAATTACTGTAAGGGGTTTACTTGTTCCTCTCGCCTGCTAGCTTGTAAATTTAGTGCATCTCCATTTCCAGGTGCCAAGTCCACTACCTCGCCCTGTTAGTGCTCAGTGGATGTTAGATGGATGGGGGATTTTAAAAATTGTGAATACCGGGCATTTAATAAATGTTTCCTGAATTGCAATCTGTTTTTAGTTTATTTGTGTTTGTCTTCTTTCTCAACTGGCTTGTTGCTGAAGTCAAAAATGACACATATGACAGAAAGCCTTCATATCAAATATGTAGGTACTTGAGAAACACTTACTTGGAATGCTGATCTAGTCTTCAAATGTCAGTGGTTCCAAAACAAAGAGCTCAAATAACAGAATGACCCTCAGGTAACCAGTTTCCCCAGAATGGGAGTGATGCCTTAGCTGAAGTAACTGGAGGTGAATGGGCATTAGTCAGGCAGGTTCTTCCTGGCAGAGGTGAGACCTCTCTGATGTTTTGACAGAAGGAAGGTATAGGAGGGCCTGGGCAGAGGGTTGTAGACAGACCACCATCAGTCAGGGCAGCCTCCTGCCTGACACCTGACAGGGGAAAGGCAGTTGCTGGCTTAAGAGGTTCCCCTGTGCAGCAGGCAGCGGATGGGCAGGAGACCACGTAAATGTTCTGCATTCCATCCCCGCCGACCACCTGCCTGAATCACTCATATTCATCCTTCGGAATCCAGCTCAGTGACCTTCAGAGGACCTCCAGCCAGCTTCTCAGGTCAGAGTCCCTGTGCACCACCATGTTCATGCCCTCTGTTCTGCACTTGGCTGGCAGCACCGTAATTCACCGGTTTACATGCTGGTTTGCGAGCTCCTCCAGGGTAGGAGCTGTGTTATGTTTATCTGTTTCAAGGGACTTGCACGGTGCCCCCTGAATGCCTCACATAATCAGAGGTGGCAAGTTGGACGAAGGAGCATGGGGGGCAGGCTGTAACACAGTAGGGGCAGGTGGTCCCACAGGGAGCTGAAGAGCACACCCTTGGGTCAGGTGGAAGGCCGTCCTTCACTGCCAGCTGCAGGAGATGAGGAGCCAGTGGTGCCAAATCCAGTGATTTTTCAAAAGATCTGAAAATTCAGATCCACATGTGCAGTGTCCCAGTTTTTCAACATTAGCCACACATTCCATTTGAGGAAAAAAAAAAAGATGCCGCACGTGTCTGCAAACAAGATCTGCCTTCCATTCATTTCCAGAGGTAATCAGAAGACCATCTTGGTTTACTGAGAAGGGAGTTAACAATCCAAAGGGCGCTAGATCCTCAATAAAATGGTTGAGTTGAACTCGGGTGCCCCCACTAAGCCTCATCCTAATGCTGTAGAGAAGGAAGAGGCCCCACATGTGGGAGGATCTGTCGGGCAGCTGCTGCCGGAGCCACTTCTGGTTAGACCATGAACTGTCTCTTGCAGTCTATTGATACTGCTCAAACTGAGCCACCCTTGATATTGTTTATGGCCATCAGAGTGGTGTATTCAGTGTTATTGTTTCCCTACATTCCATGTATATCAGACATCAAGCTGTTGTGAAACATGTAATCTAAGAGATTTAATAAACGTCCCAGCAGTTTCAGTCTCTGGTGACTATCAGTGACCCCTCTTTAGAGGCTAAAGAGCCCCAGAGAAAGGATTCTCTTTTGGGTGTGAAGACTGAAAAGGATATTTTCACAAGGTACTAACAGTAGTCATTCACTCAATAAATATTTATTGAGCACCTGCTATATGTTGCAGAGGTGCTGATGGTGAAAGCAAACAGTTTCCTCCCATGCCATCATCCAAGAGACTTTTTACTCTCGTCTGCTTTTCTGATCATGTGTCATTTTACAATCAGGAAAAAACAATTTTCATTTGCAAAAAGAAAATACTTTGTTTCCAAAAATGAACCCTCCAAGAAAAGAATCACTTTGGGGTTTTATTTTAAAATAAATGTTAGAAAGAGGAATAAGAGTCCAGTAAAAGAATGCAAAGCAAAAGAATTAATAGTTTGGAAGCTCTTTCGAAAACACTGACTTGAGTGGATTCATTTTATTGAAGTGAAAACTGAAGCTCGAGGAGTAAAGAACTCAGTCAAGGTCATACATGTGACCTAGTTGGGGCAGAACAGACCGGCCCCGAACTTCTGCCTTCCAGCCCTGTAAGCTTTTCCATTACACCAAGTTGACTCTTTGTAAACATTAATTTGGTTGAGACAGTCTCTTCTGATTCATTTTAAGGCAGTCTTCAGATATTTTATTAGGTAAATCTGTCTTTGGTCCAAATCTATATATGGCTCCTTTCCGAAAATCTGAGCTCTTCCAAATTGCTGAGTCAGAGAACATCTCAGTATTTATAACTCTTTTTTTTTCCCCCCAGTATTTATAACTCTTGAGAGTTGATTCTACATATTTACACAACATTCAGAGAAGTATCTCGGAACCAGTGAACTAATTAAGCTGTGATGAAGATAGTGACTTTCTGTCCAAATCCATGCTGTGTTGCTAACACCTGGTGCAGTGCCTGAGACACAGTAGGGACTCAGTAAATACTGGCTGAGTGAATAAATGTTAATAAGTGGGGAGACCTGGGATCTTTCTATCCACAAGGGGTTACTTCAGTTGTTTACCACAGTCCCGCACTGAACTCCAACTAGTCTATGCAACAGCAGGCTAACATCTCCGGTTGAAAATAAGCTCCTGATTTTACTCTTTAAACCCAATCATTCCCAGACTTCCCTGGTGGTCCAGTGGCTGAGACTCTGCTCCCAAAGCAGGTTTTGATCCCTGGTTGGGGAACAGGGTCCCACATGATGCAATTCAAAAAGATCCTGCAAGCCGAAACTTAAGATCTGGTACAGTCAAATAAATATGTAGATTAAAAAAAATTTTTTTAAACCCTAATCATTCCCCAAATAAAGTGGCAGCATTATTCACTTAACCACAGACAGAGATTTCTGGACATTCTCGACCTTGTTTCTCATGCCCGTCATCCAATTCACCAGCAAAACCCTGCAGACTCTGTCCTGAGTCCAGCCTCGTCTGACCCCCGCCGGTACCACCCTGTCCAGCCACTAATCAGCGCCCCCTGGACTCCTGCACCAGCCTCTTAGCTGTGCTGCCTGATTTTCCTCTTGCCCCCTTCTGAGTTCTTTCTCATAAGTTAACCAGATCCAGTTGCTTCCCAAAACAAGACCCTCCAAAGGCTTCCCATCAAACTTGAGGGAAAAAAATCCGCAGCAGAAAGCCCTGTGTGGTCAGCCCTGTACTTCCTCTTCAATCTCATTTCCCACCACTTTCCTCTCCCCTGATGTTCACTAACCAAACCAGCCCTTTTGCTGTTCCCTGAACAGGCCTCACATATGCCCACCCCAGGCCCTTTGCACTGGCTCATCTCAGCCTGGAAATGTCCTTCCTCATATTCTCAGACCTTGTTCTTTCCTTCTACATAGATCAGAGCTCAAATGCCAACTCCTCAGAGAGGACTTCACTTATCTTCCTGTATAATGAATGCCTCACTCAACTACTTCATTTTTTCTCACTGCATTCAGTCACTACCTAACATATGTTTATTTGTATATTATGTGTCTCCTCTGACTTTAAGCTTCCTGAGGCCTGGCAGGAACTTCCCATTTTATTTATCACTGTTATTCCCTAGCCTCTAAAACAATGCATAGGAAATAACAGATATACAATAAATATAGACTTGCTGAAAGAAACAGACAGAGGGAAGAGAGGAAGAGAGGAAATATTCCTGGATCTTTTCATCCCTTGCCACCTCACCTGACCTTACCAACCTGGAGGAAGACGAATGGTCAAGGAAGTTAGAGATTCAAAGGACATGAAACTTCCAAACCTCAGAAGGTTTGGAAACAATATAATAGCTCTGGACAGAGGTTGCTTCAATTACTTCTTTCAAACCAAGTCTTGTGTGAGGACCTTCACATCCTCCTTCAAGCCACACCATTTTCCACTTTGTACCCTTTAAATTTAGTTTGAGTATTATATATTGTTACCATACCCAATAGCATGTAAAAGATACTCAATTTCTGTCCTCCCTATAGAATACAGGGATATCTAGCCAATACAAGGCAAGGTGTATGAGCTGATTTATTCTGCAACATTTATATCATATAAGTAATTTGCCTGCTCCTTAGACTTATTTAAATGTAAAGTCACCTGAATTCCTTTAAGTCACTGGACTTCCTCTATACCTCCCTGCAGGTCTCTTCCTCCTATTCTGGGAGGCTCCAGGGCTCATTACTCCACTACTTCAGTTTCTCTGGTGTAACCTTAGTAACTTCCCAGAGCAGTTGAGAAGCTCTGACGCAAGGGTCTGGCACATAGTAGGAGCTCAACAAACACTAAGTGTTGTTATGTTTCCTATTGCGATCATCGCCACAATCATCATCCTGGTTTATAATGGCATCTTTCCCAGCTCAGGAATTACTATCTTCTAGTTGACTTTCAAGTCAAAAGTCTAGCCTCATCACCTCTACAATCAGGGCCCCACCAGCTTCAACCTCTCGGGTCCTGGTTGACAGCTTCATCTCTTGTTTCTCTCTGATGTTATTAATGCTGGACTATAGTGAACTTAATTATTTTCTGACTCCATCTGCCATTTTCCCTTCTTCCTCTTTAAACATTCCATTCTACTCCTTTGTATTTCATGCTCCATGCCTTTAATTTTATTTTTTTACCTTTAGATTCATTCTTGTAGTTTCTGTAGATTCATTCTTGTATGTTAGATCTCTTTAACAAACAATGTTTGAACTAATTAACACTTTAATATATTTATTATCTTTGGAACACATCTTGATTGAGGTATAACATAAAGTGTATAGACTGATTAGTTGTTTCATATGGATACCTCTGTGAACTCACCAGATGGATGAAGATAAAGAACATTTTTAGTAACCCAGAAGGTTCCTTCAGACCTGTTTCCGATCAGAACTTCCCAGCGGAAACCACTGTTCTGACTTCTATCACTATTGATTAGTTTTTCCTGTTCTTGAACCTCTGCAATTTGACTTACTCCACTCGGGACGACGTCTCTGAAATTCTCCCATTTGTTGCGTGCGGCAGTTAACCAGCCATGCCGCTGTGCCCCCACTTATGTATCTGTTCCCTGCTGCTGGACACTTCAGCTGTTTCCGGCTTGGGGCTATTACAACGAAGCTGTTATGAACATTCTCAAACAACTCTTTGGGTGGGCGTAAGTACTTTTTCCCCTGTGGATGTGCCCTGGTTCAGTTGCCGGGTCATAGGAAAGGCATGTGTTACACTTTAGCAGATAACTGCCAGTTTTCCAGAGTGGCTGTACCAAATTTTACTCCCACCAGCTTTGCATGAGAGCTCCAGTTGCTCCGCATCCTTTGGTAATTGGTGGTGTCCGTCTTTTATTACACCCATTCCGGTGGGTGTGTAGTGGTATCTTGTTGTTTCAATTTCTATTTCCTTAATGAATAATGATGTTGAGCACCTTTTTACATGCTCTTTGATCACTTGGATATATCTTTTGTAAGGGCTGGCTTAACTTTTATTTCATATTTTTAAAGTGGATTTCCACATTGATTTTCAGGAGTTCTTTTATTATCTATATGGGAACGCAAATTTCTTCTCCTACCCTGTGGCTTGTCTTTACACTCTCTTTGTCTCTGATAACAGTCTCAATTTTAATTAAGTTCAATTGATCAGTTTTCTCTTTTACGGCTGGTGCTTCTCATATTCTATTTTAAAATCTTTAAACCATGATGACGTTCTCCTATGCTCTCTTGTAGCAGTTTTATTTTGTTTGTTTATTTCTCTTTCACATTTAGGTTTATGACCCACATAAGCTCCATGCATTTTTCTTAAATCCAGCTTAAAATTCACTTATTCAGAAACTCACTCATTCATGCTTTTAATCACTCCTCCATTTAACAGAATTTTTAAGCACCTACCATATGCCAGGTATTTGTGGGAGAACAAAAGCAATTAGAGTCAACATTTAAGGAACTTACAGGCTAGTAGGAGAAAGGGTTAGACTTGCACATAAACAATATTTAGAAAGTAGTAATTTAGTTGGAAATTATGACACAGCCTAATTATTTAGACATACCACCCAGAGTAATTTCCCCTTTGAACGTCGGCATAAATTCCACTCCCTACAGGCCATGATGCTGTCTTCCTCATCCTTCACTGGTCCCCCGAGTCCCTGCGCCTGGCTTGCGAGGCATCCACCATCTGGCCCACTCCTCCCTCCTCACCCTCACCGTCCTCTATCCCAGGCCCTCTGCACAGACCCGGCTGTTGGTCCTGCCACCTCTCACCTCCTAGCTGGACTCTTTCTCCCACCACTTTGATGCCTGAAAAACTGCTCGCTGCTCCAGCACCTCCTCTGTGAAGCCTCTCCTGGCTTTTTTCTGTCTCTTCATGCCTTGAAATCTGCCCCTGGAGCCAGATTTCTGGGTTCAAATACTCCTTCTATCACTTGCCAGCTCTGTAGCCCCGAGTGTGTTACTTAAACTATCTAAAACTCTGATACCTCATCGGGAAAAATTGTGATTCCTGCTATATAGGGTTCTGTGCAAATAAATAAGGTGACCCAGGTACAACTGTTTAACCAGTGTCTGGCACATAGTTAAGTACTCCATGAAGGTTCACTTTTTTAAAAAAGAACAAACGAAACGAGACAGTCATACCCAACCCACGAATGACATTTATCTGTTAACATACTGGTCTTTTTCACTAGACTGGGTGTTTCTTGAAATCAGAAGTAGTCATGTCCTTCATTTTTCTACAATTGCCACTTCTCCTAGGACCCCCCTGTGGAGTCCTTAGTGCAATTCACTGCGCAGGGAGCTTTACACACACTTCCCCAGCAGATCTTTACGAGGAACTGCAAGGTAAATATTGGGATCTCCATGCCATGGTTTACAAAGCCATGTCCCTCAGCTGATTGGTGGAGGAGCCAGGATTTTCACTCCCTGATTCACTGCAAAGTTTTGAGCCATTCATTATCCTGCCCTTCCCTCCATGTCCCCGGCACCTACACAGTGACCTTGGTAACCATCTGCTGAACAGAACTGAATCTAACAAGCTTCAATCTACCCAAGTTTGTCAGAAAGGAACCCGGGTTTATCTGTGTTGCTAAAGTTCTGAACATGACCCTCAAAGGTCAAGCAATCAGGGACTGAGACCCTTTTGGCAAAACAGACAGCACCGAGAGCAGGTGGCTGTTTTCAACTTTCCCTCTTGGGAAACGGCAGTTTCAACATCAGTAATTTGTACTTTGTGGCTTGAAGGCGTGCTCTTCAATTGATACAGTGCTGCCTTTCCAGAGGAACAGGTTGTTGCTTTTCACAAAATTTGTCCTATTTAACGAAACTTCTTGTTTGCTGTCTTAATTACCTACCATCTCGCCTACTGCTCTATTACAGTGGAAAGGTACCAAGCTTTTAAAATGCTGTCCCAAGAGGCGTGGGAAGATCCTTTTCAAGCAGATTCTGGAAGCTTGGCCTCTTCGGTTCAATTGTAAATATCATGAGAGCAGGAACCACCTCATATTTGTCGATATCTCCCATGGCACCTGACTCCGTTAGGCAGGAATTCAGTGGGTATTTGCTGACCCCACTATCTGTCTGCTTGTTTTGTGCTGGAGCTGGGTTAAGCCTTGGAAAGGAGAAAGGAGGAGTCAGATTCAGGGATTACCCTCCAGGAGCTTCTAGTCCAATGCAGGAGATAAAACTCAAACACAAATAAGGAGCATCTGATATGGAACATGGTGTTTGTGACAGTGATTCCCTGCAGCTCAGACAGTAAAGAACCTGCCTGCAGCGCAGGAGACCGAGGTTTGAAGCCCTGGTCAGGAAGATCCCCTGGAGAAGGGAATGGCAACCCACTCTAGTATTCTTGCCTGGAGAATTACAAGAACAGAGGAGCCTGGTGGGCTATAGTCCCTGGGGTTGCAAAGAATCAGACATGAGTGCCAGACATCAGATTGAGTGCCTAACACACTACACTGGGTTACCCCCCAATATACACACCCAAAGCATCACTTGTACCTAAAGATTGATGGGAAATTCTTTGCTATTAAAGCAAGCAGGGAAATACTGTGGAGTACTCTCTAACATGTATATGCATTTTAAGATAAAACCACAGGTTTCAGGATGCTTTATTTGGTAGACCTGTGCCCCCGCCTTTCTTTAGGAATGGTCTGGTGGGCATGATGTTGAACATTGCCACTGGCATCAGACAGAACTGGGTTTTCATTCAGACTCTGCTCCATCACTTTCTAACTGTGTGATTTTGAGCAAGTGGTCTGAGCTCTCTGAACCTCAGTTCTCATGATATTTATGAGGATTAGTGTTTTATGTAAGGCTTTTGTCACATACACGGTAGCTTTTATGCTCGTTGTGAGAATACAAGTGTGGGATGGATGGATGGAGTAGAGAACAGGCCAGTCTTGCCACAGCAAAAAGGGCACACGTTCCCTTTAACAAGAATACTTGGCAATTCTGTAGCATTTTGTACTCTTGAAGCACTTTCATAATCACACAAAAATCAAAGAAAGAAGAGCCATCCCAATTCTACCTATGAGAAAAGCTGAAGCCTCAAGAAATGCCCTGAGTCTTGCAAGAATTGGGACCGGTCATCTTGAGATCTGAACGAGTGCCTGGTTCAGTGTCTTTGACACCGGAGCCTGGGGATGTGTTAGGGGGTGGGGTGGGGAGGAGGGGCCTGCCTTTCAAGCTGCAGCCTTCCCATGCTGAGCCATGTGGGGCCTGCTGACCTGACCCACATGTTTGGAGACAGAGCCATAGAACCCACGTGGCTGGGGCAGCACACAAATCCTTCGCTTTCCCTGGTGAGAAGCTGGTACAAGCGATGGACTCCACTCTCCTTGTGGACACACAGATGTACAAAACCCCACATACAGTTGCAGGAAGCCCTGGGCACCCTGAAGCCCCTCCAGCACGCCCCCTCATAGAGGACTCAAGGCCATCGCTCAAGTCCTCGACAGCAACCATTTAGAACTTGACCCACTGCAGAAATCACAGACTCATTTCCTCCAGCAGACCAGTAGAAACAGTAAACCCAACATAACAAACCCTGGCAGTGTCATCCAGGGACAGCTCGCCCTCCCAACTCTGCAATCATCCAGATTCCAGAAAGTTTATCCTTCAAAAACAGCCAAAGTCAAACTGTCCATTTCCCTCCCAGACTTTGGCAAGTCTTGGTGGAGATGAGAATTGAGGTTATCTGTGTTTTAGAAATCAGAATTGCCAGTGTGTTGATAGAAGGGGGTGGAGAACAGGTATAATACACAGGTTACCTAGAATTGACTGGCTGAACCACAACCCAGGGCCTTCGTTGTCGTGAAAGATCGTCAAGATCTTTCGTCAAGATCGATCGTCATGCTCGTCAAGATCGAGCATGAAAGATAAGAACTCGACTGGCAGCTGAGGGAAACTCGGTAAGGCGTTAAGTTTGTGTGTTCATTCAGCACTCGTTTATTAAGCGCCCACTCACTACATGCCAGGCCCTGTTCTAAACACCCAGGAAACATCTGAGACTAGAACAGAAAAAAATCCTTGCCCTGAATGTAACCTCTGAGCTTACATTCTAGTGAGGGAGATGGACAAATACCAATAAGCATAATAAATAAGTTAATTTTATAGAATTCTAGAACACAGAAAGTGCTACAGGGAAAAAGAAGTTAAGCAGGATACAGGCATCAGGTGTGTGGGGGTGATGGAGAAATCAATTTGCAATGTTAAACTACATACAGGAAATCTACACTGAAGGTGACATTTGAGAAGATTTGAAGATGAGGAGACCACACGCATCTTGAAGCCCAGATGATGCCAGTGAAAACAGTAAGTGGTTAACATTCACACATTCACTCACCAAATACTTACTGAGTGCATTAAGAGCTAGTTGCTTGTGGTAGGCTGAATAAAGGCCCCCAAAGACACCCAGGTCCTAACCCCTGAAACCTGTCTGTGTCTGTCAGCTATATGGCTAAAGGGACTTTTCGGATGTCAGGAAGTTAAGGATTTTAAAACAGGGAGATGGTCCTGGATTATCCAGTGGGCCCTAAATGCAATCATGGGGGTCCTTATACAAGGGAGGTAGAGGGAGATTTGACTTTATAGAAGGAAAAAAGTGAGGTGAGGATGACAGCAGAGAGAAAAAGGTGGTGGGAGGCGGGACCACGAGCCAAGGAAGCTGGAAAAGGCACTCTTGCCTGGAGACTTCAGAAGGAAGTTGCCCTCTGACATCTTGAACTTACTCCCATAAGACTCATTTTTGACTTGTGACCCTTAGAACTGTAAAAATAGATCTGTGTTGTTTTACACCACCAGGTTTGGGGTGATCTGTTGCAGAAGCCACAGCAAACTAGTACAGCACTCTTTTAGACGAGGATATAGTGAAGAACAAAACTGATGAAAATCCCTGCCATGTGGATCCCCTGGTCACTCATTCTGTGCCTGGCGCTGGCCTGTGTCTTCGATACGTAGCATTCTTTTAATGATCACATCCATCCTAGGAGATGGCTGCTATTTGAGCTGAGACCGTGTAACTTGGAGACCCTGTTCTTTACCCGTTGGAGGGTCTTCTGCTTATGCCCGATTAGACTGCTTGTTGTATGATAGCTATCTTGGGTGTGCTAGTGATATGCTTATGTCATATCTGATGCCACGGGTCACTCTGGGTGCCTGGGACACGGTCCCCTTCTTCTCTCCCCAGACCATGAGTAAGGCCCCTCCCGAAGACAGGAGGACCAGCAACAAGTAGCATCCTCTGCATGAACTGCCCCGAACTGCCCCCATAATCTGCGTTACATCAGATGGTGACAACTCAGAGGCAGGCACTTCTTCTAAGGGCTATAAGGACATTATTTCATCCTCACTGTAGCTAGCCCTGTGAAGTATGTTCCAATGTCACCCCCATTTCACAGGGCAGGAACCAGAGGCACTGGGAGTTTAAACAACTGATCAAAGGTCTTATGACTCATAAGGTTTGGGAGCCAAGATTCAACCTCTTAACTGTTTTTAAGGCTCATCGGCAACAGAGCTAAGACTTATTGAGCAACTGCTGTGTGTCAGGCAAGCTTCATTTAAGTTTTGCAACTCTCTGAATGAGGGACATGTACTGTCTCTGTCTTACGGATGATGAAACTGAGGCGTCATCAGGTTTCGAGAGGATCAAAACCTAGGCGGTAAGGCTGGAGCCCCTGTTCTCACCTCCGCGCTGTCCTTTAATTACACACGCACTTTGTCCCAGGCACTATACGAAGTCCCGAGGGCGATGCAGTGAATGAAATCAAGACAATAGAAGTAGTGGTTAAGCAGTTTGACTTTAGGGTCCCAGGAACCACCTGCGTGCTCTTGGGCAAATCATGTAAGTGTTCTGAGACTCAGTTTTCTCACCCATAATATGAGAACGGTACCAGGACCGACCTCAGGGCTGCTGCAAGGATGATGTGAGAACCAGCACTGGTAGCCGTCAATACATGCCAGCTGATGTCATGCTGTTGCTACCAGTATAATAAGCTCCATCTCTGCCCTTAACTAGAGAAGAAGCACAAGCAGTGTAGCCATCACTGTCCCTCCCACATTAACTCCGATGATAATTTAAGGAACCCTGAACTAGGCTGAGACCTCCTGCTTGTCCAACCCGAATGGCAGACTAAAGACAAAATCAGGGAACCTGTGCCTTCCGCTGGTCCCAACCTGCTGGAGGGGGTCAGCACCTCAAGGAACACAGTGGACACCCTTAAGGAAAGAAAGTGCTAGAAAATCCTACCAGGGCATGTGATTCTGAATTGAACATGCACATGCTGGACTTTCCTGGAACTTTGCCAGGCCCAGAGGTGAAGATGGAGGAAGACGCTACATCTCCACTAACTGAGGCTTCCATCTTGGCTTCCTTGTCGCTGGACCAGGCCTTGCTGGCACCAGCAGAGAGCTGTCCTGCAGTCTCTTCCCATTAGTTGAAGGAAACCTCTTCTAGGGAATGGTGGAGGAAAAGGACATACTTCTGTTTTCTCTGTGTAGATTTATCAACCCTAAATGGTGACTTCTATACTTGGACAATTGTATATCTGAATGCAGAAGAATGAAGCGGGACCCCTAGCTCACACTGTCTACAAAAATTAACTCAAAATGGACCACAGACCTAAATATAAGTGCTAAAACGATAACATTCACAGAAGCACACAGAGGCATACATCCCTGGGACCACAGATTCAATAATGGTTTCTTAGATACAACACCAAAAGCAGAAGAGATAAAAGAAAAATTAGATTAAACTGGACTTAATTGAAATTTTAAAACTTTTGTACCTCAAAAGGCACCATCAAAAAAGTGAAAAGACTGCCCAAAGAATGAGAGAAAATATTGCAAAGCATATATTTGAAGAGGGATTTACATCTACAATATATAAAGAACTCTTACAACTCAGTAATGATTAAAGAAAAAAACTCCAAATACCCCAGTTGAAAAGTAGCAAGTGATGTGAGAGGATGTTTCCTCAGAGAAGATACACAAATGGCCAATTAGCACGTGGAAAGATGTTCAACATCATTAGTTATTACGGAAGTGCCAATCAAAACCACAATGAGATACCACCTCATTGTATCTAGGATGACTAAAATAAAAACAGCAGACAATAACAAATGAGGGAGGATGTAGACACACTGGAACTCTCAGATGCTGCCGGTAAAACTACAAAATGGGGCAGACACTTTGAAAAACAGTTTGGCAAATCCTCAAAATGTGAGACATATTCATCCTAGGATCCAACAATTTCTTTTTTTTTTTTTTTCCAACAATTTCATTCACTTAAATTTCACAATTTAAGAGAAATGCAAACATACGTACACATTAATAACTTGAACATCCATGTTATTCATGACAGCCAAAAACAGGAAACAACTCAGATGTCTCTCAGCTGATGAGCAGATAAACAAAATGTGGTTTGTTCATACAATGGAATATTATTTATCCACAAAAGGAATGAGGTACTGATTCATACAACAACATAGGTGAAGCTCAAAAACATGCTAAAAAGTCAGTTACCAAAACATGCACAGATGGTATGATTCCATTTATATCAAAACACACACACATGGTATGATTCCTTTTGTATGAAATGTCCAGACTAGGCAAATCCATAGAGAGAGAAAGTAGGTTTGTGGCTGCCTAGAACCGGGTAGGGGAGGGGATGCAGAATGAGGGGTGACTGCTCATGGGTATAGAATTCTTTTAGGGGTGATGAAAATGTTCTAAAATTAGACAGTGGTAATAGTTACACAATACTGAATATACTAAAGGCCACTGAATTGAGTACTCTAAAGGAGTGAATTTTATGGTAAATGAATTAGATCTTAAAAAAGCTATTATTAAAAAAAATCATTATCAGTCCTCCATTGTCCTTGAAGAAGTCATCAGAGACTTCTCTTTAGTTAATGCCAGTTCCACTTCGTACCTGAGTATGGATAAACTGGGGTTCTGGCTGAAACTTGTCTTTTCTGTCCATCTTCTGTGCCACGGAAGTTCTTGGTAAATGTCTACCCCAAGTTAACCAAATTCTCTCCTGACTCCAAGCCCTTTTCTTTATCTGCTTTGCCCATTTTGCCTGGTTACCTACTACCATCCTTCACACATCAGCAGTCTCTGGCTCCAAGACATTATTAGGGGTCCCTGGGGGTCCCTTTTTTGCTGGTATTCCAAAGATACAGAGCATAAGAAAGAACAGAGGAAAGGAAGAAGGGAGGATCGGAACCAAAATTTTTCCACATTCACCTACTCTTTTTCTTGTTTGCTGAGAAGGTTGGATTTCTCAGCCCTGTAGCCACGGTGACCATTTGAACCTCTTAGATCATAGAATGGCTTCTCAGTTTCCTATGAATCTACCAAAACCTTTGGCCTTTGAAAGAACATCCAAACCTTGTTTTTCTACTCTTTGGCTCAGAAATCCAGAGTTGGGAATCTAGCCAATGCACGCGTGCTCAGTCACTCAGCTGTGTCCGACTCTTTGCATCCCATGTAGCCTGCCAAGCTCCTCTCTCCATGGGATTTCTCAGGCCAGAATACTGGAGAGGGTTGCCATTTCCTCTTCCAAGGAATCTCCCCAACCCAGGGATTGAACCTGCATCTCCTACGTCTCCTGCATTGGCAGGTGGATTCTTTACCACTGAGCCACCTGGGAAGCCTAATCTAGCCAAAAAAAAAAGACACTAACAAGAACCTGAAGATAGAGAGAGATGTGGGGTGGACCCTAGAAATACACACATGAGGTCACAGATCTTCTGTCAAAATGTCCACCTGCAGGCTGGTGCATATCATACCATGTTCCAAAGATGGAATAATTTGCATCCCTTAGAAGAATTTAGTGATCTGGGAAAGATACTTGTATAGTAAGTGAAAAAAGCAGGTTATAAACTGGTGGGTTATAAACCTATTGCCAATATGTAAACTGTGCATCAAAAAATTTTTTTAAATGGGGGAAAAATACACCAGAAGGATTTCAGGGGTTTTCTTTTTTTTAACTTTAAACTTTTTATTTTGTATTAGGGTATAGCCGATTAACGATGTCGCGGTGGTTTCAGGAGACCGGGGAAGGGACTCAGCCACACATATACGTGTATCCATGCTGTCCCCAACCCCCCTCCCATCCAGGATGTCACAGCACCGAGCAGAGTCCCATGTGCTGTCCGGCAGGTCCTTGTTGGTTCGGGGGTTTTCTTTTGGTAATGGGGTTATGGGTGTCTTTTTCATTTCTTGGTTAACAACACGAGGGGTTCTACAATGAATATATACGAATTTTACAATCACAGAAAGCAAATCCCCTTAGTTCTCTCTCTCTCCACTGCTCTCTCCTGGGGAATTCACTCTGTACCTGCTTTGCTCATCAACCCACCTCTGGCTCCACACCCTCATCGGGAGCTGCACCCTCAGCATCTTGCCAGGTGTTCCTGAAGGCCGCTCAGCACGTCCCTCCTGGTCCCCAGGAGGAAGGCAGGCTGGCTCATCCCCACCTGTCCCAACACAGGGCTCCCACATGCCTCCCCGCTCGCCGTGTGCAAGGAAACTCCAGCCTCCTGCTGGTGCTTGACCTCGAGAGTCCACTTCCAGCTGCAGCAGGCGGCCCTGTGTCTGCACCTGGTTCCTACTCCTGGAAGGAACCTGAAGAGCAGAGGCCCCAGGTCTCACCGTTGTTGGAGGAACAGGAAGTCCGTGGCGACTTTTCTGTCTGCATGTCCTGATTTGCCATGAGAAAGACTTCTCCCGGCCATTTTCTTTTTTTTTCTCCCGGCCATTTAAAAACCATCCAAACTGTCCCTAAACAGCGTACGAAGTGATCAAAGGTGTTTTCATGTAACCTGGACCCGCAGCCATCTCAACAGTCAGTCCGACGCTTGGTGACTTTCAGAGGAAATGAGTACAAGCCAGTAATGCGGATAGAGCTGGAATGCACTTATATATTTTGTGAGTTGATATTCCCTGGCAGCTCAGTTGCTAAATAATCTGCTTGCAATGCAGGCGACCCCGGTTCAGTTCCTGGGTTGGGAAGATCCCCTGGAGAAGGGATGGGCTACCCACTCCAGTATTCTTGCATGGAGAATCCCCATGGATAGAGGGGCCTGGCGGGCTACAGTTCATGGGATGCAAAGAGTCGGATACGACTGAGCGGCTACATGTCCACGTACACATCTACCTTATTCCTGGGGTGGAATCAAATTAGAGAAAACCTGGAAGGAAAAAATTAGTGGGTCAAACATTTGCAGGCTTACCACGCACCTGACACATCCTCAGAGCACTTGTGAAATACCGTGGCTTTATCAAAGCAATAAACAAATCCCGGGTGATTTTTCCTGCAGAACTTCCTGGTCACGAGTTACACCCACATGAAGCCTAACAAGGAAGGCTCCCAGGGTAAGACAGACAGTCTCGGGTTCAAGAAAGTCGCATGCGTCTTGGCCCCTGCAGCCTTTTGAGCTAATTACCCTGGCCTGTGAGTGAAACACAGGGGGAATTCAGGATCGAGATAAATCAGACGTCCTACCATTGACCTTTGGTGTTTTTGAAACTGAGAAGAAAGACATGGTGTGCCAGGCTTCCTCATCGGTCTGGTATTTCACCTGTCTTCCTAAGAAAGGCAAATAAACCACAACATATTTTTTTTTCCATGTAGAACTGCGCCCTTTTTTCATGGCTATATCTGGGTACTGTTTGGCAATGAGAATTGAGTAGAATAGAGGTGGGGAAACATTTTTAAAATACCACTCTCTTGTCAAATATTTAAAGTAAAATAATGAATAGGTGAGAGACAGGTCCCATCTGTCAACTCTTTTCTGTTCCTGCCACCCAAATGCAGGCCTCCATTACACGTTTCTTAGGCTACCATGGTTGACATTTCCTCCCAATCCATCTTATCAAGACTGGAGATGCTGAGGTCCCCAGAGGAGAAGCGTAGATGGTCTTCATTCTGCCATCCCCAAGGTTTGTTTTATTTATTTATTTTGCCATCCTCAGGGTTTGGGTTTTTGTCTGTTGGGCTCCATGAGCTGAGCTGAAATGGAAACACTGGGATGGTAAAGGAGGTTTTGAGGGAGCAACAGGGGAAGAAAGAGAGACCAAGGATGGCTGGAAGAGGAACCTGGGGTGTCATCATTGGTCTCCATGTGAACCACCTTCCTTGTTTTCCTGGGAGACCTTCAGTAAAATATGTATTTCTTTTTTAAAAAATACCCATTTCTTGTTGGTGTATTACGAAGTTGGATTTCTTTGTTGGCAGAATTCATTCATCCAACAAATATTTAATTGAGAGCCTGATTCACCAGGCAGTTTTCTAGGTGCAGAGGGTAGAGTAGTGAATAAAATACACCCAACACAGGACAACTTGGATGAAAACAAACAACATGGATGGATCTCCAGGGAACACTGCTGAGCGAACCCCTGTCCTGTATGACTCTGATGCCCCTCACTGCCCTGGTTCTCAGCATCAGGCCAGACAGGACTCAGTCCTGGATTCCAGCCCCTCCAGGCCCTCCTGCAGTGGGGACCGCCACACCAGCCCGCTGGCCCGCTGGGTGTACCACGAGGCACCTGTCTTTGCCTCTGTTTCTCTGCCTTAGAAGATCTTCAGAGGAAGAAGCCATGTAAACAATAAAATAAGGTCTGGAAGGGCTTTAAAGTTTTATTTTATATTATGCCATGCCTTGCATGGGATGACCACAAAGCACATGCCTACTGGGCCAGCTGGGTGAAGAAGCTAGAACTCACAACCCGGTCCACTGGGAAGTGGAGAGAGAGGGAGGGGAGAGGTAGGTGGGGAGGGGGGAGCGGTGATAAATGTTTCTGTGTCTCTTCTCCAGTGCGTCACATGTGCCCATTCTAGGGACAATGATTATGTGACAATACAGTTTCTGATTCATGTTCATGGTCTTTGTATTCACGGAAGGGGACTTTATTACAAGGGCTAGAGCTAATCAATAAATATTTGATTGACTTTCAAGCAAGGTCCTCATGGCCAAAATAAAATGAAAGAAAAGATACCGACAAGTTCTGTTTTCAGAAGTTTGACTCAAAGCAACCACAGAAAGAATAAGTGCGAAATGGAATGAACGGACCACCTCTCCTGCACCTCCCCCAGGGGCCGGACCTGCCGTGAGCTGGGCGGAGCTGGTCCCCAGGACCAAAGCCTCCAGGTTGTCAGGTCCTTGGGACCGGCTCCTCCTGGGAAGGGGCCTGCTTCTCCGGGTCCCAGCCTGCGTCTGGGATGAACAGCCCGTGGATATCCAGGTGCATCTCCACATCGACGGACGCACGGGCCAATTCCGTAAAAGTTCTGGCATCGAGAACCAGCAGAAAAGGCGACTTCTGAGGATCAGTAGAGACAATGGCCGATAAGATAATCCCTTTGGGGAAACAAAGACAGACACTTTGTAAAAGTGCAGCCTTGCCTTGCACCTCGTTCAGCCGGGGGCTAAGTGTCTCAGCTCTGTCTCCCTGTCCTTCGACTGTACCTAATGGAAACAAAAGGGAAGTGAATTTGAAAGGGCTTGGCTGGGCCCGTCCCCTCACCTTTCTGAGCCTCAGTCTCTTCATCTGTAGAGTGGGCATAATCCGCGCCACTCTCAGGGGGCTGCTGAGAGGATCTTTCAGGGTCAGTTACGAAAGCACTTTGTGAATTACTGCACGTTCAGAAGAATGGCTGTTTTCCTACTATTTAGAAATTCCAGTTACAGTCACTCAGCTTCAACACCGCACTTTAGCCTAAACTCAGCCCAGCTGCGTTCAAGTGGCATCTGAGTAAGTCCAGTCCACCTCACGTATGTGCAGCTTTCCCCTTTGTGAAATGAGAACAGTCTAGGTATTCACTCTCAAAGGGACAGAGGGCTAAACAAAATAGAGCAATAAACTTCCAGCAAATATTCTTGATTCGTCCCGAGGCCTCCCGGGTTTCAGAGTGGCTGAGCACAGCTGAGGTCAAATCAGCTTGGACTGAAACCCTCCCCTGTATGTGCTGGGCGTGCAACCGTGGGTAAGTGACCTCACTCTCTGAGCCTTTCCTCTGGTGGAATGAAGGCAAGGCTGCTCCCTCCCCACAGAATGTGCAGGGCATACCGGCCCAACCCAGGGGGAGGCCAGCCTCGGCAGGAGGTGGCACCAACTGTCCCCCACCTTAGAGGTGTCGGTGACGCGGGTCACTGCCTGGCATGCTGCACCGAGGAGGTCGATAGGAAGACTTGCCCAGGTAGAAAACCACTCCCTTCTCGCCCGAGGGAAGCAGCTGGCAGGCTCAGTGGGCAGTCTGCCCTCCCCCCAGGTGTTGGCAGCCCCACCCAGGCTTCTAGTTACCCTCCTTGGCATCCCCAGGGGGACAGGCAGGGCATTTCTGGGGCAAAATCAAGGAGGGAAAGGAACTTTTGGAACTTTTGGAAACCTAGAGGAGAGAGCAATCCCGCGAGCTTTTTGAGGGGCTCCCTGGAAAGTTTACGTGCTCAGAGGAGTTACAAGTTCTGACCCAGCCACTGCAATGAATTTTAAAACCAAGATTCCACACTCTGGGCCAGGGCAGTGTTGCTCTGCAGAAAGTAAGTGGGCTTTCGTGTTAGTCTCCCCCAAAAGGAGGTCTCGCCTTCTGCCCTTGGGAGATGACGCCCAAGTCCTTGGACTGTTGGTCTGAGAGGGTCTTTGTTTACCTGAGGCTATGCCATCCAACCCGGCCTAGCAAAGTGATTCAGGGGAAGCCTTGGGCCACAGGGCTTCCCAGGAGGCACTAGTGGTAAAGGTCTCACCTGCCAAGGCAGGTGACATAACAGATGCAGGTTGCATCCCTGGGTCAGGAAGATTCCCCCGGAGGAGGGCATGGCAGCCCCCTCCAGTGTTCCTGCCTGGAGAATCCCATGGACAGAGGAGCCTGGTGGGCGACAGTCCACGGGGACGCAAAGAGTGGGACACCACGGAAGCAATTAGCACTTGGGCCACAGCCGTCAGCTCGACCTCCAGAGGGGCGAAGACTAGAAGTCCACGCGGTCCGCGCGCCCACACCCCACACGGGCTCCGACCCCAGGCTGAGGGAGCACCCCCTGGTTGGCCGCGCTCCATGGGGGTCGTTGGGGAAGTGGGTGTGGTCCGTGACTCCCGCAGGGAGGACCACCGGAGACTCGACCCACGGGACTCTCCCGGATCCCGTCCCACGCGTTTTCTTTCTCAGCCTGTACCCTTCCGCTGAGATAAACCGTCACCACGAGTGTAACAGCTTTCAAGCGTGTTCTGTGGGTGCTCCTACTGAAGCTGAGGGTGGGCTTGGGGACCCCTGAACTTGCAGCTGATGTCAGAAGTAGGGGTGGGCTTGGGGACTCCCTCGCCCTACCGCCTTGCACTCGGAACCGCCTGGACTTCAAAGCATGGCTGCACAAACTGTGTGGTGAGGGCGGGGTCACTGCCCCCCGCCCCCCAAACGGTGTCTCGGTTTGAGGGGTGACCACAGTGCAGCAGGCGGGTTGCACCTCCCGGGCCTTACCATCATCCTCGTCCTTGGCACCCGGCGTGGGCACGAACAAGGGCTCCGCTGGCCAGCAGTGTGCCTCTCCCCACTCCAAGGAGGACTTCGTGAGAATGTCATATTTTATTATCTGCGCATGCAAAGGGGAGAAACGCGAAATGAATGGTTGCAGAGCGTGCTCATTCTCGGCGAACAG
The DNA here is from genome assembly GCF_033118175.1 of Dama dama. Lineage (NCBI taxonomy): Eukaryota > Metazoa > Chordata > Mammalia > Artiodactyla > Cervidae > Dama > Dama dama. The sequence goes on along the minus strand of NC_083684.1, from coordinate 14,043,046 downwards.
GAAGGCATCAAGGCCCCAGAGAGGGGGTGAGCGCCTCAGATGCGGACCTCACACTAGCAAGCATAGGCCCCAGATGACACCTGCCTCTGGTCAGCGCAACAACGGAAAGGAAAGCCGCTCCTTCCTTCTCCGACTTTAAGCTAAGGTCCTCCCGCCACCGCAGAGCTGATACACATACTGAATTCTTTAAGAAATAAGCACCTTGGATTTATCTGGTATTGGGCACTATATTGCAATTTTTATACATATCAGATAATCTAACATATTCAATGCCCAACCTTTAAAGCATAACACGCTTCCTTTATTGCTTTCCAAGCGTGAGTCCTGGGCCTTCTCTCTGTCTGTAATAAGCCTCTTTCCCTCAGGGTGTGGGATTAATGGGGAGTGACTCGGGGTGTGTGGATGGGTGTGTGGGAACCTTAATTTTTCTCATTGTGCATTCCTGTACTGCTTGCGTTTTTAAAAAAAGATTTTCCATTTTCTTACTAAAAACTGAAGCTACTAAGGAAAAGTGATGTCTGTATAGCACTCAGCATGGTTCCTGGGAAACAGCAAGCAAGTTCAACAAATAGCAGTTTAAGAACCAAAATATGAACCGCTGTGCTGAACGCCTGAAACTAGCATGATATTGTAAATCAACCGTGTTGTTGTTGTTGTTTAGTCGCTAAGTCGTGTCTGACTCTGTGACCCCACAGACTGTAGCCTGCCAGGCTCCTCTGTCCATGAGATTTCCCAGGTAAGAACACTGGAGTGGGTTGCCATTTCTTTCTCCAGGGGGTCTTCCGGACCCAGGGATTGAACCCTCGTCTCCTACATTGGCAGGTGAATTCTTTACCACTGAGCCACTATACTTGAATAAAAAAATTTAAAAAAGCAAAATAAATCCTCCAAGTTTCAACTCTACCTTCTCTGTTTGAGACAATGAGTTCCTTGAGGGCAGGAACTAGGATCCTCCTGTCCATTTGCTTTTCCTGGATGCCTAAGCTGGTGCTCAATAAACATACACCTGATAAAGAAATCAGTGGATAAACTCCGGCCACCACATCTTACCTGAGTGAAGCCCATTAGGTGCAGTTACTTCTCCTGGGTGCTCCGTCACTGCTACCAGCATATTTTGTCCCAAACCGACCTCACTCTCTGACCTACCCCCACCCCCAAGGGGACCGCAGTCCTGCCCTCCCTGAGAACTCAGCTTTGCAGACAGACATGACCATCCCAGGCTGCCACCCGCCGGGGACCAGTACCTTGGTTGGGATGGGGCTCCACTGGACTCCAGCAGCAAAGACATATCGGTATGGCTTCCCATTGTGGGCATAATTGATCCGAGGCAGTTCTAAGCCTGGAGACAGATGACGCGGCTGACAGGGCCCTCTTCAGGAGGGCTGGGGCCACCGCCCTGCGTGGCATCCAGGCCCATCCAGGTATCCTATCTACAAAAATGACTCCCAGGCCAGGATCCCTGAACTTCACTCAGGCCCTGAGTTGGATCAAGGGTGGTCAAAGGGCAGGAGGAGGGAACCTCAGATAATTACCCCAGCTCTATTAGAAGCTTTGGGAGCAAGGTAAGATAGACCTTGGTTTTTAAGTGTATAAACATCTTTAATTATCCAAGATAGAAATCAAAGAGAATTGCATGATTAAAATCAGAGGCCACTGCAACTTTTTAAAAGCTCTTTTAAAAAAAAGTATGTGCATGCAAATGTATGTGGGTGTGAACAGAAACTTCTGAAGCATGGAGGAAGCATCAGTGGGGAATATTTAAATAAATCTAATGAAATCATATAATAAAAAGTAATACAAAGAATTTTAGTAACATGGGGAAATGTCCCCATCATAACATTAGATGTAAAACGCTGCTTAGAGAATTATCACCACTATATTATAAATGTAGAGAATTATCATCACTATGTTATAAATGTAGAGGAAAAGTTTAGAAGTGCTGCTAGGGTGATAACTTGCTTATTGTGGCTCATAGTTTATATTGTCCATTCTAAGTTTCTCATGTGAAAATTTCATTATATCTATTACTTTTGTAATCCAAAAAAGCCTTCAAATTTCACCCATGTCCATGTATACATATTTACATTATGTCTGCTGTGTCAAACGGAGAAGGCAATGGCAACCCACTCCAGTACTCCTGGAAAATCCCATGGACGGAGGAGTCTGGTAGGCTGCAGTCCATGGGGTCGCGAAGAGTCGGACACGACTGAGCGACTTCACTTACACTTTTCACTTTCATGCGCTGGACAAGGAAATGGCAACCCACTCCAGTGTTCTTGCCTGGAGAATCCCAGGGACGGGGGAGCCTGGTGGGCTGCCGTCTACGGGGTCGCACAGAGTCGGACACGACTGAAGTGACTTAGCAGCAGCTGTGTCAAATTAAACTTCTAAGTACCCCCGCCCTGTGGCATGGGGCAGCGATGTGGGGAGCAGGCCCCTGGAGCCCTGCCCCTCCACTCCCCAGCCGTGTCCTGGGCAGGCCCGTTCACTCCTCACCGACGACCTGAGCACACCCTGCCCTGAGCCAGGGACACAGGCCCTGCCCCACGGGCTTCTGTTCTAGGACAGTGGTTCTCAGTGGGGTCGCAGGCCCCGGACGCTGCTCGACAGCCGGCAGTGCCCAGTGCCGCCCCCTCCACGAGGAGCGACCCCGCCCCGTGTCCGCAGCGCTGGGCTGGGGAGGCTTGCTCCCGGGGCTGTGGCTTCTCTCCAAGGGGGTTTACGCTCTGTGTGAAGCACAGCCCTTCTGAGGCCAACAGAGGTGACAGCACCTGCTCTGCAGGGTGTTCGCAGCGTGCCCGGGCAGAAACCCGCATATGTTGTGCTGCTCAGCGTGTGGCGGCCTCGGAACTGAGGTCTCCTCAGGGTGCAGGCCCTGTAGTGGGATTGCTGGGCCATATGGTAGCTTTATTCCTAGTTCTCAAAGAAATCTCCATACTGTTTTCCACAGTGGCTGTATCAGTTTACAGTCCCACCAACTGTGCAAGAGGGGGTTCTCTTTTCTCCATACCCTCTCCAGCATTTATTTTTATAGACTTTTTTTTTTTGGATGATGATGGCCATTCTGACCGATGTGAGGTGATACCTCCCTGCAATTTTGATTTCCATTCCTCTAGTAATGAGCGATGTTGAGCATTTTTTTTGCAAATGCATGGCAGCATTTGATATAGAGAACAAGCTAGTGGTTACCAGTGAGGGGGGAGGAGGGGGTGATATAGGGGTGGGGAGAGGGAAGTACAATCTGTTGGATGTAAGACAGGCTCAAGGATGATTGTACAACATGGGGAGCCAATATAGAGACAATATTTTGGAATGACTAAGTGGAAAGGAACCTTTAAAAAGTGTATAAAAATTTAAATGCAAAATAAATAAATGTTTTAAAAGAAAGCAAAAAAAAAAAAACCTACATGGCAGCATTCAAAAGGCCAGCCATGAAAGTTCCTGGGTCTAGAGACCACCCCAGTGCTGGGAGGGGTGTGAAGGTACATGAGAGAGAAGCGTCTCCAATACAACTGCCTAATGTCCCACAGCCTTCCTCTCCCTCCCTGCTCCACACACAGCTCCTCTGCATTGGAAGGAGGTGTTATACAAAGAGGACATTCACCCCTTCCTCTAAACACAGGAGAGAAGATGAGTTTTACCTTCGTAGAGCAACTCCGGCTGACAGTAGACTTGGTCATCTTTTTCCTTTAGGGCTCGTGCTGTTGTAGACGACAGTTTGATTAAATTGGAGCCCACTTCTGCATTCTGAAAGAGATCAGTTTTTCCAAATAAATTAAAACGTTGTCCAGAGCCAACACTTGCTTTATGTGCACATTTCTAAAAGAATGCTTCAGTGTCTGTCATCTTGTTTTGGCCTCACGCTAGCCACCAGGAGCAGCTATTATATGATTGGTGTCCTCAGTTAAAAATGAGAATTGGGGACTGGAGGTGCCTTCCCGAAGAAGGCAAAGCTGGTGGGCTGTGGAAGGGGGCTCCAAACCCCTAGAACATTTCTTCTGTTCTGGGCTGCCTGATCCCTCACAGGTGAAATGGGTGTACTTACAAGGGAGATGGATGTACTTACAAGTTCTTATAAGTTCTCGCTTTTTAAATACTGTATGATTCACTTGTAAAAGGCTGCATCAGTTATTAAAAATGTGTTTATAAAGAGTTCATAAGAACATGGGACATGCTCATGATAGAACACCGAGTGAAAAAGCAGCAGAGAAAGCTGCAGACACGGTCTGAGCTCAACCATGTTAAAAAAGAAAAGAAATTACATTGAGAAGAGCCTGGGAGAGATATGCCAAATAGTAACAATATAGCATGCACTGGGTTATGGAGACTTTAATTTCTTTTTCTATGTTTTTCTAGATTTTCAGTATTTTCTCCTATGAAAAAATAGGAGAAAAACAAACAAGCAGAAAAGAAAAACAAACCTGAGATAAAAATTTCTTGGGAGGAAAAAAATATCTATGAAGGACTTTGTTCAGTACTTCAACCCGGGAGAGAGACTAACACAATTAATTAAATATCTATCGAGCAGCAGTTATTCCGTGTCCTCACACACTTGCCGTGGTACCTTGAACAAGTTACTTGACATCTCTGAAGTCCAGTTTCCCCACCTGTATTAATGAGGTATAGCACAAGCATTGTATAAATAGCATCTGCATCTCCGAGTTATCATGCAAATTAAATAAAATAACCCATGCTGTTGGCTTACAAGAAGACCAGGTTAACAGTAAGTGCTAAATAAATGTTAACTGCTGTTGATCACATAATTGTATTATTGTATTATTATTATTATTATTGCCACTATCCCTGGTGAGTGAGTTCAGGTTGGGCACTTGGGACGGGGATGAGGAACAAGATCACTGGCATCTGTGGAATTCCAGGAGGAGAATTACTGTCATGCCTGACTTCTCATTTAAACTTTTCTCGACTTTCCAAATGTCTCCAAACAAGTTTTTATTTTTTTATTTTTCAAACAAGTTTTTATAATTAAATCAATAAGTGGCAACCCACTGCAGTATTCTTGCCTGGAAAAGTCCCATGGACAGAAGAGCCTAGTGAGCTATAAAGTCCATGGGGTCACAAAAGAGTCGGACATGACTTAGTGACTACCCAACAACAACAAATTTGAACAGCAGCAGCGTTTTGCTAGGAAGGCAGGACATTTCCTGCATCTTAGAAGATGAATTTTGAGATGTGTTTAGTGCATCCCAGTTAACAGAGGAGGAAACTGAGGCCCAGGGTAGGAAAGTGGCTTGCCCAAGGTCACACTAGGGGAGCAGAAGCTGGGCCCAGACCTCCACACTGTGGTTCTTCTGCTCAGAAGCAGAAGCACTGCAGGCTGCAGGCAAAGCAGGTACAAAGGCCCTGCGGCTGGCCCGTTCCCCTCCCATAGCCTCAGCGCCAACGTCCCTTTCCCTGACAGCTCAGTCTGCAGTGTCTCCAAGGTGTCTGTCCCACGCTGTAATTACCTCCTTTATGCACCTGGTTCCTTCTTGGATGCTGTCTTCCCTGTGAAGACAGTGACCACATTTCACCCTGTGCGTGGCACAGAGGCAGCTCTAGGAAGTACCTGCTGAAGGAATGCGTGAATGTATGACTTAATGAGCTTCCCTTCAGCTCTCGAGAGGCAGAACATGTGCTTTGCAGGTGGCTGTAAGAATCAGACAAAGGGCATGGAACAGTCATCCAGCGCCGGCACATCGGGTATCTTGTTGGGAGCAGCTCTTGTTTGCCTCCGCCTGTGCGCACAGCCTCGCAGACAGTGAGAGGCCCTGCCCGCTGCCTTGTAGTCACGAGGCAGCAGCCATGGGCCTCTTGTTCATGTCCCGGGCTTGATTCTCAGGGAGGCGGTCTGCAGACATGTTTTCTGGCTCCAGCATGAAACTGGTCAGACTGGTTGAGGCATGGACCATGAATTTTTCCACACACAGCAGTAACGAGCATGACTCGGCTGCTTTCTGTGGCCAGTGTGTTTGACTTTGGGAAGAAATTGCTCTCCAGCCAGAATTCAATAAAATCCTGCAGACTGGCTTTGAAATTCTTCAATGCGAGGGATCTCCCAGGAGAAGCAGTTAATCTCAGTCATCCCCAAAAAACACTGGCTTTGAAGTTTGGCAGTTCAGGGTGTGAAATCTGACTCTATAGGTTTCTTCATGAGCCCGAGCAGGCTTCCCCGAGACTACGTGAGCTGGAGACTGCTTCTGCCTGCTTCCTCATTTACAAAACTGGGGGCAATCTGTAACTTCTGGACAGATGGCGAGTGCAAGCGAAGGTTCCTTCGACCGGCGTCTGAGCACCGTGGTTAGGATTAAATAATGGTTATGAAAACACCTGGTCCAGGGCCAAACCCATTGTAGTTAGTAACTTGGAATGAGACAGACAGGCCTGGAAATCCTAAGTCAAATCCTACAATGATTCTGCGATGTTGGGCAGGTTACTTTCTCTCTCATCTGTTGTCATGGGGATGACAAATAGCTTCAAGCACTCTCATGCAGATTCGGTGAGGAGCATGCAGACCATTACATAGCCCCACACGTTTGAGGGGGGCATGGCAATCCAGTATTCTTGCCTGGAGAACCCCCATGGACGGAGGGGCCTGGTGGGCCACAGTCCATGGGGTCGCACAGAGTTGGACACAACTGAAGTGACTCAGCATGCACGCAACATCTGCAGGACCCAGGATGAGCGCAGAGGCCCGCCAACCCTGTGTCCACATATATTGAATGGTTAAGTCAAATACCATTTTATCTTCCCTTCCTCTATACACAGAGCTTCAACATGTTGTGGAACTGTGCTGTCTGGGTGAGGCAACCACCCCCAGCCACAGGTGGCTATTTAAATTTAAATCCAGTAAAATTTAAAATTCCATTCCTTGGCTTCACTGGCTGCATTCAACAGCCCAGGCATGCAGTCCAGCGGCTGCTGCGTTGGACAGAGAACATTGCTTCATCGCGGCAGGCAGGTTTCTAATGCACAGTGCTGGGTCTGGAAGGATGCATGTGAATTTAGAATTCCAGGACTCCTTGGCCTTCTGGAATGGGGTGCAGGGGAGAATGAAGGCCGGCCGGCCTCTGGGCCCAGGCTCCCCACCTCCTTTTCTTCCGGCTGCATGGAAGCCCCGGCCTCCCCTGCCTCCCTCGTGGGCACCGGCAGTACTGTCTGCCCTCAGGACAGAGGCAGGCGGGGAGGCAGGTGTGGGACGTCTGGGCAAGGAACTCAGGGATCCCAGGTTACGGCTGGGGTCGGGAGGGTGCCCTTCTGGGTGGGCACCCTGTGGCCCCGGGGGTTCCTCACCCTGTGGAGAGGGCCACTGGAGAAAAGCCAGAGCAGGGGTCCCTCTGGCCGGTCTAAGAGAAGAAAAGGCAGCTAACACCGGGTCCAGTGCAGAGGGAGCCCTTGAGGAGCGGTGGCTTCTCTTACTATCTGAACACAAGATGAACCAAATCTACTGAGCCACCCCTTTGAGGTCGAAGATGCCACCCCCACGCACTCCTGGAGGCAGCGCACGGAGCCCTGCTGGGTGAGGGCAGGGCATCTGGCACAGACAGGCCACACCACCCAGGCCCCTGGGGGCCCAGCCCCGCCTTAGACAACCCCCACGCCACCCTAACAAACAGGCCAAGGGTGCCAATGGGCCCCTCCTTCCTCTGACCCCAGCTGGCCCAAATGCTAGAGAATCTGGGGCAGCTGGGAGGCCTCAGACTTCTGAACACACTTCACCCACTCTAGCCCCTTCTACATGGAAGGCACTTTCCAAGGCCTTGTGTCCTTTGAGAGACCTTGCATCACCTTTCTCATTCATTCATTTAAAATATCTAAGGGCTTCAAGAGAACCCGCTGAGAGCCAGACCCTGTGATGGGTGCAGGGGACAAATGGCTGACAAGACCAAGAGTCTGGGCCCCTTGGGAGCTTTCACCAGAAAAGGTGACCCAACAAGCTCATTACTCCGGAGATCAATGTGAGCAAAGAGCTGTAGGTGCCACTGGAATACACAAACCCACTGAGGGAGTCAGGACGCCAGACCTGAAGGATGAGCAGGAACTAGGATCCTGGGGTGGGGGTGGGGGGTGCCTGGGAGCCATGCCCACCCCTGACCCCTCCCCTGGAGGTTCTGCCTTCACTGGACTGGTGGTCCCAGAGCCCCCAGGCCAGTCTGACCTGAGGCAGAGACGAGAATGGGAGACTCACAGAAAGAGGATGGCAGAGGGACAGCGATGTGCAGAGGCCCCAGAACGAAGGGCATTTGAGAAAAGGTGGCAGCCCCTGCCCCAAAGGCCCTTTGGTAATATACTTGTGGACGGATGGAATCTGAGCTGCTGGATCTGAACACACAGGCCGTGTCTGCCTGCTCAACCTTCCCCTGTCCACATGCAGTGAAGCAAGAAGACATTCTTTAAGGGACAATAAACAGCAATTAAAAAGCATGGCCAGAGCTACCCTTCCCAGCACTCACTTTTCTTTGCAGATGGTTCACGCAGCGCCTGTTTAAACTGTACAGGCTAAACTTCTTAATAGCTTGGTTCCAAGGAAGCAGATTGTTTCTGGAGCTTGTTAAGAGGTGACAGAATCCTATGGTGCGCACGTTGGGGGAGGGTGCTTCCTCTCCAAGCATCACCCCAGGCTGAGGTCTGTGAGGCCGGGGGAAGGGTCGGGCCTCGGGACTCACCCTCTGGGTGACAGCCCCCACCCCACTGCCCCACCGTTGCACCCTGGAGCCAGGAAACGCTCCAAGCAAGCGCTGCACTGTGGAACTTCCCAGAGTGGGGGGCGCAGAGGTCAGGGGCTCAGGTGGAGATTCTGTGGGACACGGCCGTTCACTCGTTAGCCCTGAATCACACTGGGAGAAAGTTAATCCCTTCTTCTCTTCCAATCTTTCCGACCCGGTCAAGGAGAGCGTCTCAGTTAGGTGCCACTATACCCTTAACACTTAATACTTTCCCAGTGTTCTCTTTAAGGAAGAGATCAGGTCTTGGCAAGAGCACCAGCATCAGGCCAGCGCTCAGGACCTGTGCTTCATCACAGCACTTCATGCTCATCGCTTCCTCCTTTGGCAGCACGCAAAAGCTGGCTTTGCCCTGGGTTGTGATAGGTTCCCTTCCAAATGAGTTAGGGAAAGAGGGAGTTGATTTAAATGAAAACATGATTTTGTAAATGTTAACAGAAGTGGTAGGAAATACAGTGAACATCAGAGAATACACAAGTGACTGCAGATGGGGGAAACGCTGAGAGGAGGAAGGACCCAGCTCTGTGGTCTGACAAAGCTGGGCTCAAATGCAGGCCCCAGGGCCTCTGGCTGGGAGGGGTCTGGGGGTGGTGGAAGCCTCTCTGGGCATGTAGGAGTGTCTTCTGTTACCTATGCCTGCAGGGGGGCCCTGTGAGGGCTCAAGGTGACCCTCTGGGGCTCTTTCCAGGAGTTAGGTCAGCTCAGGAGATCTGCAGAGTTATACCCCTTACCAGCTCCAAGGAAGGGCTCAGAGCCAGTCTTGGCTTTGCTACCAGGCTGTGTGACCTTGGGCACGTTCCTTAACCTCTCTGAGCCTCAGTTTCTTCATCTGTAAAATGAGGCTAACGTGAGGATCTCTCCCATAGGTTTTGATCATTAGGTGAGGTAAAGAAAATAAAATGCTTAGCAACATACCTGGTACATAGAGTGTGTTCAGTACAGATGAGCCTTCAAAATTGAATTGAACTCAATTGGGTTTCATTTAAATTAATTAAGTCATGAAGGAAGGAAGTTCTGGAGCCAGAAGCCTCTGTGGCCTTTAAAACCAAGCCCAGCGCCTGGGCAGCAGCACCCTAGTTGAGGGTAATGTCTGGCCCGGTGGTCATTTTGAATGTAAGAAAGAACAGGACTGTTCAACATCAGGGAAATGGGTAAGCAACTGGAGATGAATCCCCACCACGGACTGTCCAGCAAATATTTTAAATGATGTCACAGAAGAATATTTAATCTCATGGAACGATGTTTAGATATATGAGGAGGACAGAAAAGCTGTACAAAAAAAATTATGTACATATTCGTCATGAAAAAAAGAGGCACTGATCCACGCCACAGTACTGATGACCTCTGAAAACATGCTAAGTGAAAGGAGCCAGCCACAAAAGGCTGCTTCCCATATGATCCCGTTTATATGAAATGTCTCAAATAGGCAAACCCACAGAGATAGAAAGTAGGGCAGTGGTTGCCTGGGGGTGGAGGGAATGGGGGAGGTTGATGGTTAACAGGTACAAAGTTTCTTTTGGGGGAAATGAAAATATTTTAAAATTGATTGTAGTGAAACTCTGTGAATATACTACAAGCCATTGAGCTGTACACTTTAAATGAGTGAAAATGGGTGAATAGTATGGTACATGAATTATATTTCATTAAAGGGGTTAAAAATTAAGCACAGTGCAATTTTTTCTCTAAAATTAAGAAATACATATTTATATGCTATATAATAATCTTAGAAAAGCAAATGACACTGTACATACTTTTGAACAGCTTTGATGTATATATACAATATGCATATGTTTGTATGCATATATATCATTATATATTAATATGTATGTATATCTTCCTGTCTATTTGCCTGTCTATCTACGGAGAGAGAGCGACTTGGGAGGCAATACAAATATATTCGCAATGGGCTTATGGTGATTTTTTTCCTTTTCATTTATCTATATTTTCTAAAATTTCTACCGTGAATATGTTCAATATTTGCAAAAATAATGAAAGCATTTTCTGCCTATCTCTAAGAACACCTCATTTTGAATTTCAATGTCAATGAAATCAGGACCAAAGCCACTTCCCGAGTGGGCTCACCTCCCCCAGAACTCAAGCCGTTACCTTGTCCACGTGGAGGGGAAGCGCGAACCTCTTGAGGGTGGGCATGGAGGTGAGCCTGGAGTTCTCCTCGAAGTCCTTGTTCAGGTTGGCCAAGTAGAAGAGCTGGTAGAGGCTGCCGTCCTCGTAGGCGATGACGTCGAGCAGGAGGCAGCCATCCTCTTCGTAGGCGTTGACGTGGTGAAACACCACCATGGGGTCTGTGTAATACTTGGTCAGCACAGGCTTCCGCGTCCTTCGGTCGATGATGTGAACGTGGGTCTGAAAGGAGACGCAGCCCAGGGCTCAGCTCTCTCTCTGCCAGCCCCACACTGCAGCCCTGGGCAGGGGACGAGGCCCGGCCAACCACTCACCTGCTCAGGACCCTTAAGGGACCCTTGCCTTTCTGAGCCTCTCTGTCCCACTCCAGGCAAACCTCACAGAAGCGATGGGGAGGAGGGAAGCTTTGCCGCATGGGGTCTCGGCCTCACCTGGAGGACGGGACCTTTCAGAAAGGCCCCTGAAAGTGCACTGTCTCCCCGACCTTCACTCAACTGAGATCCAGGTGGGCGGCAACTGGCCAGCTCCCCGGCAGTGGCCGAGTTGGGGAGGACCAGTCAGGGCCAGCCCTCTCAGCTTCCGCAGGTCCCACCCATGGCCAGAGGCCCTGAAGCCCCGTCCTGGGTCCCCTCCCCTGACCCCGGCTCACTGAAGATTGTCCCAGCAACCGGGCTGCCCTGGAGGGCTGCGGTGCTGGGGGACTGGTCTAGTCAAGCTGATATCAGCTCAGTAGGCCTCCGCACACACCTCTGGGTGTCACAGGCTCTGGGTAGCAATTAGCCGTATCTGCAGCCCCAGTTGCTTAATCCAAGGGTGAAGGGGGTGTTTTCTTTCTTTTGGCAGCTCTGGTCTAACCATCCTCCTCTGAAAGGAGGGAGGGGCAGCTCCAGCCACCTCCGGCTCATCGTCTCTTTCTTTCTCCAAAATCAAGCTCTGAAGTTAAGTGGGGGTGATGGGGGCTGAGTGTTGCAGAGGGACAGTGGGTTTGGGAGATGAACACAGGGCAAAGTGACAGGCACTTCTTTCCCATAAACCCAATCCTGGGGTCAGCCACAGGGACTGCTCAGAAAACTCTCCAAATGCATTCAAAGCCCTGCCAGGGCTCGGGGGCTCTCACTGTGGGACTCTCTGGGGTCAGAGATCCCTGTGGGATCCCTGCAGCCTGGAGGCCTACAGGGCCCTGATGCTCCAGGTCCTCCAGAGCAGACCCACTTCCACTGGCCCCCTGATGGCCCCCTTGCCCAGCTCATTCGTGCCACAAACACTGACACATTTTGGGGGGAACTAGAGAGATAAACTCCCCACACTTTCATGCAGTTTATAGTCCAGTGGGGGTGAGGCCAAGGGTCAGTGACCAAACATACATGTGAGGGATAATGGCTGAGCACGAACGGGAAAATGAGGTGGGAGGTGAAGAAAGCCTGGTAGTGGGGAGGGGTCTGTGACAGACAGGAAGATCTCAGGGAAGGGGGTGGGGGTTGGCCTTAGAGCCAGACTTGCATTCATCAGGGGAGGGAGCCGGCTGGGAAAAGAACGTTCCAGGGGAGGGGGCAGAAAGTGCAGAGGCCCCGAGGCAGGAACAAGTTGGGCAGGTCTGAGATGGAGGAGGGAGCCAGAGGCTGGGCTGAGGGCGAGATGAGGGCCTTCCCAGGCCTGTGAGAGAGGCCTGTGAGAGAGGCCTGTGGGTCTGATTCTGGGGAAGACGGGGAACCAGCAGAAGGTTCTGAGCAGGGGAGGGACCTCACAGAGCTACTTTGCTCCCTCTCCTCCCTGAGAACGCAGGCATTAAAGAGGGGGCGGCCACAAAGACATCTCTGTATGGGTGCCCGAGGATGCTCGTGGAAAGGGGAGCACAAGGGTGCTGAATGGACAGTGGAGGGGCCCTCTGGCGGGGCTGGATGGGGAGGCGGGGGGGACTTGGTTGCTGCTTTCTACACTCGTGTGCTGTTTGAACAGACAAGGCTGAGCTCCTTGCCCTAACTCGGGACCCCTGTGAAGGCCCACCCAGCCTCAGAAGTCTCTGGAAGGCTGGTTGGTGCCTCTGGGGACACTGCCTAGGAGCTCACTTCCTCCCCACTGAGCCGCACCCCACCCCCTCACCTGCTGACCTCCAGCTGGCTCTGGCTGTCCTGGTGCTGCTGGGGGTCCCCCGCCGGGCCTTACCTTGTCCTCCCCATGGAAGGCCAGGCAGGAAGCCCAGCTCACGCCCCGAATGTAGGCCGTGGCCATCTTGAGGATGTCCAACTTGAAAGGCTGCTCGAGGAAAATGATGTAGTTCTCAGTGACTCCGAAGCTGTGGTAATAGCTCGGGGAGAGGAGGGAGCGGGCAGCGATGGAGCAGAAGACCTCCGTGTCCTTCAGAGGGCTCCGGCCCTCCTTCCTGCCCCCTGGAGAGAAGCCAGCCTCAGGAGCAGCACGGGACCTGACTGCCCCCCAAGGACACCATGGGGCCACCGCCTCCTACAGCCCAGCCTCTCAGCCTGCCCCGCTGCTGAGAAGAACCTTCGAGTGAGACTGGACAGCAAACTAGGTGAAGGACTGCTGCCTGGCTGAGGCAGGGACCGGACCTTCCCCCCGGGGGGCCTGGTTTAGCATCTGAAACCACTGCCTTCCCAGGCTCAAGGCCCCCGGAACAATGGGCCCCTGGGCCAGGTGTTGGCAACTCCTGCCCAGGGTTAAGCCGGTCTCCACCTGCTTCCGAAATAAAGGTTTATCTGGAGCGTGGGCCACGCTGCTGCCTCCTGCAGAGCCCACGGCTGCTTTGCCTTCAGGATTCAGAGTCGAGCAGATGTGATGCAGACCACGCAGCCGGCAAAGTCTCAAATATTTACGTTGGGGCCCTTTACGGAAAACATTTGCCAACCCCCGCTCTGGAGCAACACTCCTCAAACTTCCACGTGCACGCAGATCATCTGGGGGGTCATGACCAAGTGTGGAGCCTGACTCAGCCTGTGGGGCGGGGCCCAAGGCTCTGTATTTCCGTCAGTCTCCCAGGCCATGCCCTGGAGGAAGGCACGGCAACCCACTCCAGTGTTCGTGCCTGGAGAATCCCCATGACAGAGGAGCCTGGCAGGATACACAGTCCATGGGGTCGCAAAGAGTCGGACACAACTGAGCGACTAAGCACAGCCGCACCTGGGCCCTGGGCTGGCTTCCCAGGGTTCAGCTTTGACACGTGGCTGAGGACCATCGTCTGACATGCATTTCATGGAGTTTCTATGAATTCCTCTTGGCACTGCCTGTTCTGAGACACCTAGGGGTGAGCCCAAGTGCCTATGTTGATGTGACAGACTGTGACAGTCAAGGTCGGCTGTAAGATTCCCATTTTACAGATGGGAAACTGAGGCTTGGTGGGACAGCCAAAGGCACAGGGTTAAGCCAAAAAGACGCAGTCCCCTCAGCCTGGCCACCTCCTCTGTTCTTTGGAGGGAAGGGAGGGAACTGAAGGAAATACTGCAGGCGTGCGAGCACCTCGCCCGGCACCCAGCACGAAGGTGCTCAGGACTGCTCGGTCTTATTCCTCTGCAAGGATGAGTCACCCGCTGGCCAAAAGGCCTCCCCACCCAGGCCTGGGGCTGGGTTATAATGAGTGACACGCAGGCGTCCCCACCTGTCTTGTGGCCACCTGTGCACCCTGTAAACAGCTGGCTGTTGGGAGGGAGACTGTCGGGCTGTGGGTAGGTCTTTTCTTCACTAAACAAATGGGACACACAGCAAACGGGAAGGAAAGGCACCCTGGCCTGGGAGGCAGGAAGCAGGTGTGAATCCTGGTGAAGCACCAGCCTGGAGCAGGTGCGGAGGGTGCCTGCTCTGAGCCGTGGGGATGTCACCCGATCCCCTGGGGCTCCCGGTCCTCAGGAAAATGAGGTGGCAACCTCAAATGGCTAGTCTACACTCAGGTGTGACAGTCTAGGACCCTGAGCCGGACCCTGTACCCCTTTATTGGCTCAGTTAACGGGGGTTCCATTTAACAAGAGCACTCACTGTACTGTGTGACCCAAGGACTCCCATCTGCCAGTGGAGCCTGGAATTTGCTGGACAGGGGTGCTCTACAGAGTGGTGAGGGAGGGGCCCACGGTGATCTCGGATGGAACCAGGAGGTCTGGCTGAGCGCCCTCGCAGCCCTGCACCGTCCCCGGAGCCGCAGCCGCTCGGAGGCCTGGTCTCCCGGGTGTGGCACCACGAGGGTCCTGCCCAAACAAGGGCTCGGAGGCCTGCCCCTCTCCCCAGCAGGAACGTGCAACCACAACTGGCCTGGGCACCGTTCCAGGCTCCCGGGCCTGAGTGAAGACCTCTAGAAGACCCAGAGAACAGGGCGGAACCTGGAGTTAATGCCCGCAGGCCTGAGCTCCCTGAACGACCCGGGAAGCCTGGCTTTTGGGGCTGGGATGAGAGACAGCAGCACAGCCCTGACAGATGCAGGTTTGTCAGAAAACTAAAAAATGAACGACTAAAAGGAAGGATGGATGATGGATGGATGACGACATCAGTGGACAGATTGATAAATAAATGATTAATGGATAAATTAATGAACGGGAATCGAAAGAAAAGGAGGTTGGAAGAGCAAAGGGATTCACTTCTTCCAAAAGGAAGGGTAGCATCATCCCTTTTCTCCTAAAGGAGAAAAGCGAGTCCATGGTCCTCTGAGTCATCGATGTGGGCAAGTATCAGGTTGAGTGTTGTGCCATGAACCAAAACCAGAGCTCTTCCCAAAGGGCCACCCTTGGTGTTCACGCCTCATCGCAGCCCCAGAATGCCCCACCTGGGACTGTGGCAGGGATCTTAAAGATCACATATTTTGTCTTCCCCTTGTCCACGATGGATGTGCCAACGTTGAGAACGTTTCCAGCAGCGTCGTAGTGAGGATGTGATGTTGCCAGATTTACAGCCACATATTTACGATAATCAACCTGCAAAACATGATGGTCAGCTGCTTTTAAATCGGGGAAAGGGTGAAGTCCCGCGAAGAGCTGACCGACTCCAGGTTCAGGGAGATGACGGCTATTTTTGCACATCTCCCAACCTGAAAATAAGGCAGACATTGCCTTTAAAGGAGACGCTTCCTCTTGCGACCTGATGTAACCCCGTGGGGGCCCCCACAGCACATAGGCTGCAGGGGGCTTGGTGAGCTTGTGTGTTCTCTGATAGTTGTTCCTCTCGGGCCCCGCCAGTGGAAACCCGATGCCTCACCGCAGAGAGCTCCAAGTAACAACGTGGGCAGTCCTAATCCTGGCTCTGGTGAAGTCATTGAAATCCTCCCCTTTTGTATCCCACAGAGGCATAAATCCCCAGGCCTCTCTCCTAGGGTTATTCTGGGAACGGAGAGGTTACAAAAAGCATCTGGTCAAAGGGAAACACTGACTAACGACCTCAGTAACGATCCCGACTCCAAACAGGCCACAACCATAGAATGATGGGGTGGCCAGGGAACCAGCCGTTCGCCCTTCCTCTCCGAGAACAGCACAACCTCTGGCCAAAAGTCAGGCGCTACCTCCTTCTCACCTAGTGATTCCTCTCTGCAGCTTTGTGGGAAGCGCTCCTCAGTTGGACCTATGCTGCCTAGCTTCAGCGGAGCCGGATGTGATTTCATGGCTAAGAAAAGCACTCCCTCTAACAGAGTGTTAAGAGGTATTGCAAAGACATCAAGGCTTTGAACAGCCAGCTGGACAAAACTGAAAGTGGGTCTACTGATCTTCAAGAAAATATAGACATGCTTCTGCCCAGGAAAGGTATCCGCTTGGGCACTGGTTTTTGCACCCATGCTCTGTGCCTAATGCCTCTCTTTTCAGGGCTGCTGGGAGTCCTGGACAGCCCAGCACTGCCATTCATTCAAATTTCCATTGAGGGGCCACTCAGTGCCAAGGACTGTCGACACTGTTAGGGGTCAAACTGGATCTTCCAAAAAGGCAAGTTGAAGCAAGTCCTAACCGCTCATGTCTATATTTGGGAAATAGGGTTAAAATGAGGTCATTCTGGAATAGGGTGGGTGATTTGTATCTTTACAAGAGATTGGAATGAGGCATCTGTAAACCAAGGGGCGACCACCAGAAGCAGGAAGAGGCAGAGAAGTTTCCTCTCCTAGAAGCTTCAGAGAGAACTGGGCCTGCCAGCACCTGATTTCAGACTTCCGGCCTTCAGAACTGTGAGGGAATACATTGCTTTTGACCTAAGCGACCTAGTTTGTGTTCCTTTGTCATGGGAGTGCTAGGAACGAATTCAGACACAGAGATGACAGGACAGAGTCCTGCCATCAGGAAGCTTATAATCTAGTGCTAAGATGCCCAAGACGAGGGGATCAGAGGGGGGCTCTTCTCTGAGGGCCTGCAGCCTCCTGGCCTCCCCACAGAGGGTCCGTTCCTTAAGTCAGGCACTGAGGCTGCTTGTAGATTCACTGATACCTTCTCCAGGGTTTCCAGGGTCTGGGGGTTGATTTTCCTGATGTAATTGGTCTCTGTGGTCGCATAGAAGTCTTCTCCACACCTCATGATGTTGATCAGACAGTTGTCTGTGAAATCGGGGATGGTGTGGGACAGGTAGGAGAATGCTCTGAGGAGGAAAGCGAGTCAGCGGGTCAACCACTTGTCCACTCAGCTGGAAGGTTCTACTCCAGAGGGCTTTAGTTTGCCTACCACTTAAAACACTCTGGTTCAACTAAGGCAGGGAAAATGCTGGGTCATAACGGGTCACTTGAGGAATCTAACAGTCCAGAGATCGAGTTAACCCAAAACACCACCACATCCAATCAGCTAAGAAGGGAGTCAGCTGGGACAACAAGGCTGCCCACTGAGCCCTCCCCAGCTCCCCAAATCCAAAGGTCTCCCCCACCAGAGTCATCAAGAGCTGGTGGACTGTTCTCAAGTATTTTAAGAAGCTCTAGAGAAATCATACACATACCCATAATGGCTCCCCCGAAACTAGAAAAGCAGTTGATCTCTGCTTTGAGAAGGAATGAGAGTCCACCCTCGTTACCTCAACTTTGTCCAAGAAATTCGTTTCTTTGAAAAAGGAAAGTAAACCGAGTTAAGAACTGATCATTGATTAGAAGGCAAACTCAAAGCAGGAAGTCTTGGCCCCGTGTACTGGTGAGTGCTCCCCCTCCTGGCAATCCGTGTAACAGCAAGGATGCCTCACGAGCTGCGGTTCTCAATTCCTTCCCTCCCGCGCGGCCCCCTGGCTCCTCCCGCTTCTGCAATGGGGGTTCCCAGCCTGCTGTTTGCCGGACCCGCAGCGCTGGAAGCTGGGACTGGAGAGATGATGTCAGTTCTGGAGAAGCAGAAACCAGCTTCCCTCTCCAGGCCAGTCTACCTCTAAGACATTTCACAACCCTTCTATGCCTAGAGTATCAGAAAGGAGATGATGACCGCTGGCCTGATTCCCTGGCCAACAATTCAAAACGTGTAAGGCATGCATACGCATCACAACCCAGATGATTTTAAATGTATACAACTGAAAATCTCCCCCATCCTTCCTCCCGTTGGTTCCCCACCTCTCCCATGCCTTCTCCCAGGCTTTCTGCACATTGAAAAACAAACCTAGATATCCCCCTGCCTTATAGCACAAATTACAGCATATTATATGCTCTTTCTATACTTTACTTTTTTTCCCTTTTTCCCCACTTAGCAGTATATCCTGGAAATCTCCATTCAGTACATAGAGAGCGTCCTCAGTGCTTTTTATATCTGCCTGGTATTGTCCTGTATAGTGTTACTGAGATTTATTTAACACTCTTCTGTTAATGATCACCTGAGTTATTTTCAGTTCCTCATCATAACAAATCATTCAGCCATGAATAACCTTGTACATTTGTCATTTCAGACACAAGCAAGCACCTCTCTGGACTGAAGGGAATGTGCATTTGTAATTTTGATAGGTGATTTCAAAGTGCTCTCCCACCAGCCATGTGGGAGAACATCTAACAATCTGCCAGATGTTCTTTGCCTCGCCTGCTATCAGTGATCCAAAAGTACGTAGCCTGCATGGTCAGAGGCCATCACAGGAAGTTTTCCATCCACCCTAAACACACCATCAGAGCAAATGCTGGTTGTCTCGACCGTCAAGGATATCAGAAAGCAGGACTAGATACAAAACAGACAGTTACTTGGAAAATATGTTTTTGCAGGGGTCTGGATAGGCCATTGTTCCAAATTCTGACACCACAATCCGGTTTGCTTCGATATTGGCAGTGTAGGTATCACTTCTCAGGTATTTGCTCCTGTAGTAGACTTCGCCTGAAAGAGAAGCAGCAGAATCATCCCAGGCTTATTTGAAACTTATTTGAACTTCTTTCAGCCATTCTAGGGATGTGACAGGAGGAGGGGGGTGGGGTGGCTTACTGAGACTGTCCCTTTAATGTGTGTGCTGGATACAACAAGCACTGGTGTGAACTCTCACATACATTTCGGCAAGGTTGACTCACAACAATTCGGCAAAGTAAGTATTCCTAGTCCCAGCTCCATCTATGTATGAGGAAACTGAGGCTCAGCAATGTTCCATCGCCTTGTCCAGCATCACCCAGAGGCCTGCTGGCCCAGGCCATTGACCATGCTTTCCACTATGTTGGAATCCCTCCAGGTAAGGTCCAGGTTTGGAGGACTGATCCAGAAGGCCCCATACTCAGGCTGGCTTTCCTGAGGGCCCAGTTCAGTTCTGGGAGCCTTACATTAACAATTTAGCCCCTGGAGTAACATTTTTTTAATTGAAATAAACATGGTTTTATTTTTAATTATTAATGGTACAGAAGACTTTTTGCTCTAAAATTATTTTCCAAATCTCTAAAAAATTTTAGGAGCTCTAGGGGAGAGTCTAGGAGCTGCCTGTTTTTCTTGGCTCGTGACTGTGTCACTCTGATCTCTGATTCCCTTGCCACAGCTTTTCAAAGCCCTTGAAAGATGAGTGGAATTGAACCACAAATCGGGGAGGTGGGGCTAGGAAAGAGGGCGAGGTGTTCCCAGTCAGTCTCCCCAGAGAGTCTGTAAGTCAAGACCTGGGGTTGGGGAGCACAGCCCACTTCCTGTAAGGGCTGAGTCAGCACTGGCTGAAGCACCAGTTAGGTGCCTGAGAGCAGCAGGAATGAGATGAGGCTTGGGGACCCGTGGGGACCCCACCAGGTCTTCAGGGCTGTGAATACTTAGGCCTGGGACCTTCATTTTGGTGGATAATTTGAAATCTCTAGAATTTGGTGTGGGTTTTTTTGCCATTAATTAGCACATGACATTATGTTGACTTTTCATATTCCTTCATCTATGCTTCCATGGTTGGTACAATTATAATATGCTAAAAAGTGGGGCCTAAGACACACTGACAGCTCATTCCCATCAGAGAAATGCCCATCACATATCCACTGTCACAATGATGGGCTTCAAGGAGAGACTGCCTCTTAGGAAATTCTTGCCCAGGGATTGACATCTATACACTACTATATATAAAGTAGATAACTGATAAGGACTTAACTGTACAGCACAGGGAACTCTACTCAATACTCTGTTATAGCCTATGTGGGAAAAGAATCTAAAAAAAGAGCTGTTCAGTCGCTCAGTCGTGTCCAACTCTCTTTCGACCCCATGCCTGCAGCATGCCAACAGGCTCCTCTGTTCATGGGATTCTCCTGGCAAGAGTGCTGGAGTGGGTTACCACGTCCTTCTCCAAGAAAAAAGAGTGGATACACGTATGTGGATAACTGATTCACTTTTCTGTACACCTGAAGCTAACACAGCCTTGTAAATCAACTATAATTTAAAAAAAAATCTCTGTGACTTCGACTCTTGGAATTCACATGTTTGAATCCTCATGGGATGATGACTTTGTTTCTTATTGGAAAATAATCAAATCTATCGCTAAGGGGGACCTGGGTTGACTCATCTCCATGTGTGCTTTTTAAAAAATTTTAATTTTTAAAGAATTTTAGACTAAAAGGAAAAAAGTCCTCCTGTATACCCTTCCCCATCTCCACTTGGCCTTTATTATTGAAATCTTTGTTAATGTGTGAAAGCATTATCTTCTAGTGGCCTCTGCTGAGGGTTATGAGTCATTTTGCTTTCTTACTCCAGTTCTTTTCTTCCTGGTTTGGCACTAATTTCTGCTCTTCATGCTAACTGTGCACTAGAACCACCTGATTTTAAAGATCACGGAGGCCTGAGCCCCACCACACCAGTATGCTTGAGGTCATCTGGAAACATAGATGCTCTATTCTTACCCTTCGAGCACTGGGCAGGGTCTCAGGATTCACAGCTTAAATGAGCCTCCTGGGGGATGCTGATGCAGGAACCCACAGACCACCTTTTGAGAAGTACTGGCTTTATGTTACCTGCAAATCAGAGGGCCCTGATGGCCTTATGCGTGCCCTCTTAAATTGTGTATAGAAGTACTTAATGTTTTTGTTTATATTTCCACTGTTAGACATAGGGGAGGCTTTGAGAGCTCTAGAGAGGAGAGACCAGGCCAGCCTGTGCTGCACCAACACGTGCAACCTGACTGACCATCTCCGAAAAGAACAGAAAACAGCTGCTTACCTCTGAGAGTAAAGTTTTAGTCTGAAACCCACTAAAAACTTTTAGGGGCTTCCCAGGTGGCTCAGTGGTAAAGGCTCCACCTGCAATGCAGGAGCCACAGGAGATGCGGGTTGGATCCCTGGGTCTGGAAGATCCCCTGGAAGAGGAAATGGTAACCCACTCCAGTATTCTTGCCTGGAAAATCCCATGGACAGAGGATCCTGGTGGGTTTCCGTGCATGGGATCACAAAAGAGTCGGACATGATTTAGCAGCTAAACCAGAAGAGAATTAAAACTTGTGTGTTGCTTTAAGCTACTCCATCTGTGGTCATTTGTTACAGCACCCACCGCAAACCATGCGGTGCTCTTACCGTCTCTGATTGTGAAGCTGTGGAGCAAGGCCAGGCCATCGAACCAGTGGTTGTATCTGGTCTTGCCCACCGTGTGCATCCCAGGCCCATTGCGGAGCAGGGTTCCCTGCAGCCAGGCTGGAATCTTGCCTGATGAGAGAAAGAATGTTTAGTTTCCAGCTCTGCACCTAAACCAAAAAGCTCAAAGAAGTGGCCATACAGCCCCTGTACCACTCACTGCATCTGTTCACTTCCAGAAAGAATGTGCCTGGCATTGTGTGGGCGCTGAGGATACCGAGATGAACAGACATTATCCCTACTTTCAAGTGGGGCTTCCCAGGTGGTGCTAGTGGGAAAGAACCCGCCTGTCAGTGCAGGAGACATAAGAGACACGGGCTCTATCCCTGGGTTGGGAAGATCGCCTGGAGGAGGGCATGGCAACCCACTCCAGTATTCTTGCCTGGAGAATCCCACAAACAGAGGAGCCTGGCAGGTTACAGTCCATGGAGACACAAAGAGCTGGACATGACTGAGCACCCATGCACACTGCTTCCAAGGAACTCCCTATCCATTAAGAGACAAAGACAGAGGGAAATACCCAAAACACATTGAGATAAAGGCAATGCAACAGACTCAACAAGGGTGCTGGGTGGAGCAGAACTCCTCTCCAAGGTGGGGTGAGAGCAGGAGGGTGAGGAACACTTCCTGGAGGAGGTGACCTGGTTGAGTTTTGAGGGAGAGTTGGTGTTTGCCTTGCAAAGGCATGAGGAAAGAACATTCTAGAGCTGTGCTGTCCCATGTAAGGGAACTGTGTACTGGAAACTTGGCTAATCCCAACGGAGATGTACAGTAATTGTGAAATGCACACCAGATTCCAGAGACTTAGTATGAAAAAGAAATGTAATACATCTCATTAGCAATTTAAAAACATTAGTTATATGTTGAACTGATACCATTTTGGATATGTGGCATTAAGTGAAAAACACTATTAAAATTAATGTCCTCTGTATCTTTGTACTTTTTTGTACGGGGCTACTAGAAAATTTTAAATTATACATGAGGCAGGCATTCCATGGCTGTTGGGACAGTGTTGCAGGTGCTGTCGGCGCCCTGCCCACGTGCCCTTGGCTTTCTCCTCTCCCTGAAGGCTGCTTTCTGCAGATACCTAAAGCGCTTCACCTGAGGGCTTTGTTCTCACTGTGGAGCAGCTCTGCACATGCGTGGACAAGCCGGAACCACGTTGGAGAGTTAGTGCCCCTGGAAGCTGCTCTCACCCGACGATAGATGGGTGCTGTGGGTCCAAGGCCACCACCTCCTTGTCCTCGGTGGACACAATGTGAGGCATGGTTTATACTTTGCTCGGAGGATCCAGCTCCAATGACTCCTGGTGGTCAATGGCTTGAAAACGCCTCCTTTGCTGCCTTCCCAGTGTTTCTTGGGAAGCACATCCCAAATAAGTGACTTACTCCTGAATTCTTAGCTCTGGAGAAACCTGAACCCAGAGACCAGAGACTAGTTCAAAGACCAAGAAGTGTGCAAGCTGTTTAGTAAGAGCTGGCCTGTAACTTTCAAGTGAGGGTATAGCAAGTATTGAGGTTGCAGGGTTAAGTAGGGCCAAGAGGCCAAGGTCAATAAGACCATACCTAGCTTTGATTTGGTGCTTAGAAGAAAGGGACACTTTTGATGGGTGTGGGAATAATAGGATTAATTTTTTTTTTTTTGCAATTTAAAAAATTGAGATAAAATTCACATAACATAAATCCATCATTTCAAAGTATACAATTCAGGTTTTTTTTTTTAGTATATTTACAATGTTGTGCAACCATACCACTAACCCAAGAGCATTTTCATCACCCCCAAAAGAATCCCTGTGCCCATTAGCAGTTAATCCGCATATGCCACCCAGCCCCTAGCAACCCCTAATCCACGTTCTGTCTCTAAGGACCTACCTCTTCTCATACAAATGGAATGTGATTGGATTTGGGGTACCAAAAGTTATTTCTGGCTGTGGTGTGGACTGTGGGTGGGAGGAGAAGCTAGAGAGAGGTGGGAAGACCTGAGAGAGGAGGAAGATAGTAGCAGTGGGACAGAGAGAAACAGATAAAACAAAGGAACTTAGAGTTTGACTAATTGTAGGGAAGTAGGAGGGGAACACTGAAAAAGTGCCAGCCGAGTCTCTTGCCTTGGGTGTGACTATTCACAGCGACCTGGGACACAGGAGAAGGAGTAGGTTGAGGCAGAGCAGGGAAAGATGAATCTGAGCTTATAAGTAAAGCCCTAGACGTAAAAAGAAGAACATTTGTGCTGTGCCTAGTCACTCAGTCATGCCCATCTCTTTGCAACCCCATGAACTGTGGCCCACCAGGCTCCTCTGTCCATGGGGATTCTCCAGGCAAGAATACTGGAGTGGGTAGACTATCCCTTCTCCAGGGGATCTTCCTGACCCAGGAATTGAACCAGGGTCTCCTGCATTGCAGGCGGATTCTTTACCAGCTGAGCTACCAGGGAAGCCCTAAGAAGAACGTTTACTGAGCACTATGAACTGTAGTAGATTAAATCATGTAGTCATTGCAGCAAGCCCATATGGTAGATACGTGCTGACTTTATTAGCCATATGAGGAAACTGAGTCAGGAAATGCTCAAGTGCCTTGTTAAAGGAAGAATCAGAGTCACAAATGCACTGCCAGATGTGAGGCCAGAGCCTTGGCCTGGTCTCCCCGGACAGATGTGGCCACAAAGCATCGTGTGTGGCGAGCTGCCTGCAAGCAGACCCAGGCCGGCGGATTAGAAGTGACCCTGTGGGGAGGCCGGCCCTGGGCTGGAGCCTGTCCTCTGCTGGCCGCCTGGCCTCAGGCAAGTCGCTGCTTCTCCCGGGCGCTCAGTTTCACACCCATCAGGGAAGGAGACCCAGTTTACAGCAGTGGTCCCCCACCTTCATGCAGCCAGAGGGCTCTGAAAACACACATTTCTGGGCTCCACCCCTGGGTATCTGATTCAGAGCGTCTGAAGTGGGCCCAGGAATTTGAGATTCTAACGGGAGCCTGGGGAGTGCTCGTGCTGCAGGGCTGGGGACCCTCCTTTGAAAACAACTGACTTAGATCTAGAGGTTCATTCAGCGTCTCAGGTCCTGGGGTTCTTGTTCTCTAAAATTTCCAAGTATTGACATGCAGTCACTAAACATGAGCTGTCAAGGGAGTATAATGGCAAATGCCCACCATACCCCAGAGCATACAATGATGGGTATCACAGATCCACATTTTTTAAAAATAAAAAGTCATAGTAAGTGTACATTTGTTTTTTGCAAAAGTATTTATATATAAAGTCTACCTGTCAACAGATTAATCTATCTTTGTACTATCTTATGGGTTTCCTCAGTGACTCAGTGGTAAAGAATCCGCCTGCAATGCAGGAGACGCGGGTTCAATCCCTGGGTTGGGAAGATCCCCTGGAGGTGGGCAGGGCAACTCACTCCAGTATTCTTGCCTGGGGAATCCCATGGACAGAAGAGCCTGGTGGGCTACCGTCCACATAGTTGCAAAGGGTCAGACACAACTGAAGCGATGGAGCATGCATGCATATTCTATCTATATTGATGTTTCTTTTAAAAACTTAAAGAAAATAGACTCAAATATTAATAATCCTTAAGAGACAAAAGAAATATAGCTGATTTTTATTTCCCTCTGGGTTCTCATTTGCACTTCCAAGTTTTATACCTTTGTAATACACATACACATATAGATTGCACACTACCTCTGTAATCAGAAAAAATATACATAGACACTATTTCTTTCTTCCAAAAGCCTTCTGAGGCAATTCGTCTGCTGTAAAGCTCCAATGTGACTTGCCTGTCAGAGGGCACTGCTGTCTTGTCCTTGTGAAAACTGCCCATCTGTCCAAAACAGTGGTGTGGCTGAGCTGACCCCCTTCCCTGTTCTCAGCACAGCTCCTGGGACCCGCAGTGCAGACCACTCTCTGCCTTGTAGAGTCTAAACAAGATGGCCAGGAAAGTGGCCATGCAGAAGAGGAGGAGAAAGCTATGAAAGGAGGGCTCGTGTGGCAGCTCCCACCCTGGAGCTGTCTCATCTGCTCTGCAGTGCTTGCACCCTGAAACCGCACCTTTGAGGAAACTTCATCCGGCTCTGCGGTGCCCCCCCGCACTGTGCATGCACAGGAATGGGCGTTCGCACATGCTTCTCGTATCACTTTGAAATTAATTTAGGATGCACCCACTTTTACAAATACCACACCCTGGGGACGGAGCACAGTTTGCAGAATAATCCCACTGGCTATGAGCCAACAGCAGTAGTCCTGGGACTTTTCTCCTGGAAGTAGTGAGAATCACTGACTCCCCTTGAAAACCGAGTTATAATGCATAAAAGCACATCGAGATTTTCACAGGGAATATGCCTAGAATATGGATCATGTCTCCTCTATTTACGGTTTTCCAGATTTTCCAAAAATGATTTACAATGAGCATTACTTTTATAAGCAGGAAAAACAAAGTATACATCTAAACATATAAGTGCCCGTGGTTCATACAAAACGCTCACCTATTACTCGGGCCCTCACAGGCTCCAGTTGCTCCTTCTTATTTCTGCCAAATATTATTTCCATTGTGCTGCTGACAGTGAACAGATGCTCGTCCGTGTTCGGGGACTGCTCTCGGCCCTCCCTGTCTTCCCTCCCTGCAGCCTCCTTTAGTCTCCCTCCCTTCAGACGGCACTGGCTTCTCCCCGTGCTGTCCCTTCTTGGAGGGCCTGGGATCTCTTCCTGCACAGAGAGAAGCTGTGCTGGCGTGACTTGTGTTTGGTCAAAGGTCAGTTCCCCGGCCACGTGTCGCAGCTAATCTTTAATCCGCTGATTATGTCCCCAGCTCTCCCTTTCCACTTCCACTTTTGGCTGAACCAAAAAAAAACTAACAAACAATTTTCTTGATGGGTTTAAACTGGTGGGATGGGGGGAAGGATAAATTGGAAGATTAGGATTGATACACACTAATACATATAAAATAGATAACTAACAAGGAGCTTCTGTGTAGCATAGGAAACTCTACTCAATACTCTATAATGGCCTATATGGGAGAGAATCTAAAAGAGTGGCTATCTTGTATAGTATAACTGATTCGTTTTGCTGTACGCCTGAAATTAACATAACACTATGTTATGCTATTGCTTTAGTCGCTATGTTGTGTCCAGTTCTTTTGCGACCCCATGGACTCCTCTGTCCATGGGATTTCCCAGGCAAGAATACTGGAGTGTGTTGTCATTTCCTTCTCCAGGGGATCCTCCTGACCCAGGGATCAAACACATCTCCTGCATTAGCAGGTGGGTTCTTTATCACTGAGCCACCAGGGAAGCCCCAAATCAACTATACTACAATAAAAATGGAAAAAAAAAAAACAAAAAAACAACAACAACAACTAGCAAGATCATTTAGGGAAAACTGTTTTATTTTGACTAAAGGTCCCTGAGTCTCCTCACCACCCCCTACCTCCCAGCAAGAAAAAAAAACATCATATGTAAAGAGCAACTTAATTTCATTTTTTTGAAGAAGTAAACATAAAATGTTTCATGCACCCTTTTAAACAATAAATACTAGGAACCAAAAACTGTACTCAGGAACTGTAAGGAATAGTATTGAAGGTTCCTCTGCATTTCTGAATCTTGAGGTGAAGCTATCACTGGAAATCCACACTCACATTGCTATGAATGTTGGATGATGAGTTACTGACCTCACCTCCACTTAGGTTGCTTTAAGAAAGAACCAACTGTTCCCTCTTTGGGTGGAGCGAGAAAAGTGAGAGGCGCTGGCTTTTGTACAACCAGCTGGGTCTAGAAGTGTCAGGGCTGGGTCCAGACTGTCTCAGGATCGCAGAGCTCAGCTCTGAGAGCAGCCTGGCCTGGCTTTGCTCCACCATGGCCACACGTTCCAATCACCTGGTTGGGAGCTTTAGCAGTGTCCATGCTGGGCCCCACTCCAGGCCCACCCAGAGTCTCTGAAGGTGCAGTCCATCCCTCAGGAGTCTTGCAACTTCTCCAGAAGATTCTCACTTGTGCAGCAGGTGCTAAGAAACTCTGGACCAAGGAAAGATGCTACATGTTTCCAGTGATGCTAGTTTCATGTTCCTCCCTTTTCTGTGTCTGGCGTATGTTATGTACCCTCTTGGAGCCTCCATTTCCTTATCTGTAAATTGATATAGTGATATAAAAATCGCAAAGAGTCAAGAGTCTAGCAAAAGCCGCTGTCCCCAGTCAATGTGGGGGTCCTTTCTTCCCCACTGTCTCTGAAGGCATTTCTGTTTGACCCACATTTTCCATTCAGCCCCACAATAACTTGCCAGTTTATTCTGCTGTCTGGTTTAAACATGTGTATCCATGTCAGAGTTATTTATTCCTAGGTTGTGAAAGCTGAGTTCCTGTGAGGATTAAAGGAGAATGTCTGGCACACACTGAGCATTTGGGAAAAAACTACACTACCAAAGGCGGCAGCTCTGATGCAGAAGTAAAGAGCTCAGGGCTTATGGGGATCAGAAGACCTGGGCTCTATGATTTAAAAACTGTAACTTGTCACATGACCCCTCTGAACCTCACTTTATTCTGCCAAAAGGGTTGGCAATGCCCGAGTCATGGGGTTTGTTGAGCTGATCAGACTGAAGCTATAAAGTGAAAACACGACCATGTTCTCCTTGTCCATTTTGTATATTCAGAAGAGCAATGGGCCCCATCCATGGAGAATATTTTCTGAGTCAAGCACTTGGTAAAGCATTCTGCATGTACTGGCGTGCTCTGGACTTATATAATCCTGTGACATGGGTGTTCTTAGCAGTGTTTGGGGGGTGAGAAAACTCAGCGAAGACAACAAGGTTGCCTTGGAGCACACAGCTACTAAGAGATAGAAGCAAAACCAGGAAGTCTGACTTCAAACTACACACTCTTGACAATTTCACACAGCTCCGATGAGTGAGGGATGTTTGCTAGGTTTCTACTGAACAAAGTAATGGGTGTAGGACCCCAAGAGGGCCAGTCTTGGGGTTGATATGTTAGCCTCACTATATACAGAACACTGAAGAACCCCAGCAAGCTCTCTTCATTCAGGTTCCAACTGTTCCTCAGGGCAATGTTATGGTGAAACAAAGGATTTCTTACAATGGTGATAATAACTTGATCGTTACAATAGATCTCCATATTCATTATCTAGAGCTGCCATCACAAAGTAGCACAGAAGGTAATTTTCTCACTGTTCTGGAGGCTGGGAACTCCATAATCCAGGTGTCGGCAGGGTTGATTTCTTCTGAGGTGTCTTCTTGGCTTGTAGACAGTCTTCTCAATGTGTCCTCACACGGTCACCCCTCTGGATGTGTGCATCCCCCCAGTGTCTCTGTGCGTCTACTTTTCCTCTTAAAAGGACACCAGTCAGTTTGGATGAGGCCCACCCCAATGGCCTCATTCTACATTAATCACCTCTCAAAGGCCCCACCTCCAACACTGTCACATTCTGAGGGGCTAGGGGTTGGGACTTCAACATATGGAATGGGGAGTGGCACAGTTGAGCCCACCACAATATCATGAAGGCACAATGACAACTTAATACAGGATGTGTTGGCTGAAAGTGACAGAATATCTGCTGACACACCAAAGACATGCATTTATCTCGGATGTCAGGTCACCTGGGGGGCTCGGGGGCTCGGAGGCTCACCTGGGTCATCTTGCCAGGCTCCCGCCTCCCACACTGCTTCCTCAGGGGTTAGTTTTTCACTCTTGGGCTTGCTCAGTTTTGCTCAAGAACAACTGCCTTCCCTCCAGGAATCATGTCCTTGCAGAATAACTACAAAAGTAAGTAGATAAGATGGGGACAAAGCAGGCATTTTCTTTTTTTTTTACACTTGCCTCTCTTTTTGTGCTAGAGAAAACTCTTTCCCATAATCCCCTGAGCAGATTTTTCTTAGTCTCAGTGGTTGAACAGTGTCACACGACCTCCCCTAGTCCAGTCCCTGGCAAGGAGGAACAGCAGTGACCCGAGTTCCTTAACTCCATCAAAACCCCTGAGGAGCATGTTGCCACCTGAATCATACCAGGATTCCATCAGCAAGGAAAAAGGAAGGAATGGCTTGGGACAGGCAAACCACAGTGTTGGCTGCAGGCAGTACAATGTTCAAATTTACATTTCCTTAGCACCAACTACGGGCTGAAAATGCAGCAGCGGGTCAAATAGGAAGACTATTCTGTGCCTTCTTGGAACTTACACTGACTACATGCCAAATTCTGAGGATACAGAAGTGATTAATGAGAGTCAGTCCCTGCCTTAGGCTCTCATGATGTTCTTTCAGTTTGGGGGCTGTATATCCCACAGGACATACATCTCCTAAGGCAGTTAGAGGTGGTGCAGTGGTTCACGGGGCTGCCTTCATGCCAAACCTCCATCCTCCGTCTTTATAAACAGAGATAACAAGCAGCAGCTGCTATTTCCCAAAAAGCTCTGGCATCACTCTGGAACCATAAAAGCCTGACCACTGCTTTCTATGTCTTTGCTAATATGGAAGAATGGACAAGTAGGAGCTGTCTCCTGGCCTGTCCTCCGGCCTCTGATAAATACTACTCACTGGATGCTTGACACGTGCCAAGAAGTGTACTAAGTGTCTTATTAGCCATCTTTTACTTACTGTCTTCGAGGGGCTCATTAGTAATCTTATTTTTACAACCTCAGAGATGTGGAGGAATTGGATCAAGGTCAACAGCTAGTCAGTGCCTGTTCTTGCCCAGTACCCAGTAATGCTGCCCACTTTTTGAAGCTGTGGGTTGAGGAACAGAGTAGATATGAGAGCAAAAGTAGGTGTTTCACAGTTTCTAAAATGCCTTAAAACGGGACAAAAACTGGCCAATGCACAAGCGAACAGGACAAGGGGAATATGAAGGGAAGCAGCTCTTTGTACACAAGCGTTTTGGTCATTTATCGATGTGTAACAAACCACTCTAAGACTGAGTGTCTCCAACATACAGATGGCCAAAAAACACATAGAAATATGCTCAACACGCGAATTATTGTGTGTGTGTGTGTGTGTGTGTCAGTTGCTCAGTCACGTCCGACTCTTTGCAATCCTACGGATTGTAGCCCATCAGGCTCCTCTGTCCACGGGATTCTCCAGGCAAGAATACTGGAGTGGGTTAGAGAAATCAAAATCAAACTATAATGAGGTACCACCTCATACCAGTCAGAATGGCCATTATTAAAAAGTCTGCATGAAACAAATGCTGGAGGGACTGTGGAGAAAAGGGAACCCCCTCCTACACTGTTGGTGGGGATATAAACTGGTGTAGCCACTATGCAGGGCAGTATGGAGGTTCCTTAAAGAAGCAAAAATAGAAATGCCATATGATCCAGGAATCCCACTCCTGGGCATATATCCGGAGAAAACCATAATTCAAAAAGATGCACACACCCCTATGTTCATTGCAGCACTAGTTACAATAACCAGGACATGGAAGCAACATAAATGTCCATCAACAGGTGAATGGATAAAGAAGATGTGGTACACATACACAATAGAATATTACTCATCCATAAAAAAGAATGAAATCATTCCACTTGCAGCAACATGGATGGACCTAGGGATTATCATACTAAATGAAGTCAGTCAGACAGAGAAAGACATATAGCATATGATATCACTTATAAGTGGAATCTAAAATATGGAACAAATGAGCCTATCTACAAAACAGAAACAAACTTACAGACACAGGGAGCAAATTTATGATTACCAAATGGAAAAGGTAGGAGAGGGGTAAATTAGGAGTTTGGGATTAATATATACACACTGCTATATATAAAACAGAAAATCAACACAGAAACTCCACTCAACATTCTGTGATAACCTAAATGGGAAAAGAGTCTGAAAAAGAATGCATGTATGTATCCATATAACTGAATCACTTTGCTGCACACTTGAAACCTAAACAATATTGTCAATCAACTCTACCCCAATATAAAATAAAAATTAAACTAAAAAACACTATTAAATGAAAAAAAAAGACTTAGTGACTTCAAACAACAGCCATTTTGATCGTGTCTGTGGGTTCAGTGGGCTCAGCTCCGTGGGTCTGCAGTGCTCTGGGGGTCAGTCCTCTGCTTTCACTGTTTTTTTTGGTTCTGGGCGTGGTTGGGAATCCGCTGGCAGCTGACTGGGCCTGGGCCTGGGCCTGGGCCTCTCTCCCTCTCCATGTGGTCTCAGGGCCTGTCACTCACTCTCTCCCTGAGATCTATCAAGACAGCCAGAACTTCTTCTGTGGCAGCAGAAGCCCCCTTAAGGTGAGTGCTTCAAGAGAGAGAGGAACCCAAAGATACCAGTCTCTGTTAAGGCTGAACCCAGGACTGGCAGACCTGGGCAATTCTAGCAGGTGGATGGTGAAGAAGCAGGGATGATCCTGCCAGGGACATAGTAAGAGATACTAACAACTCTAAGTGTCATTTATTGAGAGCTTCCTATGTACTGGGCTTTCTTGTAAGCCTTTTGTACAAAAAAACTCATGTCCTCCTCACAATAACCCTAGGTATGGGTGTTTAGCTCCATGTTACAGATAAGGAGAGTGAGGCACAGAGGAGCTAAGTAACTTTCCCAGTACACAGAACTGGGCTTTGAACCCAGGCAACTTGGCTCCAGAGCTGTACTTGCAACCACTGTTTCAATTTCCACTTCATCTGGAAGGGAAGACAGAGTGGAAATGAACAGGGTTCATTTAGGGTTTAGGGTAGGAAGAATGGGGCTTTATACTGTAGGCAATGGTGTCCTAAGTCAAGAGGCCACGTCCAGGAAGACATTTATGTGGGAGTTCTGCTGTCTTGTCAAACACAGTAGCTGCTAGTAGCATGTGGCTATTTAAATATAAATTAATTGCAATGTAATTAAATTCCTCAGCCACATTTCAAGGGATCTAGACGGACTTTATTTTTTGGGGCTCCAAAATCACTGCAGATGGTGACTTTGGCCATAAAATTAAAAGACGCTTGCTCCTTGGAAGAAAAGTTATGACCAACCTAGATAGCATATTGAAAAGCAGAGACATTAATTTGCCCACAAATGTCCATCTAGTCAAAGCTATGGTTTTTCCAGTAATCGTGTATGGATGTGAGAGTTGGACTATAAAGAAAGCTGAGCCCTGAAGAATTGATGCTTTTGAACTGTGGTGTTGAAGAAGACTCTTGAGAGTCCCTTGGACTGCAAGGAGATCCAACCAGTCCATCCTAAAGGAAATCAGTTCTGAATATTCACTGCAAGGACTGATACTAAAGCTGAAACTCCAGTACTTTGGCCACTTGATGCGAAGAACCAACTCATTTGAAAAGACCCTGATGCTGGGGAAGATTAAAGGTAGGAGGAGAAGGGGATGACAGAGGATGAGATGGTTGGATGGCATCACCAACTCAATGGAGATGAATTTGAGTAAACTCCGGGAGTTGGTGAAGGACGGGGGGGCCTGGTGTGCTGCAGTCCATGGGGTCGCAAAGAGTCGGACACGACTGAGCAACTGAACTGAACTGAACTGTAGACATGTACAGCTGGTGGCTGCTATATTGGACAGTGCAGATCATCATGGAAAGTTCTTCTGACAGTGCTGAGTTAGCCGGAGAGCTGCCAGGATGGCATTTATATGTGACTCGGGCAGACAGAAGCAGGTATGACTGCACAACAAGCCAGTTTGGAGGGCACAAGGGTCAGAGAAGCACATGGTTCACAATGGTAAGTATGCAGATGGTCCAAGTAGTCATTCTTTCATTCACTGATGTATTCATCTGTTCCACAAGTACAGAGTGCCCCCCGCCGGGGGTAGCAGTGGCACATCAGAGCTGACAAAGAGGCAGGAGCGAGAAATCCTCTAGGGTAAGGAACATGGTGAGGAGAGGGCATGTCCAGAAGGCTTCCCAGAAGGGGCAACGCTGAGCTGAGAGCTGAAGGATAACGGAGTTGGCCACATGGAGAAGCTGGGAAGAGTCCAAAAGGGGACCCAGCTTGGGCAGAGACCCAGAGGCATCACACAGCCTGGCCACACCACCTCATACCAGATTATTGAAGGAGTGGGCGTCCAGGAGAGGGGAGGAGGGATCGGGGGAAATGGTGGGCAAGAGAGAGGGAAGCGGGGAAGAGAACTGTTCAGACTTGAAGCACTGGAGGCTGGGGTTGCTGAGAGGGAAGCAGGAAGAAGGTTGGAGTTCTAGGAGGTGCTGACTGGCAGGGCCCTTCCCTGAGCTGGGCTGAGTATCCTCTGGGCCTCCTCCCAAGTCACACACACACGTTTGCACAAGTTGGCCATGTTGCCTCCAGCAGCAATCCAGAGACTTGGAAGAGGACTCCCTCCCAGAGGGTGGAGGGCGGAGTGCAGAACCACACGCTGTCTGCCCTCTGGAGGGTCTGAGAGGCTCTCAGGGGGAGCAAGAAGGCGTGGTCTCCTCCCTCGGGAAGGGGGAAGGACGGGCATTCCCAGATGTGTGCCCCGCTTTGTGCTCTGTGCTCACCAACCAATTTTCTTATCCCGGCCCAGACCCAGCAGGCACTACTACTGTCCCCTCTTTATGGAGGAGGGCTTCCCTTGTGGCTCAGCTGGTAAAGAATCCACCTGCAATGCGGGAGACCTGGGTTCAATCCCTGGGTCGAGAAGATCCTCTGGAGGAGGGAAAGACTACCCACTCCAGTATTCTGACCTGGAGAATTCCATGGACTTGCATAGTCCATGGGGTCACAAAGAATCGGACACAATTGAGCGAATGAACTGGAAGCGACTCTCTCCAGGAGTTGGTGATGGACAGGGAAGCCTGGCGTGCTGCAGTCCATGGGGTTGCAAAGAGTTGGACATAACCGAGCGACTGAACTGAACTGAACTTTATGCAGCAAGTAACTGAAGCTTTTGAGGTTGTAGCCCTGGGTCAGAAATCACACAACATGCGGCAGGGGTGGGTGACTGAACATGGGATCCTCTTACCCGGTCATCTGGGGAAGGAGGCAGGAAGAGGAGGCTACCCTTCCCTGAGGCCACTTTTTCCATGGAGTAAGTTGCATCCATAAAGCAGTCTTGGGATCAAGAAGTAAAACTAAATTGAAAAGGAAAAGTTCTTGTGTTATAACAACAACAGCCTTAGGGGCTTCCGTGGTGGCTCATTGGTAAAGAATCTGCCTGCCGATGCAGGAGACATGGGTTCAATCCCTGATCCCGGAAGATCCCACATGCTGAGAGGCAACTAAGCCCAGTTGACACGACTGCTGAGCCTGTGTGCTAAAGCCTGAGAGCTGCAGCTGCTGAAGCCCTGGAGCTTGAGAGCCCGGGCTCTGCAACAAGAGAAGCCAGCATGATGAGACACCCTTAAACTACAACTTGAGAGTCGCCTCCACTTGCCACAACTAGAGAAAAGCCTGTGCAGCAACAAAGACCCAGCATAGCCAAAAATAAACATAAATAAATAAAATTATTATTATTATTATTTTAAATTACTAAAAACAAACAAAAAAAGACAGCCTCGGACTTCCCTGCTGGTCCAATAGTTAAGACTGTGCTTCCACTGCAAGAGGCATAGGTTCGATCCCTGGTCAGGGAAGTTCTGTATGACAGAATTTTTTTTTGGTACAGCCAAAAAAAAAAATAAAAAAACATAGCAGCCTTATTTCGCAATTCTGTATCTTCTACTAAAATTATGGCCTAAAATGAGTTAATGTTTCCCTTTTGGAGATAATGTTATCATATCTAAATTATTTTGCAGTTTTCCAATTAAGCTAGCTTTTAAATGATGCCTCTAATTAGCCATGGTGATAAGCTGAACAGATAATGTGGAAATCTTGGATAGCAGGGTTCAGGGTGACAGACAAAGTCCCAGCAAAGGCGGCAGCTGCCTCCCCTAGGGATAAGCATTGGTGGGGAGTTCCAGAACACAGGATGTAAGGAGCAGGGGGAGAGCCTCCCTGGGACTCCAGGAGCAAACACTTCATTGCTAAACAAAGACCATAAATTGTGCCATTAACATTTAACAGAATTTGTAACTTCCTCAAAGTTCTACTAAACAGCAGAGGCTGGTGTCATATAGAGTATGACAGGTAGAAGAGTTGGAAATCATAGCTCCTGACCTCAGGGAGCTGACCTGACCTCATGGAGAAAGGAACGCAGGTAATAATAATAATAACCACACAGATGTACTGTATATTATCATTTATATAAAACGAATTTGTCACACTTGGGAGGTAGAACTGACAAGACTAAAATACAGTGGGCATTAATGTAAATGGAAGTAAACTGTTATAAAGATGTGGAGTAAGTGGCACTTAACTCCTGCATCACCCAAGAAGGCTTAGGGGAAGAGGTTTACAGCTGAGCTATTCTTGAAAAAGTGTGTAAGTGTGCAAATGTATAAGAGAAGGCATTCTCAGTAGAGAAACAGCATGTGGAAAAGAGTG
The DNA here is from genome assembly GCF_033118175.1 of Dama dama. Lineage (NCBI taxonomy): Eukaryota > Metazoa > Chordata > Mammalia > Artiodactyla > Cervidae > Dama > Dama dama. Next base: position 14,006,919 of record NC_083684.1, on the reverse strand, counting down.
GTGGTGTGGCTGGCCGTGGCAGGCCACCCAGTGGGAGATAAGGTAAGGTCCTGTAGTTTATGTTGGTTCTGGGGTACTGATACGAAATAGGAACTTGGCAATCTGGGGGCCTCTGCCTGAGAGGCCTCTTCAACTAGCTCTCCCCCAACCCCTACCTCTACCCCATTCCTTTCTAGTCCTTCAAGATCCAGGTTACCAGGCACCCTAGAGTAGCAAACAACCAGGTGTACGTGAGCAAACCTGGAAGGCTCATCTACACAGATGCTTAAAAAATCTAGAGAATACCGCCCACTATTCCAGTGACAGGTCGTTATCAGCTGCTCAGAGCTGGTCCCCAAGTACAGTACTGAAATCATCAGAAAAGCGTGCAGGACACGACTCAGCTGTGCAAACATGTTTCTTGGAATTTGATCCAGCAGCCTAAGCCTTCATGTGGGATCAGCAACATGAACAACAGCGAGATTATTAATTTGGTTTAAATAGGTGTTGAGTCTATAGCAAGAATCACAGAGATGTTCATGCCCTGTGGGCAGCACCCCAGTCCCGAGAAGAGACTTGGCTGAGCGTGGAATCTCGGAGACCGAGATTCCAGTGCACAGACGGTTTATCTGGGGTGGGAACCCAGGACACGCCAGTGAGGGAGTGGGCAGTGAGACCGGGAGGGCAGACATCACTGATGTCATTTAGTCACTGAGTCGAGTCTGACTCTTTGCGACGCCATGGACTGTAGCCTGCCAGGCTCTGCTGTCCATGGGATTTCCCAGGTGAGAATACTGGAGTGGGTTGCCATTTCTTTCTCCAGGGTATCTTCCCAACCCAGGGATCAAACCTGTGTCTCCTGCTTGGCAGGCAGATTCTTCACCACTGAGCCACCCAGGAAGCCTGTGGTGGACATTAACAGTGTATTATCAAGGCCATTACCATCTGGGACAACTGAGCTCCCTCAGGGGGGAACTCTGGAGATGGTGTGAACATGCCTCAGAGTGATCTTGAGAGAGCTGAGGGACTGACCCAGCAACTTTGGTCAATAACAGTGAGAGTTTCTCCTGAGAGGCTAACTTCCAGAAACTTTCATCCCGTTCCTTGTGTGCAGAGGGAGGCAAAGAGCCACGGGGTGCCTGCATTGAGAAGCCTTACATGCCAGTGTCTGCTATAACCCTCAAGAGATAACTCAGAAGACGTTCATAGCAGTGTTGACTAGGATAGCAAAACTGAATAGATGGAGAAAATCACACACAAAATCTAGCAAATGGGAATGGACTACTAAAGGTCCATTCAGGAAAGGAGACTCAGCCACCACCATGCTGATTTCAAAGCCATTTAGCAACGTGGAAAAGACTTACTATAATGCTAAGAGGGAAAGGCAGGATTCAATGTGAGCTAGTTATATGTGTACTATGATTGTGCCTGAGTAAAATGTTTGTTTATCTTCAAGAGAAGAAGCATTCAAAGGAAGCACAAAGAAATGAAAATGTATTAGGGGGATGAAACTGAAAATTCTTTTGCTTTGTAGTCTTATTGATCAAATAAGTGACAAAGATTCAATATGACCAACAAACACACCAATTCATGTAGAATTGCACTGTTTTCCAAATAAACTGCTTGCACTTGAGTTCTTGTCTCAGGTTTCTGAGGGAAGCCAGACTAACGTGGGTCTGTTCCTAAGACTGGGATGTCTGGGCTGCAGGGCATGAATAGCTTTCCGGTTCTTTTTACAGACTCAATGCCCTATTTAAACCAAACCTGCTCTCTTTCTGTTTTCACTTGCTGATAATGCAAACCAGGATTTGGAGGCTTGGGCAGCTGGACTGGATCCCTGGAATCAGGCTCACATGGGTCCAGTCATGTCCTGTGTCTTTTCTTCACATACACAGAGGTTAAGGCACATTGAGAGCTGACATCACCCAGATGAATTCTGTGCCCAGGAGTCTGCAATTAATCAGAATATGAAGAACGTGAAAATGGAATTTAGCCTGCAGATTTGCAATCCTTATCTAATGTCACCAAGCACATTTCATGAGGGACATAAATTAAGCCTTTACCCAGGAGATACACTATCTCTGCTTGTGGCCTTCCACATAGTTTTCTAATGAAAGTCATTTGTTGCTTGGCCCCTAGAGATAAGAGGCTAGCTCTGCCCAGCTGGTGTTCCAGCCTATGAGTCAGCGCTGACATCGAATCCCACCCAGGGCCCTGCCGGGCGGAACGGCTCCTGAGGGCTTGGAAGTCTTCTGGAAATGGAAACTGGGTTGGGGGCGGGGGTTGGTTTTCAAGGGTCAGCCCCAGGGACCTGGGACGGGGCCAAGTTGGCCAGTGCGATTGAGTCCTACTGTGTGCCAGCCAAGGGACAGACAGAGATTAAGAGACATCATTCCTTTTCCCCAAGAAATGCACAGAATAAAATAACCCAAGTGTACCTCAACAGAAAGATGGGTAAACAATGTGGTCTATATTATCTGCAGTTAAGGAATAAAGTGAAAACTTTGAAAATATTATGCTAGACACAAAGGAACACATATGATTCTGTGTATATGAAACATCCAGAATAGTTATGTCCATAAAGATAGAAAGTCGTAGTTGCCAGAGGCTGGGGGAGAGAGGGATGGGAGTGAAAAAAAAAAAGTGGTAACTTAGGTCAGAATGAGTTAACAGCTTAAAACCAAACATTAGACAACTGTGTTTTCTAAAGCTGTTGGCCACCCTGCCACGAGAATCCATTTATCTGATACCTTTTCTGAAGGTTGCAGAGTCCCACCATGTTGCATGGCTCCCTTCTCCAACCTCACATTGCTAACTTCCTATGCAGCCCATCTCATCCAGTGCTGCGTTTTGTCATAATGGTATAAATTGGGGCCTGGTGTCACCCCATTACAACCCAAATGGCCTACATAGATATCTTTCCAAAGAAAAAATTCCCTAGAGAAACTGGCATTTTCCCACTGCCAAAGTATCATAGTAATTTTGGCAAACTTAATTAATCTAGAAAATTATCATGAACAACAAACACTACCCAGAAAGGCAAACGAAAAGCTAAGGTGAGGATGTAACATATCTGAAAGACCCTTCATTGAACATTTATTCTATAAACTTTTTAGGAATGCCCCCCCAAAAAAGGAATGAAGCATCAATACCCACTATAAGATGGATGAACCTTGAAGACATTATGCTAAAGTGAAAGAAGCCAGTCACAAAAGGCCACATAGTGTAGGATTCCATTTAGATGAAATTTTCAGAATAGTGGGTATATAGGATATACCATATTTTATTAACCAATTTTCTTTCAATGGATGTTTAGGTTGTTTCCAATCTTCCCTTCTTACAAAATTCTGCAACGAATAACCATATATCTATATATATATTTCACATATGTATGAATTTTTCTGTAGGTAAAATTCCTAGAAGTGGAACTGCAACATTACAGAGCTTTTGCTTTTAAAATTTTAATAGATGTTTTTTGATAGATATTTCTACACTGCCCACAACAGAGGTTGTACTAATTTATAATCCCAACAGCAATCAGTGAAAGAGCCTGTTTCCCCACATTTTGGGGGTGTATTTGGAAACACTGTCAGGGACCAGTTCTTATAGGGCCTTGAATACAAAGCCAAGAGGCTTGAACTTGATCCATTGACCATGGACACCTACCTGTTGCAGGGTTTAGACAGTGGGTGAGGAATGGCAGGTTTGAAGTTTTAAAAGCTTATTTTCATGATGACATCATATAAATTGTGTAGGAAATATTTACTCTCTTATAGCCATGAGTGGCAATGTGATGAGTCAGAGAGCAGAAAAAAGTCTTCATTAGGATTGAAGCCACGCTGGGAGAATGTGAATATCATCTGGGCAGAGTGGCCACTCCAGACACTAGAGCTGGATATGAGCACAACTTGGTTTCTTTACCATCCATAACTCTAGCTTTCCTGCTGTTTTTCTTTTATCGCATAGTTCCCACAAGCTGATGGCTCCTCGTGAAACATTTAGCCCTGAAAGGTAATGACATAAAACCAATAACCAAGAATTTTTATCAGAAGCTAACAGTTGACCCAATGACAAGCAGACAGGTGATACAGCAATGTTATCTTTCTCTACAAGACTGTTTTGCAAAGTAATTGGATTTGGAACTGTCATGGAACAAAGAGCTGGGGGAAGCAAAAAGGCAGACACATTCATTCTGAGTGTTTTGTCTCTTAAACAAGAGGTTAGTCACTATGATGTGATAGAAAAAGAGGAGGAAAGATGGATGGCAGTCAGTTGTGAAGGCACCAACATATGAAGGACCTGAGCCCTCCACCCAGATGCTCCAGTCAAGGTTCAAAGATGAGCACCTTGGCCGTGGTACTCCTGGGGCTTGCTCTGGGGTTTGGGGCCATTACTGCTAAGCCAGAGGACGGCAGCTTTTGCTCTAAGAGCCAAGTGGCTTTCAGAGATGCTTGCTATGAATTTGTGTCTCTCGGACGCACCTTCTATGGTGCCCAGAGCTGGTGTGAGGGGCAAGGAGGCCACCTGGTCTTCATTCGTGATGAAGGCACCCAGCAATTTCTGCAGAAGCACCTCTCCCAGGACAGGGAATGGTGGATTGGACTCACAGGGAACTCAGCTCGGAATGGAACTGCAGAAGGTAGGTGCTGTGATAATTATACTTTATGGGGAGTTTGTGGCTGTGGTTCTCACCATAGCTTCTTATCCAGAGCTCCATGGAACAAATTAATATGTGCCAATTCTCATGATTAGGAGATTCTCCTTTTGGTTGTTTTGTGGATCAAATGAAATAATTCTTGCTCAGTAGCTAGCAGAGAATCTGGCACACAGCTAACGTGCTAGAAATGTCCTTTTCTTTACTTGTGCCTAAGACTAGCTGTGGCATCTTCAGTTCTTGGTGGAATACTGCTGGGCACTGTCCTGAGGGCTTCACGTCCATTTTCACACTGAATCCTTATCATAATTGATGAGAGTTATCACTGTTGTCCCTACTCGACAGACAAGAAAACTGAGCCTCAGGAAATAATGACTAAGCTATTTCCAAAGCACTTCCACATGCCTTTCCTTACTTGTCATGAGGCTGAAGTGGGTTAAGTGCTTAACACAGTTCAGTTCACAACAGAACGTCTCATGTTAACGGTCGTCCTGGAAACCCGTCCTTATCCTTCTCTCGGTTCTTGGTGGAATAGTGAGCCTCCCGTCAACCCCTGCACGTTCAGGTGAGTCCTCTTTGCACCTGCAGGACCTTGTCCACTTCTGGCTTGACGTCAGTTCTTAGGTGTCGTCCCCCACTCTGTGAACTCTTCAAGGGAAGGAACGGTATTCTGGCCGTTTTTGTTTTCCTGGGGCCCGTACATAACAAAGAATGGGTGTTCATACTTAAGCTTTACACCTGCCCCACGAGGCGAGCACTTCTACACTTATTTTATGGACGGGGAAAACAAGTCCAGAGAGAGGACATGACTTGCTCAAGATGACAGTGTCCTGCCAACTTGCATTGCCCTGTAGAAGCTGCTGGGCTTTAGCAATGAGTAACTTGGTCTGGGCTGAGCACCTGCGGAAATGTGCCAGCGTGGATGGAAAGGCTTTAATAAAGGAGCAGCCGGCAAAGCTCAGTTTAGGAAACTCACAACCAGGAGATCTGAATTCTAAGATGCATCTTCAGGTGACATCCGTTGAATGGTTTCTTGTTTTGTCGGCACAGGAAGTGTGGATTTCAGTATATCAGACACTTGTTCACATGCAGTTAAAGGAGCATGTCTGTTTTAAATTTTTATTTATTTATTATTGGCTGTGCTGGGTCTTCGCTGCTGCATGAAGGCTTTCTCTAGTTGCAGCGAGTGGGGGCTGCTCTCCAGTTGCAGTGGCTTCTCTTGTCTGGAGCTCGGGCTCTAGGGTGCACTGGGTTCCGCAGCTGTGGCGTGCGGGCTCAGTAGTTGTGGCACACGGGCTTAGTCGTCCCACAACATGCAGGATCTTCCCAGGCCAGGGCTCCGACCAGTGTCCCCTGCATTGGCAGGTGGATTCTTCACCACTGGACCACCAGAGAGGTCCGGAGCATGTCTGTTTAAAGTCTCCAAGGGACACTGCATGGCTGTTACAGAAAATGGGGTAGATCTGAGGAGGCTGGTAGGTCCTGACCTTCCGCATTCAGTGTTGTTTAAGAAGCAGGGGACTGTCCTGGCTGTGTGCAGTACCACGGCATTTGTATACTATGCTATGTACTGTTTGTGTACTAGATTCCAGGCACTCTACAGGCTGATATGTGGAAACCATTTGTTCTGGAGCTATTTGCAAGAATCATAACAATGATGGGAGAAGTCTGTAATTTGAAACAGGGAAGATGTTTTCTTTTCATACCTTTTTGCTCTCTTTGAGTCTTTAACCATATGTATGGGTTCCTTTTCCTCTAAAAAATGGTAAATGTATTTTTAAGTCTTCACAGTAAATATTTCATATCCAGTGCTTTCGAGATCTCTGGTGTTCTTGATATATTTACACACATACACACACACACACAATCTCTCTCTCTCTTACTTCTTCAGTAGTCTTGTCAGTGTATTCAAGTCTCTGAAGAGTTTCATTCAAGCAATGAAAACTACTTCTACTTTAACTCATTTCTGTCCACATATATCTAACAAGTCCCCCTGTTTCTTTCTGGAACATCTCTCACCATCCCAAGGCACACTGCTATGCTCTTTTTTAGACTGTGCTTAGACATTGCTGGAAGCATCATTTATTTAGGGTGAAATGTCCTATAGATATTAGGTCTAGTTGGTCCATTGTGTCATTTAAAGTTTGTGTTTCCTTGTTAATTTTCTGTTTAGTTGATCTATCCATAGGTGTGAGTGGGGTATTAAAGTCTCCCACTATGATTGTGTTATTGTTAATTTCCCCTTTCATTCTTGTTAGCATTTGCCTTACAGATTGCGGTGCTCCTATGTTGGTTGCATATATATTTATAATTGTTATATCTTCTTCTTGGATTGATCCTTTGATCATTATGTAGTGTCCTTCTTTGTCTCTTTTCACAGCCTTTATTTTAAAGTCTATTTTATCTGATATGAGTATTGTGACTACTGCTTTCTTTTGGTCTCCGTTTGCGTGAAATACTTTTTTCCAGCCCTTCACTTTCAGTCTGTATGTGTCCCTTGTTTTGATGTGGGTCTCTTGTAGACAGCATATATAGGGGTCTTGCTTTTGTATCCATTTAGCCAGTCTTTGTCTTTTGGTTGGGGCATTCAACCCATTTACATTTAAGGTAATTATTGATAAGAATGGTCCCGTTGCCATTTGCTTTGTTGTTTTGGGTTCGCGTTCATACAACCTTTCTGTGTTTCCTGTCTAGAGAAGATCCTTTAGCATTTGTTGAAGAGCTGGTTTGGTGGCGCTGAATTCTCTCAGCTTTTGCTTGTCTGTAAAGCTTTTGAATTCTCCTTCATATCTGAATGAGATCCTTGCTGGGTACAGTAATCTGGGTTGTAGGTTGTTCTCTTTCATTACTTTAAGTATGTCCTGCCATTCCCTTCTGGCCTGGAGGGTTTCTATTGATAGATCAGCTGTTATCCTTATGGGAATCCCTTTGTGAGTTATTTGTTGTTTCTCCCTTGCTGCTTTTAGTATTTGTTCTTTGTGTTTGATCTTTGTTAATTTGATTAATGTGTCTTGGGGTGTTTTCCCTTGGGTTTATCCTGTTTGGGACTCTCTGGGTTTCTTGGACTTGTGTGACTATTTTCTTCCCCATTTTAGGGAACTTTTCAGCTATTATCTCCTCGAGTATTTTCTCATGGCCTTTCTTTTTGTCTTCTTTTTCTGGGACTCCTATGATTTGAATGTTGGGGTGTTTCACATTGTCCCAGAGGTCCCTGAGGTTGTCCTCATTTCTTTTGATTCTTTTTTCTTTCTTCCTCTCTGCTTCATTTATTTCCACCATTTTATCTTCTGCCTCACTTATCCTATCTTCTGCCTCCGTTATTCTACTGTTGGTTCCCTCCAGAGTGTTTTTGATCTCATTTATTGCCTTATTCATTTTTAACTGACTTTTTAAATTTCTTCTAGGTCCTTGTTAAACATTTCTTGTATCTTCTCAATCCTTGTCTCCAGGTTATTTATCTGTAACTCTATTTTTGTTTTCAAGATTTTGGATCATTTTTATTATCATTATTCTAAATTCTTTTTCAGGTAGATTCCCTATCTCCTCCTCTTTGTTTGGCTTGGTGGGCATTTTTCATGTTCCTTTACCTGCTGGGTATTTCTCTGTCTTTTCATCTTATTTAGATTGCTGTGTTTGGGGTGGCCTTTCTGTATTCTGGTAGTCTGTAGTTCCTTTTTATTGTGGAGGTTTCTCCCAGTGGGTGGGGTTGGATGATTGGCTTGTCAAGGTTTCCTGGTTAGGGAAGCTTGTGTCAGTGTTCTGGTGGGTGGATTTATTCTCTCTGGAGTGCAATGGAGTGTCCAGTAGTGAGTTTTGAGATGGGTCTATGGGTTTGGTGTGACTTTGGGCAGCCTGTATATTGACACTCAGGGCTATGTTCCTGAGTTGCTGGAGAATTTGCGTGGTATGTCTTGCTCTGGGACTTATTGGCTCTTGGGTGGTAGTTGGTTTCAGTGTAGGTATTGAGGCTTTTGGATGATCTCTTATTAATTAATGTTCCCTGTAGTCAGGAGTTCTCTGGTGTTCTCAGGTTTTGGGCTTAAGCCTCTTGCCTCTGGTTTTCAGTCTTATTCTTCCAGTAGCCTCAAGACTTCTCCATCCATACAGCACTGATAATAAAACTTCTAGGTTAATGGTGAAAGGATTCTCCACAGTGAGGGACACCCAGAGAGGTTCACAGAGTTACATGAAGAAGAGGAGAGGGAGGAAGGAGATAGAGGTGAGCAGGAGGAGAAAAAGGGGGATTCAAGAGAAGAGAGACAGATCTAGGTTGTACTCTGTTCCCTAGGTGTTCTCCGTAGCCCAGAACACCCACAGAGATTCACAGAATTAGATTGAGAAGAGAAGGGGGAGGGAGGAAATAGACGTGATCTGGGGAGGAAAAGGGGCGCTACAGACAAATATCACTGACGTGTGTGGGGAGCACTCGCAGTGTTCCGGCCACACTGGGTTTGCCCCTGCTCATGGCGCATGTGCTTCCCCGTCTACACTGCTCAGGCTCCAGGCTGCTCTCCAGGGAGTGGGCCCTGAGTTGCGTGTACTTCCCAGGCCTAAGCCGCTCAAGTTCAGGTTTTCGGGTACTCCACAGAGGCACAGGCTCAGTTGGGCCTGCGTTTTGTGCCTTCCCCGTCCGAGCAGCTCAGGCAACTAGGAGCTTGATGAGCGCACTCTCCCCGGGTGCAGCGTGCCTTCTCCCCTCTGTGGTCCCAGCCTCAGTTTCCGGGCTTGCTGGTCTGGTGCACCTTGTGTTTCTTCTGGGGAGCTAGCTGATCGCTGGCTGCTACCCTCCCGGCGGATGGCAACCATCCAGAATCTCAGGAAGTCTTTGGTTAGAGACTGGAGGCCTGTTTGCAGTTTGGTAGGGGATGCCTTCTCTGGGGCCGAGTTTGCCCCTTTCCCCTCCCCCCTGCCTCCTGCCTCTGGCAGGGGATGGGTCCGTCAGCAGCCGGCTAGCTCTTCTTTGGTATTCACTCAGTCCTTTGTTCTGCAAGGGGTGGGTAGTGCCTTAGTTTAAGGCTTTTCGCAGGTTAATTCTCTCTCTCTTGCTATCCCACAGTTTAAGTTGCTATCTCACGTTAGCTCCCTCCGATTGTCCTCAGGGCATTTGGGCCCAGTCCTTACCCTAAGCAATGCTGCCCGCTCCTCTCTGTTCAGCCCCCACTTGCTGGTGGCGGATGCGGGCATTTGGGGTACTTTTCTACTGGGAGTTGCTTTTAGGCATGTAATCTGTGGGTTTTATTTTTCCTCCCAGTTAGGTTGCCCTCTGAGATTCGAAAACTTCCCTCAGACCCGCCGGTGTGAGGGTTTCCTGGTGTTTGGAAACTTCCTCTATTAAGATTCCCTTCCCAGGATGGATCTTCGTCCCTAACTCTTTTGTCTCTCTTTTTATTTTTTATATTTTGTCCTACCTCCTTTCGAAGACAGTGGGCTGATTTTCTGGGTGCCTGATGTCCTCTGCTAGCTGTCAGAAGTTGTTTTGTGGAGTTTGCTCAGCGTTCAAATGATCTTTCGATGAATTTGTGGGGGAGAAAGTGGTCTCCCTGTCCTATTCCTCCGCCATCTTAGCTCCTCCCTCAGGATCATTTATTTAATCAAACTGCCTTGCATGGGCTCTCTGGCGCAGTGCCCTGGTTTGCAGGTCAAGAAACCTGGAAGACAGGTCTTCCTGTCTTACATTAGAAGACAGTGTTTAGGCAATGCCCCTGCACTGGTGTGGCACAGAGGCCTTCAGGCCGTCCGTCAGCACTGACTAAGCACCCGCAGCACACAAGGAGTGGTGCTGGGGCCAGGCCTGGTGGTCGTGTTCCCATCCCAGGGCCCAGGATCTGGATGGACGCCTCGTGTGTGAGCTACAGCCACTGGCGCCGAGGGCAGGATGCTTCTGCACCCAACGCCTGCAGCTACATCGGGAGAGACCCTTCCTTTAGGTGGGTGGCCTCGGACAACTGCACGCAGGAGTTCGCCTTCATCTGCGAGTTTGGTGAGTTGGCCTCTGCTCTGGGGTCTCCCTCCATCTCTTTCTGTCTCTTGGTTTGTCTCTCTCTCTGCATCCCTTCTCTCTCCGTGTCTCTCTTTGTATCTCTCTCTCTGTCTCTGTCTCTCTAAATGCCCACAGTCTCCATGTGTGTGATGCTCTGTGTCTCTGTGTCTCACTCCGTCATCTCTCCAGCTTGCATCCCTGTCCACTTACCTGCCTATATCTGTGCTAATCTCACGTGTCTTTGTCTTCCCCTCTCACAACCTGTGTCAGAGGGAGATGCTCGGCCCCATTTCCTCTCCTTTCCAGTCTTCCCATGGAAGGAGATGTGGTCCCAGGAGGTTGTTCTCACTCGCCCTTGACTCCTGCTCCCTGATCAGCCTTGCTTTGAGTCCCTCACCCCCAACTCCTGAGTCCCCTCCACGCTCTGCTCTTGTGCGCTTTCCAGCTGCTGCCCGTGCTTGACCCTTTGTGGGCCCTGGGGGCTCTGTGTGTGTGTGTGTGTGTGAGTCGCTGAAGGCATGTCCTATGGTTCCATGCTGGGTCCTGCCTGCCATGTGGGGCTTGGTCTTGGAGTTGAGCTATCCCATGGTCCCCTGACCCTCAAGCCAGGCTCAATAGAAGCTTCTGGGCTTCCTGGGCTCAGCTCTTTCCCTGTTTCTAAGCCCCTTAGTGGATACTCTGGCTTCCAGGCCCCCTTCTGGGCTCAGACACTTAGAGGGGTCACTGCTCTATTTTCCCCATGCTCAATTTTAAATAGTGCCATTCGAGCTTAACTCTCCTGCCTGGCTGATTCTGAAACTCAGAAGCTTTGTGCACCTGTGGGTTATGCAACTTCCCTGGCTTCTTACCAAAGTCCCTCCCCGACCCCAGCAGGCTGCACCCCCTTCCCCACCCTCACTGCAAGCCTGTCTCAGCACCTTCAGCCCCAGGAGCTGACCCGTGCACGCCTGTGTGCACTTACTCATCACACAGTAGAAGGACCTCTACTATTCTATTGCAGGCCTACTACAAAGCTAAGAAAAGGGAGGCTCAGAAGTTCTGGGGTAAGTTCCTGGCCCGAGGTCACACACCTAGGAAGTGAGATGAGGTGTGCCAATCAGAGACAGAGAGACGGGGGGAGATGCTATGCTGCTGGCTTTGAAGACGGAGGAAGGGGCCACAGTATGAGGACGGTAGGGGCCTCTAGAAGCTGGAAAAGGCGAGGGAATCAATTCTCCCCTAAAGGCTCCAGAGGCAATCAGCCCTGGCCACACCTGGATTTTAGCCCAGTAAAGCCCACACTGAACCACGACTATAAGAAGATAAATTTGTGATGCTTAAGCCACTAAGTTTCTGGTCATTTGTTACAGCAGCCATAAGAATGAACACAGATTTTGGTGTCAACTTCTGCCCTGTCACTCTCCCACCAGGTAGACAGGCCTGAGTTTGAAGCCAGTGGTTCCTACTTTCTGCTGTGCACACCTGAGCCAGGTCAATAAACAAGTGCTTACTGAGTGTGGACCACATGCCAGGAGCTGGGCTGGAGTGGGGTCTCAATACAGGGACCCCACAGAGCCCAGTGTCACCAAAGAAGGGGATAACAGTACAGCTCACGACTGGTAAAAAGACCCAATGAAATCACTCATTCATTCAAAAAATGCTTGTTTAGCATCTATTATGTTCCAGGCGTTGCTTTCGGATAAGGCTCAAGGAAGGTACTTAAACAGGCAGAACAATAGTTGCCACCTCTGTAGCCCCAACTCTTCATGTAAAGATTCTTCTGATCCTCCTAACAGCTCTGTGGGGTGTGGTATTGACTGCCCCACACAGGGCAGGTACAGAGAAGCCGAGTAACCTGCAGAAGGCAGCACAGCCAGAGCAAGGCTGGGCTGGCCCAGACCCTGGGCAGTCTGGCTCCGGACCCATGCTCGTGCTCACCACCTTGTTTCTCACCCCTGATGAGTCAGCTCCCACTGTGTCCAGCATCTCACAGTCCTGACCCGAGGCCCCTCCACTTCCCACCAACGGGCACTGGCCCATCTGCGGCCATGTGTCCCCCTTACCTTTGCCACAGGTGTCGGCCAGAGTCTGGCCTGCGAGGGCCTCAATGCCACCATGCACTGTGGCTCGGGGGAGGTCATCCAGATCCAGGAGGCTTTCTATGGGCGCCGGACACCCCATTACTGCATCCAGGATGCCAGACGCCCCTCAGACCTGGAGGAGGAATGCAGCTGGGTCAGCGTCAAGGATGAGGTGGCAGGTAGGACCCCAGGGCTCTGCAGCTTTGGCTGCAAGGGCAGGGTACTTCCCGGTGTCCTGTGCCCAGCAAACGGGGCTGGGAGGACTGCACGACCTGCACATCTGAACCTGGGCCTCTTTCATGGGGAAAACCGGCCAGTCTGCCCGCACCAAGTAAGGGAGTAAGGGGGCTGTGGCTCACACCTCACCTGACATCAAAGCCACCTGATGAGTCCGGTGGGCATTTTGCTCCCCACGCCAACTGGGTGCAAACAACACTGCATTCTCTTCCTAATTTAAACTTCTAAAATTTCAAAATAATTCAAATGTACAGACAAGACTAAAAAATAGTTCAACGAACTCCTTGGACTTAATACCCAACTTTGTCAGATCTTAACATTATTCCTTATTTGCTTAACATTCTCTCATTATCAAAATGAATAAAATGTTACATCACCCATCATTCCTCTTGATACATATACTAGCATATTTGTTTCACCTATTATTTGACTATATCATAGTTTGTCTCTTCCTTCATTGAGAGATGTGTGGATTGATCCTTGCTATGCGAACAATCCTTAAATAATTGTTTTTCTTTGTCCAAACAAACAACCATTCTGGGTGGTATCTCCCTTTCACATGGGAGGATTTCTCCAGAGCCTTGTTTTCCTAAACCAGATTAAATCTGCCTCTGAGCCAGGTTCGTCTGGTGACAAGGATTTTCCCTCGGAAAACAACTTGCTCCTCTCCCCACACGTCTGACCCACATTGCCCTTGCTCCCCTTAGAGCAGGCGCCAGGGAAGGAAATGCTGACTTCAGCTAGGTGGTCCTCTCTGACTCCCTCGCTGGTCCCACATTCCTGAGACCGTGGCTCCCCAAGGGGGAGCGGCCTGTGCTGGATGGGCCAATGAGTATACTTCACTCACAGGTGGAGCTCAGTGGGCTATTTCCTCAAACACTCAGGTGCAAGCTCTCAAACCTTGTAGCCACACCCAGAAGGCACACTGGATGAAACCCTGCATCCTTTGGGGGAAGTTTGGAGGAGATATGGGCAGAGCCCCAGGAGGTGTGTGTTTGTATCTAAGAGCTACCGTCACTCGTTCATTCAATCAGTTTGCCAACAGACATTAATTGAGCACCAACAGTATGCCACGCACGATAGTGGGCTCTGTGGACTCAGCGATGAATAAAACACAATCTGTTCTTCAACAGAGGTCACAGTCTAATGGGGAGATAGACACAAATGCAGGCAATTACCTAGCACTGTGCTGAGTGTCACATAGAAGGGAGCAAAGCTGCTTCTTAGTCACTAATGCAAAACTCACTTTGTACCTGCTCCATGTATCAGGCACTGTTCTGTGTGCAGGAGATAGAGCAGTGGGCAAAAACAAAGCAAAAGAAAACATCCCCTCTCTCTTGGAGATTGTACTCTAGTGCTATGGGTGCCCCTAGTAGGGAAAGAACTCACGCTGAGGGATGTAGCAAACTGGGTCCCAGCAGGAAACCAGAAATCATTCTAAGTCTTCCAACAGAGCGGACTACGCAAGTCATGGAAGTGCTGAGAAGCCAAACAGGAGATAAGGATGCAACCCTGAGATTAGAGCAGCACAAAGCCACTGCCGTGGCTGTGGGGAGGGCTGGAGGGACAGCCACAGAGGATGTCACACCAAAACCAGAAGTCAGGGCTGCCCAGCAGGCGCTGGGACCACGATGGAGGCTGCCCTGTGGGAGCAAGGACCAGCGGGGAGGTCCTCGCCAGAGGGATCTGCGGCTGCAGAGGAGCTACTGTGAGAATGGGTGACAGGCATCCTGCCCGCACCTCTTTCCATCTGGGGCAGGAAGAATTATGAACACCAAGGTTCCCGCCCCAGTCTCTGGAACTGTGGGTATGATGAGATGCCATGACCATGAACTTGATAAATTACGTGGCAAAAGGGTCTCTGTGCAAGTAATTATGGTTGCTAATCTTAAAATAGGGAGATTATCCTGGATTACCCAAGTGGGCACAGTCTAATCACATGAGCCCCTCAAAGCAGAGAACTTTCTCCAGCTAGAAGCATAAGACAGACGTGGCAGATGAAGTTGGATAGATTCAAGCATGAGACAGATCTGATGGTCACTGCAGGCTCTGAGATACAGGAGGCCATGTGGAAGGACTGGATAGAGGCCTCTAAGAGCTAAGAGCGGTCCCAGCTGACAACCAGAAAGGACATGGGACCTCAGTCCTACAGTCCCAAGGAACTGAGTTCAGCCATCAGGAAGAATGAGATTGGAGGCAGGTTCCTCCCCAGAAGCTCCAGGAAGGAAACGCAGCCCTGCTGTGACACTGTGATTTCAGCCCGTCATACCCTGAGTGGAGCCCAGGTGAGCCACCCAGACCTCTGACCTCCAGAACTGTGAGGTAATAAATGTGCACTGCTCTATGCCACCAAGGTCCTGTTACTTGTTACAGCAGCCACTGGACATTTCGTAGACGTAGTATGACTATTCCTGGAGGAACAGGCTAATATATTGCCTCCAGTCTTCCATCAGCACCTGCTAGAGCACAGGGGAGTGTGGGAAATGTAGTTCCCCGAATTTGAAACCAAGTGGGGTGAGGGTGGATCTGCAGGCTGATGGTCAAAGGGCTGGCCCACTTCCCAGGGGAGGTGAGATCTAACTGAGATCTGAAGATCTGATAGGAATCACGCAGGAAAAGGACAACAGGGTGAATGGGGGGGCGGTGTTTAGGGAGAGGGGAGAGCCTGTGTCGGTCTTGGGGCCGAGAGTGTGGTAAGTGTAGGGAGCTGCAAAGTGCTCAGCGCAGGTAGAGGTGGGGCTCTCGCACCCGAGGAACCCAGGCTGCAGCCCAGGATGTTGGGGAAGCACTGGAAGCTTTATAGCAGGGGAGGAACATGGCCAGGTGTATTTTAAAGCCACCCACAGGCTGCTGTGAGTCCAGGCAAGGGAGGCTGATGCCAGAAACCCAAGTGAGAGAGGCTGGGGGCAGAGACTAGGGCAGTGCAGATGGAGAGAAAGGTACAGGTTTCAGAAACAGGAAGTACTGATGGGACTCATCAATGATGCGAGTCCAGGATGACCTTGGCATTGAGAGGAGAGGCTGGAGGAGGAGCAGCTGGTGGAGAGGGGAGAAAGGAGATCGTACTCAGGTCTTGGGGCTGCCTTACCAAGTACCACAGACTGAGCAGCTTAAAACAACAGAAACACATTCTCTGGCAGTCTGGAGGCCGAGTCCAAAATCAAGATGAGAGCTGGACTTCTCTAGCTCTGAAACCTGCAGAGGAGAGCCCTTCCTTTCCTCATCTAGCAGCCAGTATTTGTCTGCAATGTTCCACCATAAACCCTTGTAGATGTGTCTCTCTAATCTCTGCTTCCAGCTTCGCGTGTCCTGTCTCTGTGTTCACAGGACAGCAATCATACTGGACAAAGGGCTCACCCTAATGACCTCATCCTAACTTGATTATGTTTGCAAAGACTCTATTTCCAAGTAAGCTCACATGCACAGGCACCAAAGGCCTTAACTTCAACATACACACTTGAAGTCTAGTCTGAGATCAAAACCTCATTTCAGGATATGAGAAACTCGGGGTACCCTGTGACATCCATGTGTAGATGCTGTGTAGATGACTGGACACACAGGATCGGAACTCAAGAGAAACCTAGTTAAGAGACATAAATTGGAGAGTCATTGGTCCATGGTTAATAACAACAGGTGAGGGTTATTAGTCTAAAATCAGCATCGATGGTGACTGCAGCCGTGAAGTTAGAAGACAATTGCTTCTCGGTAGGAAAATTATGACAAACCTAGACAGTGTGTTGAAAAGCAGAGACATTACTCTGCTGACAAAAATCCACACAGTCAAGGCTATGGTAAAGGCTGCGGTCTTCCCAATGATCACGTACGGTTGTGAGAGCTGGACCATAAAGAGGGCAGAGAACCAAAGAATTGATGCCTTTGAACTGTGGTGCTGGAGAAGACACCTGAGAGTTCCTTGGACAGCAAAAAGAAATCAAACCTGAATACTCACTGGAAGAACTGATGCTGAAGGTGAAGCTCTAATATTCAGTCACCTGATGCGAACAGCCGACTCACTGGAAAAGTCCCTGATACTGGGAAAGGTTGAGGGCAGGAGAAGAGGGAGTCAGAGGATGAGATGGTTGGATGACATCACCAATGCAGTGAACACGAACTTGGGCAAACTCTGGGAGATAGTGAGGGACAGGAAGGCCTGGCATGCTGCAATCCATGGGGTCACAAACAGTTGGACATGACTGGGCAAGTGAACATGACAAGACAAGAGGGAGGCATGAAACCATGACACAGGGGGAGGAATCAGGGCCAGGAGAGAATCTGAGGATGGGGTGGGGCTTGCCTGGCAAGGTAACGGGACAGGCAAAGAGCACTGAGATATGCCAAAATCTGGGACTTTCCTGGTGGCACCGTGAATAAGAGTCCGCTTCCCAATAAAGAGGACACAGGTTCGATCCCTGGTCTAGGAAGACTGTACATGCCACGGAGCAACTAAGCCCCCATGCTGCAGCTACTGAGTCTGCATGCCACAACTACTGAAGCCTGTGTGCCTAGAGTCTGCTCTGCAGCAAGAGAAGCTACTGCAATGAGAAGACCACATACTGCCACAAAGAGTAGCCCCAGTTTGCTGCAACTAGAGAAAGTCCATGCAAAGCAATGAATACCCAGAACAGGCAAAAATATAAATAAAAGTAGAAAGAAAACTAAAATTTAATTTTAGTTGATCAGTCGTGTCCGACTCTTTGCTACTCCATGGTAGCTTTGGTATCACTATACTCTTTGAGTAGATAGTAAGAGTATAACCATGATATAGCTCACCAAGCTCCTCTGTCCATGGGATTTCCCAGGCAAGAATACTGGAGTGGGTTGCCATTCCCTTCTCCAGAGGATCTTCCCAACCCAGGGATTGAAGCCAGGTCTCCTGCGTTGCAGGCAGATTCTTTACCTACTGAGCCACTAACCCCAGTAAAGTTGTTTGAAGAAATAAATATGTATGCCAAACTCTGGAGCAAGCATGGGTTTCTGAGAGATGAAAGAGGACAATCAAGGTGATGCAGTGCGGGGCAAACCTCCAGGATGCTCTGGAGCCAAGGAGGGAGCCAGGACCTGCCTGCCCCTTCTCCAGGCCTCTCTAGGCATCTATTACATCTACATGGGTGGAGGGAGGGGGTTGGGATGACCCCGCAGTTTCTGACCAGAGCTCTGACCAGACCACACCCCTCTCCTGTGGACACCTGGTGCCCTTGGTGGACACAGAGTTCCTAACCTTGTCCCCTCTTTGCCAGTTCTCAGGGTGTTGAATTCTACCTTAGGTCATCTGACTAGATGCCACTGGACCAGTGCTTCTCAAAGTGGGGTCCCTGGGCCAGCAGCCTCGACATCACCTGTTAGAAAAGCAAATTCTCAAGCTGCCGGCCAAATCTACTGAATCTAAATCAGGGTCTGGAATCTGTGTCGTCACAAGCCCACCTGGGGATTCTGGTATATTCCAACATTCTGGACCCTGAGCTATTGGAGGGAGGGAATCTACTTTTCTCTCAGCCAGCACCAGGCTCAGTGCCGGGTCTTCAGCGGACACCAACTAGTGCTTGCTGGGGGCACGGTGGGTGAATGAGCAAATGCAAGGTCGTTCATCTCTTGTCTGGTGTTGTCCCTTGTCTCCTTCACACGGCTCCTGTTTCCTCTGGGACGTGGGCACCTCCCAGGCCAGTGCCAGGGGCTGCAGGCCTGCCAGGTGGCAGCAGATGGGACCTACTTTGGAGACCTGTGCCCCAGCCGGGGCAGCTACCTGTGGGTGCAGTACCTGTGCCGGGAAGGTGAGTCCCCCACTTGCCTGGGTGTGGGAATTCCCTCCTTATTTCCAAGCCACGTCTAGTCCCTCTTGGAGCAGACGGAGCAGCCATGCAGAGGGTGGATCTGCTGTGTGCTGAGACCTTCTCACTCAGAACTCCCTGCCTGGCTTAGCCTGGGGGAAAACCATTTGAGGTTCAGTTGCAAAACAAGCCATCAAACCAGAAGTTTAAAATAACTGTTTTAACCCCAAGACCTTTCAAATTAAATTTCATGGATTGAGCCAATAAACACAACAGACAAAACCGAGATTACTTGATTAGAAGGATTCCTACATGCCACACCCACTCAACCACCACCCCCCATAGCCTGCCATTTTAGAATGCACAAGGACTTTCACAAATCTAAAAAACCATAAGCATAACCCAACTACCACAATTCGTGCAAGTTTTATGAATCAAGAAGGGAAACTCCCCCCATTCAATTCTTTTTTTTTTTTTTTTTAAATACTTATTTATTTGATTGTACCAGATCTTGGTTGCAGAACACAGAATCTTTGATCTTCACTGTAGCATGAGGGATCTTCCATGGTGGCATGTGGGATCTAGTTCCCTGAATGGGGATTGAACCTGGGTCCCCTGCATTGGGAGCTCAGAGACTTAGCCACTGGACCATCAGGGAAGTCCCCCCCCCCCCCCATTCAATTCTACAATCCTGTTTGCTATTAGAAACAACTGTTAACTATTTAGAATAAATTTTTCCCTCCTTTTAAAGTGTTTTCATAGACAGCCATAGACATGAATGTACAGATGTATATTTTTATACAAATATACATGAGTTAAACATATTAGTCTACAACTCAATGTTTTTCACTTAATAATATATCCTGGACATCTCTCTAAGTCACTACTTTATCCTTTTAATGACTGCACAGTATACTATCATATACTGTGAAAGTGAAGTTGCTGGTCGTGTCCAACTCTCTGTGACCCCATGGACTACAGACCACCAGGCTCCTTGGTCCATAGGATTTTCCAGGCAAGAGTCCTGGAGCGGGTTGCCATTGCCTTCTCCCGTCATAGGATTAAGTCAAAATTTACTTAACCTGTTCACCTCTTGATGGACACTTAGACTGCATCTGAGTTTTCCTTCTTACAGATCACTCTATGGTGATCTCTTGTGCATGTATCTTGGCATGTACCTGGGATTATTTTTAGAGGAGAGATCCCTAGTAGCAGAAATGCTGGGTCATAGGGTACATGCATTTTAAATGTTAGTAGAGATTGCCACATTACCCTCCAAAATGGCTGTATCGAGTTCATTCTTACTAACAGTGCCAATTCCCCTTGGGTTGGGACACCACATTATGCCCTTGTCCAACCAATTAATTGGTTAGAACAGCAAATTCTACTGAGGCTGTGAGTAATGGAGCAAGGAGCTCTGCAGGGGAAAGATGAGTCAGGGAAGGTTGGGGTCCCTAGGGGCCATCCAGGAGAGCGGAACCCACAGAGACAGGAGGAAGAAGGCTGCACAGAAGAGAAGGTACAGGCCATGGGGGTGGCATTAGTTAATGGAACACACATGAGTGGAATAAGAGTTAGCGGGGTGTCTTGTTTTGTTTGCTGGGAAGAGAGGCCACGTGGTTTGGCAGCAGTTTCCGTTTGGTGATTTTGCTCCTGGACAAAGGGTACCCTTGGAGATCTGCCTGTCGCAGCCTCACTGTCATTAGACACACACACACAGCTTAGGGCAGGGGGTGAGCTGGGTCTGGCTGCCACATGGGCCAGATTTTCTGTCTCGACTTTGATTTCAAATATCCTGTCCCTTGTGAATCAGTGTGTTCTGATCACATCAGCTTCTGATTTCTGAAGGGAGGAACTTCATCCAGCAGTCCCCCCTCCCCCCACCCCCCAGCCTTTGTGCCCAGAACGGCCTGCTGCATCCCGAGTTTCCTCGGATGATTGTGAATCAGGACCAATCAGGACCGCAGTGGCTTTCTGACCAGCTCAGGAAAGTCCTTTTCATTTGTGTCTCCTTTTTATTACTTTTCCCTTCTCATTTGTGTCAGAAACCAAAAGATGGTATTGCACAAATTAGCCCAGGGCTGCATGAACCCTGGAAGTTCTACCCTTCACCCATCCTGTAGGCTAACTTATGAAGCTTAAGGTTTTGTAAAATGTAAGGAGCACTAAATGGCTAACGATGATTCATCAGCCACCCTAACCAAGGAAATTTTCCTAAAGATGATTTGCCTTTTGCCTTTTTAAGCATTTTAAAGTACATTTAGACAATCAATGGATCCTAGTTAAATAAATTAGGGTACATTGTGCAGCTATTAAAGGATATAAGAGCTCTCTGACTGAATTCATACAGAACAATCTCCAAGATATATTAAGTGAAAAAAAACAGAAGTTGCCAAATAGTGAACAGAGCACCATCTGTATAAATAAAAAAGTATGTACATGCTTGTGCATGTGTCAGTTCAATTCAGTCGCTCAGTCGTGTCCGACCCTTTGCGACCTCATGAATCACAGCACGCCAGGCCTCCCTGTCCATCACCAACTCCCGGAGTCTACTCAAACTCATGCCCATCGAGTCAGTGATGCCATCCAGCCATCTCATCCTCTGTCGTCCCCTTCTCCTCCTGCCCTCAATCCCTCCCAGCATCAGGGTCTTTTTCAATGAGTCAACTCTTCCCATGAGGTGGCCAAAGTATTGGAGTTTCAGCTTCAGCATCAGTCCTTCCAGTGAACACCCAGGACTGATCTCCTTCAGGATGGACTGGCTGGATCTCCTTGCAGTCCAAGGGACTCTCAACAGTCTTCACCAACACCACAGTTCAAAAGCATCAATTTTTCGGTGCTCAGCTTTCTTCACAGTCCAACTCTCACATCCATATATGACCACTGGAAAAACCATAGCCTTGACCAGACGGACCTTTGTTGGCAAAGTAATGTCTCTGCTTTTTAATATGCTATCTAGGTTGGTCATAACTTGCCTTCCAAGGAGTAAGAGTCTTTTAATTTCATGGCTGCAGTCACCATCTGCAGTAATTTTAGAGCCCCCAAAAATTAAGTCTGACACTGTTTCCACTGTCTCCCCATCTATTTCCCATGAGGTGATGAGACCAGATGCCATGATCTTAGTTTTCTGAATGTTGAGCTTTAAGCCAACTTTTTCACTCTCCTCTTTCACTGTCATCAAGAGGCTTTTTAGTTCCTCTTCATTTTCTGCCATAAGGGTGGTGTCATCTGCTTGTCTGAGGTTATTGATATTTCTCCTGGCGATCTTGATTCCAGCTTGTGCTTCTTCCAGACCAGCATTTCTCATGATGTACTCTGCACATAAATTAAATAGGCAGGGTGACAATATACAGCCTTGACGTACTCCTTTTCCTATTTGGAACCAGTCTGTTGTTCCATGTCCAGTTCTAACTGTTGCTTCCTGACCTGCATACAGGTTTCTCAAGAGGCAGGTCAGGTGGTCTGGTATTCCCATCTCCTTCAGAATTTTCCACAGTTTGTTGTGATCCACACAGTCGAAGGCTTTGGCGTAGTCAATAAAGCAGAAATAGATGTTTTTCTGGAACTCTCTTGCTTTTTCGATGATCCAGCAGATATTGGCAATTTGATCTCTGGTTCCTCTGCCTTTTCTAAAACCAGCTTGAACATCTGGAAGTTCTCAGTTCACGTATTGCTGAAGCCTGGCTTGGAGAATTTTGAGCATTACTTTACTAGCGTGTGAGATGAGTGCAATTGTGCAGTAGTTTGAGCATTCTTTGGGATTGCCTTTCTTAGGGATTGGAATGAAAACAAACCTTTTCCGATCCTGTGGCCACTGCTGAGTTTTCCAAATTTGCTGGCATATTGAGTGCAGCACTTTCACTGCATCATCTTTCAGGATTTGAAATAGCACAACTGTAATTCCATCACATCCACTAGCTTTGTTCGTAGTGATGCTTCCTAAGGCCCACTTGACTTCACATTTCAGGATGTCTGGCTCTAGGTGAGTGATCACACCATTGTGATTATCTGGGTCATGAAGATCTTTTTTGTACAGTTCTTCTGTGTATTCTTGCCACCTCTTCTTAATATCTTCTGCTTCTGTTAGGTCCATACCATTTCTGTCCTTTAATGAGCCCATTTTTGCATGAAATGTTCCCTTGGTATCTCTAATTTTCTTGAAGAGATCTCTAGTCTTTCCCATTCTATTGTTTTCCTCTATCTCTTTGCACTGATCGCTGAGGAAGGCTTTCGTATCTCTCCTTGCTATTCTTTGGAACTCTGCATTCAAATGGGAATATCTTTCCTTTTCTCCTTTGCTTTTAGCTTCTCTTCGTTTCACAGCTATTTGTAAGGCCTCCTCAGACAACCATTTTGCCTTTTTGCATTTCTTTTCCATGGGGATGGTCTTGATCCCTGTCTCCTGTACAATGTCACGAACCTCCGTCCATAGTTCATCAGGCTCTCTGTCTATCAGATCTAGTCCCTTAAATCTATTTCTCCTTCCACTGTATATTCATAAGGGATTTGATTTAGGTCATACCTGAATGATCTAGTGGTTATCCCTACCTTCTTCAGTTTAAGTCTTGAATTTGGCAATAAGGAGTTCATGATCTGAGCTACAGTCAGCTCCCGGTCTTGTTTTTGCTGACTGTATAGAGCTTCTCCATCTTTGGTTGCAAAGAATATAATCAATCTGATTTCGGTGTTGACCATCTGGTGATGTCCATGTGTAGAGTCTTCTCTTGTGTTGTTGGAAGAGGGTGTTTGCTATGACCAGTGCATTGTCTTCGCAAAACTCTATTAGCCTTTGCCCTGCTTCATTCCGTACTCCAAGGCCAAATTTGCCTGTTACTCCAGGTGTTGACTTCCTACTTTTGCATTCCAGCCCCCATAATGAAAAGGACATCTTTTTTGGGTGTTAGTTCTAAAAGGTCTTGTAGGTCTTCATAGAACCGTTCAACTTTGGCTTCTTCAGCGTTACTGGTTGGGGCATAGGCTTGGGTTACTATGATATTGAATGGTTTGCCTTGGAAATGAACAGAGATCATTCTGTCATTTTTGAGATTGCATCCAAGTACTGCATTTCGGACTCTTTTGTTGACTATGATGGCTACTCCATTTCTTCTAAGGGATTCCTGCCCACAGTAGTAGATATAATGGTCATCTGAGTTAAATTCACCCATTCCAGTCCATTTTCGTTTGCTGATTCCTAGAATGTCGACATTCACTCTTGCCATCTCCTGTTTGACCACTTCCAATTTGCCTTGATTCATGGACCTAACATTCCAGGTTCCTATGCAATACTGCTCTTTATAGCATCAGACCTTGCTTCTATCACCAGTCCCATCCACAACTGGGTATTGTTTTTGCTTTGGCTCCATCCCTTCCTTCTTTATGGAGTTATTTCTCCACTGATCTCCAGTAGCTTATTGGGCACCTACCGACCTGGGGAGTTCCTCTTTCAGTATCCTGTCATTTTGCCCTCTCATACTGTTCACGGGCTTCTCGAGGCAAGAATATTGAAGTGGTTTGCCATTCCCTTCTCCAGGGGACCACATTCTGTCAGACCTCTCCACCATGACCCCACCGTCTTGGGTGGCCCCACACGGCATGGCTTAGTTTCACTGAGTTAGACAGGCTGTGGTCCCGTGATCAGATTGGCTAGTTTTCTGTGATTATGGGTTTAGTGTGTCTGCCCTCTGATGCCCTCTCACAACACCTACCGTCTTACTTGGGTTTCTCTTACCTTGGACGTGGGATATCTCTTCACGGCTGCTCCAGCAAAGCGCAGCCGCTGCTCCTTACCTTGGACGAGGGCTATCTTCTCACGGCCGCCCCTCCTGACCTTGAATGTGGAGTAGCTCCTCTCAGCCCTCCTGCGCCCGAGCAGCAGCTGCTCCTGTGCATGTGTGGGTATCTGTAAAAGGCGACCCAGGAGACTGGTTAACAGTGATTGCTTCTGGGGACCAGAACTGGGGGTCTGAGGGGTAGCAGTAGGGAAGGACTTTCTTTTCATTGTAGACCCTCTGTACATTTTAAGTTCTGTATCTTGGATGAAACACATAATTCAAAAGAACTTTATAAAGTAGAATAAACATGCAGAAGCTGTAAAAGCTCCACTAAGGACAGGTAGACAGAAGACAGTAAGTTTTAAACAGAAACATGCAATTTTGCTTCATAACAGCAAACGGTATTTGTGTTTTGATCTGCAGGCCTACAGTTGATGGTGTCCAATGAGAGTTTCACCTTTGACAATGTCACCATCTCCCTTACATGGCTTCTCTCTCCCTACATTGGAAACCTGTCCTGTATAATTAAAACAGGAGACGGCCACATTTTCGATCCCTACTACCCACCCAGGTAAGAGGTACCTCTGAGCCTTGATTCAGAATGTATCAGTCAGTTTTTGCTGCGTAACAAAACATCCTAACACTTAGTGATTTACAATAATAGTGATTATTTTTCATGGTTCTTTGGATTATCTAGGTGGCTTTTCTTATGTGGACTAGCTCAGATGGATGGCCTAGGAAGGCCTCATTCATGTGTCTGGCAGTAAGTTGGATGTTGGCTAGTGGCATGTGTCAGTCATCACCCAACAGGCTAGTCTAGGCTCATGTGCATGGTGGCAGAAGAGTCTCCAGCAATGAATGAAAGCAAAGCGCAACATGCAAGCATTTCTGAATCACTACCTATGTCACATTTTCTAATTTTCCCATTGGCCAAAGCAACTTCCAAGGCCAGAGAAATAGTTTCTACCTGTTGACAGAAGGCATGTCAGGACCACAGTACAAAGTGGCATACATATGGAAATGGGAAGAATGGTGTTTACAGGTTTTCTCAGTGAAGGTCACTCCAAAAGTCATGGAGAGCTGGGTCCTTTTGGCTTGACTCAGTAGAATCTTCCCTGAGTCACTGTCCAAGGAGTCAGTAATGGGGTGAAGAAGATGCTCACCTGGGGGTAGGAATGCTTTTTATTGATAAGGATAATAAAAATAATAGTAGCATTATTAATAATAGTGCAGCTAAGCAGCTTTCATACATGATTTCACTTAATCCTCACAACCTCATGAGCTAAAGTTATGCTGTCCAATATAATAGCCACTCACCATATGAGCTACTGGGCCCTTGGAATAAGGCAGCTCTCAATTGAGATGTGCTGTAAATGTAAATACACATGGAGTATTGAAGACGTAGCTCCCTTCCCACCAAAGAGTGTAAAATATCTCACTAAATGACGTTTTGATATTGTTTATACATAGAAATGGGCTGTCCCCAGGCAGCGCCAGTGGTAAAGAACCCACCCACCAATGCAGGAGACATAAGAGACGTGTGTTCGATCCCTGGGTCAGGAAGATGTCCTGGAGGCAGGCACAGCAATCCACTTCAGAGTGTTTTCGCAGAGAATCTCCTGGACAGAGGAGCCTCTTGGGCTACAGTCCACAGGGTTGCAAAGAGTTGTACATGACTAAAGTGACTTAGCAAGCATCCACACATACATAGAAATGACAGTGTTATGGATCTATGAGGTTCAGTTCAATTCAGTCACTCAGTCGTGTCCAGGTCTTTGCAACCCCATGGACTGCAGCATGCCAGGCCTCCCTGTCCATCACCATTTCCTGGAGCTTGCTCAAACTCATGTCCATTGAGTTGGTGATGCCATCCAATCATTTCATCCTATGTCGTGTCCTTATCCTCCCGCCTTCAATCTTTCCCAGCATCAGGGTCTTTACCAATGAGTCAGTTCTTCGAATCAGGTGGCCAAAGTATTGGAGCTTCAGTTCAGCATCAGTCCTTGCAGTGAATATTCAGGACTGATTTCCTTTAGGATGGACTGGTTTGATCTCCTTGCAGTTCAAGGGACTCTCAAGAGTCTTCTCCAACATCACAGTTCAAAAGCATCAGGTTAAAGGAAATAAATTATTAAAATTAATTTCACCTGTTCCTTCTCATGTTTTTCAGTGTGACCCTTAGAAACTTTATAATGACACACGTGGCTCACAGTTTCTGTTGGACAGTGCTGAGCTAGATAATGATCATCTTGTTTTACAGACAAAGCTGTTGAGGCTTAGAGGGTTCGGTAGCCTTGCTCAAGCCATGCAGCTAGTGAGTGGCAGCACAGCTAGATAAGTCAGGACTGCCTGGGAATCTAAGCCCTGGCTCTTAGGCCCCAGTGGAGAACACTTGATGCTTGCCGCATCAGGGCCCGAGGGCATCGGGTGCTGCCTCCTCCAGGAAAGAGTACCTCCCCAACCTGATGGCAGCTGCACACAATTCATAACGTTTCAGAGTCCTACCTGGGCCTGAGTAAGCTCCATTCTGCCCTGCTGGGTGCCCCAGCCAGAGGGCTGCCCCATCAGTTCCAGGTCCTCCTTGGGTTCTGGTTCATTTCAGGGGCCCCAGTTCAACAAGGATCCTCAGGGAAATCATGGAGGCCCACAAGCCCCTCACCTAACCCTGAAACATCTCTGGTTCTACCTCGTGAGGCTAGGTCTCTGAATCCAACCACGCGGGTACCTGGCCTTCCTGAAAGGCCTGGGTGGGCGGGGGCAAATGAAGGGCAAGCCCTGCCCAGAGCCCAGATCTGGTCCAGTGAGTGTGCTGGGTTCTCAAGCTCAGAAATCCTTTGGGGTCTCAGGCATTGTGCCATGCTGCCAAATAAACTGTGTCTAGAGGCTGGGGTTCTTACCCCAGATATAATTTAAGACCCAGAGATAATACCTGGGTTTCCATTTCCTTCCCTATCACATTTATATTGATGGCGATCTTAACACATTTATTGACCAGGGAATTTTTGTCGAAATTAATACCTGTGTTGTTAATATATTTCTGGTCAATAATGTGTTAACAGTTTCACAGAATAAAATAAATTATACATGAAGATGCTTTGTGGGGGAAAAAAGTTTAAATGATAGAAATATCCAAGGCATTATTCTGTGGGTTTCTTCCCATTTGCTAGTATTTCATTAATAAAACAAGAAATGCTATGTTACACAATCTTTCACCTCCCAAATTTCATACAAATTGTATTTGGCATAAGTTAAAATTGACTGACTGTAGCCCTGCTAAGCTCTTTAGTTACACAAGGATATTTCAGTGACATACAAATATAGTTAAAAACTGGAGCAAGTGGGACAAAAGTGCAAATATTTGTCCACTCAGGATGGTGAATTCAAGGGTATTTATCATATTACTCTCTGGAATTCTCTGATTAATTTTTTTCTTAATCTAAGAGAAACAGCAATAAGCAATGCTTTACATTTGCAATCCCTCTGGGCAGTCCTGTAAGTAAAAGTTACTGGTATTTTTTTTTCTCTTTCGAAAGAAATAGATAATGACACCCTTCACCATCACCCCACCCAAATAATCCAATTTTGTCTGCTTTAAAGATTTGTTAGACCTTGAAACTACCCACTCACCTTCTTCTATGATTTTTTTTTAACATTAGGAGATATATTTCTGATGCTCTCTTATCTGCACTAGCAGCCTCAGCGCTCAATTTACAGTGTGAAAATAGCATGAATTTTAAGTGTACAGAAGTCACATACTTTGCATGAATGTCACTATACTCTTTTAAAATGTGTTTGTACAGACCCCTATTTTTGCTTAACTCCTCTTTAGAGTATGAGGTGCGCTTTTTAAATCGGACCATTCATCTCCATACCAGATAAATCAGCTGAGTTAATGGGATAGGAGGGCTCTCCCAGGGGCTCAGCAGTGAAGAATCCCCCTGCCAGCGCAGGAAACAATGGTTCTATCCCTGGATTGGGAAGATCCTCTGGAAAAGGAAATGGCAACCCACTCCAGTATTCCTGCCAGGGAAATCCCATGGACAGAGGAGCCTGGCAGGCTACAGTCCCTGGGGCTGCAAAAGAGTCAGACCCAACTTACCAACTAAACAGTACAGGATCCTCAAACAGAAACATCATAGTTAAGTCAAAGGATTTCTCCTTTGAATGCTTGCCTTGCACCCCCATGTCTGGTGTTCATTTGCATGGCAAGCTGTTTTGTTTCTTTGCTTGTCACGGGCAACTTTCTACATTTCTGAAATTATATTACATGCCTTAAGGGACAATTAGCATAAAGTGAAGTTTGTCCTAGTGCTGGATAACTCAGTGCCACCTACTGGCAGATCAGGGCATTGCCGTTATTCTTGGGTCTATTTCAAGTCACCTCTGGACACCTCTGAGTCTGGAGGGCGACCTTCCCTTTCCATTAAACTGTATTCCAGTCA
Source organism: Dama dama (assembly GCF_033118175.1). NCBI lineage: Eukaryota > Metazoa > Chordata > Mammalia > Artiodactyla > Cervidae > Dama > Dama dama. The sequence continues at coordinate 13,978,031 of NC_083684.1, read as the reverse complement.
TGTCAAATATCAAAGCAACGTATACAAGTCAGTAAGTGAGGGAGTCTTGAACTAATTTTTAAACATTTTATGGAGGTACAAGGTGTGTACAGAAAAGCACACAAGAAGATACAGAAGATACAGCTCAATTAATTTTTTACACAATAAACTCAGGCATATAACCAGCATCCAGATCAAGAAACAAAACGTGGCCCGCCCCCCCAGAAATCCTCCAGGGCGCCACCAAGGATACTGATTTCTAACATCATTGAATACTGTGATCTGTTTGAAGATTATATAAATATCACCATGAAGTATATTTTCCTTTGTGTCCTACTTCTGCTCAATAAGCATGTTCCTGAGATTGATCCATGTTGTTGTGTATAACTATGGTTTCTTTTTTCTCATTGCCATATAACACTCTGTTGTATGATAGTCCTCTATTCGTTCTAGCACTGATATGCATAGGGATGGTTTCACATTTGGACTATTATTAATACAACTTGTGCAGCTGTGAACATTCCAGTAAGTGACTTTTCAAGCATATATGTACACATTTCTGTTGGGCTTACACCCAGGAGTGAAATTGCTGGGTCACAGGATTATTAAATTTAAGTTCTTGTCTCCGTTGTTTTGTACTCCGAGCACAGCTTCTCTTTGTTGGCAGCAGTTACTACACCACTTTGTGCTCTTCTCCCTTGGGTAAGATCACTGAGAGAAATCAGGAAAAAAAAATCCATCTCCCTGCTTTTTAGTCCTGAGCAATTTCAGTTGGCATCAGAGTTTAGAGAATGAAATAAATTGCTTCTTCCAGATGGATTGCTAAAAAATGGGCTAGATTCAAAGTTACCCTTCACATTTCTATAAAGAGTAAGAGCTTTTTTATTCTGAAATCTACATTGTTTGATATTAATGGACACTCCAGAATTCTTTTGATTAGTGTTTACTGTTACATCTTTATCTTTTTACTCTTAACCTAGCCATATTGTCATATTTAAAGTGGGCATCTAGTAGACAGCATGTAGAGTCTTGGTTATTATTCAATCCTGTCTGGCATAATAATTGCTATGTTTAGACCATTTACAATTAATGTAATTATTGATATAGTTAGATTTAGGTCTGTTATTTTGTTATTTGTGTTCTATTTGTACCCTCTGTTTACTTCCCCCTTGTTTCTCTCCTTTCTTGCCCTCTTTTGAATAATTTGAATATTTTCAGTATTCTATTTTTGCTTATTTATTGGCTTTTTGGTAACACTTATTTGGATAACATTTTAAGTAGTTTCTTTGGGGATTATAATATATATATATATATATATATATATAAACTTTCACTTTATTAACTCTCAGTGGTAAATATTCACTTAGAGTTAATATTTTACCACTTCAGGTAAAATGTTAAGGCCTTATTAGCATATGGTTTCCTTTGCCTTCCATCTTTTATGTTATAATTGTCAATTGTAGGGCACTTATATACATTGAAAAGCCCTTTCAACAGTTATGCATATATCAAAGAACTTAAGAGGAAAAAAATAGTCTACATTAACCAAGACATTTACCTTTTCTTGTGCTCTCCCTTCACTCCTGAAGTTCCAAGTTTCCCTCTGATATCATTTCCCTTCAGCTGGAAAAACTTCCTTCAGCACTTCCTTTAAAGTAGATTTTATAGCAACAAAGTCTCTTAGAGAATTTCTTTATTCCTGATAATGTGTTTATTTTGCTTTAATTCCTGGAAGATACTTTTGCCAGCTATAGAATTATGTGTTGACAGTTTTTTTGGCCTTTTGAAGATGTCATTCACTGTCTCTGACCTCCACAGTTTCCAAAGAAATCTACAGTCATTCAAATCACTGTTTCCTCTGTATGTAGAAGTTAAGTCACTTCAGTTGTGTCCAACTCTTTGTGGCCCTATGGACTGCAGTCCTCCAGGCTCCTCTGTCCATGGGATTCTTCAGGCAAGAACGCTGGAGTGGGTTGCCATGCCCTTCTCCAGGGTATCTTCCTAACCCAGGGATCCAAACCGTGTTTCTTACATCTCCTGCATTGGCAGGCAGTTTCTTTTCCAATAGTGCCACCTGGGAAGCCCCTCTATATATGCAGTGTATCATTTTTCTTCAGCACGATTTTGAGATTTTCTTTTTATTCTTTTGATTTTCACGCTATTCAGCAATTGTGTGGGCGTGCTTTAAGTTTTTTTGCTTGTTTGTTTTTTGTTTACATTTGGTTTCATAGAACTCAAATCTTTGAATTTATGTGTTTTGCCAAATCTGGAAAAATTTCAGCCATTATTTCTTCAAATATATTTTTCTACACCAAGCTCTTTCTCTCTGGTGCTAAAATAACACAAATGTTTAACTTTTAGATATTGTATCACAGATTGCAGACATTCTACTCATTTCAACAAGTTTAATCTCTTTTCCCTCTGTGTTCTCTAGGTTGGACAATTCCTCCTACTCTATCTTTAGGTTATTAGGTGACTTTTTCCTCTTCCGTCTCTATCCTGCTATTAAATCCATCCAAGGAGTCTTTTGTTTCATACATTGTGCTTTTCATTTCTAAAATTTCCATTTGGCTTTTAATGGTTTATATTTCTCTGCTGAGAATGTCTATCTTTTCATTCATTTCAAGAGGATTTCCTTTTACTTTGTGGAGCATGGTTATAATCCCTGGGTTAAAGTCTTTGGTAATTTCAATATCTGAGTCATCTCAGAGCTGACATGTATCGATGATTTTCCCTGAAATTTGGTCACATTTTCCTTGTTCTTTGTGTATCAGGCAATTTTGAATTGTATTCTGAACATTTTGGGTAGTAGGTTCCAAGACTCTGTGTTCTTCTTAAAATGCTCTGGAAAATGTTAATATTTTGTTTGTTTGTTTTGTTTTAGCAGACAACCAACTCAATTAGATGCAGACCACACATTCTGACCTGCCTTCTATGAGCAGAGATTCGCACACCAGTTCAGTTTCCAAAGCTGTCAGGTTCTGTTCCACTCATGTGCCACTTGGGGTGCTGGTTTACCTTGTAGTTCAGTCCTTTACTAAAGGCTTTTACTATGCTTCTTTGGGTCTGTTCTGCACGTGCACACATTACGGGTGAACTCAAGATTCATGCTAGGTCACACGCAGAATTAGGGAATTCTCTTCTTTCCTTTTCAGGACTTTCCCTACAATCTCCAGCTTCCACAATCCCCTTTCCATGGTTCCTCTGGATAGAAAGATCAGTTTTCTCTTAGGTATTTCTGCATCATCCCACACAGTCCATGCAGCTCCAAGAGAGAGGAGAGCTTGGGATGGGGACAGGAGAGAAGAAAAGAGAAACAACACGAAACAAAAAATGGGTATTTCCTCTGTACTCTCAGACTCACTAGGCCCCTTTCTCTGGCCCCCTGGTTAACAGAAGGGATTTCTCTTCAGGTTTTTGTTTTCTTTACTCACTGTGCAGTACCATGACTCAGACTACCACTGGGACAAAGTCAAAAGATAAAAGGGACTTAAAAAAAAGGAAAGAAGGAAAACAGGAAACTTCCATCTTTATGGATGATTCTTAGAGTTTTTACTTTTGTCCTCAATCTGCCTGTTGGTGTTTCCTTTTCAAGGTCCTCTCATAGTTTCTTTTTGTGTTCTCCCAGTATCTTAGTTGTAATTAATGAAGAAACAGGCTATCATGGGCTAACTCCATCTTGATTGGCACCAAGAATCGGGTCACTGTTCTCCAAGCTTTTTCACAACTGTGTCCTTTTGTAAACTATTTCTCAAGCATTTGCTATGTGCTAGGTGCTGTGCCAGTGCCAGGTATAAAGGGAGACCTAGACAGATACTATCTGCACTGATAGCCCTGCAGAGAAGGACAGTGAGTAAGCAAGGGTCACCCAGGAGAAGCAGTGAAGCTACAGTGTCTATAAAGGGAATCTAGGAGAACTTCCCAGAGGAGGCAACGTTTAAAATGAGACTGAAGGAAGACCAAAAGTGTGAGCAGAGAGAAGGGCAGGAGTTTTCCCTGCAAAGAACAGCATGCTTCCTGGCCTTTGGGTGGGGAAGAGGTGACAAGTCCTATGAACTGGAAAGAGGTCTGAGCTACTAGGATAGTCAGAGAAGGGGAGTGTGGCAGGGGCTGAGGAGAGGGACAGGAAGGGAGGTGATGAGGATCTTTTTGGGCCATTTTAGAGATTTAAATTAGTCCCCTAGGGAAAATGAGAAGCAAAACAGCCACAATTCTGATATGTTTGGACTCTGATCCCATTTTACAGATGGGAAAAGAAAGCTCAGAAAGGTAGACTGGGCACAGTATTTTACAGACTAAACAAGAAGGCCCAAAGAGGGGATTTGTATGAACCACATAGGCAGTAAATGGCAGAGAACAGACTCGCAGTCAAATATTTGGCTCCCTGGTTAGTCAGAGCTATTTCTTCCACTTCTCATTTGCTTTGGGAGTCTTAATGTAACCTTTGTGAACACTGAGCCCTGGCTTAGTTGTGTAGCATATTTTTCTTCATTCCTTTTATCCTTGCAGAGCAGGGAAGATGTGCCGTGGGTGAGTACATGTGTATACACATGTGAATCATGTGTGTGATTTGTGTGAGCCCAACACTGGCAACGTTTCTGACTGTTGATGGCAGTCTGTCCAGCAGGGTGACCCACCAATTCACAGCCCCTGGGGATTTTACCGTGTTTGCTGAGTGTTCGACCAGCGAGTGGCATGTGATGGCTCAGAAGCAAGTGATGATTCAAGACAACACGGAGAGGCTCCGTGTGACTGGGTGCTCTGGCCTGACTACATCAGGAGCCAGCCCTTTCTGCCGGGCAGTCTTCGGGGACCCTCTGTGGGTTCAGGTAGAGCTTGATGGAGGTGAGTCTGCAGAAATGGTCAAGATCAAGGCAACCTTGATTTGCCCCAAATCTATCCATCCAGCTCCCAGGCTTCAATAAATACTAAGAGCAATGATTTATGGAGTCAGTTTTTTCAGCCATTCATTTATCTAGCACCTAGTGTATACCAGAACCTGGTCTAAGTGCTATATATATACTAGTCCACCCAGTATATTTTACAAAGGGAGAAATGGAAGAAATGTTTAGAAATTTGGACTAAGTCACAAGACTAGTGAGGGCAACTAGCCTCCTAAAGATCCTTGGCATGCCCATGTCCCGTTGCAAGAAATGGACCTCCAAGCCACCCTGTTGGGGGAATGTGAAGAGGAGTGTGAGGGCTGCCAGCTGGGCCTGAGCGCATCTCAGCTCAGCCAGCACTGACCAGCTTGGCACAATCACACTGCCCCAGTTCAAGCTGACATTCAGCGGCACACACTGGCACAGCCGCAGCAGCTGTTATGGCTGGCGTACATCTGGTTGCTCCGTTTCCCTTCTGACTGGCCACAGAGGCCATTCTGCTTGGTCATCATGTCCATTCTGATTGGTCATGGCATTCATTCCAGCTGGTCACAGCAATATTTCTCATTGGTCACAATGTCCTTCTAATTGGTCACAGCATCCATTTCGATTGGTCACAGTGTCCATTCTGATTTATCAGGACATCATTCTACTTTGTTAGTGCCCATGCAATGGCAGTTGCTAAATACTTTGCGTATCACCCCTTCTGTCCATAGAGAACCCTTCTAACCAAGACCTGACCTCATCTGAAGCAGCATCTTTCCTCAAGGCACAGGTCCAGTCTGAGATCTGGACAGAGGCCACTGAGCGGCACAGAGCTGTGGGGAGGAGGACAGGTCTCAGCCCAACCTCACACCCCCTGGAGCCTCACTCAGAGCAGCAACTTCATGGAGCTATAACCGGACTTTAAACACAGTGCTTGGGGCTCCTTTCTGTTCTGGTGTTCTGGTTGGCTGAAGATGCAACCTAGGTGCACCTGGGAAAGCTTGAGACAATCTTTTTTTCATTCTACAAATATAATTGAGTGACTACTCTTTGCCAGATATGGGGAAGGCAGCAATAAACATGAAAGTCAAGGTTCGTGTTCTCAGAGGGCTATCACCACCATCATCACCCCCATCAACATCACCATCACTCAAAAAAGAAACACACTAGCTTGGTTCCTATTGGAAAGAATATTAATTTGGGGGCTTAAATCATATTTTAAGAGTCAACCACAATATTTAGCATCCAGGTAGCACAACCACCCTCAAGCTGTAAGGGAGCCCTATCTTAATGTGAATGGGCTGAGTTCTCTCATTGGGCAGGGTTTCAGGTGGCCAGTCATGGAGATGGAAATAATTAAGACTATGCAGGTGAGCAGTGAGGACCCCGAAAGAAAAATCACTTGTGAACCCAATACTCAGAGATCAGTGTTAATTAGCTGGGGGAGGATATACCCGTACATACATCTTTATATCCACATCTATGTGGATACGTGGACTCTGACTTCACAGTCTGAACTGGAGCCTGAACTATCTCAGTATAACCTACTGCATGTTGTTACTGACATCCTTAAATGTTTCTTACTCCACCTAGGAACAGGGGTGACTTACACCGTGCTGTCAGGTAACACAACCCTGGCTGAGTTCACCACGCAGAGGGGCCCGCTGCCGTACAACCTGACCCTGGACAGAGGAGTCCAGCGCCAAATGGGCCCAGGGATGCACTACCTGGAGATCCGAGCCACCAGCGACACCATTACCTCCACCCCCTCCAGAAACATCACCGTCCACTTTGTGGAGGCTCTGTCGGGGCTTCAGGCCTCCTGGGCTTCTGACCACTTGGAGCTTGGACAGGACCTACTAGTCAACGTCTCGGTGGCTCACGGCATCCCAGAGGGTTTGACCTTTGAGGTGGCAGGACTCAATACAACCTTCTCCTATGAGAAAGAGAACCTCAGAGGGTCATTTGGGACTTACCATGTGGCGGTTCCTCTTGAAGGTATTTGGGGTGTGTGGCTCCCCTTCCAAACCTCCCTCATCTTCCCTTCCCAACTTGGTGTCTAGGGTCCTCTTAGCCAGTTTCTTCATATGTCCAAGACACAAATGTGGTTCACAGCATGCAGTTGAGGTCACTATAAAATAAGGAAGAGACAGAGGCCATCTTCAGTCATGGAGCTTATAGTTATAGGGATTCTCAACTCCGGCACTTCTGACATTTTGTTGTTCAGTCGCTCGATCATGTCCGACTCTTTGAGACCCCATGGACTGCAGCACGCCAGGCTTCCCTGTCCTCCACTGTCTGGAGTTTACTCAAACTCACGTCCATTGAGTCAGTGATGCCGTCCAACCAATTTATTCTCTGCCGCCCCCTTCTCCTTCGCTCAACCTTTCCCAGGAGCCAGGGAAGCCCCCTCCTGACATTTGGAACCAGATAATTCTTTGTTGTTGGGACAGTCCTGTGCATCACAGGATGTTTAGCAGAATCCCTGGCCTGGACCCACTACAGATGTCTCCAGTCACTGCTAACTGCGCCCTAGACAGTAGTATCACCCCCATGGAGAATCACTGGACGTGAGCAGGCGCACTTGGAACTCTCCCATCATTTCTAGAGGAGAATGTGTTTCGGGAAACTGCAGTCCATGCCCTGTGGGGAGAGAGACTGGTAAAAACTACAGGGTGGGAAACAGAGGGACAAGAAAGGAAGTGTCGGGATGCTGGCGGGAATAGATGACAGGGCAGCAGACTGGCTGGCACCAGCCAGGGCAGGAAGCCACAGCTGACGTGCAATTAATCTGGAAAGAACAGAGCTCTTTGAGGCCAGTATGGTGAGGTCAGCAGGCAGGAATGTGATGAAGGCTGCAGAGTCTCCAGCCCACCCAGGTCCCCTGCCCTGGACCTCAGACATGTGTGAGAAGGTCGGGTAATGAGGTACAGGTGTGGGCCACCATGCCCTCAGAAATGGAGTTGGTTTAAAAGAGAGAGAGAGAGAGAGATGGCAGAAGGAATGATAGAGTCAAGAAGAGAAAAACTGCAATTTTGCCAAGTACTGAAGGATACAGATTGGAACAGCAAGAATCTGGAAATAAAATGGAATGACAATGGAAAATACAATACAGAGGCTATAATTCAAATGCAAATTAATTTTTTGTCCCCTTTAAAGTTACTCAGTAGGGGATGAGAGATTAAAATCTCCGTACACCCTCTGACTTTCGGACTCACTGTCAGATGAGTGACAGTAGCAGTCTTCTCCTCCCACGAGAACAGACTGGATGCCTCCAGGAGGAAGGGGACGAGGGAAGGGAAAGGGCACCGGGTAGGAACAGAAGGGCTTCACGTGATGGCGCCAGCCCTGCTCTCGGGGCCCTGCAGGTGTTTGCAGCTACCTCTCTTGGGAGCTTCCACAGGCTCCTGGGGTGGGGGTAATGCCTCTCCTTCGGGGCCACATCGCCTCAGCTGGTGCTTCTCCCGTCACCAAGAGGGTACCTCTCTCTGATCTCCTCATTCTATCTACCATCTCCAGTGCCCCCTCTCCCGAGGGCAAACATCTGGTCCATAGCAAATTCTCACCCAGTCCTTGGCTGCTACCGGCCGACTGTAGTCATTTCCCAAATACAGAAATGCCACCTTTCCTGTCTTCCCTTCCCCCTCCCTCCACCTGTCATAGATCATTCCTTCAAGGCCACGAGTAAGAAATTGCCCATGGGAGTCTCAGTTGGTGCTAGTGGTAAATAATCTGCCTGCTAATGCAGGAGACATAAGAAACACAGGTTCAATCCCTGGGTTAGGAAGATCCCCTGGGGGAGGAATTGGCAACCCACTCCAGTATTCCTGTCTGGAAAATTCCATGGGCAGAGGAGCCTGGTGGGCTACAGTCCACGGGGTCATAGAGTCAGACATGACTGAGTGGCTGAGCATAGCACATGTGAGTCCTCAGCCCCAAAGAATACATACCCAGCTGTCCAAGGGCCCTCTCTGGAGACCTTCTCTCCAGGCTTGAGAAGAGAAGAAGGCAGCACCCAGCCCCCCTTCCCCATGAGGGGCAAGATGGAGATACACATGTAGCAGCAGCTTGGTCCAAATCCTCTGACAAATCTTTCTCCCTGCTCTCCACTCTCTTGACCCTTTAAAACCATGTCAAGGCCCCCTTCTGCTGGAATCTCCTCTCTCATCTGGTAAATGAGGACTACTCATCCTTTGAACTTCAGCTCTGGCTGGTGCCACACCCCATAAACATTTCTTTCTCCCCCAAGATGGAAGCAACCCCCCAATCTGTGCCCACACTGCTTCCCATGCCAATTCCTACCCTGGAAAGCCCCACATGCCTACTAGAGAATAAGGTCCTGAGGACAAGGACCACATTTCATTCATTCCTGTGTCCTCAGAGCCTTGCTCTGTGCCTGGCACACAACAGGGAATCATTAAATGCTTCAATGATGAAAGAGTCAGATGCTGTGCTCAGAGGACTGGAGAAGCACAGGCTGGGAGAACTGTCTCACAGTAAGTTGAACCTCTGATTACAATGCCCATAATTCTCCACTTTTTGTATTGCAGGCACCTTTCTGGTCACTGTACTGGTGAGGGATGCCTTCTCAAACCTGAGTTTGGAAATTGGAAGCATCACTGTCACAGGTAAGAATTTTCTGAAAAGGGGTATAAAATTTGTGACTAGGGGCATCCACACTGGCTCCAGATCTAGAAAGGAGCCCCTCAAAAACAGAGCTTTGAATACTTACTTTGTTCTACGGATATTAAGAATTCTCTGGTTACTCTAAACAGGCAATAATGTAACCAGTATAACATCCAACCATTGATACAGAATTCTAAAACATCTGAACTTGTATTACTTACAATCTTTTTGGCTTCAAGTAATAGAAAGCCCCACCTAAGTGGCTTTAAGTTCAAGTCACATTATCTCATGTAATTGGTTAGGAGGTAAGTAGTTCCAGGGATGGTTCAATGGCTCAATATCACCAGCAAGGACCCAGGCTCCATCTGTCATTCTGCTCTGCCATCCTCAGAGCATTTATTTGATCCTTAGGCTTGTGCCTCATGTAATCAAGGTGGCTGCTACAGTTCCAGACATCACATGTCAACCCAGTATTATCCAGCAGCAGCAGAAACCCATTTATCTGTATTCATCTCTTTTTTAAAAATAATTTTATTTACTTATTTATGGTTTTGCTGGGTCTTTGTTGTTGTGTAGGCTTTTCTCTAGTTTCAATGAGCAACTCTCTACTCTCTAGTTGTGATGCATGGGCTTCTCATCGCGGTGGGTGGCATCACTTGTTGTGGAGCATGGGCTCTAGGATACACGGGCTTCAGTAGTGGCAGCTCCCAGGCTCCAGAGCATGGGCTCAATAATTGCTATGGTGCTCAGGCTTAGTTGATTTGTGGCATGTGGGATTTTCCTGGACCAGGGATTGAACCTATGTGTCTTGCATTGGTGGGCAGATTCATTACTACTGAGCCACCAGGGAAGCCCCCCTCTCTTTTTATTGGGGGGGGAGCTTTTCCACTAGTCCTTAGCAACCTTCCCTTTAAATACCATTGGCCAAGGTAGGGTCATATGCCCAAATGCAAGGGATGCTGGGAAGCCAGAATTTTTAGGCCCTGTGGGAGAAGATGGATTCTGTCAGCCAAGAGGAAGGCTGTTGGTAGGCAGCCAACAGTAGATGTCACTGTCTGAAAGTTTGCCTTGAACATGTTTGCCAAAACTTTTGAGTAGCAAGAGGCAGAAAATTCAAACTGGCTCAAGTCAAGAGGAAATTTTAGCAACTCTCAGAAAAGTCCAGGGTTTAGGCACAGCATGATCCAGTCACTCAATGTCTTCAGAAATCTGCCTCTCGCCATCTCTTGATTCTATGTTGGCTGCAGTCTGATTCCCTCTTCCTAAGTAGTAGCAAGATGGCCCCAGGCTTCGGTCCTTAACCCCGAGGAGAAAAAGCATCTCTTTGTTGACACTCCACCATAAGTCCTGACGCTGCCTCTCACTTGTCCCAGCTTGGTTCATGGTTCTCCCAGACCTGCTGCAGAGGCCGGGGGGAGTGGCACTCAGGGCAGACCGGGGTCACATGTCTGCCCCAGAACCTAATGCAGGATCAGGTCCACCCACAGGACTGCGGGTGAGAGTGCGGAGGGAGCTCCCCCAGGGAAAACACAGCACCTGTAAGTGCCGCTATCAAAAGACGGTGGCGAGGACACCTGGATGGGAGGAAAAACATGAGATGTCCATTCTGCTGTCCACAGCCCCCTAGGAGTTTTCACACATGCCATTTCAGGCCCAGAGAGGTTAACTGACTTTGAAGAAGTCACTCAGTTAATTCACGGCAGGACCAGGGTAGCAACCACCTCTCCGAATTTTTTTATTCAGGGACCATCTTCCTTCTTAAGGTTAAGCAAGTTCTCTGGGTCTAGCATTTTAGCTTTGCTTTGTATAATTTTACAGATCTTCATACTTATCATTGTGAGAATAAGAATTTACTGAGAGGGAATTTTTTTAAAGATCAGTAATACCTTGATATTAAAATATCCAAGCCACCAGGGCCTAGTGAATCACATGGAATGACCAACCCTAAGCGCTCAGCTTAATCACTATACTTTAATTAGGCAGTGATCACACTCACGTTTCCGTTATCTTCAGAGCACGTCACCTGAGAACACCTGCTCCATTTTTAAAAACTTGCCACACTAATATTGTTTATGGACGAGCAGATGACCAAGCAGTAATATATACAGCACGGCACTCAGTGCTCCTGGAGCTCTGAAAATAAGGGCTGCCTTCAGCCTTCTTCACAGATGTGTGTGCTCGGCCGCTCATTTGTGGCCGGCTCTTTGCAGCCCCTATGGGCTATAGTCCACAGGCTCTTCTGTCCATGGCTTTCCAGGCAAGAACACTGAAGCAGGTTGCCATTTCCTACTCGAGGGAGTCCTCTCAACCCAGGGATCAAACCTGCGTCTCTGTATCTCCTGCATTGGCAGGTGGATTCTTTACCACTAGTGCCACCTGGGAAGCCCACGCTTTATGGATGAAGCATCTGATACTCAGTAACTAACCTGCCCAGGTTCACACAGCCAGTTAGAGGCCAATGAACGGATCCAGAAACACACCATGGTGCGCTGAGTCCAACTCCTACCAGGCTGCGAGAGCGGGTTGTACCCATCTCTCCCCACTCTGCGTTCTGTGAGGTCAACTTGGCATCTTGAGATCTGCCTTTATGGGATCATTTGCACCACAGAAATCCACAAGCACTACAAATCAGGGCTCCCACCCTCACCCTTCAAGTGCTAGGTAAACACTAATAGAATACAGTTGCATGTCTGACCTAAATGTTAAGTGCACTGGCAGCTGTCTACCTCTTTCTTACCTGCAAAAGTAGTATCTCTGGGCCAGTGGCAAACATGACGGTTTTGCTTCTGACCTGTTTCCTATGATCTGAATGTTTGCTATGTGTCCCTAAATTATTTCCAGAGACAGGCAGATGCTCTGACTCTGCCCTTTGGTGACCTTATAAACACCACCAATGTTTGACATCCATCCCCACTGTGTTCACAGCTCCTTCCAGTCTCCAAGAACCACCCGGAACAAAGGTCCAGAGAAAGAATGTGAGTATTTTTAAAAAACACTTAACTTTACAAGAAAAAAGGTGTCTAAGTACTCTGTTTTAGTCTGGGGTTTGGGCCTTTTGGTGCTAACAGCCAGACCACTAGCAATCAATAAGGCTTCTTCTGTTTAAAAAGAAGCCCAGAAGAACTGAAATCAAATGAAGCATATTCTAACCACAACAGCACTATGTAATAAATCAATAATAAGTTATCTAGGATATGTAGATAACTATCAGACATTTTGGAAATTAAACAGCACACTTCTTTAAAAAAAAGATCAATGGATCAAAGAAAAAAATCAGACGGATATTTTAAAATATTTCTAAGTGATAATACAGCCTATCCAAATATTTGGGATGCAGCTCAGGCAATGCTCAGAGGGAAATTCATGGCTTTTAACGCTTATTTTAGAAAAAAGACCTAGGTACTTTAGTGTTTATAGCAAGACTAAGTATTTGATACCTTGCTGTTGACTTTTTTCTTGCATTCATTTCTTCAACAACAAGATTTACTGTGCCTCTACAATGCTCAATGTTCAGATATTAGGGGTTGGGGATACACTGGTGAATAAACATATGTGTGGTCCCTGCCTTCATGAACCTTACTGGGTGAGATTAACTAACAAATTAGCAAAGAATTAATAATTGTGATGTGTCTAACTAGAATCAATAGGGTGCGATGACAGCAACTAACAGACAGTATAAGTGTACTATTAAATGTGACCAGACAAGACCTCTTAAGAAGTGACATTTAAGTGGGGACCTGAAGGTAGGATAGTCAGCCACCCTGTTAGGCAGAACAAGAGCTGTCTGGGTGCATAGATGAGAAGGCTCTGAGGCTGTCAGGGGAGGAGGAGGATGGAGATTACTGAGATGGGCAGAGGCCAAATAACATGGGTGCAAGGGTGTTTGGGTTTTATTCTCGGGCCATGGAGACCCCTGGGGGTTGAGCTCTGTTGCAGCCTCCTGTTATTCCCAGGCCAAGCCCTCTGGGCCCGAGCTTTCATCAGGTCCAACCAGAATTCATCCTGGAGCACACTGCACTCCTGACAACCCCTTTCCTGGAATCCATGTTCCCTCTGTCACTGCCCAGTTCATCCTCCCTCCTCCTTCCAGAGTGCTCCAGGGTCCTGTCCTCTGGGAAGCTTACCCCAACACCAGCTATCTGCTGCGTAGAGCTAACAGCTCTGCAGCCTCTCTGCTCCAGGCACAAGAGCATACGCATCACTATTATTCTCATTTGATATGCAGCAACCCCAGGAGTCAGACACTATCAGAACCTCCAGGGGAGCAGATGCTCTCAGCCTACTGCCTCCCTCATCTATATTCTCATGGTCCCCTGAGTGCCCTCTACTGCAGCAGTTAGCACTCTGCGTTTTAATCCTTGGTCTTCTCGTCTGTCAGTCAGAGGAGACAAAAGGGCAGGGGCTGGGTCTCTCTCTGTTCCTGTATCTTTAGGCATCAAGCACGGGGCCTGGCCCATAGCCGCTGCCGCTAACACAGCTGAATGTATGATGAACCCTTAGCCATCAGTCCACACCAGGCTAGTGACTTACCTGGTGATCCATCCCACTCCACACCTTACACTGTGGCCATCTCTTGCACAGACTGCTCTGGGAAGGAACTGTGGAGGGTGTCTCACTGGCCAGCTGCTTCTTCTGCAGAGAGACAAAGGGAACATGGAGCTGTACGTGGAACCTGGTCGGTACTTGGATCCTTTCACCACAGTGACCCTGGGCTGGCCAGATGGGGATAAGGACTTACGCTTCCAGTGGGCATGTGGTAGGTAGTCTTAGAGTTCTCAACCATCTTATCTCATCATGAAGCGATGGATAGCAGTCAGCTTTTGCTGTTCTTAACCTTCACACCAGGATTATTCATGCTTAGCATTTTGTGTGCCTTGTATGTGCCAGAGATGGTGAAGTCCATGGAAATGGGAGGTGTGGAGAGCAGTGGCCTTAAAGGCAGGCAACCAGAAGAGGCACTATCTATAGAGAATTTAGGAACAATAATTAGATCCTAAAAGTCAGTCTGCTTTTTTATTATTGCCACAAATAACGTCAGTGGTAAAACACTCCTCTCCTCTTGGACTCCATCCCTCTTTTAACCTCCACGCTTTTGGTATGCCACAGTTTAGAAAGAGGAAATGATGAGGCCTTTTCTGACACAACTTTTTTGTCAACCACTAGCACCTATTTTTAAGAAGTGGTTGTTCTCCTTTTTATAGGGATAGCTAGCTAGGTGTATGTGCTCAGTTGTGTCTGACTCTTTGCAACCCCGTGGACTGTAGTTCACCAGGCTCCTCTGTCCATGGAATTCCCCAGGTAAGAATACTGGAGTGGATTGCCATTTCCTACTCCAGGGGAATCTTTCCAATCCGGGAATCAAACCTGCACCTCTTGCACCTCCTGCATTAGTGGGCAGATTCTTAGATAAATCCTACCTATGGACACACTCCTTTAGAAATAAAATGAATGCCATTCACATTGTACATATAGCTTTTGTTAACCATTTTTTTCATTGAACAATATATCCCATATATTTTTAAGTCAATATATTCTTCTGCACCTTGCTTTTCATAACTGCATAATAGACTGTCAAGTTGCTATATGGGCATTTACTCACCAGTGCCCTCTTTTTGGACACTGAGTTTATTTTGAATTATTTGCCCTTAAAAACAATGCTATAATGAACATCCTTACAAGGTTCAATTTTTATTTGCATCTGTGATTACTTTCATCAACAAGTTCCCAGAAATGGAATAACTGGGTCAAAAGTCATGTAATATTTGAAATCTTTTGATATGAACTGGCAAGTCTCACAACACCCTTCAGCATGTTAGTTCTTATTATCTGAATTAATAGAGGATACAACAAATACAGACTTTAAGTGACTGAGCTGATGACCTGACCCCCAGGCATGTCCTGTGAATGACTACACACTGAGGGTAGTTGGGGTAGTGGATAAACATTGATCAACAGAGTTGAAAGGCAAAGACTGACTGAGCTGATATAAAGCAGATGATCTGCAGTCTCCCAGATGGAGATTCGTCCTCCCAGGTCCCCAGTGTACCCCCAGAGACAGACAGCTGTGGACAATCCCTTATATCAAGAACAAGAAGATGCCTCGAATGTTCTCCAGGCGGGGCTGTTTATCCTCTCAGCGCCTCTCCAGCTATAGGCTGTCCTGCTCACCAATGCAAGTCACTGATGCAAAACAAGCCAACAAACCCTGCAGGTTTGCTTAGAGTTTGGGTGAAGCAAGGGTCATTTTCCCAGAAGCTTTCCCATCCTTCTGTAGCACCATTCCTGCAACCTGAAAGTGAACTGGAAAAAAAAAAAAAAAAAAATCGAAATCTCTATTTGGAGCCAATTTTCCTAACAATGACCCATTTCTTCTAGAAACCCCAAACCAGAAGGTACCTGAATGTGTCAATTTCAAGGTTCCTGGGTGGATTACTGTGTTGACCCACTTCTCTCTCTCAGGGCGCTGCTGGGCCCAGTGGAGCGACTGTGTTGAGAGGCAGCTGCTCCGCACAGACCAGAGGGAGCTGGTGGTTCCGCCGTCCTGCCTGCCGCCCTCGGACTCTGCTGTTACCCTGCGCCTGACAGTCTGGAGAGGCCTGCAGCTGGAGAACCTGGGGGAGCAGTGCCTCTATGTGTCCGCCCCCCTGGAACTCAGGCCACGAGTCAGGTGGGGGTGTGAGAGCAAACTCCTGTGGGGCTGTCGTCCAGCAGGGTGTTCTGACAGTCAACTCTGGCTACACTGACTAAGGGGCAGGGTGTACAGTGGTGGGGAAAACCAGGCCCTGTCTCCGTTCTCTCTGGGGTCACTCAGTGGTCAGTGATGAATCACACAAATGAATGGAAGGAGACAGTGCACTTCCATGACAGCTTCCCTGACCCCAAGGCTGCCTCAGCAGAGATGTGAAGACAGAAGAGGAATGAACTTGGCCAGGAAAGGGGGTCTTGAGAGAGAATAGAACAGCAAAGGGAGGGAGCATAGAACAATCTGGAAGTGAAAGAGGCTGGTGTGGCTGGAACACAGAGGAAGGGCAGGCAGGGGCTAGTTCGGCAGGGCCTTGAGGGTTGTGTTAAACGCATGACTTTGAACTTTATCCTAAGAGTTCTGGAAAGCCACCAAGATGTTTAAGCAGGCTGGGAACATGATCATGCTTTGCTTCCAAACACTGGTAGCTGGGTAGAGAAGCAGCTGGAGCGGGTGAGAGAGGACTCAGGGATATTGCTTAAGCTCATGCAGGAATCAAGAGCAGAGTTCAAGGTAGCGTGACTGCCAGCTGGGTCCCTGAAGGAAGAAGATGGCTCACTCGAACTGGGAACTGATGGGAGCTGGGTAAGGGTTGATTTACAGATGTGGGCAGGGATAAGAGGACCAACCAGGGATGACCATGCAGGCTGCAAGAGGAAGAAGCCATTGTCCTTCTTAGGACTTCAGGGGTAAGAGGCGGGGATGGCATTCCTGTGAAACCCCTGGGGAGTTGCAGCTATGGGAGAGGTGACCCTGGGAGCTGGGGCCTCAGCCAGAGGAACATGGCCTCTGCCAACTGCAGGCCATTTGGTGAGGAGCAGGGAGAGTGGTGAATAACTGTCCCTGTGCTCCCGATCGGCTGGGCCCAAATAGAAGACAGAGGATGTGGGAACCTGGTGATGCAGTCTATGGACCTCAGTCCTGGGTACACAGAGCCACAGAGTTGATGGCGAGCAGGCTGCAGGGGCAAAGGGAGAATGTCCAGCCCTCTAGTTCTAGGGTAGACGAGAGGTCAGAAGTAGGGAGATTCTTCAGCTACTATGAAGCTCACATGGAAAGGACTGGGCATGGGCTGGACACAGCAGGAGTCAAACTGACCTCTCATTGACTTAAGAGAGGGAATATAACACAGAGCAGGCCTAAGACTCAGGTCAGGATGTATGGGCCCATGTTCCATCCCCCAGTCAGGACGAATCACATAAACCCTCTGAGCTCGGCTTGCTCATCTGCGATATGGGAGCGCTGACAGGGTTATGGTCAGCACTGGATAAGCTAATAAAAGTGGGACATGGCAGGTGTGCTGCAAAATCATAGCATTCATTGGAGCCGAAGCTCTAATACATTGGTCACCTGATGTGAAGAGCTGACTCACTGGAAAAGACCCTGATACTGGGAAAAACTGAAGGCAAAAGGAGACAGGGGGCAGAGGATGAGATGGTTGGATGGCATTACCGACTCAGTGGACATGAATCTGAGCAAACTCCAGGAGATACTGAAGGACGGGGGAGCCTGGTGTGCTGCAGTCCATGGGGTGACAAAGAGTCAGACATGACTTAGCAACTGAACAACAATAATTGATCATTATTAGAACTATAAAGAATCATGGAGATTGATAGCTCTCATCCCCTCACTTTGTAAGTAAGGAAACCGAGGCTCAGACAGGTTAAGTGACTTGTGCGAGGTAGCCTTTCATAAGTGGCAGGGACAAGATTGGAGCCTGTCAGCCTCCTGCATTTTTCACACTGCTATCCTGTGCAGTGAATGGAGTGGGGATTCAGGCAGGCACAAACTGCTCCATCTCCATGACCAAGGGTAAGCCCCGGTTTGGGTTGGGGCAGGGGCTGCTTTTATTCCACTTTCACTTGAGAAAAGGCCATTTCCTACCTTCTCAAATAACTTGAGAAGAACTGGACCAGGCAAGGTGGCCCCTCAGACTGAGGAGCTCCCTGGCTCCGTTCTCTCCTCCCTTTCAGCTGTAAGGAGAACTGCGGGCCAGTGGACATCAGCAGGGATGTTACGCTGAAGGTCACCATGGGGGACAAGTCAGCAGCAGCCATGTTCAGCTGGTATTTGGATGACACCCCACTGGAGAAGGTGAGGATACTGGCAGCCTCGC
This sequence comes from Dama dama, assembly GCF_033118175.1. Classification (NCBI taxonomy): domain Eukaryota; kingdom Metazoa; phylum Chordata; class Mammalia; order Artiodactyla; family Cervidae; genus Dama; species Dama dama. The sequence goes on along the minus strand of NC_083684.1, from coordinate 13,959,700 downwards.
AAAAACAGAAATGTCTTCCCACTTTGACTGACCAGACAACGTGTCACGGGCCCAGGACTGAGCTGGGGGTGGGTCAGTCCACTCAGCCAGCGGAGTAGGAGTCGGGGGCTGGGGGTATGGGCTTGCAGAAAGAGAGGATGCAGGGGAGCAAAACCAACAGGAAACATCGCAGCAGACGCCGTGGGAGACCCAGCCGTCCCTCTTACCAGGCTGATCCAGGCCTCCCCCAGTACTATGGGGAGGCTGCTGGCCCATAACCATGGGGGTCTAACAGCTAGCCCCCCAGCCTTTGAGTGCCACAATTTCCGTGGTGCAGCTTATGCTCCAGAGCCCCCCATGACACCAGGCTGAATGAAGCAGGATGCCTCCTGAAACCACTTCTTTGCCTCATTTCATTTTCTCCCCACCTCAGCTGCCCTCCTGGTTTTCCCTGGGATCCCTCCCTTGTAAATGCCCTGCACACAAACACTCATCTCAGGCTCTGCTTCCAGGGAACCTGACCAAGGACAGACACCCCAACACGCTGGGGATGGGCATTTGGGCTGACCTCGGGGAAAGAGCCAGTGCTGCTGTCCATCCATCGGAGACAAATCCGAAAGGCCTCCCCAGTTCAGAAGCCACTGTCCAGGGGGGTCCTGTGGCCTGGCTGCAGCCTTAGGATCCTGGGCTGTGCTCTCTTTCAGGCTGAGCCGCTCCCTGAGGCCTGCAGCCTCCGAGGATTCTGGCCACGTTCTTCAATCCTCCTTCAGAGCAACACCTCCACCCTGCTGCTCAACAGCTCCTTCCTGAGGATCCACAGCCCGGCCGCCTGGATCAGAGTCACAGGTGGGAAGGCTCCTCTAGTCTCTTGTCACAGACCCCACCTCCTGTAGAGAGTGAAACGAGAGGAAGCCAGGGGTGCTGAAACAGGGCCAGCAGCGCGGGGTGGGACCATACACAGGCTCTGGCGTGAATCCCACCTCTGCCACCTTCTAACTGGGAGACCTTAGGCCATAGATTTACGCCTGTTTCCTCACATGCAAGCGGGGCAACAGAAATGTCTGCCTCCCAACTGCATGGTAAATGTTGAGCGACACAACACAGGTGGTAAAAGCAGACCGTCCCGGGGTGTGCAGTCTACGCATCCTGCCAGGTGATTCAGCACGTCTCACTTTAAACCAGCACTGGACAGCAGAATGCAGATTCTCAGAAAGATAAATAATGGGGTGATTATTCCTTTTCAGATGAATTTCTTTGATTCAGTATTTCTCAAAGTGGCTCATAAGCCACTTGCCCAGGATAACCTGGTACTATTTTAAATTACACATTCCTGGGTTCACCCCAAACCTTCTGAATTAAGTCTGGGCCAGGGAATTCATTTTAACTGATTAAAATTCTGTATGCACAACTTTTCCAGGCATGCACTGTTTTTGAAAACTAGGTGATTATAACAGGTGGTGCGGGGTGTTGGTGCAGGTTAGCTGGGGCTCTTCATGGTGCTGTGGGAACCCATGGTTTGGGGTAGGATCTTCCTCTTTCTAGGTCCTGACTGTGACCCTTCAAGCTCGGTCTCTTGAGAAAGTCTTGTTTTCCAATATTCTCCCTCCTCACTAAAGCCCTGTGAGGAATCTATTGTTATTAGCTCCATTTTACAGATGAGGAACTGAGTCTCAAAAAGGTCAAGGCCAGGGTCACATGCAGAGTAAATGGCAGGACTAGGATTCTGTCTCTGTCCAATTTTGCTGAGTGAGACCCTGGAATGTCCTGCCTGAGGTGTGAGAGGTAGGGGTAGAGTAGTTAAGATATGCAGATTTCTGAGCCTTACCCCCACATCTCCAGAGAGAGGCTCTGGAGCAAGGCCTGGGAATCTGCATGTTAAACAAGTTCCCAGGAGATCACGAGCCATGGTGGAGTTTGTGTGACACCCACAGCCCCTAAGCACACCTTTTGTCTTCACTCCTCAGCAGTGACCGGGTGTGCCTACGGGGAGGACACCTATGTGGTCAGCTCCCTGCCTCCCCTGGAGGTGCCCACCTGCACCATTGCCCCAGAGGAGGGGACCATCCTGACAAGCTTTGCCATCTTCTGCAACGTCTCCGCTGCCCTGGGCCCCCTGGAGTACTGCTTCTGCTTGGAGTCAGGTACCGGCTCAGGCCTGCATCACCCCTCACTCCTGGGCTCATTCCTCTCCAAGAGCAGGCACCTGTCTCTCTCTCAGAGCTGCAAAAAATGTGTTCCGTGGGTGAGAGAGGTTTGCAGGATGACCCTTAACCCCCATGCCAGGCCCACTGACCCAGCGACATGAGAAGCAGGTCCCATCAGTATCTCCTTGCAACTATAGAGGCCAAAATGACCTCTGTCCTGGCATGAGGGACACGGGAAGGTGAAAAGGAGGAGGGTGTGCAGAAGTATGACCACCAGGACACCATTCCTTAGTACACACCGGGAGGAGCCCTGACCCTGGGGCTCTTCGGGACTAACACGGCCCAGTTCACAGAATCATCAGTGATGTTAGGACCCATTTTGGAGAGGCAACAGGGAGAGGGTGATGTCACAGAGCATGCCGAGAGGAGAATCACTCGCAAAGGTCTACAGGAGGAGATGGAGCATGCTGACGCCGCCCCACCGCGATGCCCTGGCCAGTGTCCTGTCACTGTAGCCCCCACCCAGGACTGCCGCAGGGCATCTCCAGGGGAGATGGGCAAGCCACCCATGTTGCCTCTGCTTGCCTGGAATGGGGGTGGCTGGTCCTTGGCAGGTTTATCTGAGTCCTTGTGTCTTCCCAACGAACTTCAGCATTTTATGACCCTCACAAGAGCTCTTGAAAATGTTCTAGTCAGACTGGGACCATCCTCCAAACTGAGGCTCCAGGAATGTTGCTGGGGGGGCTCCCCAGTATCTAGCATTAAACACCACAATGATGTAAACTGGACACCTTGACGAGGTGAAAGTAGAGGGGAGCTATCGTCAGATCATGCGGTGTCCTTCAAATAGAGGTGGAATGCATGTCTGTGACTGGGTCTGACCCTGCAGGAAAACAATTCAAGGAAGGGAAGTAGATTTCATTTCAAATCTGTGTCTCCCTAATGAAGACACCAGGCCAGCTGCTCCAGTTCTGATTGGTTATTCCATTATAGTTCCTCCTTTTGCCTCACACAGGTGAGCAGGGGGAGGGAAGCGTGACCAATATAAACATGATTTGGCAACTGCAATTCAATAACTTTGTGATTGTTTGCATGCTACAATGAAGAGATTCCAATGATAGGCAGGTCCCCTTTAAGGATACAAAGGAAATTCACTTATTCATTCATTTTTACAACAAATATATTGAATTTCGGGCTCTGGTCTAGGTCCTATATATACAGTAATGAACAAAATAGAGAAAGTCTCTGACCTCACTGTACTTATAATCAGTGATGGAGATAGTTGGTAAACAAAGACACAGCATGGGAGGCACTGTTTTAGATAGAGCAGCCTGGGAAGACCTTTATACAGGAAGTAATATTTGAGGGAGTTTGGATAGGCTTTGAATCAGTTGTTAAGATCATCTTCCTTTCCTTCTGCTCCTCTTTCTCCTTATTTTTGTAATTTGGTTTACCACTTTGAATTTTTCTAAAAAATCTATAGAGGGGGATTGTTTTTCTGAAAATCTTCATGGATTCTAGTAAGGCTATTCCAAAGTCACAGCAGCAGGTGATTTCCTAGGGAGGACAGTCAGTCAGTTCAGTTGCTCAGTCATGTCCGAGTCTTTGCAACCCCATGGACTGCAGCACGCTAGGCTTCCCTGTCCATCACCAACTCCCAGAGCTTGCTCAAACTCACATCCATCGAGTCAGCGACACTATCCAACCATCTCATCCTCTGTCGTCCCCTTCTCTTCCTGCCTTCAATCTTTCCCAGCATCAGCGTCTTTTCAAATGAGTCAGTTCTTCGCATCAGGTGGCCAAAGTACTGGAGATTCAGCTTCAACATCAGTCCTTCCAATGAATATTCAGAACTGATTTCCTTTAGGACAGACTGGTTGGATCTCCTTGCTGTCCAAGGGACTTTCGAGAGTCTTTTCCAACATCACAGTTCAAAAGCATCAATTCTTTGGCGCTCAGCTTTCTTTATAGTTCAACTCTAACATCCACACACGACTACAGAAAATATCATAGCCTTGACTAGACAGACCTTTGTCGGCAAAGTAATGTCTCTGCTTTTTAATATGCTGTCAAGTTTTGTCCTAGCTTTTCTTCCAAGGAGCAAGCATCTTTTAACTTCATGGCTGCGGTCACCACCTGCAGTGATTTCGGAGCCCAAGAAAATAATGTCTTTCACTGTTTCCATTGTTTCCCATCTATTTGCCATGAAGTGATGGGACTGAATGCCATGATCTTCATTTTTTGAATGTTGAGTTTTAAGCCATCTTTTTCACTCTCCTCTTTCACCTTCATCAAGAGGCTCTTTAGTTCCTCTTCACTTTCTGCCATAAGGGTGGTGTCATCTGCATATCTGAGGTTATTGATATTTCTCCCTGCAATCTTGATTCCAGCTTGTGCTTCATCCAGACTGGCATTTCACATGATGTACTCTGTATATAAGTTAAATAAGCAGGGTGACAATATACAGCTATTCCAAAGTCATAGCAGCAGGTGATTTCCTAGGGAGGACAGTGGATCAGCATAAACTCTGTCTTCTCCCGGGAAGTATGGAGTCCAAGAGTCCCTGCCGTGACCTCACGAGCTGTGGCTTTTGTGTCCTTGTCATCAGGCTCTACCTTGGTGGACTTACAGTCACCCTGAGACCTGGGAATGCCCCCCCTTAATTATTCAATGTCCATTTGCCAGGTTCCTGTCTACACTGTGGCCCTGAACCTGCCCTCCCATCAGTTTACCTGCCACTTGGAAAAGAAAACAATGACTTCATGCTGACAGTGGTCATTTCTGTCTCCAATCACGTGGGGGACAGACAGCAGACCCAGGCAGTGGTTAAGGTGAGTGGTAGCCACTGTTCCTCTACTGAGACAAGTTCTTTTTTGTTTTTTTTTTAAATTAATTAATTTATTTCTTTGCTTGGCTGTGTTGGGTCTTACTGGTGGCACATGGGATCTTGGTTGCATCATGTAGAATCTTTCATTGTGGTGCATGGACTCTCTAGTTGTGGTGCACAGGCTTATTTGCCCCGTGGCATGCAGGATCTTAGTTCCCCAACCAGCGACTGAACCCATGTCTTCTGCATTGCAGGACAGAGTCTTAACCAGTGGACCATGAGGAAAGTCCCTGAGATAACTTCTTGACTTGTCTGAACTTCACCAAGAGGGTGGTGGGGTTGAAAGGAGTCAAGGGCATGACCATATGAGGGTTTATTCATTCATTCCTTCAACATATATTTACAGAGCACCTACCACATGCCTGGTCCTGGGGATACAGCCATGGGCAAAACAGACCTGGTCTCTCCCTTTGTAGATCTTATGACTAGTGGCCAGTACAGGGGAAGGATCCAGGGGACTTGGCGTGGGGTACCTGAGGGAGGTGGGGGCAGAAGAACCTAGAGATGAGTTAGACCAGTGCCTTCAGAGTTCAGAGGAAGGAGGACCAAGATCAGCCACTACGTCTATAAGGAAGAGGCTGGATAAAATTTCAAGTCAGTTTCAAAGGTGAGGAGCCAGGTGGATGGAAAGACCTGAGGGCACAATGAGGAGAACAATGAGAGGTGAAGTCATGCCTGCCCGAGATTTGCTTCAGGTGGCCATCAGCACAAGTAGGTCCATTGCCCTCAAGCCCTGGGGGGAGCGCTCATGCCAGGTAAAGCCATCCAGCCCTACTCTGCTTCGCCATGTGCAGGCTGGGCCTTCAGGCTCCAGGTTCTAGAACAAGAACTGGTGGGTTGAGGTCCTCCTGCTCTGAGCACATCTCTGGTCTCCTGTTAGGTGGGACCTGTACACACCTGTGTGGAGGAGGAAGCATTCCAGGCCACAGTGTGGGACAATGTCACCGCCATTCTGCAGGGCGGGCATGGCTCTGAGCAACTCTTCCAGCTGGCCAGGGCCGTGTCATCCATACTGGACCAGAGGCTGGGCTCCAGGCAGCTGCCGAGAGTGGACACCAGACACAAGGTGCTCCCGATGGACTCCTCTGTCCTTTTGCTGGGGCCCTGGGGTCTGCATGCAGCCATTTGGGGAGGGGAGTGGGGTCCATGGATCCGTGGGGAAATCTTTGGTGTCTTCCAAGTTGATGTCATGTCTCTTTTCCAGTACTTTCAGTGAGTGACATAAAATGAAAGCAACCTTTCTCTGCTCAGCTTCATGGAACCACAGGTTTCTAGGGTGGGAATTTAGAGGGTACGACTCCCGTCTCTTCCTATTCAATTCAGTTCAGTTGCACAGTCGTGTCCGACTCTATGTGATCCCACGGACTGCAGCACACCAGGCTTCCCTGTCCATCACCAACTCCCAGAGCTTACTCAAAGGCATGTCCATTGAGTCGGTGATGCCATCCAACCATCTCGTCCTCTGTTGTCCCCTTCTCCCACCTTCAATCTTTCCCATCATCAGGGTCTTTTCAAATGAGCCAGTTCTCCGCATCAGGAAGGGGATGAAACTGAGGCCCAGAGGAGAAAAGTTACCCCGTCTTGGTCATACGGTTCATGGTTTGATGCTGTCCCAGCTCTGTTACTTACCATTTCTATTGTCAGGCCCAAGACTGAAATTCTCTAAGCCTCAGTTTTCCCATCTGGAAAACAGGGACAATAATAGTATTTTCCTTACAAGGTTGTGGTGAATGTTCAGAATTACATTCACTGTAGCTATGAGTCAAATCACAGGAAAACTGCCAACATTCAAACAGCTTTAATTCATGAATATGGCTATTCCATGTGATACAACCTAGTATAAACAACTCTGGCAGAAGGCATGGTTACTTCCACTCTCAGTGCATGCTCCTAGGCATCTACCTGCACTCACCACACACAGCGTCCCACTCACCTGCTGGGTGTGGGGGACAGAGGACAGACTCCTCTGGACCCTGAAGGGTCAGAGCATGAGAGCGCTGAGCACATTGCAGAGGATGTGAGCAGCTTTCCCAGGTCCACATTTCCAGCAGGTAGTGAAGACAGGAGCAAACCCAGGTTGGCTCTTCCCCTGCCCACCTCCAGCCCTCTCACCCCAGCCTTTCTCCCCATTTAGCCCCCCGGCCCCAACACACATGCACACAATGCCTCCTGGCTCTCATTCACCCTGAGCATGACTTACATGCTTCCCTTTGGAAGGGAACTTCCTTTTGGATGCCCTACGATCCTAAGCACACGGACTATATGGCCTGACCCTAGGTCTTCTCATGAAATACTGGGGTCCTGGTGGGAGACAGATGTCAAGCTCTCATTGGGCAATGGAGGAGACTTTAAGAAGGGCTCTGTTGAGAAAACTGGGGGCAAAGTTTCAGAAACAAACAAGAGAGGACACAGGACCCCAGGGGCTCACCCTGAAGTGACCAGCGTCCTGAAGGGGCAGCTGTGTGTGGAGGGGGCCCCCTGGTAGGAGCGGTGGTTTTGAAGGATGAGGCCGGCAGCCCTGGCGGGGAGGGTGCCTGCAACAAAGCCTCCCACTCTCTCCTCCTGCCCGCTCGTCTCCTGCGAATGAATCCACAGGCCAGAGGCCCAGCAGCCACTGGCATCTCCACGTAGGCAGCCTCCAGGATGGCGACCACGGATGGGGAAGATGTGCAGAGGCAAATGTGAGATCATCCATTACCCACCTGAGTTTCCCCCCAGAACATTCTGACATGAGTCCCCTCACAGACAGGCCCATTCTTCCCTCTACCCAAGTTGTAGCCCAAATGGAAGCCTGGCTGGCAGCAGACACACTCAGACTCTGCAGCTGTTGTTTTTCAGTTGCTCAGTTGTGTCTGACTCTTTGCAACTCCATGGACTGTTGCCTGCCAGGCTCCTCTGTCCATGGGATCTCCCAGGCAAGAAAACTGGAGTGGGTTGCCATTTCCTTCTCTAGGGGTTCCTTCCTGACCCAGGGATAGAACCCTCGTCTCTTGCATTGGCAGGTGAGTTCTTTATCACTGAGCCACCAGGGAAGCCTGAAAAACTGTTAGGCGATTAGATGAGCAAGTTGTGAGTAGCAAGCGGGACAGGAGGGTGAGAGCGAGAGTTCACCTCTATTTGTATTCTCCCAGATGGTTGCTATAAGCCATATCTGGCCACCTATTTTTAAATTAAAATGTATTGTAATGAAATAAAGTTAAAAATCCAGTTCTCTCGTTGCACTAGCCACATTCCAAGGGCTTAATATGTAGTTACATTTGGCAAGCGGCTATGTTACTGGACAAGCACAAGGACAGAACATTTCTATCAACACAGAAAGTTCGATGGGGCGGTGCTAAAATTATATTCTTAGGTTTTATCTGCCTCAACCAAAGCCAGCCCCTGGCCAGCCCCTCGCTAGGGCTTAGAAAGCATGTTCCCCCAGATGCTCCAAGAGGTCTGGCTTAAAGCTGGAGTTGGCGGGGGGACTGGAGGGAGCCTTGTCCCCACTGCCCCGCAAAGCACACAGGGACCTACACTTGCAACACGCTCTCCCACCCACACTGAGCCATCACAGTAAGCCAGTTTCTGAATTTCACGCCATTTGAGTCACAATGAGACCTTTTGTTTTAAAATAATGCCAGATTTTACGGATTTGATTTGAAGAACTGGAAAAAGCTTGAGACATCCTGTATTAGTTTCCTCCTGCTGCTGTAACAAATAACCATAAACTTCATGACTTAAAACGACACAAATGTCTTATCTTACCATTCTGGAGGTCAGGAGTGTGAAGGAAACAAGTTTCGCTGGGGCTAAAGCCAAGGTGTTGGCAGGGCTGTGAGCTGTCTGGAGGCTACAGGCAAGAATCCATCTATTGGCTTTTCCAGCTTCTAGAAGCTGCCCACGTTGCCTGTTCCATTTTCAACACCAGCATCTTCAAACCTCCTCCCTCCACTGCCTCCCCCTTCTCCTCCTGTCTTCCGTCTCCCTCTCTGCCACCTCTGCCTCCACCATCACATCTCCTTCTCCGACTCTGACCCTCCTAGCTCCCTCTTTTAAAGACCCTCGTGAAGACTCAGAAAACGCTGGAGGGGGAAGCGAAAGTTGCGGAGTTTGGGAAGGTCACGTACACACTGCTGTGGATAGCCAACAAGGACCTACTGCACAGCACAGGGAACTCTGCTCAGTGCTATGTGGCAGCCTGGAGGGGAGGGGGGCTTGAGGGGAGAATGGATCCGTGTATATGTATGGCTGCGTCCTTTCACCATTCACCCGAAACTATCACAACATTGTTAACAGGCTATACCCTGATTCAAAATAGAAAGTTAAAAGTTTGAAAAAAATAAACAAAGGAGAAAAAAATCACAGGAACCCCTGTAATTACACTGGTCCCACCTGGTAAGTACAGCATACTCTCCCCATCTCAGAATCCTTAATTTAATCAAACCTCCACAGAGATTCTGCCCAAGTTGTCTCTTATCATGTGAGTAACATATGCACAGGTTTCAGGGACTAGGGTGTGCCTATCTTTGGGAGGCTATCATTCTGCCTACCATACTTCCTAGGAGACAAACAGAGATTTATCAGCTTTGGAAGACCCCACATGAGCCTGGTCACTTTTCTGGTCACTTTCTCAGACCTCAGATCTTTCTGGGACAGCCTCATCAAGCCACTGGAATCACATTACTTCCCCCACCTTCTTTTGTCTTTTCCAAGGTCAGAGAACGTATCCTGGGGTCACTGTCTGTGGTCAGTGTCACCAGAGGGGACATGCAGAGGGTGCAGGGGCTGGCTGAGGTGCTGAAAGAGGTGACCCAGCGCAGTGAGGAGCTCACGCCCTTGGCCCAGGTGAGTAGTTCCCATCCACTAAGTCCTGACCTTTATTTCTGGGACCCTGATCACTCTTCCCACTTAACACATCCATCTTCTCGTGCACCCGTTCTATGTGTATACATCTATAAATATATATTCCTGACCTTTCATTCATTTATCCATGTGTTAATTTATTCATTCCTTTAACAAATGCTCCCTAAATGCCTAGTATGTGCCAGGTACTATGCAATTCATAGAAAATCCAGCAGCAAACCCCATAGACATGGCCTGTGCCTTCATGGCACTTTTAGACCTCTGGGGTGACCAGATACTGAACAAATAACTTCACAAGTACATATATGATTACAAAATTGGAATAAGTGCTGTGTCTGGCCAGTCAGCCAGCCAGCCAGCTGTCCCCAGTCAGTGAATGTTTACTGAATGCCTACTATGTGCTGGGCATTGTGCAAGGCACTCTGGGAAAGACGCTGAGATGGAGAAGGCTACTGTCCTGAAGGAACTGAGCACACGGCAGGGAAGGAACACCTGGCCTCCAGTCCCTGACACAGGCAGCTTGTGTGACGGGCCTGGCCCAGATTTCCCCTGGCTTGAGTCCCCACGTGCTCCCTTCCACCGCAGTGCTGGTCCCTGGGGGGGCTCAGGGGGTGGTCTGCTCCAGACAGGGCCTCATGGTGTTCTTCCTCCTCCCCTGGGTGAGCCAGCGGGAGGCCGGCTGGGCTCTGCAGCGCGCCAGCGAGGGCCTGCTGGCAGTGAGTGCCGAGGCCCATCCTGAGGACTGGAGGCGCCAGGCGGCCACCAGGGACCTGCTCCAGGCTGTGGGTAACGTGCTGGAAGCTTCCCTGAGGGACCAGTCAGAAGAGCCTGCACAGGCCAATGGCAGCCAGGTGGGTATCCCGGCCCAGATGTGGACCTCATGCTAACCATATGCCCAGCTCACACCAGCGTTTCTAGGCAGATCCTTCTCCACATCGTGCAGATGAGGAAACTGAGGTGTGGCGGTTAAAGGCCCTTCTAGGAGCTGACAGGAGCTCCTGGGAGGTGGCGTGGTGCCACAGGCTGAGCACAGGCTTCAAACGAGGTGGCCTGAGTTGGAACTCTGCCTTCGTCATGTACAAGCCTTGTGCCGTGGGCAAGGACACTTCCTATAGCCTCATCTCCTCACCTGTAGTAAGCTGACACGCTCTGCTTCATCCGACTGGAGAGATCATAATGCTCACTCTTACAAGTCTGAACTCTGGGTTCACTCAGCCAAGGACACAGAGCATCTTTAGGAGAGAGGTCGTTCCAGTGCGTCATCAGGACGAGACACAAAACCCACCTCCTGCTGCTGCACAGCCCTTTACTGGGTTGTACCCCCATTCCATTCTCACGGTGGCCACACAGGCACACTCAAACACACACCCACACACTTATCACATGCACAAACACGACTGCACATACACACACACATTCACACACACTGAGAGCCATCACTTACACTTTCACGTATACCTCAAAGCACACACTCATGCCTTCACATTCAGCTACACAGTCCACACACACAGACTCTCACATGTAGTTGCAATCACACACAAAATCACATACATACACACTCATTCATGCACAGATATTTATACTCCCACACCCTCAAGCCACATCTACTCAGACACACATCCACACACTTCCACTCACACATACCCACATCAATTCAGTTCAGTTCAGTCACTGAGTTGTGTCCAACTCTTTGCTACCCCATGAACCGCAGCACGCCAGGCCTCCCTGTCCATCATCAACTCCGGGAGCTTACTCAAACTCATGTCCATTGAGTCGGTGATGCCATCCAACCATCTCATCCTCTGTCGTCCCCTTCTCCTCCTGCCTTCAATCTTTCCCATCATCAGGGTCTTTTCAAATGAGTCAGTTCTTCACATCAGGTGACCAAATTATTGGAGTTTCAGCTTCAACATCAGTCCTTCCAATGAACACCCAGGACTGATCTCCTTTAGAATGGACTGGCTGGATCTCCTTGCTGTTCAAGGGACTCTCAAGAGTCTTCTCCAACACCACAGTTCAAAAGCATCAATTATTCGGCGCTCAGCTTTCTTTGTAGTCCAACTCTCACATCCATACACGACTACTGGAAAAACCATAGCTTTGACTAGACAGATCTTTGTTGGTCAAGTAATGTCTCTGCTTTACATCCTGGAATGTAACTTTTCTTCCAAGGAGCAAGCATCTTTTAATTTCATGGCTGTGGTTACCATCTGCAGTGATTTCAGATCCCAAAAAAATAAAGTCTGCCACTGTTTCCCCATCTATTTGCCATGAAGTGATGGGACCAGATGACATGATCTTAGTTTTCTGAATGTTGAGTTTTAAGCCAACTTTTTCACTCTCCTTTGTCACTTTCATCAAGAGGCTCTTTAGTTGTTCTTCACTTTCTGCCATAAGGGCGGTGTTATCTGCATATCTGAGGTTATTGATATTTCTCCCGGCAATCTTGATTCCAGCTTGTGCTTCCTCCAGCCCGCCAGAGTACATGATGTACTCTACATATAAGTTAAATAAGCATGGTGACAATATACAGTCTTGACATACTCCTTTCCTGATTTGGAACCAGTCTGTTGTTTCACATCAGGTTCTAACTGTTGCTTCTTGACCTCCATACAGATTTCTGAAGAGGCAGGTGAGGTGGTCTGGTATGCCCATCTCCTTCAGAATTTTCCAGTTTGTTGTGATCCACAGTCAAAGGTTTTGGTGTAGTCAATAAAGCAGAAATAGATGTTTTTCTGGAACTCTCTTGCTTTTTTGATGATCCAGCAGATGTTGGCAATTTGATCTCTGGTTCCTCTGCGTTTTCTAAAACCAGCTTGAAGATCTGGAAGCTCACAGTTCACGTATTGCTGAAGCCTGGCTTGGAGAATTTTGAGCATTACTTTACTAGCGTGTGAGATGAGTGCAATTGTGCAGTAGTTTGAGCATTCTTTGGCATTGTCTTTCTTTGGGACTGGAATGAAAATGACCTTTTCCAGTCCCGTGGCCACTGCTGAGTTTTCCAAATTTGCTGGCATATTGAATGCAGCACTTTCACAGCATCATCTTTTAGGCTTTGAAATAGTTCAACTGGAATTTCATCACCTCCACTAGCTTTGTTCATAGTAATGCTTCCTGAGGCCCACTTGACTTTACATTCCAGGATGTCTGGCTCCAGGCGAGTGATCATACCATCGCGATTATCTGGGTCGTGAAGATCTTTTTTGTACAGTTCTTCTGTGTATTCTTGCCAACTCCTCTTAATATCTTCTGCTTCTGTTAGGTCCATACCATTTCTGTCCTTTATTGAACCCATCTTTGCATGAAATATTCCCTTGGTATCTCTAATTTTTTTGAAGAAATCTCTAGTCTTTCCTATTTTATTGTTTTCCTCTATTTATTTGCACTGATCACTGAGGAAGGCTTTCTTACCTCTCCTTTCTATTCTTTGGAACTCTGCATTCAAATGAGTATATCTTTCCTTTTCTCCTTTGCCTTTGCTTCTCTTCTTTTCTCAGCTATTTGTAAGGCCTCCTCAGACAGCCATTTTGCCTTTTTGCATTTCTTTTTCTTGGGGATGGTCTTGATCCCTGCCTCCTATACAATGTCACAAACCTCCATCCATAGTTCTTCAGGTACTCTATCAGATCTAATCCCTCGAATCTGTTCTAATCACCTGATCTAATCACTTCCACTGTATAATGGTAAGGAATTTGACTTAGGTCATACCTGAATGATCTAGTGGTTTTCACTACTTTCTTTAATTTAAGTCTGAATTTGGCAATAAGGAATTCATGATCTGAGCCATAGTCAGCTCCTGATCTTGTTTTTGCTGACTGTATAGAGCTTCTCCATCTTTGACTGCAAAGAATATAATCAATCAGATTTCAGTATTGACCATCAGGTGATGTCCAGTCTTCTCTTGTGTTGTTGGAAGAGGGTGTTTGCTATGACCAGTGCATTCTCTTGGCAAAACTCTATTAGCCTTTGCCCTGCTTCATTCTGTACTCCAAGGCCAAATTTGCCTATTACTCCAGGTATTTCTTGATTTCCTACTTTTGCATTCCAGTCCCCTATAATGAAAAGAACATCTTTTTTGGGTGCTAGTTCTAGAAGGTCTTGTAGGTCTTCATAGAACCATTCAAGTTCAGTTTCTTCAGCATTACTGGTCAGGGCATAGACTTGGATTACTGTGATATTGAATGGTTTGCCTTGGAAACGAACAGAGATCATTCTGTCGTTTTTGAGACTGCACCCATGTACTGCATTTTGGACTCTTTTGTTGACTGTGATGGCTACTCCATTTCTTCTAAGGGATTCTTGCCCACAGTAGTAGATATAATGGTCATCTGAGTTAAATTCACCCATTCCGGTCCATTTTAGTTCACCCTTGCCATCTCCTGTTTGACCACATCCAATTTGCCTAACATTCCAGGTTCCTATGCAATATTCCTCTTTACAGCACTGGACTTTACTTCCATCACCAGTCACACCCACAACTGGGTGTTGTTTTTTCTTTGGTTCCGTCTCTTCATTCTTTCTGGAGTTATTGCCCCACTGATCTCCAGTAGCATATTGGGCCCCTACCAACCTGGGGAGTTCATCTTTCAGTGTCCTATCCTTTTGCCTTTTCATGCTGTTCATGGGGTTCTCAAGGCAAGAATACTGAAGTGGTTTGCCATTCCCTTCTCCAGTATATACCCACATAAACACACTCATATAAGTATTTCAGTGTGTTTACATACCCACATAAACACACTCAAATACTTATATTCACACACGATCCTCCTCAACACGCACATACACACATTCACACATGTATCAGATGTACGTACACATGCACACATGATCTGTGCTGATAGGAACTCCGCACAGATGTCAAGCCCTCCTGGCCCTCACCCCTGCCTTGGCTTCAGCAAGGCCGCATCTTCACTCCAGGCTTGAGCAGGGTGGGGGGAGGAGTTTGAGCCTGGTTGACTCCACGCAATGGCTCTGCCTATGACTTTCCATTTCCCCTCGTATGAGACCTGGGCTGAGGGTGGACCTCAGGGTCCAGGGGAGCAGCAGAGGCAGGCACACAGTGAGCCTCCCCGTGGTTCTGCGGCTCCCCCTGATCAAGGCGTGGCCTCCACAAGTCACCACCCAGTCTGTGCCTCTGTCTCCCCGTCTGCCAAACAGGGTGGTCAAAGCACCTGCTCGTAGAGTTTGGAATCTTCTCAGTGCTCATGCCCGACTCCCTACAGCACCGGGTGCTTGGTGCGGTGCACCCCATCCGAGTCTCTGCCTTGCTCCTGCTGAAGGCCCACATGAGCTTGGTGGCAGCAGCCAGAGGGGGTATATGGAGACCAGCCCACAGCACTGGTCCCCTGCTTCCTTTTCCAGATGGCCACAGTGTCCCAGCTGCTGCAAGCTGCAGAGCACGTGCAGGTCGCCCTCCTGCTGGGGAGACTACCCGGGAGCCTTCCGGCCACGGTGACCACCCCCTCCATCTCTGTGTACACAAACAGGTAATCCGCTGTACTGTGGGTGCCCCAAGAAGTTCATCCCCTGACCTGGTACACTCCACATCCACATCCCAAGACCCTGGGACAGGCAGAAGCCAGGAGACCCACCTGGTGGGAGGCAGGGGGGTGAGCGATGGGACCTAGAAGTGGGAAGGGTTTTTCACTGAGAGAAGGCCCCCACACCGGGTTTGTACAGCATAGGAAGGGAGGGGCTAAGTGCCATGCCAGTGTCAGAGCCTCCATGTGTCTCTAGAGACGGGCCATATTGAACTGTGCAGCGAACGGGGCTGAATGCGGGGACCAACCCACTTTTAACCTCACTCAGAGTGTGTCTGGCAAGCCCGCTGCTCTGCGGACTATGGGCTTCCAGACACTCTGGCCTTAGGCATTTCCCCAAGGAGTGCCAGCCTCCTTCAGCACCTGGGAATGACCTCCCCCTTCCATGCCACCCCCTGATGATCGGGGACTGGACGGTGCTGCAGGCATTTTTGGGACCCTTAGCACCGAGCACCCTCCCTTGGTTCTTCTGCCACGGCTGCCCTCCTGGATCCCAGGGGCAGTTTGCCAGAGCAGCACTGTGATCACAACTAGGATCTGAAACCAGGTCCCCAGTCTACTCAGATGGGATGAGGTCAAAGGCCAGTAAAGACAGTCTCATAGGAGGTCAAGTAGGGTGGGGAGATAGGTCTGGAGAAGTGTCTACATCCAAGCTCATTTATTCATTCAACAAGACATGTATTGACCACCATCACATGCCAGGCACTGCCCTAGGCACTGGGGTGCCACAGGAGACAAGGCAGGCCAAAGCCCTGTCCTCGTGGGGCCACCTGCCCAGCCTTGAGGCATCACCTGCCTTTTATGCTGCTCCCACTGATGCAAACACAGAATCATCTGAGTAAGGCAGGTCTCTGAGGTCTAATGCCTGATGATCTGAGGTGGAGCTGATGTAATAATAATAGAAATAAAGTGCACAATAAGTGTAATGTGCTTGAATCATCCCCAAGCCATCCCCCTACCTGGTCCTTGGAAAATTTGTCTCCCATGAAACCGGTCCCTGGTGACAGAACGCTGGGGACTACTGATCTAAGGGGATCTCGAAAGAAGCAGTGATGCTAAAGCTAGTCCCCATGCAGTGCTAGACCGGGCAGATCTTCCTCTGACACTGGCCTTCTCCTCTCTCTCCCGGCACCTCCGTTCTCACCTTGTGGACAGAATACAGCCCCGGAGTTGGCGAGGCTCCTCCGTGCACATTGCTGCAGCCAGTTCTGCGACCTTCACCTTGCCCGCTACCCTCTCCCTTGGCTCCATGGAGGACTATCGGGAGCCTGTGGACATAAGGGTAACAACAGAAAGAACACCCTTAGCAACAGCCCTTTACAGTTTGCAAAGCACTGGCACACATGTTTTTTCATTCATGTTGCTAACAGTTCTATCAATTAATTAAGCCCATTTTACAGGTGTGTTCAGTGACTTGCCCGAGGCGACCAGCAAAGTGGCAGGCCCAGGCCTTCTGACTCCCCAGGCCACCCTCTTTCCACTGTATAGTGGAATTTCTCCAGCAGCTCTGGTTTAATTAGTCCTTGGAAATGAAGCTCTTCAGACTCCATCCCATAAGTAGGCAAAAGTAAACTCAGGGCTGTTTCCTTCCCAAATTAGGGCACATCTGATTCTCGGCTCCTTGAGCCTCCAAGAAAGCAGACAAATGTCTTTCTCTTAGAAACCTTGTGCCTTTGCTAGAAGAAAGTGTCACACTGTTCATAGTCCAGTAATTGCTCAGCTGTAGCAAGTATGATCAGGTCTCTAGGCCCAGATTTCTGAGGTCACAGCCTTGAAGGTCACACACACACACACACACACACACACACACACACACCAGGAAAGATAGCAGCAGCTAAAAATGGGGCCCTTTCATTCACCCCACAGGGCAAGGGCCACCTATCCACCCGTCTGGGGAAACCTTTTCCTTCACACAGGGGCCTGGTTATCTTCTGGCCCTTAGGGGCCTTGGCTAATGCTCTCTTTTCTTGGTTTCAGATGATGAGCTTCCCCAAGAGCCCCTTTCCAGCCCGAGGTCACTTTGATGTCAGCGGAACTGTGGGTGGCCTCTCTCTGACCAGTCCTAGTGGACAACGCATCCCTGTGAAGAATCTGTCGGAGTATATCGAGGTAGGCTTGGGGTATGCTCAGAGACCTGGGTTTCATCTCCAGTGCAGGGGACATGGGTTTGATCCCTGGTCTGGGAAGCTCCCACATGCTGTGGAGCAACCAAGCCTGTGTACCATTATTGAGCCTGTGCTCTGGAGCCCAGAGTCATCCTCGTGCACTTTCTGTGCAGGTGTAGCCCTGAGTCAGGGTGCACAGCTTGAGGAGCAGGGGCCGAATAAAGGCCCCGAAGATATGCTCATCCTTATCCCTGAGCCGTGAATATGGCAGCTGACATGGCAAAACGTGACTCTGCAGATGTGATTTAAGTTAAAGATCCCGAAATAGAGAGATGATCCTGGATCACCTGGGTGGGCCCAGTGTCATCGAGAGGTCCTTCTAAGTGGCAGGTGGGTGGGGCAGGGGAAAGGCAGTTTGATGACAGAATCAACAGGTTGGGTGATGCAAGAAGGCGTACATGAGCCAAGGACTGCAGGCACTTCAAGAAACTGGAAAAGGCAAAGAAGTGGGTTCTCCCCTCTGGAACCTCGAGAAGGAAACAGCTCTGATAACTGTAGCCCCGTGCAATTGATTTGGGGGCTTCTGGCCTCCAGGGCTGTAACAGAATAAACTTGTGTTGTTTTAAGCCACAAAGCTATGGTCATTTGTCACAGCAGCCTCAGGAAACTAATGGAAAGCGCAGAGCGCAGGCTGGATTTCAGCTCCCCAGGGGCTCTCCCTGATGTTCACAGGCATTCCTGTCCTGGCACACCCTTGACTTGACTGTTTCTGAATACAGATCCTGCTGCCTCGGCTTTCAGAAGGACACGGCGAGCCAACCGTGCTGAACCTGAGCAGACCTGAAGCTCTGCGAGTGAACCTGACGTCAGGCAGCGCAGCTTTAGGGATCCAGCTTCACTGGAGACCTGACGCCCCACTCACGCTCAGCCTGGGCTATGGCTACCACCCCAATGAGACCAGCTACGATGCCCAGGCTCACCTCCTGCCAACGGCTGCTCCAGGTAGTCCCATCATCCAGGGCAGCCTCTTGAGTTGCTTCCTGGGGGTGTGACCAGCTTAAAACTTGAAAATCAGAGCCATAGAGAAAAAAAAGAAAAAGAAAAAAAAAAACTTGCTACATTCAGTACTTACTTTTGTTAGTGGTATGATTATTATTATTAGGCAATACTAGGTGAACAATTACTATATGCCCTGAAGAAGCTGACAAGCACTCACAGAACTGACCTTATTGCAGTCCTCATGACAGCCCTTGGGGATGGGGATGAATGAAACGTTTACTTTTCGGATACAAACAGAGAGGTTAAGTAACTAGTCCACAGTCACACGGCCGAGGAGGAGCAAAGTCAGAATCTGTGCCTCATCGGGCCAACTCAGCTCACTGAGCTGAGCGTGCCTCCTCTCCTTACTCCTGGGGCATCAGGGAGACCGTCAGTGTCTGCCTCCCTGCCCAGGCACCTGGTGCCCCACTCCCATCACATTAGATGCAGCTTCCACGAGGCTTCAGGCTGACCTGGACCCCCACCCCCACCCCCCATACCCACTGCTTCCTGCAGATGAGCTGTCCACGTGGATCCTGAGCCCAGAGGACCTGCATTTTGGAGAAGGTGTCTACTATCTGACTGTGATCCCTGAGTCTGATCTGGAGCCGGCTCCCGGCAGGGACCTCACAGTCGGCATCACCACCTTCCTGTCCCATTGTGTTTTCTGGGACGAGGTCCAGGGCACTTGGGACAACTCCGGGTGCCAGGTAAGGAGGGGGAAACAAAGAAGATGGTAGAGAGTCAAGCCCAGGTCTGTCCCCAGAGCACAAGCTTTAAGCAACATGAGGCACTGCTTCTCCAGAGCCCAGCCCAGGCTCCTGGAGCCCTGGAGGCAGGTGGTTCTATTAACAGCAATCACACCCTTGTCTCAGGGCAGCTCAGCTCTGCCTCCGCGGAGCCAAGGCCTGTGACAGTGTCCTGGTGTCAGACATAGGTTTTGAGGCCATCAGAAGCCATCCCTGGGGCATCAGTGTCTTCCTTCCCTCTTCCATGCCTTTGCACATGCAGTTCTTTCCCTCAGAAGGCCCTTTTCCCCTACCCTGCCTGCAAAACTCCCATTCCCACTTCAATCTTCCAATCCAATGCCATCTTCTTGGGGTGGCAGATGTCTGCAGTCTCCCTCTGCTGGACTTCCATACTCTCCCCAGAACAACCTCCATGTCTAGTTGAATTTTATGACACACCCATCCCCACCCCCTAGATCATATTCCTTCTTTCATTCATTCTACACATATTCACCAGTGCCAGGCCAACTAGTAGGGATACAAAGATGAGACAAACAGTGAGCATTCAGTCTAGCAGAGGACAGACGAGAAGCAAATGGTGCATATTTCCAATGATAGCAGTCACAAGTCTAAGAGGCCAGGTCCTAGCAGAGCCACAAAAGGGGACTCAGAACCAAGATCCTTTGGGGTTTGTTTCTGCTTCCTCTTTGGCTTCCTTGTCAACTCCAGCCTGGCTTCCAGCTGCCACACATGGCAGTTCCCCAAGTGCCAAGAAGAGACAAGGGCTCATTGAGATGTCCAAGAGACAGCGTGTTTCCCACGCTTGCAGCCTAAGTCTTTGTACCTTGTGAACGAGTGTGTTGCCATCTTTGAGAGTCCTTGCTACCAGTGACTCGTCTGATCCCCATGTTGCTGACACAGAATGCCCGTTGCAGACTGCCCTGAGGCCTGAGGCTCAGAATAGGATGGTGCAGGGGCTGGCTGCAAGGACTCTGCCACTGGACAGACTTGGGTCCAATTCCATGTCATCAGCACTTGCAAGATGACCTTGGACAAGGCCCCCCACCTCTCTGAACTTTCCCATCTGAAAATGGGGATAAAGGATGGCTGCCACTTACCACAGGGTGGGACCTAGACCAGGTTATAAGTATAAAGTACTTAGTGTGGCACCTGGTACATAGTAGGTGCTCCACAGATGAAAGTGACTGTTGTGTTAGACACTCTGGGTTGAGAGGGGGCATGAGGACAGACTGAGGGAGGACCACTTAGCTAAATGTAAGTTACTGGAAAGTTCCTAGCTTTTGGGTGGAGTCATGGGTTCCCAGGTGCTTACACATTTTTAAGAATATACAGATACTAATGCACACACACACAAATGTGGGGCATACAAAAGTCATGGGGAATGTGTCATATTACCAAAATTATGTTAACCCAATACTGTGAACCTGATGCTCATTATAGAAATAGATGTTGATACAGACGGGTACTGATACAGAGCCATCTGGAATAGGAAATAGCAACCCACTCCAGAATTCTTGCCTGGGAAGTTCCATAAACAGAGGAGCCTGATGGGCTACAGTCCATGGGGTCGCAAAGAGTTAGACACGACTGAGTGCACACGCACGTGTGTGCACACACACACACACACACACACAGCCATAAATAATTAAATGGAGGAAAAATAAGTAAATGGGATCACCAATTTTGGATGGAAAAATCACCGTCTATTCTCTAAATAACCAAAGAAAGCTCCAAATCTGTGAACTGCAGACCTTATCAGTGGAGTAAAGGCAGAATTATTGCAAGGGGTTTGAGAACTTCTTTATATATTTTCTCAAAGGATACTAAAGGTGTAGCTTCTGTCATGGGGGAATCTCATGAAGAGTTTCTGGTTTTTCCAGATTAACTTCTGGTTTTCAAAAGGACTCTCATACTGGAAAAAGAGTAGGAAAGCCACTGCCCTCCAAGTCTTTGTGAAAACCCAGGAAAGTAAAACGTTGGGAATAGATCAGGTCTGGCCCCTGTGCGCCTAGTGCTGAGAAGGTCTTGTCAGGAGCACTTGCTTGGGTTCTCTGAACCAGCCCCACCCCTCCTGGGTGTGCCAAGGGTTCCCGAACCACAGCTGATGCAGAACACTCATCAGGATTGGGAAACAGTAAGCAAATATGGATGTGAGACCCACGTGAATTCTGTCAATAAAACAGCTGACGCCATAGCTGTCAGAGGGGTCAGACTTGCCAGGAGGTGTGTTAAAGGTAAAAGATAAGAATTATCTGCTGAGGCATGTTTGGGCTGCCACAGGTTCTTCCTCACCAGGTGTTGAGCAAAGAACTTTCCACATGTCAGTATTTTCTGTTGTCTCCTACCTTACCACCTCATGGTGGACCCTGGAATGAAAAAGTAGTGCTGGGTTGTGGGTCTGAATGAAATCTTCACCCTCCGAAAAGCACTGGGTGGATTGCAAGCTAAGGAAGGCCTTAGCCTGCAAGAGAAGCCTTGTCGCTAAGTGCACAAAATGAATTAAGAGCCAGATAGAGAGCCCTCCCCTGCCCCATTCCTGTCTCTCTCTCCCCTAACCTCAGTCCCCATACCACAAGGACCCCGAGCCCAAGCTCCATCTACATGCCCCATTTCCCCATGTTTTGCCATAGGAAATGGCAACCCACTCCAGTATTCTTGACTGGAAAATTCCAAGGACAGAGGAGCCTTGTAGGCTACAGTCCATGGGGTCAAAAAGAGTTGGACATGACTGAACAACTTCACTTCACTTCTTTGCCTCTCTTGTGCCCGTCGGTGGCCACACCAGTAGCCAGTCCTCCACAGAAGGACGATCCTAAGGAATGGGTCTGGGCGGGCCCTAGAAGAGGGAATTCTGAGGTCCAAGTCCCCAGACCACAGTCTAAAAGTGAGGGGTCCCAGGGTAAGACATTAGGTAAGACAAATGAGGCATCTGGAGTGCAAAATTTAAGGGGGGCTCTTTCTCAGGGTCACCAAGGATCTCACCCTGGTCCTCGCTGGGTTGTATGTGCTATGGTGGGCATGTTCCCTCTGCCCCCATGACTCTTCATCCTGTGCGCAAGGGCACAGCCCTAGGACAGCTAGAGTGGGGCCCTTCAAAGCACGAGCCTGGGACAGGGGTCACAGGTCCCTAGGTCTAAAGTGGGTAAAATTTAGAGAATTCTTTTCTGTTGCTGAGAACCAGCTTAGGATGTGAATATTCGTCCTTCCTGTTTTCTTGCCATGGTTTTCCTGATCTCTGCCGTTTTTCTCTTCAGTGTAAGATAACCCACTGTCTCAGTTTGCCTGGGACTCAGGGGGCTCCCAGGATCTAAGACTTTCAGTTTGAGAAACAGAGAGGTCCCTGGCAAACTGAGATGGGTTGGTCACCCTGAATGTCCTCTCAGCACCTTGCCCGTTGCCTGGCCTGGAAGTAGCACCCCACAAATACCTGCCCGGTGAGAGAGCACCAGGTGGGAGAGAGGACTGGAAAGGACGCACACCAAACACATGGCAGTGGCTGCTTCTGGAGGCTGGCGGACAGAGGGCGTTTTGGTTTTACCCTTTATACTTCCTATCCAAAAAGGCAAAGCAGATTGGCAAGATGGACATGGTCACTCACTGAGAATGACAGGTGCAAAAATGCTTATTACAGACATGGGTAAGCATTAGGTCGCTCAGTCATGCCTGACTCTTTGTGACCTCACGGGCTGTAGCCTGCCAGGCTCCTCTGTTCCTGGAATTCTCCAGGCAAGAACACTGGAGTGGGTAACTATTCCCTTCTTCAAGGGATCTTCCCAAACCAGGGATTGAACCTGGGTCTGGGGCATTGCAAGCAGATTCTTTACTGTCTGAGCCACCAGATGAGCCCAGTACAAGACATAATTCACTATATTTAAAGATTAACGTTTAACTAAATAAAAAAGCCCAAAGAGAATCCTGAAGCTGGCCTTCAGCAGTCTCCCAGCCCTTCCCAGGACAGGATCCACCCCTCACTGCTCTCCTCCCGTGGGCAGGGAAGATACGCTCCCCGAGTGCTTTCACCAGGGCCTCTTTGGGGTTGCAGGTGGGGCCGCGGACCACCCTCTCGCAGACCCACTGCCTCTGCAACCACCTCACCTTCTTTGGGAGCACGTTCCTGGTGATGCCAAACGCTGTGGATGTCCACCAGACTGCTAAGCTCTTTGCCACCTTTGAGGACAACCCTGTGGTTGTGACCACCGTGAGCTGCCTCTTCGTGGCCTACCTTCTGGTGTTGATCTGGGCGAGGAGGAAGGATGCTCAGGATCAAGCCAAGGTGAGGTGGCACGATCCACGGGAATAGCAGTGGGTGAGCAGTCCCCTTGCAGGAGCTCCAGAGAATGGAGCCCTGGTGGGGAGCTGAGGGGCCAGCTCCAAGTCCAGGCCTTGACCCCTGGAGTCATCTCCGATAAGCTGGCCCCTCAGCCTCTTTACCTGTAAAATGTTCTTGTTTATAAAATTATCAGGAGGATATAAAACTGACCACTTATTGAGGATCTACTATGTGCCAGGTACTATTCCCACTTAATGCCCACAACAGCACCAAGGGGAAAGGTACTGATGTTGAGAGTCCCCTAGACCACCCTCAAATTCAATGATTTGCTAGAAGGAAACACAGAACTTTAAAAAGCTATTATCCTCATGGTTATGGTTTATTACAGTGAAAAAGTGCAGATTAAAATCAGCAAAGGGAAGGGTCCAGGAGAGATCAGGCAAGAGATTCTAACTGTCCTCTCCCCATGGAGCCCTACAGACAGATGAATTCTTCTAGCAACGATGTGCAACAGCACATGTGACATACTGTCCACCAGGGAAGCTCCCCAAACCTTGGTTTCACTAGGGGTCAGTCTCGTAAGTATGGTACCTGCATGACTGCTTCTAGTCTGCAGCAACCACTGCCCCTCTTCCCTGCCCAGGTCAGACTGACAGAGCATGGCCCAAAGCTCTCACCACAGATCAGACTGTTAGCACGTAATGCTTAGGGTGGCCTGAGGCCCCGGGTAGTCAGACACCCTGATCATGCAGAATATTTCAAGGACTTAGAGGTTATCTTCCAGGAGTTTGCCAAAACCAGTCCTTTCATTGGAATGTGTGGGGTTTGAACAACCCAGGCCTGCACAATACCTCTATCATTTTATAGAGGAAGCAAGAGAGGGGCAGAGAGGGCAATTATCTAGTCCAAAGCGACCTCCCAGGAGCCAGAATTCAAACCCAGATCTGCCTGATAAGTCAGGTCTGAGGGTAAAAACGAGATCAAACAATAACCAATTGTGACAACAAGGTTCTGATTCTTTTTCTGATACATGCATCACATCTGACCCATAGGAACCTTCAATACACACTCACGAGTGAGTGAGCACATAAATGAATATAAGAATGCACTGAACCTTTCAACATTGCCTACCCTCCCTACATACAGCAACACCTCTCAGGATGTGAATGGTATGAAACCTAAAAAGATAATAGTTTCCCAATTTATACTGTTGTATTTGATTTGCCCAAAGGGTTTAACACTAATATTTTAAGTCCCTCAGCTGTAGGTTGGTTCCTGGGGAGCAGACCAGATGGAGTTGAATATGCAGGGTATTTATCAAGAAGTGCTTGGGATCAGCCCCGGGGCAGGGAAGGAAGAAGGTAGGATGGGTAGAGGGAGAAGTCAAGTTGGGATGCAGCCTATTGACAGTTGATTGACCCCTTGAGGAGCTCTGGAATTGTCCTGAACTATGCTGAGAAGCCCAGGTCTTGATCTTTGGCAATGCACCAATCTGTCCTTAGATATCGGCTTCCCTAGGAGGTGCACGACTTTGACAGAGATGACTTGCATCCCTGACAACGCCACCTTGGCAACTGAGAAAACAGCCCTCCGCTGACAATAGATCTGGGCAGCTCATCACTGCCCAGCCCTCTGTAGCCTCTGACCAACTATAGCTATTTATTTTTCGCTAAAACAACATTCATTCTTTTTAAATTCCCTTAGAGGCACAATCTGGTTACCAATGTTATGAGAAATCATTTATGAACAGAGTTTGTATTTATCAGCTCAAACATCAAACATTCTCAGCTTAATAGCAAGTTCATTTCCAATTTGACTACTTTGGGTCATATTTAATAGTGAGTGTATATTTTTTGTTTTAAAAGTTTTGGTTTTCACTTGAAACTCTGCTTTTATACAGAACAGGTCTTATCTGATGCAATGACTCAATAGCAGACATAATTGCGCTTCCCCCCTTTAATTGTCATGAATGCCCAACTCACTCCTGGCCACATGTGTGGTGGATGATCCCACAGTGCCATCCTTCTGTCCAGGTAAAGGTCACAGTGCTGGAGGACAACGACCCCTTTGCTCAGTACCACTACCTGGTGACAGTCTACACCGGACACCGGAGGGGGGCAGCCACTTCCTCAAAGGTACTTGACTCACAAGACCCCTTGGTCAATTAGCATGTACCACCCAGCAAAGCGCTTGCCAGTTGGTTGTTGGGTTACTTTAGCACACTGGATTTTATTGTGGGTTTTTTTAAACTTCTGCTTTTTTGGAGAAAAGTATCTTTTTGCTAGACAGAAATAATACCCTAAGCCCTAATACTTAACAAGATAAAGGAGGAGTGGATTAAGGGAGATCTGGGGTCTGGTGCTGCTTCCCTGGTGGCTCAGTTGGTAAAGAATCTGCCTGCCCATGTAGTAGACGCGAGAGATGTGGGTTCAGTCCCTGGGCTGGGAAGATCCCCTGGAGAAGGAAATGGCAACCCATTCTAGCACTCTTGCCTGGGAAATCCCATGGACAAAGGAGTCTGGCAGGCTATAGTCCATGGGGTTTCAAGAGTCGGACACTACTCGGACTAAGCTACCACCATCACTGTACCCACTGGTCTTCTCATTTAACCCTACTAAAGGATAATTCAAACAGCTAGTTACCTGCACTCAAACATGCTCACATATGCAGAACAGTCATTAGACTGCTAGCAATGAATAAAGGGGAAAAAAGAATTTTTAGGAGAAAGGGGAGAAAAGAGAGAAACAATGGCAACCATTTGAAAAAGAACCTTGAATTATATTTTTGAGGAAAACAGATTAGCTGGCATCCATCTAAGAGGTCAGGCTGTCCTTGAAAGGCTGACTAAAGGTAGTGAAGCCGTGATTTCATTTGTCTATGGATTCTCCAAAATCCTTAAAAGTTTAGGTGTGGAGCACACAGCAGGTTGTTTTTGCCATGTCTCAGCATCCTTAGTTAAGTCCGCCCTGTGTCACGTCCCTCATCAGGATGTACCATCCCTCACAGCAGCCTCCAAGCTTCCTTTACTGAAACTGTGCTCCACAGAACATAGTTTGAGAACCACGGATACTGTGTGTACTGTGCTGAAGAAAGCTCTGTTGATTTGTTGTTTTTTTTTTAAAAATATTTATTTATTTATTTGGTTGCACCAGGTCTTAGTTGTAGCTTGCAGGATTTTCCGTCTTCATTGCAGCACGAAAACTCTTGGTTGTGGCATTGAAGATCTAGTTCCCTGACTAGGGGTGGAACCCCCTGCATTGAGAGCTCAGAGTCTTAGCCACTGAACCACCAGGGAAGTCCCTCCACTGTTGTTTTAAATGGTGTTAGGCTCCATGAGAGCACGGCATGTGTCCACTTACTTTTTACTTTTTGAGTCTTATTTAAATCTTATTTTTACTTGTGTATATATTTTTATTTGAATTAAATGACTATTTTAATATCTCTGCACCTCAGTACCTCAATCAGCTATCTAATGCAGAGTAAGTGCTCAGTAACTATTTGCTGAATAATTGCAGGAATCACTTTCATCCATCTAATGAAACACCCACTCCACTTCTGTTTGATACGAGAAACTGACCTTCCTAGGAATGAAAGAGTGAAAGCGTGTGATCCACAGGCCATTTCATGGCTCCCCATTTCACTTTTCAATTGATACCTGTTAGTTGGGTTCTCCTGGCGCAGCGGTTCTCAAATGGTTGGCCCCCAGGGATGGCTGGTAATTGGAAGTGGTTCTGGTTGTCACAACTTGGGAGAGGAAGAGATGCTACTGGCACCTCATGAGTGGAGGCCAAGGATGATGCTAAACATCCTACAGCACACAGGAAAGCCCCAGAGCAAGGAATTATCTGACTGAGAGTGTCTACAGTGGAGACTCTGCTTTAGAAGCTGATTCTGAAACAAGGATTCAAGCACAAGTAGTTCGTTTGAGAGGGGATTCCAGGGCACCCCATAGGGGAGTGGGAAGCCAGGCAGGAAAGGAACAAAAAACACTACCCTGTGGACAGCTGGAGCCTAATCCCACCGGGGAACTCTGGAAAGCAGTGAGGAATGTGGGCCTCAAAGTTATCCCAGCAGAGGCCTGAGTCAACTGGGCTGTTTATCCACCAATCCCACCAGTCATTGGTGGAAAACAGCTTGCAGGGGCCATTAATTCTCTGCTACCTTCCACCTGCTGCTCTGACAGCCAAGAACCCCCCAGGGCAAGAGACACAGCAGCTGGCAGTGGGACATGGGAACACCACAGTGGTGAGGCTGAGGGACGGATCTCAGTGGGGCACAGTGACACCTGCTGTAGTTGGTTTGGGCTCAGGTAATCAGGCATGGCCACCAGCAGCACCTGCAGGGCTTCAGAAAAATACGCATTCCTGTGCCCAGTATTCTTGGTAGGTCTGGATGGGGCCCGGGAATACGTATTTTGAGAGTAATGGGCAGTCATTCATTCCTGCCTCAATACTGGGAACTCTGAGTGCCCTGAGAATACAGTCATTAGGGAGAAAAACCAGTTCCTGTCCTATGGCCCTTTCAAATAAATAGACAGATAGTCTGAAAAGTTCATCAGGAAGCATTTTATGAGTATAGCTCATCTCAAAGATGTGCATACAGATAGTGTCACCCCAAATCTTCATACAACTGAAAAATAACTCAGGCAGGCCCAAGGTGGGAGGAGAGGAGGAGAAAGGGCCGAGCTTTGCTGGTTTTCATTGGTTTTCAGGCACCTCCAGCGAAACGCGGGGCTCAGTTACCACACAGAGTTAGCCACTCCTGGCCTCTGGGTTTCAGGTGACCGTCACCCTGTATGGCCTGGATGGAGAGAGTGAGCCCCACCACCTGTTGGACCCCAACATCCCGGTTTTTGAGCGAGGGGGAGTGGATGTCTTCTTGCTCTCCACCCTGTTTCCCCTGGGGGAGCTGAGGAGCCTGCGACTATGGCATGACAACTCAGGGGACCAGCCATCCTGGTGAGTCAGGGGTGGGCAAACCACAGGGACCTACTAAGCGCCAGGTCCAAGGCTGGGCGCTGTGCATGTGCTGCCTTGCTGATCCTCATGAGCCTCTGGTAGCAAACATAGACTGGATCCCTATTTCACAGATGAGGAAACCAAGGGTCAGAGAGGCCCATCAGTCTACAGGCCACACAAAATGCTCAGTCTCTCATTTAGCTTTCAGCTTCCCCATCTATAAAATGGGGATAGATGCCTACTCTAACGACAAACCCTGCCCAATATGAGGAGAGTAGATGAGACACTGGCTGATTCTCCAGGAGAAGATGTGAGAACGGCTCCACTGCAGAGCACTAAGCTAATTCCTCCTGTGCTTTCCTCACTGAATGCTCATTGACCCTCTGAGACAAATGCTGTTATTATCCTTGTTTTATAAGTGGGTGAATCTAAGCTTGGGAAAGATTAACTGACTTGCACAAGGTCACGCAACTGGCAAGTTCAGAGCCAAGACTCCTCCCCATTTTGTCTGAGGCCCAGATGAGTGGCCTCCAGCCTGAACACTCGCCGGTGGCTGGCAGCTTTTGGAAAACACAGCATTTCGACCACTGTCCTTGACTCACCTAAAGGATTAAGACCCTCAGCTGAGGGTTGGTTCCTAGGATGCAGACTCTGAGATGAAGTTGAATATGGAGGCTGTTTACCCAAGGGATGCCTAGGATCAACCCATGGACAGGGAGGGAAGCAAGCAGGATGGGCAGAAGAGCTTTGATGCAGCCCAAAGACAGCTCAGCTGACCACATAGGGAGCTCTGGAGCTGTGCTGAGTTGGGCTGAGATGTCCAGGTCTTGATCACACCCAGGCGCCTCACCCAATGGGCACTGGATGTCAGCCACCTCAGGAGGGTGTGTGACCTCAACAGAGGTGGCTCTTACATGCCTGATGGGGACTATCCTCCATGAAAGGAGAAAATGCATGTCAAGAGCTTCTTAGCATAATCCCCACTGTGCAGTAAATGCTCAATAAAGAGTGCCTACTGGGCTTCCCTGGAGACTCAGTGGTAAAGAATCCCCCTGCCAATGTAGGAGATATGGGTTTGATCCCTGATCTGGGAAGATCCCACATGTGTCAGAGCAACTAAGCCCATGCACCACAACTTTTGAGCCTGAGCTCTAGATCCCTGAAACCACAACTACTGAAGGCCGAGTGCCCAAGAACCCATGCTCCACAACAAGAGAAGCCACCACAATGAGAAGTCCACTTACTGCAACCAAGAGTAGCCCCCACTCGCTACAACTAGAGAAAAGCCCACACAGCAACAAAGACCCAGCACAGCCAAAAAATAAAAATAAATAAAATTATTTTTAAATAAATAAAACATAAAAGTAGATAATTTTAAAAAAAAAAGAATGCCTATTGATATCATTAGTCTCATTTCCCTATAAGGCAACAGGGAAAACAGCTGCTGCTGAATCTGACCTCCCAGCAGAGGCAAGATGACTTCATTACTTCCCTGGGCCTCAAAGATCTAAATCAGATCTGATGATCACCACAGAGCCCTGAGTCCCAGACGGAGGGCAGGCCCACTCTCTGGATGGAGGCCCAGGGGTGGGCCAGGTTTGTGTGCTCGAGCCTGCACCTCCCTGGACACATGATCCAAACAACTCGCCTTTCCTGCTTGCATCATGACGGTGACCCTGGGCTTGCTGCCCTACATGAGGGTTCACAGTTTCAGAACGCATGCTCTTGCAGCATACCTGTGAAAACTTGGCAGCCTCCAAGCTGGTGGTCTACACTAGCTGAATTCCCCACAGGAAGCCAAATTCACCCACTGATTGGGGCATTTTGATCAAGGCACTAACAGCAATGAAGAAAAATACAAAGTGTCTTTTTAGTTCTTGTTCTTGGGTTCAGGTCTGCAATATATTAACATTATCTTCAAGGGGTCCAAAGACATCTCATCCGCCTAACATTATCCTCAAAACTGTGGATCCCCTCCAGGTATGTAAGCCGTGTGCTGGTGCATGACCTGGCAATGGACCGGAAGTGGTACTTCCTCTGCAACTCATGGCTGTCCATCGATGTCGGAGACTGTGTCCTTGACAAGGTATTTCCGGTGGCCACAGAGGACGACAGGAAACAATTCAGGTACTGTTCTTTTTTCTTTAAAGCAAATGCTCTTTTACTTTGTTATTTCATCTCTAGAGGAGTTGCATCATAATTCAGTCTCAGCCAAATAAAAGCATGTTTCAGTTTGCAGGTCTAGGTAGCTCTGAATGTGTGATATTAATGACTAATCAGGTTTTTTTTGCTGTGATAGAAGGGCCCTGGAGGGACATGGACCCTTCAAGACAGAATTATCTTCAGGTGGTGATAACAGTTATGGAACAGTTATCCAAATTTCCTTACACAAGTCACAGAATAATACTTTTTATATGAGTGAACAGACTGATCTGAACGGCGATTCTACATCTGGCCACGTGGAGCCTCTTCACGTCGTTTTACTCTCGATGTATTTTTCAGCGTCTCCCATGCTTTACTCACTCCCTCATCCCCTTCCCTGTCGTGCACCCTTCCACATCTGTTCCCAGACACACATAAGCAGATACAAATGTACACGCCTGTACACCCACCCACACAGGACACCACATACTGCTGTTTATCTTGTATCTTTTAAAACAGCATGTTAAAAAATAAAAAAACAGCATGTTACCCTGAATATGTTGCCTTTTTTCTTTTAAAGGACTTTCCTGGTGGCTCAGATGGTAAAGCATCTGCCTACAATGCAGGAGACCTGGGTTCAATCCCTGGGTCAGGAAGATCTCCTGGAGAAGGAAATGGCAACCCACTCCAGTATTCTTGCCTGGAAAATCCCATGGATGGAGGAACCTGTAGGCTATAGTCCATGGGGTCACAAAGAGTCAAACACGACTGAGTGACTTCACTTTCACTTTTCACTTTTTTCTTTAATATATCACACACATCCTTCTGAGGGTAAAACTTCTGAGTCAAACTTTCCTTATTGGCTGCATGATATTCCACAGAATGGATGACCCACAATTTTCCTACACACGGGCATTCAGTCTACTTCTAGTATATCTACCGAAAGGCGACATTTCCTCCCAGCTGCCACTGGGAGCAGCTCAGCCTCCAAGGGGGAAGAAGTCTGAACCAGAGAGACTTGGACCCCAACAGAGGCATAAAACAGATGTGGGCACAGGTCATAAAGTCCCACATGCCTGCTAGTGACTTGCTGTGTGACCTTGGATAAGTCATGCGCTTCTCCAGGTCTCAGCTTCCGCATCTGAAAACTGAGCAGTCAATGTGCATACCCCACAGGGGGCCCCGGGTCCCGTGGAACGATGTGGTAATGTGCCTGGCACACTGTGCGGTTCAGGCTAAGCAGATCTTATCTCCAACCACATCAGCACACGTGATGCCTCGAAACCTGGCAACGAGCTCTCTGACGACAGGAGTTTCTCATCCCTGTGAAACCCTGGGCCCAGCACACAGCCTGGGGCACAGGACTGGGGGCATCAAATATTTGCTGAATAAGACATATAACATGGACACTGTTGTTGGCAACTGACCTCTTTCTCTCTCTTCACCTTTACTCTGAGTCCAGGGCATCCACACTTCCTCAAGTGACAGTCAAAGTATTGTACAACCCTGGAGGGTGCTGGCACTGACCAATCAGAACAAGCGACAGTAGGAAATCTCTGCTCTGGACATTCTATTAGCAGAATCTGCACCTTTGAAAAGCTCCTGAGGTTGAACTACATTCTACTCACAGGGAAATAATACAGATCCTTTACAAGAATGTGATGCCTTTTCTGAGACCCTGTCTCACAATTTTTACTCTCTCAACTCAGTCTGAATCCAAAGCCTGGGATTTTTAACCACTATTCTCTAATGCTCTAATTATAACAAGGCAAATAATATTAAGAGTTATATTATTATATAAAAATTATAACAAAAATTATTGCTAACACTGATGAATACTTATCTGTATGTCAGCTACTTTGCCAAATGCTTTTATCACTTTTAATCCTTTCAACAATCCAGTGAAGCACTTTCTGTTATTAACCACCTCCCCGCCATTTTACAGATAAGTAAACTGAGGTACAAAAAGTAAAGTAACTTGCCTGAGGTCACATAGTAGGTAAGAGGCCTGTCCAGGGTTCCAACCACTCTGTCCAGAGTCCCCATCACTAATTCTAAATGATGCTACTCTGATGCTGTATTTCTTCTATAACAGAAAAAAGCAGATGAAGAATTTAGAAACAAATCCTCCCTCTCAGTCCAGGATTGCTCCAAAAAGACCAGGCTTCTCCCCTATTCCTGCCTCCCTAAATGCCTGTCCCTCTCCCCTGGTCTGTCCACAGCCACCTGTTTTTCATGAAGACCTCCAAAGGCTTCCAGGATGGACACATCTGGTGCTCCATCTTCAGCAGCTCAGCTCGGAGCAACTTCACACGTGTCCAGAGGGTGTCCTGCTGCTTCTCACTGCTCCTCTGCACCATGCTGACCAGCATCATGTTCTGGGGTGTCCCCAAGGACCCAGCTGAGCAAAAGATGGACTTGGGTAACTCCCACTCTCAAGGCATGGAGATCAGGGTTACTGGCAGTAGACATGAGTTGTCACTGCCCCAGAAATGCCATGCAATTCTAGAGGTCCCAAGACTACCCTGAATTTCAATAACTCATTAGAAGGACTCAGAAGTCAGAAATGCCATTATACTCATAATTATTAGAGAAAGGATATAGATCAAAATCCGAGGCATGTGGGGCAGGAACCATGGGAGACTAGGCACTGAGCTTCCAGTGGAGTCTGGATGGCACTCACTCCTCCAGACAATGACATGTGATCACATGTGCAGAGTAATGCCAACCATGGATCCTCTCTTGAGCCTTAGTGTCTAGTTTTTATTGGGGCATGATAACATAGACATGGCTGACCCTGGATGACTGGCCTAAGATTCTAGCTCCTCTAGGCATTGAGGTGATCCAGGGCAACCAAGGCCCCCACCATAAATCACATTGCTGGCACAGAGTATACCAGATGGCCCAAGACACCAGGTAAACAAAGGCATACCCACCACGCAGGACATCCCAAGGGCTTAGTGGTCACTACCCCCCACTCCCCAGCCTTGGAGCTATTCAAGGGGCAGACCTCTCTTCAGGTAAGGTTAACCCTTGCTGCACAGCCACATTCTGGGAGGGGTGGAGGGGATTCTCTCCTTGACCCCTGCCCTCCATCTGCCTCAGGTCAAATCGAGTTCACTTGGCAGGAAGTGATGATTGGGCTGGAGAGCTCACTCCTCATGTTCCCCATCAACCTCCTGATCGTTCAGATCTTTCGGAATACCCGTCCTTGGGTAGCCAAGGAACAGAATGCTGGGAAATGGGACAGGAGGAGCCTCAGCCTGGTGCCCCCACCACAGCCCATGGAGGATGGCCTTCTGACGCCTGAAGCAGTGACCAAGGCAGGTCTCAACCCTGGAAGCATAGGGGGACCTCTAGCCTGGGAAGAAGTTGGGGTGGGGACTGGGGTTTGAGGCCTGCAGTCCATGTGGTCTGACAGCATCGGTCACCAAGATTCATCAACTGCACACGCATGCACACACACATATATGCAAACACGTGTACATGACATGTACACATGCATGCACACACATGCCACATGTACACACATTCACACAAACCATGGATACATCCACAAACATGTATAGATGTACACAATGTACATCTGCACAGTGCACACATGTACACATGCACACACGTACCCACACAAATGCTTACACACATGCCATATGTACACATTCATACA
Source organism: Dama dama (assembly GCF_033118175.1). Taxonomy (NCBI): domain Eukaryota; kingdom Metazoa; phylum Chordata; class Mammalia; order Artiodactyla; family Cervidae; genus Dama; species Dama dama. The sequence continues at coordinate 13,925,376 of NC_083684.1, read as the reverse complement.
CACCACACATCTACAACACACACATATATGCAAACAATATGCACACATCTCCACACACATGTACACACGTGCACAGATACACATGTTTATACACATGTACTCATGTGCAAGCAAAGACCTACAACATACATTCATACATGCACAGATACCTTTTTTGGGTACCTACTCTGTACAAAATATATACTTTCACTACAGATCACAGGCTAGAAGTACACAGGAAGAATTCCCTCTGTATTCATGCACTCATTAAGCATTTATTGAGCACCTACTATGTGCCACACTTTGAGGAATATAGCCTGAAATATGTCAGTTGAAATCCTAGAAGAGAGATTTTATGCAGGACATAACAGAAGCTCAAGGTGGTCCAAGGTCATGTCTCAGTAGGCAGACCTGGGATCAGACCCAGAATGTCCAGCCCCAGGGTGAGTGCTCTTGATTACTCTGCTATCCCCTTACCTGTAGCTCACATCCTGTTCCCACTGGGTGACTTGCAGGATCTGTGGAGACTTGTCAGCTCCCTGTTCAAAGCTCTGAAGGTGCCACCCCCTCTCTTGGGCTGGGATTCCACAAACTCAATGAACATCAACCAACTGCTGGCCTTGATGGAAGACGTCATCTGTGGACAGAACAAAGCAGGGCAGGTCTTCTCAGACGAAGTCAGCCAGACAGGGGCCCCTTTAACACTCACTCTTGGGTCAGTACAAGTAAAAGGTGAGTCTTGATATTTCTCTGCTTTGAGGGAGCATATTGGACCCAGGTGGATGCAGGACTGAGGGTCATGTCTGTATCACTAGGGGCTCAAGAAGTCCTCCCAGGGTCTCCCTCACCAGCCTCCACTCCAACCACTCACCAGAGCTTCCCTCTCTGTACTGCAGGCATCCTGGTCTTCACATAATTCCAAGGTGCCTTCCCATGAAGGCCTGTGCACATTGTTGGTCCCCTGATCTAGAATGTTCTCTCTCCTCTCTTCGCTTGGCTAATGCCTACTCAGCCTTTATTCTTGGCTGACCTGTCCTTTCCTCAGAGGAGCAACTCAACCACTCAGCCCACAAGAGGGTCTCCAGCCATGTGCTCTTTAGCCCCTAAGCATCTCCTGCATTGCTTTCACATTGCTTGTTGCTGAATCATGAATTACGTGGAGAGCTGCACATGTGTACTGCACATTATTCTGGTCTGAACTAGTCTGACTCCCCTCTTGCACCTTTCCACCTCGATCACTGTCTCCAGTGCTTAGACCAGTTGTCCAATAGTACGTTTCACAGTGACAGGAATGGTCTATGTTTCCATTGACCAATACGGCAGCAACCGGCCACAAGTAGCTATTGGCACACTTGAAACGTGGCCAGTGTGACTAAGGAACTAAATTGGTTTTATTTTAATTTAAATAGTCACACATGGCAAGTGGCTGCCATATTTAGTGGTGTGGCTTAAGTATGCTGCCATTTTTAACACACAAGGCTGATCAATGTCTTAACCTTCCTTAGAATACAAAAATGGGCTCTATAGATTGGGGAGTTTGAATTCATAACTCTTCGGCCCACTTCTGATACAATGGATTAAATTTTCTGGAGTGAGGCCAGGAATCTGCATTTTTAACCAGTTACTTTGGTGACTGTTATGTGGACTGAATGTTGAGAGCCACTGCCATCAAGACAAGGTCCCAGTTCCTTACTGGAGCACTCAAAGCCCACCTGGCCAGGCTTGTGCTGACCCCATGGTCAGCTCCATTTTGACCCCTGTGTTCCAGCCATGCTGGAAGATTAGCCCCAGAGAGCTGGGCTCCGACTCTCTGTGAAGGTCGTCCCCACATGAGCTCTGCTGATGCCCACACTGGACACTGGGTCCTGTTTGGGGGTCTTTGGGGTTTGGGGGCATAGGCATTCACAGCATGGGCCTTAGAACAAGGACTCTGGAGTTGGTCACACCTGGGGCTCTCCCACATGCAAGAGCAGCTGTGCAGCTTTGGACAGCTGGTCAACCTCCCTGAGAAAACCATTTCCTCCCCTGTAAAATGGAAGCATTGACCCAGCCCTCTCCTTGGCTGGTTCTGAGAACTCAGTAAGGTTGTTGGACATGTGAACTGCTTAGACCTGAGACTGACACAGAGCAGGGATTCAGTAAGTGGTTATGATTGGGAGTGATGGCACCTTCCGGAAACACTGCCAGAATGCTTGCAACACCAAGGCTGTTGATGCTGGACACTTTAGCTGTGGCGTCAGTGAGGGAGGCCCGGGGAGGAGGGGGAGGTAGGAGGCCTGGGTTGAGTCAAGGGAGGCAGGGATCGTGTCACCATGCCTTTACCCACAGCTGGTCTGTGTCTCTACTTTCTCCACATCACTTATTGTCTCAGTCACTTCTCACTCATGACTGGAGAGGGGTCCTGGAGCCAGGGTGCTCCATCGTGCCAGTTTCTATATCCAGTTACATGCACCCTTTATGAAAACGAACTCTGGTCCAGACCTGGGCCCTTCTTGCCCAGGAGAAAGCCCTGAGGGTGCTGGTCTCCCATCTCAGGGTCCAGGGACCCAGGCCAGGCTCTACCTGCAGAGGCCAAGCTTCCCTTAGAAGGTATGGGGAAATAGTGGAAAGGGTCAAAAGTGTGTTTTTCTTGCATGAATATGTTTTACCTCTGTAATTTAAGACATAAAACACCTTTGCTCTTTTAAACACTTTTTAGGAAATGAAATTTGAAGAAAAGAATTGGAGAAGAACATTCAGAAGTAATCAGGGGAAACTTTTTCACTGGCTGTTTCATGCTGTTAAGGAATTACTATTAATTGTTTTAAAAATTAATAATGACACTGGTTATGTTTTTTAAAGGAGCCCTTTCCCGATACAGGAGAATATTTAGTGTCAGGACATGGGGCTTGGAATTTAGATGAGATATGACTGGCCATGAGGAGACAATTTTGAGCAATGGGTACAGATTCATCTCATTCTCTTTTCCAATTTAGAATTTTTCATAATAAAAAAACTAAAAACAAAAGATCAAGATTTATACCATCTTTGGCAACAGGCAAACTTGGCTTCAAATTAAAATCTTGTATATATTAAAATATTTGCAGATGACAGAACTCTGTGTCTAGGATTTGCTTTTTATATACTCCAGAAATTAAAAAAAAAAAACAAAAAACATTGTGGGGCAGAGACAAGACTGACAAAATGTGGGTATATGTTGTGGGAGGGCAATAGGTATGTTATTCTCATCTCTTCTAAGTGTAAGGAAATTTTGAAAATGCCCTTGATAAAAGACAAGCAGTGTGTGTGTGCTCAGTTGCTCAGTCGTGTCTGATTCTTTGTGGACCCATGGACTGTAGCCTGGCATGATCTTCTGTCCATGCGATTTTCGGGCAAGAAGTACATTCAAATCCTAACTGACCATGTGGGCTGAGTACCCCATCTTTCTGAATCTCAGATTTCTCATGGCCTGGCATATCGAAAGTGCTTGATATAAGAAAATCATCATCAACACTCCTGTTTCTATTGCAGGCAGTCTACTCTGTCACTCAGCACCAGCTGATGCTCTTTCTCTCCCTTGTCCTCCAGAAAACATGCAACGCCTCAGGCCCAAGGTGGGCCCAAGTGATGCCTGGAAGAACCGTGCCTACCGGCAGTGTCTCTACCTTCAGCTGGAGCACCTGGAGCAAGAGCTGCTGCTGCTGGAGCCACAGGGCTCCTCCCAGGGTCAGAGCCGCACCAGGGCACTAGGGCAGCTGCAGACCCTGAAGGGCTGTCTGGTGGCACAGGCTGGAACCCTGCCCCCAGCACACTCCAGGTAATCCACTCCCCTGGTGCTCCCAGCCCAGGGGCTTGCCGGGAGAGCACCTGGGCAACTTCAGAAGGTTATTCATCCAGATCTCCCCAGGAAGCAGCAACTCAGGGAAGAGGACTTTGGACAGGGTGATTTTACCAGATGACCGTTAGAGCCCTTTGTATAGCATTTTACAGTTTATAACCATTTTCACATGGGTGTTTCAAGGCTGCATGCTCTTAGACAAGTCCCTCAACCTCTCTGAGCCATGTTTTCCCTATCTGTAATATGGGAATGATAACACCTATCTCTTGGTCCAGACCTAAAAAGAATTTAAAAGGCCCTGGCCCATAAAGAGCAGTATCACTCAGGACATCTACAAAGAATACAGGCTAGGTGTGGAAGGGCCTGGAGACAGAGTCCTCTCCAGAGTCCTCTTGACCTGGCATAGTAAGCATTTGTTTACCAAACATTTGCTTTCATCTCCAGGTGAACTGCCTTCCTCCCCTTTGAGGTCCCAAGCTCCAAACCAGTTCTCAGATGCTCAGAACCTTCAACTGCCTAACTTGTCCTTGGGTCTTAAATTCTTCTGAAGCCCCATACATATGTAATTAAATTTGCTTTTTCTCCTGTTAATCTGTCTCATGTCAATTTAATTTAAACCAGCCAGAAGAATCTAGAAAGGGTAGAAGGAAATTTTCCTTTTTTTCCCCAACAATAGTACCAAAACTGAGTGAGAAAATGACCATTTTTGAGATGTATTCTGAAATAATTGGTGACAATTTTATATTATGTGTGGAATTTATTTTTAAATATTTCAGGGGGAAAAATGTGGAAATAGATGAAATAAGTGACAAGGAGGTGATGGTTGTTGAAAGTAGTTGATGAGGGTTCCGTCTACTCACTGATTTTTGTATAATGGGGAATTTTCATAATAAAAACAATTATATAGTACCAGCCTTCTAGGCTTGCCATCTGTATACAGCAGTCTGTATGGGGACTGGCTCCTAGTAAGCACTGAATAAAGGTGACCTCAGTAGCATACGTGTACGTATATCAGACAGAATACAGAACAGGACAGAGGAGAAAACTGAGGGTCTGAGGGGTCGAGGAGCTTGACCAAGTCATGCAGCTGGTGGAGGTGGAGTAGGAGTTGAACTTGAGCCCAAATGGGGCCACACTGATTATATCCACCCTCTCCTGCAGTTCCTTGCAGGCAAGCAAGCTCCCTCGAGGCCTGCCCTGGTGGTGTGTCCTGGTGGGCTGGCTCCTGGTGGTAGTCACAAGCGGGGTGGCAGCCTTCTTCACCATGCTCTACGGCTTGCACTATGGATGGACCAGCTCCCTCAAGTGGCTTATCTCCATGGCCGTCTCCTTCGTGGAGAGCGTGTTTGTCACCCAGCCACTGAAGGTCAGGACCTCTGTGGGGCTGCCCTCATGTCCTCCGCCCCTCCGTCCAGGCTTTCCCTCCTGCCAGCTGCTCCATCCTTAGGCTTCAGCAGTTCCCTCATCTGTTCATTCACAAACCCAGCTGGAGTGCCACTTCTGGGTGGATCCGGGGCAGGAAGGTAATTACCAGGATAAATCATGCTCCCTCACGGCCAGATGCTGGCATCTCATCATCACTCTCACCCTCGGGAGGGTCCTCACCTCCACTTTACAGGTGGGAAAACCTGAGGTAAAGTGGCCATGAGTTTGAGCAAACTCTGGGAGATGGTAAAGGACTGGGAAGCCTGGTGTGCTGCAGTCCACAGGATCACAAAGAGTCAGACAAGATTTAGAGACTGAACAACAACAACAAAAGAGGATAAGGTCACAAAAAAATCTTGCCCTAAGTCACATGTAAAATAGGAACGATATATTTCCTCAGGGCTAGGATGTTTTTGATTGTGGCATGTATAATGCCACAAGAACTTTATCTTCAGAAAAAAAAAAAACCACCAAGTCATTAGATGTGTCCATGAACTGGAAATACACTCCTATTCTTGAACATGTAAAATTATGCAAGTGAGCAGTCAGAGTCACTGAATCTGGCCTGGAAGAAGCCAGGCAGTAGGAATCCTGGCATGGGGTAGGGGGAAGCTATAGAAATGAGGGAACATTTATAGAGACTCTTTCTACCTATGCAGCACTGCGGAATCCTCCTCATCACCACCCCCCCTCCCCCAGCCACCAGCAAACAGCTCCTGACACCTGCCCCAATCCAGTCTGAGAATATTAAGAACAGAGTCCTGAGCCTTATGCTTCTATGCTGTGGGTGCAAAGACAATGTAATGGGAGGAATTACTTCATACAGAGAGGGAGGGACAGACAGAGGGAGGAGGCAGGTGTATGTGCTAGGGAGGTGTACGTCACCAGGCTGAGAGGTAACAGAAAGGCTGAGCAAAAGGAGAGCAGCGGGTGGGAGGGCTCAGGACACGCCAGAAGCAGGGTGAGTTCAAGGATTTGGCTGTCTCAGCCTGGCGGGTGACCAGGTGCACACACACTTCATGACCACATGCCCTCTCTGCAGAGGCCGGGTTGGTTCCCACCTGGCTGCCCCAGAGCATGGCTCCTGTCCCAATTAACAGAGTTTCCAATACACGGTGGGTGTTTTGCAGGTGCTGGGGTTCGCAGCTTTCTTTGCGCTGGTGTGGAAGCACGTGGAGGATGAGGAGGAGCCTGTGGCCCCCCTCCTGGGACGTCTCTCCGGCCCAGGTAACGGCTCCCTGGGTGTAGGCAGGGGCTGACGGGGCTAAGAGAGCCCACAGAGCTCAGCTGCTGGGTAATCCTGGGCTCAGACCTCTGCTCCCCATCAGACTCCACCCTACTGGTGAGGCACCCCCAGACCATCCAGGGACAAGTGCCTCCTCCTCTGTCTCCTGAGCAACCTCATTCCTCCCCTATCCAAGCCTTTCTGACACCCAAGCATGAAGAGGCACTGTGGGGTCTGTGTTCGGCAGGGGCCATCATCCTCTGTGTAATAGCAAGCAAGCATTCCTCTCCAGGGTTCATGTCATTAGAAAACCAAAATACAAGCTGTGGGGGTGAGGGGCGAGAATGAGGGGTGAGAGAGTTGTAATTAGGGTTCTCAGACAAGGGTCTGCAAACAACAGCCAGGGGCCCAAATCTAGCCCAGGGCCTGCTTCTGTAAAGCATTTTAGTGGAACACAGCCATGCTGCCTCTGGTCAGAGGACCCCATGACCAGACCTCTTCCCCCCAACCTGACCTCTCACCTTTCCAGCCAAAACTCCTGAGGGTGCCTTCAATAAGAGAGTTACAAAACACACATAGGCAAACAGAATAGAATCAACACTCTCACAGTCTATGCAGAGATTCTGACTCTCAAGGAAAAATGGGAGCAGACAAAAGCCCACACCCCTACATCCCCATGCAGTATGGTGACCTCCTCATGGGCCGGGATCCTTCCATCCTCCAATAGGGTTTTGGCTTTGCAGATCCAAAAACTCCATTAAAACCATCTTCCAAGTCAAAAGATTAATTTTCTCCAAAGAGACGTCAGCCTCCCAATCAATTAAATATTCATTGGTCATTCCTTTGGCATTTATCCAGGGAGTACTTGCTGTGTTCCAGGCAGTACACTGTCTTGGGAACATGATTTACATAAAATCCAATCACTGTGAGTGTATAATTCATTGATTCTAGTAAATTATAGAGTTGTGCAACTATCACCACAATTCAGAACAGCTGTGTTACCCCCAAAAGTTCCTTCTTGCCTGTTTGAAGTCAATCCCTGCTCTCTGCTCAGCCCTTGCAACACAGCACTGACTGGCTGGAACAGGTTACTGCTCTTATAATAAAGGGCATCTGTGGTGTTAGGGGTAAAGAACCCACCTGCCAGGGCAGGAGATGTAAGAGATCCAGGTTTGATCCCTGGGTCAAGAAGATCCCCTGGAGGAGAACATGGCAACCCACTCCAGTATTCTTGCCTGGAGAATCCCATGGACAGAGTAACCTGGTAGGCTACAGTCCACGGGGTCACAAAGAGTTGGACACAACTGAAGCGACTTAGCACACTTGGAATAAATAGCTCATTTGGGAGACACAGTAAACAAATATATGTACAAAACGACTTGTAAGAAAGAATGAGGAGGGTAGAATAAGAGGGTACAGGCCTCTCTGCTAAAGGGGTACCTAAGCTGGCTCCCAGAGGATGGGAGGATTGAACACTGAGTGTGTGCAAAGACCCTGAGGTGGGACCACAGCTTGTCATTTTATAGCAGGTACTGACAGGGTGGCTACAGCACGGGGAGCTGTGTGTATGTGGAAGGAGTGGTTCAAGATGAGGGCAGAGAGGTGGGTGAGGACCAGGTCACGCAGTGTCCTGGGGCAATGCTGGGGCTTTGGAATGTTTCAAATAGGAGATTTGTGATTTTAGGAAGATTACTATGACTGCTCTTGGAGACCAGAGGTAGTGGGTCACAGGTAGGAGTGGAGAAGCCAGTAGGAAGACTAGTGAAATGGTCCTAGACTGGGGATGGCATGTGTTAGCAGTGGGGATGGACAGAGGGGCGTGGATCTAAAAGACAGTTGGGTCAGTATACCCATATCAGACTGCCTATAAACAGTGTTAATACCAAATGCGGACAAGGATGCAGAGAAGCTGGAGGACTGACACAGTCCCAGTGGGAACGTAAAATGGTACAGACACTCTGGAAAACAGTTTGGCAGTTCCTTTCAAAACTAAAAATGGGTTTACCATATGACTCGGCAATTGCACTCTTGGGCATTCATCCCAGAGAAATGAAGACTTATTTTCATACAGGAATCTGTGCACAAACATTCATAGCATCTTCATTCGCAACAGCCAAAAGATACTTAGCCACTCCAAGGAACCTGCCCAAGAGAAATGAAAATATATGTCCATACAAAACATTCATAGTCACATTATTCTTAATAGCCCAAGCAAGGAGTAATCCAAATATCCATCAATAGGTGAATTAAACAAAAGCTAGCCTATCCATACAACAGAATACTACTCAAACATAAAAAGAAACTAACTACTAACATACACAACATGGATGAGCATCAAATCATTACACTAAGTGAAAGATGCCAGATATAGAAAACTATGTACATATGACTCTATATGAAAAGTCTAGAAAGAAAATCTATGGATACAGAAAGCAAATTATTGAGGCTGAGGGTGGAGATAGAGTGGATGTAGAGACCAACTTCAGGGACATGAGGGAACCTTTAGGCATGACAGAAACACTCTAAAACTGGGTTGTGGTGATGGTGGCGCAACTCTATAAATTTCCTAAAATCACTGAATTGTAGGCTTCTATAGAGTGAGTTTGTGAAAATTATAGCTCAATAAAGTGGTCTGAGAAAGAAGATACTTGGAATTAGATATAACAGGACTTTGAGATATTAGATACCCTCAACTTTCCAAGTTTGGGAAGCACTGAGATCCCCCTTCGAGTCCAGGAACACAGGAAGACGCATCCAGTGATCAGTGAGACCACAGGAGGGGAGGCATTTGTTCCTGAAGAAAAAGGGACAGGATCCTGGGCACTGGGATAGCCCAGGCAGAGGCACGGAGGGCAGTGTTGGGAAATGCCTCCCGAAGAGTGGGAATGGTGGGTCCCGTGGTACCTGGTGAGGGAGTCTCTTGGTTGCAAATGTACAGCCTGGTTCCACTGCCCATTTGGGGGACTGCTCTTACGCCCTTCACTTTCACAGACCCCTCTGCCTTGTTCCGAGTGCGAAGAAACAGCAGAAGGGATATCTACCGGCCACCTCTGGCCTCTGACATTGAGAAGATGAAAACCACGCACCTCAAGGAGCAGAAAGCACTTGCTTTAATCAGAGAAATCTTAGGTAGGCAGCCAAGATTACCTATGAGCGACCTTCCCACTTGCTGGTTCTTAACAAAGACTTGAGCAGATTTGGTGCAATCTCTTTTCTTTTTCTTTTTTGACTCTTTTTGTTCTGCTTGTTTACTTGGTTTTCTAGGCATTGGTCAACTCCTGATTATATGTCAGTGTTCTAGATGTCTCTTGAGATGTGCATTCACATTTTGTCTCTTCATCTTCTTGGGGAGTCTCTCCGGAGTCCTCTGACAAGGTCTTGTAAGGACTGGCTACTGTCATTCTGAGGTCCCTCTTCACTGGGGCCTGAGAGTTCTCTTTATTATTCTACTGTGTTGAAGCTGTGGCCTGGATCTCATATTTTCTTCCTTATTGGTTCATTCTTTTGTTTCATGAAACCCACTCTCCCATAGTTTCCATGACAAGGAGGCCATGCTCACATCTGTGCTTCCATTGGCCAAGCACGTGTGGCCAAAGCACAGAGTTGGGGAGCTTGTGTAGGTATTACATATACAGAATGAAGAACAAGAGGGGTGTGGGCAGAGCTCCAGTAAGTCATCTTGAGGTTGGCGGGGGGCGGGGGTGGGGGGGGGGTGGGGGGGGGTGTGTGTGTGCCAGAATGCATATTCCCAAGCCCTGAACCCAGAGATTCCAGTTCAGTAAGGTTATGCATCCCTGACGTGATTCTAACATTGGGCTTTCTAAACTAAGTCTTTGTACCTAATGGCCCTTAGGTCACACCCATCTGTTTACAGGTGAGCTGCATGAGGGCAGGGAACACATCTGCCATCTTTATTGCTCTATCCTCAGCATTGCAACATGGCAGAGCACCGCCCCCCCCGCCCCCCCGCTTTTTTTTGGCCGTGCTGCACAGCGTGTGGGGTCTTAGCTCCCCAACCAGGGATCGAACCCATGCCCCCTGCAGTGGAAGCCCTGGACCACCAGGGGAGTCCCCGGAGCCCTGTTTTTTTTTAAAAAATTCTCTTTAAGAGACATTCAAACAGCACGAAGTCCATGCAGGCACTATTTTAAGTGCTTTATGAACATTAACTTGTTGACTCCATCACAACCCTGTGTGACAGAATTTTCATCCCCACTTCATAGACAAGGAGAAGGAGACACAGAAGGGTTAAGTCACTTGCGAAGGGCACACGGACAGGAAATGTCAGAGCTGGAATTTGAACCTAGGCAGAGGCTCATGGCCTGTGGACTTTGCTCCTTTCTGCTGTCCTTATAAGGACTGGCTCCTTTGTCACCAGAGGGGCGAGTGGCAGGTCTACAAGACCTCAACTGTTCTGAGTCATGTGCCTTTCCACACCCTGCCCTGGGCTTGGTAGGAGTTGGGACTTCTGCCTGATGAGGGGCTGTGCCTCCCTTCCCAGCGTACCTGGGCTTTCTGTGGATGCTGCTGCTGGTCGCCTATGGGCAGAGGGACCCCTGCGCCTATCACTTCAACAGACACCTCGAACACAGCTTCACCCGAGGCTTTTCAACCGTGCTGAGCTTCCAGCAGTTCTTCACATGGGCCAACACCACCCTCGTGAGCAACCTGTACAGTCATTACCCAGGTATTGCCCCCAGCCCAGGATGTGTATTAGCACCTTGTACATACTCCTTTCTTGGAACAGCAGTGGATCACTGTCAACACCAGCCTTACAGAGAACCAATAACCACAGAACCATATGTTTGGAAGGAGAGACCCTCTGAGGGCCCCTAACCCTCCCTGCATGCAGAGCAGAGAACCTCCTTCTTAGATAACTGAGTAGGAGTTGGCCAGGCGGAAATGGTGTGCCAGGCAGAAAGGACAACTTGAGCGAAGGCAAGCCTGCAACACCAAGGCACTACACTTCCTGGACCTACAGAGTGTGGAGTGTGGCTGCCTTGTAGGGGAGGAGCAGAGGACCTGTGAGAAGCCAAGCAGGAGAGAGGAACAGGGGCCACATCATGAAGGCTCTGGGAGTTCACAGTTTATGTTTAAGCAAGTGAAGAGCCATTGACAGCTTCTTTGTGCGGCAGTAACATAATCAGTTCTGTGGTGTAAACAGCACATGGAAGCTGGAGGAGAGGGTAGGTAGGTGAGGAAGCTAGGGAGAAATGATGGGACTGATGTAAGGACAAGAGGCAGAGGTGACGGAGAAACGGAGGTGGGAACATCGAAGACGCACTCCTGATGGGCCCTGTTGACTCACAGGACGAGCATTGAGGGAAAGGGCAAAAATGGTCTCCAAGATGATGCCTGGGTAGGGTGTGTCATTCCTCAAGAGAAGTCATGCAAAAAGTAGACCAGGTCCAAGGTGGGGAGACGGTGATGAATGGTTGAATGTGGTTGGCCATGAACTTCTCCTGGCCGATTCTACATGGGTACACTGGAGGTCATGTTAGCATCCAGGCCAAAAAGCTTGGAAGGTGTTAAGACGATGTTGATGGCTATATTTACCCACATGTTTCTCATCCCCAGGCTTTGTCACTGATGGGAACGCCAAGCTGGTTGGCAGTGCCCAGATTCGCCAAGTGAGGGTCCAGGAGAGCTCCTGCCTTCTTGCCCCGCAGCTGCAGGCTTTTCTTGACAGGTGCCGTGCACCATATTCCCTGGATGTGGAAGACCTGTCAGACTATGGGGAAGGCTGGGATGCCTCTGTCCTCAACAACAGCAATGACTTTCCCCAGGCTTGGCGGTACCAGAGCCAGAGCCAGCGCCGAGGGTATCCCCTCTGGGGCAAACTCACCGTGTACCGGGGAGGAGGTTACGTGGTCCCCTTGGGGACTGATCGCCAAAGTGCATCAAGGTAAGGCTCACTTGATTCATGTGCAGCAGAGGAAAGACATTTACTTGATTCCAGGTCAGATTGGTGGGTGCAGCCTTCAAAACAGGACCGAGCCAAGCTCATTTTATCATTGTGGGGACGGCCTGGGGGATTCAGAGGGACTCAGGTTGTATTTTCAGGCCACTGGGAACTATGCAATCTCCAAGTTGGAAGAGAAATCCTGCCTCCAGGATTCTCAGCCTGGGATACCAAGCCTGGTGGCCTTGGCTAGAAACAGTAGAGGAATGGGGAACTCAGGACCTTACAAAGCACCCACCACCAGGCAAGTAGGAAGTGGTTAGGGCTCGTAAACCTTAACCACGAATTTGCAAGGTCTGAGGTTTTACCTACTCATAAGCTAACATGCTAGTTTGTTTCATGGATGCTGGCAGAACACACAAGACTCCTAGGTCAGAGACAAAGGATTTCACTCCTCACAGCAAAAAACAGTAGCAGAGCTTCATGGTGATGGAAGTCAGTCCCCAGGAAGGGCCATGATAGATGCTTGCCCATGCAGGGAGTGACAGTACCAAGGAGGAACACCACGCATGGAGCACTTTATCCACTGTTTCTACAGTGGCAGAAGCAAGCCTGCTCTTTGTCTGAAGGAGGACGTCACCCCATTCCTTGAAGTTGCTCACTGCAAACTCAGCGCTGAGATGAGGCCTGGGTAAGCCCAGCCAGAGCCTTGCGTTTCTGGAACACTCGGCATGAATGTGTGGGGACACTCAGGGCTCACGCACACTGCCTCTCCCAGCACACTCTAGTGTTGGAGGTTTGAAACTTGGCACCGCTCCTGTTAGCGGTATAGATCCAGGTGACTGAGTAAACCCATGTGAACCTCTGGCTCCTCCACTGCATTATCACAACATCAAGGAACAGAGGTAACAAACTCCAAAGGAAAACACCTGACGGGGTCCCCTGGGATTAAGGACAGGCCAGAAATAGTCTATTTCCACATAAGAGGTGTTTTCCTGCCACTCAGAACAACTGACACATTCAGCAGGATGCAAACCCACCAGAAAAGTAAAAGTTTCTCAGTCACGTCTGACTCTTTGCGACCCCATGGAATTCTCCAGGCCAGAATACTGGGGTGGGTAGCTCTTCCCTTCTCCAGGGGATCTTCCTGACCCAGGAATTGAATTGGGGTCTCCCACATTGCAGGCAGATTCTTTACCAGTTGAGCTACCAGGGAAGCCCCAAACCCACCAGGGATGGAGCATATTTTAAAATAGGCCCATCATTACTGCTCTAATGACAACTATTGTTATTAATACTGCATACACACACACACATTTCTATTTTCTCTTCATAATGATCCCGAGGCATTGGTGTTAACACCACTGCAGATGAGGAAGCTGAGACCTTGAGATGTTATCAGCTTGCCCACAAGGCAGGCAAGTTTTGAACCCAGGTCCCTCTGACACATGCTGTTCCCATAACACCTGTGAGCAGATCTCTGGGAACTGGTTTTGTGAACTGCCAGCCCAAGAGGGACTGTGGCAGCTATAGCTGCTGCCTGCCTAAGCCCCTAATGTTCTATGTGGCTCTTTTAACACCATGTCCTCAAACTTTAAAATGCATCAGACACTAAGTACTATGTATAAGATTGGGACTTCCCTGGTGGTCCAGTGGTTAAGACTCCATGCTTCCACTGCAGGGGGCATGGATTTGGTCTCTCTGGTCAGGGAACTGAGATCTCGCATGATACTTCACATGCCAAAAAAATAATAAAAATGAAAATAGACAAGCAACAAGGATATATTGTCCAGCACAGAGAATTATAGGCTTTACTTTGTAACAACTTTTAATGGAAGTTATTAAAATCTATAAAAATACTGAATCACTAAGCTGTACACCTGAACTAACATTGTACACCAACTATACTTAAAAAAGAGACAGAGGTGGATAATGGTTAAAACAAACCAAAAAACCACATCATGATCCCTTGGATGGCTCACCAAAGCACAGATTCCCAGGTCCCCACCCCCAGAGATTCTGACTGGGGAGAGCCGGGGTGGAGCTTGAGAATTTGCATTTCTAACAAGTTTCCAGATGATGTGATGCTAGTAGTCTGGGGACCACATTTTTGGATCCTCTGCACTCCCAGGAGCAGTCTGAAGGCCCTGGGGCCTGGGGTGCAGAGCAGAAACAGAGGGAGGAATCTTGACAGGAAGCGCTGGGCTCCTCCCTGGGCTGAGAGGGCAAGGGGCCCCTGTGTATTGAGACATCCCTAAATGCTCCTCTTTCCACAGAACCCTCCAGTATCTCTTTGACAACACCTGGCTGGACAGCTTGACCAGAGCCGTATTTGTGGAGTTCACGGTCTACAATGCTAACGTCAACCTGTTCTGCACTGTCACTCTGACTCTGGAGACCAGCGCCCTTGGTGGGCAGGCTTGCCTGTGAACCTATCTGCATGTTCCAGATGATAGACACCCCTCCCTCTGGGCTAGGGCTCCTCACCCCCAGGCCAGAGCTCCAGGGCAAAAGGTTGTTTGGGCAATACTGCCAAAGGGTCTTGGTTCTGCCTTTGCCCCTAAAGGCAAAGTTTCAGGGCTGCTCCACCCTTCTTCCTGGCTGCCTGCATTTCTCTCTGGCCTGTCTCTGAAGTCTAGGAGACAGTTGGGGTCTGAAGGCAGCTCATGTTCTTGAGCTTTCCATTCTCCTGTGTGAGGGGATGGGGGCTTAGCAGTGAAGGGCTGGGGAGGGGGTGACCTGGTAACAGATAACTTCACCTAAACCACACTTTACTTGCAGTACCTCAACCTACATTGCAAAAGTTACATGCAACCTAAATGTAAAAGTTCATTTTACATCAAATTCTAATACACACATACCAATATATTAAAACATAACTCAGACAAGGGCTTCAAAAATAATTTCCTTAACTACATGTAATACTCTATTTTGCGTTCTATTCTTTCTCTCCATTTCCTGCTTTCCACCCTTTTTTAATGCTAATCATAATCCACTAAAAACACTGATCTAAGGCCTCTTCAGCTAATAATCAATTTTCCTAAAATCAACCACCTCTGTTTTAACAATAGAACTTTTAAAATATGACCCTTTTTTTTCCTGGCCACTCCCTGTGGCATGTGGGATCTTACTCTCCCGACCTGGCATTGAGCCTGGGTCCCCTGAAGTGAAAGCACAGGGTCCTAATCACCGGACTGCCAGGGAATTCTGTAAATTACGTATTTTAAAAAGTAATATTTGTAGTTCTTTTAAAATTTCAGGACTGTGTAAAGTGAAAAGTAAAAGGCTTTCAACTTCCATTATCATTCGCTACTGTCAAAAGTTTCTTTTAAATCCTTTTTGGGGGATTTATTCGCACGTCTTGTAATTTCTTATTTCTTTTTGCCATCTCTTTGGCTGTTTAAGAACCTTTTAAACAATTTGTCCCCAACACAGCCTGATTAATTTATTTCTACAAATGAGAAGTGTGGTGTAGGTTTCTGGTCTAGTTGATTCAGCAGCCCACTGATGTCAGCAAGGTCTCAGGTGGTTGGTATCTCTCTAGTCTGCCATTTTTTGGACTGCCTTTGTCTTTGCAGGCAGAAGCCTTATTAGTCAAATTGGTCTAGGAAAAGACATAAATGGATGAAAAGGAATTCTAAAGAAGGCTGAATTTTAGGCATATTGGTTAATAGCTGAACTGATCTCCAGCGTTCTCTTTAGATGAAACGGCCTTAAACAAGCCAACTTGGAGTAAACTGACATTAGGCAAGCGGGTGTGCTGTGGCTGGAGGTGATGAGGGCACAATGGCTGATGCTGAAGGAAAAGGCCGGAGGCCTATCTTCCACTGCAGCCCCCCTTGTCCTGTCAGATACAGCAGCCGTTTCTGGCCTTCCCCGTTCAGTCCCTTGGTCTGTGGGTTAGAAGGACCTCTATCTTCTTTTCTGCCCGCGGCCACCCCTCAGAAGGGCTTGAGTTCACTTCATCTCACTGATGACTTCTGGTATTGAGTGGGCATGTGGCCGTGGTGAGCAGAACACGCTCTGCCTTGCAGGAACCTTCTTTGCACATGCGCACCTGCAGAGCCTACGCCTGTACCCCTTTACTGACGGCTGGCACCCCTTCGTGGTAGCCGCGGAGATTGTCTACTTCCTGTTCCTCCTCTACTACATGGTTGTGCAGGTGAGGGGCGGGCTTGTGGCTCCCTGAGTGAGGATGGAGTGGGCGTGTGCCTGCCTGTCCTCTCTCCCTAGTCCCCTCTCCCTCGGAAGGGGCCTAAAGAAGGGGGAGGAAGATGTTCTGCTTAGCTGCGTGCCATGGTAAGCTTCCACATCCCCTGCTGGTCCCAAGGGCTGAACTAGCTCAGGCACCTCTCAGGAACCGAGACTTTTAGGATGGTCCTTCCTGACAGGTCTCTAGGAATTAGGAAAAATCCCCTTTGCCACATTTACCACCATGTTGCACACTGATCCATAAACCTGGATTCCACGTGGTCTCTAAGCACTGCCAATTCAAAACCACCAGCTAACAGGTACCTTACAGCAGTTTAGTGACAGTGAAGTTGCTCAGTTGTGTCCAACTCTTTGCGACCCCACGGACTATAGCCTACCAGAATCCTCAGACCATGGGATTTTCCAGGCAAGAATACTGGAGTGGGTTGCTATTTCCTTCTCCAGGGTATCTTCCCGATCCAGGGATCAAACTCGGGTCTCCTGCATTGTAGGCAGACGCTTTACCGTCTGAGCTACCAGGAAAGCAGTTTAAGTCCCTGCATTTCTCTAACAACATCAAAGGAGGCCCATCCACCACCCACCTCTCCTCGCTGTTGCCCTCACACTCTGCCTGCAGCTGCTTCAGAAAGCCTCTCTCTAAAACTCTTAAATCCATCTCATCATGCTGCTTAAACAGTTAAAAATCCCTCCATCTCTTTATAAAAGAGGTGAACTTAGCCTCTTACCAGCCAAACACATGTCCTTTTTCCAGAGGAGTGGGAAAGAGCAAGGAAGTGGAACAGACAACACAAGATTCTCTTGCATGTAAGGGAAAAGGTTGAGAGGGAGGGCAAGACCACAAACTGTTCCCATTTAACAATAACTCCCCATCCCCCCTAAGAAAACAACTTTTTTTTTTAATTGATTAGGCATTGAAGCCCCTAGTGGCTCAGTGGTAAAGAATCTGCCTGCCAATGCAGGAGCCATGTGCTCAATCCCTGGGTTGGGAAGACCCCCAGAGAAGGAAACGGCAACCCACTCCAGTATTCCTGCCTGGGAGAATCCTCATGGACAGAGGAGCCTGGCGGGCTACAGTCCATGGGGTCTCAAAGAGTCGGATATGACTTAGCAACTAAACAACAAAGCATTAAACTGAATGTGAAGCTCATCCCAGACAATCTGATAAGGAGGTTGTAAAGACAAAGAAATCTCACCCTTGCATATCTTCAGGCAGATACAAAACCATTACACACCCACTCTTAAAATTAATGTTGATTAATCCTTAAGAGGACTTAGAACCCCATTTATACCACTGTAGGATTGTTTATGCCACTAGTTCAACCTAAGTTCGCCTGTTAATTGTGGTAGCCACCTGAGTTTGCTAAATGCCTTTACCAAAAGAAAAAAATAGACTTCCTCTACGTTTACAACAGGAGGCAATTTTCCAACTTGTAACCAAGTGGCTTGGCTCCTACCTTCCCAGGGAAACTGGGAGATAAGGGCTCTATATTCCTTGATGATTACATTTCAAAGAGATGACTCCGTGGCCCTTGAGAAAAAGTTTCTGACTTTTAACATTGGGCAAGAGGATTGTTTTTGCTTCCCTGGTGGCTCAGACAGTAAAGTGTCTGCCTGCAATGCAGGAGATTCAGGTTTGATCCCTGGGTTGGAAAGATCCCCTGGAAGGAAATGGCAACCCACTCCAGTACTCTGGCCTGGAAAATCCCATGGATCGGAGGAGCCTGGTAGGCGACAGTTCACGTGGTTGCAGAGTCAGACAAGACTGAATGACTTCACTTCACTTAAGAGGATTGTTTAGATTTAAAAAGATTTACATATATCTCAAATTAAGAGTCAAGTCAGTTCTTATGTACTGGCTTTTAGGTGTGTGTTAGTCACTCATGTCCGACTGTTTTCGACCCCATGGACTGTAGCCCGCCAGGCTCCTCTGTCCATGGGATTTCCCAGGCAAGAATACTGGAGTGGGTTGTCATTTCCTTCTCCAGGGGATCTTCCTGATCCAGGAATTGAACCGGGGTCTCCTGCACTGCAGGCAGATTATTTACTGTCTGAGCCACCAGGAAAGTTCTTGCATCTCAAAGAGGCAGAGAAAGAATTCACAATTATAAGTTTTCTAAAGTAAATGCTTTTTTGAGGGGAGGGTTTTCTTCCTCCCTTCTCCCCCCCACCTTTTTTTTTTTTTTGCATCTGAGAAAATTAAGTGCTTTTTTAAATTAGATCCTGTACTTTCTCTTAAACACCCACAAATCCTGCAGCCCCGACTGATGATGGCAACAGGTGAGGTCCATGCACAGGATTGGGGAGAGGCCCCTGGTGCTCTAGGCATATGAGGCCAGGGCTCTGAGAAACCCCTAGAGACACACAGCCTTTGTTAGGACCTCTGGCTCCTTTCGCAGGGCAAGCTCCTGAGGAAGCAAAAGTGGTGCTATTTCCACAGCAAGTGGAACATTCTGGAGCTGGCCATCATCCTGGCCAGCTGGAGTGCCCTGGCGGTGTTTGTGAAGAGGGCCGTCCTGGTGGAGCGTGACCTCCAGCGCTACCGGAAACACAGGGAGGAGTAAGTGGCTCTGCCTCAGCCCCCAGCTCCCACCACTGACACTGACGCTGCTGCCTCCAGCTCTGAGTGGCCCAGAGAGAGGCTTCTGAAATCCTGCCTCAGAGGATCCGGGGTTACTCTTTAAAAAATAACTCTAGCTGTAGCACTTAGATTTAGGGTCTGAAGCATACACAACTGGAGAGGACTCGAAGACAAAAACAGAATCTTTTGCAAATCTTACCAGAGCATAGGCCTATGTGACACTCTGTAAGGTACCCCCAGCTTTGCGGGCAGGGTCTTTGCAGGTATTAGTGCCCAGTCAACCCGCGTCTGCTACTATTTACCAAGAGGCCACTCTGTGCTGTGCAGGAGGTACTGACCCATTAGATTCTCAGGGGAACCCATGGAGGTAAATGCTGTCATCACTCCAGTTCACAAATAAGTAAATCAGAGGTAACGGGACTTCCCCAATGCCACATAACGAAAAAGTGGCAGAGAAACAATTCAAACCTAGTTTATGTCTCCAGGATCTTAGTACTTACTCCGAAATATCCATTGATTGTATAGATATGGCTAACATTTATTGAGTCATTGTTGGATACCTTACACATTCATAAAAACACCACTTTAAAAGCATTATCTAAAAAAAAATAAAAATAAAAAAAATAAAAAGCATTATCTCATCTACTTTAATCTTCCCAGAACTTCTAAGAGATGATGTTATCCCTTTTTTTTGCAGATGAAGCAACTGAGGCTCAGAGAGGTTGTCTATGCAAGGTCACACAGCAAGGAAATGCAGAGCTTAGAATCTGAACTCTGCACTCTATCCTAGACTGTGTCCTTCATTAACAAACTTCATGCACAAACCCCTCAAAAGGGAGAAAACAGAAGGCAGGAGGTTAAACAGAAGAGTGGCTTTTCTCAGGCATTATGTATGTATATTAAATGCTTTTATAAACTTCAGATCATATAATTTTTTCTATAACCTGTTCACCATCCATGTCAATAGATACAGGTATAAGTCATACTTGATACTGCACCAACATTAAGACTGAATTGACGTACAAAGGCAGGCACAAAAGGGGCATGAAAGGCAGGGTGGGATGGCAGGAAGAGCCTGGACTGTGGAATGAGACAACTCTCATTCCACCACTCATTCTTCCAACTCTCATTCTTCCACCACTAGTTTTGTCACTATGTCACTAGCTATGTGACCTTGTACCAACTATCTGTCCTTATCTGTAAAATGGAGATGTGATACCTCACCCTGTGGTCTTGAAGGTCAAATGGAACAATGCAGTTGAGGTTCCTCAGCACAGCAGCTGGATGGTACTTCCATCGTTCCTTTACATGTAAGGATGGTTGTGGATACACACTCAGACAGGTGTGCAGGAGGACGTGGCATCCAGGGACCCCCGAACCAGGAGGGGAGGCTCGTGCAACTCCCTCACCTCCGTCCTCTCAAGCCTGGGAGGATTCCTCCTTTGTCATTCTTTCTCAGCTCTGTGGCCACTAACCAAGACTGTCAGGTAACAGCTCCGTGACCACCACCAGCACTGTCCCTTTGGTATCCAGGACGCTCACCCTCACCATGACCACCATGTCATCATTGCCTGGCTGGGGGAGTTAGGATAGCTCTGTCCCCAGACCATGATCAGGCTAATCTTGACAGATGAGCGCTGGCTGACGCTCTCACCGTCTCTGAGACCAGTCTTCCCATTCGGTCCCACAGAGGGATCAGCTTCAGCGAGACTGCAGCAGCTGACGCTGCCCTTGGCTACATCCTTGCCTTCCTGGTCCTCCTGTCCACAGTGAAGCTTTGGCATCTGCTCAGGCTGAACCCCAAAATGAACATGATCACGTCAGCTCTGCATCGTGCCTGGGGGGACATTTCAGGCTTTATCGTCGTCATCCTTATCATGCTCCTGGCTTACTCCATTGCAGTGAGTGGCTCCTTTGGGAAAACTTTCTGGGCTGGTCTCCTCAGAAGTAAAGGCTGCTCAGTGGTGGAGAGTTGGGGGGTTAGGAAAACCCTGGGAATCTGAGGGAGATGGTGGATCTTCTTTCTAAGTCTGGAGCCTTTCAGTTGGGAGCTCATGAACTGGTCACCCCAAATGGCAGAGGATGGACACTTCGGTTGGGTAAGAGTGAGGAAGTGTAGTCTCTAAGACTGAAGGGACTGACTATCTGCCACGAAGGACTCCTTTCTGTACTGACTCTGCCTTAAGGGCCAGTTCTCCTGACATCCCAGTTACTCCAACATGCACAGAGCCCTCCCTCAGGCCAGGGGGTGCAGAGGTGAAGTGGGCAGTCCCTGACCCTGAGGTGGGGCAGAGATGGGGGAGAGAGGATGGACATGACTGTAGACCATGTTGGTGCCTGATGCCCTACACATGAGGCATGAACTTAGAAGGGCCGAAACCACTTCATTTAGCTCCTTAACATTGAGAGCTTTTTGACAATCATGCTCTTATGTGACTGAAAAAAATTTGTTTTGAACTATCGATTATTTTTTACTATCAAGTAAAATAAGAAACAAAGACCCTCTGCCGCATGCTGATTTCCATCTAAATAAGCTTCAGCCCCATCCTCTCCAAGTCTGATTCCCACTGTAACCCAGGCTCCCACCTCTCTGTGGCCCTTCACCCACGCCAGCCCCCTTCCCAATTCTCATCCTGCCCCATCCAGTCTCTCAGCTTCTGTCATCCCCCTGATGTCCATACCACACAGAAGTCCATCTTATCCTAGTCTCCACTCCACCTCTAACCTTTTCCCTGCCCTTTTCACCCCAGTCCTGGCTCTCACGCCACTGACCCCATCCCATCTTCCTCTCTCACCCTCAGAAATGGGATGAAGTATGCTGAATAAGTAATGGAGGGTATTGGCTAAGAAGCTGGAATCTGGCCTTGTTAAAGTACCCCATCCCATCCTTTAATTCATGTGGATTTATTCAGTCCTCCATCTGCAGTGCGTGGGCTGCAAGGACACGGCAGTGTCCTGTGGGACCAGGAGTCACCAACTCAGGGTCGAGGAACTGCTGGGCTTCCCTCTGATGCAAGAGCTATGGGAAATCTTTGAGGAGAGGGTAACTGTGGTGAGAGGTAAATATGGTGGGGAGGCTGGTCCTGCCCAGGCAGAAGACTGTTGTTCATCCAACCCAAATCCTCCAGAGCAAAGAGGCTGGGGTTTCAGAGAGTGCAGCTCCATTAATAAGCCTTAGAGTGACCATCTGGGAGACCACAGCAGTGGCCTCCGAGTGACTGGTGTGTGAGCCCAGGTGCATGTGCATCCCCTACAGAACTAAGTGTGTACACACACCCATTTGAAGGCTCTGTGGACGTGGATAGTATTGCTAGGCCAAGGATGTGGCTGATTCAGACTGTTGACTCTACTGGCAAACAACACCCTTTGGGGGTAGCATGGTTTCTTTCCTTGTTCATAAGGACTCTTTCCTTAACAGTCAAACTTAATCTTTGGTTGGAAACTCCGTTCCTACAAAACTCTCTTTGATGCGGCAGAAACAATGATCAGCCTTCAGCTGGGAATCTTCAACTACGAGGAGGTAATGGGGGAGAGAGGCAGTGATAGGGGTATGGACACTACCATCAACACCAAACCTTTATGAAACTTAGAGAAAGCACCTCCTCAAATGCCTCTGCAGTGGATGTCACCCCTTGGGTCCGTGGCCTGGCAAGCACAGGGCAACTCTGCACAAATAAAAAGGTTCCCACAGCTCACCCTGGGGACCCCTGTCTACAGAACATCAGACACTGGCTAATCAGGGGAAGGCTGTGCTGGCGGGTGTCTGGAAGGGAATGCTCCTGGGCCTAGCCAGAATGACGCCCATACTGGAAACGGCAGCAGTGGGGAAGAGAGGGGCTGCCCTTTCCATCTCTGGGCAGCTTTTGAGAGCGCTGCCCACACTCCCAGCCCCCAGGCAGAAGGGAAACATCCTGGCTCCAGGATCTGCCTAGCTTTAAGGACCAGCTTCCCTCGGAGGGTGGCTGCTGAGGTAAGTGGGCACGGGCACACACGACCCTGAGGGATGACTCTGGTTCTCTTCCTGACAGGTCCTGGACTACAGCCCAGTGCTCGGCTCCTTCTTAATTGGGTCCTGCATCGTTTTCATGACGTTTGTGGTGCTCAATCTGTTTATCTCTGTCATCCTGGTGGCGTTCAATGAGGAGCAAAAATACTATCAGGTGGGTCCCTTTGGCTTAGTCTTCAAAAGTCACTGACCTTGAACTAGGAAGAGCTTGGCTGAGCAGCATCAGACATTAGGGGAACTAAAGGATCACTGTAGCTCAAGGCCCTCATTTCACGGGAAGGGAAACTGAGGCCCAGAAGGAGGACATTAATTCCACAAGATCATAGCAAATGAAAGGGAGACTATAATCACATCTCCAATTCCCAGCTTGGGACTCTGTTCATTTTACCTGTGATTCCCAGCTATGCCTGTACACTAGAATCATCTGGAGGCTTCTGGAAATGCCTGCTACTGCACCTGGGACAAATAAAAACAGAATCCCTGGGGGAAGGATCCAGCCACTGGTATTCCTAAAATTTCTTGTGTGGTCTGCATGTACAGTCAAGACTGAGAACCCCTTGGATTTAGGTGATGACAGACAAAAGTTAATATTTCATGAAGTGGACTGTCTCCATTCAGAGATCTGCCAAATGGGGTGTAAGGCAGGAAACTTGTATAGGATAAAGAATAAAGGAAAAGGAAGTAGAAAACAGAAAATAATCTGATTGGCCAGGACCACAGAGTCAGCCTTGTTTGGGGTGAGAAGGAAGGGGAATTAAGTATACAGCCTGGAGTGGTCTGGCGTCTGGGGACTGGCTGATTGGATATACTGCATTGCTGGGGTAGCCTTTACAGAAACACAAAAGGTATCCAAGTTTCAATTTGCTGACATGGCACCCTGGGAAGGGGTGGTTCCATCTTGGGGCTAGAAATTTATTTCAAGATGTCATATGGTCACCTTGGTTTGAATTTGAGAAACCACCAAACTCTTCTCTATTTCACATTCCCAGAAGCAACACATGAGGGTCTTTGTACACAAATTCCTAATAGCCTTTGTGGGGGGTGGTAGAGGACATCCTGTCATTTTCAAAGGAGGGGGAAGAAGGAAATCCCTGGGGATAAAGGCAGGAGTGAATACTCTTAAGATTCCCAGAAGGAGGTCAATTCCAAAACAAAAGCAACTCTAAACAGTGATATAACTTCAGCAGGGACCAAAGTGGATGATAAAACCATGGTCTCCCCATAAGAAAGAAGAGCCCCTGAAGAGAATAACTCTACCTAAGTCACATGGTTCTTTTTCCCTCTGCAGCTGTCGGAGGAAGGAGAGATCGTCGATTTGCTACTGATGAAGATACTCAGTTTTCTGGGCATTAAATGTAAAAGACAGGAGCCTGGAAGCAGCAGTGAGCAGCCTGAGTTGTTGTCTGAGGCCTGGCCCCCTCAACCTGTTTCAACTATGCCGCAAATTTAAGCTGTTGGTCCAGGCATGATCTGTAGAATAGGGGAAGGCCAGCACACTAGGCCTACACTTACAAGTGATTCTGTAATCTCTCCAGGTTAGAACTTTTCTGTGTCCATATTAGAGTCACCAAGCCTGGCAAGCAAAAAAAGATAAGAGAAATACATACATATAGTTGTCACCACTGTGATACTGTTCAAACGTATTTCCTTCTAGAAATAAAACAAATATCGTCTGGAGTTCGTGAGGAAAAGATCCCCTCTACAGACTAATTATTTCATCTTCTTGGTCAGTCAGGAGTTGCCTTTGAATGATTCTAGTTCAGGGTTTCCCAAAATGTGGTCCAACAGATGCTAATGGATGTCGTATTAGTTTGCTAGGGCTGCCAGAACAAAGTACCACAAACTGGGTAGCTTAAAACAATGAAAATGTATTGCTCCACAGTTCTGGAGGATAGAAGTCTACAATCAAGGTGCCGACAGGGCCGTGCTCTTGTGGTAGGCTCTATGAGGGAATCCTCTCTTTTAGCTTCTAGTGTGCGCCAGCAATCCTTGGCGTTTCTTGGCTTGTAGGTGCATCACTGTAACCTCTGCCTCAGTTGTCACATGGCCTTCTCCCCAGTATGGGGGCTGGGACTTCAACCTATCTCATTAGGGGACACAATTCAACTCACAACAGGTGTTGTCCTCCCGTAGATGTTTCTGGATCAAATGTGGGAATCACTGGACATATAAATTCTTTAGCATGGGAATTGTTAGAGCTTTTAATATGCTAAATGTGCACTGTGAATCTCCTGGGATAAGTGTGAGCAATAATATGTGTAATGATTCCCAAACCCCTGTAACCAATGCTTCTGGTATTATAGAACTTCAATCAGGGCTAGTGTTCTTTAGGCAATATTTTGAGAACTGCTGATCTATATTAGTGGTTCTCAATCTTGCCTACATGCTAGAAACCCCAGACTTCACCCCAATTTATCAGCATCTCTGGGTCACAGGCATCAATATTTTTTATGCCCCCTAGGTAATTCCAAAGTGCAGTCAGACATGATAAACATGCTTTAAATTCTGAGAACCACAGATCTAGGTAATAAAAGTCTTCCAGGTAACTGTGAGGATAAGTGCACATTTCCCCTCTGCTGCACAGTGGAAGCACCTGATGAATCTTCTCCAATTCACCCTGTCTTGTCTCTCCTCACACACCCACTGGAGCAGATACTCTAGGTTACCTGCCTCAGATCCATTCCATGCGTTCCTCCTTGCTGACACAATCCTGATTTATTCAAGTAGCCACTACCCCTACCCCACGTGACTCACAGCAAGGTGAGGCTGCAGCCATCTCAAAGTAAATCTCAGTCTGTCTTAATAATAGCCCTTGACAATGAGCCATTTAGGGTGGCCACATGATCCAGTCTGGCCAATGAAAATTTTGAAAAGAGGTCTCTGGGACACTTCTGGGAAAGGTCAGTTTGGTAATAAAAAGAGATAAGTTCGAGGGCTGCTGGACACTGTCTGGTGTAAGACTGCTGGAACTCTGACAGCTACCTTGAGACCACGGGGTACAGTCTGAAGATGGCAGAGCAGAAAGATGAAAGGAACATGCATACTTGATGAGGTCTTTAAACAGCTAGTGTAACCATGAAGCTGAACTACTGCCCACCTTCTATCTGGATAAGAGCCTAAATTTCCTTTTATGACGGCTGAACCAGGATCCCACCCTACTACAGACAATAAAAAGCCAGGATCCTTTACAAACAAAGAGACACATAACATGACAATGCACATAAGACCTTGGGGGATTTATCTTCTATCCACCCCAAAACCCATCATCCATTATGTATTTTGTCATGAGCTATATTTGCAGATACTCATCAGATAACTCATAGCAAAGTGTACACATGTCTTCTGAAAATATGGCACAGAAATCAACCCAAACACAGACTGTGTTTTAAACAGGAAAAGTTCTAAGATCTGAATTAGTTATAAATTCTTCATTTCTTTTTCCAACTATTCTCCACTTCTCTATTGACTGTAAATATCAAGTTGTAAACTTCTTCCATTATATTTCTGCGAGGGAAATAAATATATCTGCACAAGGAGATGAGCAGACCCCTTTGAGACACCTGAAAGAAACAACCACCTGAATTTTCAGGTGCCTGTACCAATGATGTAATGACATGACCTTTCACATATCAAGCCATGGATGCTACAAAGATAATCAGATGGAAAAAAAATGTTTAATCCTCAATGTTTGTTACATTAAAAAAAAAAAAAGACACACTTCCTACTGCTTTGGCATAAGGGCCCATGACATAGCTCACAGATTGATAAGTGAACCTATTCTTTGTATCAAATGAGTTATTGAAGCTGGGAATAAATATTTTAGGGCATGGCTTGCATTATGCTGCAGTGACTTGCAACAAAACAATAAAAACAAAACACTGATATTATGGACATTAACCAAGATCTGGAGTTTAGAATACAGCACTGTGAATCAGTCAGCATCCCAAACAGTGGCAAGTAGAACTGAGTTTAAGAGCAGTTGAGTGCAAATTGGACTGAAGAGCAAGTTCTGCTACTGCCAGGCAGTATGCTTAAGCCATGGAATGTCTTCCTCATTCCACTCCTGGGAAAATTAGTTAACCTTTCCAAGCCTCCAGCTCTTCACCTGTGAAATGAGTATAATACCCACCAGTAGGGGTTTGGTGAGGATTACAAAGATAGTGCCTGTACGGTCCCAGGCACATAACAAAGGCTCAGTGAATGGCTAAGACGTACTCAGAGGAAAAGACTACTCAGAGGAGCATGACAGCCCCTGCAAACCACTGCACAGATGTGCTGACATCCCCAGTTTTGTAAGTGAGGCAGAATCTCAGTTCAACATTTGGGTCTCCCAAACACACACACACACACACATATTCGCACATATACTCATACACGCATATACTTCAAGGTATACCCTGTAATACTGACAGTGTGGAGATTCAGGTGTTTCTTGCTCCAGTGTTTCTTTGCTGATTCTTGCCCACTCCACAAAATCTGTGTTAAAGGTGAGGGCTTTCCCCAAACCTAATTTTCTGTCTCCTTGGATTGGGTGAGACATGTCTTCTGCTTTTCTCCTAAAGTTTTAGTCACAGGGCTGATTGAGTAAGGAGTTGATCATGTTGGGTCTCAATTCTGCCTTTTGACTGCTACTGCAGTAGCTCCTGCAGTAGAGACTCCACCAGAAGCCACTCCTGAGCCTTCAACAAGTCCTTGCCCCTCTATGAGCTTCATGATTCGGTTTCTCCCCTCTGTGGAGACTGTGGGGTTTTGGGAATATGCAAAGTAATAAAGTTTTCAATATTTCAAAAAGTCAAAGAGAAACTGCACTTGTGTTAGCGCGCCTTTGGCCAGTGCCCAACAACCAACTTTGGCTGGAATGATTCTTTGGATCTGCTATGAGTACTGCTCTGGGTGACCTTGATCCTCTTTATAAGGTGGGGACCTCATCTTTTAACAGGACTGGGAGCACCCTGCCTTCCCGAGGACCCAAGAGCACCACTCCTGCCTGGAGCCCCTCTTACAGCCCGGGTGGGTCTTGGAGGTCACAAATGCAGACCTACAGCTTTCACTCGCCCAGAAGCACCGCCTGAACGCGTGGTTCCACCCCACTCCCGGGAAGCCCAGCCCCCGACGCCCTGCCCAACTCAGCCTGGCCCGCCTAGCCCACGAACCAGTCCCCGCCCCTCGCCACCGCCCCTTCCGGGCCTCAGGGCTTTCCGAGCGTCCACGCCCCTCCCGCGTGCGGCCCTGTCAGGCCCCGCCCCTCCCGGGGCCCCGCCCCCGCGCCCCCGGTCCAGCCAGCTCGCTCCGGCTCGCTCCGGCCCGGGGCCGCCCCGCCACGCCCCGCCCCACCCCGCCCCACCCCCGCCGGCCGGGGTGCTCTAGGTGCCGCGCCGAGACCCTCTGCACCCGTGCGAACATGGCGCTGCAAGCGGTGCGGAGCGTGCGGGCCGCGGTCGGCAGCCTGCGCGCCATCTCTGCACCCAGCGCGTCCTGCTCGCCGCGGCCATGGGGACTGCGGGCGGGTGCAGTCCGGGCACTGCGCACCGGCCCTGCTCTGCTGTCGGGTAAGTGCGGGCTGGCACGTGGGCCGAGCCGGGCTGCCTTGGGGGAAAGGGGCTGGGCCTTGATCCTTACCTCGGGTCCTCGGCCGCGGGCCGCCCGGGTCCAGCGAGGCGACCTCTGTGTGCGCTTTTTGTTGCTGGGATCCCGTGTTGCGGGGCCTTGCTATCTCCCTGAGCTGCTTGGACGGCCCCGCAGCCTTTGTCCTGCGTGTTGGGAGCCGGGGCGAGGGGGCGGGGAGACTGAAGACACGCGCGGCCGCCGTATCCGGGGTGGTTCTGGCAGGAGCGTCGGCCGCTCGCTGCTGCAGACACGAGCAGGGTCGCTGAACTCCTTCGTGACCTTAGGTTCCTCGCATTTGTGAGCATCGTGCACCCTAAGAGTGAGGACAAGTAATAGGCTTTACTTTGCTATACATATCGTCACTGTAAATTCTGAAGTAAAAGTAAAGCAAGAGCATTCATGGAAACTTAAAGAACTGGATCTAGTTTTCCCAGCTAAAGCTAGCATAATTTTGCAGACAGTTATTTCCTAAAGCAGTGCGATAAAGTCTCCCGGGTTCCACAGAGGACGTTCTGCTAAAGTCTGTATCGTCGTATATAAAGTATAGTCGTGAATGTGTGTTGGGCTGGAACGAGGCCTTACATACACGGGCTTGAAGTAACGGGGAGACTTGCCCGTACGTATCTTGGCCATCTGTGCTACTTTATCACAAGATAACGCCGAGGAAAAACTGTTGTACTTCATGCACCAATACGTGAGTCGCTCAGTGCACCTCTTCGCGAACTCCGGCTCCTTACTTACACGGAGCACAGGTCTGGTGGCTGTTGTCTCATTAAGTTCGTTGTTTTAGAAACCTGTTTGGGACTGGAAAAGTTGATAAATTTAGTTCAAAGTCAAGCATAACGAAGCTTACTTATCTCTTCCCCACCCCCCACCCCCCACCGTAATCTCTCAGATCTGTTGGTGGTACATATCGGTACATTACTAATTTCCATACATCAGTACATTACTAATTTGAATATAAGGGAAAAGCATTTCTCAGATAATTGACTTTCAAGCCTATGTTTTTTTGGTTAGTTCAGTATTACTTTTTTACATTGTCCTGTTAACTAGTTAAATATTGCCCAAGATATCAATAGCCATGATCTGGTTGAACACCTGAGTTTTCAATACTAGAGACTTGAGTTCCAAATTTTGACACTTCGTCTCTATGGGATCTTGGGTGGTCACTTCTGTTTCCCTCGCTGGAAAAATGGAAATGATAATCCCTGCTTTACAGACTTGTTGGATGAAATGAAACAATGTTTAACTGCTGTACATATAGTCTGATACATAGTACTTGATAATGTTACTTATTAAATATTAGTGTATAGAATAAAATAGAAAATTGATCAAATGTTAGTATATTTGATTCAGTGACTTTGAAAGGGGGAAAATGCAAAGTTCTCATAAATTACTCAAAACACTTTATTTTCTGGGGGCTGAAACCCATTGTTTTCAAGACTCAGAAGAAAGTAACTATTTACCTAATCTCCTGTTCACTTTTTTCCCCATTGGGCCAGGGGTTAAAGGAGAATTGTACCAATCATTGTTTTTAGCCTAAACTGAGTGTCCTGGTATAAAGACTTAATGGCCTTTCAGGCCAACAGGACCTGGGTGCATTTAGCTTAGCAATGTTGCTGCCTTTTCCTCTAAACTGTGGTTGCTCAGTTGCTAAAATTGAATGTTGAGTACTCTTGTTCTTCAAGATTATCTTTACAGTTAGGCAAGATGGCAAGACCAAGGTCAGGAAGTCTCAGAGAAGTCGTATTTATGGTTGTCCAGTCCTTTCTATAAAAAGGTGTATTAGTTTAAACTGCCAGTTCTAGAGAATGTCACAGAATGTTAGGGAGAATTGAGTGCTGTAGCCAGATAACTATATACTAGATATTTTACTCAGAATCCTCTTACACTTTATTACTTCCCTCCAACTTTTGAGTGCTTACTATATGCCAAGGACAGTGTTTAGAACTGGGGCTACAAATGCAATACACCCTGCTCTTGCTTGCTTTGTGCTTGGTCTACTCCCGGGGGAAGGTGACAGAAGGACTGTATCTGTAGCATGTTAAGTGCCGTGAATGTGTTGGTGGGAGAGCTGCAGAGTGCTGGGGGAGCAGGCTGGACAGCCCAGGAACCCAGGCTTGGAGAGCTAGATAAGGCTGCTGGCAGGAAGAGTTTCTAAGCTGAGATCTGAAAGTCAAGAAAAGGCAGTGGGGAGAGTGGGTTGCAGTCAGAACACTAAGTACAAACAAACCTTAACCTTAGGGAAACATCAAATTGACTTGAAGCATTCAGTAATTTGAAGTGGAGCGAAGCAACTGACTTTGTGAGATTTTGCAACCTCTTCCACTGAGGAGTATGATATTCAAGTTATTTAATGATGGGGGTGGAAATTAATACTTTTTATTTACATTCTGCTATGTATCAGAGCTGTGTAATCAAGAGAGTTTAATGTTTTAAGTACAGTTATCTTTTGGGTTGTGGTAAGAGTGAACTAGCAATACTTTTAAAACAGTATTGAAATTAATGAGCTATTTTCATATTAATTTCTGTACTTTTGGAAAACAGCCTCACTTCAGAATGTGGTATATATTTAAGAAGATATGCTTTATAAAAAATTTTCTTCTTCTAAGCAAGTACGATTAATTCCTATGTGATTTTTTTCACATCACTCAAATTTTGGTAGGTTTTTGTTCCAGGAATCTTTGAGTAGTTTGGCTATCTTTGTGTTTGAAAAGAAGCAGGTTATAAAGCCAAGGGCTAGCCTGTCCAGTGAATGTTGAGCAGAGCTTGCCTTTCTATGGGTTAATGTCGTAACTCTGAGGTGACAACTGAGTTCTGATGGTATAATTTGCTTCTCATAATGATGGTAGCCACTTTATTCAAGGGCTGACTTGAATTCAGTTAAAGTAGAATCAAGAACTTAGTCAAGTTATAATTGTTCAAGGTCAGTTTTATTCCTGACACAGCTCTACCTAAAGAGGCACATTATTTTTTAGGTTAAATCATTTATGAGCAATCTTTATGCTCCCAAAACTTCATCACTCCTTCTTCAGAGGGACAGATTTCTTTCTGCCAGACAGACCAGTAATCGATAGGTATACATTTGAAATGTGCTCCAGTATTTGTGTGTATGATTTAGACTGAGTAATGTTCAGTACAAATAATCAAATTGCCAGAAGATCCAAAGTCATTCACATCAAGCCATCTTTGCCTAAATAATACCACTGTTGAGATGTCTCTTTTCATAAGATCTGTTTTGTCCTGGGTAGTATACTGTTGAATGACAATGTCAATAAGTCAAACAAATACTGGGAAGGCCTTGCCTTTTGATAGCATTGATATGAAAAAAAAAATGCTTTTAAAGAAGTGATGCCACTGCTTTTCTGAAATATTGGTCTTTATTTTAGTGCGGAAATTCACAGAAAAACACGAATGGGTAACAACAGAAAACGGTGTTGGAACAGTGGGAATCAGCAATTTTGCACAGGTACTGGATTGTCTTGAAATATTTAAAACAGTCTGCCCTCACCTAAGTTGGATTGTCTTTATATTTTAAAAATTGTTTATTCTGCCCCTTAGTATCTTGGGCCCTTTATAAAGGCTCTTAGAAGAACATGTTATAGGTGGAAAAAGGAAAACAGAGGAAAGTGTATAGTGTTTTAAGAGATTAAAAGGTTAACAGTTAAAAAATAAATTCAAGAGAAATGTTTGTTTCACATTGGGGCAGTTAAGGCAGCAGAGCAAGCAAAAGGGCTGGAGTGTTAGTGTTTTGTGGATAATAGTGATATACACATGACCTGGGGACTTGAAGAGGGAACACCTGGAATGGCACAGATTACACAAAGATAAACTTTTTATTTAGAGTTTATCTCAACTAATTCCACTATTGCCACTGAGCCTCTAGTTTGATATTGTGTAAAGAAAACTAGAAGCCAAATAGCGATATGGATCAGTGACTTTTCAACTGGACCTCTGGGTGGGGTGGGGAGAGGAGGGGGCAGGGGATATTAACTGATGGGAGGACACTGTGTTCCTCAGAAATGCTGGGATCTCATGTACTGAGAATCAATGATAGCTGTATCTTTGTGGGCATATCTGTGTACCTGAGGCCCAGTACAGAATGCTCTGTGAAATACTGTATAAATATTGTCCTCTCCTCAAGTTTATGAGGGGAAATCATTTAACATGGAAAACGACATGCAAAACAATATGTGATAGATGACCTGAGTCGTACAAGGGGTTGTAACCCACTCACTTGATGGAGAGATCAATATTGATTAGTCAGCAAATGCAGTAGGAGAAAGGTCCTCAGTAAAATTGCAGAAGTGGAGGAGCACATAGTGTGTTTGTTCTTAAAGGAGCTAGTCATCTTTTCGGGGGCATATGGTTGGTGACAAGGGTCACTGCCACCTGTAGGCCAGCTGATTGCATGTTTTCTTGCAAATCCTGAGGTAAGAATAATTTTGCATTTTTAAAGGGTTATAAGAAAAAACAGAGAATTTGACCCCTCAAGTGTAAAGTATATACTATTTGAATTAAAGGGATTAAGTGTTTGGCTTGTTCCTAATTACTAGGTTTAATTTGATTTCTTAGAGATTTTTTTTGTTTTTGTTTTTTAAAGGAAGCTTTGGGAGATGTTGTTTACTGTAGTCTGCCTGAAGTTGGGACAAAGTTGAACAAACAAGGTGAGTGTTTTTCTCATCTTGGTGTGTCATGATTCATGCCATGAGTTTTCTTTATCTTGAATAATAATTTGTCTGTGTCCTATTGCCATCCCTAGCTGTAAGGAATGATGATAAGGAGAATAGTGCACATTTTCATATTTTATAATGGAAGGTAGGAAGTAGAGGGAAATGGCTCTTAGCACCATCCCTGCCACACATTGATGCATTAGTGATATAATATAGCTGAAGTCTCTTAAGTTTAAAAAATAAAATCTGTTTTTCTTTGGAGGCAGTAAAGAAGATCAGAACGTGAGCTCGTGAATCAGAATCTGGTTTTAAATCCAGGCCCCTCAACATATCAGCTGTGTGATTTGGGGGAATTACTTAATGTAGATCTCATCTGTGAGTTAGCATAATAATAACTGCCTCATATAGTGGTTGTAAAGATTAAATGAAATTAGCATAATATCCAGCATAAGATTTGTTGTTGTTTAGTCACTAAGTTGTGTCCAACTCTTTTGTAACCCTTTCGACTGTGGCCCGCCAGGCTCCTCTGTCCATGGGATTTTCCAGGCAAGAATCTTGGAGTGGGTGGCCATTTTCTCCTCTTCCTGACCCAGGCATGGAACTCATGTCTCTTGCATTGGCAGGTGGATTCTTTACCATGGAGATTAGTACTTGATAAATGTCAAGCAGTGGAACCACATGTATTATTATTCATGGGCTCCTTAACATATATGACAGTGTTAGAGAATTTAAGTATCTGTTTTCTAAATATCTTTGACAATATTCGCCATATCTTTTTCTGCTTAAACTTTCCCTATCACTTATCTTGTTTAAACTTTCTTTTTATCTGTACATCAGTTTTCTTTTTTATGCTTAATTTTAAAATTTCCATTAATAAAAATACATTGAGTAACCTCCTTAAACTAATGAATGCTTTAAACTTTCTGCCAAAGGTGTTTTTTAAATTGATGTGAAATTTACATATGGTGAAAATGCCTAGATCTAGATCTTAACTAGATCTAGGCCTTAACTGTATAACCAAAGAGTTTTGACAAATGAGAATCTCTTCTCTGATTTCTGTCACCATAGATTACTTCTGCCTATTCTTTAACTTCATTTAAAAGGAATTGGACAATATTATGCCTGGCTTCTTTTGTCTACTGTCATGAGTATGAGATATATTCATATTAAGTGCTCAGTAATTTGCGTTTTATGCCAGAGGTATCCCGTTGTGTTTGCTGAAGTGGTTATACCATTTGTATTCTCACCAATAGTATCAGAATTCCATGTACAACATATCTCATTGTGGCTTTAACGTGCATTTCCCTAGTGACAGATTATTCACCTTTCCATGTGCTTTTTGCCACTCACATCTTTGTGAAGTCTCAAGTCTAATTTATCTTTTTTACCATTGATTTTAGGCATCTTTTATAAATTCTAGATACAAAACCTTTTTCAGATATGTATTTTATGAATATTTTGTCATATTTATATATAAAACATTGTGTCTTCTCTAAGATATCTTTGTCTATCTTCATAGTTCCCAGGTTATATACCACAGTAACATGAGGTGCTGTGGGATATTTTTAATTTTTAACATCTGTTGGATACAGCACAAACTAAGAATCAGTAAAGTTAACAATTTCAATTTTGGATCTTACTCTATTACTTTGGGTAATGTATCTTTGAAGCAAGTACTACACGTTGGTGTGGAGCATGAAGTTGGGCATTGGTTGATGTGACCTGATTCCCTGATGGAGAAGTTACGCAATATGTAGCAGACACATGTATATCTGTAAATTGTAATTAAGAATGAAAATTCTATTTGTTCAATTTCTGTATTTTTTTTTAAACTGCTCAATTGTTAGGATGTAAAAAGTTTCTAAGTAGTTTGGACCTGATCTCTTAATAAACTGAAATGTTAGGTATTTGTTTTGGTTTAGCGATTACCACAAAATCACCATCAAGGGCACTGTGAACTGAGAAAGGGTACGGTATGGGCAACTCAGGTCTATACCAAGGTTCACAGAGATTGAACATTTCATTATTAGGTATATTTAGCTGTGGGATTTTTCACAGATGCCTACTATCAGATGAAGTAGTTCCCTTCTATAACTAGTTTGCTGAGATTATCACTTGTGGATGTTGAATTTTTGTTGAATTTTCTCCATCTGTTGACATGATTGAAGGGTTTTTCTTGTTAATGTGATGAATGATAATTCATTTTTGAGTATTAAACATTCATTTTGACTGTTTAACCAACCTTGGATTCCTAGTAGTCATTGTATAAGAATTGTTTCTTTAAAATGTACTGTTGAATTTGATTTGCTGTTTTTTACATTATGTTCATGAGAGATACTGGTATTTTCTTAAAATGGCTGTGTCAAATTTTGGAATCTGTTCTATTTGCCACGTAGAATAAGTTTAGAAATTTCTAACTTATTTTCCACCTCTTTTTCTGAAAGAATGTGCATCAGTCTTGCTAGCTCCTAACCAATTTTATCAATCTCTTGAAAGAATTTCTATTATGCTAAATTTTCTACTTTCCATTTCATTTATTTTTTTATAGCTTTATTTTCTTCCTCCAACTTAATGTTTTCTTGCTTCTGGGAATTTGTGGATATGTTGGTTTCCATGGTTTTTCTTAAATTGACTTTTTATCTATACTGTAAAAGTCTGTCTCCCTTGAGATGAATGGCAGCTAAAGTCTAGTTTGATTCTTTTTTGTTGTTGTTGTGCTGGGTATTCATTTGCTGCAAGGGCTTTTGTCTAGTTGTGGGCAGCAGGGGCTGCTCTCTAGCTGGAGCCCACGGGCTTCTCATTCAGTGGCTTCTCTTGTTGCGAAGCAAGGGCTCTAGGTGTGTCGGCTTCAGTAGTTGTGGCTCATGGGCTCAGTAGTTGCAGCACACAGGCTTAGTTGCTCCACAGCATGTGGGAGTCTTTCTGGATCAGGGATTGAACCCATGACCCCTGCACGTGGATTCTTAACCACTGGACCACCAGGGAAGTGCCTAAAAATCATTTTTTAAAAATAAGAATCAAAAGTGTCATCGCTTCCTTCGAATGCTGCCTCTTCTCTATAAACTGCCTTCTTTTGTTCATTTTCTAGTATCTTTAGAAGCCAGGTCATTGATTTTAAGGTGTTATTTTTAAATAAAACCTAAAGGTATTACCATTACCTCTGTTTCATTGAGTACACTAAAGGCTTTGACTGTGTGGATCATAACAAACTGTGAAAAGCTCTTAAAGAGATGGTGATACCATACCATCTTATCTGTCTCCTCAGAAACCTGTATGCAGGTCAAGAAGCAACAGTTAGAACCCTGTATGGAACAACTGATTGGTTCAAGATTGAGAAAGGAGTAGGACAGGGCTGGCTACTATCACTGTTTGTCTAACCAACCTATACACTGAGCACATCATGAGAAATGCTGGGCTGGATGAGTTACAAGCTGGCATCAAGATAGGTGGGAAGGGGACTTCCCTGGTGGTCTAGTGTCTAAGACTCTGTGCTCCCCAATGCAGGGGGCCTGGGTCTGATCCGTGGTCAAGTAAACTAGATCCCATATGCTACAACTAAGAGCTTGCATGCCGCAACTAAAGATCCTGTGTATCGCAACTAACACCCGGTGCAGTCAAAAAAAAAAAAAGAAAAGATGGGAGAAACATCAACCTCAGATCTGCAGATACCACAGAATGGTATGTACCACTAAATGGCAGAAAGTAAAGAGGAACTAAAGAGCTTCTTGGTGACAGTGAAGGAGGAAAGTGAAAAAGCTGGCTTGAAGCTCAACACTGAAAACTAACATCATGGCATCTGGTCCCATTACTTCATGTCAAATAGAAGGGGGAAAGGTGGAAGTAGTGACAGATTTCTTCTTCTTGGGCTCTAAAAATCACTGCAGATGGTGACTGCAGCCATGAAATCAGAAGACAATTGCTTCTTGGCAGGAAAGCGATGACAAACCTATACAGTGTGTTGAAAAGCGGAGTCATTACTCTGCCAAAAAAGCTCTGTACAGTCAAGGCTTCCCAGTGGTCACGTAAGGTTGTCAGAGCTGGACTGTAAAGAAGGCAGAGCACCAGAGAATTGATGCCTTCAAACTATGGTGCTGGAGAAGGCTCCTGAAAGTCCCTTGGACAGCAAGGAGAGCAAACCAGTCAATCTTGAGGGAAATCATCAACCCTGAATACTAATTGGAAGAACTGATGCTGAAGCTTCAGCTTCAGTATTTTGATCATCTGATGCAAAGAGCTGACTCATTAGAAAAGACCCTGATGCTGGGAAGGATTGAGGGCAGAAGAATAGGGTGTCAGAGGATGAGATGTCTGGATGGCATCATGGATGTAATGGACATGAAGTCGGGCAAACTTCAGAAGATGGTGAGGGACAGGGAGGCTTGGTGCACTGCAGTCCATGGGATTGCAAAGAGTCGGACATGACAGGGTGACTGAACAAAAGATATTTTTTCCTTCTAAGCACTACTTTAGCTCTACCCCCACAAACTGGTATGTTATATTCACATTCAGTTCAGATCCATTTTAGATGGTCTTTCTTCATGTTCATTGATCCTTTCTTCTGTATCCAGTCGACTATTAGTGCCATCTAGTGAGTATTTTTAGATAGGCTTTCCAGTTCTAGAATGGCCATTTTTAAAATTATTTAGTTTTTTGCAGGTGTTCCCCCAAACATTCACTCACTGTGATTTTATAACAGCTATTTTGAGATTCTCTGCTAATTCCAATATGTGGGTCTGTGGAACATTTTGAGATCTTTATATTGACTACTTTTCCACTTTGGCAGGCCCATACTCAATCCTCTGACCCCTTGAGCAATTAAGACTATGGTTTTCTACTTGTGTTCTAGTTACACTGTGCTGTTTGGATGGGGCAATGTTGTCAGGCTACAAATTGTATAAGTGAAGATCTCACATGACAAAACGTATGGTTTTATTTAAATTAAAGATCTTTAGATCTTTTT
Source organism: Dama dama (assembly GCF_033118175.1). Classification (NCBI taxonomy): domain Eukaryota; kingdom Metazoa; phylum Chordata; class Mammalia; order Artiodactyla; family Cervidae; genus Dama; species Dama dama. The sequence continues at coordinate 13,886,992 of NC_083684.1, read as the reverse complement.
ATCATGACTGTAGAGGTGATCACTTTTCTCTGTTTTGTATTTTGGGATCACTAACTTTTGACATTTAATATTTTCTTTAATTTTCTCAATTTAGAGGAGTTTGGTGCTTTGGAAAGTGTGAAAGCTGCTAGTGAACTCTATTCCCCTCTATCAGGAGAAGTAACTGAAATTAATACAGCTCTAGCAGAAAATCCAGGACTTGTCAACAAGTCTTGTTATGAAGATGGTAAGTTGGAAATTTTTTTAAGGATTGTTTGCTGCAGTTAACATTTAATCTAGACCATAAAGCAATCTTTAACTGATTGTGATTTCTTTTTGTACTTCTTAGTATTATAATAGATATTCTGCTTTAAAAAGGAAAAACACAGGTTAGGTTATGTTTTAGAACTCTGTGAATAAAAGCATTGCCTAATTTTATAGGGTTCTTAGTATTGTAGTTGTAGACTCATTGTAAACATTACAAAGTGCTTACCTCTTCAGTCATAAAGCATCTAATCACATTTTGTGATAAAGGTGGTAACAATATTTATTGCATTCAGTTTTCTGATATTTTCATCTTCCTAATAACGTGATAAAGTAAACTAGTAGCAGTTTTTTCCCTTTCGTAGATGAAATTCTCAAAGGATTTCTTTGGTAAGGTCAAACAGCCAATAAAATGCAAAATTAGCATTAAGTTGTAGTTTTCTATTTCCTATCACCTACTTCTCTCTTCTAATGCTTTCTAATGCCATTAATTTCAGTAGTTACAGTGTTGGTATTCCTTATTTATATACCTGTATATTTGGATCCCTGTGTAAAGTTGTTAATGCTTATTAACTACAACCTAAGATTTCTTAATCTGTGATGGTACAATTTCTTCTGGTTCTTTTCAGTTATTATATGTAAGGAATATTAATTTAATTCTTAAGGTTAAAATTTATGTAAAGAATACTAGATTAATTTTGAGGCACTCAATTTAATTTTTGAATGAATTTGACTTTCTCTTTTAAAAGGTGATTTGGAATGTATGATACTTTTTTTGGTTGCAGGTTGGCTGATCAAGATGACATTCAGTAACCCTTCAGAACTAGATGAACTAATGAGTGAAGAAGCATATGAAAAATACATAAAATCTATTGAGGAATGAAAATGGAACCCCTAAATAAACTACTTTGAAACAACTTAATCTAGCATAGTTGTCTTAAATTAGTGGTGGATAGATATTTAAAAAGCAACTTTTAGCAAAAGAAACTACTTGTAACAATGTTTCCTGAAGAAAATACCCCTTAACTTTCTAATGCCTTCAGATAAACACTGTGTATCTTTTCCACAGCATCCTGTGATTTTTAGGCTAGGCTCCAGTTATAATATTCAGAATTCCTGAAATTATCTCTGATAAAACTAATTATAAAAATTATGTAATTCAAGGATAACATGGTTATCTTATACCTTATATGACATTGTAACTTGCTTACAGCTATCCTTGGATTTGGGTCAAAATGATCTTCCCACTAGAAATAACTGCCAGTGGAGAAAAGTTTGTTAGTTGTATAGTGTCCAGTGAAGAATATTACTGTCTTAATTTTGCAATATACTGTGTTTGCTGGTGCTATTTTTATACAGTGAAGCAACAGCCTTGCAGGAGAATAAACAATTTAATAATAAAATATTCAACTTCTTAATCATGTATTTTGTTCTGCTGTTAATATTTCATAGTATGTTTCCTGGTATTTATAAAGATGCTAATTTTAACTTATGGGAAGTCTTTTTTTTTTTTTTTTTTTTTTTAAGGAAATTTAAGTTGTGACAATGAGAAAGTTCCAAGAAAATGTTTCCTTTTAGTCACAAATCTGGCTTTTCTTAAGCAAAGATCTAATTGCCCAATAACATCAAGTACTATTTTTTTTATCATCTTTAATGTACTGAAAAAGAAATCACTGACCTTGTTTTTCTGTCATGCTAAATTAGAAGAGTGGAGTAGAAACAAGAAAAGGTGAAATTGTGACCAGCCTAGCACATGACAACCTTAAGAAAGCTAAGCCACGTAAGTAATGGGAATAGAAGTGGACACAGTGAAACTTGTGTCCAACATAGTATACAGCAAGAACAAACTCTTCTATCATTTTCCCAAAATTGGAGAAGGGAAGTATTTAGGCATTACTATCTTCTGGTAAATAAAGAGCAAACACGAGAACCTAGAGTATGTAGATAGATAAGTAACATACAAGCCTTTCCTGTTCTGCAAAATGAATGCATTCTTTCCAGGACTAAGCCAGTGGCCCTATCACTGCTGAACTGTCTGTTAATAATCTGACTATTTGCTTTGGAAGTAGAAAGGGATGAGTAATAATTGCTCATCTTAGTCTAAATAAATTTTGTTTTAAAGGTGCTCTCATGTATTACCTTCTTTGTTCTTTACGATAGAGCTCGGTAGGGCATATCCATAACTACCGCCATTTCACAGATGAGGTGATGGAAAGGATAAAAGCTGGGAAGTTATGGTTAGGGTTTTCACATTTCCTGATTCACTATCAGTTCCTTAGCAAATGTATGTTACTATAAAAAGACAAGGGAATTCCCTGGAGAGCAAGTGGTTGGGATTCTCACTATGCAATGAAAGTTAGGCACTTTCATTGCTGGGGCCCAGGTTCAATCCCTGGTTGGGGAACTAAGACCACACAAGATGTGTGACATAGCCAAATATATATATATTTAAATGGGAATCTAGTCAACGCTATGGTTTTTCCAGTAGTCATGTATGGATGTAAGACTTGGACCATAAAGAAAGCTGAGTGCCGAAGAACTGTGATGTTGGAGAAGATTCTTGAGAGAGTCCCTTGGACTGCAAGGAGATCAAACCAGTCAATCCTAAAGGAAATCAGTCCTGAATATTCACTGGAAGGACTGATGCTGAAGCTCTAACACTTTAGACACATGATGCGAAGAACTGACTCACTGGAAAAAACCCTGATGCTGGGAAAGATTGAAGGCAGGAGGAGAAGGGGGCAACAGAGGATGAGATGGTTGGATGGCATCACTGACTCAAAGGACATGAGTTTGAGCAAGCTCCAAGAGTTGGTGATGGACAGGGAAGCCTGGTGTGCTGCAGTGCATGGGGTTGAAAGAGTTGGGACACAGCTGAATGACTGAACTGAATTGGGAGTCTGATGGGGGAAGGGGATCGGATCAAAGAACAACTATCACAACTTGCTCTTTCACAGTTTAGAATATAGAGCCAATTCAATCCTCTTCTCTGTTACAGTGCTGCTGAAAATAATAGGTGTTGAATGGCCCTTCAAATGGACTAAATCAACAAAGAATTCAGTTTCTCAGACCTCATTCCTTTGAATCATTTTGGTCTTAATAGAGAAGCTTAATACATGTTTTGAATAATGCTCTCTAAATAAAACTCAAGAAATGGAACAGGAAACCCTGAGGGTTAAATTTCTTTTTTTTCATTTCCCTGAAGTTGATAGCCTTAAGTTTTAATAAAGAAACCACTAGAGGGCTCTCTATAAGCATGCTAGTGTGAAAATGACGCTGGTACTTCAGATCACCGCAGCATAATCAACTTCTGAATTTTTCTGAATTTCTGCAGCTTTTGGGCTGCTAAAATGTCAAGGTACCACCCACTTTCAGTTTTTAAAAATATGCTAAGTATATAACTGCCTTATTACTCAACAGTCACTGTATTATTTCAGAGCTAATCATACATCTGTATTTGTGGTGAACTTTTTTCTTACCATAAACATGGTTTTACTATTGACTACTTCCTCCACCCCTTTTAAGTGGACTTTTTTTTTAGGGTAGATTTAGGTTCAAAACTGAGCAGAAAGTTTCTGTACACCTCCTGCCACCATTTTGGTGTTTTTTAAAACACCCCTTTGCCAACTCTGAGATCTTATTCTACAAGAACTTTTGTATCTTGATTACATTTCTACTTCGGTATTTTATAAACATGACTAGCTAAACACACTTGTCCATTTATGTTTCTGCTCAGTCATGCTATCAAACTTCTACCTGCTAAGCCTCAGTGGTGATTACAAGCCCCTTTAAAAGGGGTATAAAGGCACAATTAGTGTGAAGCACATCAGTTGCCACATCTTCCAACTTCCACATGTACTTAGGGCAACGTGTTTTCAGTCAAGACGTTTAATTAACATTTAATAAATCTTAGTTAAGACATTTGGTATACTTCCCAGAAACTGAGAATGTAGCTTTAATGACTGGGGTAACAAATCCTGCTAGTCAGGTGGTTTCAAATTTTCTGTTTTCAACAGAACTGAAGGAGGTCCTTCCTAACCAAACTGTCCACTGAAGTTAAGAGACACTGCAATGACAAAATCCCTTTCATGTGTGTCTTCCTATGAACAAGTTATTTCACTCAGCTTACATCTATGAGGAAAAATGAATAAAATTGAGACTGAATCTCTTATTCTGGTAATGTGTAATATTTGCCCATAGATAACATGAATTGATGAGAGAGGAGGAACAGCCCCATATCTCATTCTGTACACTTTCAGTAACATTATTTTGTTTACTATTTGTAAACACAAGGAATACATTCCTATTATTTGCTGAGTGAGTAGAAATAAAGGTGATTATATATCTGAAAACAAATTTAGTTGTTTTAGCTTTACAGTCTTACAAAAATTTTTTAAATTTCATTTTCAAATTGTGTTGTTAGGATGAAATTATGTGGATAAAATAAAAATAGTTATGAATTTAAGGGGAAAAATCAAAAGAAAATTTTATATTTTTCTTCCACTTTATATAGTTTTTTTCCTTTACAATTTTTTAAATAAAAAACAGGATGCTTCACAGATTTGCATGTCATCCTTGCACAGGGACCACACTAATGTCTGTATTATTCCAATTTTAGTATATGTGCTGCCAAAGCGAGCACAAAATTTTCCATTTTTTTTTCATGTATTTTGATCATCTGGATGTTACAGCCTTTAACATTTATGATTGGGAACTTCTGATGTCCCAGTGGTTATCATTCTGGGCTTTCACTGCAAGGGTCCACGTTCAATCCCTGGTTTAGAGAAGTGATATTCCATGTGGGTCAGTCACATAAAAAAAATATAATTGAAAATTTTATGTTTTAACAAAAAATGTGGAATGAAGCATGCAGTTTCACACAATTCTTAGAAGTATGCAGAAATACCACTAATTAAAGGTTATGAAACACAAAAGATCCAAAAGTGTATTTTTAGGTAAAGAATACCCTAATAAGTAGTCATATTCTAGAAAAGTACGTTGTTCTAAGGTCTTAGAATGTCATATTTATGTCATAAAAATGGTCTTTCCATAGAATTGATAGGCTTTGTAATTAATATAGTGTATGTCAATCACCTTGGACTCTTGAGACCCCATGGGCTGTAGCTTGCCAGGCTCCTCTGTCCATGGAATTTTTCTAGGCAAGAATACTGGAGTCAGTTGCCATTTCCTTCTCAAGGGGATCTTCCAAACCCAGGGATCGAACAGGGTCTCCTGCACTGAAGACAGAATCTTTACCATCTTAGTCACCAGGGTAGCCCAAACAGCTTTTAATCACAGTGGTATAAAAGGCTTATATTTCTCAAGCAGTAATATTTACACTTCTAAAAGCAGAAAGGCTTTGGGACCAGAACTGAGTTGCGTTCCACCATGAATGCCTGATTTCGGGCAGTTTCCCATTCCAGGCTGCACCTTGGGATGCTCGGAAGTACCAGCACCAAAAGTGGGAAGGGAGGAGACGGGGACCCTTCACGGTCTTCAACGAGTTCCTCAGCTGATTTAACGGCGTGGGGCTATTTTTGACATCTGTAGAAAACATGCCAACGCCCACTTCACAGGCTGCGCTGCTACAAGACTTGGGTGCAAACTAGTCCCGCCCAGTCAAATAAGTGGCTTAAACGCCTACTGTGAAGTTTCCGGCCTGTACTGCCCCGGCACAGTCCTTATGTGGCGAAGGGCAATCTGGGGACTGTTGGCAAAGTCTGGGGACAATTTCGTTCATCTGGTACCTTGTGGGTAGAGACCAGGGATACTACCATTCACCCGTCATCACAGAACCAACCGCGCCACGGGCAACGGTGCTGAGGGCTAGGCCCTGGCTCTCTGAGGGAAAGCTGAGCCCTCGCTTTCTAACTCTAAGGCCTGACGGGCGCCTAAGGGGACACGGTACCTGGCCACGTGACCTCCCGCACGCTCACGGGCTGTGAGCTCCTCACTCGCCGGTGGAAGGTTCGTGGCCGCGCACAGCCTGTCGGGAGCACGCGGCAACCACGGTCAGTCAGAGCCGCTTCCCGCGCTGAGCTTTGTTGCGCTGGGCGAATATACGTCACTTCCGCCGCGAATCCCCTCCCCCCGGGACCGCCTATCGCCCCGCCCTCAGCGCGTCTGTAACGCAGGGCAACCGCCCCTGTAGCCCGCCGGCGGGGGCTAAGCTGCCCGGGGCCTTCCACCCCGCTGGCCCCTCAGGAGGGTGTGAGCGGCCGGGCCGCTTTCCGCCTCCGGGTCGAGGCCCCAGACTACTCCACCGGCGGCAGAGCGAGACGCCTTGCCCAGTTGGGAAGGGAGCTGCCTTCTGAGGCGCGGAGGTAAAAGGGAGAGGCGAAGCTGGGCCTGAAGGAGAGTGGGCAGGGTCTGGGGAGGGGGTGCGGAGGGGGTGGGGCAGTGGGAGGAGCCGCTGAAAGGGCGGAGCCCTGTGAGGGAGCAGCCCTTGGAGGAAGGGGTGGGGCTGGTAGGGGGCGCTTCGCTGGATGGCGTAGCTATTGAAAGAAGGGGAGGCATCTTTTGTGGCCAGGTAGGATGCTGGAGGAAGGGGAGGGCCGAGAGGAGGAAGGAAAAAAGAAAGGTCTTGGAAGAAGGGTGGGGGGCCACGCTGTCAAGTGCCTGGACTTTTGGAAACAGGTGGCGAGAGTTGTGTGTTTGAAGACTTGACTTTTCCTATACATTGTATGCTGTGTGAAAGCTGGGAAGACTGGGGTTGCTTTACCATTTTACTACCCTTGCTAGGCAGAAGGAGAAGCGGGTGGCAGAGGTCAAATAGCAACAACAGCTCCATGGACAAGAAAAGACCCCTGATGCTGGGAAAGATTGAAGGCAGGAGGAGAAGGGGTGACAGAGGATGAGATGGTTGAATGGCATCACCTACTCAATGGACATGAGTTTGAGTAAACCACGGAAGTTGGTGATGGACAGGGAGGCCTGGAGTACTGCAGTCTATGGGGGGGTCACCAAGAGTCGACAGGACTTAGCAACTGAACAACCACCCCCAGTGCTAGGCATCTCATGGGCACTTAATGAGTAATGAATGTGACTGGAAAAAGCAGAAGAGTTGGAGACTGGGATTGGAGTGAAATGTTCTGATAGGGAGGGATGGTTGTAGAAACTGCGCTCCTAGGAATCATTCTATGAATAATCAAAGCTTCTATGCTCTGTGGGCATGTTAAGAAGCATAAAGCACAGATAATTAACATGGTGGTTTAGTCACTAAGTTGTGTCGGACTCTTGCGACCCCATGGACTGTAGCCTGCCAGGCTCCTCTGTCCATGGGATTCTCCAGGTGAGAATATGGAGTGGGTTGCCATTTCCTTCTCCAGGGGATCTTTCCGACCCAGGAATCCAACCCAGGTCTCCTGCATTGGAGGCAAATTCTTTACCGACTGAGCTATGAGGTATAGGAATTGAGGGTAGCCATTCATAGTCTGATTATATGGATAAGTGATAGCAAAAATGTGGCAAAGATAATGGCGAAAAGAAAGAGTGTCAGCGTTCTTCAAAGTCACTAAGATGTCTCAAATTCCTCTCATGCTTTTAATCTCTGACTTCTGCTGCTGCTGCTCCTGCTGCTAGCCAGAGAAAACTCTGCTTTTAAAGGGCACATATCATTAGATTTCCTGAAGGAGGGCATGGCAACCCACTCCAGTATCCTTGCCTGGGGAATCCCCACGGACAGAAGAGCCTGGTGGGCTACAGTCCATGGAGTCGCAGAGTCGGACATGACTGAGTGACTAAGCACAGCACATCATTAGATTAGGCCCATCCCAGTAAACCAAGATTGTTTCCCTGTCATCAGGTCAACTGATTGGTACCCATAATTACATCTGTAAAATCCCTTTTGCCGTGTAACATAACTTATTCATGGAATAGTCCCAGGGATTAGGATGGGAAACCTTGTGGAGGGAGGATTTGCAGAATTTAATTTAGTACGTTATCTTTTAGTAATATTGTAGAAAAATTACTGCAGAAGTTTTTGTTTTTTTCTTTTACCCAGTTTCAATGAACATAAATTATACACTATTAAGCCTACATTTAATGAGAATTTTGTCTTTGAATTGACTCAAGTATACTCTTAGTCTTTTGAAGAATGATCCTTGGGACTTACCTGGTGTTGCAGTGAATAAGAATCCACCTGCCAATACAAGAGACAGGGGTTTGATCCCTGGTCCAGGGAGATTCCACAAGCCGCAGAGCAACTAAGCCCAAGTACCACAATTCCTGAGCCTGAGCTCTAAAGCCTGCAAACCACAACTGCTGAGCCCTTGTGCTGCAGTTTCTGAAGCCCATGTGCCCAAGTGTGTGTATTACTGTTGTTGTTTAGGTGCTAAGTTGTGTCTGACTCTTTTGCCAACTGTGATGGCAAAATATGATGGCAAAGGTGGGGAATCACTGGCTTTTAGAAGTGACTCATATGATTTCAGTCCCGTTATTAGCCAAAATAAGTCACAAGGCACTGCTTAACTTCAAGAAGAAATGTAGATAATACTTCTCTATAGATTTTGGTGACCCGTAGTAGCATTTTGGTACCACACTGATCTGGCATCATCAGAGGTGATGTACAAAGCAAATGACCTTTACGTATATTATAAATGTCACTACCTAAAATAAGAACATTTGTGGTCTTTGAAAATAGAGTCCAGGGACTCTGGGAATGGAAAAGTCCTAGATTTGGGGACGGAGGAAGAGATGGTTGGATGGTATCACTGACTCAATGGACATGAGTTTGAGCAGACTCCAGGAGATAGTGGAGGATGGAGAAGCCTGGCGTGCTGCAGTTCATGGGGTCGCAAACAGTCAGACACGACTTAGCAACTGAAGATAGAACTAAAACTTTATAATTATTTTCTTAAAACTGTTTTCAATTTTCTAGATTCAGAAACATTTATGAAGATACAAAATACAAGGTCCAAGAATAGATAGACAATCTCAAAGAAGTTGGATGAGTAACTGTTGGATATCAAGATATGAATCTGGAGCAGGATTTATTATAGATATTAACAAGCTGGTTTTAAAATTTATTAGGAAATGTAAAAGGAACTATAATAGGTAAAACAATTATGAAAATGAAGAATAAAATGGAGAAATCACATTACCCAGTTTTAAAAATTACTATATAGGAATCATTATGATATTGGTGAATGAAGAGACACAGGTCAATGGGCCAGAATAGGGTGTTCTAAGATATACCCAAATAAACATCAGTTCAGTCACTCAGTCATGTCTGACTCTTTGCGACCCCATGGGCTGCAGCATGCCAGGCTTTCCCTGTCCATGATCAACTCCTGGAGTTCACCCAAACTCATATACATTGAGTAGGTGATGCCATCCAACCATCTCATCCTCTGTCGTCCCCTTCTCCTCCTGCCTTCAATCTTTCCCAGGATCAGGGTCTTTTCAAATGAGTCAGCTCTTCACATCAGGTGGCCAAAGTATTGGAGTTTCAACTTCAACAACAGTCCTTCCGATGAACACTCAGGACTGATCTCCTTTAGGATGGACTGGTTGGATCTCCTTGCAGTCCAAGGGACTTTCAAGAATCTTCTCCAACACCACAGTTAAAAAGCATTAATTCTTCGGCACTCAGCTTCCTTTATAGTCCAACTCTCACATCCATACATGACTACTGGAGAAACCATTGCCTTGACTAGACGGGTCTTTGTTGGCCAAGCAATGTGTCTGCTTTTTAATATGCTGTCTAGGTTGGTTATAACTTTCCTTCCAAGGAGTAAGCGTCTTTTAATTTCATGGCTGCAGTCACCCTCTGCAGTGATTTTGGAGCCCCGAAAAATAAAGTCAGCCACTGTTTCCACTGTTACCCCATCTATTTGCCATGAAGTGATGGGACCAGATGCCATGATCTTAGTTTTCTGAATGTTGAGCTTTAAGCCAACTTTTTCACTCTCCTCTTTCACTTTCATCAAGAGGCTCTTTAGTTCTTCACTTTCTGCCATAAGGGTGGTGTCATCTGCATATTAGGCAAAGTGTTCTTAGACGTGACACCAAAAACATAATCCATTAAAAACAAAACTAAACCAAAATTTGATAAAACTGGTCCTCATTTTAACTTTTATATAACATATCTGTGAGCGTAGCAACAGAAGGTGATATCCTTTCGCTAGACTGCTGTAATATTGGTGTGTCTTTGCCACTGACCAGTGGTAATGAAGTCTTTGTTCCTTTCAGGAGCAGGGCAGTTCGTATTCTAAGTTACAGATTGGTTAGGATGTCAAAGCTCCATTGAGTTTGCCAGATGTCTAACAAAGAGGCATTTGGTAGTCTCTGTACTTCTCAGTTCATTAACAAATGACATCATCACAACGTGGGGTCAGAGATCCTAAAGGTAATGTCTGTGTTTTTTCTTTTCCTCCTGCATTTCCAACACCTTCTTTTGTATTCAGTAATTTCAATGAGAAGGCCTTAAGTCCTTTTATTTAGAGTAATTGACCAGTTATTTATGGAGTGTCTCCAAATCTTCCCCTGTGGTTCAGCTGGTAAAGAATCTGCCTGCAATGTGGGAGACCTGGGTTCAATCACTGGGTTGGGAAGATCCCTTGGAGAAGAGAAAGGCTACCCACTCCAGTATTCTGACCCAGAGAATTCCAGGGGAATGGAATTGTGACCCATGGGGTCACAAAGAGTCGGACACAACTAGGCGACTTTCACTTTCACTTTTCCAAATCATTTTTGTAAACTATATTCTCCAATTTTTGTCTGATTTTTTCCCCTGCCTTTTGGTACATCTCTTCTCTTTAAGTCCCTGTTCAAGGTCTTCACCCCAGTTAAAATTATCCAAACCGTGTAATCTGTTCTTTGATACATTTATTCAGTTTGCTTAAGATCAAAATTCATGCTTTGCTCACCTCCACTGTTATCCCATGTTTTATTTCTTAAACCATTCTGTTAACATGATGGCTTTAAAAAAAAACATTTTATTATGGAAAATTTCACAGTGACCCAAAAGTAGAGTGAATAGTGCAGTTAACCTCCATGTCCTCATACCCTTCTACAACAAACAGAGTTTGTGGCTTTTTAAATTTCCTCATTCTCTCTCTAACCACAACCAACCACCCCCACCTCCTTGCAGGATTATTTTGAAGCAAGTCATAATGGCTTATGTTCAATTGGTAAAATAATAAGCTAGTTTACAGGCTTTTTTTTTTTTTTTTTTGGCTGTGCCAGGTCTTAGTTACAGCATGCGGGATCCAATTCCCTGACCAGGGATTGAACCCAAGCTCCCTGCATTGGGAGTGCAGAGTCTTAACCACTGGACCACTGGGGAAGGCCCGTACTTACAGGGTTTTTGCTGATCATTTTCTTCCACCGCTGTTTAGTTTACATGCTGCTAGAAAAGATATTTTCTGTATCACACTGAATTTCCCGTAGGCTCTGTTTCTTAGACTCTCACTCATCTTTTTTTTTTTTTTTTAATTTTCATTCATCTTCTTTATTTCATTTCTAAATATTTTAAGTTCCTTTGGCCTTTTCATCTTGAAAAGCATCAGCTTTTCTTTGGGTTTATTCTTGTTTATCCAGACATCTACTTTTGGGGCTTGGACCTCAGTCAACATTTTCTTCTTTGTACATTTTTTGGCTCTAGCCACTTCAATAGTGTATGTCATAGAATTTAATATCTTCTGGCATACATGTGTGTGCCTTCCTGCTTTGTACTCCAAATCCAATTTTCTAGTTGCATCTGCAAATGCATTTTCCCATGGGAGCATTTTCACTGTGATCGTTGTGTTTCCTTGATGTGATTTTCTTGGAAACATATGGATTTTGATGTATGTTTTATACCAGTGACTCTTAAACCAAATCAGATTGTAAAGCTCTGTGGAAGTCAAGAAGTGGAAGAACATGAGCTCTGATTTACTTCAAATCTATAAACAAGGCATAAGTTTACCATCAGAAAATCAGTATTATACCACTGCAGATTTTTGCATTCCAGATAGAAGGAAAACTGCATGTAATTGGTAAGAAATCACATAGCCACCCTTTTAGTTGACCTTTGATTGCTTTTTGCATATTTTTGCTTTTTCATCTCTTACATGAGTTTGGAAGATAAGAATAGACAATGAATGTTTTTTCTTTTAAATAAATCCAGGTGTTTTATTTGTTTTTTGCCACACTATTCATCATGCGGGATCTTAGTTCCCTGATCACGGATAGAACCCATACCCCCTGCAGTGAAAGCTCCAGGAAAGTCCTAAATCCATAAGTCTTTGAAATTAGCCTTATATTTTATAATGTCAATAGTTGGCAATGGATGGTTTCGTAATATTTCTTCTGTCTATTCCTGAACATGTCTTGACAATGTTTCACCTGAGTTACTGAATTGGTTTTTTAGAAGAAACAAAGCAGTATTAAAAGCTAAGTTCTATTTGCATTTTAAACCACAGGAAGAAGATGTTAAAGATTTTAAGCAACCATCACAGTAATGGATTTCAGTCACAAAAATGAGACTGAATTAGAAAATAGTGAAAATTATGAAATTCAAAGCACAGAAGAAACTGAATTAATCTATACTTGTCCAGATGAAAGAAGTGAAAAGAATCATGTTTGTTGTCTTCTCAGTGTCAGTGACGTTACACTTGAACAGGATAAAAAATCCAAAGAGTTTGTCATTGGAACTGGATGGGAAGAAGCGGTGAGTATTTTCTTGAGTTAGGTCTTGTGCATGTCAAGGTTTTGACACAAGCCTTTTACTATTTTCAGAAATAGTTACTGTTGCCAAAAAAAAAAAAAAAAAAATGTGTAAGCAATGAAACAGAAACTTCTGAAACAGATAGAATATTAATGATGATAATAGCAGTGCCTTTTGAGTATTTATGACCATTCTGTCTGGGCAAGCACAGTACTAAATGCTTCACATACATCAATTCATTCACCCTCTCAGGTGTTATGAATAGCCTCACTTTTTGGAAAAGGAAACCAAAGCACCAAAAATGAAATGTGTCAAAATCTCCCAGGCGGTGGTCAAGGCAGGAGCTTGAACCGAGCTTTTCTGGACTCCAGAACCCAGTTCCCTTAACTCAAGCTACCTAACTTAACTCCTGCTACTTAACTCCCCAGGAGACCAGAGATTTCTATCCTGGTGGTTCTACACAGAACCCGGTGGTTTGTTCTTAAACTATTCTTAGAATCAATAATGAAATATAGTTCTAAATTTAGAACTGTAAGGGAATTGGTCTGATTGCTTGGCACAGCTAGGGCGGGGAGGGGAGAGGGTTGTTTCTGGATATACTGGGGTTGAGGCCAGGGTGCTGCTCCACATCGTAGAATGCCCGGAGTGGCTCCCACCACAGGAGATGCTCCAGCCCTGTCTCAGTTCGGGCTGCTATAAGAGAATACCATAAGCTGGGCAGCTTCAGCAGCAGACATTTATTTCTTACAGTTTGGGAGGAAAGTTAGAGATCTGGGTGCCAACATGGTCGGGTTCTTGGTGGGAGCCATATTCTTGGTTATATCCTCACACAGCCTTCCTTGGCGCAGGCAAGCGCAGAGAGCCTGCAGTGCAAGAAAGCCTGGCAGGCAGGACAAGTATGGTTTTGATTTTATTTTAATAGTTCTGAATTTATCTTAATACACATCTAAAAAGTATATATAGTCAGCACGTCAGTGTGCTGATAGATACTATCGCTTAGTATTTTAGTGTTTAAAAATACTATTAAAAAATAAAAAAATAAAAATACTATTACAAATACTGTGGCATAGTAGGAGGCTAAACTAAGCATGAAAAGTTAAAACTAAAATAAATTAAGTCAGTCTGAAGAAAAATATTGATTCAAATAGAGTCAAAATGGGGATGTGGCCACAGTGGGGGCAGCTAGGCTGAGAGTAACACACTGCTTTATCTGCAGGTCCGAGGCTGGGGACAGATTTCTCCAACTGCCTGCATCTGGCCCAGGAAGAAGCTTAAGAAGGCGAGGGTGGGAGAAAGTGCCAGCAGCTGCTTACTCTGTGTCAATCTCTCCCATGGGAGCCTGGAGGCCAGGCTTCAGTCGGAGGCAGGGAAGTTGGAGTCTGGGGCTTCAGCTCCAGCTCCGGCGGCTGAGGCAGGCCTGGAGAAGGATGGAGGCAGCCTCTCCCAGACCCCGGGAACCCCCCCAGGCCCCACTGTGGCCTCTAGGGAAGTTAATAAGATCTGCTTTCCCACCTACAGTCAGGGAGAGAAGAAAAGTCTGCAAATAAAAGAATTTATTTGGTGCCTGGAAGACTGGGCCACCCCGGAGACTGTTAGGGGCAAGGACCCCAGAAGGCCCTGGAGAGGCACTGACAGAATTCTCGCCACCTCAGACTCCCTGACTTCCAAAGCCCTTTTAGTCCTCCCTCCCTTAAAGTCTTCACCTGCAAATGGCTTGGATGTTCTGGGTAAGAAGACTAAGAACTTTTTCTTGCGGCCAGAAGAGAAGGGGCTAAGTGTGGAAAAGGATGAGTATGTGACTTACGCCTCTGGAGTGAAAGCAGTTGACGGGGCAGGCGAAAAGCAGCCCACTGAGCTGGCCAGGCACCACAAAGTCAAGGAAACGCAGCCTTTCCTCCGCCTGGCGGCCCGGACGCCCCTGCTGGCTGAGCCTGAGCCCTGCTGCCTGCACTGGTCCCTCCTGCCTGAGAAAAACCTGGTGTGCCCTCCCTGCTATCTTGCCACCTTCCAGCTTTTGCAGAAACAAGGAGCAAGGAACTACAAAGCCAGACTCAAAGCCAGGGAGCCCAGACCTCCCACGAAAACCCCAAAGCGCGTCCTCACAGAGACCAAGCAGGAAAACAAGCCCCAAATGTTGGAGACCAAAGTGTTCTCAAGACCTCTCTTGCCGTCCCTCACAGTGAGCAGAGTTGTTATTCCCATTTCCACTCACAGACTCCTTTGAGCTGCTACAATATAATCCCCTGGGAATAAGCAGCGTCTGAACATGGTTCATCTTCTCTCCCCTGTCTCCCTCCTGCCCCACCCCAGGCTCTTTCTCTTTCTCCTTTTCCTTCTCTTCATCTCGCACACTCTTCTTTCCCTCTCTCCCCTGGTCCTTTTTTGGTAGTAGATCGGGGACAGCTGAACCTCGTAGTATGGATTTTGATGTACTCTCAAAACCTCCACATTTTTGTGTTACCTGCTTCTGTTGCTTAGCCATTTACAAAACGCACACTGGTAGTGCCAGTCTCAGCCTTAGCCTGGCTTATCTGTGCCCTGGGAGACAAGTGGACGGTGGGGAAGCTGGAGGGCCTCCCTCCAGGGTTGCCCCCAGGTCAGCCCCCGAGCCAGCTGGCAGGGGCTCTTTCTGCCCCCTCAACCCCAGTGCTTCAAGCCAGGCATCCTGGGCTTGTTGAGACCAAATTCTTTCCTGCTCTTTGAACCTGGCAGATGGTCTATTGGTTGCTACATTTTCTCTTGCAACAGAGATCTGCTTTAATTGAAACAGCGTTGTAAGAGAAAATTCCAGCCTCTGTCCAGGTGAATTTCATATGTCCAGGGTGGCATATCCTTATATTGATATTAGATGGATGGATGTGCCATATCCATTGTATCTTATGTGTCCCAGATTTCATATACTTAGAGCCTCATACTAGTTTCTGTGTCTGGAAGGTTTTGGCTACCTTTATACAAAATTCATCATTAGAGGCAGATTGAGAATAATTATTATTTTTTAAATGTCACTGTGAAAAAAAAGAGTCACTGTGATTATTGTTGGCACACATGCTTCTTCCAGTCTTACATCTACTGTCTGGGAACTCGACAGCCCCAGACAGAGTTATGGAATGGAGGTGTGACTCTCTTCCTTCTTCCATCTTTCCTCCCCGCTTATTTTACCCCAGTGCACACTTCCTGAAGTTGTGTATAAATTAAATGTTTGTAGATAAGTTATATTTTAAATGTGAAGTGACAATGCTATGCAGAGAGATGCTCTGAAGAACCATTTTGTAATGTGAATAACCATTTAGCTGCTCTGTAATTACATAGTTAGCATTTGCTTAAAGTAGATCATACTTGAACTGTAGGCTTTCCATCTCCTAAGTGATGGGCAGACAGAATATATGGCTATTTGTAAACATCTGCTTTCCATAACTGGTCTTTGTAATGTCTTGTCTGTTTTAAGTTTAGGAGTTTTGTTGGTTTGTCTTTACAAAACACCAGAAATGCAGGAATGATTACAGTACAATCGTCATTTAAAGGTGTATTTTGCCTTTTGAGGTTGGACACTTTACAGACTAGAAGCAGTTTTCAGGTTCTACTCACCCTTTCTGTCTGAAGGAAGAAACCATCTGAATTCATCCCCAAGAAGAGGTCCCAATTTCCCTCTGTGTCTGCACCCTGGGGGTGTTGGACCCAGTACTGCTTGAGCACTGTCCAGCTCTGGCAACTGCCTACCTGAGTCAGTGGTTTTTTTCAAGTCCTCCTTTGTAGGCTGCAGATTAATGAATAAGCTCACTATGTATACACCTGTCAAAGTGTCTGCTTGTGAGGGAAAAGTATCTACCAGTATGAACGAGGGACAAAGCTCACCTGCTCAGCCCAGGGGTACTTACCCGGTGAGATCTTGCCACAGTTTGAACTGATGCAAGTTACAAGACAATGCAATTTTTTTTTTTTTTCCTTAAGAAAAACTCACTGTTGAGATAAGGGTTATACATTCTATACCTTTGGGGATAAACATATAATAATTTATTGAGATTTAGTTTGAACAAAGGAAGGACCCAAATTTAAAGGTTTGTTGTTCAGTCGCTTAGTCGTATCTGACTCTTTGCAACCCCATGTCAGTTTTAGTATCTTAAAAAATTTTTTTAATCAACTAGTTTTCTTTTTTTAATTATGAAAGCATCTCTTTCTTTAGGTAATTATTCAAATACCTGATAAAGTCCCTCTGGTATCTTATTTGTATTGGCCGAGGAAGTTTGGCTTGCTTTTCTGTGGACAAAGTCAGTCTAGGCCTTGTCCCAGTTTCTAGTCAGATTAAATCAGGACGTTCAAACTGGTCTTTGATATCCAAGTCTAGATAAAGGCTAAATGTTTACTGGAATGCAATAACAAAAATCTAGGTCAATAACAAAAATCCTTCCATTTTAAGGAGGCAGCATGTTATAATTCAGTGCCAATGACCCTCTTCCTACCTCCAGGTGATGACCTCAAATTAGGTATTTGTTCTTGTGTGTTGTTGTTAGTTGCTCAGTTGTGTCCAGCTTTCTGCCACCCCCTGAACTGTAGCCCGCCAGGCCCCTCTGGCCATGGAATTCTCCTGCGAGAATACTGGAGTGGATTGCCATTCCCTTCTCCAGGGGATCTTCCCGACCCAGGGCTCAATTCTCAAGCCGAACATAGAGGGCTCTGTGTTTCATCTTTTATTCTATTAGTTTGTATCATTAGTAAAACTTTCCGAACTCCTGTTTTTCTGGAGATTTAAAAAATCACTGAGTGGAAGTGTGGCTGCAGCCAACACAGGCTCCTCCTGCAGAGCCTCACCTCCTGGGGGAGGCCACGCCGAGTTCTGGGGGTGCTGCTGAGCAAGTGCAGGGCCGCAGGGACTGGACACCCGGGAGACTGTAGATCTGACAGCGCAAGGGGACGAGGGCGAGGGGAAGGTTAAGTCAGAAGAAGACCCAGCAGTGTTTGGACAAGTATGGCAAGCTTTGGCTGCTCGGGGAGACTTCCTCTCATTTTTAGCTTTATTCTTTTTAGTCTGGACTGGATCTAATTTGCTTTCAATCTCTCCCTCTCCCTAAGTGCCAGAGCCCCAGCCCATCTCTCTGCAGGCTCCCCCAGCTGGCCAAGCAGGCTGAGCTGCACAATTGGAGTCCTCACGCCTGGGACTTTCTGGGTGTCTGGGCTTGGGTCCGAGTGCAGCCTTGGTGCTGCAGTGCTGGGGCTCCTGAGAAGCCAGATGAGGAAGAGACAGGGGCTCCCGTGGCTGTGACTGAGGGCAGAGGAGGGAGTCTGCTGGTGCCACCGGCAACGCTCGCCCACCGTCTGCCAGGCTGACTGCGGCCCTGGAGCCAGGAGAGGTTCTGAGCTGTGCCCTTGATGCCCAGGCTAAACTCTGACCTGAGTGCCACTAACCCATCACATGACACAGTAAGTCCACTTGAATTGGCAAGGCACTATTCTAAGTGTTCAGAGCCTGCTCTGGGTATTGCCTCCTTTTATCCTGAGCAAATTCATGAGGCTCAGGGCTCATTTTCTCCCAAGAAGAAACCCATCAACGGAGAGTTTGGGTTCAGGAGTGCAGCTTGGGCATCTGAAGGTGCCGGCTTATCTGCAAGGAGAGGAAACAGCTGGAGTGCTGGGTGGAGTGAATCATGTAGGGCAAGGAAGGAGGACTTCGGAATGTCTTTCCTTCCTGTTAGATGGGACAATTCAGACACAGGATTGGTGAAGATGAGGAGGTAAGGTATGTAAAATGCTCATAGAGATTTGTGGTTTTCCAGGATGTCATGATCAGATCAAATACAAAGAGCTGGATCATTTCCCTTTAATGAATGCCTGGCTGTTCAAAATCATTTAGAAATCCTGTGGGCATGACCAGTTGTCACCTGGACTCTTTAAAAAGCTCACCTCCCTAACTTGTCAACTTGGGGGTCCTTGGTTGGGATGCCTGTCAATCAGTTCATGGGCCATCTTCATTGCCTGGCCCTTCTCCTCATCCTATTTTGCCTGAATTTCTACTGCACCAGTCTAAACATGATTGCTCTGCAGACTTACACATGTCTCTCAGACTGGTGTTGTGTCATCCTGAGGTGTTACGGCAAAAAATTTACTTTTCAAGTTTAATCTCACAGATCAAAACTATTATATATCTTCCTGAACACAGTCTTAAAGTAACTGCAGTGCAGTAACTAAAACTAGCACTATCATCCTTTTTCCTAGGAGCTGAAAACTAGACATTTTTAAATGGACTCTGTCCTATAAAATGAGGGGTTAGGGACTTTCCTGATGTTCCAGTGGTTAAGACCCTGTGCTTCCAATGCAGGAGATGCAGGTTCGATCCCTGGTCAGGGGGTAAAAATTGAGGGAATTAATACCTAAGGTACTTCCTGATTCTGTCATCTTAATGAAGTTAACTTGCCTGTAAACATTACTAGACACTCAAATTGTGAACAGTTCTTTCTGTTATAGATTTGTGATCAGATTGACTCTGGATGCTGGCTTTTGTAGTGTGAAATTAAAAGAAAATCTAAGTGAATTTCAATTTCTACATTTCAAAAGTTGCTTACAGTAGAAGTCCTAAACGATTGTTGTTTTTTTTTTTTTTTTTTTTTTTTTTTACATAAGACACAGGTGGCTCAGTGGTAAAGGACCCTCTTTAATGCAGGAGATGCAAGAGATGTGGGTTCGACCCCTGGGTAGATCCCCTGGAGGAGGAAATGGCAACCTACTCCAGTGTTCTTGCCTGGAAAATCCCATGGACAGAGGAGCCTACAGTCCATGGGGTTGCAAAGAGACATGACTGAGCAACTGAGCACCCACCAGAACTCAGCTTTTCTAATACATCCTTTCTAAACAGCATACACACTTTATTTTAGGCTGTGCAGGGTCTTCGTTGCTGGGTGCGGACTTTCTCTAGTTGCGGCAAGTAGGGGCTTCTCGTTGCTGTGGCTTCTCGTTGAGGAGCACGGGCTCTAGGGTGCGTGTGCTTCAGTAGTTGCTGCACACGGGCCCAGTAGTTGTGGTGCGTGGGCTTAGTTGCCCCGAGGCATCTGGGATCTTCCTGGGCCAGGGATCAAGCTGCAGTATGCACACTTCTTAAAGATTTCAATGGCCGCGCATCTTTGGAAAAGCATTGCATCCACAGCAGTGCTTAAAGTTCCACCTCACCGACTGACCCTATCTCTTGGGCAGGACTTTTCAACCTTGGCACTACTGGCATTAGGGATGGGTAACTCTTTGTGTGGGGTTGTTTTGTGCATAAAGGAAAACTGAGCAGCATCTCTGGCCTCTAAGCACTAGATGCCAATAGTCCCCTCCCAGTTGTGACAATCAAGAATGTCTTTAGACATTGCCAAATGCCACAAGGGCCCAGGTGAGAATTAATTAGGGAATTAATTATCTAGAATCCAATACCTGTTTGCAGCTTCTCTGAAAGCTTTGCTTCGAGAGTGAGCAGAAGCCTTGGCACAGAGGCAAAGGGAATGTGGGAGAAGCTCCGCCTGCCTCATCCTGGGCAGCGCAAGTGCTCTTGGTTTTGTCCTGGTCCCTCAGGGCCTCCTGGGGTCACCTGCCCTGTTTCCCTCCAGGCCTGCTTTTCTCTGGGACCACTTCTCTCAGAGTTAACAGTAGGGCTCATTTAGTCAGAGCCAGGGAGAGCTGTAGGCATTCCCTGATTCTCTTTAGGAGAATGTGCATTATTGTTTTGGCAAGGTTTTCAAGAAAATTCTAAGATGCTAAATTTAATGGCGTAATTCAGAATTCTCTACTTTTCAACCAGTACTCTCCTCACGCTCACTGTGCTAAATCGCTGCGAATACTGAGAGGCAGCCCAGTATGTATGACCCTCCTTAATAGCCACTGGAAAATCGATACTTTATATATGTGAAAATGGCTTTTTTCCTCCCATTTAGCTAAAACTACAAGCCTTGCTCCCCTATGTCTTATAATGAAACAGTTTCTCACTTACTTAAACTTGAGGAGTGCTAACTTGAAGACATAACATAAACTAGCCTTATTTCCAGCAACACAGGAAGGTTAGGACTAGTAACTGTAAAATGTGAAAGAACTGTTAGCAATTTCATTTCACATCTGCATGTGCTCTGAAGAGAAGTAGAAATCTAACTAATGAGATAAAAACCACTGGTCCCGATACTGTTCATGACTTTGCTCAGGCTCTGTTTTGTGGCCATTCACCAAATCCTCATGACGGATTTTTCTAATGTAATCCTAATGTAATCCCAGGAAAATGGAATGTTAGGGAGTTACCATTATAGTAGCTAATGAGAGAACTTGAAATCTGAAGACTTACTCTTTAGACACATAGGTCACAGAGAAACGGGATTTAAACAGTTCTAAAATATACCATACCAAAAGAAAAGGCGGAAAAAAAAATTATACCAGCCTACAACTCATTAAATCAGTACTATAGTCTCAAATATAGCTAAATAAAAACTATTACCACAAACTGAACTAAGACAATATAAACAGTTCCTAAAGCATCATTTGCCAAAGTTTGGATGGCTTCTTAAAAAGCAAACTATAAAATCTTAAGTTTTGAGAGCTCACTTTTTAAATAGGGAAGTCTTTGAGGAGCATTTTAAGGTTAGAAATCCTTTCATGATAAGTTAATTCAGATGCACTGACTTCTGCCAAATTTTTATTGCAGCACAAGCTCTACATTTTCTGAAGTCACTAAATTTCTCGTTACAGCACAGGAAAAAGAAGATAAAGTAGGAGAGGTATCAGTTTCAAATTCAGTGCTAAGCAGCAACATTTTTGAGATGCAATCATAAAACCAAATATTTCACCCAGGACAAGGAAAAAGCAGTGGATCACCAGAAAGCAGAGTAAAAAGCTGCAAGAAGATGTAAAAAACAAAAAGAAAAGCAAGAAAAGCAGTGAGAAGATGCCAAGCTTGGAACAAGGTCTTATTGACACATACTATGCTAATCTCACTTCTTTAGGCCAAAAAAAAGAAAAAAAAAGTCTTTGTTCACATAGGTAATATATACATCTTTGAGAATAACAAAGTCGCTATGGAGATAAATTTTTTAAAAAATATTTTTTTATTTTCTGAAATATTTGACTGTTTCAACGATAAACTAAAAGTTATAAATTTTGTTGTTTCTTCTTTGTAGTCTTTATGTCCTGTAATATTAACTTGCTAGATGGTAAAGGAACCGAGTTAATGGAAGGGCCTTGATAGTAAGTTTCTCCTGTGACAATCTTTGCTATTTCTGATTTTGTGGATTTAGAACAAAGTTACAAATGTGCTTATTATTTTATTAGTAAGGCAATATATAGATTTAGATTTTTTTCCCTTAAGTTGAAGGAAATGAATGAATACTGGCACTCTTCCCATTTATTATAGACAATACTCTTATTCCCTCATTTGCCCCTTTCAAACATATTTTATTTTTAAAGCTCACTTATTCTTTCTGGCAGCACTGGGTTCCCTTTACCACACGTGGGCTTCTCACTGCCGTGGCTCCCCTGTTGTGGAGCACAGGCTCAGTAATTGTGGCACACAGGCTTAGCCGTGTGGCATGTGTAATCTTCCTGGACCAGGGATTGAACCTGTGTCCCTGGCATTGTCAGGGGGATTCTTAAACACTGGACCACCAGGGAAGTCCCCACACATGCATATTTTAAAATAAAGAGGCCAAATGTGTTAATTTGAGGACACCAACAATCTGAGAGTCCTTTCCACTTGCTCTTTAGCCTGCCTCTCTTGATAGATACACACACTAGTAAATGCAGTTCACACACCTGCGAGAAACTTTGGATTTAAGCACTGCAAAACAGTGCTTTAAAACAGATATCTAAAGGACTATCTTCTCGACTATCATTAGATTAGCCTACATCTTGCTGAAAAAACTAGATTAACATTCGTATGTTTTAAGTCTTTTAGGTGTTGGGAGTAACCAGTAAGTCAAAAGACTGTGTACTTTCCTAGTGTCAGATCTAATCAGTGACACTTCAATGTACGTAAGATGAGCACACACACATATATAAGGAAAATAAAACCACATAATACTTGAGACTCCAAAGGCATCACCAACTCAATGGACATGGGTTTGGGTGGACTTCGGGAGTTGGTAATGGACAGGGAGGCCTGGCGTGCTGTGGTTCATGGGGTTGCAAAGAGTCGGACACAACTGAGCAACTGAACTGAATTGAACTGAACTGAACCAAAGGCATCATTCCTAAATGCCTCTAAGTTACACATTCCTCCCAGTCTTTGTTTAAGAGCCTCTTGAAGACAAATCTGAGAAGCATTACTTTAAATATTCAAGTAGGAAGCGCTCTTTAGTGTCAGTATTAGGTTAAGTTTGGACTGGAACTAAGATAAGCATTCTAAAATTGAGATCATAAAGGATTACATGAAAGTACCACGCTTTCAGTTGCCACTAGTAAAAGAATTCAACTTCACAACTAGACTAACACTGATATGTTTTCTTCCAATCAAAAGTAGCTTCAAACTTTGCATCTTTCAGGTAAGTCTATAAAAAATTTCTTCATTTCCCTTTATCTCAAAGGAATCAAACATATTGATTTGGCTTTCCTACACTTAGTGACTGAGCAAAGAACTACTCATAGCCTTACTCTCACATATTTGCTCTTAAGCCAGAACCACATTACTTACAAAGATAAAAGACACCCCATTATGAAATGGTGACATTTGGATGAAAAAAAAATGAGTAATTTCCTTTGAAAAATTTTTCCAAAAACTTAATGGTAGTTTTTATCAAAATAAAAACTTTACATCAAAATAGCAGCTTTGGTAATAGAATGTCTTTTTCCTTTCTACTGGGAAAACTTAGCATATTTTCATGAACAAAGTAATGGAGATAACTAGGCACAGTCATTTCATCATGTGACTTTCAGAGGATGATGAATTTGTGAAGAGTTAAAGCAACAAAGTCATGAATATGTTGAAGAATTCACACAAAAGGTAGAATTCTCACTTCTCTTTAATCATTGAGTTTTCAGCTTTTACAAATCTTAGAACAATTCAGGAAACTAAGGTTCGGGGTGGGGGACAGTTCTTACTGGTACATGAACTATTACATGCTCAATTTTCTGTAAATAATTCAGTTGGCTGGATTAACAAACATTGTCACAGAAACACAAATTTTTTTTTAAAGCCATAGATCACTGCATATATATTTACAAAAAGCCAAAACAAACATGCACTTCTCCTTACTAGGAGAACTGAAATAGATGTTTGAAACGTTAAGGCAGTGATGATTCTAAAACATAATGAAATACTAAGTTAAGGCTTTATGTTTGTTTTGAAACCCATATTCATAGGCAACTGTGACCCAAGCAAACTTTTATCTACCAGGTTGAGTTCATCTGCCGAGGACATGTTACTTATCCATTACCACCAATGGGACAGGAATTAGTAGCAACACCAGTGATTTTCTCTAATTATTAGTTCCCTCCTTAGGTTGTAGTTTGAGGGTTTAGTCTTCAGCAGCATAAAGCATGTGCCACATGAGGAACAGAGCATTTTTTTGGGTAAACTTAGAAAGATGTACAGACTGCATTGATTTTTACCTGCCTGAAAGCTGGCCAACAATCAAGAACTCAGGATCTTATAAATACAAAAAACCCTACAGGTGTACCTGACTGCTCAGCCATCTCAAAACATATTATGTTCTTGAAGTACTAGATCTTCACCTCATTTTCTTTGAAGACTGTTCAGTATTACCCTCTCTAAACAAACAAAGCAACATAATGCAGAATGCCGTATTTTAGACGGATCTATTCTAGAATTGCTGTCTTCAAGGCACAAACACTATTCTTGCTAGACCAACGTGTCTCCTCATTCAAGGAAAAAAATGAGAGGTGGATGAAAAGAAGATTCACTTTCCTATAGTTGTTGATTGCACTCTTGCCCTAGCAAGCTTATGAAAAGTATGGACATGTAACAGGGAATATCTTTTTCTCCTTACATCGCTGTTTTTATTGTTTTTCAACATTTAGAGCAACAACACTCAGAGGGTGGGGTGCACATTGAGCAGCAGCTCTGGAGCACCACCGTGGCCTTCGGTAGGGTGCAGGAGGGATGGCTTGTGGGACACACTCCAGGAGGAGCTAACGGGCGTGACTCCACAGCCCAGCCTTTCCAGAGGTGGGGTGACTTACTGTCACTCAGACTGAAAGGATCACTATTTACACTAGGTGCTTGCCGCTACTACTTTAAGCAATAATTGTACAGCAACATGTCTTGTGAGCAAAGCACTATACACTTATGTTCATACCAGGAACAGTTCACCTAGAGGGATGGCATTGACTATATGCAAATTGTCTCAGAAGCTAAAGACAACAGTAGTTTTCCTTTGTGTCTTCAAATCAGGGAAGAGTGAGATGTCAAAGCAGGTGAAGCTGTTGGTGTTTAAATCTGACGATGCAGCGTCAGACTTCTTTACACGTTATCAGGGAACAGGAATTTCTTAACAAGCACTGGCAAGAGTATTTTAGGTGCAATATAAGTCAGTCATGCTTTGACGAAAATGTTTTGAAGATCTGAAGTTTGTACCCTAGTCCTGGTGAGCTTGGCTTCAGCTAAATGGCAAGATGGGTTTTAAAGGTGTGAGATACATTTTTTTTTTTTTTTTTTAAAGAAGGGAAGACTACACTGAAAGGGCAAATGTCGGCAACACAAAAACAATCATGTTCAGATCAACATCTTACACTTTATAATACACTCACAAATTTTTACACAAATTTCATGTTTACAAGTACAAAAAGGCAAAGAACCTCAAAGAATCGAAGTAACTATATCGTCGACTACATTCAGTAGAGTTAATACTGTTGTCCCTGTTCTTCATCTTCTAAATCCAGAAGGGAACTGTGAATCCATCCCCCATGTGGACTCCGCTTTCAGAAGTTGGAGACTGGGTGTAGTTCTGCACATGTCTGGGTTTCAACAGAGCTGAACTGAGATTCCATTGTGTTCCAGGCCAGATCGGCCAGAAGAAAGTCATCCATTGCTGTCTGAGTTTCATTGCTGGTGAAGAATAAGCTCCCCAAAGTTTCGAAGCCAGAGTTCATGGTCTGTGTTTCAGCAGTGTTCAACTGAACTTTGCTTTCCAGGGCAGGCAGGTTTTTAGCAGTGGAGATTCCGTCAGTCTGGGTCTCTGTGTCAGATGAATCAGTACTCATGGAAAAGCTAGAGTGTTTCAGGATACTTCCCAGTGGCAGACGGGGGCTACTGTCTAAAAAGAAGTTCAGGTCTGTCTGTGTCTGCGTGTCAAACATCTCAAGGCCTAAGAAGCTAGAATTCCCCCTACAACTGTAGGCCTGGGCAGAAGGGTCTGCAAGGAAGAAGTCAGTTTGGGTTTCTATGTCCAGCGACTCCAAGACTGGCTCAGTGGTCATGGTGCTAAGCTCACTCTCCTCGGTTTGTGTCTGTATATTTGAGGCTGAAAAGAACTCTTCGATATCAAAATCAATTGCAGGATTCTGGGTTGGGCCAGATGGGAGCTGGCTGTCAGGTCCAGTATTTGTGTCAGACAAAAGACTACGATTGTCCAGCGTCTGACCAGGTAGGTTACTTGACAAGATGTTTTCTAGATCACTTAATAAATCCATGGTTTGGGTCTGATTATCTATCATGTTCTGTGATGAAAGCATACTATTTGGTGCACTGAAGTTTATAATTGGGGTGGATTTCTCAATGTCTTGAGTTAAAGTTTTAGGGTGGTTCTGAGGTAACAAGTCATGAGTTACAGTCTCTGCTACTAAGCCGCTGCTTATAATATTGTCTGTAGACACACTGTATGATGAATGGACACTCTCAAAAATGTCTCCACACATTACAGCTTGGTCCATCTGTACTCGGTCCTCTGCTGGACTTTCCATTCCACTGGTCTGAGTTTCTCTGGAGATCCCACCTGGCTGGAAACTGGGATCTATAAATGCATCAGTCTGAGCAGCGATGGATGAGGTTACCTTAGAACTGGGCAAAAAAGTCTGAGTTTGAACACTAATGGGAAGGGAAACCTGGGAACCAAATGTCAAATCAGTTTGCGAACAGGACGACACAGAGGAGTCAGGGCTGGCCCACTGTGCAGACGGCATGAACTGTGGTGTGGTGTAGGACAGGTCTGTCTGTACATTGATGGAAGAAATGCTGTTCTTCTGACAAGTGTTCCCAAGTTCTTGTAACGGGCTAAATGGACTTTTACCCAAGTTCACTTGAATACCTGTGCTAATCGGCTCAACAGCAACAGGATTGACAACTTTTGAAAGAGGGAGGCCCTCCTTGAGAGAGCAGGCCTCCGAATCCAGGCCGAGGATCAGGGTTCCAATGGACAAGGGCAGTAAGTGCACGGCCCCGGGGGCAGAGCCCTGCTGGTCGACACCCAACACCACAGGCTGGGCTGAGGAGTCGGCTGTAGGCACGAAGACGGGCACAGGAGAAAACTGCATGACGGGGAGTTTAACCAAAGCCACTTTGGGCTTTGGTAAAAGCAACTTCTGAGGGTACCTTGGAGCTGCTGGAAGAGTCTGCTGTTTGGCATTAGAGCTGCAAGAGTCTTCAAAGGAAGCCACCATCTTTATTTCTGAAGTTTCTAGTTCTGGAGCATCTGGTCGTGGAATTGGTTGGTTGCTCAGTGATTCAGCGGTCTTCCTGGACAGCTTCCGGCTGTGCAGGCAGTTTTCCATTTTCCTTTTCTTACTAGGTGGATCCCTAAAAGCAATGGCAGAGTTAAAAAGAGTAAAGTGATTTTAAACTGCAGCTTTCTTCATCAACCCTGGCACTGTGTCTTCATTTGTAAGCTCTATGTCTCACATCTACAGCAGGGGTCAGATTCAGCCCAGTGAAAAGAAAGCCCCTTCGTAACCTGGCCTATTACACAGAAGTTCAGAAACATGCAAACAGGGAAGGAGGAAGCACACCTTCTTTGGGTAAAGCTCTAAGTACTAGAACTCAACTTAGATCCGTAAGCATCAGGAAGCTAACATATAATGCAGTGATTATCATTTCTAAAATAGGAAGCTATTAATTCAAATATAAATTTGACCTTTCAAATGAAGCGGTTTCATGATTTAAAAAACTCTCCAACAATCCAGTATCCCTCTAATAGAATAACGATGAACGTTTCGGAAGAATTGAAAACTCAGTAGGGGCTTCCCTGGTGGGCCAGTGGTTAAGAATCCAGCTCCAATGCAAATGACACAGATTTGACCCCTGGTCCGAGGAGATCCTGCCTGTGGTGGACCAACCAAGCCTGTGCACTGCAACTACCGCTGCCTGCGCTCCACAGCAAGAGAAGCCGCCACGGTGAGAAGCCCTGGCATCGCACACAAGAGCAGCCCCCGCTCACTGCAACTAGAGAAAGCCCATGCAGCAATCAAGACCCAGAAGAGCCAAAAATAGATCTTTAAGAAAGCCCAGTAAGTTTCAATTGGGAATAAGAAGGACCTTTAAAAGGACTTGGTGGAAGAGTAAGGAGAACAACTGGGTCAAGTAGATGTGGATTATTTACTAGTACTGCTGCCATTTCCAAAAGTTCCCTTCTTCTCATCTTTCCTCCACCATCCCTCCTTTCAGGCTAACGGCTCTCCAGGAAGTGTCGCCTGAAGCTCTCCCCACAGCTGCTGGCTCTCGGGCCACCAGCCCCTCCCCCTTACCTGTGTTCTGCAGGGATCTCATGGCCAGTTCGGTAGATGTGGGACTGTAACGCAGTCCTGCTGGCATAGGGACAGCCACACGTGCACTGGAAGGTCTTGCCACAATCCTCTGCATGTCTTTTCAAGTCCCACTCGGTGCCATATGAGTTGCTGCACTTACTACATTTATGCTTCTTTTCAGCATGCATTTTCATGAAGTGCTAGGAAGAACACAAAAGGACCAAAATTAAAATCTGCAACTGCTCAAAACCTTTCAAAAGTCATCAACATACCCCAAATAACAATGATTTTACATGATAAAATATAGCTGTGCAAATCAAAAGAATGTAAAAGCAGGCAAGCTGCCCTTTATCATAAGCTTCATCTTTGTGAAAAGTTGAGACTGTTTTGGAAACAATCCGTGGTATCCACCCCCCAGGTTCTGATTTACAAGTAAGTGCTGCAAGCAGAACAAGTCTTGGGGTGCTTCTCTCAGGACGCCCTCCAGCAAACCCTCAGGGAAGTGTTTCAGTTTTTTCCAGTCCAGAATCACCACCTTCCCCACTGACTGGGTCCCTCCCTCCTCTCTAAGGGAGCTGCTTCTGAAATTCTTTTCCTACAGTTTCTCACTCCCATAGGGAGAACATCTCCCTATGCCTCTGCTCCTCTGACCTTGAAAGATTCACACCAGAGATCTGGAAGCACACCCAATTTATCATACTTTGCTGACCTGGTCTCTCCAAATCCATTCTGGACATCTTCCCCCCCAGAACCAGCCAGCCTTTACTCACACCCACTCATTTTTTCCAAGTGAGAGACTTGGGTGTCTGTCCTTATAAGCAGCTTTCTGCTCAATTCTCTTGGTATGATTGGTAAGTAATTAGAATACATTGGGTTTATGGCATCTGCATTTCATCCCTAGAGAAGTATATAGTTAAGACAAGTAAAATACCTGTTTTACGAGAGAAAATTGAGAAAATGGTCTGTCAGGGCCTCTAGGGCATCCTTCAATTGGACAACAGTAGAATTTCGGTACAGTTTTCAAATCTTTTCTTACTGTTGGATTTACTATGCCATCCTGAAAAAGAAAAATGAAATAATTATCTTTAAAAAACCATCAGAATGAGTTGGGAGTGATAATAAGGAAGGACTAAAGATGTGCACAGGGATCTTTATAGAGTGATGAAAACATTCTCAAGTTTGGGATTGCAGTGATAGTTGCAGAACTGTACATCTACTTAAAAATAACTGAATTACTTAAAATGGGTAAATTTTATCATGCGTAAACTATAACTTAATACATGTTAAAATTTTTCAAAACAAGATAAACAAAAAACAACTATGTTGTTTAAAAATCTTCTATCCATTTCTTTAACATTCCTTCTAGATTTAAAAATCTCTGTCCTTAACCCAATGTCTCTAATTGTAAGAGTTTCTCAGGCTCAAGACTTAGTGTCATCCTTAAGTCTTCCCTTCTTTTTTATCTCACCCCCACTGAATTAGGGTGAGCCTCTGAAAAAAACCTCCTTTGACTATGACTTAGGTCTTCCTGATAAAGAGCACAGTGACTCTGACCACACTATGCCCCCCTAACAGAGCTAAAACTGCTGACACAGCTCCTTTATGGCAGCATGAATACAGGCACCAGGCTCTAATCTGAAATTTAGTAATCATTATAATGGCCAGCGATAACACAGATTTTACTACTATGCCAGGCATTGCTATAAGCGCTTCACATATATATATTAACTCATCCTAGTTATCCTTTGCTGTTAAGTATGTGACTGACTTTTTGACTGGGGTTTTTAAAATAACTAGTGAGTTAATTTAGCTTGAAGTACTATCTTACTGCCCTTAATGAACCCACATACGTCAGGAGTGAAACACCTATGGCCTCTTGTATAATTCTTAACTGGCCACCACCAGTTGGCCCCAGAGGAAGGTGTGTGTGGGGGGTTGGAGTGATGAAGGACCTCTCTACGGGTCACTGGAAACAACCAGACACATGTTCAGGCCTCAGCTGCTCCAGCAGCACCTGGATGTTTTAGTCCTTATGTGCTGTGATGAGAAAGGATTCAATACTTCTGGAACATGCCACCTCCTCCTCTACCATCAGCATGTACCTAGACAGGAAATGAACAACCGTGCGGCTAAGACTCCCTTTGGTTTAACAATCTCCGTAGATGATCCTAATGTGCAGCTGAGCTTAAGAACCATGGTGCAGTGGTTAAACCCATGGATTCTGGAAACATGGACTGCTGTAGTTTGAACTGCTCCTTTCCTTTGACCTTGAAAAACTTAACTGTCTTGGTTTCCTTATCTGTAAAGTAGGCACGATTATAGGACCTACTGCAGGGCTGTGGTGAGTGCTCAGTTAATTAGTTAACAGTATTATAGACCGGCGCTTGTCACATAATCCCCCAATGGCTCAGCAGGTGAAGAATCCACCTGCAATGCAGGATCAATCCCTGGTTGGGAAGATTCCCTGGAGGAGAAGTACTCCACTCCAGTATTCTTGCCTGGAAAATCCTATGGACAAAGGAGTCTGGTGGGCTATATATAGTCCATGGGTCCCAAAGAGTCAGACATGACTGAGCGACTAAGGCTATCACATAATCACTCCATTATTATACCTACTAGTTATCTGCTGTAGAGATTTTTGTTGCTTCTCTTGCTTTCTGCCTACCAACTTAGTGCCAATAAGCTAATCTAAACTCATACTATACATTAAACACTGTTTTTGTGGTAACAGAAATAAAAGCAAAGTAAACAGATCAGATTGAATCAAACTTACATGCTTTTGCACAGCAAAGGAAACCATAATAAAACGGAAAAACAACCTGTGGAATGGGAGAAAATATTTGCAACGATGCAACATAGAAGGGCTTAATGTCTAAAACATACAAAGAGCTCATATAACTCAACAACAAAAAACAAACGACCCATTCAAAAAACAGGTGGAAGAACTAAATAGACATTTCTCTAAAGAAGACATACATATGGCCAACAAGCACATGAAACATTACTCAACATCGATAATTATTAGAGAAATGCTAATCAAAACTACAGGGAGCTACCACTTCACATCAGTCAGAATGGCCATCATTAAAGTCTACAAATAATAAACACTGAAGAGGTGTGGAGAAAACGGAACCCTCCTAACTGTTGCTGGGAATGTAAGTTGGTGCAGCCACTATGGAAAACGGTATGAGGTTCCTCAGAAAACTAAAAATAGAGCTGCCATATGATCCAGCAATCCCACTCCTGGGCATATATCCAGATAAAACTATAATTCAAAAAGATACATGCACCGTTATATTCATAACAGGGCTATTCACAATAGCCAAGACATGGAAACAACCCAAATGTCCATCAACAGATGAATGGATAAAGATGATGTGCTATATACACAGAGTACAACTCAGCCATAAAAAAGAAATGACGCTACTGGCAGCAACATGGATGGAACTAGAAATTATCATACTAAGTGAAGTAAGTCAAGAGAATGACAACTACCATATGATATCACTTATATGTGAAATCTGAAATCTGACACAAAATTATTTATCTATGAAACAGAAATGGACTCACAGATATAGAGAATAGACTTGCGGTAGCCAAGGAGGAGGAGTGCTGGGGGAGGGACAGCCAGAGTTTGGGGTGAGCAGACTCTAACTACTATATATAGAATATACAGACAAGGTTCTCCTGTATACTCCAGGGGACTATATTCAATACCTGGTGATAAACCATAACAGAAAAAAAAATATAAAAAAAGAAGGTATATATATGTAAAACTGAATCACTTTGCTGTGAACATAACATTATAAATCAACTATACTTCAATTTAAAAAAGAAAATCTATGGACTCGTCTTAAAGAAAATATTATACTCGTGAAAGTCTGACTGGAATGCTGCTTTTGTTAAAAGAAGGACATCTGCTAGGCTCAAATGACAATAACACTGTCAGCAAACTCATCCCATTCACCAGTTTATCTTTTTTAAAGGAAATACTTTTTAAACTTATATTATTTTCCTTCTAGTATATAATATGCAAGAAAAAAATGAAATGTGGAGAAGATATTAAGAAAGACTATAAAAGCCTTAATTCACTTAACCATTACCAAATTCTTCTTAAGTTAGATGCCAAGGAGGCGGCCCTCTTCTGTGTTTTAGTCTGTCAAATGTTCTATAAAACTCTGCTTACAGGGTCACCACAAAATTCATGCTCATTTCTAAAACATCTTCAATTTGCTTAGCAATCCTTTTATGACCCCCTTTCAAATTCCCTATCATGTTATCATATACCTGTTCACTTCCCTTTTTAAAAAATTAATAAAATTTATTTTTAAGAGTTGTGGAAATTACAGTTCCCATACACTATATGCAGTCCCCCATCCCACTCCAATATAGCCTGCTTCACTATTAACATGTCTCAGCAGAATGGTACATTTGTTTACAATTGATAAAACTACACTGACACATCATTACGATCCAAAGTCTATAGATTATATTAGAATTCACTATTGGTGCTGCACAATCTATGGGTTCTGCCAAATGATAATGACAGCTATCCATTATTATAATACCATACAGAGTGTATTCACTTCCCTACAAATCTGTGCTCCACCTATTCATGCTACCTTTCCCTGTAAGCACTGACAACCACTGATGACCACTCATTTCTTTCTGGGGCTGATACTCCATTGTCTGGATGTATCACTGTTATTTACTGATTCACCTCCTGAAGGACATCTTGGTTGCTTCCAAGTTTTGCTAGCTATTCTTTTATAATGTCTCCTACGACCTCCTCATCTTTCCTTTCTCACTGCTACCATCAATAGTTCAAGTATTCCTGACTTTCTGTTTGGACTGTCTCTAGCCTAATTTCTAAACCTTCAATCTTCTTTTCATTCACATGTTGCCAAATTCACCTTTCTAAAATATAGCTCTGATTATAACATTACCTCACTCAAACATATTCGAGGGCACTCCAATACTGCTCAAGTCCAAATTCTTCTAGCCACTGGGACATCCAAAGTCCTGACTAAACAGCTTCAAACTACACATCTTTTCTGTCATTTCTCTGTTACATCTAATGGAACTACTTAACATTCCCCAAATGTTTTCAAGAGGAGGAATATATATTTGCTGCACTTAGGAATCTTTTAAAGAGTAAATGTTTATGGTCACCTAAGTCAAAGTTGTATCACACACCAGGATGAGACACTAAAGGCAGCCATACTGACGGCAACATCTTGCTGTTGTCATTACACGTGTGGCAACAACCTGGTGCTGTTCAGTTTACCGCATTCTCAGGGCCAATGCCTCTGCCCATCCCAACACCACCTCTCTACCCCAGTTCCTGACCTTCTGCCCATCCCTGTTTAGAGACAATAAGCTCTGAGATGAGAACAGGGGAGAAAAGAAATGGTGATGGCACAGTAAAATATGAACTGCAGTAAAAAGTGATATTTTCGTTCTTAAGTGCTATATACATTCCAGAATAAAACTTAGCAGACTTTTTTAACTTTATCTTCTGTGCATAACTGAAAAAAATATACAGAGAATACTTTATGTTTTGTGTACTTTTTTGGGTACCAGTTTACAAAATCTTTTAAATAAAAGAATTTGAAAAAGAACTTATGAGAGGAAACAACTAAAAAACAAGATGGAGAAAGATAAAGAAAAGCAAGAGGAAGGACCCCGATGAAGAAGAGAGGATAAAAGCAAAGAATTGTGGGAACTGTGGCAAAAACTGGGGGGAAAAAAAGGCACTGTAGCTTCTCAAGCACCTCTCTGCATTCATAGAAATATATCCAAGAAGAAAAATAGCTTGCTCTGTTATTGTAAATTTAAAATTAGAAGTCTTTGTACAATATGATCTGGAGCAACTTGGAATCTTTAAGAAAAAAAAAAGAAAAAACTGCTGGCAAATCATTAAAAATAAACCCTGAACCGAACATAACATAAAATCCACTACGCCATGCTTTAAAAATATGTGTTGCTGGATAAGATGTTCTTTAATGGTCCTTGGGTCCCTTTCACTATTTTCAAACATGAGGGATAAAAGAATCAAGAAATGCTCATCTACTCCTACTCTTCTTTTCCCCGAATCACCAGGAACCCACATAAAATCACAAGGTATTATGTACCTTACAACTTACAACTCTATCTCCATTTTTATCCATCATCATTCAGAAGAACTTGTTAATCGTAAGGGCATATGTGTGTAAGGGCAGGATACCTTTTGAAGAAAGGTTAGAATAAAATAAGAACCCCACAGCAACCAATGGGGAAGGGAAGAAAAGATGATCATAATCTAGGAGAAAAAAACAAACTAGGAAAGAAAAAAAACTAAAACAAACTAGGAAAGAAAAAAGAAAAGTTGGAAAGAAACTAGAATTATGTTAAGTAGCTGTAATCAACGGAAGAAAGGGAAAGTCTTCATGGAATACTATGCATATCTCCAAGCAGACATACTCAGGCTTCCAGGCCAACAGGGAGCTCCCCATCAGCTCTGTCCTCTTTCCCCTACCCACCCCAACACTTGGAGATCATCAAGTGTCAAGGACAGTGTTTGAACTCAAGAGCCTGCTACTCTGGCTCCTGACTAAGTGTAGATTCACGACACTGGGCAACACTATGCAGATATGGCTGTTTTGTCACATAGGCCACCTTTATTAAAAAAAAAAAAAAAGAACCCCCTTCCACCAAGACAGCAGATGTTCAGGGGCCACATGATTAGAAAGACAGAACAAGGAAGCAAAGTGAGCCCGTTTGACAAGAAAAAAACGACGATGGTTCAGGGTGAGGTTTCTCCAGTTTCCCCTGAAACAGGTCTCTCTAGTGACCTAGAAAGGAAACTCAGGAGAGTCCATTTTGGGGTTGTTCAATTTTCAGTTCAGAAAGAGATCGTGAATGCAGTGTGCTGTCTTCAGACAAGAGAAATTTGAGAAATGACTAGAACTAGAAGAATGGCTTCACACAGATTCTAAGCAGGAGAGGCTACTGATACTCAGCTGGGCTAAAGTTCAAGTAAAGACCTGACTGTCAAAATCTGCACTTGCCTCAAACATATTCCTTCTTCTTAGTCTACTGTATGCTCAGAATTGGTATCGTCAGAATTCCTGAACTTTATATATTTTAAAAACACAATTAGAAATAAACTTATTCAAGCTAGGCTTCAGCAGTATGTGAACTGAGAACTTCCAGATAAACAAGCTGGATTTAGAAAAGGCAAAGGAATCAGAGATCAAACTGCCAACATACACTGTATCATAGAAAAGGAAAGGGAGTTTAAAAAAAATCTACTTCTGCTTCACTGACTACGCTAAAGCCTTTAACTGTGTGGGTTACAACAAATTGTGGAATACTCTTAATGAGATGGGAATACCAGACCACATTACCTGCCTCCTGAGAAACCTGCATGCAGGACAAGAAGCAACAGTTAGAAGAGGACATGGAACAATGGACTGGTTCCAAATCGGTAAAGGAGTACATCAAAGCTATATATTGTCACCCTGCTTATTTAACTTACATGCAGAGAACATCATGAGAAATGCTGGGCTGGATGAATCACAAGCTAGAATAAAGATTGCTGGGAGAAATATCAACAACCTCAGATAATGCAGATGATACCACTTTAGAGGCAGAAAGTGAAGAGGAACTAAAGAGCCTCTTGATGAAGGTGAAAGAGGATAGTGAAAAAGCTGGCTTAAAACTCGACATTCAAAAAATGAAGATCATGGCATCTGGCCCCATCACTTCATGGCAAATAGATGGGGAAACAATGGAGACAGTGTCAGATTTCATTTTCTTGGGCTCCAAAATCACTGCAGAAGGTGACTGCAGCCACGGAATCAAAAGACGCTTGCTCCTTGGAAGAAGAGCTAGGACAAACCTAGAGAGTGTATTAAAAAGCAGAGACATCATTTTGCTGACAAAGGTCCGTATAGTCAAGGCTATGGTTTTTCCAGTAGTCATGTATGGATGTGAGAGTTGGTCCATAAAAAAGGCTGAGCGCCGAAGAATTGATGCTTTTGAACTCTGGTGTTGGAGAAGACTCTTGAGAGTCCCTTGGACAGCAAGGAGATCAAACCAATCAATCCAAAAGGAAATCAATCCTGAATATTCATTGGAAGGGCTGGTGGTGAACCTGAAGTTTCAGTACTTTAGCCATCTGATGCGAAGAGCCAACTAATTGGAAAAGACCTTGATGCTGGGTAAGATTGAGGGCTAGAGGAGAAGGGGATGACATAGGATGAGATGGTTGAATAGTATCACTGACTCAATGGACATGAGTTTGAGTAAACTCAGGGAGATAGCGAAGGACAGTGAAGCTTGGAGTCCTGCAGTTCAAGGGGTTGCAAAAAGTCAGACAGGACAAAGCAAATGAACAATTGTATACTACCAAACCAATCCTGAGAAGTATTGATACATGGTTATCTTTTGCTTAAAGGATGCTTCACAAGGTCTGGACAGATATAGCTCCTGACAGCAGTTCCACAAAAAACAACAATATAAAC
Source organism: Dama dama (assembly GCF_033118175.1). Taxonomy (NCBI): domain Eukaryota; kingdom Metazoa; phylum Chordata; class Mammalia; order Artiodactyla; family Cervidae; genus Dama; species Dama dama. The sequence goes on along the minus strand of NC_083684.1, from coordinate 13,849,957 downwards.
GTGTTAAAAAGTGCTTGTCAGAATGATGTTCAGGCCAACAACTGTAAAGAGAGTCCTCATCAGACTGGCCACTTCCGTTGTGCTTAGAGATGTAATGTCTGCCTTAGTAATTAATCAGTGAGGGGATGATCTGAAGGTGGGTAATGGCTGTTACATATGAGCTCAAGAGAACACAGGAGTTAGGCTGCAGAATTCCTACAAATACATAGTTCATCCACTCAACTTAAAATATGATTAAGCAAGGGAAGTGTTTAATTAAAATTTAGTATGAAGGAGAAAACAGGAGAATGACCGTTCCCAAAGTTACTGCACTTGTGTGTGGAAGCAACCCAGAACTATCATGGAAAATTGCAGTTCCACCTGCAGGGAAAATTACAGACCCACCTCCACAGTACATTTCCTGATTGGGCTCCCTCATCTTCCTAAGAACACTGCTGCCTCTCTAATCAGCTGGAGCTGGAAGTGGACAGCCCTTCATGGTCATCATATCTGCCCTACTACAGAAGACAACCTCAAGCTTTCTGTTAAATTCTTATCAGAAGTCTGATTCTAACAACATTCCTGAGGAAGCTTTACCTGTAGGGCAGACATACCATGCAGGAAGCCAGGTGATTTAAACTTGCTCCTCAATCAAGTCAGACCACCAAAAGCTACATACTCACAATGTAGGTTCAATGACACACTTTGAAATTACGTTCTAAGCCACTGTTGGCTTAGAAACTTTAAGAAGTGGTGGAAGGAAATGTCCTATTGTAATGATTGAGAAATTATGATTTAAGAGGTATGGGGTGGGGCTGGACCGCTGAATTTCTAATAAGCATTCCACAGACGTGCACTTCGGGTTGAAAAAAGAATCACCTCTCCATTTTATTTAAGGTGGAATGGACGTTCAGGATTATTGTCCTGTAATTATATATGAGGTCCCCTCTTAAGATCCTCGGGCGAGACTTCCCTTAGGTCTCATTCCTGAGCAAAGCCGGTATTACCAACGCGGTAGAACTTGTTGCCAAATCTGCAGCTCCCTGCTGACGACTGGGCAGCACCCAAAGGCCCGAAGGAGGTGCTTGTGGGTGTGGTGCAAAGAGCGCCGGCACAGAGCCGAGCCCGCGTTTAAAGCCCAGCACTACGCGGGCAGCGTCACCGGTTTCTCTGCAACAACAGGACGGAGGTGCCGTGAGAGCTCCCGGCACGACCGTGAGAAACGCCCGGGCCGCCGCCGCGTGCGCGCCGGTGGTCCCGCGGGTCGGAGCCCGACAGCCTGGCGCGCGACCCAAGGCTTTCCCCTCGCCGTGCCCTCCCGCGTCCGGGCTTCCACTCTCCCTGCCAGGGCCGCCCTCGGCGGTCCGGCCCGTTCCGAGGGCCGCGGCGGCCCCCACCCCCGCCGCCCGCGTCAGACGCTCGGCGGCGCCAGGCCCCGGAGGCGCGGCCCGCGGCGGGCTCACCTGCAGGCGGTGGCTCTTGACCAGGTGCATGTTGAGCGCGGGGCTGTTGGGCAGGATCTTGCCGCAGCCGCGCACCGTGCACAGGATATTGGTCCGCACGGCCCGGGACAGCTCGCTCACCGACGGCTGGATGAGCTCCCGGGCCGGCGGCGTCGAACCCGCGGGCTGCTGCCTCGCCGCCGGCGGTCGCGGCCGGCTGCCTCTCAGCCTCCCAGGGGGCACCCACGGGCCCGAGGCGGCGGCGGCTCCCCTCGCGGCCGCCGGGACGGCCTGGGCGCCCGAGGCGAGAGCCGCGGGATCCGCCGCCGCCGCCTCAGAGGCCGCCATGGCTCTCGCGCCGCGGCCGGACCAAGCCAGCCAGCCAGCCCCGCCTCCCGCCGCAGCGACTTCCGGCAGGGGGCGGGGCCTTATTAGCATCCGGCGGGGCCCGGGCGGCGGCGCCCCCTGCTGGAGGCGAAGGGCGAGTCAGCGGTGGAGCGCCGCCAGGTGAGGAGGGCGGGCCGGGTGTAAAACTTCACAGGGGGTCCTGGGGACAGGTAGGACGTTTAGGCCCCTCTGAGCCTCATTCGCCTTCCTAGAAATCTGAACCTCGGGCAAAAGTTGGATACAAGAAAAAGCAATGCGCTCGGGAACTTTACTTCCCAAAGATTAGAAATAAACCAGGTGTTCAAGAGCAGCAGAGGCCGAACTTTGTTAATTACAACGATCTGTTTACCAGACACTGGGAAATGAATGCACTTTTCATCCAGTATATCATTTTGTCCTCGAAACAGCCCTCGCGGGTACGTACTATGAATTCTTCCTCATCTGCAGAGAGGCAAGTAACTAGCCTGAGGTCACATTATACAAAAAAAAGAACTGTTATAATTGACCTAGTTAATCATTTTAGAGAGGGTAGATTTAGTTGCCTGTATTTTATTTTAACTGGTGAAATTTGATTACTATTTGGGAGACAGTGTAGCTCAGGGCAGGGTTCCAAAAACAAAGTAGGAAGAGGGACCAGATAGGTCAAGTCAATGAGTGTAGGAGGCCAGGTGTAGGTAAAAGGGAGGGGTGAGGACCCCAGGGAAATGAGATCTAGCCTAATCGGGGCAGCTGCTACCAGGCTTTGGTACTGCCATGTTTATTTTTCAAGATTTTTATGTGAAAACTCCCAACTTTTTAATATATTGGCAGCTCTGTTTGTATTCTACTGCTGCAATATGCAATAATAAGCTACCACACACCTGGTGACCTGAAACAGTTTGTCACTCACAGTTCTGGAGGTCAGAAGTCTGAAATAAGTCTACTAGGTGAAGATCAAGGTGTGGGCCTGGCTGCATTTCTTCTGGAGGCTCTATGGAAGAATCTTGTTTACTTGCCTTGTCCCGCTTCTCAGTCATTAATGGTGAGTCGCGTGCTCTTCACATCACTCTGATTTCTTCAGTACTCACATGTCCTTCTGCTCTCTTCTATTCCTTTTCCAACTTTTGAGGACCTAGTGATTACATTGGGTCCTTCCAGGAAACTTGGGATAACTTCCCCATCTGCAAAGTAACAGATTTATATATTCCAGGGACTAGGATGTGGACATCTTTGAGATGGGTACTGTTTTGCCCACCAGAGTAACTAATTCTGATTTTTATAGTATTGTGTGCCAAAAAACCCCCACGTGTGAGACAGTATCCATAAGGCTTTTCTTTCTTCCAGCTCGGTGTCCAAGAGGGCAGACTCAAGTCTGACTGCCTGGGTTAATTAGTTAGTTAGTCGTTCAGTTGTGTCCGACTCTTTGTGACCCCATGGACTGTAGCCTGCCAGGCTTCTCTGTCCATGGAATTCTCCAGGCAAGAATACTGGAGTGGGTTGCCATTTCCTTCTCCAGGGGATCTTCCTGACCCAGGGATCAAACCCAGGTCTCCTGCACTGCAGGCAGATTCTTTACCACTGAGCCACCAGGGAAGCCCAATGGTAATCTTACCTCTAGTTTTATTTTGTCCTCCTGTTTCTTTTTCTGTCCTTCATTTGCCCAGATTTCCGCACTTTTAATTCTATCATAATTGTAACATATGTTGTTTTAACACCAAATCCTTTGTGGATCAAGATAAGGACTATGTTTTAAAGTGTTATTATAAAAGGACATGTGATTTAGTGATGATCACCAAAGGATTTTCATCAAAAGTGACTGATGTACCAGTTTTTAAATATCTTTATTTACAAATTGGTATATTATCGGTCAGTTTGAATGCCATATGTGTGATAAAATAGATTATGAGAAATATCATATTTACAATGAAATCATTATTTTATATAACTGAATCACCTAGTAGGCTACCTCCTGCAATAATAACTTAATGGGCCTAATTCTACCCTTTGAATGGGCCAATTTCATGCTTCTCTTAGAAAATTTTGAGTTCGGTATAGTTTCTTGGTGCTTAAGAGAAAATCCCTGGGAACCAGCAAATGGAACCAGACCTCTCTGGGACTGAGAGACAGGAGTGAGAGAAAAGACATCCTGTCACATCTTAGTCCCTCGACTGCTATGCTTTGCAGCAGGAGGAAAGAATCAGTCCCAAGAATTACATTGAACATTTCCAAATCTTCAATATCAAGGATGAATTTCTAAAACAAGTTTTGTAGACAGAAGCTCTCCAGCTAGTCATTAACTAAAATTCATATGCAATACAGTCAAGGATGCTGTGCTTACAAAAACCACATATAGCTTATTTATCTCTAATTTTAAAATAATTCTTTCCCTTATTGGGTATGCAAGTGAGCAGTGGAGAAAGTGGTGCATCTGCAATACCTGAAATTAAAAAAAAGAAAAACATCAGTTTAAAAATGGCCAAGATTAGAGGGTGGATCATGGACCCTCGTTAAGTGAAACAGAATATTTTCAAAATGAGGCATGACAGAATAGCAGCCTGGAGCCATGAGAAAGTTGAGAGGCAATTAGTCAGCATAGAGGGTCAAATGTAGTGTGTTGTTAATTCCCACTTGGTGAAATAAGCTGACCACTTACCGGCTGGGGCCAGGGATTTTAGTGCTTCCAGAAGATGTGGGCTAGAGAACTTTACCAGGCACCGGAGGGGCTCTTCTCTCTCAGCCAGGATGCCCCCATTTAAGTCACTTTTGAATTTTGTTTCAAGCTGTCATCAGATATATTTATAAATGACTATTAAATACAAATATTTTACAATGGCAAAATATAAAGAGACACGATTATGTGTTTCACTAATTCTTGTGATCAAGAAACATAGGGATGAATGGGAGTGGGAACCATTTAAATTGCTAATTGCAAACACTGGGGGAAACCAGGCTATCAACAGTATTGCACACAAAATGCCGAGAGTGCAATCAAGAGATCCTGCCCTCAGGATGTCCTTTACTTGAGCATTAGGCTTACATTCTTAATGGAAAATGAGCACTGTTTTTTGTAATCTGTCATTTCAGTGTAAAAAATCTCATGTGTTTTGGGTCACTACCACAATTTAACTTATTATAGAAAATTTAAGAAATATACAGAAGGAGCACAGTGTAAGGAGTCCCCCTGTACATATCACCCAGCTGAAACGATCACCAGTCTTTTTCCATCTATTACCCCACCTCCTGTTCCCTACTGCCCGTATCCACTGGATTATTTTGAAGCAAATCCAAGACACCGTAGTATCCTGCTTGTAAATATATCGATATCTACCTAAAAAGGATTTTTTCTAAACTTCACCTCCACAACATTAGCACACCTAAGAAAATTAATAACAGTTCCTCATATCATCAAATATCCAAGTATTGCTACTTCAATAGGTACTTGGCTCTTAGATTCTAACTTGAACTTTTTTCTTTTTGCTTAAAATGATTCTTAAAATTTAGAGGCACAATGCTGAAGTATTCATGCATGAAACAATGCAGAGGGTGAGTAATGTCTGCAGCTAATTCAAATGGTTCCGAACAAAGAAAGAGAAAAGAAAGCAAATGTGGCAAAATGTTAACAATGAGTGCATTTTGAAGCAAAGGGGAAATGGATGTTCACTGAGGTATTCGTGCATGTTTCCTGAAGGTTTGACATTTTTCAAAACAGAAGAGGTAGGGAAAAATTAGTAGCAGGTATGAATAAATGTGTACCTTGACTTATAGAATAGACACATTCTCAGATGTGTATAAAGGAAGTTTTGTGTATTAAATCTTATGTGTCCTAGATCAGCGGTTCTTTATGCAGAATCAGCTTGTGGGCTTGTGAAAACAGACGGCTGGGACCCACCTCCAGAGTCCCCTATCCAGTAGGATTACGGCAGGCCAAGAACCTGCATTTCTTACCCATTCCCAGGTGATGGTGATGCTGCTGGCCCAGAGACCATACTTGGAGAATGACTGTCTTAGGATATATTTAAAAGAACTGGGTTAAAACCTGCCATTCAGGGACCTTAACTTGAAAGGTGTCAAATCAACTTTTTCCACTAAAAACAAACCAAACCAAACAGGTGTTGGGCCTGACTAAGCAGATCACTGGTAGATTTCAAGTGTGGCCTGTAGCTGCAGAAAATTCTAAGCAGGAAGAATTTTACTGGAAGGTTTGAAGGGAGGAGAGTGTTATGAATATGAACGTGAGTATTAGATTAGGGTGGTCATGATACAAATCTTGACTTTTGCTAATGGTGACCAAGGGCTGGCCCCCCACCTGGCTTTCCTTGTGGGCAGTGACTCACTTCTGGAATAAGCCAGGTTTGCAGGTTACTGTTTTTTTCCCTATGTGATGCCAACTGGGCTATATGACTGATTTCTTCAATCTTTTGTCCAATAAGTATTTATGAGCACTGACCATGTACAAACACTGTTCTAGGTGTGGATGGGCTAGAAGGATACAATTTTTTTTCCCTCAAAAATACAGATCACAGCTGGTTACACATAACTAGGTTAATATAAAAGGTGAAATGAAAAGGCAAATTCAGAATTTCCAAAGGGGGGTTGTCCTTTGCAACAGAGGAACTTACTAAATACGATAAAGAAGTCTATTTTAACTCATAAATTATACAAAATTAAAGTGATGAATGACATAAGTTTCTTTGAATTGTTTTCCACTTGAAACTTTAGTTCTTTTTAAAAAATACTGATAACTTGTAGTTAGGTTATAGCGGCGTCCTACCTTATATTGTGCAAATTCTAGTCTTGGTTGAGGATAGTCTCCAAAAATTTCTTGAGTCACTTTCTGCACTCTCTCTTTTTCTACTTTGTTTTCATGAATGATCCTTGAATCCACTATAGATGGAAGATTTCAAGAGAAACCAGCTGTTAGGAATGTATTTCATCCACAAAGTATCATCCTTTCATTCCTAATCTTTCAACATGCTCATATAATTTTGAAGTAACATTTACTGCTTTTTTACTTGATTGTAATGATTTCTTACAAAGTAGAAATTTAGAAATATAGGCTGATAAGAAAGAAGATAGAAATCACCCATAATCCTATCACACAAAGATAAATACTGTTAAAACATTTTAATACATTTGTCTAACCCCTTTTTTCAGTGAATAAAAAGATACATATTTTAAAGGCTGGGTTTATAAAATATACACAATTTTGTACCCTGCTTTCTTTACTTAACATGAAATCAATAGCAGTTCCTGTGCCATTGGAAAGTCATGGTTTACTTCATGATGGCTGTACCATTTCATTTTACTGATAAGTCACTGCCAAGAAAGAGGAACATTTCCATTTTTATAGTATATTATACCCCACCACTTTTTTTGAACTTTCTGATCCACATTAGTAGTTTCATATTCTATTCTCTTGGGTTTTCTATGGATGGACTCATGTCAACTATGAATGGTGAAATGGTCACGATTCTGATTACAGGCACACCACAGAAATAAGTGGGTGCAGTTCTATACCACTGCACTGAAGTGACTCACATGAGTTTTTTGGTTTCCCAGTGCATGTGAAAGTTATGTTTATATCGTACTGTGGTCTATTACGTGTGCAACAGTATTATGTCTAAAAGGACAATATACATGGCTTAATTAGAAAGTACTTTATTGCTAAAAAAATGCTGACCATCATCTAAGCCTTCAGCAAGTTGTGATCTTTTACAATAGTAACATCAAAGATCACTGATCACAGTAACAAAAATGAAAAAGTCTGAAACATTGTGAGAAACTGTGACAGACACACGACCTGAGCCAGTGCTACTGGAGAAACGGCGCCCACAGATTTGCTCAATACAGGGTGACCACAAACCTTCAGTTTGTAAAAAGCGAAATACCCGCCAAGTGCAATAAAGTACTTGGGAAGCAATTTACCCAATGTATTAAGATCCTGGGCTCCAGGCTCAGATTCTGTTTTTCCTTCTGGCTTTGCTGATTCCTAGTTATGTGATTCTGCTCAGCAAGTTACTAAACCTCTCTGAAACCCAGTTTTCTACCCCTCTTTTCTGATAAAAAGAGCTTGTTCATGGGACTGCTGTGAAGATTACGGAAATGATACATATGAACACTTTAGTATGGTGCCTGGCACAGAAGAAATGCTCAGTTAAATTATTTAGTTTTTTGTTTTGGTTGTGATTATGACTAGATGCCATTCTAGCAAATTCTAAAGGAGACCTATATTAGCTTAGCTTCTCCACTTCAACAGAAATTTACTTTTCAGTTTTCTGAAAATAGGATATACTTTTGAATCACAATCCTGGTACAGAAATGTTTTTTACTGGGTGAGAGAAATCTGAAAAGGAACGTCCCTCCAAATTTCAGTGTTTATCTTAAAATACACATACTATTTATATCTAGCCCAAGGCTTCTTTCTTGTAGAGATGTAGTAGAGTTGTGAGTTTCAAAGCTCTAGGAAAAAGAAAACAGGAAAAAGTGAATGCTTTCCTAATTTTATCACCTCAAAGTATAGATATTAATTGGTTTTAGTGCACAAAAGTATGGCAAATCTTATCTTTCATTTTTTCCAACACAGATATTTGAGGCGCTATGCAGACTGAGTTGAGCATTTCTCCTAGACCGATACTGACAGAGACTGCCGGGGGCCAGCAACAAGGCTGCTTTGTTTGAGGAACTCTGTACCTTGTTAACATAAAAGTGTATCTGGGAGAACTATAGCTGCTGAGCCAAAAGCTAGAGAAATCAAAGGCAGCCTTTACAATGAGATGCTGCAGTTTTATATTTATGTCTTTATTACTGTGAAAAAAAACCTCACTGACATTCCTTACAGAAAAATAACTTTCCTGCTGTAAGTCTAAATCTCCCAGACTCCTTCACTCACTTTCCCCCACTGAAGGCACTGTCTTTATTATTAAGTGTTTGACGAGTTTTTCTAGAAACGCAACTGATCATAGCAGAACTGTTGATATTAATAGCAATTTGGTAGGAGGCTGGTAGGTAAGAGGGAAGGTGCTATGGGGGAAATCATTATCTAAATTTTTTAAAAAATTATTTTTAATTGGAGGATAATTGCTTTACAGTATCGATATTGTGTTGGTTTCTGCCATACATCAACATGAATCAGCCATAATCAGACATATTACATATGTCCCTTCCCTCCTGAGCCTCCCTCCCACCTCCCACCCATCCCACCTCTCCAGGCTGACAGAGCATCGGGTGTGAGCTACCTGCATCACAACAGCAAATTCCCACTGGCTACCTATTTTACACATGGGAACGTACATGTATGCAATTTCTTAATGTTAAGCTTGTTTTCCTTAAAGAGTAGCTTTTAGAAAGCCATCACTTCTTTCTACTTAGATGAAAATATGTAAGTAGAACATACCTAGGGGCTCGAAGATATACAGTCTTAACAATTCTATAGGAGTCTGAACATATGAGCACACAGATGCCATGCAGAGGGGAAAAAAAACAAAAACCCTGAGCCTCGGAGCAAGGCCAGATCCATTATCATTAAAAGGATAATAATACATTCAAACAATTTTTTATCTTATTAGGTTTTTTTTTTTTTTTGGTTTACTCCTAGTACACTAGACACACCTCATGAAGTTATGAGGAATTATGGTTATACCCTTTGTACCAAGTTGGCCCCATAAATATGCCTTGATATTTGACCAGGAACATTTTTTATTTTTTTTGACTCACACAGCATGGCACATGGGATCTTAGTTTCCTGACCAGGGATTGAACCCATGCCCACTGCTTTGGAAGTGAAGTCTTAACTGAACTGCTAGGGAAGTTCCACACTCAAATAAATTTTTTTTTTTTAACATTCAAATGCAGAGTTCATTTTATTGAAGCTCAGTCGAACAAATTACCATTAATTTGCCCCCAGTAAAATTCAGTATTAAAAATGTTTCATGTTTGCCAAGTGAAAAGTAAATAGCTAAAAGGTGTTAATAAAACTTTTAAATTTATTTTTTTATTGAAGGATAATTACAGAATTTTGTTGTTTTCTGTCAATACACTCAAATAATTTTGACAAATAAACAAACTGTGGGAATTCATAAACCAATGCTTCCTCTTTTACTTTTAATTCCTGTATCACTTGCTTGACTAGTGGGACAAAAAATTCTGCTTCTCTCTTGCATAGCAGAATAATATAATCAGCTTCAAAAGATAATGTATAGTTACTCTGAAGAGAAAATAAATTCTGATTGGAATAGCTGATTAGGAAATAGGGGGCCTATAACATACCCTCCAATGACCAACGGGCAGTATAAACACAATACAATTATGAAAAGGTGAAAGTGAGGAATTATCTTATTTCCTATCGTGTTTGCTGAAAACTCTCCACTTCAGGGACATCTGATGTCATCTCCTGTTGTTGGAGGTAGACTTTCCCACCTGCTCAGCTTCTAAATTACGCATGAAAGAGAAAATGGAGACTCAGCTTTAAATAGAGTCACTGATGGGCTCACCTGATTATACTGTTTAAAAACAATAGCCTTAAGAGAGTCCAGATACCGGCTTCTGAGGTCCATTTTCACAATCTGATGGTGTTTGCTAGCAACTGTCAGTGCCTTGAAGTGAAAATTAGCAAGATTATTATTAATAGCATTACTGTGTCTATCCCTGTATTTATACTTGTTCAGAAAAAATGTAGGAGTTGTAATCAGTGAATAATTTCTACTTAAAAAAAATCCAGAACAATTAAATTTCATGGTCTGTTACTCACCTTGAAAAACAAAAACAGTGGCTAGTGGCATTAAGATCCTCAGAAAGGCAAGGTCTTTTGTACCATTTTTAGAAAAGAGATCCTATTTTTTTTTTTAATTAAAAAAAATTTTTTTTTTGGTTAAACTACACAGCAGGCAGGATATTAGTTCCCCAACCAGGGACTGAACCCATGCCCCCTGCAGTGGCAGTACGGAGTCTTAACCACTGGACTGCCAGGGAAGCCCCAGAGTGATCCTGTTTAAAGTTAGGAATTATGATAAATTAAGGTGAGAGTTAAGAATAAAGGATGAATACTCAAATGTTACCATTTTTTATGACTAGTCGTTAGTACTGTAATGACGCCATACAAAAATGCAAATAGAAAAAGCAAATATAGACCTCATGTACCACTCTGGTTTCTGGAATAAAACATCTTCCAAAAGGAACCAGCAAAACTGTTAAAAGCAGTTACTTTGGGTGAGTGGGACTGGGAAAAAGGGGTATGAAGTCGTAAAAGATTGTTTAGAGACTTCACTGGTTGGATTTTTACCTCGATTGTGCATTACTTCTCAATTTTGAGACAGTAATGAAGAGTTCTAAACCAATGCTGATGCTGCGCTCTCATTTGCAGGATAATAGTACTTCCTGCTCTTTATTTTAGGAGATCAAGAATTACGGGTGGTATTTTACATCACATGATATTGAGAAGTTTAAACCTACATGGCCCTGAGATATACAAGAGCTGACTCATTGGAAAAGACCCTGATGCTGGGAAAGATTGAAGGCAAAAGAAGAGGGCAGCAGAGGATGAGATAGGTAGATAGCATCAACGACTCAATGGACATGCACTTGAGCAAACTCCAGGAGATAGTGGAGGACAGGGAAGCCTGGCGTGCTGCAGTCCATGGGATCACAAAGAGTCGGACATGACTTAGCAACTGAACAATACTATCGCTTATAGTAGTTGGTTCCATACCTGACCCAGAAGGGGTAGATTGCTCTTCAGTTGGGAGGACGAAGTGAAGGCATATGGAGTTTGGGAATAGTATACCACATAAGCAGGTTTGTACTGGTTTGGCTTTTTATACTGTGTTCCCCAGGCAATTCGAATCCATACTGAGTTCTCCTCGGCATCTCTGAAGCTGACTGTCACCTTATTTAAAAAAAAAAAAAAGACATAAGTTCTCTAATTAACATATCATGCTTTTTAGGGGTGAAGGATGTCACTGTCTGGCTGAAATCTGGCAGTTTTTCTCCTACTTCTCATTACAGTGATTTGGGAAATCTCTGGAAAAGCGTTTTGTGGTTGCTTTGTAAAGATACATTCGTGCCTTGCAAAGTCTTTTGGAAGGAAAAAAAAAATTTAAATCCCACAATTGGTGTATGACATCACAAATTCTCAATAATTTCTTGGGCTTTGTCCTGAAAAAATAGTAGAAAGGGACAGAAACTGGGCTACCTTTTTACAACTGAAACATAGTTTTTAGTTTGTCTCTTCTTTGTAAGTTTTCCCAAGAACTTTCTATTTTGAAGAGTATTATCTGATAAGATGTGCAGCTAATCCTCTCTCTCTCTCTCACACACACACACACACACACTCCACCCATCACTCCCAGTTACGCTTCCTGTGCCCTCTCATACCAGCTTCTCTCTCCCGTGGTTCTGGGCAGGAGTTCTTAACCTGAAGTCAATGGTTAGAATTCAGGGCATCCAAGGACTTGGCGAGGGGGAAATGTCATCTTTACTTGTGGGCCTCTCTGATGACTCAGACAGTAATGAATCTGCCTGCAATGTAGGGCCCCCGGGTTCAGTCCCTTATTTGTAAGTGAAATTTAGCATCGCCTTCAATTGTGAAAGTAGGCATTAAGACAGTAGAATTTTAGGATGTTATTTTGTTGTCTACAGAAATCTCAAGTACTTTTATCACATTACAATTGTTGCATGGGCCTCAAGAATATCATTTACACTTATTAGCACTTTGAAGCTAGTTGTTTTTAGATCCATTATGAGATTATTTATTGTGTTAATAAAGGAGCCACAATTTGCCATCTTAATGCCTTTATAGTAACTCTATTTTTAGTATCATTTGTTTCCCCTGTGATTCTGTAGATTTTATTTTACAGCATTTAAAAACACACTTCTGAGAAGCAGTCCATAAGCTTCACTAACAGCGAAAGTGTCATTGCCACAAAAAGGTTAAGACACTTGTCCTAGAGCAGCTGGTGAGTCACTCTTCACTCCTGGGCACCGGGAGATACTACTTGGCATGACATCGCCATCATCAGCCTTTGGGAAAGTGGGGTTAACCAGCCACTAGTTAAGTTATGCAGAAGAAGGTAAAGATAAGCCAGGAGACCTCAGCTGGTTGAGGAAAGGGATGAGGACGTGTTGGTCAGCCCGGAGAGAGGGACGGGGCAGACAGAGAAGACCCAAGGCCTTTACCTGTTTATCCTCATCTAAAACCTGCAGCGCACACAGCATGTCCCTCTCCAGCTGGTCTTTCAAGCAGGACAGACGTGGCCAGTAAAAAAGCTCCTTTGTCCCCCCAGCTCCATGCTTTTGCTGCTGTTCAGTGGCTAAGTCGTGTCTGACTCTTTGTGACCCCATGGCCTGTAGCAGGCCAGGCTCCGTGGGGTTCTCCAGGCAAGAACACTGGGGTGGTTGCCATTTCCTTCTCCACCAGCCCCCACTAGTGTGCCTGAAATTCATTCACGAGGCAAAACCTTTCAGACCGTGGTAGAGATAAGAAGAGATCTAACAACTGAAATACAAAGGCATCAAAGTAGGAGGAAATGTGAGTGTTTCAGACGCTTTTTCTCCTTGCATGGTAGGGGCAGTGGCCTAGGGTTCAGAAAACAGAAATCCCTGCTGCCTGAAAGAGGGACAGGAAAGACCATCAAGTGAGGAGAAGGTGCTGGGAAGGAAGATGCACATAAACTGAATTGGACCCGAGAGAGAGAGAGAGAGAGAGACGCTCTCTAGCTTTCTTGTTTTGGGTGAAGTAAGATGGGTATGCTGGCTGCAGTTTTGCAAGAGGAGTCAGCCAGTCAGTTTGAGCTTCATGAGAAGGCTGCTTCCAGAAGGGTCCAGATCACATATCTACAACATTTCTGGAGAACTGGCCAGGGATTCTGTGCCTATTGAGGCTCTTTGTTTTAAAAAAAAAAAAAGCAGGTGCATGCACCATACCCACAGTCCAGACGGGACTCTCCTATAACCTCTGCAGAGTTCACAATTTCATGGTAACAAGAGTTTTCAAATAATATAATCCAAAATGACAACTTATTCACAAAATTTAAATAATAAGAGAAATCTTCTTTTGGTTCACAGTTTTATTTGAATTAATTTATAAATTAAATACATCCCCACTCAAAAGTCTGAAGATTTTGTTTTGTTATATAAACCTGATAAAATGATTCTAAGGTTCATCTGGAGGAATAGTTAGGACATTTTTGACAAAGAAAAATAATTGGGGGTAGGGGTAGGGTTGACTTGTCTTAGGGGTTATGAAAATGTTTTAAAAACTAGTGATTAATGGAAGGGAGAGTTTGCTCCAGGCAAGTGGCCCCCCTGGTACCAAAACCAGAAGCAGGAAGAGTTGCCTACACGGTCACTGGCAGGACCACTGCGAGTGGTCTCCCTGCTAGGGCAGAGCCGGCCCCTGGAGGAGTAGACTGGAGTAGATGCTCTCTGCAGGCAGCTGCTCACTCAGGCTATGCTCGAGCTCCTGCTGGAGACAAGAGAAGGGGACGATGGGGAGGGGCCAGTGGGATTCCTTCCACCTGGGGGGCACAGCAGGAACAAGAAGAAATATTTCCCTCCAAGAATCTTGTGGCAGAAAAAACAGGGCTTGAGGATAAGCCTGGGGAAAGGATGTATTTTCTCTGAGAATTAAGCATGTTTACAAGAAGTAGAGCAGGAAGCAGAAGAGGGAAGGGAGTAAGGATGCAAAAGAGGACAGAGAAAAATAGAGCAGAAAACCTGGATGAGGATGTAGATGGATGCACAGCACACAGAAGGGTCGTTATAAGAAAGGAGATGAGGGAACACGTTCGGTGACAAGTGGATATGTAGAAAGCAGGACCAGTTCCAGACTAAAGGATGAGGTAAGGGGATGGAGGTGACATCACCCTTATGGCAGAAGGCAAAGAGGAACTGAAGAGCCTCTTGATGAAGGTGAAAGAGGACAGTGAAAAAGCTTAAAACTCAACATTCAAAAAACTAAGATCATGGCATCTGGCCCCATCACTTCATGACAATAGATGGGGAAACAATGGAAACAGTGACAGACTTTTATTTTCTTGGGCTCCAAAATCACTGCAGATGGTGACTGCAGCCATGAAATGAAAAGATGCTTGCTGCTTGGAAGAAAAGCTATGACCAACCTAGACAGCATATTAAAAAGCAGAGACATTACTTTGCTGACAAAGGTCCGTCTAGTCAAAGCTATGGTTTTTCCAGCAGTCATGTATGGATGTGATAGCTGGACCATACAGAAATTTGAGCGCCGAAGAATTGATGCTTTTGAACTATGGTGCTGGAGAAGTCTCTGGAGAGTCCCTTGGACTGCAAGGAGATCAAACCAGTCAATCCTAAAGGAAATCAGTCCTGAATATTCATTGGAAGGACTGATGCTCCACTACTTTGGCCACCTGATGCAAAGGACTCATTTGAAAAGATCCTGATGTCGGGAAAGATTGAAGGCAGGAGGAGAAGGGGAGAACAGAGGACGAGATGGTTGGATGGCATCACCGACTTGATGGACGAATTTGAGCAAGCTCCAGAAGTTGGTGAAGGACAGGGAAGCCTGGTGTGCTGTAGTCCATGGGGTCGCAAAGAGTTGGACATGACTGAGCGACTGAACTGGACTGAAGGGGATGGAGAGACAAGTCAAGGAGTTTGAGAATCAAAATATGCTCCAAAAGGGAACACCTGTTTGCCAGAGGATGGGCATAGTGAGGTGGATAGAACAGAATTTGGGGGCATTTGTTAGTCTTCCTCTATGCAAGGAGGACTAAGGCAGAGTCAGGTGGAAAGGGAATGAAGCAGGGGAGGCTGTGAAAATGCTATGATCAACCTGTGACAAGATGTTGAAGTGGTGCTTGGCTCTTAAGCTACAATGACCAAAGCGTAGCCATTAGCCACCCAGGGCCATTTAAGTAAAATTCATTATTGTTACATAAGATGAACACCTTTAGATTCTCAGTCACACCAGCCACTCTTCAGGTTCTTGGTGGCCACATGTAGCTACTGGGCCATGTCCTGGACATCTCTGATCTAGAACATTTCCATCAATGCAGAGTCCTACCAGGCAGTGCTGCTCTTGAGGAAGAAGCAGAACCCCTGAACTGAAAGGTAAAGGGAGCAGAAAGTTTTTACAATGAGCAGAGTTTGTCTTTGATATCGAGTAGAATAGTATGGAATATTACTAACTGAAATTCTTGCAAATTAAAAAAACAAGGTAGTGATGAATTTTAAGTGCATGGAATCCGTGAAATTGAATCTCATGGAAATTCAGATAAATTCTATTCTTACATTTTTTAATGCCCTCTGAAGAATTTTCTTGAATGAACTTTTGAATTGTTCCATATCAAAAAGGTCAATGTCGTCACCTGTCAAAGTGAAAAGAAAAATCAAGAAAAATCAAGGGAGCTACACTGTCTTCAATACATTTGCAAAGACCCTGAGTAAGAACAATAATGATCAAATCACACAAACACTGACAGTATCTCTGACTCAGCATCACCAAATATATTTCTCACTTTTCTATACATGAGTAATAATCACTTCATTTGGAAAGAAAAGACTTAAGAGGAACATGCTGCTGTTCCTTTTTAAATTGCCCAAATATCAAATACAAGTGTTTGGTTTAAAATGAGAAATATTACCTGGTCCTTTACTCATCTGAAAAACATCCCAAATTTTCTGGTGCCGATGAAACTGAGTATCTGAAGGAGGAAGAAAGAGCTTATTACCGCATGTCAGAGAACTTTCAAGCAACGGGCTTGTAAGTATATATTTTTAGTAATGTGAAAGTGGAGAAAATAACAGTAATTTACAAATTAAGTTATGCAGATTTTTCTTTGAAATATAAATTTTCAATGGATTAAATTTACTCCAATAAAATAAGTTATAATGAATTACTCAACATAGTAGAGATTTAGCCTTTATTCTTAGACCATTTATTCTGTCCATACAGGTCTACTCCACAGAGTGCTGCATCTCTCCAGCAAGCCAGTGATGACGTGTTCCTGGCACCAGTGTTTCCATCGACTGCTTATTCTGGACCACTCTTCTCCTAGCTCCTTGGGCACCTCATTATGGTCTCTACTAAAACGTCACCATGCAGAAAGGCCTTCCTGAGCACTCTACCCAAATTGAAGCCCCCATCCCACTATGGTTTTTCCAGTAGTCATGTATGGATGTGAGAGCTGGACAATAAAGAAGGCTGAGCACCAAAGAACTGATGCTTTCGAACTGTGGTGTTGGAGAAGACTCTGGAGAGTCCCTTGGACTGCAAGAGATCAAACCAGTCAATCCTAAAGGAAATCAGTCCTGAATATTCATTGGAAGGACTGATGCTGAAGCTGAAGCTCCAATACTTTGGCCACCTGATGCGAAGAGTTGACTCATCAGAAAAGACCCTGATGCTGGGAAAGACTGAAGGCAGGAAGAGAAGGGGATGACAGAGGATGAGATGGTTGGATGGTATCACAGACTCAATGGACATGAGTTTGAGCAAGCTCTGGGAGATGGTAAAGGACAGGGAAGCCTGGTGTGCTGCAGTCCATGGGGTCACAAAGAGTTGGACATGACAGCAACTGAACAATAATAACAACATCCCACCCTGCTCTAGTTTCCTTCATGGCACTTATCACTACCTGACATTACAGCATATATTCAGATGTTCATTTGTACACTTGCTTGTACACATGGGATACTGGACTTAGTCTTGTTCATCTTATTCCCAGTGTCTAGCCACTGGCTGGCATTAAACATATTCATTTGATGACTGAATGAATGAATGGATGAATGTATGATACAGAAGGCACCCTTTAGGAGTTACAAACTTAAACAGTATCTTGGATTAAAAATGGATCCAGTAAGTTATTGAGCTCAGTCCCAACACATCATCATCCTGGCTTTACTCGGACCCTGTGCTGACCCCCATCTGCATCCGTGTCTAGGACCAAGGTGCTCTGCACCCCAAAAAGAGGAACTGTGGGCTCCAACACTTGAGGGCACCAACCTGCTGTGCCTTTGAACTATTATTTTTCTTGCCCTGTGTCTTTTTCTTTTCTTCCCCTTTTGGGTGCCTTGGTGTTCTCTCCCTATCCCAGTCTGTTTCTGGCGATGGCCTGAGAAATCTTGATTATCTAGTTTTGTCTAAAACAGCTGTAATCAGGTACAATGTGATGTCTGCCCTTAAAGAGAGCATCCAAAGGGTTTTGTTTCTTTCTGGCATTTTCTTCCTTGGTTCTGTGTTTCAGAGTTCAGATGGCCTGCTAAATCATCTCTGAATAAGGTTGTTATAATAATAATAATGGAGATGAATCATCTTTTGTTGATAATGATTCTTTTAAACACCATGCAGCAGTTCATGATAAATGGCAAAGAATTAAGTACATGTGCAGACATTTCCTTGAATAGTACACATCCGAGACTAACCCGTGATCTTTGTGACAAGCTTGGTCCACTTCTAGTGTCCACTGTCTTAGTCGGGGGTCCACTTTCCTTCTAGTGGCACATGCAGACCCCAGAGCCATGCCTGCCTCTCTCTCTTAGTACCCCTTGACCACACCACGTGCAAGTCCAGTCAGCATTATCCTTACAAACTTAAGAGTACTTAAGCGGCACTGTGATTATAACAAATTCTTAGAAATATATTTTCAAATTCTGTTAGCAATAACACAAAACCTAGCAAATATTTACTATGGGCTTATTATGTGCCAATTACTGTGCTAAGAACTTTTCAAGGCTTATCTTACTTAACCCTCACAACGACTCTGTGAAATACAGGTTGTTATTATGTCCATTTGATTTAGGAAAAGTCTGAAGCTTAGAAAAAGGTGACGTGACTTGGCAAAGGACACAAGACTGGTAAGTGACAGAGCTGAAATATGAAACCAGGTCAGCTTGACTCTAAAATCGGAGCCATCACATACAAAACTGTCTCTCTGATGAAACTGGACTGGTTAAGTGTAAATACAAATCACCAAGACTTACAAATGATGTCTAAAAGGGCTGCGTCATTGAGACTCGCACGATTCTCCTGAAAGAGAATATAATAATACTTTTAGTAATTATGGTGACAGGTTTGGTTCCACTCCATCTACAGCACATTTTAGGGTTGCTTAGGACAGACTATGAGGGCCCTCTCAAAACTGTACTGACAACGTGTCTCCCACCTATGCTCTTCTGTTCAGTAACAAATATGCCTTCTGATTCATGTCCCAGTACAGGCTCTCACAACTGTTCTCCCACGATCTACTCTTCATTGATCACTTTTAACTTTCTGTTTGGGTTTTTCAATCAGTGGTATCCTTCCAGACCCCCTCTATACCAGCGTTTCTCAACTAGGCTTGAGTGACATTTTGAGTCAGACACATCTGTGTTGTGGAAGCTGTCCTAGAATGTAAAGGAACATTCCTGGCCTCTATCCCCTGGAAGCCAGCAGCACCCACTCCCAGTTTTGACAACCAGAAACATCTCCAGACGTCGTGTCTTCTGGGAGCAAAACCATCTCAGCTGAGAACTACTACTCTATACATACATATTTGTATGTTCACATAGTATATAGTTTCTTTTAATGTTATACATAAAGATCTAGTTTATTCTTTTTAATGATCGAAGAGTATTTTGTTAAGTGGATGTATTATTATTTATCTCATTTCCTAAGTACAGTTAGTTCCAATTTTTTGTGTGTAAATAATGCTAGTTAACATCTTTATTTACATGTAACCATTTATATATAACTATATATATGTGTTTATCAATTATATCATATATACCTCCTTATTTTTTATGTTTTCTATATATTTAAATATCTAGAAGTGGAATTGCTGGGTCATAAAGTATATTTATTTAAAAATGAATGAGGGAAGGGGATACTGGGTATATAAGGGTATAGTAAAATTCTTTGTACTATACTTGCAACTTTTCTGAAAGCCTGAAATCACTTTAAAATAAAAAGCAAATAAGTAAATAAATACATGTGAAAGAGAATGTCTCTTTCTGCATAAGTTGATCAACATATTTGAGTAATATCTTTTCATCTTTGACAATCTGATAGTTTAAAAAAAGAATACTGCTCATTATTTTAACTTCTTTGTTTCTTCTCCCTTGGTATTCACTTTTTTTTCTCACTAATTTGTAAGCATTCTTTCTAAGTTGAAAAATCCAATTAAAAATTAGCACCTTTTCCACTATAGTGGGACAGAACCCTCCTCACATCACAGGCTAGAGCAACTTAAATCTCTTTTGGACTAAGGAAAGGAAAGAAAGAGAAAAACCTAAGGGTAGCGTGGTATTCAAGGTTAATCATTTTGAACAGTTACCTCACAAAGCAGAACCAAGTCCTGAACAATAGATTCCTTTCTCTGCCGAAAGTTTACAGTCTGCAGTTGATTTTCAGACAAAAAATTCCAGGTTTTTAGGACTGTCATCATTTCAGGCATTGGGATTTTCAAGATGGTCCTCCTGAAAAACTCAGCAAGAGTTTCATCCATCTCTTTGGCACTTTAATAAAAATAAAAACAAAAACAGCACAACAAAGTATTAAGCAAACACAAAAGTACAACTTAGTGAACTTTCAGCATCATAATTTTAGCCAGAATTATGATTTGTAGGTCAAACACCTAAAATTTTCAGGTATTCTGCAGAGAGTATTTCAACAAGAGGATTTTCTCTTAAGTGTACATTTAAACATATTTTAAGGTTTTTAAAAATTAATGTTCTCTCTCCTTTCTTGGCTAGAGTATTTTGATCTTTTGATAGCAATAGTAAGTGATTCATTCACTCATTTACCTATTCATGTATCAAATTACTATGCACCCATGAGAGCCAGGCACTTTTTTAGGCACAAGGGGATAGAGCTTTTACCAAAAATGACAAAAATCCCTGCCAGTAGGAAGTGTCCTTCCTAGCTGGGAGAGACAGGCAACAGGAAAATCACAAAAAAACGTTAAAAGTGGTAAGCGCTGAGGAGAAAAGAGAGCAATGTTAGGAAGCTAGTAGCAGTGAATATGGAGCAGGCTGGGAATGGGTGGGGGAAGAGGGGAATGGAGAGCAGGCCTGAGAGAAGGTGGTATCTGAGCCAGTTCTTGGGGGAGGAAGAGTGAGCCATGTGCCTGGTTGCTGGAAGAGCTCTCCAGGCAGATGGAACAGCAAGTGCAAAAGCCTTGGGGCCATCAAGGGGAGAAGGAGGCCTCCAGACAGGCCAGAGAGGAGAGTGAAAAGGCCCAGAGGAGGAGCTGAGGAGGGCCGTATTTATGACAAGAAGCAGAAGTCAGTCAGTTAATATCATCCGCTTCCACCAACACTACGGGATTTACAGGGACAAACAGAAGAGATTCCCCTAAAAGGATCGTGGCTATGAGATATTTCTACCATTTAAGCATTTGTTGAATGGCATATGATTTATTATATGATTATATATGATTAAGCTCCACTAGGGCAGGAACTATGTTTGTCTTATTCACACCTGCCTTCCTAGAATCTAGAACAGTTTCAGCCCAAGAACTGTCTTAGTGGAAATACTTGTTGAATAGGAAGCCCCAAAGTATTAGATACTCTCCCTAAGAAGCCGTGCCTGAGGAGATAAACAACCTGGGAAGGATTAGGGTCCAACAGCCAGTGACAATATCAAGCCAACGTCCCCCATCAAAAACACTGGAGGTGGGGGTGGTTGTTAAAACGCAGACTCCTGGGCCCAGCGATTTAAACGAGGGGAGGGGAATGCCGGGGAAGTGCTTGAAATTTCTGCATTTTTACAATTAGTCTTAATTCTGGCTAAAGTTTGGGAATGTCATTCTAAAGAATTCTGGTAGAAAGAGGGAATGGAGGGAATGCAACCTCATCAATAAAACTGGAAACCCTTGAATAAACTCTTCTGATTCCCTGTGATTATCTAATTTCTTTCCTCTTCGCTGCGCGTGGCACAGAGTCTGGCATATAGAAGGTACACGAGATATAACAACTGAATGAACGCATGACCAAAAAGGCCCCTGTAAATATACACCGCCGAAGAGCTGCCACAAGGAGCAGGAGTAATGCGAGACTAAAAAGGACGGACGCCAAGGTTATCCCAAAATCAAAACACCCAACTCCGAGGGAAGCAGCAACCGAACGCTGAGTTTAGCACTTGACAGCTCTGGGCGGCGCCCGCGTGACGCAAGCCCTACGTAAGGCCCCCGCCCCCAGGGCGGATGTGACGTCACGACCCAGCGTCTCCGCCCTCTTCGCCTCAGCTTCAACCGAAGTTCCCCCGCCTCAGGCCCAAGACCAAGGACTAGTCCCTCACCTTGGGGCCCGTGGCAGTCACAAGAGAGTAGCCTCAGAGTCGTGGGACGTGGCTTCTTCTAGGCTCCCGCCACATCCCGCCCGATCCCACGCCGCCAGGGGTTCTCTTACCGTCCCACATCGCCGGCGGGCTCTCTCCTCATCGACTGTTCCCGCCCGCTGCACCTTCAAAACCACCAATTGCAGTCCCCGCCGTCCTGGAGCCCCGCCCACCGGGGGGACGCCAACTCTGGACTGTACCCTCGGCACAGGGGACCGTGTGAGGAGAGCGACAGAAGTGAAACGCGCCGAGCCCCCTGCCTCACTCTTCTCAGCACAGAATATTTTCTGAGTGCTTTAATCCCAGTCACGAAATCTGGCTTGTCGGTTCCCCTTCAATTTTAGGCTCTGCGGCGCCTCAGCGGACTCGCTCTCCCTCCCCTCACAACTCCTGAAAATGGGCTCGTCCAGGCAGGGCGGCGCAGGCGCCTGAGGCGGCGAGCGGCGGGGGCTGGCCGAGCAGGGTCAGCAGTGGAGGGCGCCTTGCCTTCGCCTCCCGGAGCTGGCTGAGCTCCGGCGTCCAGGCCGCGCGTTTGGAGGCGCAGAGTCTTCGCCGGTGAATACTGCTTCCGCTCTCCGGGTGTGGCCACTAGTCGGGTAAGTCTCGGGGGTCCGGGCCGTTCGGAGGCGCGCTCTCTTCCTGGCCGCGTTGTGCGGGGAGGCCGCGGGACACCCACCGGGCCCCCGTCAGGTCCCTCTCACGGTCGCGCCCCGCCGTATCCCGTCCTGCCGGGACTTCCCGCCGGCCTCGGGGGTCGGGACCGCCACGCTGGGTTTCCCGGGGCGGTATAGATCGACCTGAGCTCTCAGCCCTCGGGCATTTTCTGAGGATGAGCTGGTAGTTGAGAGCAGGCTTCGGGGTAGACATTCGGTCTCTGTCTCACAACTCTCGAGCTGGTGACCTTGGGCAGGCTTCTTCCTCCTCGGTTTCCTCGCCTGAGAAATGGGTGTAATCCAGCGCCTAGGTTGTGAGAAGCGCTTAACAACGTGTCTGACACGGCGAGCGCTCCCTACGGTGTACGATTGTTATTGCTCTTGGGGATCCAGGCGTTCAGGGTTTGCTTGTGGGAGCCTGTTAGGGCGCCTCTCAGCTGCAGTGAAAATTTCCACCAGTCCGTCCTGCGATGTGAGAATCCAGTAAGATCCTCATCTGTAGACTTTTCAAGGAAAGTGACAGGCAGATCCCTTTTATCGGGTTTAAAGATGACAGATCTTGTTTCACAATAAGTGGTTTATGAAGAGTTAAGTAAATCCTAGTACTGATTTAAATGCATAAAGGAAGTTTGCAATGACAAAGGAATTCTGTTGTAAGACACTCCTTGTGTCTCCTTTCCTGTTTTACAGGCTGCTGCATATGTTTGGTTGATTTAAAATGACCCTCATTTCCCACCTTTTTTAAAAAAGAAAAACTATGTTAAGGTCTGAATCAGTGCTCAAATCTGTGATAATACTGCATTCAGGAAACATTTATTGGGCATATACTATGTGCATTTAGGAGAATATCTCCTCCCCTGCTAGCCTGTGTGTTCTTTGATGGTTATGGACTAGTTTTTTTTTTTTTTTTTGCTCTGAACTTAAGGTGATTTGACAGAGAGCTCAGCACCAAGAAAGCGGTGATAAATCCTAGTTCAGGGAATGCTACAACTGGGCCCATGCCTTAAGAAATGACGTGAGGTTGCTGTCAGTAGCAGTAGGGGCATGGTCTGTACTCGGACCACTTGTCACCAACTCAGAAGCCTCTGTTTAGATTTGGTCATTTTGCAGCTGTGATAAGAAAAAGTGAGTGGGGAAGGTCGTGCCCTGTTGTGCCTGCTACTTCTGCTCAATACTGTGCAGTTTGAAGTAGAGAGATACTAATTTAACTAATTCCAGAGCTGAAATTTCTGAAATTCGACTTAAAAAATATATATATATATATGTTTTAGAGAGCAGTTTCTTCCTGGAGAACAGATTCTTTAGGCTCTGAACAAGAGACTTCTGGCCTTGTTTTAAAATGACATTAGAAATTGTAACTGTAGTGTGAATTTCTTTCTGGTGAAGCCACACAATAGCAAAATCTCTCTAAAGAAAGCCTTAGTGGCATTAAAATATAGGGGTTCCCTCTTGTGATTATAGATCTGCTGAAGTGTGTTATTAGGATGTTTCCTCTCTTTTCTTCACTAGAGTTCATATATTGCTTGTGCTCAGTGTTTTTTTTTTTTTTTTCCTTCTAAAATTGTGCCACCTGGTGGTTGAAATCTATCATAGACTGCTTGTTAGATTTTACCTCAGAGTCTTGGTAGAATAAGGTGAAGCAGTGAATAAAATAAAGCTATAAGTTTTGTATCTTTAGCGAGAGCTCCCTATTGCTTCAACCCTCCCAGCTCGCCCCCAAGTAAAAGTTACGATTGCTTTGCAGGGACCTATTAGACAGTAATAAAAATATCAGATGTCACAGATGAACATTTTTAAGAGTTCAAGCAGACTGTTTTGATATCAATCTGTGCATACCTGAGGAAGTGGATGGGATTGGCATGGGGAGAGAAGAGTTGTAATTGTGAGAAGTAAACTGTTCTGATGTTTTCTAAATGCCAGTGTAAAAATGGAACTGAAGTTTTGTGTTTAGCTAAATAATAACTCTTTGAATAGAGTTATCCCTCTCTTTCTCATTAGAACACCCCTACACTAAATCTTACCACAAATGAATGTTTCCTTCACTTTTTTTTTTAATACAGTGTGTCTGTAATTATCTTGGTGCTACCTTTTGAAACTGTTTTCTCTATTCTTAACAATAACAAGTATTTATCCTTTGAGTGCAAATTTTATTTTTGGAAATGGCTTAAATTTAATTGTGAACTTAGATTTGAGAAAAAAACTTAAGGATGCAATGTAAGAATATACTCTGTGACATCCTTACTTAGCCAGTCTCTTGGGCACAGGAGGCCAGATAAATGAGAAGTTCACACAGCAGCTTGTTTCAATGTTGGACAGCTCCAGGAAAATGACATCTGCCCCTGTAACTTCCAGTTTGATTTCCAGTCCTGTCCTGGGACACATCTCAGAGTCAGTTCAGTTCAGCCTTTCCCATCAGGTGACAGAACACTTCAGATATACTAATGATACTACATTTGTCACACTTACTCTTGATATAGGTCTAGAGCTAATTGCGTTTTATGGAAGAAGAGACTTATGTTTCAGATTAAGTAGCCAAAGTGATATAACTTGTGAATATCTGTGTCCACAGTTTTTACCTTCAGACCCACATCTTCTCCCTTCAAATCCATTACTTGTCCTACTTATTCTGGCTGTTCTTTTTATCTGTTTTCTCTGTTGTGGGTTTCCCTTAGTTAGTAAATATTCCCAATTTCATGAATGGCTTCCTGTTTAAACCTAACATCAGAGCCATCTCCTTCCTGAGCATTCGCCCCAAGGATATTCAAATTGTCAGTGTTCTGGAACATGGCTGATCAGGACAAGCACAATACTTTTCTTTTTCTTGATGTGGACAGATACTCTTGTTTCTAGTAATACAGGATAGTATTACATTGACTTCTTTGAACCTCAGCCTGCAATTAGTCCCTGTTGAACTTGTAGCTAACCAGAGGTTGTTTGGGGAGTAGTTTTTTCTATCTGAATTTATTTCATTCACAAACTGCTGGGAAGGCATATCTTTCTTATTTTGAAAGTGGGAGAAATCTGTCACGGTGAGAGATTACATTGGGTAGTAACTCTACTATTTACTGTGTGACCTGGGGCTTAGTTTTGCCATGAAAATATGAGTAACACATATTTTGACCTACAAAAAAGCAATTTCTTGTGGTTTAACTGAATTTAAAAAGGTACCTGCTTCCTACAGTTATTGGAAGAATTATGAGACTTGTGCCTGCACATGGTAAGTAGTCAACAAATTATTTCTACTCTAATAATATATTGTTACAGCTTTGAACAAATTTTAAAAATAAGTGTATGGAATATATATTTGACTTTTATTCATTTCATGAAATGTTACTTGAGTTATAATAGAGTTTTTAGAATAGGCTTCTAAAGATGACTACTGAAAGGTGTCAGCATTCATTTAAATGTGCTCTAAGAACAATGTTATTGTTTTATAGTTATGCTTTGTATATTATACCCAAGAGTACCCCAGTACATATGCCTATGCACCAACAGTTAGCCAAAGCCGGTGGATGGAAGGAAGGGGGAGGAAGAGAATATCTAACTAAAAAATGGGGTAGAGGCAAGAGGGGAATGATTGATAAAATGAGGAATTTGTCAGGTAAGGGATAAGATAAGTGTTTAGAGCTTTAAGTTAAATAATAGCTTTCACCAAGAACAAAAAAAGGAAACTACTATATATGAAACCATTTTCTTATTTGATATAATCATCTAGGATAAGTAGGTAGAAGGGAAGATAAGTAGGTAGAAGTACACCATGGCTGTACGTAGAGTAGCATACATATTTGAAGTAAACTTTTAAGGAGAAAAAAAATATGTGCCATGGTATATATTTTTGCTTATATACAATGTGTGTATGTGTGTTTATCTCAGTACCCAAGTGTTTTCTTAAATATTTACTTTGCCAATTAGAGAGAGCTTTTCAGTACCTCAGAAGTTTGTTTCTGAGCTGTAAAAGCACACATTTGAGGGCTGGTTCATAGATATATGCAAAAATATTTTGTTAAATATACTTACAAAATAAAACGTTAAAGACATTTTCTAGATGACTAAAACCAGTGTACATCTTCCTTCAGAAAAAATAAGCAAGGCAGAAGCCAAATAACTCTTACTATATGTAAGTGTAGGTGTATAATATTGATATAATATTAGATAACTTAAATTGCTGTACGGTATGAGACCTCTTTTTTCTGAGGTAGAATATTTATATCATTTAAAAAGACTGTAGTCAGTGACAGGCAAACAAAACTTGAACTTGGCTGTGTTTTCAGTTTCCATTTCCAATACTCAAGTATTTTAACTTGGCACAATGGCCTGATTTGTGATCTTTAGCTGTGGTATGTTTGTGTGTGTGGCAGGGGATGGGGTTGAGGTTATTAGTCACTCAGTGGAACAGTGATTTGATACTTTCATAAGTTGAAATCTGAAGTAGTAGGTATAATTCTCTGCAATTATTTGTTTAGTCATTTTTAAGGATTTCATTTGTCAAGAGTAGAAGGTGGCTAGGCTGTTTGAATTTCTTGAAACCTTTTTCACAACTTTATTAAAGCATAATTTACATACTGTAAAATTTGCCCATTCTAAGTGGATTAAGTGATTTTAGTAAGCTTATACAATTATGCAACCATTACCACAATCCTATTTTAGAACATTTTTGTCACCCAAAGTTTTCTTTTTGCCATTTGCAAATTAATCCTCACTCTCACCTTTGGACCTCCACATTGATCAGCTTTTGCCTCTACGAAATTGCCTTTTCTAGACATTGCATGTAAATAGAATCATACAGTACTGTCTTTTGAGTCTACTTTATTTCATTTAGCTTAGTGCTTTTGAGATTCCTCCATGTAGGCACATGCATAAGTTTATTCCTTTTTAGTGCTAAATAGTGTCCCATTGAGTAGATACACAAATTTGTTTATCCAGTACTTGGTTGTTAGACATTTGGATTGTTTCCAGTATTGACTGTTATGAATAATGCTATGAACATTCATATATAAATCTTTGTGGGGATATATGTTTTCATTTCTCTTGGGTGTGTTCTTAGGAGAGAAATTTCTAGGTCATATGTTAAGTTTATGTTTAACTTAAGAAACTACTAAATTGTTTTCCAAAGTGTCTGTACTACTTAACCTTCCCAGTAGCATTGTACGAGATCCCTTTCCACCACATTGTAAGCAGTGCTTGGTACTGTCTAATTTTTTGATTATAGCTATTCTGGTGGATGTAGTGTCTCACTGTGGTTTAAATTTCCATTTCTCTAGTGACTAGTGATGTTCAGCATCTTTTCATGTGCTTAAATAACCATTCCTATATCCTCTTTGGTGAAATATCTATTTAAATTTTTTGCCCATTTTGGGGGTATATTTTAAACACTGGATTGTTTGAAAACTTTCTTTGTATGTTTTAGGTGCAAATCCTTTGGCATATATGATTTGCAAATATTTTCCTTTAGTGTGTAGCTTGTAGAGCAGCTACACACTATTTTATTTTTTAGAGCAGTTTTAGGTTCCTAGCAGAATTGAGCAGAAAGTACAGAGAGACCCCCTAGGCCCCCGCTGCCCACAGATGCCCTGACTCTCTCCCACAGTCAACATCCTCCAAGAGTGGTATGTTAATTACAATTGATGAGCCTACATTAACATGTCATTATCACCCAAAGGGTGACTTGTCTTTTCATTTTCTTAATTTTGAAAATGGAAAGTTTTTAATTTTGATAAGTTTTAACCAATTTATTCTTTTATGGATTTTGATGTATCTTTGCCCAACCTAATGGATTTCCCTGGTGGCTCAGACGGTAAAGTGTCTACCTACAATGCGGGAGACCTGGGTTTGATCTCTGGGTCAGGAAGATCCTCTGGAGTAGGAAATGGCAACCCACTCCAGTAATCTTGCCTGGAAAATCCCATGGATGGGGGAGCCTGGTAGGCTACAATCCATGGGGGTGCAAAGAGTCGGACACGACTGAGAGACTTCACTTCACTCCCTTTTGCCCAACCTACTGTCATGATTTCTCCTATGTTTTCTTTCTTGGAACTTTTAAAAGACTAAAATAGTTAATTGGTTCTTTCCTTTGGTAATCTCTTCTGGGTTATAGAGAATTGGTTTAAAAGAGAGAAATGGGTGAATAGAGAAATAGGTGAATGTAACTATAGCAAACACCTCAAAATAATGTTTTATCTTAGACCTTGAATGCTAATTTTCTTTTTTGTGAATCAACCAATTAAACCTAATTTCAGGGAATTTTTAGATTCTTGTTTTCATTGTAATAACTGCATTTTATGGCTAGATCTGCTAAATTTGAAAAAAAAATCCACACCTGCATCTTGTTTCTCTTATGGTTTAGTTAGATTTTCTCAGCCAGATGTTATTTTGGAAGAAAGCAGTCTATATTAATTCACACTAATGTGAGACTGACTAATGGCCCTTTAACCGTTATACATTTAAAAAGGGTTAATAGGCCAGTTCTCTTCATTGGTAGGATTTTACCTGAATAAAATGAGTTGTAATCTATTTCAGGAATATGGGAAAAGTAATTGAAGTCAGGCTTGTTAACATAGGCAAGCTGTTTCTGGTAAAGCACCTATTTCGAGGACCAGGTCTCTTGAGTCTGCTTTTTTCTGAACCTGCATGTTCTCTAAATACTCCTGATAACCCACGGAATCTAAGTCATTAGATAGGAAGGTGAGGCTCAGGTTTAATTTGCCTAAGGTCACCTTTCTCTTCTGATAAAGGTCACTGAAATTTCTTATGGAAAATAATTTTAGATCGCATTAACAAATACAGTCACACATATTCAAGACACTCTTGTATCCACAGGTTGCTCTGCTGTGTTCCGTCTCCTCCTAAAGATGCATCCTGACTTATCTCCACACTTGCATACTGAAGAGTGCAACGTCTTGATTAACTTGCTTAAGGAATGTCACAAAAATGTAAGAGTTCAGAAAATAACCCTGAAGCAACAGTGAAACCTAGATACAATACAGTGATGTAAAATGTTATCTCCATTAATAGAAGGAAATGATAATGTCTTAGTATGGATCTTAGCTTAGTAAAGATTAGCAGTTGATGCTTGTTATTTGTTTTTAAAAACTACTTCCTTTTTATGATGAGTAGAAATCAAGCCTAGTAATTTTATTAGGGAGCTTCTGAAGTGATACATAGTAGTTACAATCCATGTTCCTTGACCTCTATCATTATGTGCTTAAAGGAAGTTGAAACATTTTTTATAATTACATGTTAACTAGATTTAAATTATGACTGGCCTTATTTGGCAGGTTTACTTAATAGTTGCTGTGTGCTTAGTCGCTCAGTCGTGTCTGACTCTTTGTGACCCCATGGACTGTAGCCAGCCAGCCTCCCCTGCCCATGGGGATTCTCCAGGCAAGAATACTGGAGTGGGTGCCATGCCCTCCTGGTTAGTGGAATGGAAATAAAATTCCATTTTTAAAACCAAAATAGAAAATAGGCCCAATTTTTGCAATACATTAAATTTGACATTTACAGATGTCAGTGTTTTTTTTTTTAATATATTTGGTGTATGAGACAGTTATAAGAAGCATTTGTGTTTTTAACTTTGCATGATGCATTATTTCCTTTATGTTCTTCATAAACTGTAGATATTTCAGATTCTTATTTAAATGAGTAAAATCTTAAGACTAAAAGTGAGGTAGTAAGGAATGTTGGTGACCTATGAAGTCCGATATTCTTTGAAACAGCATTTCAAAGAATGCTGTTGATGACAATACACTTTCAGCAAACTATTTCCACCATACATCTAGATTAATAATTGATATTGTAAGTCTTTTTAACTTTAGCCATTCTGTGGATGTGTAATAGTATATTATTTGGTTTTAAATTGTGTTTCCCTCGGGCTGATGACTTTAGGCATCTTTTCATGTACTTATTGGCCATTCACATAATGTCTTTTGCCTATATTTAAAAATTGGGTGTTTGTCTTGTTATTGAATTGTAAAAATTCTTTTTATCATTCAGCATACAAAGTGTGTTGTGAATATTTTCTCCCAGCCTGTGGCGTCCTTTTTTATTTTCTTAAAGATGTGTTACAAAGAGTTTGTAAGTTTGATGAAGTCTGTAATAATTTACCAGGTTTTTCATTCATTGTTTATGTTTTTTTTGTTCTAGGGATCTTTGTCAATTTCCTGGTCACAAAGAGTTCTCTCCTATTTTTTTCTTCTGGAAATTTTATAGTTTTAGTTTTTGAAATTTAGGTCTGTGATTCAAATTAATTTTTGTGTATGTTGTGAGGTATGAGTCAAGGTTTCTTTCTCTCCCTGTGGATACCCAGTTATTCCAGCACCACTTGTTGAAGAGCTTTCTTTCCCCACTAAATTACCTTGGTGCTTTTGTCAAAAATCAATTGTCCATATGTGAATGGGCCTACCTCTGGGCTCTCTAGTGTGTTCCACTGATTTATATGTTTATTCTTAACACAGTTGATTTTGACATTATCTTACTGGGGCCACGTGGTCCCATGACTGTTCTGTCTTAATTCACTTGCATTGCATCTAGACTGATCTCTCAGTCCTAAGTTTAATCATTGTTCCCCTTTAATGGCTCTCTTTGCCTGTAGAATAAATTCTACATTTCTTTGTGTTTCGAGGCCTTCATGTACTGGCCCCTGCTTACACTTGGGCTTGACCACCCTCCTACCCCACATCCTTCCTGCTCACTCTGTCTGCAGTTGTACTGGAGCATGTTTCTGTTTTCTAGGCTTTTGTACTTGCTTTTCCCCTTTACTTAAAGGTTTCCTCACTGTCTCCACTTCTCACTTGCTTGATAAGGTTTTATCATCCTCCAGGCTTTATTCTGCTTAATTTGTCATTTCCTCTTCCTTTTCTTTCTTGGCCTGGATTCCCTTGGTATAATTACGCTATACTTCAGTAATACTTTACGTATTATTTCCAACTTTATGGCAGTTACTCTCACACTTTTTAGTCTCAGAACTCCTTTACACTCTTCAGAGTTATTGAGGACCCCAAAGAACTTTTATGTGGGCTTTATCTGTCAATATTTGTTGAATTGGAAGTTAAAACTGAGAAATTGAAAAATATTTATTTTAAAATGACAATAATAAACCATTACACATTAATAGTTATTTTTCATAAAAAAAGACCTTATTTTCCAAAACAATAAAAGGATGAAAAGAATGACATTGCTTTTACATTTTTGCAGTTCTTTTTAATGTTTGGTTTAATAGAATACAGCTGGATTCTCATATGTGCCACTATGCTCAATCTGTGGTGATATTACAGGTCATGTAGCCTCTGGAAAAATCTACTGTACCCTTGTGAGAGAATGAAAGTGAACAAAACAAATAAGATCCTCAGTTATTAGGAAGATAGGTTTTACCTTCTCCTGAAAAGGTTTTGAATAGTCCTGGGACTACACTTTGAGAACTGCTGCTGTATAGTGATCACTTCATATTTTGTCTCTTCCTTCTGACTCTGAGCTATGAGAGTGGGGCCCAGGTCCACCATGCTCACACTTGTGTCCCAAGTGGCTGTGACACTGTCCTCCAGACCTTGACTGATTCACTTATCCAATCAGTAGCTCTGCCAATTTGCTCTCTGGAAATAGACACCAGGTATTGGAGGCTCATGCCATGTGTATACAAGAGCAATACAGTCCAAGGGCATTTCTTTTACTTTTCAACTTTTTATTTTATATTGGAATATAGCCGGTTAACAATATTGTGATAGTTTCAGGTGGACAGCAAAGAGGCTCAGCCATACATATACATGTGTCCATTTTCCTCCACATTCATGGACATTTCTTTTATCAATGCCACTGGGGCATTTTTGGGTTTGTTTTTCATGCGACGTCACAGAGTATTATTCTCATTTGGGTTTAATGTTGAGGTGAAAGTTAGAGTATAAATTAGCTTTTATCTTGAATTTTTTTTTTTAATTTTTTTATTGTCTTGAATTTTTAAAATAAGCTGTATGAATATGGGATGATATCAATAAATATAAAGTAAACTATGAAATATTGCCTTACATTCTAAAAATTTAATCCTGTCTATTGTTTCTGTTTGGCCAGAAGATGTATGAAAAAGCATTGTCCCTTTGTAGTGTCAAGGAGGTAGTTTATGCAAAGGAATTATTTATCCTGAAAAGGTCATTAGGTAATCACTAGGAAACCTTAAATCCTTGCCAGAAAAACTCTGATCATTTATTCAGTGTGGACAAGAAAAGTACATTTAAAGTGGTAAAGAAACAGGGAAAAAAGAAATAGCATGACTGTTACTAATAGCATGACTATTACTAATTATGTGTTGTCTGGTTTCCATGAAAGCCTTAATTATAAAGAAAAGGGAAAAAGTGCTTATTGTTACAAGTTCAGCATTTATGGCATGTCATTATAGGAGATCACCATGCTCTCTGACCTACCCTTAAAAATGGCAATGTGCAAACACACTAATTATGGCAAAGCAGAACAGACTTTGAATATTAGGCATTGATTTCCTTTTATTGTGAATTAGTGACTTGTATCTGGCAAAGACAGGCTGTGTAATATTAGTGTTATGTGTTTTTAATTTATTTTGATGACATTTTGAATAGAGGCAAATGAGAAAATGGCTTTGGCACCAAGCGTTTCATAGGTAACTCTTCTATGGGACAGGAGTGTTTGCTCATGAAGGAAGTTACTGTCATGTCAGTATGGCTATACTGCATTTTGACATCACTCTGCAGTAGAGGATGGATAACATGCCCTTAAAGAAAGGGTATTAGGTAATAAAATGCTTTTCACTAGGTCACTATGAGGTTTTGTCAGGCTAATAGGCTTCTCTTCTATCAAAGAAAAGTCTTCTATTTTTCATTTCTACCTATAGGACATTCCTTCCTTTTTTGTAGGAATGCTGGGGTAAGCCCATTTATTTGTATATTTTGTACTTGTGGGTTAACTGTTTGATTAACTATTAGCCGTTTGCTTACTGACAAGGTGACACATTAAATATTTCAATTCTGAGCCAGAGACCTTAGCATATTATGGGATGAAATATTTTACCCCTTTTCTTCCTTTTAGCACAGCATTCTGAAATTTTTTGGTCATTGCAATGATCTTGATCGGGAGATGAGAAAATGCTTGAAGAATGAGGTAAGGAAAACATTAAAGAATGGAAATGGTTGAGCAGTAGAAAAGAATATTTTGGAGCAATATTATTTATTAATACCATTATTAAGTTGTTTTTTTTTTGGCAAGTTTTCATATAACACCAAAACTTGACTTTATAGGTTTGTCTTCCCCTAAAGTCAAGAGGAGAAATGAAAGCGTCTTCTGGGGACAGTTTTGGAACATTGCTGGTTTTTTTGCATGTACATAAATGAAAGCAACTATCTTATAATAATCACTGTAACTCCTCTGGATGAATTTTAAGGTTTGAGAAGTTGAATCTGTACAGCAGAAAGAATTGTTGATCAGCTTTTAGCTCTAGCAGGTAACTAAAACTCTGGGCCTCAATTTCCTTGTATAACATGAGGAGGCTAGATTTAGGCTCTTTCCAGCTTTAAAATTTGGAATTTCTTTATAATTATAGTATATACAGCCCATAGGGATCTAGTTTGACTTGTTTGGAAAGACTCATTTCCTGAACACAGCTTTAGGTTATGACTTGGACTTGGGCAAATAGCCAAAGTTTATTGACTTTTTGTAGGTACCGCAGACTGAACAGAGTGCATTTTAAATCTTTGAAAAGAAATTTAATTCCATTTCTGTTTTATTCATCAGAAATTTTATGTCCAGAACCTTTAAAAATATGTAACTA
Organism: Dama dama; assembly: GCF_033118175.1. Lineage (NCBI taxonomy): Eukaryota > Metazoa > Chordata > Mammalia > Artiodactyla > Cervidae > Dama > Dama dama. Next base: position 13,815,445 of record NC_083684.1, on the reverse strand, counting down.
CTAAAAATCTGCCTTCCAATTTTCATTTTCTGTACTTTTGAACTTTCTCCCCCCATGAGCCTCATATTGAAAGGTATTATATATTTGAAGACATTCAGCATCTATCGTTAATCATTTTTTCCTGGTTTCTACTTTGGGCTTTTTTCCTCCCTCCTTCCTGGAATCCCCTTACAGCGTCTTTACTGTTTGAAGAGCTTCCTGATAATTTTCTTCATGTGCACAAATGGGTATATGTATACGTGTTTTAAACTGATTTTTGAAACACTTTTTCTTTATATGTAAAGGGTATTTTGTATGGAAGCTAAACCTAGGGCTGTCTTCCTTTTTTAATAAGATTATGGAAAAATAAGCCCATGCTGTTTTATTTGGTATAGGTATTTATTTCTTACGTGCTTTCAGTTGTGTGAGATAGCCTTTTTCCTAAGCTTAGATTTTTTTTATCCTCACAGTGATTTTTGTCATTGGTTTGGTGATTATATCTTCATATGAAAATTTCCCCCCCAGGTGGTCCTGAGCTGTCAGGAACTATTTGGTAGAAGAATGTTGGTAGATTTAATCCTTTAAATTTTAAATTCTTATTTTGTCCCAGTTTGTTTTTGTAAAAATTTCAAATTTTCTCCTTGACTACTTTCTAGTCCTCTCTGTGGTTTTTATGTTGCTTCATTTCCTGATTTATAGATTGTTTTCTATCTGTTCTTTCATCCTTCAGTTCTCCAAACCTGTGCTCATTTATTTCCTCTCTGTTTTTAATGCTTCCCAGTTTCCCATTTACTGCTCCTAATGCTCTCCTCCTACCATTTCCTTCATGTGTCATTTAAGTACTTCATTCTCTGAAGCTTTTAACTAGAAAAAAGGTCTGGCCAGTTCTTTCTGACCCTCTCTTTGCTGCTGTGTTGCTGCTTTTGTCCTTTTTATTAAAATAATCAGTAATACTACTAGTTTTGCAATGTCCTCTTTTGTTCCTCTTACTTGTTTGGTTTGGTTTCTGCGTTGTTTGGTGGCATTTTGTGAATAACATAATAGTCACCCTTTGTATCTTTTTTTTTTTTTTTAATTCAGGGGCCATCTTGACTCCCTTTGGAGATTTCATAACATATATTTTAATATAAGCTCTGTTTTAATTTGCTCTATGACTTATTTTATTGGCTATAAAGTACTGTCTTCTGAAGACTTACTTTAGAATCCTCTTTCCAAGCTGATTTTAGAGGCTTCATATGATATGAAGAGAGATATCAAATATTTTTCTCAGAGCAGGTATCCCTCCATGTTCTAGAATTTTCTTCTTTAACCTTTTAAAGCAATAAAATGCCCTTCTCCCCCTAGCAGTCTTATGAGGAAAATTAATGTAGGACAGATAAAAGGAATGTTTATGTTAAAGAGACCTGGTGCTTCATCTGTTATTTGAAGTGGCCCTTCGATGAGGAAAAAAAAAGTTTGAAAATTGCTACTATTCCAGAAGATATGTTAGAACTCTTGAGTCAAAACTTTAGACTTAGAAAACTGCTTAAAGATTATCTAGCCCAACTCCTTATATTTGAGGTTACTGGCCCAGAAAATCAAGTAAGTACCTCAAAGATATGAATGTCAGGGCTCAGGGGACGGAAGCTGGAGTTCCTGGTTAGTGCTCTGCCACTAATCTTTTGTTTCTTTGGCTTCTTTCTGTATCTGACGGCTGAAAGATTTTGATGTCCAGCTGTTTACATGTACTCAGTTTTTTCAACTTGAATCTGCTTTTACTTTTTTCCTACTCTACCTAAGAACTCCTCTTGCACCTTTAAAATATATCTTTATTGGTGTATATATTATAAGCTTAGTATGTAAATAGTGACATAATCTGCTGTCTCTTTTCTCTCCCCTTCCTTTTATTTTCTAGTACATGGAAAAGAGGAACAAGAGCAGGGAACTTGGCAACGCAATGCGAAAGAGACTTTTTAATCCTTCAGAGGAATCTGAAAACTAGATCTTATTTTCACTGGATGCCTTGCCTGAGAGAAGACCCAAAGACTCTTGGTTGGTAACTGAAGGAATCCTGTTGCGTTTGGTCCCTAAAATCCTTTGAATGGAAAGTGACCCATGAGAAATCAAGCCTTGAAGAAGTATGGAAGCCCTGAATCTGGAATGTTTGTCGGGCAGAGCTGTTTGTACCCTCCCTCCTCTACCAACGCATCTGAGACTTCTGTTTCTTTCCTTTGCCTATGACCTGTTAACATTTGAGTACCTTAACCTTCAATAAAACCATTGATTCTAATCATATTTCCTCTGTTCTTTTAGACTGTCTTGGAATTAGGGCTGAATGGTGCCATTAGACTTCTCTTTTTGCAGTGTCGCACTTCTGGAGCCTAAACATTGAAAGCACAGCAAGAGTTTGGGGAAATCCCAGCTGTGTTAACTCTGAAAATGTTCCAACTTGCTTGTTTTTAAAGAGCTCTTTTCCGAAAGGTTAAATGTTTAACACTGATAAAATTGCTTCTGGCTAGGATTTAAGTCTGAGCAGACTTAGCTTTTCCATTTGGTTGAAGGGCCCACCCTGGGTGCCAGCTATCTCCTGGGGCTGTGTGCTTCCTTTTTGCTGGGTGCACGGTTCTTTTTCCCAGATTCATTTCTAGCAGCCATCCTGCCAATGTTCCTTTTGCCATGCAGTGTTTCTGAGACCTGTGAATCTGGAAGCCAGCTTCCAGTCATGGCCACAGCAGGGGCTTGAACTTCCTGTTGGATAAGGTTTTAGCAGACTGTGAGCCATGAATTCCTTGTAGTGAACTCTGTGTACATGTGTGGTAGGAGGCCTTGTTGAGCGTCGGTGTTTACTAGTGATTTCCAGATCACAGGAGGCATTGAAACGGCTGGACATTCATTTAGCAAAGGAGTTAAACAGGGTAACAGATTTAGTGAAGATATGGAGGAAGAAGCAGAATTAATTCTGAGGTCCCTTTTAAGACTCAGATTTATGAATATTTATTCAGGCACCCCTTCCCCTCCCAGCCTCCCTGAGACCAAGTACAGGTACAAAAGTGAGACATTGTGTCTTCAGAAGCTTGTAGTGAGCTGACAAATTGACTGTTAGAGCAGTATCGTAAATACCATGATTAGTCAGGTGCCATGGACACTTAGGGCATCCATGCCCAGCCTTCAGGAAGAAGCCACTCCAAGAAAGCTACTTAGCAAAGATGACCTTTGGCAAACAGTGAAAATGAAATACATTTTTAGGAACTTAAAGTTGTTTAACCTGAGCAGGATACGAGAACTACTAGTAAAGGAAGATCACAAACAGCTTTGAATTCTGTTGCAATTTTATCTTCAGTGCTGTGATAACCACTTGGGGGTTTAGAAGTGATGATTAGGGATTTATGGGGGGCCTTATTTGGAAGGATGATGTGTTTCACTCTGTACTTCAGTAATATTTTTCTGATTATGGTTTGGGGCATAAATTGAAAGAGATGGGAGATTATACCCAGGAAGACCAGTTTGGGTTTTTCCCCAATATAAATGAGAAATTAGGGCCTGAGTTAAAGAAGGGCTTGGGGATCAGGGTTTTGAGGGAAATTTGGACCTAGAGTCAGCATTTCTGACTACGTGGAGGGTTTAAGAAGAGTCCAGGCAGCCTCAGGCGTTTGATTTATGTTTCATGCTGATGGTCCCTGCCCTGTGTGAGAGGGAGTTCAACAGAGGTGTGGTGTGCAGTGCAGAGTTTGCAGTATGTGTGTGTAAGATCCGGATGGAGATGGATGCTTTTAGACTTCTGAGTGTTAGAACCTAGAGCTTATTAGGATCACAGACTAGAGCAGAATTGGGAGATGGCAGCATGCAGGTGGCAGCTAATGCCCTGTGGGCCATGTCTGTAGTGAACTGTGAATAAGTTTATAGAGCAGAATGAAACCTTGGGGTCACTTAATTTTTTAAAACTTGTGTAAGTAGCAGCTTTTTATGGAGCATTCAAGCAATTTGTAAGTTTTACAGAGTAAAAGTTAGGCACCCTCCTTGACACCCCGGGATTCCTTGATGCCCCAGACGTCTCTAGCCGTCAGTTGGGTGAGTTTCCTCTATACATTTACACAGATATTTCAGGTCAGGAGAAGAAGCCCTGTGTGCGGAGAAGGAGCAGGCATAGAGGTAGAAGATAAACCGTAGGAAAATGTGCCTCAGATTGTCAAGGGGGCTAGGGAGGAGGGAGTTTCATTGAGTCAAAGTAGGGCTGAGGTGCCAGGTGGTTTGCTTCCTCTGTCTTGTGTGACCTTAGAACAGTGTAGTGTGGGGTGGGGAGAAGTGGGTGGGAGCCCAGGTGGAGCTGAGGATTCAAGCACCTTTGAAAAGTCTTGGCTCTGAAGAGAAGGGCAGTGCTGTATTGAAAGATGGTCTTCAAAAAAATTGAAAGAAGGTGGGGAGTGGCACTTGGGAATGGATATATGTTGAAAGAATGCCAGAAAAGAAGGATTCATTTGTGGAGTAAAGTTCTTTGAGGATGCGAATATGAATGAGATTCAGGGCTCAGGCTGACAGTGATAATGTTTTTTTCCAGAAGACAAATTAGAAACTTTGAAAACTTGAAGCACTATAGGAAGTGATAAGTATTCCTTTCACAGAGCAATAAATACCTATTTGTGCAGGATGCCGTGCTATTTCTTCTCCAAAGAATTAAGAGGTTCTTTCTGAGCACCAGAAGCTCAGACACACTAACATGGTCGCCAGTGACCAGTGACAAGCTGGTAAACGTTTAATAACTGACTCTCAGGAAAAAAACAAATGAAACCCCTCATTTGTAGCTTTTGCGATTTTCCATGGTGTTAAGTCCTGCCATGGCAGATTTTAAGGTACCCAGCTGACCTAGCTGAAGGTGGCGTAGGGAAGAGAGGTGCGCACAGGGGTCCCTCCTGAGCCGACACCCACCCTCACAACATCCACTGCTCCACAGAAGGAGTCACCCTTGATTGCCCCCAATTGTCACCTTTCCCACCTCCAGCGTTTGGTGAGTTGAAAGTACCTGTAACTGAGGTGTATGCTGAAGCAAGAGTGTTGTGACTTCTGTGGCAGGGTAACTTCAGTCCAGGACTCCTGGAATCCAGAGAGTGTCCGGGGCCCGTCATTTTGTAGAGGAATGAGTAACCATTTGCCAGGTGAATTAGGAAGGAAATGAGACCTGCCTCTGCCCTGAGGGTTGGGTTTGTGTCCCAGGAGCTCAGATGCCTCCTGCCCTCAACCCTCCTCTCCATAATCACACCATGATAGCCATCTCGAGGACTTTGGGGATCTTCCTGGCTGTGTGACTTCTCAAGGAGTGCTCAGCCTGAATTTCAACTGTTATTTTTAAAACGAGGTTGTCAGACTAGTATACAGTGCTGTTTACCTCAAGCTGACAAAGCACTAAGTAATCAGTGGGAGAAAACTTTGTTTTGTAATTTAAAAAAATGCTATGACTGTGAGAGGAAGTTTAGCCAGGGTGTTTTTGCTCTTTTGTGTTGTTTTCCCTCTAAAGTTCCATCTCATCTAGATTTCGCTTCCTACCTTCACATCTCTTTCTGACTGCTATAAGGTACCACCTTTACTCATAGGACTGAGTCATATCCCTCAAGAGTATGGAGGCTAAATCAAGGGTCACAAATACTGCTCAGAGCTCCTCTCCTTGCTGTGGTCTGACTTCCCTCTAAACAACCAACCTTCTTTCTATTGCTGGGGAAGTGCTTTTCATGTCCTGCCCGGAATATTCCAGCTGTTCCTAATTTCTGTGCAATAACATGCACACCTAAGGCCTTGGCCATATGAACCCTTTCTAGTTTTCTAGCTCCTTCTAGGAAGGGAGTTTGTGAAGGAAAAAATGCTATGGAGCTGGCACACAGTGAGCAAGGGAGAGAGGAGGAAGGAGTTTTCTTCATCTACTTAAATTAAATACTTAAGTAGTGTTACTTAATACCTTGCTGTAGTAAATACTTTTCTGCCATCACATACTACACTCTATCCTTTTTAATGTACTTTATTATATATGTGTTTTATGCTCACTGCTAGTCTTATATATTAATATATTTCTAGTTAATTTTTGTTGTCTGAAGCATGTTCTCGCGGATTCCTCAAGAAACAGTTTCTCATGGAAACAGTACTCCCCGGGTTTTGGCATAATGATAACAGTTTGTCTGTACTGTTAAAGAAGGAGTCTTGATTCTAATGATTTTTCTGACTTAGTTTGAAGTCTTTATTGCCTTTGCATAATATTAAATACTATGCTTTCTGAGATTCCTTGGCTTTCCTCTTCCATTTTTATCTGAGCCCTCACTTTTCCATGTCTCTGTTCTTCTATCCTGCTCAGCTTTTATTCTACTCAGCATTTCCTCCCTTTTATCCTGCTCAGCGTTTCCTCCCCAGGGTGGGATCTTATCCTGGAAAGGAACCCTGGAGGATGGGTGTTGAAAGTTCACAGAGGCTAAACTGTTTCACCCCTTTCCACACTATCCAGGGATCCCTTTTTTAAAACAAAAGTTGTCTTTAAATTGAAGGATAATTGCCTTAAGTATTGTGTTGGTTTCTACCAAACATCAACATGAATCACCATGGGCCCCTTTTAACTCACCCACTATTGAAGTAGGCAAAAACCCACCCAGTTGCAACTGCTAGTCTCAGATTGGCTTGTCAAGCTTCGCCATGAATATTCACTGACTATTTTGGGCGCTTCAGATGCCCTATTGCTTCTCTGCTTCTTACTATATAGTAGATGCCGGTATATCACGGCTCTGTGGCACTTGGTTTGCCTTCTGTTTTACTTTGTGGGTTACCTGTTTGTCTACTTTTGTCATAAATATTGTCCATGGGCCTTTTGTTTGTTTGTTTGTTTTGGTATTATCTAGTTTCTCTGTTTTTATGTGGGGATTTGCAAAGATCTAAAATAAATTTGCTCCACAGCCATCTTTCCAGAATTTCTTGTCCTTACCTATCATGTACACCTGATTAACAAAGGCTAGAATTAATCAATATCTCCTGAGTAGAATGTACTTTAACTTATACCTTATCGTTATTTCCTATCCAGAGATGTCTCTAGCTTTTTTATCCCTTAAAGTTTTGGTTTTTAACTTCAGTATGTGTTTAGGTTTGCCATAGGTTGCTTGTCATTCCATCTTGTATCCCACTGTTTCTAACTTTAATTACTTTCCTTCTGAAAAACAAACCTTTGAGGTTCTTTTAGTCAGCGTCACTAGTTGTAAACTCTTTCAGAGTTTGTCTGAGAATGTATGAATTTTGTCCTCACCTTTTATGGTATTTTGGCCGGGTATAGAATTCTAGGTTATCATTTTCTCTCATCATTTTGAAGAACTTTTCTTACTATCTTCTGGCTTATTGTTTCAAATTTTTTATCACCTTACCTTTCTGTCCTGCCTTCTTGGTAATTTTCTTAAATCTATTTTCCAGTTTACTAATTATCTCTTCTGCTTTGTCGTCCCCACTGTTCAAACAATCCATCAAGTTTTTTATTTCAATGACTGATTTTCCCTTTCTAGAAGTTTTATTTGGTATATTTTCAGGTTTACTCTTTCTATTTTCATAAATATTGTTCTTATATTTTCAATTCTTCTATTTTAAATAGTTTTTATCCAATAGTTCTATTATTTGAAGTTTTTGTCTGTTTGCTATCTCTTCCTCATGGTTGATTGTTTCTTTGTGTGTTTTTAATTTCATTATTGTTAGCATATCTTTTGCAGGGTTTATTTAATTGAACTTTGTACAGTGTAACTTGAGGTTATATTCTACTGTATTTGCTTCTACTAGGTCCCCCAGAGGTATTACTGACTCAGAGCCTAATTTTTCTCGTCGGGAATTCCTGGATCACTTGAGTAATGAAAATTGCTCAGGTTTAGACTCAGTGTTATAAATTCTAGGTGAAAATTTTTCTGCTCAGAACTTAAGATATGTCAGGGTTTGCCCGTATCTCCCTATGCTGGTGAGTGAATGTTTTCTAGTTTCCTTTTCTTAGAGGTGAGTGCCCTTTTGATGGTCCTTGTACAATGTGGTATTCTTACTTCCTACACCACTCCTCATACAGACCCAGTGTCTTCAATCTTTTTTTATGTATGAATGAAAACCTATTTCTAGGTTACTGGAACTGGTCCAGGATGCACAGCATCTCCTGATGCTCTTATCTTTCCAGTTTAACAATGCTTTCAACCCCCAAGAATTTTCTTTACTTTATTGTGAGCTCAACTGTACCTTAAAAACCTCATCTGAAATATGTTCTCGCTCTTTTTTTTTTTTTTGGTTCATGCTGACCAGCTTGTGAGACCGTAGTTCCCCAACCAGAGATCAAACCAGGACCCCCCACAGTGGAAGCACAGAGTCCCAACCACTGGACCACCAGGGAATTCCCTGTTTTCTAGTATTTTAGAATAGCTTTTTAGTGGGAAGGTTTTCAGATGACCTAATCAGCCATGTTATCAGAACTGATATTGCACGCATAAAATTTTAACTTTCCCTAGAGGGTGAGTGGAGAGTGAAGGGAGTTGGAAGGAAGGGAGAAGTGAGAAGGGCACGGCGAAGAGAGGAATTGTAAGAGAGCCTTCTTTTCCAGGTGCCTTCATTGACGTTTGGACTCCTGCTACTTAACTGGTCCATGGTGAGCAGTTTCAGCATCACCTGGGAGGTTTGTTAGAAATACGGAGTCTTAGGCTCCATTCCAGACCTACCAAGTTAGAATCTGTATTTTTATATTTAATTTCTTTTTTGCCACACTATGCAGCATGATCTTAGTTCCCTGACTGGGGATTGAACCCATGCCCTCTGCATTGGAAGCGCAGAGTCCTAACCACTGAACCACAAGGGAATTCCTGAGAATCCGCATTTTAATAAAAATGTCCAGGTGATTTGTGTGCACATACAAATCTGACTGAGACTATTTCTGATCTAATTACCTTCCATAAAATGACTATTTTTTTTTTTTTTTTTTGAGGTCAAAAACCTTCCACTCTTGTCGACCACTTCTCTGGCTTTATCTTTTTCTCCAGTTAATTTTTAAACACTTTCCTGAAATGACTTTTGTATTGAGGTATTTGAGAACATTCCTATTGGTGATATATTGAGGAAGTGTTAATGTGACAGATGGTCATATTGAATATGACAGCAAAATCTTAATGCTGGAGCAAAGCCATTATGAAATTCTCAGGGTATTTGCTTTCTTACTCAACTCTGCAGGGTAGAGAATTGAGAAAGTGGAGCATTCTGTATAGAGAGCTTTAGAGAGAGCTGTATAGAGAGCTTTTATTTTTCACTGGTGTATTTGCTCTGCACATGGAGGATTCATATTTGCTCATACCCCAACAGTGCAGAAGAGCTCCTTTTGCTCCACATGCTCACCAACACTTACTATCTCCTGTCTTTTTGATACCGTTCAGACAAATGTGAGGTGATACCTTGTGGCTTTTTTGGTTTGCGTTTCTCTGATGATTACCATTGTTGAGCATCTTTTTGTATACTTGTCCATCCATATGTCTTCTTTGGGAAAATGTCTGTTCAGTTCTTTTGCCCATTTTTAAGTTGCTTGTTTTTAGCTTTTGAGTTATAGGAGTTTCTTATATATTTACATTTTGGATATTAACCTCTTATCAAATATATGGTTTGCAAATGTTTTTTCTCATTCTGATTGCTTTTTCATTTTATTGATTGTTTCTTTTGCTGTGCAGAGATTTTTAGTTCAGTGTAGTCCCACTCGTTTATTTTTGCTTTTGTTTATGCTTTCAATACTGTATGCAAAAAATTGTTGCCACAGTTTCAAAGAGCTTTTCTTTCTCCCTGCCCCCCACCCCTCTGGCTAGGAACTTTACAGTTTCAGGTCTTATGTTTAAGGTTTTAATTCATTTTGAATGTGTATTTGTGAGTGGTATAAGATTAAGGGACTTAAGAAGCATAAGAACCGAATGTAAAGTATGAATCTTGGTTGGATTCTGATGGGAACAAGCCAACTGAAAAAAAGCCATTGGGGGGATAGTTGGAGAACTCTTGAGTATGACTAGATTTCAGATGATGTTAAGAGATTACTGTAATTTTGTTAGGTGTGATAATGACATTGTGATTATATTTTTAAAAGTATCCTTTTCAGTCAAATATGCATTTTGGAAGTGTTCACAGTGGGAGTGATGGGTGTGTGGGATTTACTTTAAAATACCAGCCAACAAAGTGAGTTTGAGGGTATTAGGTAAAAATGAGATTGATCATGAGTCTGTAACTATTGAAACTGAATGGTGGATTCATAAGATTGTGTTATACTTTTCTCTCTTCTTTAATGAATGCTTGAAAATTTCCATAATAAAAAAATGTTTTTAAGAGTCCTAGATTTTTAGTCAAGATGCAATTTCAGCAAGAAGTATGATTTGTCATAAATATGTGCTTTTCTGAGAAAAGCACTCAGTATCGATTCTTTTTTTCCTAAATGCTTAAGATTTATCTTGAATTTTTTGACTCTGAAATGTTGTGGGTGTTTCTGCTGAAAACAAAGGATAGCCTTTCAAGAAAGACAAATGTTGACCATGGAAATGCTAGGAGTGGAATAGAAATGTGTTCACATTATGTTATATATATGCCCACACAGAAACCTACTCATAACTATTCCGAAGGCTTTTTTTTCTCCCCAGGGCTTTATTTTCCATGACAAATTCCCATAATTCCAAAATGTGTATTTCACACTTTGTTATCAGAATACTGCCATGATGAGGAGTTTGGAATCAGACACACCTATATTCAAACCCCAGCTCTGTCACCTATGAACTGTGATGATGGAGGGAAGTTTTACTTAAATTCTTAGAACCTCGATTTCTTCAACTGTCAAATGGGACTAATTATAGTACCTACCTCATAGAGTTGTAGTGAGGATTAAATGACTGTATCTCACATGTGGAGAGTTTAAATGATCATGTTCTTGGAATGCTGTGAATGTCCCCAGAATCCTAGCTTGTTTGTATGTGTTAGAAATCTAGAAACTCAGGGACACGGCCCTTTGGAGACAGATGCCTCCTGTCTGTCTTTATAACCCCATCTCAGTTTCAATTCATAACTTCTTGTGTCGCTGTAAGGCATTCACTCCTCTGAAGTGCACTTGTACAGAATTCCTCTATTTCTGGAGCTGACAACTCAGAAGTACAGTTCCACGTGTTTGTTTGTTTCATTTCTCTTTGGACTTGGTTTGTCTTCTCAAATTCCCCCAGGGGAAGAGAGTGAGATGTGAAAACTAAGCTTAAAGACTGTTTTCCTTGATTGAGGAGGGCACTGCTAGATACTGCCTGGGCTACACAGATGAGCAAGGCCCACCTGTGTCCTCAGGGCCTCAAACGTGTGTCTGTGTGTTCAGAGAGGAAGGATGGTGGTGTGAAACGCAAGTTTTAGAGTCAGGTTTTCACTGGAATCTTGGCTTCCTTGCATATCTTTGGCAAGTCATCTCTTCTGTCCTTTGAACCCCAATTTTCTCAGTTATAAAATGGAGTTCTCTACGTCACCCGTTGTTGGGTGGATCAAAGGAGACTGTGGCATTGCTTTTGAACTACACAGTGCCATGCATACACTCACTGATATTTTCGAGAGTATGTCCGACTTCTGTTGGCATCCCAACAGGCATCAGAATAAGCAGGGAGCAACACCTGAATGCTCAGTAGACTGCTGGAACGTGAGCTGGGCCTAGGGAGGGTCTGAAGCAGAGTCTAGCCCCACTGTCTTATTCTCAGCCTCCCGGTGCTGCTCCTGGGCCCAGACAAGGGAGCTTCCCAGGATGTGGTCCTTGGTCCAAGTTGCAGTGTCCCTCAGAGCATCCAGGAAAGCCCTACTCAGAAGGACAAGGAATGAGGAGTCACAGTCCCTAGGGTCACTCTGCACCTTCATACAGATCATTATGGGATCCCCAGGGCATGCTGGCCAGTGTGCAAAGTGCTGGGAACATAGCATGAACCAACAGACATGGAGGTTGTAAGTTCAATGAGCAGTCCTCTGGGTCTTCCATGTGTCTGGCCCAGCACTGTCCAGTAAAACTTCCTGTAATAATGGAAATATTTATGTATCTGGGCTTCCCTAGTGTCTCAGTGGTAGAGAATTCGCCTGCCAATGCAGGAGACATGGGTTTGATCTCTGAGTCAAGAAAGTCCCCTGGAGGAAGGCATGGCAACCCACTCCAGTGTCCTTGCCTGGAGAATTCCCATGGACTGAGGAGTCTAGCGGGCTACAGTCCATGAGGTCACAAAGAGTCGGACATGACTGAGCGTGCAGCATGTGTGCTATGCAACTCAGTAGTCCCCTTGCCCCATGTGAGCATAGGGCTCTTGAAATGTGGTTTGTGTGATTGAGGGACTGAATTTTAAATTTAATCTTAATTAATTTGAACAGCCACATGTGGCCAGTGGCTACCATATTGGACAGTATTATACAGCACTGGAAGCATTCTGAGAAAATTAGAAGGGTACCCACACACACCAAAGGTTTGATTTCCCTTCTTAAGAAAGAGCTGTATCACTCAGAAGACCTGATTTTAGCTCTGCCTCCCACTGTGTGTGGATTTGTTATGGTACCTGGCCTCCTCTCTGTTGAGCTTCCTCATCTATAAAACAGGAACAGAAGGATTGGATTAAATTCTTTCTTTCATCCTAGATTCTGGACTCTCTTGTGATTGGCTTTTTATTTGCATGGTATATTACTGTGCCATTGCCTCTGTAACAAAATGCCATGGACATAGGAGTTTAAAACAGCAGAAGTTTATTTTCTTAGTTTTGGGAGGCCGGAATTCCAAGGTTGGTTTCATTGTGTTGAAATCGTGGTGTCAGCAAGGACTGTGTTCCCACACAGACTCGAGGGGAGGGCTCGAGGGAAAAATCAGCTCCTGGTGGCTGCCAGCACTCCGTGGCTGGTAGCTGCATCACTCCAAGCTCTGCCTCCCTGGCCGCATGTCCTTATTTTCTGTGTTTGGATCTCACTCTGCCTCCTCATCAGGACACTTGTGATGGCACTTGGGGCCCACCAGACAATCCAGGGTAATCCCCCATCTCAAGATCCTGAATTTAATCATTCTCAAAGACTCTTTTTCCGTATACGGTAACATTTGCAGGTTTCGTGTATTAGGACCCAGTGTCTTTGGGGGCTGCTCTTCAGCCTAACACACAGTGCTATTTAATAATTTGGGTTAGCTTTCAATCAAAATAACAGCCCTGTGATTGGATGCATGCGCGTTACCGCCTGCCCACATGCTCTCCAGGGGAAAATGGTCCCAGCTTTCAGAATAGGGACTTGAGTTCGGTATGGAACACGCTTCCCTGCTCCCACCTTGATTTGTTTATGCCAGAACAACTGTACTAAAAGATTGACTCATGCATATGCCCCAGTTCTTATACTCCCAATATTGAAATAATGCCCACATCACCAGCAGTCTCCAAAACATGTGGCAGGGGGCTTTGACAGGAATTCGAGACAAGAAGACCCAAACTGTATTGTATGGGATGAGAGGAGACGTTTGTTGGATCAGTTGGGTAAGTGATATTTCTCTAGTGGCATACTCATAAATTTGAAAATATAAAGGATTGGCCCTAACACATCCCAGGAACAGCTTGTAACTGATTTGGAACGTCATGTTTTACTGTTACTTAATCAAATCTGAGAGCAGTGGTTGGGGAAGTAGGTTTTGTAAATATTGCTCTGAAGCTTTCACATTTCAACAGAGAACAGATGCCAAGTGTTTTTAGTATTATCAATGTTCAAAGTTATTGAAATAAACCACAGATACACTCCTTGAAACAGCAAGATGCCAACAATGGCCTGGGGTGGGGAAAAGGTGGAGAGCAGAGGAAGAAAAATGAATTTGTAAAGTTTGAAGGAAGAATAAGTTGGCTGAAAGACCTTCATTTTCTTTCTTTCTCTTTTTTGCATAAGAGGCCTAAAAGTGAAATATTTATCGTCACAGAGACAGAGAAACACAATTATCATTTAATATGAGTCACAACGTTGTGTTGTTCAAAAAGGAACAAGATGACTTAGAGGCGGAATAAAGAACACAAAGTTTGTGTCTCAAGAACACAAAGTTCTTTTGGTTTGCTTAAGTCCTTGGATTAAATCAGTGGACAAACATCTGTTCTGTTCCCTCAGGTGGTCAGTGGCTTTATTACTTCCCATTCACCAGTAATGATGAAGTATTTCTTAAGTATCAGACAGCATGCTTTATTTGAATTATCTCATTTAGTCCTCATGTTGTCCTATAATAGCGCTAGTATCAATAGCTTCCCAAGGGCAGAGAACACAGTCTTTCCCCCACATCTAAAGAAAATCTCACTGACTTCCCGCTTCCCGACAGGGAGGGCATTTTTCCTTCAGATTCCTGTCTGGTTCTGACTGATGAATTAACACTTTGGTTTCCCAAGTGTGCTCGTGGCAGGCACTTGAGTTCTGTGGACCCGTGCCATAGAATACTGGGTTCACATGTGCCTATTTAACAGGCATTTATGGGGCTCTTGCTAGGCCAGGCCCCAGGCTAAGTGTTGGGGACACACTTGTCCTCAGCCTCCCAGAGCCCACAGAGTTTTCAACAAGAGTGCTATGGACATTTTAGGCCAGATAGTTCCTCACCGCGGGTCTGTGCTTCTCATAAAGAGACTTCAGCATCCCTGGCCCTGACCCACTAAATTCCTAGCAGGGAGACAGCTAAAAATTCCACGGCACATTTCCATTTGCCTCCAGAGGGCGCTGCTGCCCCTGGTTGAGAACCTCTGTAAGGAAGATGGATTTGGAACAAAGCAGAGAAAGTTTAGATGTACGTCTTGGGTGTGGTGCACACTTGTCTTTTTTTCTAGGAATTTGGCCCATTAGGACAGTAGAAGGTGGAATTTAAAAAGCAGAGAGAAAACCAAATCCCTTTATCTGAGAAGTTGCTGCTGCTTAGATGCTGCTGCTAAGGTGGGGACCAGGAAGCTGCTTTCTTCCTTTTCCTTCATCTCCTCTCCATGGTCTCCCATCCACTACCCTGTCCCCCGTCTCCATCAAAGGGGACACCTGATGGACCTGAGTGACTGAGCCTAAGCCAGAGGCAGAAGGGAAGCCTGAAGAGGCACAGTGAAGGGCTAGGTGACCCAGAGCACCGTGGATGAGAGAGAGGGGGTAGGAGGACTCCTCGATAAGACTGGTCAGCAGCCTGAGGGCACAGGTAAAGACATCCTTTCCCCTTCCTCCAGATCCCTGGAGTGTGCTGATTCAGCCCACAGCAAGATTATCCCAGTCACCAGACTGTACCCTCCCACCCTTCCCCCTTTCTGTTAGCAACATAGTAAAGGGTTTACAGTGAGAAGAAGAATAAGGCCGGGACCCTGCCCTCAACAAACTCAGCATCTGGCCCACCTCTCCCTCACGACACCTACCAAGTGCTACGCGTTGTCTGGGGGCTGGGAGCGAGTGATGTAAACAGTGCCTTGGCCTACGTGGAGTTTGGAGACCAGCAAGAGATTTCTAGGACCAACTCATTTCAAAGTTGGACCCGACATGTGGTTGGCAGGAGTGTGGAGGGACCGAATCATCATGCACAGCCGGTGGAGATACAGCTCGGTACGGCCTCTGCTGAGAACAGCGAAAGCTGAAGATGCAGGTACCTTACCACTCAGCGACGCCACTCCTGCTCATGCACCCCAAAGAAACCCTCCTAGGAATACACCCAGTCAGGGACCGATGGCGTGTTCACAGCAGCTTTCTCTGCAGTAGTGAAAGAAGGAAAAAGCATCGGAAATGGTGAACAGGAGGACGAAGGAATACGTTCATCATACGTTGGGATACATCTGTGAAAATGTGTGAACTGAAACTTCACATATGCCCGTGGACGTGTCTCACTAATCTGATCGTGAATAATAAAAGCACGTTACAGAATAGTATGTACAGTATGATCCCATTTGTATTGTTTATTGTTGGCCACATCATACAGCTGGTGAGATCTTAGTTCCCCGCCCAAGGGTGGAACCCTGGCCCCCACAGAGAAAGTGCAGAGTCCTAACCACTGGACCGTGAGGGAATTCCCTGTATTAAGTTCTAAAACACACAAAAGGATGCAACATATGAAGTTGGTTAGACATACAAGCGTAGATAGTAAAAATAGAATGAAATAAATGGGAATTATAAGCCCTAAATTTATACTCGCAGGTAACTGGAAGAAGGAAAAAGGGAATGTAATTGTTCATGAGACTGCAGGGATCTTCACCCGTGGCTGTATTTTCTATTTTAAGGCAGATGGGATGGGTGGCCACTTTGGTATTGTTCTGTTATTTATCTTTAATGCCCACCCATCTTCTGTTCCCCTCTGTCCTTCCTGGCAAAATCTCCACTTTAGGGATCTACTCTCCCTTGATACATCCTATGGTGGCCTCGGGGAAGCTGACCCACCCTCAGGTTTGTGGGGCATGGACTCATTATTGTTTAAGGACTCATCATTCTTAACCACCAGTTGGTTTAGAAAAGGGCATGTAGTCCAGCTGTGTTCAGTTAAACTCGGCAAGGTTTGCTGA
This sequence comes from Dama dama, assembly GCF_033118175.1. Taxonomy (NCBI): domain Eukaryota; kingdom Metazoa; phylum Chordata; class Mammalia; order Artiodactyla; family Cervidae; genus Dama; species Dama dama. The sequence goes on along the minus strand of NC_083684.1, from coordinate 13,798,976 downwards.
AGTCTTCTGGGGAGCACCTTCTCCAAGGAGAGGGCTACAGGAAGCCTCTCTGTCATTCTCTGACTCTCTTCCTGGACCCCAAAGAGGAAGCACATAGTCCTGCTTGCCAGGGCGGCCCTCCTCCAACAGTGAGGGGAACAGCCTTAAAAAGCAACCACCTCTGTAAACGGCAGAGTGGAGAGATGATTAAATCCTTTGACTATCACACTGGCTCTGAAGCCCGTCCCACTTCTGCTTTTCCAGAACGGGAGCCAGTAAATGTTCTTGAGGTTTGAGCTGCACTGAAAGCATTCTCTCTGTGCCACACAGGTTGCTATGGAAGCACACAGCAATCGTTCCCTAATCGGGAAAGTTAAGTGTTTCTTAATTTACTCAGTTTTAAGCTTTTCTCCTATTTGTACTATAAACATTTGTAGTAGTAGGGAGGTTAGCCACTGAGGAAACCCATGAACAAGAAGGAAACCAAATATTAATGGAAAAAGATCTCTGAAGAGTCTGGTGTGATCATGATTGTCTTTTTTTTGAGAACACGTTTATTAGTTCCCTGTGTCTGCTGTAACAAATTACTACAAACTTGGTGTCTTAAAACAACAGAATTTATTTTCTCTCACTTTTGGGGGCTAGATATCTGAAATAAAAATGTTGGCAGGGCTGCATTCCTTCCAAAGGCTCTAGGGGGAGGTTCTGTTCCTTGATTCTTTCAGCTTCTGGGGGCTGTTGGCATCATTCTAGTCTGTACATCTGTCTTCACAGTCTCCTCCTTGGGTCTCTGTGTCTCTCCTCTTCTGTTTCTCATGAGGACACTTGTCACTGGGTTTGGGGCACCTGGATATTCAGGGTGGTCTCATCTTGAGATCTTTAACTGAATTACATCTGCAAAGACACATTTCCCAGATAAAATTGCATTCACAGGTTTGGGGAGTAAGGACATAGACACACTTTTTTTTTTGGTGCCAGCATTCAACCCACTACAATGTAGTTGCTGTTTGTTGGGATTTTACAGAGCAAACAGATGACATGGTTTTACCTGCAACCTAAAAAGTGGTTCCTGATTCATAAAAAATAGGAATAAATAGATCAGTAGTTACTGGTGCTCTATAGAAAGTATTAAATCTTCTCTCATCCAAGTTGCGTAACTGCTTAGTTAACATTTGAGACTTGGGTTTTTGTTTTTTGTTTTAAAGATTTTAACAGAGGAAATGAAGTTGCGTGATATATATGTTGGACAACATGTTCTTGACACTGTAAATTCCTGGCTCTCTGGGATACAAACGGTGTTCCGCCTCAGATAACGTCCCAGGACAAATGTGAACAAAGAAACCCAGCACCACACACAGGTTAGCCAGAAAGGAAAAGTGTGAATAAAATTAGCAGACCACAGTTGAGCGTGAGAAGGGACAAGCTAGTCACGTTTTGAGACCATTTGATCTCCTCTGAGAGATGATAAGTCCCCGAAAGACAGCTGTGGATGTTGGAAAGGAAGGAAAGGACCTTGAACTTGGAATCAGACAGACCTGATTCACACTACTGACATGTTTCCATATGATCTTGCAGAAGTAATATCCTGTCCCTGGATCTGTTTCATCTCCCCCTTAATCTTAGGAAAGTTGCACTTCCCAATACAATTTTATTTTATAAAAAATGGGGATGATGATGCATACCTCTCAGGGTTTGGGCTTCCCTGATAGCTCAGTTGGTAAAAAACAAATCCTCTTGCAACGCAGGAGACCCCAGTTCGATTCCTGGGTCAGGAATCAACCAGGAATTGTTTGGAGAAGGGATAGCCTATCCCTCCACTGGAGAAGGGATAAGCTACCCACTCCAGTATTCTTGGGCTTCCCTTGTGGCTCAGCTGGCAAAGAATCTGCCTGCAATGTGGGAGACCTGGGTTCGATCCCTGGGTTGGGAAGATCCCCTGGAGAAGGGAAAGGCTACCCACTTCAGTATTCTGGCCTGGAGAATTCCATGGACTGTATAGTCCATGGGGTCGCAAAGAGTCGGACGCGACTGAGCGACTTTCACTTTTCAGGGTTGTTATGAGGATAAGTTGATTTGTCCTCTGCAAGAGAACCTTGCCCATAGTCGGGGCTCAGGACGTGTCTGTTGCATGAGAATCTGAACTATAAATGTCTTCAGTGAGCGGCTGATGAAGAACACCTACAGTGTGGGCGTGTTACCATAGTTCTTCAGATTCATCAGTTTCTACATGGCTTCAAGTGGAAATAGAAAGGCCAAGGTAAACAGACTGGACTTCAGTTTCTAGCCATCACAGAGTAACTGGTGTGGATTAAACCTCCCAACACAAACAAATATAAAAATGTATGAGGCAACCTCTTTCAGACAATGGGCAACAAATATAGCAATCACGTGATCCCTGAGAGACAGGAAACTCCAGGATTGAGTCCCATAATCATCTAGCACTCTGCCTGGGGACAATATTCTGACTGTGGCTTGAAGAATTGGAATTTGACCAGAGCACAGAGGTCCCACTGACTTAAGGAAGCAGAGATTAGAGTTCAGGGCAACTGAAGACGTGGAATCCATGGGGCAGGATGTTGCAGAGGAGGGTGCCATACAGGGAGAGCTGGGTGTGGGGGAGGGTCCCCTTTGAATCTGGTTGAGAGACACATATGCAAACAAGTCCACTTGATGCTCACAAAGAACAGCAGCCACAGGGTTCAGAGAAGAATATAGGTACTAGAGGATAAACAGTGCTGGGGATCACTGAATATTAGTCCTGCCAGAACAGATTTCATTAATGGCTTGTGAATACTCTGGCATTCAGCTGAGATGCTAGAAAGGTCAGGCCTTAGGAATAAAGACTTAGAGCAGGGTTTCTCAACATTGGTATTATTGATGTTAGTTCTTTCTTGTGTGGGGCTATCCAGTGCATGTTGGGTGTATAAACATCATTCCTGGCCTCTACCTAGTAGATGCCAGGAGTGCTCCCCACCTGATGATAACCAAAAATGTCTCCAGAGGTTGCCAAGCGTCCCCTACGGGCAGAATCGTAGTTGAGAACACTGCCCTAGGGTAAGATCCAATTTGTACTTTTCCTAACAAAACCCAAAATAATGTCCTGACAAGATTTGCAGTCTGGAAGGCAGAGTATGGAAGTTGAGTCCTACCAAGTTGGAGGGGCTGGGCTTTCCACAGATCCACACTAACATCGTAAAACTAAACCTGCACTAGTTCAAGATGGTTTGCCAGTGACTGAACAGCGGAAGCCATACCTTTCAGGAGATAATAAAAAAAATCTACAATATACACCCTATTATGTATTAGTCACAATGTCTGATTTTCAGTCAAGAAATACTGGACATACAAGGAAATAGAAAAATGTGATTTCTTGTCTAGGGGAAAAAAGAGCAGGCACTAAAAACTAAACCCAAGGTAGCCCAGATATTGGACTTAGATAATGAAAGCTTTAAAGCAGTTATTACAAATATATTCAGAAAATTAGAGTAAACTGATAATCTTGGCAAAGAAACAGAGACTATAAAAAAGAACAAATGGAAATTCTACAAGTGAAAGTAAAAACTGGAATGAATAATACCTGAATGTATTTAACAGCAGATTTGAGATGGCAGAAGACAGTCAGGAAACTTGAAGGCAAATGAGTAATAATGATTCAATCATTATTGCAGAGATTTTTTTAAAGCTGAAGAGAACAGACAGTGAAGAGATTTTCAAAAATGAACTGAGCCTCAGGGACTTGTGGGACAATATCAAATAATCTTATCTACATGCAATTAGAGTCCCAGAAGGAGGAGGCTGAGAGGGTTCACCTCCAGCAGACTTGTATTACAAAATAATGCCAAGGGATGTCATTCAGTCATAAAGAAAATGAAACAAATATACAGACCAATCTAGAGACCATGTCATATTAAAGCAACAAAAACAACAAAACTTCTGTAGTCGAAGGGAGGAAAAAAAAAGCAGTCCCCCAATAGTATTCAAGGGAATTAAAATCACAGTCCACAGTGACACTCTCTTAAATCCTTTTGGTGGCTTTAAAATATGTCCATAAATTCTCTGATACTCCTCCTTTCAAAAGATGGAGGTCAGTTCTCTCCTCCTTGAGTGTGAGCTGGCCTCTAGGACTCCCTTCTAGTGACTGGATTATGGTGGAGGGATGGTGCCTGATTTCCGAGGCTGGGTTGTAAAAGGCCTTACAGACGCCTCCTTGCGCTCTCTCCTGGACTTCCCTGGGGAGGCCAGCTGCCCTGTTGTGAAGATGCTCAGGCAGCCCTTGGGAGAGCCCTTGTGGTGAGGGACTGAGGCCTCCCGCCCACAGCCATATGAATGAGCCATCTTGAAAGAGGGCCTTCTAGTCCATCAAGCCTTCAGAAGAGGAGCTTCCATGGTGGTCCAGTGGTTAAGACTTCATGCTCTGAATCCAGGGGACCCAGGTTCAATCCCCAGTCAGAGAACTAGATCCTGCACGCTGCAACTGAGTCCTGGAGCAGCCAATAAAACAGAAAGCCTTCCGAGGACTTCAGCCCTGGCTCACATCTTAACAGCATCCTCATTTGGAGACCTTGAGTCAGAATAGCCCAGCTAAGCATCTCCCAAATTCTTGACCCATAGAAATAGGGAGATGATATATCATTTTTGTTTTGTGTTGCCAAATTTTGAGATAATTATGTACCAGGGCTGCCCTCGTAGCTCAGATGGTAAAGAATCTGCCTGCAATGCAGGAGACTGGGTTCGATCCCAGGGTCTGGAAGATCCCCTGGAGAAGGAAATGGCAACCCACTCCAGTATTCTTGCCTGGAGAATCCCATGGACAGAAGAGCCTGGCAGGCCACAGTCCATGGAGTTGCAAGAGTCAGATACAACTTAGCGACTAAACCACCACCACCAATTATGTACCAGTCTATAACATTCAATCCCTTCCTTGATGGATCTCAGTTACCACCTCTCTCACACTATACAACAACTCCAAAGTCTCTCACCCTATTTCTTATTTCTATACTTTTCAAAATTTTAACAAATACTCTTAACTATGTGAGCCCAATTCTCCCCTCCTCTCCCCTCCCCCCACCTCTCTCCATTTCCCTCCCTCTCTCTCTCTCTCTTTCTTCTTTATTGTTTACTTGATTTTGGTTTTGTTCTGTTTAGCATTTTTCCATTCTAAATTCTCACCTGCATTTTTCTGCTTCTTTTCACACTGATGAGTCAGATTTCCCTAGTAAGCCCCAAGAATGGAAGAGAGTGTGGAGAGGGGCAGAAGGACGAAATGTTGACCAAGTAATTCCAGCTTTTCTTCAGTAGAAGAGGGAAAGCTATGAACACACACTCACCTTGTGCTCATTAGGGTCTGACTCTTTGAGTCTCCATGGACTGTAGCCCTCCAGGCTCCTCTGTCCAGGCAAGAATAGTGGAGTGGGTTGCCATTTCCTCCCCCAGGGAATCATCCCATCCCAGGGATTGAACCCCAATCTCTTGTGTCTCCTGCATTGGCAGGCAGAGTCTTTTACCCCTGGGCCACCCAGGAAGCCCCTCACACACATTATCAATAATTTTTGTCCCTATTACATTAGTTTTTAAAAACCACAATTTGGGGGAAAAAAAAAACCACAATTTGTTATTTACTTGCTATATGTCAGGAATGGTGCTAGTAGCTTTAGATGTGTGTATTTAATCCTAAAAACACATCCCAATGAGGTAGATACTATTACCCTATTTTTTCAAGAAGAAAATTGAGGCACAGAGAAATTACTTAACCACACTAAAAGAGCTGTCAAGCAACATGATCAAGGTTTAAAAATAACTCAAAAGCCCGTGGCCGATGTTGATATGCATATTGTACCAAATTGGTCTGACATTGGTTCAAACTCAGATTTAACTTTTACCAAACCACAAGGCTGACTTCTCACAGATTCAGTGCTAGTCAAAGCTATGGTTTTTCCAGTTGTCATATACAGATGGGAGAGTTGGGCCATAAAGAAGCCTGAGTTTCAAAGAATTGATACTTTCAAATTGTGGTGCTGGAGAAGACTGTTGAGAGTCCCTTGGACAGCAAGGAGATCCAACCAGTGAATCCTAAAGGAAACCAACCCTGAATACTCATTGGAAGGACTGATTCTGAAGCTCCAATACTTTGGCCACCTGATGGGAAGAGCCAGCTAATTAGAAAAGACCCTGATGTTGGGAAAGATTGAGGGCAAGAGGAGAAGGGGGCAACAGAGAATGAGATGGTTGGATAGCATCACTGACTCAATGGACATGAGTTTGAGCAAACTCTGAGAGGTAGTGAAGGACAGAGGAGGCTAACGCGCTGCAGTTCATGGGATGACAAAGAGTTGGACACGACTTAATGACAACAACAAGAAGACCTTTTAACGCCCTTGTTGCCTAATCATCCTTCTTGGGCCAGAAAGAAATCCAGTATCTCCAACTACTACAAAACAGGTGATCATTCTCTTTCTTCAACCATAGATGGGATCTGAGTGGAAAATTCCTGGAACATCTCAGTTCATTTCAGTTCAGTTGCTCAGTTGTGTCCGACTCTTTGAGACCCTATGAACTGCATCACCCCAGGCTTTTCTGTCCATCACCAACTCCCAGAGCTTGCTGAAACTCATGCCCATCGAGTCAGTAATGCCATCCAACCATCTCATCCTCTGTTGTCCCCTTCTCCTGCCTTCAGTCTTTCCCAGCATCAGGGTCTTTTCCAATGAGTCAGTTCTTTGCATCTGGAACATCTAGGTTTTGCAAATGAAGTCTAGTTTGTACACACACAGAACCCAAGGAACAAGATTACCCTGATCACCACCTTTCTGTTTGTCAGTGCTCCCGTGAACAGCAGGAGCATTTGCTCCACAGGATTGAACTTACGCACCCTTGGTGCATCATCTGACACACAAACCTTCCTCAACATGGTGAGGTTTGGTGTTGAAAAGCAGTTGCCTCTGTTGCCCATGCTGTTTTTGATTTCAGCAAGGGAACGTGTCTTTAAAAAACAAAATGCTCATTTTTATAATTAAGAAAGTAGCATAATAACACAATAGAAAACAGAAGGGGAAATTACTCATAACCCAAGGCCTTGAGACAATGATTATTCTTATGACGCATCCATCAGGCATGCCTTGGGCCATTGTGTTCTGGCGTTTTGTGAGGCCTCTATTTGGGCTCCAGATGTCGAAAGTTTAGCTTTCAGGAACTGTTTGTTTCTGCCACTGAAATATGGTCTGTCTGCAGCTGATACTCTGTCTTTGCTCAACTCAGAAGTTTGGGAGCTTTGAGCCTCCCCCATTAGCCCTCCTGGAGGGCTCCCTGTGAGGAAATGTAGATTGGTCAGGTCTTCTGTTGTTCCAGCACATGCTCTTTTCTTGGTATAACTGATTGCGTTATTGTTTGTAACCATCTTCCTCCTCCCCAGGAGAGTATTATACATCCACACCCTTTGCCACATGACTCCCAGGAGTGATGCCCGTGAGTGGAACGAATTTCTTCCAAGAGTTATTCCAGTGCATGGAATATATTGTCAGACTTGGCCATATGACTTGCTTTGGCCAGTGGAATGTGAGTGGACATGATCCAGGCTGTGTCCAAGCAGAAGCTTTCAATGATCTCGCCCAATTTGGCTTGCCTGCTCGCCATCAAATCACATTCCAAATACTAGCCGCTCCTTCAGCCTGGGTCCTGCAGTGAGAAGACATGGATCAGAGCTGAGGGGAGCTGTGAACCTGAATGCAAGAAGTACCCTTTGTTGTTGTAAAACCCTGAAATTTTTGGAGTGGTTTGTTCCAGCAGAATACTGACCAGTACATTTGTTCTCTAGGTAAGCAAGGAGTCCCTCTTCTGGGACAAACATTCCGCGGTGGAGGTATCTCAGCTACTTCTAGCTCCCTCCCCGAACTGAGGAATAACATCCCTCCCTTCACAGGTAGGACTCAGATACTGGCGCGTATCTCCATGATGTTGATGGAAAGCAGTGTGACATGGAGATTAAGTTGGAGCCCTGCCACTCACCTCTGTGTGACCCTGGGCAAATGTGCTTAACCACTTTGTCCCTGATTTCTCTCCTTTTTGTAAAAGAATAGCACTTACCTTAGAGTTTTGATGCCAAGAATAAATGTAGTGATAGGTCACTATGGAGTTTATGGTTATTGTGCTTCCACTGACTGACTCCATCTGTCCAAGCTTTTGGGAGAGACATTCATAGAATGCCAAGGAGAACTTCTAGAGCTGGACCTGGAGGCCCAGAGCTACTGGAGTCCTGCTGCCCATCTCTCATCTCTTCTGGTTTCTGGCTGACTTTATTCTCTCTTCTTGAAGATGTTTTTCCCAAGATCCAAGAAGCAAAGGGCTGTCCCCACTTGCACAATCCAGGGAAGAACTCTGATGGTTCTGACATGGGTCATGTTTTCACCCATCAATCAATCTCTCTGTCTGGGGGTGAATACCAGACAGCCACGCCTGGGTTCACCGTCCTGAACCCAGGTTCACTGCTAGAAACATGAAAGGGGGATCAAGACAGTAGCACCATAACCAAAGTTACCACAGGACCAACACGTGATTACCCTTCTTTGGATGTGGTTTGTGGTTGTTTTGGGCAGCATGAAAACACATGGTCTTGGAACCATGCAGCTGTGTGAACCCAAGGAAATTTTTAAAGTTCTATAAACTTTGGTGTCCTCATATAAAAATGAGGGTAATAATCTCCCTCTCTCTGGTTTGTTATGATTAAATAAGATAACATATGAAAGCATCTGGAACATAGGCTCAACAAATACTAATAGTTATTATCCTCCATTTTCTGTGATCTGTGCACCTGGGGCTGCCTAGGAGAATTCTTTCCCTCCTTTCCTCATGTCCCTGTTTTTTACTTTGTGGTGAGTAACACAGATCTCAAGTGGAGCCAAGGGCCCCCCATCAGTAACTCACTGCATTCTCTCCCTGGAGGCCAGCCACACGGGAAAGCTGATGAACAGAGGGTAGTGTCCTGAGAATGAAACTGGAATATACAAAAGAATTTGGGTAGTTTTCAGAAGAGTTTCTCCACTAGGATGCCTGAAATACTTTCACTTGCTACGTTAGCAAATCTTAACCTTCTTGATGTAATCAACTCTCAGAGTCTGATTAAAACTATAGACTACTCTTCTCTGAAAGATGCACAGTTGTACAGACAATTTCAGAGGGCCACAAAGTTCCAGAGAACCCAGCCCTGGGACCCCAGGTTCACAGCCCTTGCACTAGGTAGGGAATCTTGCTAAGGAAACTCTAATACCCATTAACCCAGATGGTGGTGCTGGTGGTGGAAACAATGATAACCTAGATAGGGTACCATGACTAGAAAGAAAAAAGCCCCACTGTTGTTATTACTGTTACTATTATTGGTATCATTGCTTTCTTCTGTCCTTGCATGTTCTTTTCATGATTCCAAGTCCTGGGGACGAAAGTCCAATTGGCCAGTGGGGTCATGAGCACTCCTTGGCCTGGGGAGGGTGAGAGACTTTTTCAGTCACCCAAGACAGCACAGTGCAGGAGAGGTAATTTTCCCAGAAGAAATCAATATATTAACCGTAATAGGGGGTATGGACCCCCCCCCCCCCCATGTATGACCCCCTCCAAATGACAAATATCTATTCCTGGCTGTGCTGCTTATATCCGTCTCAATTTTTCCTCCTGTCTCAATTTTCCTCCTGTCGGTTGCTGCTGAGAAGCTAAAAGAGGTATTTCACCTAAAGCTCTGGCACCCATCATCTTGTCTGCATCACAGGATTTGCTTATTCTAAGAGTTTCTAAATAGGAACTTCCCTCCTGGTCCAGCCGCTAAGACTCAGTTCTCCCCAGGCAGGGCGCTGGGGTTCAGCTCCTGGTCGGGGAACTGGATCCCACAAGCCACGGCTAAAGACCCTGCATGCCAAAACTAAGACCTGGTGCAGCGAAATAAAGAAACCAAGAAAGATGAGACTCCAGGGCGTCAAGCGACTTTCCCACGGACACAGATGGAAGACGGCACAGCTGAGCTGACAACCTGAACTTGTTAGTCTACAAGTCTCCCGCAGATGCTGGGAGGCTGGCTGGACCAGGAGGAAGTGTGTGTGCGCGTCTGTGTGTGTGTGTGCGCGCGTGCGCGTCTAAACGTTTCACCACGTGGGCCTCACATGGGCCTGGAGGGGACATCAGTTGAGGGTCCCAGAACACAAGAGTCTAGTCCAGCACCAGGGAGAAGGGAGTCTGCTCTCTGGCCAGAGATCCCATGCAGGAACTCAGGTTTATGGATGAAGCCCCGTGATCTCTAAGAGAAGCCTGGCCTCAGCTCTGCGAAGGGATTCCGGCTTTTCCCGGGAAGCTAGAGTGGATAAAACTGACAGCCCTCTGCGCCGAGGGAGGAGGAGACCGCTGCCGGCATCCGGCTTGGCTTCCTGCGAGTCTCACCGAGCACCGGGCTGTCTCCACAGTAGCTTTGGCGGCAAACAAATCGGCCCAAGAAAAGTAGGTCAGCTTGCGGCCAAGCGGCACTTCCTGCTGGTCTCCGGCGCCCCGCTCCGCGCCCTCCCCGCCCCTCCCCACTTCTCCGCACTCTCCGCTCTCCCTCGGTCTGAGCTCCCTGCGGCTCCCTTCTCTCATCCCTCCTCCCTGCCCTCTCCTCCTGCTGGCCCCCTGCCCCTTTCTCGCCTCTGCTCTCTGCACCGACGTCCTCCCCTCCTTCCTCTCTCTCCGCCTCTGACACTTCAGGTACTAGTATAAGAATACAACCAATCTGTTGTCTTTCAAAACAGATAACGTGTTTATTTTAAAGAGATCAAAGGTCGCAGAAAAAACGCAAAATCCTACCACTCAGGATTAACCTTAGTGAACACGGAGTGAATATATGCACATATTTTTATGTATTATGTATATGTATATAGTAGAGCATATATACAGTTTATTAAAATGAAATACTATTTTTATTGAGTATTCAATTTGATAATTTACCTTTATTTAAATTCAATGCAAGAAAAGAAATTATAGTGAAATGGAAAGAACTGTTGAATTTTAAATAAACACATCTTTACTACAAGAGATAGAATAAAATATTCCTTTAAAAAGGGAGGAAAGGAGGGAAAGAGAAAAGAAATTAAATTAAGTGGTTGGGGATTTGTAAAACTACATGTTTTAGTTTTTATTATAACTAGTATAATTAACCCTTATCAAGAAAGATGGGAGCATTAACATTTGTGCATTTTCTCCTATCACTTCTTATGCTTCCAGATTTTTTTCTTAATATTTATTATTTACTTATTTAATTAATTTGTTTGATCACACCAGATCTTAGTTGCAGCATTCGGCATGCTAGATCCTTAGCTGTGTGTGGGATGTAGTTCCCTGACCGGGGATCGAACCCAGGCCCCCTCCATTGGGAGTGCACAGTCTTAGCCACTGGACCACCACCCCTGCTTCCTGATTTTTAACAAGTTACACTATGATAGTTTTTAATTTTCTGAGCTTCACACTCAGTAAATATAGGTATTTATATAGTATATATTCACTTATATAAATCTATTTCTCATAGTAACCATTGTTGTTGAGCGCTAAGTCATATCTGATTCTTTGTGACCTCATGGACTGCAGCCAGGCTCCACTATCTCTTGCAGTTTGCTCAGATTCATGTCCAGTGAGTCTGTGATGCTATCTAACCATCTCTTCCTCTGCCACCCCCTTCTCCTTTTACCTTCAGTTTTTCCCAGCATCAGAGTCTTTTCCAGTAAGTTGGCTCTTCGCTTCAGGTGGCCAAAGCATTCGAGCTTCAGCTTCAGCATCAGTCCTTCCAATGAATATTCAGGATTGATTTCTCTTAGGATTGACTGGTTTGATCCCCTTGCTGCCTCAAGACTCTTCTCCAACACCACAGTTCAAAAGCATCAATTCTTTGGAGCTCAGCCTTCTTTATAGTCCAACTCTCACATCCATTCATGACTACTAGAAGAACCATAGCTTTGTCTATTCAGAACTTTGTTTCCAAGTGATGTCTCTGCTTTTTAATGACAGACCTAGCTATGTCTAGGTTTGTCATAGCTTTCCTTCCAAGGAGCAAGTATCTTAATTACATAGCTGCAGTCACCATCTGCAGTGATTTTGGAGCCCAAGAAAATAAAATTTGTCACTGCTTCCACTTTTTCCCTTTCTATTTGCTATGCAGTGATGGGACCAGATGCCATGATCTTAGTTTTTTGAATGTTGAGTTTTAAGCTAACTTTTTCACTCTCCCCTTTCACCCTCATCGAGAGGCTCTTTATTTTCTCTTCACTTTGTGCCATTAGAGAGGTATCATCTGTATCTGAGGTTGATGCTATTTCTCCCGGCAGTCTTGATTCCAGCTTGTGATTCATTCAGCCTGGCATTTACTCTACATGTAAGTTAAATAAGCAGGGTGTAGTTAAAACCATAGTAAATAGTAACCATAGTAAAACACATTTACTGTTGGTTCTATATTTAAATAGATTCAGTGCTTTTGACTAGCCCCTTTCCTATGTCTTTTGCATTCCTCAATTATTTATTTACGGTCATCTCAATTGTCTAAATTTCATTTTGAAGTCACTGTTTCAAGAATGACTTATAGGTTCTGTGGACTGGATGCAACTTTCTCAAGACACACTGTCTCTCATTTAAAACTTTATAGACAGGATCCTATTGCGTTCTGGCATTGAGTGCAGCTATGGAATTTTTTGAGTATAGCTAGACTTTTTTTTTCTTCCTTGTGGGTAGTTTACTTTGTTACTTATTGGAACAATTCTTTCTGATTCTATGTAATTCCCATTTAACTGGAACATATATTAGCATTTTGAATAAAATTTTCCTGCCATGGATTGTGCTTTTAGAGATTAAAAAATCATTCCTCTATCACAGGAAAATTATTTGTACCATGTGGTCTTTAAGTACATTTTAAATATTTGTTGGGCTATCAATTTAAGGAATCAGATATCCATATGTTGGATATTTTTTGTCTTCCATACCTGTTAGTTTCTCTGTAACAGTTTTAAGATGTCTGTCATTTTAATTGTAGCACGTCTTTTATTTCAGTAATTCAATTTCCAGCACAATATCTGTTCTTTCTTTGCTGTCCTGAATTATGTGTTAGCTCCATAATATTGTTGTTTGGGTCCTCAATTTGTTTCCTTAGTTCTTCTGTCTCCATTGAGAGCATCTCACTTGTTTTATTTTCTTGTCTGGTGCTCTTGTTTTAATGACATTCATTTTCTTATTTGTTGCTATATAGCATGAAGTAGTTGTAAGGGATTTCCTTCTCTTTTTGAATAATGCTTTATTCTTGGCTGAGTTCTTTATTTTGTATTTGCATGTCCCTTCCTCCCACCCTTCCCCATTCCCGCCTCCTTCTCCCTCCTTCCTCCTCCTTCCCCTCCCTCTCTCCTTTCCTTCCTCCTTCCCTCCCTTCTTTCCTTTCTTCCTTCTTTTCTTTTTTTGCAGTGTCTGCACACTTTCTATTACATTTCTTTTCATTTTATTTATGCTTGAAAATGAAAGTGAAAGTTGCTCAGTCATGTCTGACTCTATGTGACCCCATGGACTATACAGTCCATGGAATTCTCCAGGCCAGAATACTGGAGTGGGTAGCCTTTCCTTCTCCAGGGGATCTTCCCAACCCAGGAATCGAACCCAGGTCTCCTGCATTGCAGGTGGATTCTTTACCAGCTGAGCCACAAGGGAAGCCCAGGAATTCTGGAGTGGGTAACCTATCCCTTCTCCAGTGGATCTTCCTGACCCAGGAATCAAACTGGGGTCTCCTGCGTTGTAGGCAGATTCTTTACCAACTGAGCTATCAGGAAAGCCTTTCTTTATGCTTGGGCAGCACTAATCAGACATTCTGGTTTGCAGTTATAAAGCATAGATGACATTTTGACTCTCTCCCTACCCTATCTGAAACCAGATTGTTTCCTCTCCAAGTTGTATTTTGAGGGCAAGGTATTGTGTTCTATCCACTTACCTGTGGCCTAGGGGGATGAGGGAGAGAGATCAGCAAACATGCTGTCTGTTAGAACTGTCTGGACTCTATTCTCTCTTCTAAATTATGCCAAACATCCTGGGTCAAGATTCACTCCTCTCAGTGGGGATGGTGGTGACGGTGGTGCTGAACAGCCATTTCTCCAGGGGTTAGAATATCCTTGGTTTTGTTTTCCAATTCAGCAGATAGGTTTAGAGCCTTCCTTTCTCTGTTCACTTTTCTCTGTTGTTTCCTACCGTCTCCCTATTTCTTCCCAGCAACTCTCTTCCCTACTCCTGCATCAGAAGAGAAAAAGGTGAGAATTAGGGGGTTCAGTAAAACGTCCCTGGATTTTGTTGGTTTACAGGTAGAACTTCTGGGCGATGACGGCAGCCTGAGAGCCATGCCACGTTGTCCTTTCTGCTCTGAGCCATAATTTTTGTTTCTTTTCTTCATTGATCTTTCATCAATTTACTCCTTTGGTCTTATTTGCATACTACTGATGACTCTCTGTTTTTTTGCTTGTTTAACTGTTTTGCTCATTGTTTTAGATGTCAGGGCTGGGAATTTTTATTTTTCTGGGAATTTTTATTTTTATTTTGTTTATTGTCAGGGCTGGGAATTTTTGAGATGCAATTTCAATCACCATCTTAACCTGGAATTTCTGAAGTTGTGCTCTGTCCATGACACCCGGTTATCCATAAGCCCACCACCGTGATTAAAAAAATCCTCCCTGGGGAACTTCCCTGGTAGTCTAGGGCTAAGACTCCACATTCCCAATGCAGGGGACCTGGGTTCAATCGCTTGTCAGGCAACTAGATCCCATATGCCACAGCTAAGAGTTTGAAGGAAAAAAAATCCTTCCTGGCCCTCATGCATATTTATTTATTTGCTCCTTCATTCACTCATTCATTCAACAACATTTGTGTTAAGACACTGTGATAATTATACTATTTCTTCACTCTCACTTCCAAACTGCACATTCTGCACATCCCTAAATCAGATTTATCCAGACAGTTTAACTGATAGAGAGTATTGTGCCACCATGTAAGAACTACCCAAAACATGGAAAATTAAAGAAACTTTTTTCACATTGTTAAAAGGTAGCTTGGAGGGAATAGATTAAGTTGTAAATGTAGTCTTTCGATTTTAAAAACTCTGCCAGCAAAGTTCACTTCAAAACTAGCTCATAAGCACAAGCACGCACACACATACACACACACACATACACCCTGAAGTTGTTTAAAATCTTAGGTCATCAGCCCTGCTATTTACTAGTCTTCCAACTTCCTGTTGAACCATTCCTTAGCTTTCTGCTATTTCCATGTCATTGGAACATTTTGTTTATATGGCACTTTGTAGTTTGGAAAGTGTTTTCCTTATTGTATCTTTTCTTTATTTTTCTCTTTCTTTCTTTCCTTCCTTCCTTCCACTCATTTTTGCCTTCAATTTGCTAAGGAAGGAACGAAGATTTAGAAGGTGTGACTTTCTTACATGGCCGGTAAGGGAGAAAAAGTAGCAGAGAAATGGAATTCAACACAAATCTCTCCTTGTTTCCCAGATATTATTGGTTCCTGCTGTCTTGAAATAAATGGGACATTTTTGTTCATAGGGAACAAAATTTAGTTCTTGTTCATGGTGAGAAAGCATGGTACGTATAATTTTGTATCCCATTTTTTCCCCCCAAGGCTATACATCATTAGCATTTTAAAATTCTCCTCAGCTTTTCAGATGTCATTTTTGGTGGATATGTCACAATTTACAATGCAGTTCTCTAACGCTGGACATTTAGATGGTTGTTTAGGTGCTGTTATTTCCTGTAATAGCTGAGAAAGTAATAAACATACTTGTGACATATAGTTTTTTGCTTTTGTTGAATTCTTTGCTTAGATTACGTTTCCAGGAATGAAATGATCGGGAATGTCTTGTAATAGCACTTTCCAAAGAGGTTATTGTAATTTATAATGGCACCCTTGGTGAATGAGGTTCTACTTTCATTCCAACTTGGCCCGAATTACATCTTGTTTGTATTATGAAATTTTGCCAAATTGGTCAGGTTTAAAATAATGTGTCAAGGTTGCTTTAGCCTGCATTAAAATTTAATAGTATGGATTTTTTCCATAGGCTTTTTTACCACGTGTATTGGCCCATATAGATTATCTATTTATATTCTCTCTATATAAGATCTTAAAGTGCCCACAAAATCTGAATTACTCAAGGGTTTGACATTTTTGGGGCTTCCCTAGTGGCTCAGATGGTAAAGAATCTGCCTGCAATGCAACAGATCCCTGGGTTGGGAAAATCCCCTGGAGAAGGGAATGGCTATCCACTCCAGTGTTCTTGCCTGGAGAATTCCGTGGACAGAGGAACCTGGTGGGCTACAGTCCCTGGGGTCAAAAAGAGTTGAACATGAATCTTCTCTGGTCTCTCCTACCCCTGGGTGGGGAGGGGAGAAACAAAAGAGCAGACATAGGACAGCTTCTTGGCACAAAAAGGTGCCGTTCCGGGGCTATTATTTGAGTAAAACACTGTCGGATCATCAGAGCCTATTTCCTGAGTCCTGACAGCCTCTTTTCACATCCTTCGTCTTCCTTTCTTCTTTGTAAGATGCCTGTAGCCACCGGGAGCTGAGTCTTCAGCCAGCTGTAGAACATGGAGATTGTCCTCATGGACTGTTATTCTCAGCCTAACCTGAATGACACTAAGCAGTGGGGCTTTCTGAGCCCCAGCGTGTTGCCGACTTGGTGATGTGGATCCCTTGGTCCCGGGTTCCCTGAATAAGGGGAGAGGGACATGTCTTTGGGGTGGCAGATGCTTTGCGTGGTGGGTCTATAATATCAAATAACTACATGAATCCACTACTTAGATTTTGTTTGTTTTGAATGTTGATACTGTGTGGACAAAACAGTAAGTTGTTTAGCTTTACCTCTGCAACCATTTGCTTCGGAATTAGGTGAGAGTCCAAACCCAGTATCCAAACAGAGAAACAGCTAATTACCCAGGTGGAGAAGTTTGATAGGGACAGATGCTATGCAGGGGGCCTGAAAACCAGCCATAAAGCACAGAAACTCAAACTACCTTCACCTCCCCACTGTGAAGCTCCAGCCGGAATCCCACAGAGACCTGGAGCTCCCTGTGTTCAAAACCTCCCCCATCCCATTCCTTGGTGTCCGTTCTCTTAGTGACTAAGACCATGAATATGTATCTGTGTGTGTGTGTGAACACATATCTACATGTCTGTATGGGCTTCTCTTGTGGCTCAGCTGGTAAAGAATCTGCCTGCAATGGCGGGAGACCTCGGTTCGATCCCTGGGTGGGGAAGATCCCCTGGAGAAGGGAAAGGCTACCCACTCCAGTATTTTGGCCTGGAGAATTCCATGGACTGGATAGTCCATGGGGTCACAAAGAGTCGGACATGACGGAGCTACCTTCACTTTCACTTTCTGTATGGAAACCCACATGTCGCTTTCGACTTCCTTCTTCCCTTCGCCCCCACATCCAGTCACACACCAAGTCCTGATGACTCTGCCTCCTTAATGTCTCTCCAGTCTGTTCCTTCTTCCCTTCTCTCCTCGGACCTCTAGCATCTCTGGCCAGGCTGGTGAGTGAAGAGTCCTCCTTAACTGCTCTTGCTGCTTCACTACTGCCCTTCTTCAAATCCAGTCTTACCACAGGTCTGCATTCTCTTGGGATAAAGGGCCTTCATGATCTCACCTTTGTGCGTCTCCCTGGCATGTGTCCGGCTTTCCCTTCCTTTAGGCTCTGGCCACTTGATCCCCCTTCAGTTCCTCCAGTGTGGGGGCCACGTGCTGCACTTCCCCTCCAACCCGGCCCCCACACCTCTGCCATTCGCATTGCTGGCTGATTCCTACGCATCTCAGAAGTCTAGATGGATGTCTCTCCTTGACCCCCTCAACTGGCAGAGTTGGGGGCCCTGCCCTGTGTCCCTACTGTGCCCTGTGCCCACCCCCCCCCCCCCAATGGCAGGTATCAGTCTGCATCATAATTGCCTGTTTGCTGTGGTAGCTTCATTGCCTAATACAGAGCCTGGTGCCTAGTAGATGCTTAATCAGGCCAAAATACAGCAGTTGGCTGAACAAGAACAAGAGAGATTGGCTTGGCACCAGATGAGCATGTTAAGACCTGATAGGTTACCAAGATGTATTACTGGGAAATTATATCTTTCTGGGTAATAATTAATATCTTTCTGGCTAGTCTCCCCTCCCTTTTTTTTTTTTTTGCTGTCCCTTCTTCTTGTCCTCCTTTATCTTTTAGCTTATGTGTTTTCTACAGTTTTTACAGCATTTTTTTTTTGCTAATGATAGAAGGGGAAAAAAAAAAAAATGACTCATTTGTCTTATCACCACCAGGAATGAATTTTGCTTTCTGGGTTTTGAATTTTATGGCCCAGAGATGAGACATTGAACCCGGGTGCTGCTCCTTGAAGGCCAGCAACAGCCTTCTATGTTGGTTGTATTTTTGTATTGCTTAGCTACATTTCAGCCTTTCAAGGATTTTCAGCTCATTAAGATGGATGTATTTGGATGAAAAGGCTTTTAAAAAGTCTTTAAAATGCTAAAAGCAGGCAAAATAGCAAACGACATTTAAAAGGAAGCAAAAACACTGAAGGGACGAAAAGCGACATATCATGGAAAAAAGAATTACTTTTGAAAAATGCTTTGCTACCCATATGAAATTAAGGTGGACGCGTCCTTGGACCAATAAACCAAAAGCGCTCAGGAGTGAAAGCCTCCCGCCCGGCGCACGCGCAGTGCAGGGCCACGGGGCCGACGGCGTCGTTCTCTGAGCGCCTGGGCCTTCGCCTCGAGGCCCGCCCACCCCAGCGGTAGTGGGGCGGCTCCCGACGGCCGGGAGAGCTTCTTCCGCCGGTCAGTCGCCCGAGTGAGGGGTGTTGGCGGGGAGGGGTCCTCTGACCGGAAAGTTTTCTCGCAGGCGGGGGAGAAAACGCATTCTGCATGATCTCGGGGTCCTGTTCTTTGGCTCTAGGCTTCAAGGAAATTGAAACGTCTAGTCGAAGTGTTTATGCCTCCGGCCAGTTTACGCGCTACACAGACCTTTGTTCTGGTTCCCTAAAGCTGCGTAAATGCATTCTCCTCCGCATCTTAGTGGTGTCAAACAAGCATTTTTTGTTTGTTTTGAATTGATGGATTCTGTGCGGGAGGAATTCAAGCGGCTCCCCAAGGCTGGCGGCCGGAGCCCTCTGAAGGCGTCGTGACTCATCCGTCTGGCGGCTGTCGTCGGCTATTGACTGGGGGTCCCCGGCCCGCCTCCACGTGGATCCGTCCACGCGGGCTCCTACCTGGCTCCTCTGCGCGGCTTCCCCAGAGCAGGCGCCCGCCGCCGTGGCGGGGGGCCAGGCGGGAGCTGTGTGCTCTGGGCCGCTTGTCCTGGAGAGTCGCTCGGGGCCCCGCCCTCACGGCGCGGGAGAGAGCGGCCCCAGCCCCTGCCCGGCCTCGGAGCTGGGGTGCGCTGGGAACGTGGGCCCCGCCTCTCGGTGGGGCGGTGTGTGGGATGGAGGTCTGGGGGCCACTGAGGCATCCTCCCTGCTTAAAGACCTTCTTTAGGATTCCACCGGCCAAAGGGTCGCGACTGAGCACGCACGCCCTAACGCACTTTTAGGACCAAGTCCAGACTCGTGTCAGAGAACCTGGCCCCCTGCCTCGCCCACCGAGATGCCCCTCTGGTCTTCTTTGTGGTTCTCCATCACGTCAGCGTCTTGACACCGGCTCCCCACCTGCCTGCTTCCTTCCTTGCAAAGCTGACTGCTCCAAGTCTCAGGTTGATGACCCTTTGAGAGAGGTCTTCGCTGGCCACCCGACACAAGCTCCGAAGTTCTCCATCTACACACCACTCCATTCCCTTCATTTGGCCTATTCCACTTTGGGATTATGTATTGATTTCTTCGTCAAGTGTAAGATCTATGCCTCTTTTATTAAAAATATATCCCTACCGCCTAGCATAGTGCCTGGCACGCGGTGTTCACCCAGTAGAGATGTGTTTGGTCAATACATAGACCCTGCAAGCTGCCTACCTCAAGGAGGCTGGCCAAGAGCTGGATTTTAGGGCTGGCCCAGGGCGCCACATGATCACGTTTCCAACAGGTCCGCTGTGATTCACCTCCCCTTTGCTCTGCCTTGGCTCCTTTGCAAAGGCCTTGACTCTTGTGCTAAGGGACCTTCGAGGAGCCCTGCGATTGCTCTCAAGACCAGGAGGGCGTTGAGTGGGAAGCAACGCCCCCTAGCGGCCAGCATGGCGGTGGTTAGGACAGCCCTCCAAAGGAAGGCTGGTCTGTTGGAACTGGAGATCCCGCCCCTCCTTCCCACGTGACAATGCACCGAGATTCGTTTCCAGTTCCACCTTTGGGGAATTAGGGTTTTTACTGGTACTACTGGAAGTCGCATTTGATAACGGTTGGCAATAAAGGGAAAGACTCAATCCCTTAAGTGTGCTTACAAAGGGCTTTTGTGTCATGTGTAAAATATTGCAATTATTTAAAAAAATGTCATTTAGGTGAGCTTCCTTCCACCAGGTGAGCTGACAAGAGTGGCTGCGAGTTACCTTTGGCATGTAACTTCCATTAATTAAAAAAAAAACACACGTAATTAACCCCACTGTTAATCCTTTCCCCTTCATTCACTCTGCACTGGTCCAGTGGCCTCTTGGCTAGTCTTCAAACCCATGTAGAAAGCCCCAATTTCAGGGCCTCTGTGCTCACTGTTCTCTCTGCCTCAGGTACTCTTGGCCCAAGGGTTTTCATGATTCACCTCTTTATCTCCTTCCGGTCTTTACCCAAAGAACATTTCCTCCAGGAGGCCTTTGCCTGAACATCCTCTTGAAAATTGCAACCTCCTGGCTGCCCAAGAAACCGAGCTCTTTTTTATGTCATGTAATAATAATTATTGTTTTCACTAATTGTCTGATTTCTCCCACCAAATTTTAAGCTGTAAGAGGGCAGGAATTTTTGTTTGCTTTCTTCACTGCTGTATCCCCAGCTCCCAGGCAATGCCTGGAACATAGTATATGCTCAGTAAATACCTTGAATGGATAAAAACTTGAATGGATAAACAAATTGGATAAACAACTCTGTTAATAATCATCCTTATTCTGGGCATTTATTAAATAAAAATTAAATAAGATAATGCATATGTAGTTCCTGGCACATAGGAGGTATTCCATACCTTCCTTTGCCTCCTGCATCCCTCCTCCCTTTGCCTGGATAAGCAATTCACAGTAATGAAAAGAAAAACTTGATGTGCTCAAGAATTCCTTGAAGACCATCCATACATGCTGTCTTCCAATTCCACTTAATTCTTGAACCCACCCTTGTCAGGTTTTTCTACCTCTGTTCACTGAATCTGCCCTTCTCCAAGTCTGCAGTGACTTGCTTGAGGCTAAATCCAGTAGTTCTTTCTGGGTCCTTATCTGATGTGCTCCATCAGCAGTACTTGACACGGTTGATCCCCTTGTCCTTGACATGGTTCTTGGGCAGCCTCCTCTACTGATCCTCCTCCCATTTCCGGAGTCTTCTCTGCTGAGTGTCCATACTCGCTTGCTCTCTAAAGGTTAAAGTTCTCCAGAACTCATGCCTTTGGCCCCTTCTCTTTTCTATTCATACTCTGTTCCTATGTGATCTCATCCAATTTCACAGTTCTAATCCCATCCACATGCTACTGATGGCTTCTGAATTTATATCCCCACCCTGGACCTCTCCCCTGAATACCACTCTGGAATATCCACTTGCCTCCGCACTGTCTCCACTTAGATGCTGAATAGGTTTCTTAAACATAACAAGTCCCAGCAGAGCCTGGATGCACCTGCCCCCACATTGTGCATCAACTCACTCTCTGACACAATTTTCCCATCTTGATTAATGGCAGTGCCATCAGTCCTATAACTCAGGCTCAAAGCCCTGGCTTCATTCTGGATGCCTCTCCTTCTCTTATGTCTCATGTCCAGCTGGCAGCAAGTCCTCTTGGCTTACTTTCTGGATCTATCCAGAGTCCAGTTCTCAGCACTCCCTGTGGTTCACTGTCCTCTCTCTGTTGCTTGGAGTTTTGCAGTGGCCTTCTAAATGCTTATGCTCTTGCTTCCCCTGCAGGTAATTTCCACACAATGATCAGAGAAATCTTGTTAACATGTCAATCAGGCTATGTAACTCCCATGCCCCAAATCTTCCCAAACATGTGTCTCCTCTCGCCTCTCTGTATTAGTGTTCTAGAGCTGCCATAACAAAGTGCCACAAACTGGGTGGCTGGAAACAATAGAAACTTGTTCTCTCACAGTTCTGGAGGCCAGAAGTCCAAAATTACGGTGTCAGCAGGGCCAAGCTCCATCTGAAGTTTCTGAGGGAGGAACTGTCCCATGCATCTCTCCTAGCTTTTGGTGGTTCCAGCAGTTCTTGGTGTTCCTTGGCTTGTGGCTGCATTATGCTAATCTCTGCCTCCATCCTGATATGGTCTCCCTATGTGTCTCTTCTTTTCTGATAAGGACCCCACTCATTGAATCTAGGATCCACCCTAATCCAGTGTGGCCTATCTTAACTGAATACATTACCAAATATGGTCACATTCTGAGGTTCTGGGTGATTGTGAATTTTGGAGGGAGGCGCTATTCACCCTTGTCCTCTCTCTAACCTCCTTTCAGCTTCATCCACACTGTCCTCCTCATGCTCCTTGATCACGCCAGGCTTGGTCTCACTGAAGTATTTGCATTTTCTCTTCCCTCTGTGTGGACTGGTGACTTACTCAAGTCTTTTCTAAAATGTTACCTTCTCAGTGAGACCTTTTTTGGCCACCCTCTCTAAAAACCTAACTCCTCCCATTGGATTTCATATTCCCCTTTTCAGCTTTATATTTTCTTCTTTAGCATTTATTGCTTTCTAACATACTATATATTTTATTGTTTTCTTTGTGTATATATGCCAATAGAGTGTAAGCTCCACGAAGGCAGGATTTTTGGTGTGTTTTGTTTGCTCTTCTCTTCCCAGCACTCAAAACAGTGCCTGGTACATAAAAGGTGCCCAATAAAACTGTTGGAAATTTTTTGAATTAATGAACTGAATTGTCTAATAGTGGACTCATTTGATCATTGAATTTTATTAAAAAAATTTTTTTAAATTTATTTATTGATTGCCATGTGGAATCTAGTTCCCAGACCAGGAATTGAACCCATGCTCCCTGCTTTGGAAGTGTGGAGTCTTAACTACTGGACCTCCAGGGAAGTACCTAGAATTTGTTATTTGAATCTATTTTAAAAAATATTTTATTTATTTATTCGACTGCACCAGGTCTCAGTTGGGAGACATGGGATCTTTTAGTTGTGGCATGTGGGATCTAACTCCCCAACCAGGGATCAAACTCAAGTCCCCTGCATTGGGAGGGTGGAGTCTCAGCCACTGGACCACCAGGGAAGTCCCTATTTAAATTTATATACAAACACTGTTCATGTCTTTCTGTTGACTTTTTCTTTCTGTTGACTTCATTTTCAGGGAGGTTCTTCTCTTATTTGGGGGGCAATGACCACTAACAACTCTAGGTTTATATCTTACCAGTTTGACAAGAATTTCAGTCAGCTATTGCCACAGCAATGCTACATAACAAGACATCCAAAGACTCAGTGGCTTTCTACAATAAGCATTTATTTTTCTGGCTCACAGCTTTCTGCTGGTTGACTGAGACAGCTCTGCTCTTTGGGGATTTTTCCTGGGCTCAGGTCCACTCCATATGTCTTCATATTCTCTCTGGATCTGCATCTATCCATGAAATGTTCTCCTCATGGCAAAGGGTGGGAGCCCAAGAGTGCAAGTGGAAATATGTGATACCTCTCAAGGCTTTGGCTTAGAACAAACACATTGTCACATCTGACCACATCCCTTTGACCAAAACAAGTCACCTGGAGGTGAAGAATCAAACTCCAGCCACTCATACACTATAAAGTCATATGAGAGGAGGGAATGAAAAGCTGAGGACAGTCCTCTAATACCCCAGAGTAGGCTCAGCAGAAAGAAACTCTTGTTCCTTAATCTCAAGGAAAGTCTTCAGCTGACTCTCTGTTGACTGACTTGGTTCATACCCATCCTTGACTTAATCACTGCAGCTTGGGGCAGGTATTACAATAATTAATCAGACCAGTGTCGTGCACTCATTTCTGGAAATGGCAGTGGGATGGGAGTGGCAGAGGTCCACCTCTCCCAAGCCCCTGGATTAAGAAGCAGAAAGATGCATCCTTCTGAAGGGAAACTGGGGTTGTCTTTACCCCCAAGAAGTGTGAAGGGTGCTGGAAAAACAAAACCATAAGTGCACTCTTCTCTCTGACTCTAGAATTATTTGAGATGCTTGGCAGATGGGCAGTCTCAGGAAGCAGAGAGCAGCATGTGGTGTGGGCACATGGGCTGTGG
Source organism: Dama dama (assembly GCF_033118175.1). Lineage (NCBI taxonomy): Eukaryota > Metazoa > Chordata > Mammalia > Artiodactyla > Cervidae > Dama > Dama dama. The sequence goes on along the minus strand of NC_083684.1, from coordinate 13,774,623 downwards.
TACTTGGTTTGGAAGTCTTAAAGGCAGTGCCTTGCCTACAAGTGTGTTGAAAGGGAGATCCACTGGGTCACCGCAAATGAGGACTCCTGCCTTCGCATGGGGAAGCGGGCCATCATAGCTTGAGGCATCCTCTAGCCTCTAGATTCACACTCAAGTTGGTCCAGTCAGAGTGAAGCCCAGGATTTGCCCAGAAGTCCCTTAGAAGAGAATTTCTCTCTTTTCTGCTGGGCTTGTCCCTGGGAGAGCAAAGTCTTATCTGAGCTGTAGCCAGTACAGCAGAAGCAAAGGACGGAGAGAAGCTGGTGATATTGTTCAAATCCCAGAATTCAGCAATGCCTGTCTTTGCTATTTCGTGTCAATGAATTTCCCTTTTTTACTTAACTGTTATGAGTCATCTCTAAGCGAAGTGCTCCCTTCCTGACACCATGCCTACGCTCAGGACCAACCCTGCCCCTCGCTTGGCCTCTTTTGATCCCATTTTGCATTGAACATTTGCTCTCCTGTGGCTTCAACACCTGTGTAATTTATCAAAGAGGACTGTAGACGAGGCGACAGGTCACCAGTGACACGTTTTCTGAGTGGAGAAAACTGTCCTCAAAATAGGATACTTTGTGCTCTTCCATTTGAAATGGCTTTACCATCAAGTCACAGAGGGAGGTTTTGTCCTCTACATTTTAAGTATGTAACATTACAACAAAGGCCCAAGGAGCAATATCTCTTTTTTGGGGGGATGAGTAAATATAGAACTAGCCATTGCCAGAAACCAGTGTTCTAGATAAATGCACTCTCTTAAGAGAATCATTTTCCTTATAACTGTACCAAATTAACTAGCATTTTATAGTCTACGTATAGTGCTTTGTGAACATTTTTATATTTATCATCTGACCCAATCACCCCAGGTTAAAGCCACCCCAAGAAGTGGGGATTTTAATTCCCATTTTATGGATGTAGATATTGAAGCTCAACAAAATTTAAATAGGTCACCCACATTCTCCAGCTAATGAGAGTCAGAGGTGAAATCAGAACCCTGGTCTTTGTGATTTCACAATCCTTTTGTAGTTCACCCCACACTGTGCTGGCAGAATGAAAAAGTTTGTGTCAGTGTTGGGTGGATTTTAGCTTAGAGTCTATTTTATTTTCTTTGCTGCCAAGACAGTCTTCCATGACTTCCTTGGACAATTGGATAAGGGTTGTAGAAAAATCAGAATGTCCTGAATGGAAAGCAGCTTCCGGAGTTAAGAGGTCACCACCCTGATCTTAGCTTCTCATCTTCCACCTAGTTCTATTGGTTTTATTTCTCAAACAACCCTCAGATCTGTCCCTTCCATTTCTTCAGGTCCCCATTTCGTTTGCTGGGAACACAGCTATTGCCTCCTCATAGGCCTGCCATTTCTACTCTTATCAGTTCCAACCCATTCTCCAAAGTGCTTGAGAATGAAGAAAACACAAGTCAGATTGTGTCACATCTCTACTAAAGACCTTTCAGTGAGTCCATCTTCTCTTGGGATAAAAATCAAACATCTTACAAAGGCTTTGGGGGCCATGCATGATCTGCCCTGACTCCCGTAGCCCTTTAACTCACTTCTTTCCCTGATTTCTGAACTCCAGCCACATTGGACCTCTCCCAGTTCTGAGGTACCTCAGTAGAGCCTAGCCTAAATCAGCCAAAGTCAACCTGACCTGTAAACACATGGGAGATAATAAACTATTGTCATTTTAAGATAATAAATAATGAGAGGACTTCCCTGACAGTCCAATGGGTAAGATTTTAGTTTCCAATGGAGAGGGTGTGGGTTCTATCTCTGGGTGGAGAGCTAAGGTCCTACATGCCTCATGGCCAAAAAAAAAAAAATAACATAAAACAGAGACAATAGTGTAATAGATTCAAATAAAGACTTTAAAAATGGTCCACATTAAAAAAAAAAAAAACTTAAAAAAAAAAAAAGGACAAATAAATAATTTGAGCATGGTGAGGTTGCTTGTTATGCAGCAATAGCTAACTGATACAGTCTTCCATGAAAACACTGCCCCACTGGATGTAGCCATTTCTGCCAGTGCCCTGTGGTCAGTGACCAACTGTGCATGTGACTGTCATTTTCCCCACATTTGGTCATGCTTATGCTCAGCTTCTCAAACAGTCTTTCTTCGATGAAGCTCCTTCCACTGTTGGCCATTTTCCCCTCCTTCCAAGCAGGCTCAAACCAGCTGCTGAGGCTTGGTAAAGAGATAGTACTCATGTCATTTCCTCTATCAGCCTGCTCTCTTCAGTTCCCAAGCCCCACACCCATGCATCCTCTGTCTTAAAAATAATTAAAATAAATGAAAGCATCCTTGCATTGACAGGCTTGCAAATCCATGCAAACATCTGCCTGTGGGCATCAGTAGCCTATTCAGTTTGGTAAACTGCCAGACTTTATGTGATGAATTGTGTTGGATTGGCTGAAAAGTTCATTTGGGTTTTTCTGTAAGATGCTATGGAAAAACCCAAATGAACTCTTTGGCCAACCCAATATCTCCAAGAAGCAGATATTAAGATGGGATTAGACAAGCAGAAGATTCAGTGCGGGACTTCCTTGTGGAAGGTGTGACAAGCGGAGGAAGCAGGAAGAGGTAGGACGAGCCTTCAGGTTAGATGTCCACGTCTGACACCTTCGAGAGGAGAATTAGGAGGAAGAGCCCCAGACCACAGTACAGGTCTAAGAACATTTAGGCCAGGCCAGTAAGGAATCCTCCAGATAAAGTGTGTGTTCTGTGAGAAAGGGCTGGCACTGCGCTGTGCCCAGTCATTGGGTGGTATAGCCTGGGAGAAGTGTAGCCTCAAGGTGAACATGGTACCTCCCCACAGGCGGCAGCTGGAGCTGTGTCTCCGCAGCAGAAGATCTGAGCGGTGAGTCTCCATGGCCATCATACCCTTAAGCCCAGCTTGGCCCTCACCCACTATGCACTGAATAGGGAAATGTATTTAGGTAAATACGTGTGGGGTGAATAGGTGGTTGGGGAGGGGAAGAAATCAGATCTCTCCCAGGAGAGACTTTGGCCTCTTTAGATGACATTCATGTGGAGTAGACATATGGGATACCTTGACTCAGAGACAGGTACCCAAGAAAACGTGTCTATCTTCGTCTAAATCGGGAACACTAACCAGATGGCTTTGGAGCAGGTGGCAGTTCCTGTGGTTTTTCACCAAAACGGTGTCGATTGTCAAAAGGCACAGGGTAGCAAGACTGGAGTATGGGAACCAGTTCTGCACTTTTCCTTCAAAGCAGAGGAGGAAGGTACACGAAATCCGGAAGACCTGCCTTTACTGGCAGACTCTAGGCACAGGAGAGAAGGCTGGGGTCAGAATGGCCATTCATTCACAATATTGATTTCACACTTGTGCCCATAACTGTGCTGAGTGCTAGGGGCACGCTCCAGGTAGCCTCCGCTTGCCCCTTCAGACCTGTGCTCTACATGTCCCCACCCTGCTCCAGCCCTGGAAGGAGGACCTATGTGGGAGGCACCGGGCTCCAACGCCCGCTGGCTTCTGTTTGGGCTTGGATAACGGGGGGTCCTGGCAGGAGGCTGGGGGGAGGAGAGAGGGAGGAGTCAGGCACTTCCTCCTCTGGCTCCCTCTCTGGTCCCATTTACAGCTCCACGACTGGCAATCACTGCTGCTCTCCAGGAGGCTGATTTGCCATAGCTCTCCCATTCATGTTATCCCCAGTGATCCCTCCCTTCCTCCCTTTAGGCTTAGGGTGGTAAGTTCTGGGTTACATCCCCTACACTCACCCCTCTGGGTAAATAAACCCTCCTCTTTTTATCAAGTTCAGGTGTGTCATCAGTCTCCCAGGGGGGCCCGGGAGTGATCAAGGGACAGTCACAAGACAGACTTGGTATCTTTGAGGTCAACAAACATTGTCTTAATCAGCTGTAGCTGCCCGAACAACATACCATAAACTGGGTGACTTAAACAACAGATCTTTATCTCTCACATTTCTGGAGGCTGAACATCCAAGATCAAGATTCATTTCCTGGTGAGAGCTCTCTTCCTGGTTTGCAGACAGCCACCTTCTCACTGTGTCTTCATGTGGCAGAAAGCACATGTGAGACTGCCAACTCTCGTCTCTCTTCCTCTTGTTGTAAGGACATCATGGGGCGCCACCCTCATGACCTCTTCTGAACCTAATCACCTCCTGAAGGCCCTATCTGCAAATACTATCACACTGGGGGCTAGGAATTTCAATATAGGAATTTGCAGGGCTGTGGGGGACACAATTTAGTCCATAGCAGGCACCAAGCATGTAATTCCACAAACATTTAAAATTATAATACAATAAAATCTACAATGGAAAAGTACTTGGGTCTCTAGTCTGGGGTCAGGTGGGAATCAGAAAGGGCTCCCTTGAGGGGATGACTTGTTTCACTTGCTCTGTGCTGGGCACAGAAGGTAAGTTTCAAGCTGGGCAACAGCAGATAGGAAGGCCCGAGGTGGGAAGGGGCCAGGGGTGTTCCACAAACCAGAGAAGGCTCGAGGGTGGGCAGCAGACCAGTGATGGCCTTGGAATCAGTGCATAGAAATCTTTCTCTTCTTTCTTCTCCTCTCTCTCCTTCATTACCCCACCCTTTCTTTGAGGGCGGGTGGGGGGCGGTAGGGTTCAAAGAGGTCTTTAGTCCAAGATCACCTGCTGGTCTTGAGAAGGACATAGGTTTGGGGCCCCTGGCTGAGCCAAGGCAAAAGTCCCCAGGTTCAAAATTCTGAGTACAGCCTGAGCTATTGCTTTCTGCGCTCTTCTTTCTCTGGACTGCAAGGTGGGTGGGAGGATTAACTCCTTGTGATCCAAGCCATGAGAAGGACTGAATGACTCAGCGGCAGAACTGGCCTGATGCACAGAGGGCTGGTTATGAAGGGTTCCCAGATGCCAGGACAGGCAAGACAGAGTGCACTTGGCAGGACACTGTGGGATTTCATTTATTGGATCCATTATCTGAATTACGAACAATTTGAAATGATGACCATGAGATAAAAATAAAAGATAAGAGCATCTGTAATCATCCTTGCCCCTGCCTGTCTGTGTTGTGAGCATTGCTCAGGCCTCTCCTACGTCTCCTCATGTTTCAGATCATTTAATTAAATTTAACTAGTTCTCTGGAAGCCAGAAAAGGAAGAAGCGAGCCAGCATTTACTATGTGCTAGGCACTGCATTAAGCATGTTGATGCTAGAAGCCACACACAGCAGTTCAGTTTCTCATTCAATCTTCGCAGCAACTCTACACAGAAGGTGTTATTTTTTTACATTTGATGGGTGGAGGCATGCTGAGGTTAGAAAGACTGGACAACCTAATTGTCATCCCTTAGTTAGAGTCATACATCTGTCTGTACATCTGTCCATCCATCCACCAATTCATCTAACCATCTACTCATCCATCTATCCATCATCCACCCATCCATTCATCTATCCATCCATCCACCACTTGATCAACAACAATACTTACTGATCATGTTTCATGTGCTTTTGGGCACTAAGGGTATCACTGGGGAAAGAGACACTTGGTCTTCTGCCCTCATGGAGCTGTCAGTCTAGTGGGGTGTGTGCTCAGACCTCCCCAATCCCTTTTGAGATAAAATGGTCTCAAAAGCCATTTTATCCATGGTTCCATTCCAAGATTCCCTACACTGTCTGGGTCTGGGTTTGGGTTTCTGGAAAAACACAGGGCTTTTCAGTGGCGCATAAGCTATTCTTAGCTCTCAAAGAGAATATATTTGGGGTGGGCAACTGACTTGAGTGGTGTCTTTTAGTGCTAAAACCAGACAGTCCTGGGCATACCTGGATGGTTGGCCACCATAACTCAACAGTGAGATGATTTTGCTACCCTTTCCCCCACTCCCCCCACCCTCCCAGGAACACTTGGCAGTGTCTGGAGACGTGTTTGGTAGACACAACTAGGGTGGGGGAGCTGTTGTTTTATTTCTAGTGGCTAGAGACCTAGCATGCTCATGAAGATCCTACAGTTCCCCAGGGAAGCCCCCTTACAAAGAATCATGTGGTTTAAAATGTCAGTAGAGCCCCAAGCTCAAGGGAGGGGCGAGTAGTGCTGCACAGTTACTGATGCCAGGAGTAGTATTCAGCCAGTGTGGGTGGACTTTCCCACACCAGGAGCAGCATTCAGCCAATAGTGGGTGGACTTTCCCACACCAGGAGCAGCATTCAGCCAATGATGACAGTCCCCCAAGCTGGTTGCACTCAAGGTCTTAAGTCAAGGTCTGCTTCTGGTGGAACCCAATTATCTTTAGAAAATCAATTTTATTAATATTTAATTATTAAATTTATTAATATTTAAAGATAACTCCATTCTTCTCCCCATTTCTGGCCCCTAAACTCAGCTCAGGGGTCCTGCTGCACAGTCAAATGCAGATTCATGAGGGCGAGTGGCCACCCCAAAACTGAGCAGCAGTTCACGCAGAAGCTGCCAGTGCCTCGGCCCTCTTTGGGTGGCCTTAGGTGCACACAGATTTGCCTAAAGGACTGAAGGCGGGGTGGTGTTGAAGCAAGGAGTGGAAAGGGAAGTAGAAGCATTCAGGCAGGCTGAGTTTCCTTTGACCTGACCTCACTGACATAAGCCACTTGTTTCTGTTGACCTTGTGATTGTACCTGAGGCTTTTCCTACCCACAGTTGGGCGTGGGTTAGTTGGGTTAGTATAGCAGGGTGGGTAAGGAACATTCCAGACTTTAAAGGCAGACAGAGTTTGACTTGAAATCTGGAGTTGGCATTTACTAGTTCTTTGACCTTGGATTACCTGCTCAGTCCCTTGCCTCACGTGATTGTCATGAAAATTAAATAACATGCACATAGAATGGTTATTTTGCCTGGTCTGCTATATACTGCAGGTATAGTAATTACAGTATTGATGTGTCCACATGTACAATATATGTATGTGTGTATGTATATTCCAAAATATAATTTTGCAGTTTGCAAGTTCTTGTAGTGTCTAGGATATGTGATGTGGCCAAGTCATCATTCAAAAATGATCTGCAGAGAGATAAGATCCATGAATGCAGGATAAAGACCCATTTGCTTCCATTTTTTTTTCAATATTGACATTTTCAAAGCCTATACAAAAGTAGAAAAATTAACGAACCCCCAGATACCAGGCTTCCCAGGTGGCTCTGTGCTAAAGAATTTGCCTACCAATGCAATAGACATAGGAAACGTGGGTTTGATCCCTGGGTTGGGAAGATCCTCTAGAGAAGGAAATGGCAAACCCACTTCAGTATTTTTGCCTGGAAGATCTCATAGACAGAGGAGCCTGGTGGACTACGGTCCCAAAGAGTTCCTGGTGGGTGAGGTTGCAAAAGTCAGACACAACTGAGTGACTGAGCACACAGCACAAATACTCACCACCTAGCTTCAGCCATCATCAATATCTTGCTTTAACCAAAACAATATTTAAAAAAAAAATTCGTGGGGAGGAAAATCTTGTTTTATCTATCCATCCCCCAATATTTTTCTTTCTGGAGTATTTCAGAGCAGATTCCAGACAAGTCATTTCAGCCATCATCTTCCATTCACACTGTAATGAATTTAGCCTCACTCCTCACCCAGGGCTGCAGACCATCTGGGGAGCGCCACCAGGACTGCCGTCTGCCCTGGGCTATGGGGTCTCTATGGTTCCATCCCACAGGCCTAGGGAAGGCCTGATGTCCTGAGCCCCCCCACACGCGTGCTCTTTCCTCTCAGGCCTTTGTTTGTCATGAGGGTTTCGAGGTCATATCTCATTTCTGCCCGGGTACCTGCCGCCTGCTTCGGCAGACTTAGCCGGCGTAATTCATGCTGAGCGTCTGTCTCGACTCTGGGAAGGCGCTGCTGGCTCCACATTTCACAATAAATATCTTTTTTAAACGGCCTGGTGTTCAGGCTCGTTTCTCATTTCCAAGGAGACTCTTGACTGATGACCTAAAGAATTGCTTCCCCGTGACTGACAGGAGAACGAAGCATCCCAGGTTCCCTGTTCCCTCCCTCCCGGAGGTGTATAGGAGCTGTGGCTTCAAGGGCCACAGGCTGCTCCTGGAGGAGGCATTTACCCAGTTACAGCCCGCTTTCCTCTGCCCCTGCGAGGCTGCTGGCTGCCAGCCTGGGGGTGCTCCAATGGGATGCATTTTTGCAGGAAATCCATGTGAAAGGCCTCCAAGGGCAAGGTGAATTAGGACCCCCTGTCTGCCAGCAGCCCGCAGAAGGCACAGTTTTATAGAGACCTTGAAATCCACGGAATGCAAAAGCTCTACAAGGTGGGGTGTTGTGGTTAGATTCTCTTGACGTAGAGGTCACGCTGCAAAAGCTGGTTGTTTAAAGATGTGCACAGGAAGCCCTCGGCACTCCCACTTTGCGATGAACCTTCTTACATCCCATCCATCATAATAAAATGTACTCACATTCCACATGAAATGCAATTCATGTGTAAATGTCAGGTTACAGATGACTAGAGGCCTGGAGCAGATTCTACTCCTAGAGCCTTCAGTGAGAGCATGGCCCTGTTTGCGCTACCCGTGAGAGCAAAGAGGCCTACAAAAATGATGGTTCTTCGTTTTTTATTCTTCCACCAGACTTAATTCTGTGTTATAGAATCATGAAGGGCCTGAAAAAGACACCTGCCTTTTTCAGTTATACTTTTCTGTGTCTTAGGGAGAAAGACTGTATCTTATCCAGGTTTCGAGTTTCATGATATAAAAGCCAAGCTTTCAGTTCTGGTAACTCGCTAACATGACCAAAGCAGCCCGCCCTTCTGCTTTCTAGATGATCTGGAACGGTTTTTCTGTCCTTAAAATGTGAATGGAATGCAGTTTGCTCTGACTGAGTTAATTCTGCTTTAATGATTGATGATGCTTCAAAGCCCCTAACCAACTCCATCTCAGAAGTCGGTCAATAAAACACAAAAGTGTCATAAATGAGAAGGGCCTGGGGAGCGTATTTGGCTTGAGGCCACTGGAGGCTCCTGAGCAGCTCTGGCCTCTTCTCTCTGAGATTCATCATCAAGTCATCCTGCTGCTGACAGTTTGGTTCTGACTGTGGTCCCTTGTTATGGGCTGGATTGTGTCCCCCCCGCCCCCTTGCCCCCAAATTCAAAAGTCCTAACCCTCAGCACTTCAGAATGTGCCTGTATTTGGAGACAGGTCTTTAAAGAGGTAATTAAGATGAGGCCACTAGGGTGGGTCCTAATTCAATATGACTGATGCTCCTATAAGAAGAGGGGCTTAGACTCAGATATATACAGAGGGAAGGCCATGGGAAGACGGGGGGCAAGGATGGCCAACTACAATCCAAGGAGAGGGGTCTCAGAAGATGCTAACCCTGGGACATCCTTGGTGGTCCAGTGGTTACGAATCCACCTTCCAGGCAGGTTTCATTGCGTTCCCTCCATTGAACCACCCATCTGGACCATCATTCTTTTTTTTTTTTTTAAATAGTATTAAAAAATATATCTTGGCCCAATTTATTTTTTATTTTCTTTTCTGCCATACAAAGTCTTTTTTTTTTTTTTTTTTTTTTAACGTTCCCTGGACAGCTTTATTTATTTATTTTAATTGGAGGCTAATTACTTTACAATATTGTAGTGGTTTTTGCCATACATTGACATGTATCAGCCTTGGGTGTACATGTGTTCCCCACCCTGAATCCCCCTCCCACCTCCCTCGCCATCCCATCCCTCAGGGTCATCCCAGTGCACCATTGGCTCAATTTATTTCAAAACAGGTTCAATCCTTGGTTGGGGAACTAAGATCCCACATGCCATGGGGCAATTAGGCCTACACACCACAATGGAAGATCCCACATCTTGCAACTAAGACCCAATGCAGCCACATAAACAAATATTTTTTTAAAATGGTACAAGGAGTTTGAAACCTCAGTGAGTTAAAAAAAAAAAAAAGACACTAACCTTGCTGACCCCTTGATTTTGGGTTTCCAGCCTCTATAGCTATGAGAAAATCAATTGCTGCTGTTTAAGCCACCCAGTCTGGTACTTTGTTATGGCTGCCCTACTTCTGATAGTGGGCTGGTACCTCAATCTCTTTCTCTAGGACATACCCCACCTCCCAATGCCTACCCCAGTCTGATATTTCCAGTTCCTCTTTCTCAGGGGCTGGTATCGTTTGATTGTGACTTGATTCTCTACATACACTTTTCTGAAGCCAGCTCTCAAAACTTGTGAATATCACAGCTCCTAAATTCCTCGCCGAGATGCTATTGTGGGTTTTGCTTGCCTGTCGTACTTCTTTTGGGAAACCTCCCTTCTCTCATTCCATGTATTTCTAGTAGAACTGTTAGTCATAACATCTGCCTTCTCTCCATTGAACACCCATCTGAACCATCGTTCTTTGTTTAAATAGTATTTTTAAAATTTTTTATTTTTATTTATTTATTTATTTACTTTTTGACTCCACAGCATGCAGGATCTTAGTTCTCTGACCAGGGATTGAACCCATGCCCCCTGCAGTGGAAGTCAGAGTCTTAACCACTGGACCAACAGGGAAGTCCCTGGAACATTATTCTTGACCAAACATTTCTGAGGGAGAATCGAACGGTCTTGGTGGCCAGCTGGATATGAAGAGAGTAGAAGATACCGATACTCTGGCTTGGTCATTTGGATGGATGTTTACAAGACTGGGAATGTGGACAGAAAATAAAATTTGGGAGAAGGTAATGAACTTTGACTTTCAAAGCCTGAGAAGTGAGTGGATAACAAGTGATGTTTCAGGACGGCTGATTTTGGACTGATAGGAGTCTGGAGATTGAGAGACCCGGCAAGAGATGATACTTAATCCTAATATGAGAAGAGAAATGATGTCATTAACCAACCACTTCTACCTAAGGATAGTGGCAATTGCCAGGTTCAGATGAACATGCTTTTCAATAGTGAATCCAGTGATATGTTAGGGAGCGGAAACCAGAGAGGGTTCATGATTTTTCCAAGAGAGAAGGAAGAGAATTTGAAGTTCCCAAGGGTAATCAAGAAGTGAGGAGATGAGAGAGAAAAATGAAAAGAAGAAGGTAGAAGGAGAACCAGAGATCTGTCTCAGCATGGGGCTCCTGGTGGAGTCGTCAGTGACTTAGGCAAAGGAATCTGAAAAGATATTCAACATTTAATTTTAAGTTCTCTGCTTTGCTCCACCCACCTAAACTTCCATTTCCTCTAAGCACACAAATTTCTTTAGTTTTGCTTTTAAAAGGAGATTGAGGAAGGGTGTGAGTGTGTATACTTTCAGAAAAGCAAGAGCATCTGCGATGTCACAGGACACATGCAGTGGGGGTAGGGGGGCTCAGTTGACAGCTGGGTTTCACTTATTACTGTTTGTTATCTGCCTCAAACCTGACCTCACCAGCTGGGCCTGAAACCTTCTTCTAGGTTGCTGGGTTCCACTGCACAATGGAGGTCCCTGGCAAGCACTTGTTGCCTCCAAAAGGTTCGCCCGTAAGAAGCCTCTGAATGACCCACCTCCCAGTTCCATCCAGTGGTCTGGCCTGGAGAATGCTGCTCCAAAGATAGCACAGAAATTGCCCACTGCCACTTTGAGATCACACAGTAAGGGAACTGGCTGCACTTAAAGAGGTAAGTTTCACTCAGCAGCTTCAAAAAAAATTTTTTTTTTCCTCCCAGCCAAGTTTCTGTTCTGCTAGCAGTTCTTGCTTGTGACCTAGAAGCGGCCAGTGCCCCCAGGGAATGATGCTGTCTAAACTTCCTCCTATTTCCTGGCCTCCCCTCCCCCTCCCACTACCCCTAGGCACTTGGGCTTCCCAGCAGCCTTTGCAGGCCTTTCCTGCACCCCTCCTCCAGCCACATCCCTGCTCGGAACCCTCATCCTATCAGATGCAGGCCCGCAGCTGGACCGCAGCCAATGGCAGCCATGAATGTTGGCATCGGGCTTAAATCCACACTGGCCTCCCTCCTGCCTGCAGCGGGTCCAGTCTGGTCTTCCTGTGCTGACTTCTCTCTCACTCTGGCCAAGGCGCGTGTGCAGAGTTTCTCAGTCCAAATCACACACTGACAACTGGGATTTGTGTCAGTACATGCATCCTGAGTTTTGTGGCTGTGAACTCTGGAAATATTGTCTGTAAGTTCACTTTTCTTTTGTACACTGGTGTTTGATCCACTAATGAATGCAGCCCTCCACGCTTCAGGACATTCTAGAGTCCTCTTTTCCTTGTCTTTGAACGGAAATGATTACTTGTCTGGTTGCCCGGATGTGGCTGGGAGCTGGGCCAAATATCCCCTCTCATACACACCACTCAGTGCCCACACCCATCCTCAGCCCTCTCAAAAACGCTGACTCATCCCCTCTATCACCATCCTTTGTTCACTTACAAGAATATTGAAACCCACTGGGTGTCAGGGGCTGTGCTAGGTGCTGAGGGCACAATGCCAAAACAAAGCAATGGCTCTGCCATCCTGGCACTTGGAGTCTAGTGGGAGATACAAATAACCCAACAATTCAGTCCACTGACTTAAAAGGAAAAGATGGGGAACACACCTAAGCCAGCCTTGGAAATGCAGAGACAGTTTTCGGAAGAACTGCCATATGCGTGGATCTATGAAATGTTGCCATTGGGCAGGGACAGCTGACTGATGTCGGCATTGATGGTGGCCTTAAGCCACGCCGTGCATCTCTCATGCCGGAAAATTCCATACTAGCACCACACACAAGGAAACAGGGAAAGACATCCATTCAATGGTTTTTCCATTTCTTGGTTCAAAATGTCTTCATTGGCAGCCTCTAAAAGTGTCATTGTAGTTTACTGTTTGTCCCCTTTTCACTTGTAGAATCTGTGCTTTGTAGAGTCAAGACCTTTGACTTTGTAGAGTCAAGACTTGTTCATTGTCCTAATAGATAAACATGTTACCCTACAGTAGAGCTCCCGTTGGAATGCCACCCACCCCACCAAGTTCAGCCTCATCTTTAAGCCCCACTTTCTGTATACTGACCATAAAGTTCCCATAGAATGAACACCTTAAATATATGTGCTGAAGGCAGGCAGACAGGGAAAGGGCACCTATTATTTTACACAGACACACACACACAAGCACACGCAACCAAAGCAGCCAGTGACTTTGGAAAATGTAATTATATTTGGAATTAATTCAGGTAACTAATAGCAGGTGATATTTGTTGAGTGCTTACTATATGTTGCTTCCCTGGTGGCTCAGCAGGTAAAGAATCTGCCTGCCATGCTGGAGACCCAGGTTTGATCCCTGGGTTGGGAAGATCCCCTGGAGAAGGGACAGGCTACCCACTCCAGTATTCTGGCCTGGAGAATTCTGTGGGCTGTATAGTCCATGGAGTCGCAAAGAGTCGGACACGACTGAGAGACTTTCACTTACTACGTGTCAGGTCCTAAAAGTCTGATATGTGTGCCCTCATTTCATCCTCATAACCAGCCAGGGAAGCAGGAACCATTGGCGCTCCAGGGTAGAGACAGAAAAACACACAGCCAGGCTGAGTAATCGGCTTCGTGTCTCACGGGCAGGGGTGAGAACTCAGGGCTCCTTGCTTTGGAGCCGGGGCTCCTGACCACGCTGACTCTCATGGTTTCTCATGCACAGAACAGAGCTCCCTTCAAGGGTTTGGATTCTTCAGGTTGAGAGGACGTTTGGTCCGGGAATCTGAGCAGGAGAAAAGAGCGTGGAGAGAGAGTGTGTGTGTGAAGTGGCAACCCACGGCTGCCTTGGCCTGTGGGCGAAGCTGCGGACCCCCTTCTTACAGAGTCTGCAGTGAGCTCAGGGCCACGAGGAGTGGGTGCGTGCGTGGGAGCTGAAATCCAGCACCGCTTCCCCCGTTAAGCCCCAAGGGGACGCCCTCCTCCAGTTCCGCAAAGGCGCCGGCTCCCCTGCACATGCGCACTGGGCAGCCCCTCGCGCCCAGACGCGCGGCTCTCTGAGGACATCTTTGGCCTCTGGGCCTGCCCCGTGTAGATTGGAGACTTTGTAAGACCAACACGATTCTGCCCAGGCTCACTCAGCAGCCAGAATCTAACACCAGAATCTAAAGTCAGGTTTCTGACTTTCCTAGGAGGGGAATTCCAAGAGCAGGGTCTTAGGGAAGAAAAACAGATAAAAAGAGCAGGGAAGAAATAGCAGGGGCGATGGATTACTCATTTGAGGCCACTAATTGAAGCCTTAGGAGAGCGGGACCTCCCACATCTAAGGCCAGGTATGATCCCTAACCCTCTCAGCCCTTGCCAGCTAACACGGGAGCTGAGTTGGATGAATGGGATCAGCACACATTTACAAATACATACAGAGCATTTATTGGGTTTCAGTCTCCCCCTGTTTACTTGTAAGAAATATTAAAGGGCAAATATGAAACCAGCTAAGTATATCCTTGGAAAGCTGACTTCTCTGGCCAGAATAAGAAATAAAATGTCTGTTTCTTTTTAAAAGATTCATTGTGGTTGTTCAGTTGCTCAGTCATGTCCAACTCTTTGCGACCCCATGGACTGCAGCACACCAGACTTTCCCGTCCATCACCAACTCCTGGAGCTTGCTCAAACTCATGTCCAACGTCATCAGTGATGCCGTCCAACCATCTCATCCTCTGTCGTCCCCTTCTCCCGCCTTCAGTCTTTCCCAGCATCAGGGTCTTTTCAAATGAGTCAGTTATATGTATCAGGTGTCCAAAGTATTGGAGCTTCAGCTTCAGCATCTATCCTTCGAATGAATATTCCCGACTGATTTCCTCTAGGATTGACTGGTTTGACCTCCTTGCGGTCCAAGGGACTCTCAAGAGTCTTCTCCAGCATCACAACTTTATAATATAGGAGATCAGTGTCTGGATGTGTGCGTGTATGTTTTTCAGCTGTGCCTGCTTAAGTGTGTCCCCGTACTGGTGTGTGACTGTGTTTGCACATATTCATGTGGGGCTCTCTGCCTGCAGCATCTGTAAGGCACAACGTTGCAGTTGCTTTGGAAACAGCATTCTAGCCCTGGCACAGCCAGGGACCACGGGGCGTGGCAGACTGTGACATGGCCGTGCGGCTGTGGTGCTCTCAGGGAGGTGGAGGCTCTCAGGCACTAATGCCTTCTCTTGACTGTGCATTCGCATGGACCACAGGGGATAAGAAGGTGCAGCGAGGTCTCAAGGAAGTTATGAAGTGCTCACGTGGAGGCAAATCTGGAAAAGAAGGCCACCTGGCTGTGTAGATGTGCTCTTGGAACCGTATTTTCTGCTCCCTTGAAGAATGGCACCACTTCCTCCCGTCAGTGAGATCTCTTTCACAGGAAGCAGCTACTGCTTCTGGCCACCGGGGGACACAATTTAAGGCATCTCAGGGAGTACCCTGGATTTGCTTTACATAATGGAATGTTAGCAGCCACATTGTATTTTGGGGTAAAGAGGTTTTAGGGAATTCCTGCTGGGCAAATGAAATGATTCAGTGAGAAAAAACTTGGTTAGAGTAATGGTCTGTAGGGAAGGTTATAAGTATAAATATAGATTTATATAGAGCATGTGCTGATACATTTTTTTGTTTTTGGCCTCACTGCATGACTTGTGGGATCTTAGTTCCCCGACCAGGGATTAAACCTGCCCAGTGCTGGTGTACTTTTGAATGAGATGCTTATTCTCACACCTTGGTAAATAATATCATTAAATCATTTAAGGGATGGGAGAGAGGCTCAGGAGGGAGAGGATATATGTTTATGTGGCTCAGTGGTAAATAATCCACCTCCAATGCAGGAGACGCAAGAGACGTGGGTGCGATCCCTGGGTCAGGAAGATCCCCTGGAGAAGGAAATGGCAACCCACTCCAGTATTCTTGCCTGGGAAATCTCAAGGACAGAGAAACCTGGTGGGCTGCAGTCCATGGGGTTCCAAAAGAGTCGGACATGACTTAATGACTGAAAAACAACAAGAAAAACAGCTGGTTCACTTTGGTGTACAGCAGAAACTAGCACAGCATTGTAAAGCAATTATATACCAATAAAAAAATAACAATAGCATTAAATCATTTAAGAAATCTAGGAGCCAGACAGTGAAGATCCAGGGAGGAAAATTCCAGCACATTCTGACAGAGTTCACAGAGAGTGGAGAAAGTGTTTAATTCAAGAGATAATTGCAACAAAGTGTGATTTGTGTGAAAAAAGAAGTATCCAGGTGTGACAGAGCAGGGGAGAGGGAGGCAAACCAGAGAGGATCAGCGTGGCCAGCTCTCCGTCCTCTCCCCAAGCCTGTCCCTTACTCATACCAGCCTGGGAACTTGTCATTCCTGACCAATAAGTCAGGAGAAGAGAGTGGTACTAAGTAAAGAAATGTCAATGTCAGTGTTACCTGTGTGGGTGGGGGGGAAGAGCCCACAGTAGCAGGCTCTGCTATATGGTAATGTGACAGATGAAGCCCTGACTGCAGATTGGTGTGTCTGTTAGTGACGATGCACATGAATTCGCAGGTGACCACTGAGTGGGCGTGAGAACACGTGTACTAATGATCAGAACACCCAGAGATGTCGTCTGTTCGTTCTGTGGGATGGCAGGCTCTGTGCAAAGAACTCTGCACCCCTCATCTCATTTAAACCCCACTTATTCTCATCCCCGGTGTTTAGATGAGAAAATGGCACTTCACGGGGGTTAATAGGCTGCAAAGCTTCAGGTCTTTATGTCTGAGTCGTTTCTACTGTCCCCACCTCAGCCACAGCAGACGGAATGACAGACAGTCTAAGCACATGTGGTTGTAACTGGCCTCTTAGAGTAGGACCACAAGCAGCTATATCTCTTTCTCCCCTCTGCCCAGTCAACCCATGTCATGGGACACGCTCTCTCGTGCCCATGGTGGAAGCTCAGATGGGCCTGCTAGCCTTTCCAGCCATTCGCAAATAATAAGAATACAAAACACCCAGCTCACTCTATGTCCCCAAGATTCTCATCTCAGTAAGGGATGTGTTCAATCCAGGGGAAGGGCCCAAACTCCAGGCCCCCTAACGGTGAAACTTTAGTCCTGGAAGTGGGTGCTGGGAGAGGCTGTGTGGTCAGCTTTGCCCCGTTTCTCTGCCTTTGCCTCCTTCCGCTGGGTGAGCAGTTTCTGGTCTCTCCTGGGTCCAAGTAATGGAGGAAGGAAGGAGAAGGGGTCCCGAAAAGTCTTACCTGCCAGGTCCTACCTTGAACTTGACGCCACATCAAAACGTCAAGTGAAGGGAATATTTTAGCCGCCCCCCCCCCACCAAAAACAGAGATGTAGATTAGTTTTGGAGGAAAGGGGCCCCTGGGAAATAATGATTGTTAACACTATCTGAGCCACTTTTTCTGTACTGTGCAAACACATATATAACCAGATGGGCTACAATGATTTTTTTCCCATTTTATTGTTAGGGAAACTGAGGCTCTGAGAAAGAAATAATTTGTGTCAAAGGCAGAGAGCTTGGTAAGTACAAGATCAAGGGTTTGGGCCCAGAGAATGTGAAGTAAGAACTTGGTCTCTTAACGGCTCTGCTATCTAAAGTTGGAAATCTATCAGGAGAGGAAATTACTACTCCTTACCAACTTGGCAATTTTGCCTTCTTTCTTATTCTAGAAAATATTACCAGACTAGATAGCATTTCCTTTTAATAGCTAGTATCAAAGCAAATCTAATGAAAAAGTGTAACCTGGGGGAAAAAACACTGAAATGGTACTAATTTATGATCATAAAGGGATGTCTTGTGTTTGAAAATAACCAACAACTGGATGGTATGTAACGAATTAGGAAAACAAAACAAATCTCAAGAGACTGAATTTGTATAACTAGAAACTATCTCGAGAGAATTATTTCTTGCATTGCATGATACTTGGAGCATATTTCACACAGTTGAACTTGCACCCAGAAGTAATTTGTTGTAGGAGATAAGATAGCCTCCCCTGCAACTGGTGACCTGTAGGGAGAGAAGAAGAATGTATCACTGATGATGGCTTTTGCATATCAAGCTGCTATTTCCGTTGTTGGAGTTTGTCCCTTTCTCAATGCTTCAGTTTAGTTGGTGCTCACAGAAGCATTGAAACACTTTTTACATGTTACACTTTCCCAAGGCATTTTAGTTCAAGAGACTGAAATATCTGTGGTGGAAGTGGGCATTTTTGGAAGGTGGTGTCTTGCATTTGCCAGTCCTCACCCCTTTGCCCAAGCCGTTCTCTTTGCATAACTTAATTGTCTCTACTTGTTGAACACCTACTCATCACATAAGGACCACAGGGATAGTCACCTCATAGAAGGCTTCCTAATTGACACAGAGGCTGTCTGCTTTCATTGGACCATAGAGGGTTTTGCAACATTTTACCTTTTATGAGGGGCTTCCCAGGTGGCTCAGTGGTAAAGAATCCGCCCATCGATGCGGGAGATGCGGGTTTGATGCCTGGGTCGGGAAGATCCCCTCGAAAAGGAAATGGCAACCCACTCCAGTATTCTTGCCTGGAAATTCCATGACAAAGGAGCCTGGAAGGCTGCACAGTCCACAGGGTCGCAAAGAGACAGACGTGACTTAGCACTGAGCACGTAGACACCTCGTATGGGAGCTGCCCGTCTTTGGGTCGTTGTTCTAATCAGAGAGTTCTCTCCTAGTAGTTGGCAGCGTACAGCTGTAGAGCAGAGGTTGCAAGTGATGGCTCACAGCCTGTTTTTGTACAACCCCTGAGGTAAGAATGGTTTTCATAATTTTAATTGGTTGGAAAAAAAAGTCAAAAGACAAATGCTATTTTGTGACACATAAAAATGATATAAAATTCAGATTTCATTGTCCGTAATTAAAGTTTTATTGGAGCACAGCCACACTCATTTGCTTGAGTATTGTCTGTGACTGCTTCTGAGCCACAACAGCAGAACTGAGTAGTTGCAACACAGACCATCTGGCCCGAAAAGCCTGGAATATTTTCTGTCTGGTCCTTTACAGAAAGCATTTATCGACTTTTGCTCTAGGCCAGATGTCCTCAAATCTTAGTGTGTCTCAGCATATCGTGGGGGTGCCTCTGCTGGAACTTAATAGGAATGCAGATTCTCAGGACCCACCTCAGACTTTCTGAGTCAGAAATTACAGGAGTGAGGTCCATAATCTGTGTGTTAACCAGGCCCCCAGTCAATAAATGGTTTCTGTAAAGGACTAGACAGAAAATATTCCATGTAGGATTGTCAGTACCATCTTTCTAAGTTCCATATATATGCATAATAAACAGTATTTGTCTTTCTCTTTCTGACTTACTTCACTGTATAATAGGCTCCAGGTTCATCCACCTCATTAGAACTGGCTCAAATGTGTTCATTTTTATAGCCGAGTAATATTCCACTGTGTGTATGTACCACCACTTCCTTATCCATTCATCTGCCAACAGACATCTGGGTTGCTTCCATGTCCTACCTATTGTAAGCAGTGCTGCAGTGAACATTGAAGTACACGTGTCTCTTTCAATTCTGGTTTCCTCGGGGTGTATGCCCAGCAGTGGGATTGTTGGGCCGTATGGCAGTTCTTTTCCCAGTTTTTTCAGGAATCTCCACTCTGTTCTCCATAGTGGCTGTACCAGTTTGCATTCCTACCAACAGTGCAAGAGTGTTCCCTTTTTTAGAAGGAAATCTTAGTCTAACCTGTGATCTTGCCTTTAGGATGAGCCACACAGATACATCTTTGTTATCTGTCAAGCCATTAAGCTCTCTCTGAATCTCAGCTTCTTCATCTGTCAGATGGGGCTCATGGTAACCAAGTCAGGTTGTCTGAAGATTCAGAACATGACATCTGTGAAAGTTCCTGAAACATGTTATAGGGCTTCTATAAATGGACATTTCTTTCTCTCCCTCCCTCCCTCCCTCTCTCCTTCCTTCTGTTTTCTCTCCCTATCCCTTCTCTCGAAAAGGAACTGTACATACTTACTGTCTCACTGCCTCTGAATTGCCTTCCTTCACGAGACTGCTTGGGACTTTTATAGCCTTGAACAACTCATTATGTGTCTCACTCCAGTATGGCGTTTGTCTTATAATTCATGCAAGGCAGGCTGGGAAAACCATTCTTACTTAATTTACTTGAGCACATACTGTGTACAAGCTTCTGTATTAATGAAGAAAATTAAGATCAAGGACTAAAAAAAAAAAAGATTGCTTGTCTACCTCTTAGAAGATTTCATGATAAAGGCAGAGGCCAGGGTTTAAAAAATTAATGGTTGCCCCTTGTTAATTGTGATCAGATGGGTTTTGTCTTCTTTGTCAGGAAGAATGTTAAAGAGCGAGTGCTTGAGAAACAAAACCACACCAAAATCTTTTAAGGAACCAGATATGAATACATTTAAAAGAAATACAGTATTTTTCTTGGGTCTGGTTTTAAAACCATGATTAAATTAAGCACACAAAAATATTACATTTTCCTTGGAATTTTTTTCCCCTTAAAATGCTGCCATTTCTGCTTTATAAAAATTTGTTAGGAGAATCAAATGAGATAATTAATATAATTGTATTTGAAAATTATAAAGTAATGCTTTAATGCAAAGGAGATCAGGTTTCCCACATTAAGTCACAATCTCATTAGAGGAGAAAGTACAGTTTATTGGATGAATAGTAAAGGGTTCAGAGAATTAGGTAGAGGCTAGAGGACCCCCTTTATCTCTGAGCCCCTGGGAGTCTATGCACCTTAATTTACCTATTAAGTTAATTACAGAGAAGACCTTTTAACTTTCTTGCTCTCAGATTTCTTATTGTCTTTCTTTACCTGTGGCAGAAACTGAAAGATGAGGAATAACCTCCCTACTGATTTCCTCCACGCGGGGCGCAAAATGTGGGGCACAGAATATTGGTTGTTTACTCTTCCTGTGGGTTCTCAGTCCCATCTGATACCGTGAGCTCACGGACCATCGCCCACCAGGCTCTTCAGCCCACGGGATTTTCCCAGCAAGAATACTGGAGTGGGTTGCCATTTCCTCCTCCGGGGGATCTTTCTGACCGAGGGGTTGAACTTGAGTCTTCTTCATTGCAGGCAGATTCTTTACCGCTGAGCCACTGCGGAAGTCCTTGACTCTTCTTTAGCCCAAGTTAGAACAGAGACTTTTTACCTTTACCTTTTCACTTTAGCGCTCTTCCCCATCAGCTCTTTAGGTTCTTCAGCTGTGGGTATATTTACAAGGGCTTCCCTGGTAGCTCAGGCTGTAAAGAATCTGCCTGCAATGCAGGAGACCTGGGTTTGATCCCTGGGTTGGGAAGATTCCCTACAGAAGAGGATGGCAACCCACTCCAGTATTCTTTGCCTGGAGAATTCTATAGACAAAGGAGCCTGGCAGGCTATGGTCCATAAGTTTGCAAAGAGTCACTCACGATTGAGTGACTGACACTAACTATTTTGCAAATCATGTTTATGCTAGTAACTTCTTTCTACCACTGCTTTTAGGCAGCGGTGTGCTGGTAAATACCTAACAACTGGCTCCCTGGGAAAATGGATGCATATAAGTTTGAACATTATTACTATTACTGACATAAAGCAAGTATAGCATACAGTTTACAAATAAGGATAAAGTAAGCAATACTCTCATAAATTCCATGGAGCTGATTGATTTTCGCAGGGTGTTTTTGCTGATCTCTGCTGAATGCTTGTATCCGTAGCCAAATTATGGTTGCTATTGATCAGCAAGTGTAGTAAATGTTGGTTGATGTTTTCCTTTCTGTTAACTAGTAAGATGGAAGTGAAATAACCAAAGACATATGTAGGGATGTTGGTTCATGATATGAGCAACTTCTTTGCTGGATTAGATAATAGCTTTTGAATCCTGGGCTAATAAACTCATGCAAAGAAGCTCAACCTCTCCTGTTAGAGAAATGCAAATCAAATCTACAATGAGCTATCACCTCACACCCATCAGAATGGCTATCGGCAACAAATCTACAAACAATAAATGCTGGAGAGAGTGTGGAGAAAAGGGAACCCTCTTGCACTGTTGATGGGTATGTAAATTGATACAGCCACTGTAAAGAACAGTACGGAAATTCCTTACAAAGCTAGGAATAAAAAATTACCATGTGATCTAGCAATCCTGCTGTTGGGTCTATACACTGAGGAAACTGTAATTGAAAAAGACGCATGTACCCCAATGTTCACTGCAGCGCTATTTACAATAGCTAGGACATGGAAGCAACCTAGATGTCCATCAACAGATGAATGGACAAAGAAGTTGTGGATGAATAAAGAAGATGAATGGAATATTACTCAGCTGTAAAAAGAATGC
The DNA here is from genome assembly GCF_033118175.1 of Dama dama. Lineage (NCBI taxonomy): Eukaryota > Metazoa > Chordata > Mammalia > Artiodactyla > Cervidae > Dama > Dama dama. The sequence continues at coordinate 13,752,443 of NC_083684.1, read as the reverse complement.
ATCTGAGTCAGTTCTAATGAGGTGGATGAACCTAGAGCCTGTTATACAGAGTGAAGTAAGTCAGAAAAACAAACGTCATATATAAATGCATATATATGGAATCTAGAAAGATGGTACTGATAAACCTATTTGCTAAGCAACAATGGAGATGCAGACATAGAGAACAGACTTGTAAACACAATGGGGGAAGGAGAGGTAGGGAAGAGTTGAAAGAGTAACACTGAAACATATACATTACCATATATAAAATACATAGCCAGTGGGAATTTGCTGTGTGATGCAATGCTGTGTGACAACTTAGAGGGGTGGGATGGGGTGGGAGCTGGGAGGGAGATTCAAGAGGGAAGGGACGTATGTACACCTGTGGCTGATTCATGTTGATATATGGCAGAAACTAACAATATTGTAAAGCAGTTATCCTCCAATTAAAAATAAAGGAAAAAAAGGTAAAACAAATATCTTTTGAATCCTGGAAGAATATTTCCTTAATTTTAAGGGTGATTAGTATAAATATAGGACTTCCCCAATGGCTCAGCGGTAAAGAGTCTGCCTGCAATGCAAGAGACTCAGGAGAGAGTAAATATCTTCAGTGTTGCAGGTCAAACAGTCTCTATTGCAACTACTCAACTCTGCAATTGCAACACAAAGGCAGCCATGGACAACATGGACGTGAATGAGTGTGAATTGTTATATCCTAATAAAACTTTATTTATAAAAACAAGTAGTGGGCCAGGCTTGGTTTGTAGGCTACAGTTTGCCAACCTGTGGTACTTAATTTCCTGATTATAATGTTCAGTACTCTTCAAACTTGTTTTCAATCAGGAAAAAGTACTTAAATCTATAACAAACATCATCTATTTGTTGAATACTTGTTATGAGCCAAGCACGGTGGTTAGCTTTGGGAATCACTCACAGAAGATTAACTCCTCCACCGTCCTCCCCACAAAAATGAATCTTAACTGGAACTCAGTATGTAAATAGATAAAAGCTGAACTGTTCAACTTACAAATATAGAACTCAGAGTCCCATCAACTTAACCACTTTCTGTTCCCACTGGTTTCCGCTGTATTTAACTCTAGGGCTCTACTGGAAACAGCCTGAAAACCATGACCAAAACTTTCAGCTGTAGGATATTGACAGTTTTTCTTTATTATGCCACTGCTTTGAATTTTTTTTGTACATAAATCTTTGATTTTCTACTTTTCTATACTAGATTTCTAACAGAATTTATGAGGTCAAATGTTATACCTGTTTTGAAGGCTGTTGCTCTGTTTTGCCAAAACATTTTCCAGTTTGTGCCACCATGAACACTATTAAATGAGTTGTATCCCATTTGCCAGCATCCAGTACTGGCATTTAAAAAACATTTGCAAAAAAAAAATAATAATTAAAAAAACCCAACATTTGCAAGTTTGATAGGTAAAAAATATTGCCTTGTTGTTTTAATTTGCATTTCTTTGATTAGTTGAGTGCTGAACATTTTTTCATATTTATTACTCATTTGCATTTTCTCCCTGAATTGATGATAATAGGACATTTTGAACATAATTTAAATGGAGTTTTGAAGAGAGATTAAAAAAATCAGTTTTTTATTTTCCACCCCAGATACCAGACTTTGAATTGGAATAAGGTCATGGTCAAGAAAAGCAGAATTTCCACAGAACTCTCCTAGGTGGCCAAGCCTGTGTTTTATTCTGTATGCATTATTATTCTCAATTTGATAAAATAATATTATATTTTCAATGTTAAAAAACACTCTTTGAAAATGTACAGGCAAAGATTTAAGTGTGAGAGAGAAATAGTATGGTATAAACAGAAAGGGAAAATGAAGCTAGGTGTAATAAAAAAACTATATATATGCTATGGATTGAAAGTTTGTGATCCTTCAATTCATATGTATAAGCCTAACTTGCCAATGTGATGGGCTTTGGAAGTGGGACTTCTGGGAGATGATTAGATCATGAGGATGGACTTTCATGAATGCTCTTAGTGTTCTTTTACATGTAAATCTATGGCTGATTCATATCAATGTATGACAAAAAAAAAATAAAATAAAATAATAATTAAAAAAAAATAAAAAAATAAAAAGCTCCTCCTTTAAAAAAAAAAAAGAAGAGATATGAGAGAGATGAGCAACTTCACTTCTCATGAATCAGGTGGCTTGCCACTTCTTGGGGCTTCTCTGGTGGCTCAGAGGGTAAAGCGTCTGCCTGCAATGCAGGAGACGTGGGTTCAATCCCCGGGTTGGGAAGATCCCCTGGAGAAGGAAATGGCAACTCACTCCAGTACTCTTGCCTAAAAAATTCCATGGATGGAGGAGCCTGGTAGGGTACAGTCCATGGGATTGCAAAGAGTCGCACATGCCTCAGCAACTTCACTTCATGAGAGATGATCTCTCTGCCCTCCACTGTGTGAGGATTCTAAGTGAAATTCTGCAAAGAAGGAAGAATTCCCTCGCCCACATCTTTTTTTTTTTTCTTTTGGCTGTGCCGCATGGCTTGTGGGATCTTAGTTCCTCACACAGGGGTTGAATCCAGGCCCTTGGCAATGAAGGTACAGAGTCCTAACCACCAGGGAATTTCCCTGCCTATATCTTGATCTTGGATTTCTTAACCTCTAGAACTGTATGAAATAAATTTTTGTTGTTTAAGCCATCCTGTTATAGCAACTCAAATTAAGATAGAAATCCATATTTGTCAGGTCCAGTCATATATATTACATAGCTTGTAAAAAAAACAAAAGCTAAGAAAGAGATTTATTATAATAGCTCACACAATTATGGAGGCTGAGAAGTCCCACAGTCTCTCATCTGCAAACTGGAGACCCAGGAAAGCTGGTGGTGTAAGTTCAGAGGCCTAAGAACCAGAGGGCCAATGGTATAGAGTCCAGTCCAGTTCCGAAGGCCTGAGAACCAGGAGGGCCAAGAGCTGGAGAAGATCGATGTTCCAGCTCAAGTAGTCAGGCAGAGGGCTAATTCAGCTTTCCTCCACCGTTTTTTTTTTTTTTGGAATCTATTCCAGTCCTCAATGGATTAGATGATGTCCACCTTCCCTGGGGAGGGCTGTCTGCTTTACATGTGCTCACCTTACATGTGCTCACTTTACATGTTTCTACCTTAGTCTATCTGCGTGTTTAAATCCTGCTCCTGCTTCAGAATTCTCGAACGTCCTCAGGGAGGCCTCACCTGACCCCTGAGGTTATGCCAGAACTCCTATTCTGTGAATCCCTTGACCCTGGGCTTCTCTGGCCTCATCACAAAGGTAATTAAACAACTGGTTGTGCAATTCAACCTTTGATGTCTGCATTATGGTTGCCATGTCAATTAAGGTAGAAACTATTGGGAGGCAGAATCAGAGCTGTTTTATTGGCCACAGGCCACACCTCACGTTATACTTCTCAGATGACATCCCAATCCAAGCACAGACCGGGAGAGGGAGAGACACTTATGTATGTACTTATTTTGAAGCTGATTTTTTTCTTCTCGCTTCTCATTAATTCTGCCCCTGATGGTGAAAATGCTATCAGGGATACATTATCTTGTGATGGCTACCTTTGCCCTTTGTTCTGGACAACCCCCTCCACCTTCTTGTGAGCTTATGGCTCTCTGTCTTCAGCACGTGCTCTGACGTGTTGAGGAAGCTGAGTTTTAAACACCCTAGTCCTTGATTTCTTTTTCTTGGAGACAGTTTTGATCACTGTCTCCTGTATAATGTCATGAACCTCCATCCATAGTTCTTTAGGCACTCTATCTAACAGGTCTAATCCCTTGGATCTATTTGTCACTTCCACTGCATAATAGTAAGGGATTTGATTTAGGTCATACCTGAATGGTCTACTGGTTTTCCATACTTTCTTCAATTTAAGTCTGAATTTGGCAATAAGGAGTTCATGATCTGAGCCACAGTCAACTCCCGGTCTTGTTTTTGCTGACTGTATAGAGCTCCTCCATCTTTGACTATAAAGAATATAATCAATATGATTTTGGTATTGACCATCTGGTGATACTCATGTGTAGAGTCATCTCTTGTGTTGTTGAAAGAAGGTGTTTGCTATGACCAGTGAGTTCTCTTGGCAAAACTCTGTTAGCCTTTGCCTTGCTTCATTTTGTACTCCAAGGCCAAATTTGCCTGTTACTCCAATTATCTCTTGACTTCCCACTTTTGCATTCCAGTCCCTTATGATGCAAAGGACATCTTTTTGGGGGTGTTAGTTCTAGCAGGTCTTGTAGGTCTTCATAGAACCATTCAGCTTCTTCAGCATTGGTGGTTGGGGCATAGACTTGGACTACTGTGATAGCAAATGATTTGCCTTGAAAATGAACAGAGATCATTCTGTCGTTTTTGAGACAGAAAATTCTTTTTTTTTTTTTTTTTTTAAATTCATTTGACTGCACCAGGTCTTAGTTGCAGCATGTGGGATCTAGTTCCCTGACTAGGGATCTAACTCAGCCCCCTTGCCTTGGGAGCCTGGAGTCTTAGCCACTGGACCACCAGGGAAGTCCCGAGACAGAAAATTCTTAAAGAGATGGGAATACCAGACCACCTTACCTGCCTCCTGAGAAATCTGTATGCAGGTCAAGAAGCAACAGTTAGAACCAGACATGGAACAATGGACTGGTTCAAAATTGAGAAAGGAGTATGTCAAGGTGACAAGTATATTGTCACCCTGCTTATTTAACTTATATGCAGAGGACATCATGCAAAATGCTGGGCTGGATGAAGCACAAGCTGGAATCAAGATTGCTGGGAGAAATATCAATAACCTCAAATATGCAGATAACACCACCCTTATGGTAAAGAGTGAAGAGGAACTAAAGAGCCTCTTGATGAAAGTGAACTAGCTGGCTTAAAACTCAACATTCAGAAAATGAAGATCATGGCATCCAGTTCCATCACTTTATGGCAAATAGATGGGGAAACAATGGAAACAGTGAGAGACTTGATTTTCTTGGGCTCCAAAATCACTGCAGATGGTGACTGCAGCCATGAAATGAAAAGGCACTTGCTCCTTGGAAGGAAAGCTATGACAAACTTAGCGTATTAAAAAACAGAGACATTACTTTGCCAACAAAGGTCCTTTTAGTCAAAGCTATGGTTTTTCCAGTAGTCATGTATGAATATGAGAGTTGGACCATAAGGAAGGCTGAAGAATTGATGCTTTTGAACTGTGATGTTGGAGAAGACTCTTGAGAGTCCCTTAGACTGCAAGGAGATCAAACCAGTCAATCCTAAAAGAAGTCAATCCTGAATATTCATTAGAAGAACTGATGCTGAAATGGAAGCTCCCACACTTTGGCCACTTGATGTGAAGAGCCAACTCTTTAGAAAAGACCCTGATGCTGGGAAAGATTGAGGGCAGGAGGAGAAGGGGACAACAGAGGATGAGATATTTGGATGGCATCACTGACTCAATGGACATGAGTTTGAACAAGCTCCAGGAGATGGTGAAGGACAGCTCACTGGTGTGCTGCAGTCCATGGGGTCACAAAGAGTTGGACATGACTGAGCAACTGAACAGCAGTCCTTGATTTGGCTTCCCAGGTGGCGCTAGTGATAAAGAACCTGCCTGCCAATGCAGGAGACATAAAAGACATGGGTTCAATCCTGGAGAATCCCATGGACAGAGGAGCCTGGTAGGCTACAGTCCATGGGGTCACAAAGTGCTGGACACAACTAAAGTGACTTAGCACACAGACCTTGATTACCTCCCCACCCACTATTCCTAAAGGTAAGCAGGAAACAACCTGAAGTTTACTATCATCAAGGGAAAGGTGAAAAGCCAAAGGATTATCACTGGGTAGATCTGTTCACTAGATAAAAGAAATGCAGGGTGGGAAGTGAAACATTACCTAATCCTGGAGTTGCTATGGCTGGACCCCTGATACCTAATGTTTCCTCAGTTCCACTGAAGTTACCAGCACTTACCATTAGGTAACAGCTAGGTGGTCAGCCCCATGAGTGTGCGGAATTCCTGGGGGATCTGGTTGACTACTCTGTCCTTGCTGTGGCACAATAATCGAGCTCATAGGAGTGAGATGGGGGGATGGAGGCTCAAGAGGGAGGGTTTTATATATATATATATATATATATATATATATATATATATATATAATAGAATGGGAACAACTAGAGATCTCTTCAAGAAAATTAGAGATACCAAGGGAACTTTTCATGCAAAGACGGACACAATAAAGGACAGAAATGGTATGGACCTAACAGAAGCAGAAGATATTAAGAAGAGGTGGCAAGAATACACAGAAGTACTATACAAAAAAGATCTTCACGACCCAGATAATCATGATGGTGTGATCACTCACCTAGAGCCAGACATCCTGGAATGTGAAGTCAAGTGGGCCTTCGAAAGCATCACTATGAACAAAGCTAGTGGAGGTGATGGAATTCCAGTTGAACTATTTCAAATCTTAAAAGATGATGCTGTGAAAGTGCTGCACTCAATATGCCAGCAAATTTGGAAAACTCAGCTGTGGCCACAGGACTGGAAAAGGTCAGTTTTCATTCCAATCCCAAAGAAAGGCAGTGCCAAAGAATGCTCAAACTACTGCACAATTGCACTCATCTCACACTAGCAAAGCAGTGCTCAAAATTCTCCAAGCCAGGCTTCAACAGGATGTGAACCTTGAACTTCCAGATGTCCAAGCTGGATTTAGAAAGGGCAGAGGAACCAGAGATCAAATTGCCAACATCTGTTGGATCATCAGAAAGGCAAGTTAGTTCCAGAAAAACATCTACTTCTGCTTTATTGACTATGCCAAAGCCTTTGACTGTGTGGATCAAAACAATCTGTGGAAAATTCTTAAAGGGAAGGGAATACCAGACTACCTAACCTGCCTTCTAAGAAATCTGTATGCAGGTCAAGAAGCAACATTTTGAACTGGACGTGGAACAACAGACTGGTTCCAAATTGGGAAAGGAGTACGTCAAGGCTGTATATTGTCACCCTGCTTATTTAACTTATATTCAGAATACATCAAAAGAAACGCTGGGCTGGATGAAGCACAAGCTGGAATCAAGATTGCAGGGAGAAATAGTAATAACCTCAAATATGCAGATGACACCACACTTACGGCAGAAAGCAAAGAACTAAAGAGCCTCTTGATGAAAGTGAAAGAAGAGAGTGAAAAAGTTGGCTTAACACTCAATATTCAGAAAACTAAGATCATGGCATCTGGTCCCATCACTTCATGGGAAATAGATGGGAAAACAGTGGAAACAGTGACAGACTTTATTTTTGGGGCTCCAAAATCACTGCAGATGGTGACTGCCGCCATGAAATTAAAAAACACTTGCTCCTTGGAAGAAAAGTTATGACCAACCTAGACAGTGTATTAAAAAGCAGAAACATTACTTTGCCACCAAAGGTCTGTCTAGTCAAAGCTATGGTTTTTCCAGTAGTCATGTATGGATATGTGAGTTGGACTACAAAGAAAACTTGAGTGCCAAAGAATTAATGCTTTTGAACTGTGGTGTTGGAGAAGACTCTTGAGAGTCCCTTGGACTGCAAGGGGATGCAACCAGTTCATCCTAAAGGAAATCGAGTCTTGAATATTCATTGGAAGGACTGATGCTGAAGCTGAAACTCCAGTACTCTGGCCATCTGATGCGAAGAACAGTCATTTGAAAAGACCCTGATGCTGGGAAATATTGAAGGCAGGAAGAGAAGGGGACGACAGAGGATGAGATGGTTGAATGACATCACCAACTCAATGGACATGAGTTTGAGTAAACTCCGGGAGTTGGTGATGGACAGGGAGGCCTGGCGTGCTGCAGTCCATGGGGTCACAAAGAGTCAGACATGACTGAGCAACTGAACTGAGCTGGTAAAAAAAAAAAATATATATATATATACACACACACACACACACACACACACACACACATATACACATATAGCTGACTCATTTTGTTGTATAGCAGAATCTAACACACTGTAAAGCAATTATATTCCAATAAAAATAATTAAAATCAGTGTTTCAGAACTAAAAAGAAATCTAGCTCATAAATTTATACTTGGTAAACATTTGTCAAATGTATGGAAGAATTAAACTCTTCAGTCCATTTAGAATTCATTTTAGTGTAAACCATGATTTAGAGAACTCCTTTTTAAAACATATTTATTTATTTGGCTAGGCTGGGTCTTTGTTGCTGCACACTCTTTTCTCTAGTTGCGGCGAGTGGGGGCTCCTCTCTAGTTGGGGCTACTCTCTAGTAGAGTGGGGGCTCCTATCTAGTTGGGGTGCCCGGGCTTCTCATTGCAGTGGCTTCTCTCATCGTGGTGCACAGGCTCTGGGGTGCTCGGGTTCAGTGCCTGAGGCACAGGGGCTCAGTATTTTGGCTCCTGGCCACCAGAGCACAGGCTCAGCAGGTGTGCGGCACGGGCTTGGTTGCTCCAAGCCATGTGGGCTCTTCCCAGACCAGGGGTTGAACTTGCGTCTCCTGCGCTGGCCGGCGGATGCTTTACCACCAAGCCACCAGGGAAGTCACTAACTTTATTTTTTTCCCCACAAACGATCAGTCTGTAACTTCAGTGGCAAATGGCAAATAATTCGTCTTTTTCCTATTGACTTGAAACACTGTACTTACTGTGTATGAGAATCATGCATATACTTGGTGCTGTTTCTATACTTTCTATTGTTTATTACTTTGTCTGTTTGATCTCATAACCACTCTCTGAGAAATTGTTCTCAATTATTATTTTTCAAGGACCAGTAGAATATTTACTTATTTTTATAGAAAGATTTTACTTTCATAAATTGTACAAGAAGACAATAAGATATTCAAGAATATTGAATATCTTTAAAGCTTAGAGCCAAAAACCACAGAATATTAAGGCATTCTGTAATACACTTTGGTTAACTTATACAGCACAACTAATCAGTTTACTTCCAATTATAATGTTCTATTTTAAAAATTAAAAAAGAAAAAAATAAATATAGAGAATATATTAAAAGCAAATTCGACTGAAGGTGCTTGTTTACTAGGTTAAAGTAACTTAGCAACTTGAGGTAATGTTTTCTCTTTCTCTGGATGATTGTTAGTGAGCTGGAATAAGCTGAATTTCTAGTCTTCTGAAAGGGAGTAACAGAAATTATAGAGCACATTATGCATTTCTGGAATGGCTCCTCCTTCCTCATTACTAATTTTCAAAATCTTCTTGGCTATTTTCACTCATATATTATTCCAGATAAACCTTATAATTATTGTGTCAAATTCTGAAAGGGAAATCCTCCTGATATTTTGACTAGAACTGAATTACCTTTAAAGATTAGCTTGGAGAATTTTTAGATTTTTGTAATATTGAATGCATTCATCCTGGAATATGATGCCTTTTGAAAAAAGCTCAGTTGTCTTTGATGTCCCTTAACAAACATCTTTAGTTTCCTAAGAGTCCTGCATCTTTCTCCTTTCCACCTTCCATCCTTTGCTTCTTCTTTTCTTCTCGTCTTCTCCTTTCACCTTCCTCTCTCCTACCTCTCTCCCTCCCTCCCTTCCTTCCCTCTCTCTTTCTCTCTCTCCCTCGTCTGTTGTGAATGCTTGTTTTTTACCCATTAACTTTAAAAAACTAGTTAGGTTGGAAAGATCCCCTGAAGGAGGAAATGGCAACCCATTCCAGTATTCTTGCCTGGAGAATCCCAAGGACAGAGGAGCCTGGCAGACTAGAGTCCATGGCACTGCAAAGAGTTGGACACAACTTAGCCACTAAACAACAAAACAACAACAATTTATTAAAAAAAAAAAAAAATCAAGCATTTGTATGGGGCCAGTCTTACTCCAAGTGACCGAAGCCATTGGCACTTTTCTTTTATCATGGTTAAAGATAAATAACACTAAAATTTACCATTTTAAGCATTTTGAAGTATAGAGTTTAGTGGAATTAAGTACACTGACATTGTTGGTCCAACACGGATCATCCCGAACTAAACCTATCAGGCCATAGTAACCAGTGTAAACAGACACTTTTGAAAACTTTCCTGTTAGTTTCAATAGCTTTACAATTGGTTTGTTGTTTTTGAGATATATTTTTGTGCTGTATGCAAATAAAGAGTATTACAATGGTGTAGAGAACTTCCACCATAATTTAAAATATGAGAAGTGATTATGGGCATCCTTGTTGTCTGTTTTAATGAGAATGCCTTTAGTGGCTGTTTGTTTGTTTGTTTTAATGAGCAACGTGCTGTCACTTCCTGGCTTGCCAGTTGATACTGATGTGTGTGTGCTAAATTGTGTGTCTGACTCTGTGCGACCCTATGGACTGTAGCCCGCCAGGCTCTTCTGTCCATGGGGATTCTCCAGGCAAGAATACTGGAGTGGGTTGCCATGCCCTCCTCCAGGGGATCTTCCCAACCCAGGGATCAAACCCGTGTCTCTTACATCTGCTGCATTGGCAGGTGGATTCTTACCACTGGTGCCACCTGGGAAGCCCATATATATATATGTATGTGCAAATATCTTAATTAAACTTGCTAAAATTTGCTTAACTGGCCATTTCAAAGAACTCATTCTCATATATATCAGCTATACTTTATTTCCTAGTGTACTAATTTCTCCTTTACTGTAATTTCTTACTTCGTTCTCTATAGGTTTATAGCTTCCTGTGTTGGCTGTTTGTTTTTATTATTTCTTATTCAGTAACAGAAGCATTTAAGGCTATGAATGTTCTTCTGAATACAGCTTTGACTGCATACTGTAAAAAGTGCTATTTATTTTTTTGACAGAAATTTTCTAAATTGTCTTGAAATAAAGATTTTATTTCTAAATTGAATCAAGAGCTACTTTATAAAGTTTAAAATTCTGCTGATGATAAAATGGTGAGAGCATATGGCCTGTATAAATTCTAGTTTTGAGAAAATCTAGAGATTTTCTTTGGAAACAAATAGATACTGAGTATATATCTTGATATACAGATTTTCCTACTCATTTTATCTTTAAAGAGTGTTTTAGTCCAACTTGTTGCTCAACTCTTTCTGAAGATTTTTATAGCAATTTTTATGTATTTTGGTACCAATACATAAAGGGTCTTGACTGTTGTAAATTTACTGGTTCTGCCTTTACCAAGTGGTTACAGTCTGTGTGAGGGAAGTGTTCCCAAAGACTTTGAAAATCTAACACTGATTTTCTAATTGGAATGAGTGTAAAATTTGTATGAGAGGATATTCCTTGTGTGTGTAAATCTTCAGCTACTACAATATATTTTTGCTTTAATGATTCTTTATTTTTCAGCATTCTTTTGATAGTTTTTTTCCAAAGAGCGTCATATATCATGAGTTTTAAAAAATTCTCTGTGTAATGTAATATATCTAAATTTTATTTTAAAGTTATTGATTCATGGTTACCGTTTCAGCAATGGTGATTGTATTAGAATTTGACAAACATTCTTATAAATATAAAGTAGTTGAAATTTATATTTAAAAATTATTGTTTACTACAAATTATTATTTTTATTGAATACTTTAGCAAAATAATAAATACCCAACAAAATCATCTATAGAATGTCTAACGTTTAGTTCAGTATGGGTCTCAAAGTAATGACACAGGATAATGGTGTATATTTATTTTCTGCTAACATGGTGCCATCATGTGGCAACTTCAACCATTATCGTCATCATTATGATCAGAATGATCATCACCACCAAGATCATTTCATAATAAATGCCATGTAATACTTATATGTGCAAGGCTGTGTTCTAAATACTTTAAATATGTTATTTCATTTAATACTTATAATATATAAAGTGGTTATTATTGCTATACAATTCACTTCATTGGAGACCTCAGTAATTTTACTATGTTTTTCAAGTCTTAAGGATGCTGGGCTTTGCATTATTTCAAATGTTGCACACAAATTATAATGCTCTTAAGATATTTATATCCCACTACTTAACTTACTTAATTCAAAATGATACAAAATGCAACCCTACTGTTTTGCTAGATTGCATTACAGAAAGTTTGCATGCATTTATATCTGTATTACAATCTTACTACCATTATTTAAAAGAAATCTTTATCAACAAAGGGAAATGTAAAATGACATGTTGTTTTAATTTGCATCTTTTATTGGATTAAAAATGAAGTTTTGAACTTTAGTGTCGCTTCTGTTGATTTTCTGCTCATGTCAGTTTTTCATCTGGGGTTTTAGTATTTTGCTCTTTGATTTCTGAAAATTCTTTCTATTTTAAGGAAATCAACTAGTTCTTGAAGTTTAAAGCAACTTGACCAAACAGTGCAGTTGTGTTTTGTATGATTTTTGTTTTGTTTTTGAAGTAGAAAAGGAGAGCTTTATTACTTTGCCAGGCAAAGGGGGACACAGTGGGCTCCTACCTTGAAAATCTACATGTCCCCACTTGGAAAGGATAGTGAGAAGCTTTATAGTAATGGTTTAAAGAGGGCATGATCAGCTTGTGGACATTCTTCTGAGGGGTTGGTCATGAGGTAAGTGGAAGTCAGCACCATCAGCCTTCAGGTTCCAACTGGTCTGGGGTCTACATGCTTGAGGGCAGCATACCATAATTCACTGTTAGCTTCTCCCTCCTGGAGGGTTTTCAGTATCTGTGAGTGTCCAGGAGTCTCCGGCGGAGGGGTGGGTTGCCAGTGGCCTGCTGCAGGGCTGGGGTCCCTGAGGGCAGCAGTGCGTGCAGGAGACCTTTGAAGGAGGTCGCCATTATCGTCACTGCCTCCACCACAGTTCGGTCTCAGGTCAAACCTTGTACGACTTTAAGTTATATTTGCTGTAACTTTTCTGCTTGCCTTTGCCTCTGAACTAAGGTTTTATTTAGTTAATAGAGAATTTACGTTTTTATGTTATCAAGTCAGTTGCTGTTTTCCTTTGTAATTTACTACATAGGCTTTTCTTCTCCACTGAGAGTTGATAAATATTTAATAATACACATTCTACTTTTATGATACAATTTGGTTTTATTTAACTCTTTATTCCAGTTAGGATTTCTGTTTGTGTATTGTGAAAGGGGAAATTATTAATTCAAAGTGAATCTTTACCCTCCCCTTGCAGTTCTTAGCCTGTTGTACTAAAACAGCTTATTAAAATATCTCTCTGATTTTGAATACACCTATAATTAAATTAATGTAGACAATAGATTCTGTTTCTCAGTGATTGGTTTTGTTCCCCTGAATCCCTTTATCTATTTCATATAATATCACACTGTGTATTACACCCCACCCACCCCAGAGATAGCTGTCGGGGCTAGTCTGCTTCCATTCATGTTTTTCTTTGATAGCCTTATCTATTTATTTTCCCAGTTTTTATTTTAAAAGACAAGTTGCAATGGCATTTAGAGCATAGGAACTTCAGGTGGATTTCTGTTCAAGTTCAAATCCTGTTTTAACATCTGCCAGCCTTATAAGCTTGGGCAAGTTGCCTCAGCTTCCTCATTTGAGAATAATAGTAATATCTTCCATGAGAACAATGGTACTATCTTCTATCAGGACAGTAGTATCATCTTCTGCATGGGACTGTGGTGAGGATTAATGGAATTAAAACTCATATGGCACGTAGATACATTTGGCATACAGTAAGTTCTAAATAATACTAGTGATTGTCATGATTTTGTGAAGTTCAAAACTCACCCCTTTGAGATATTGATTGAAATCATAGTAAGTGAAACCTAAGCATTGGTTTGGAATGATAACTCCCTCTTCAGGAGCCTAGCTTGCTTTATTCAAGTCATACTGAATATTTTATCAATGCATGCATGCAGGCTCAGTCATGTCTGACTGTGACCCCATGGACTGTAGCCCTCCACGCTCCTCTGTCCATGGAATTTTCCAGGCAAGAATACTGGAGCGGGTTGCAACTTCCCACTCCAGGGGATCTTCCCAACTCAGGGATCAAATCCACATCTCCTTAATTGGCAGGTGGATTTTATACCACTGTACCACCTGGGAAGCCCCTATTTTATCAATGAGCATTTGTTATTTTACCCACGTATAGTGTTCCAGTTGGATTATTAGTTAACTAGAGAATTTAAGATGCAGGTGGAGGGGGATTTGGATCATCCACCACCCTCTCCACCCCGAGATGAGACCATTGAACTCAGTATTTCCCACCAGTCTCTTAAAAGGATAAGGCCCATTTATTGCATGTGGTTGATAAAGAGGATAGAAGTAGCCTCAGCCATTCCTCTCCCTGATAAGAGAAGTCTTAACCCTGGGGCAAGACCTTCTTTGGTTAGGATGTTCTTTCTGGGGTGAGATGTGGCTGGCTGCAGTAGCGATGTGGACTAGGCTTGACCTGGATACTGCCAACAGCCTGTTGCCGAGAAGGGACAACATTAACACAGAGGGGCACACCTGCTCTAGAGAGATGCAGGAACTCTCAGCTTCCCAGTCCTCTGCAAGCTGTTCCATCAGAAACAGGGATTAACTTGTGCGGATGTTTTACTTCTGGCATCCCCTTATTAGGAATTCTGAAGGGACTCATAGTCTTTATGTTACTCAGCTGGTCAAAGTTTGACATGTTAGAAACTGTAGCTTTCTTGCAGTCAGTCCTTGCAGACCAGTGCAATGTGGTTACTTTTGCTTTCTTATCAAGGGCATGCTTTTCACGAACAAATTCGAAACTCACTCTCCTTTACTTATCTCTCAAGGCCAAAGAGCCACGTATAAACAGAACTTATTCCACAAATATTTGTAGTTTTCTTCACATGCCACACACAGAGTTTTCATTTAGATCTTTAAGTCTGCTTAGTTGCTCAGTCGTGTCCCATCCACTCTTTGCAACCGTATGAACTGTAGCCTGCCAGGTTCCTCTGTCCATGGGGATTCTCCAGGCAAGAACACTGGAGTGGGTTGCCATGCCCTCATGCCAACCCAGAGATTGAACCCAGGTTTCCCACACTGTAGGTGGATTCTTTACCATCTGAGCCACCAGGGAAGCCCTAGATCTCTTATAGACATTATAATTGTTTTGTTATTATTATGCATTGAATTACTTTTTCCTAATTCATTCTTACTGATGTTGTAGGAAAGTTATGACTTTTTGAATATATATGTTTTAGCAAGCCACTTTATTGTTTTTTCCTTCTGTCACTTCTGTTGAATTAATCAATTTTTCCTTACTATGTTTCCCCTCTCCTTCTCTGATTTAGAAACTGTACATTTTTTCTATTCTTTTATTGCCTTCTTTAAATTTTTAATGACATAGTTGGCAGAGGTTTAATCAATATCTTTGTCCTCTCTTCAAACATAGGAAGACCTCAAAATGATTTAGCTTTGATCTTTCCTGCCATCTTCCATATTTGTTACTATTTAGTGGTTTCATCTTTTTTTAAAGAACATTTTCTTTTGAAGTAATTATAGATTCATAGGAAGTTACAGAGATAGTTCAGAGCAGTCTCTGTATTCCACCCAGTACCTTCTAAAAGTTAGGGCTTCCCTGATGGTTCAGTGGTAAAGAATTCACCTGCCAATGCAGGAGACACGAGTTCGATCTCTGATCAGGGGAGATCCCACATGCCACAGAGCAACCAAGTCTGCGCGTCACAACTATTGAACCTGTGCTCTAGAGCCTGCGAGCCTCAACTACTGAGCCTACGTGTTGCAACTACTGGAAGCCTGCGTGCCCTGGAGTCTGTGCTCTGTAACAAGAGAAGCCACCACAATTAGAAGCCTGTGCACCACAACTAGAGAGTAGCTGCCACTCTCTGCAACTAGATAAAAGCCGTTGCAGCAGCCAAGAAGACCCAGGACAGCTATAAATAAATAAATAAAATTATTTAAAAAGTTGCATCTTAGACAAATAAAGTGCAATGTCAAAACCAGGAAGTTGACATCGGCACGATGTTTATTTATAGTTCTATGTCACTTTATCATGGGGAAGTTTGTATGACGACTACTGTAATCAAGATGCAGAACTGATCAGCCACCATAAAGCTCTCCCTGTGATATTCTTTTATGGTCTCACCCTCTCTTGCCCTCCCACTGCCTCCAACCCCCGGCAATTACTAATCTGTGCTTCATCTCAATAACAGTATCACTTCAGGAATGTCATATAAATGGAATTGTACAGTATGTGACCTTTTGAGACTGGGTCTTTTCACACAGCATAATGTCCTTGAGATCTATCCAAGTTGTTGAGTGTATCAATACTTTGTTCCTTTTTATTGCTAAGTCGGGTTACTGTTATCACCACTGTTTTGTTTTTATTCCCTCCACAAATGTCATTATTATTGCTATTACTCAGATTTATTGATGTGTTTACCAGTTTCTCTACTTACTGTTTCTTGCATGACTCTACTTCCTTCTGAGTTCAACTTCCTACTTCCTGAAAGTACTATAACCTTCAGTAACTCTTGAAGTGAGGGTTTGTTAGTGCTAAATTCTTTCCATCTCTTTTTATCAAAAAGTATCCTTCTTCCCCTTTGCTTTTTTAAAAAGTGAAGTATAAGTTGATTTACAATATTACAATAGTTTCAAGTGTACAGCAAAGTGATTCAGTTATATATGTATACCTATTTTCAGATTATTTTCCATTATAGGTTTTTTCTTACAAGGTATTGACTATAGTTCCCTGTGCTATACAGTAACTCCTTTCCATCTATTATATATATAGTAGTGTGTGTCTGTTAATCCTAAATTCCTAATTTGTCCCTCCCCCTCTTTCCTTTTGGCAACAATAAGTTTGTTTTCTGTGCTTGTGAGTCTGTTTCTGTTTTGTAAATAAGTTCATTTGTATTATTTTTTATGTTACACATATAAGTGATATCATATATTTATCTTTATCCCACTTTACTTAGTATGATAATCTCTAGATCCATAAATGTTGCTGCAAATGGCAACATTTCAGTCTTTTTTATGGCTGAGTAATATTCCATCACATATATATGTAATGGATCACAGCCTTGTCATGGTGAAAGGGCCTGCATAAATTAATGAAGCTCTGAGCCATACCATGCAGGGCCACCCAAGATGGTTGGGTCCCAGTGAAGAGTTCTGAAAAATTGTGGTCCACTGGAGAAAGAAATAGCAACGCACTCTGGTATTCTTGCCTAGAGAACCCCTTGGAAGGTTCATGAGAAGGCAAAAAGATATGACAATGGAAGATGAGCCTCCCAGGTTTGAAGGTGCCCACTATGCTACTGGGAAAGAGCAGAGGACAATTACTAATACTCCAGAAAGAAAGAAGTGGCTGGGCCAAAGCAGAAATAATGCTCAATTGTGGATGTGTCTGGCGGGGAAAGTAACATCCAGTGCGGTAAAGAACAATATTGCATAGGAACCTCCATGAATTGAGGTAAATTGGACGTGGTTGAGCAGGAGATAGCAAGAGTGAACATTGACATCTTAAGTATCAGTGAACTAAAATGGGCAGGAATGGGTGACTTTAATTCAAATGACCATTATATCTACTATTGTGGGTGAGAATCCCTTAGAAGAAATGGAGTAGCCCTCATAGTCAACAAAAGAGTCTGAAGTGCAGTATTTGGATATAACCTCAAAAACGACAGAATGATTTTGGTTCATTTCCAAGGCAAACAAATCAACATCAGAGTAATCCAAGTCTATGCTGCAACTACTAATGCTGAAGAAGCTGAAGTTGATCAGTTCTATGAAGACCCACAAGACCTTCTAGAGCTAACACCAAAAAAGATGTCCTTTTCATCATAGGAGGTTGGAATGCAAAAGTAGGAAGTCAAGAGATACCTGGAGTAACAGGCAAATTAGGCCTTGGAGTACAAAATGAAGCAGAGGAAAGATTAGCAAAGTTTTGTCAAGAGAGCCTGCTGGTCACAGCAAACACCATTTTCCAGCAACCCAAGGGACAGTTATACACGTGAACATCACAAAATAGTCAATACCGAAATCAGATTGATTATTTTCTTTGCAGCCAAAGATGGAAAAGCTCTATATAGTCAGCTGAAACAAGGCCTGGAGCTGACTGTGGCTCAGATCATGAGCTCCTCATTTCAAAATTCAAGCTTAAGTTGAAGAAAGTAGGGAAAACCACTAGGCCATTCAGATATGACCTAAATCAGATCCCTTATGATTATACAGTGAAGGTGATGAATATATTCAAGGGATTAAATTGAATTAAAGTTCAAGATCTGGTAGACAGGGTGCCTGAAGAACTGCGGACAGAGGTTCATAATGTTGTACAGGAGGCAGTGACTGAAACCATCCCAAAGAAAGAGAAATTCAAGAAGCCAAAGTGGTTGTCCGAGGAGGCTTTACAAATAGCTGAGGAAAGAAAAGAAGTGAAAAGCAAGGGAGAAAGGGAAAGATACACCCAATTGAATGCAGAGTTCCAGAGAAGAACAAGGAGAACTAAGAAGTCCTTCTTAAATGAACAATGCAAAGAAATAGAGGAAAAGAATAGAATGGGAAAGATTAGACATCTCTAAGAAAATGGAATATATCAAGGGATGGAATATATTCAAGGATGGGCACAATAAAGGACAGAAATGGTAAGGATTTAACAGAAGCAGAAGAGATTAAGAAGAGGTGGCAAGAACACACAAAAAAACTATACAAAAAAGGTCTTAATGACCTGTATAACTATGCTTGTGTGGTTATTCACGTAGAGTTGGACATCCTGGAGTGTGAAGTCAAGTGGCCCTTAGGAAGCATTACAACCAACAAAGCTAGTGGAGGTGATAGAATTCCAGCTGAGCTATTTGAAATCCTAAAAGATGTTGCTGTTAAAAGTGCTGCACTCAATATGCCAGCAAATTTGAAAATCTCAGCAGTGACCACAGGACTGGGAAAGGTCAGTTTTCATTCCAGTCCCAAAGAAGGGCAATGCCAAAGAATGTTCAAACTACCATACAACTGCATTCATTTCACATGCTATTATAGTAAGACCACGCTCAAAATCCTTCAAGCTAGACTTCAACAGTATGTGAACTGAGAGCCTCCAGATGTACAACTGGGCTTAAAAAAGGCAGAGAAACTGGAGATCAAATTGCCAACATAGAGAAAGCAAGGGAATTCCAGAAAAATGTCTACTTCATTGACTACACTAAAGTCTTTGTGTGGATCATAACAAACTATGGAAAATTCTTAAGGAGATGGGAATACCAGATGACCTTACCTGTCTTCTGGGAAACCTGTATGCAAATGTTATGTTAAAAGCAATGTTAGAACTGAACATGGAACAACTGACTGGTTCAAAATTAGGAGTATTGCAAGGCTATATATTGTCACCTTGTTTATTTAACTGACATGCAGAGTACATAACACAAAATGCTGGCCTGAGTGACTCACAAGCTGGAATCAAGATTGCTGGGAGAAATATCAACAACCTCAGATATGCAGATGACACCACTCTAATGGCAGAAAGTGAAGAGGAATTAAAGCGCCTCTTAATGAAGGTGAAAGAGGAGAATGAAAAAACTTGCTTGAAACTCAGCATTCAAAAAAGTAAGATAATGGCATCTGGTCCCATCACTTCATAGCAAATAGAAGAGGAAAAAGTGGAAGCAATGACAGATTTTATTTTCTTGGGCTCCAAAATCACTGTGGACAGTCACTGCAGTCATGAAATTAAAAGACACTTGCTCCTTGATAGGAAAGCTATGACAAACCTAGACAGCATATTAAAAAGCAGAGACATCACTTTGCCAACAAACGTCCATATGGTCAAAGCTATGGTTTTTTTCAGTTGTCATATGCGGATGTGAGAGTTGGACCATGAAGAAGGCTGAGAGCCAAAGAGTTAATGATTTTGAGTTGTGGTGCTAGAGAAGACGCTTTTTTTTTTTTTTTGGACAAGACTCTTTAGAGTTCCTTGAACAGCAAGGAAGTCAAACCAGTCAATCTTAAAGGAAATCATTCCTGAATATTCATTGGAAGGACTGATGCTGAAGCTGAAGCTCAAATACTTTGGCCACCTGATGCGAAGGGCTGACTCATTGGATCTTGACTCAAAGATCTTAATGTTGGGAAAGATTGAAGGCAGGAGGAGAAGGCAATGACAGAGGATGAGATGGTTGGATGGCATCACTGATTCAGTGGACATGAGTTTGAGCAAACTCAGGGAGATAGTGAAGGACAGGGAAGCCTGGCGTGCTGCAGTCCATGGGGTCACAAAGAGTCGGATACAACTGAGTGACTGAACACAAATTTGTTTTCTGGCTAAAAGAATTTAACCCAACTAAGGAGGAGAGAGAATCTTCCTTAAGAAAGTGATGACATAAAAGAAGAAGCTTGAATAATGAGTCAGAGTTGGATAGGTTGAGATATAGGAAGTAGGAAGGAAAAAAATTGTAAACAAAGGGAAAATTATATGACAACATGAATTAAGAAATAGGTGTCACATCTGAGGAAGACTGGAGGAGAATCAAGCAAAGGGGAGAATGCTTCCCTAAAGTATGCAGATCATAGTTTATATAAGATTACTTGAGAGGTGATATGTTTTCCTAAAAGCAGAGTCAAAGTGAAAAGTTTTAATAGTTGTAGGTGTTGATGTAGGCAACATGATCATTTTTCTATTTTAGGAAGATCTCTCTGGTTGCAGAATGGTGAATGAATTTAGATGGGATGCAAGGTGGGTTGCTAGGAGGCCAGATTTGAGGCTTATCTCATTCTCAAAAGTTTAATGATGCTTAGCTTGTACAAATTTTCTCTTATTATACCTTTGAGTATTGCTTTGCTATATTTGCTCTTTTTCTGCAAAAGATCCCCTCATTAGTGAAATCTTTGTAATGTGTCCAATTTATCTGCCAACTCCTCTAATATTTTCATTTTCATTCAATATTGCTTTAATAGTTGATTTTTTAAAAATTCTGTTTAGTGTTTCTCAAATTTGATCTATCCATCGTTTAATCAAGTTTGGGCAGCATTGTTTGTTTGTTTGTTTTCCATGTCCAATAGAGCTGTACTTTTAATTAAAATTTCTTATATCAGTTGGTTTATATCACTTTGTTCTTGTTTAATAGAAAATATTTCCCTTGTATCCTACTAAACATAAGAGGTGAATCTTTTAATGAATCATCCTTTTGTTTCACGAAGTTTGGTATAATAGAATATCATTTATCCAAGAGTCTAAACATGAATATATGATGGAATTATTACATACTTGTTATATCCTTATTTTTTTTAAAGAAAAAAACATTGCCCACTTTAAAAAAACATTTATTATAGTAATTGAAGAATGATTTCCTGAAGTGAATGATCCATGGTAATGCTGAGTTCTACTGGGCTGGATCTGTGAATGTGAGATTTGAAATTGGGTGGATGAAGAATTCCTTTATCTGATGCCATGTTATGCTGTGAAAAACTCATAAATTTCGTGGGACAAATGTAAATCATTCCTGAGCAAAAGATGGCTCAGATGTAGAGGCTGAAAGAGAAATCTGAATAAGAACAGCAGAGGAAGGAAAAGCAATGATGGATCTTTTCATCAGCGCTGTGGCACTGTTCCATTCTCAGTTTTTGTGCTGTTGTGACATCAAACCCTGTTGATAAGAGATTCCAGCCACATCCTCCTCTTCAGATCAAGGAGGATTTCCTGGGAAATAAAAACTTCATTTCAAAGAGTAATTTATCATTTTTATAAGTCTGTCGTTTTTTAAAGGAAATGAGTGTAAAGCAAATTCTCTCTTTGTGTTTGAATTGATAAGTAAAATATGGTTGCTGTGTTCCCATTATTAGATATTAGTTATACGTTATTTTTCCATTTTCAAGTTAATCCAGATGTTTTTCTTGGGTGCAAAATGATGGCTTCATGTTTAGTATTCTTCTGTTATTTTGCATGAGACATTTATATTAGATAATACTCTCCTAGGATATATAAAACCTTAAAAAATAATTTATTTTTTCTATGCCATAGGTGCCACATAAGATTCTAGTATGCCTTTAAAAAAAATCTTTGTCCAGTCAGAATGTCTGCTATCAAAAACTCTACAAGCAATAAATGCTGGAGAGGGTGTGGAGAAAAGGGAGCCCTCTTACACTGTTGGTGGGAATGCAAACTAGTACAGCCACAATGGAGAACAGTGTGGAGATTCCTTAAAATACTGGAAATAGAACTGCCATACGACCCAGCAACCCCACTGCTGGGCATACACACTGAGGAAACCAGATCTGAAAGAGACACGTGCACCCCAGTGTTCATCACAGCACTGTTTACAATAGCCAGGACATGGAAGCAACCTAGATGCCCATCAGCAGATGAATGGATAAGGAAGCTGTGGTACATATACACCATGGAATATTACTCAGCCGTTAAAAAGAACGCCTTTGAGTCAGTTCTAATGAGGTGGATGAAACTGGAGCCTATTATACAGAGTGAAGTAAGTCAGAAAGAAAAACACCAATACAGTATATTAACACATATATATGGAATTTAGAAAGCTGGTAACGATAACCCCATATGCGAGACAGCATACAAAGAACAGATGCAAAGACATATACAAAGAACAGACTTCTGGACTCTGTGGGAGAAGGCGAGGGTGGGATGATTTGAGAGAATAGCATTGAAACATGTGTATTACCACATGTGAAACAGATGACCAGTCCAGGTTCAGTGCATGAGACAGGGCACTCAAAGCCGGTGCTCTGGGACCACCCAGGGGGATGGGAGGGGGCGGGGGGTGGGAGGGGGTTCAGGATGGGGACACATGTACACCCGTGCCTGATTCATGTCAATGTACGGCAAAAACCACCACAATATTGTAAAGTAATCAGCTTCCAATTAAAATAAATTAATTAATTTTTAAAATATGAAATAAAAAAATCTTTGTACTTGTTTGAAGTTAAGATACTGAAATCTGGAAATACCACATTGTTCTGCAAGAGATCAAATCCTGGACATTGTGGTGAAATGATCTTCCGCTGGAAAAGTCTTTTACAGGAAGCTCTTCTTTGAACCTGACTTAGAATTTTACACCTTTCTCTTGAACTTCAGAGCACCTTTTGCTCTTTCTTGATTTCTTATAGCATCTCCAGGTGGACTCACCATTTAGAGTGTGTAAGTAGCAGCAGGGAGATTGCTGGCTGCCACCATAGCTGGCAGTACTAGTCAACATTCTGCAACTGTCAGACAAGTAATTTCATCATCTTATAGATCCAATATTTTCTTCACACAGCACAGTTTTTAAGCAAGAGAGGCAGATCAACATAGATGGTTTCATGCTTGCAGAGTTGGAATTATCAAGACGGAAAGAGACGGCAGGATGAAACCATATGAAGATGCTGTCAGGCAGATAGGCTCAATATATCCCTTTCAGCCATCCCAAAAGGAGTTTATCACCATCTGTCAGCTACAGAAACTCCCCTCAACTTGCACCACACTGTCTCCCCCACCTCTGTCTTCTGTTTGCACTTACACTCTTTATCTGGTCCACAGTCTCAAAGTGTTTATGTTATGGAGACCTGATTAAAAAAAAAAAAAAAAAAGAAACAACTGCAATGTTTCTCTGATTCAGTAATTCTTTTTCAGTCATCACAACATTATGTTCTAAATAATCCCATATTTTCATCACTGTATATGGAACCTCATACAAAGTCTACTTTCCAAGTGTGATATTTAACCAGACACAAATGTCTTCCTTCGTAAGGTACTGTTTTTCAGTTTGGATCCTCACGACCCATCTGAGTCTACGTGGATTTTTATTTTCTGCCTACTCCTTGTTGAATGTACAGTAGCATATCACATAGCAATATCTGGTGTTGGGTAGCAATTAGAATTGTTCCTAATCCTCTCAGAGATGTGGTTGCTGGTTGAGACCGTCTCCTGTATCTGAGGTTGACAGTGGCTTTGTGGAGTGTGTCTCACTGTTACTGGTGCACAGCAAATGTTTAATAAAATTTGCTCCAACTCCAAGCAGTCTAGGCAAGATTAAAGGCTTTTGTAAGTAGAGTTATGTTTCAGGAAATGAAGAACTGTGAGACCAATCGGTTTTTAAAAACTGATTTTGAGATGACTGGGGCCCTGCTTCCCAGAAGGGGGAGATGGCTGAGGGAGCAGGGTTCCTCTTTGGAGCAGTGAAAACATGCTCTCTTGTTGATTGTGGCAATGGACACACAATGCTCCAACTAAAAGCCATTGAGCCTCGTGGGACAGAGGAAGGCAAGGAGGGTAAACTGGCACAGACACGGAGGAGTAAATTTCATGGCATGTTCTGGAAATGGTCATTACTCTATAATCATTCACTTTGATTATTAATTTTTTAACTTTGGTGTTTTTTGTTTTTTTTTTTGCTGATTTCATTAGATTGCTATTCATTCCATTTTTCATTTTGTTTTTTCCCCCTTGTTCATTTGAGTATTTTACCAAACTTTTCTGTCTCACTGTCTTCCCTTTTTCTGTGTTCACATGACATCTGTATATTGTGATTTGCAAATAAGACTCCAACTCTTTACTCAAGAAAGGCATATTGTTCCCCACCATGGTGTTCTGCTCCCTGCATGTCTCAACCCCAAGGGAGACATCTCATTCTTCCTGGGACCTGTCATTTACAATCTCTGCCTCAAGGTCCTCTGATGCTGGCCCCTTGGGTTTTGCTCAGCTCAGAGGGAGGAAACTCAACAGTCTCTGCCTATTGGAACCCATTCCTTCCCACCTCCAGTCTGTCTGTGTGAGAAGCTGACAATCTCAAGAGAGGAACCAGGCAGGAGTGGAAAGGGAAGACAGGTGTGGAACACTCCAAAAGACCTGAAACATTCAATCTACTCCAGAAAATGACTATCAGATTAGATGTGAGCAAAAGACCTGTAAAAAAAATTAGGAAAAATATTAAAATCTAAAAGGATATTTCTCTCAGAATGTGTCACAGTTTTCTTTAAATTCTCACTCCATTTTAAGGAAATCAAAAACTGAAAATCAGAGAGGAGGCATGTGGTGTGATTTTACAGGAAAAATAATACAGGAATTATGCCTTGTGTGGCTGATACCACACACAGTTATAGCTGTAGCCCTATGGCTGGTGATAACTGCATGAGGACAGGTATAGAACATTTCCAGCATCACAGAGAGTTCCACTGTACATCACTGCTTTCAGGGGTACCCAGTCACAGGTCTGAATAGTCAAAGCTATGGTTTTTCCAGTAGTCATGTATGGATGTGAGAGTTGGACTGTAAAGAAGGCTGAGCACCACAGGATTGCTACTTTGGAACTGTGGTGTTGGAGAAGACTCTTAAGAGTCCCTTGGACTGCAAGGAGGTCAAACCAGTCTATCCTAAAGGAACTCAATCCTGAGTATTCCTCAGAATGAAAGAATTCAGTTTATGCTGAAACTGAAGTTCCAATACTTTGGCCACCTGATGTGAAGAGCTGATGCATTAGAAAAGACCCTGATGCTGAGAAAGACTGAAGGCAGGAGGAGAAGGGGACGACAGAGGACAAGATGGTTGGATGGCATCACTGACTCAGTGAACATGAGTTTGAGCAAGCTCTGGGAGTTGGTGATGGACGGGGAGGCCTGGGGTGCTGCAGTCTATGGGGTCTCAAAGAGTCAGACGTGACTGAGCGACTAAACAACTCACAGAAAAGTCCTCATCTTTCCATTACAAGCATCGGTTAACCAGTGTGTGCACGTGCATATCTTATATATTTAACATATACATTGTTTAATGGCATACTGTTTTCATTGACTAACATTTTTAAGCTGTCATTAGTCTCCCAGTGTCATTGGAGAATTAGATTCTACCATGGTTATAAGTTGTTATATATGAAGTGAAACAATTAAATGATTCAGAAGAAGACAGGGGAAAAAGGGAGAATGAACTGTAGGTGGAGTCTGTTTTCTTTACAGAAAAAAAAAATAAGTAAAGGACTTTTTATTTCGTTAGAGAGTGCTTACTTTTAGAATGGACTTCACTGAGGATAGGTGATTCATTCCTTTCCCCCGTGATTCTGGAGGTGAAGGCGCTTGTAGTTGTGTAAGCTGGCAGGAGAGCAGATTGTGGAGTCTGTCCTGGACAACCATGTCTGTTCTGTGACCTGGATGGTCACTCCAGGAAGCCCTCTCAGGAGCCCCAGCAGACTGTACTTTCTATGTCAGACTTACTCGTGTTTCTCTTTGACTTGCAGTTTTCTTCCCCCGCTGTAAGCTCCATGAGGGGAGGGAGCGTGACTGGCTTTGTTCACCACTGTATCTTTGGTATAAAAGGACATCATTATGTGTTAGTTGAATGGAAGATAACATCAATACAAAAGGTTTAAGAGCCTGGTGATTACAGGTGTGCATCAAGTGGGGCTTGTTCCTTCGAGGAATAAGAGGTTGCCCCCCCACCCCGAGACAAAAGCATATTTCATTGACATTTACACCTTTGACCCCTCACATGTCACCAGATTTTACAACTCATTTATAATAGTGTCTGGGAAAGATTGCAGCCTCATAAATAACTTGGCAAGTTAAGGCTAAAGAAAAACAAAAACAGAAACAGTTGAAGAATTAGTCACTTGTTTTAAAAAACTCATTTCATGATGCATTTTCTTCTTTCTCATCAAAGAGGCAGGAAGCTCAGTGTGTATAAATCTTTAATGTTAAGCATACCCCTTTGAAATGAGGACAAGTTTTTAAACATCCCCATGAAGCAATCTCTTCATGAAAGTTTATGCTGTGTCGGGAAGAGCATGTGCTAATGTAAGTGGGAGCACTGCAGAAGGAAAAACAAACCTTAACTGTAATCTCAAATAATGACTGATGGGTGTATGGCTGGTTTGGGGGTAGAATTCCCAAATGATGACTGATAATTATGCAAGAAATATTAAGGATGTTAAAAAACATAAGCAGTCTTTTACATTTCTACTGACAACTTAACTGTGTACCCTGGCAATCAGAACGTGGTGTTAAAGTTCATTTTCAAGGACTTGAAATAAAAAGGCAAATAGCAAAGCATATGCCAAAGCAGGCTGCTTATGAGTAACTTCTCAACTGGGGACTCTGCCTTTGTGAGAGAAATATCAATAAGGAAGCTTCTTACATAAATAAGCTGAAGGAAATATCTTGATTTTTAGAACTGATAGGATTCCAAAACAGGAAAATCTTCAAAGCAGATGCTTTTAAAAAAAAAAAAGAGCAAAATATTTCTTCCCAAGGCGATACTCATGCTCTGGAAATAGCTACGCAATCTCCTTGTTGACCTTTCCCCTTGTTCTGACAACTTTAGTGGTAACTTAGGTGCCATTTTCTCATTCTCTTCTTGAGCAGCTGTGGTGCCTTGAGTTTTGCTCTCTAAATAAAAGTCTATATTTGTAAATTCTTCACCTTGAGAATAAAATGTATCTAAATCATAAGGACTGGGCTTCTTATGGTAGCTTCGCATTTTTCTGATTTGCGGAGACCGAAGAACCCTTAAAGCACCAACTATGTGCGTGCTCACTCACGGATCATGTCCGACTCTTTGCAACCCCGTGGGCTGTAGTCCGCCAGGCTTCTCTGTCCACGAAATTCTCCAGGCAAGAATACAGGAGTGGGTTGCCATTTTTCTCCTCCAGGAGATCTTCCCAACCCAGGGACTGAACCCCTCTCTCTTGCGTCTCCTGCATTGGCAGCAGATTCTTTACCATTAGCACCACCTGGGAAAGGTCTATAAAACCCTCATCCTTCCCTTATGGAATCTTGGAGCACTTGAAACACTCAAAGCTATGTAAATACAACGCACTAGTTGCTGGGGACAGAATAGCCTCTTGTGCTCTTATCCTTGGTTTTGCACTCTTGGGTTGTGAGCATTTTTAAGTGTGGCCACCTTAAAGCAGAGGTAGAGTGGAAACAAGAATTGTAGTGTAGCAGTTGAGCCTTCTGGCTTCATGTAGCACTGAGCTCTTTTATTCCCATACCTTTCTTTCTTTTAAAAAATATTTTAAAGAATTGAAGTATAGTTGCTGTCCAATACTACATAAGTTACAGGTATACAATATAGTGATTCACTATTTTTTAAAGGTTATGAACCATTTGTAGTTATTATAAAATATTGGTTATATTCCCCATGTTGTACAATATATTCTTGTAGCTTATTTTATACCTAATGGTTTGTACCCCTTAATTCCCCAACCCTGTGCTGTCCCTCCCCCTTCTCACTCTCCACTGGTAACTTGGTTTGTTCTGTACACCTGAGTCTGCTTCTTTTTGTTATATTCACTAGTTTGTTGTATTTTTTAGATAACACATATAAGTGATATCTACTTGCACCCCCTGCATTGGAACTCACACCCCTGCATTGGAAGGCAAAGTCTTAACCACTGGGCAACAAGGAAAGTACCTCCTTGGCCTACTTTTCTGAAATAGATGAATGAATGAGTGTGGAGAGTTAAAAGGAGCAGCCCAGGAAACTGACTAGACAGAAGCAGGGCTGCTCTTGACCAAGGGTGGAAAGAGGCCAATGTTTTCCTTGCCCTTATTAGAAGGGATGTCCCCTACTAATACAGAATTTCCTGGTGACTCAGAGGATAAATAGCCTGCCTGCAATGTGGGAGACCAGAGTTCGATCTCTGGGTTGGGAAGATCCCCTGGAGAAGGAAATGGCAACCCACTCCAGTACTCTTGCCTGGAAAATCCCATCGATGGAGGAGCCTGGTGTGCTACAGTCCATGGGGTGGCAAAGTGTCAGACACGATTGAACAACTTCACTTTCACTTTTCTACTAATACTTGCTGGACTGCATTATTCTTCCCATTTTCCTTTCTAGCCACTCTTCTTCTTCTTTTTTTTTTTTTTTAAACAAAGGGTGGGATCAATTGACTGATGTTGTCAAGGTGTGACCCTCCTTCTAGGAGCAGTGGCATTGTAATGGGATATCAAATTTTAAAGATGACCCTGGAAAAAAGAATTTGACCTTCTATATCCCCTTTAGAACCAAGTTTATAGGGAAGTTCATAAGATTTTGTGACCTGCAGAGCTACTCAGTGTAGATGTTAAACAGTCTGCTGCTGCTAAGTCACTTCAGTCGTGTCCGACTCTGTGCGACCCCATAGACAGCAGCCCACCAGGCTCCCCCATCCCTGGGATTCTCCAGGCAAGAACACTGGAGTGGGTTGCCATTTCCTTCTCCAATGCATGAAAGTGAAAAATGAAAGTGAAGTCGCTCAGTCATGTCCAACTCTTAGCGACCCCATGGACTGCAGCCTACCAGGCTCCTCCATCCATGGGATTTTCCAGGCAAGAGTATTGGAGTGGGGTGCCATTGCCTTCTCCGGTTAAACAGTCTAGTTCCTTCTAATTGTGCCTCACTTCAACTGTGTCCTCTTGACACAAAGGGTTCCCCAGGGACTGGGCTGTGTTAGAAGCTCCCCAAAGAATGAAAGCTGAAAAAATTCATTCAATCACTGGGACTTGCTAGCTTACTGAAAACAGGATAAATTAATGTTCAAGCAGATGTTTTGGCTTCTGCCAGACAGACGAAGCCAATTTCTATGTTTGAACTGCTTGGCAATCTTCTTCCAGGGTTTGTTGATGGAACACTTCAAGGACAGCCAGTCTTCACCCAAGTCCATCAGAGGAGTCCTGAGATGCAGCCAACACCTCATCCACATTGGTTTCTTCAGATATCTGACACTATTGTGAAATGGTTTTTCATGGTCCCCAGGAGCTCAAAGAACCAGATGACAAGTGAAAATCATGTTCAGCAGGCCAGCGGTTGTCCACCTGGGCCATTTTGCCCCCAGGGGATGTTTGTCAATGTTGTGGAGTGGTTTTGGTTGTCACGGTTGTGGAGAGGTGCTACTGGTTCATAGTACTTTGACATGATGCTTTAAAGCAAAACAAAACTGACCCAGCAATCAAAGCAGGAGGGAAATTAAACATGGAAGGAAGTGAGTTCATTGATGGCATTTGTCTTGATATAGCTTTATAGGATCATGAGGCAGTGTGGCAGAAAGAAAAAAATGCACTTTAGTGAAAGAAAAATGAGTGTCGAGTTTCTGTCATTTAGGGAAAGAACAGCATGAGTGTCAGAGATGAAGGGCTCTTTGATGGATAAAATACTTCGATGGGGCTGTGTGGTTGGGAAAGGTGAGCCTCTGTCTTGTTTTTTTTTTTTTTTGCCAACTTACAGGCAAAGCCTAGATTTTTGAGGATGAAAGAGCTCAACTGCTTCCACGAGGAAAGTAAGGATTTTGAGTGTTGACGGGCAGCCGAGGAAAGAAGGTTTGAGGGACCCAGCATGTCAGAAGAAACTCTCAGTCCTGTGGCAGCAGGCAGCATTTCCGGACAAATCGTGACAGTGGGAAATTTCCTGTGGGGGAGGAAATATGGGGACCTGTGAAAAAACAACGCTGTTTTAAATTAGGGGTTGAGTTTCTCTGGTTGTTAGGAAGTGATTGCACAGAAACCACACTGGTTGTCCTTAAAAGCCTCAGTGAAAGTGAACCACACACAGCAGACTTGGATAGTGTTGCGTGGAGAGAGAGAGGGAAAGAAGGAACATGAGTGGTGATCAGAGGAAGCAGAACACCCCACTCACTCCTCCCGGTTCCCATCCTCTCAGACACCAGAAAAGAAACAGGCCTTCTTGTGGACTAGGATGGGGCCGTGGGCCGTGTCGATCAGATGATCTAAAGAGACATGCCCTCAGCAAGCCAGATAGTACTGGAGGCATCTGGCTTACAGAACTGAGTGAGTGAGAGGGTCTGTCAATCCGTGGTGTCTTTTCACGAGTCACCCTGGAGATGTGTGTCCTGTACAGACATCTCTGTATCCGTGGCTTTCTCAAGGCCTTTGGGTGACAGATGCAGCTTTCCCAAGGGCCTGAAATCTAGTCCTTTTTGCCCAACCTGGCTACATGAAGGAGCCGAAGGGAGATGAGACAGGAGAAGATGGTTGTAAGATGGTGTAGCCTGGGGTTGGTTGCATGAGTCGGAGCCCAGGCTTTCTGTCATCATCACTTGCTTCAGAAGATGGATGAATTTTACGTCGTTTTTTGGAGCATATCCCCTCAAGAGGTCTTGGTTTTGTGGCGTCGCAAAGATCATGTCTGCTTTGTCTCCCTGCAGTTCTGGGAGTTCCCAGCTGCCAGACGCAGCATAAGAGGCTGTCGAAGAAGTCGTTTGCCAAAGGTGAAAAGTTAGAGGAGCCAAGGCATTTGCTGCAGTCATTTTTCTTGTCTAATATTTGTCATCTTCCATTCATCAGGAATACTAATGAGTAGTCAGGGTGCCCAAATGACAATAATTCACCATTTTCCCAGTCCTACTGAGACTGTTTAAATGCAGCTGTAGGAAGTGTAAAGTGTTTGCGTGTTACTGCTGTGGTCTAGGTCCCATAAAGTTCTTTCTGGAGTTTTGCTCACTAAATCAGCCCTAACGCACTTTCATCTTCTGTGTGTGTGTCTCAACTTTTCACTAAAGCTTGCTTCTTGATGTTTGCTTGGTCGGTTCCTCATGCCCCCTTGTGTCCCTTCAGATGTTACCTCTTTGGAGAGACCTTCACTGCCCTTCCCCCACCCCCCAGTTTGGAGTTGCTCCTCTGCCTCTCTGCCATTCTCTAGTAGTTTTATGCGGCTTTTGTTTTGTTTGTTTATGGTACTTGTCACTAACTGCCTTGCTTTGATTAGTCTCTTCTTGGTTATTGCCTTTCTCCTACTAAAATGCAGGGCTTCTCATGTGACTCAGGGGTAAAGAATCCTCCTGCCAATGCAGGAGATGCAGGAGACGTGGGTTCGATCCCTGGGTTGGGAAGATCCTCTGGAGGAGGAAGTGGCAACCCACTGCAGTATTCTTGCCTGGAGAATCCCCTGGACAGAGGAGCCTGGAGGGCTATAGTCCATGGGATTGCAAAGAGTCAGATACGACCTAGTGACCGAGCACACACCAGAATACAAGCTCCGTGAAGACCAGGGTCTCATCTAACGTGTTTGCCATTGTATTCACATTACTCACACTGTGTCCTGAACATAGCAGGTTCTCAGTAACTATCTGGTAAATGGACAAATGAATAAGTGAAACTACTCTTTATGACAAATTACTTTATGGCCTTGTCCCAGATCTCATTCTCTTCAAAGTCTCTGTTGGTTTTCCTACCACACTCAGAATTACTTCTTAACTTTCCATGCCTACAAGGCCCTACCTAATCCAGGGCTGGTCTACTGACCTTTCAGTCTCTTTCCACTTTTTGCTTTGCTCCAATCACAC
Organism: Dama dama; assembly: GCF_033118175.1. Taxonomy (NCBI): domain Eukaryota; kingdom Metazoa; phylum Chordata; class Mammalia; order Artiodactyla; family Cervidae; genus Dama; species Dama dama. The sequence continues at coordinate 13,720,402 of NC_083684.1, read as the reverse complement.
TGTCTTTTCTTTGTTTGAACAAGCTAAGCTTACTCTTGATGGTCAAGAGTATGGGCTCTGGCCTCGGCTACATATGGGTTGGAACCCCAGCTCTGCTTGTTGCTGGCTGTGTGATGCTGAGCAAATTCTTCCCCTTGTCTAACCTTCATTTCTCTCATTTGTAAAGTGCAAGTAATGATAGCACCTACCTCATATGTGGTAACTACGTGGGGCCACATGTTCAGAGAATTAAGGAAGTCTCAATGAAGGTTAACTCTTGTAGACACAGCATGGATTGGGTCAGGGTTGCAGGTTTCAGTTTTTCAGGAAAATAAAAAGTTGGTCTCGGGTGTGGGTGAGTTCTCTAGGGAGGTGAGTTCTCTAGAGGGAAGAGTGTGAAGAAAGGATGTGGAGGATCAAGGACCAAGTTGTGTGTTGCGTCCGCAGCGAGATGGGAAAGGCTCAAAGAGAAGGCATCAGGAGGAGGGGAAGCAGATCAGGGTAGCGGTTTGGGGAGCTGGGATAGGTGGGGGTGGCTGAAGACGAGATCAGAGATATATAATGGGGGCAGAGTCTGGAGGTCCTGGAATGTCATCCCTGGAGTCTGGGACATCCTTTGTCCTTACCTATTGAGGATCACAGATCCCTGAGTGGATTGAATAGTGTCCTCCAAAAATCTATGTCCACCCCAAACCTCAGAATGTGATTATGTATGAAAGGAAGTGTCTTTTCAGATTTCCCAGTGCCTCAGTGGTAAAGAATCTGTCTGCAACGCAGGAGACACAGGTTCGATCCCTGAGTTGGGAAGATCCCCTGAAGGTGAGCACAGCAACCCACTCCAGTGTTCTTGCCTGGAGAATCCCATGGACAGAGGAGCCTGGTGGGCTACAGTCCATGGGGTCTCAAAGAGTCGGACATGACTGATGCGACTGAGCATGTGCTCACAAGAGTCTTTGCCAATATAGTAAAGGTCAGGATCAAGATGAAGTCATGCCGGATTAGGGTGAGGCCCAGCTCCAAGTGTCTCTATAAGAGACAGAAAAGGACCCAGGGAAGAAGGCCCTATGAAGATGGAGACAGAGATTCGAATGATGTGACCATAAGCAAAGAACACTAGGAGTCCCCAGAAGCTGGAAGCAGCAAGGGCAGACCCTCCCCTAGAGCCTTTGAAGAGAATGTGGTCCCAGGAACATCTTGATCTTAGACTTCTGGCCTCCAGACTGTGAGAGCACAATTTCTGTTGTTTTAAGCCAGCAAGGTTTTAGTCATTGGTTTTGACTGTTTTAGAAAACTAATCCAGTCTTCTAGAGAATTTTATGAAATCTATGGATCTTTTCTCCATAAAAAGATACGTATGTACACACAAGTACAATTTTACTATCACTTAAATGGATGTGCTGGAGCTCAACCATAGGTCTCAAGGTTAAGCACTCTTCCTCTAGAAAATGGGGTACCATTAATCCAACTGGTGCTTCCCAGGTGGCTTGGGGTAAAGAATCCTCCTGCCAGTGCAAGACATGCAGGTTCAATCCCTGGGTTGGGAAGATCCCTTGAAGGAGAAAATGGCAACCCACTCCAGTATTCTTGCCTGGAAAATCCCATGGACAGCAGAGTTTGGCGGGCTCCAGTCCAAAGGGTTGCAAAGAGTTGGACAAGATTGAGCATGCACATGCACCATTAACTCAGCTGGGTCTGAGTTTTAGAATAGGAGTCACAGAAGCAACATGGAGATGAGAAGGAACCAAGGAGATTTTAAATATGAAAGACTCAGAGTGCAATCACTTCCCTTTTCACACGTTTGCAAAATACTTCATTCTTTTCTTCTGGAAATTTTTAAATACAAAAGAAAATCAGTAAGGTTGCTTATCATGTGTCCCAAAGCAGGATTTTTATTAGACAAAAAGGAGCAATGATTTTAATTTCTGCAGCTTGCTCAAAAATGATGATACCATTGTGAAGAGGAAGAACACCCTGGAGTAAATGCTATTTTGTCTCAATTCACTAGAATCAGATAGAGAGGTGAGGGAGATGCGGGTGGAGGAGTTTAATTTTGTGATTTCTGGGGCCAAAGGTGAGGTTGCTGCTGAAAATGCAATTCCTGGGGTGAGACAGATGCCTGATGAAGTTGGAGGCCATGACCAAGCAGTTCTGGCAAGAGGCAGGAGAGTGGTGCTACCCTGGAGGCATGGAGATAGGGCAGCACACTGAGAGGCGCTCTTGCCTCCTCCAGCTCAATGGCAGTGGCCACTCCATCTTTACAAATTTGGATAAAGATGAAGATAATGCTTCTTGAAATATTCTTTATGTATTGAAGAAATGATGCTTTCAAACTGTGGTGGTCAATGGACATGAGTTTGAGCAAGCTCTGGGAGATACTGAAGGACAGGGAAGCCTGGCGTGCTGCAGTCCATGGGGTCACAAAGAGTTGGACACAACTGAGTGGCTGAACAACAACAAATCTGGCCAATAGCTTTATTCTTCCTGCTGGCATGTATCTTCTAAATATGCGTGGTGTTTCTACTGCCATTGTGTGATCGTGGAGAGAGGAAGAAGAGCAGTTTCAAATTTAGCCTTGTGTGCCTGTGGACAAGTCACATAGTAGAGGCTCAGTTTCCCTATTACAATAAAGCAAGTTACTGTTGGGTTAAATGAGGAAATACCTGCCTGGTGTACATTGTCTGTGGATGACTCAGTAGCCTTTCCCACCCATACTTTTTCTATACTTTTTTCCCACTTGCTAACAGCATCCCAATTTATTTCAGGATAATAGAACCCTATCTCAGGGAATTCCTTGGTGGTCCAATGGTTAGGACTCTGTGCTTTCACTGCTATGGCCCAGATTCAATCTCTGGTAGGGGAACTAAGATCTGGCAAACCATGTGGCACAGCCAAAAAGAAAAAAATAGAACCCATCTCAGCCTAGGGGACCTATGACCTACATCTGGATAAGGAGATGAAAGGGGAAGTTTGCCAAAGAAGGACAATCTTCCAAATAAAAAACAAAGCCTCACAGGGATAAAATCTTTGTCCCTTCATCTTCCTTTTGCTTTGAACATTGGATGTGATGTCTGGGGCTGCAGCAGCCATCTTGTAACCACTAAGATATAGGCAATTTGTGAACAATGGCAGAATAGAACCAGAAAGAGCCCAGATCTCTGACAGTATCATTGAGAAACAAAACCACAGGTAGCAACCACTAACTCCTAGGCTTTTTTGTTAGAAAAGTTAAATAAATTCTGTTTTATATTGCAGATGAATGAAATCCTAACTGCAATCTTTAATGTAATCTTAAATGTGAAACAGTATGTTCTCATCCCAGTACTTGGCAATAGTGAGTGTCAATATATGTCAAGAACTTACCCTTCACTCTTCTCTTCTGGTTTGGTTTAAGTTGTGCATTTTCTGTATTGTTTCCCAAGGACCCCACTTCTTTCTTTTGCTCGTACGTTCATTACATATTTAATTTTATTCCATAATATCTTATTTGACTGAATGTCACCTATCAACCAAACCTATCTTTCTTCAACATAGTCGAGAATCCGGCGGGGGGTGGTGGGGGAGAAAAATTAGTGGCGATTGTGCAAAAAATTAGATGTGAAAAACCTCATTTTCTAAAGGTTCAGTTCAGTTCAGTCGCTCAGTCGTGTCTGACTCTTTGCGACCCCATGAATCGCAGCACGCCCGGCCTCCCTGTCCATCACCAACTCCCGGAGTTTACTCAAACTCATGTCCATCGAGTCGGTGATGCCATCCAGCCATCTCATCCTCTGTCGTCCCTTTCTCCTCCTGCCCCCAATCCCTCCCAGCATCAGGGTCTTTTCCAATGAGTCAACTCTTCACATGAGGTGGCCAAAGTATTGGAGTTTCAGCTTCAGCAACAGTCCTTCCAATGAACACCCAGGACTGATCTCCTTTAGGATGGACTGGTTGGATCTCCTTGCAGTCCAAGGGACTCTCAAGAGTCTTCTCCAACACCACAGTTCAAAAGCATCAATTTTTCAGTGCTTAGCTTTCTTCACAGTCCAACTTTCACATCCATACATGACCACTGGAAAAACCACAGCCTTGACTAGACAGACCTTTGCAAAATAATGTCTCTGCTTTTTAATATGCTATCTAGGTTAGTTATAACTTTCCTTCCAAGGAGTAAGCGTCTTTTAATTTCATGGCTGCAGTCACCATCTGCAGTGATTTTGGAGCCCCCAAAAAGTAAAGTCTAACACTGTTTCCACTGTCTCCCCATTGATTTCCCATGAGGTGATGGGACCAGATGCCATGATCTTAGTTTTCTGAATGTTGAGCTTTAAGCCAACTTTTTCACTCTCCTCTTTCACTTTCATCGAGAGGCTTTTTAGTTCCTCTTCACTTTCTGCCATCATGGTGGTGTCATCTGCACATCTGAGGTTATTGATATTTCTCCCGGCAATCTTGATTCCAGCTTGTGCTTCTTCCAACCCAGCGTTTCTCATGATGTACTCTGCATGTAAGTTAAATAAGCAGGGTGACAATATACAGCCTTGACGTACTCCTTTTCCTATTCTAAAGGTAGTATTTATCTAAAAGCAGAATCTAAGCAGAGAACCTCTTATCTTACTTATAAGTTTGTATACTTTTATTTTGGATTCAGTTTGTTTCAAAACTTGGCTAAATGGTTGGGAGCCTGCTCAAAACAAAAAAAATTGGTGATAACATAGGAGGAGACCCAAAAAACTATAAAAAGTATGAAGTGAGCATTGTAATAGCTCTAAGTCATTTCATATAGCTGCAGGCAGCCTGTACACTTGAAAATCCCCAGGGGATCTCTATATCACAGCACAGTACGAAAGCTGACATTCCTAATTATCCAGAGACATATAGAAGAGGTTAATCTATGTTCCATATATTCTGCCCAAGGCAGGAAAATGTTTTAGCTTCTTCTGAAAGATTCCCATTAAAAAAAGAAAAAAACAAACTTTCCCTTGAAAACAGTAAGCTTCTCATATCTGACACATTTCACTTTAAATATCCGGGTATACATGTTATCTTGTTGCCTAGACATGTCACAGGTTTTTTAGAGATTATCATCCTAAATTCTTAATGTATGTCTGCTCACACTTCCTACAGCGATAAACCATGAGAGACAGGTGATAAAGGTCTATTGATTTGACTTATCTTCACATGTAGAAGCTGTTGGGTGTTATAATTTCATTTAATCTTTCAGCCCTTCAGAGTTTGTGTCACACTTAGAAGAATTCAAGTGACACGAGTTCTGGTTTAGTGAGTGATCTCAGGGATGTTCAGAATGTCTTGTCCATGAGAGAAAAAGGCACACTCTCAGAGTCCCATGTTACAAAGCATGAACTGGCTAGATAAGGGTCCCCCAGGGTCAAGGGTGCTATAGTCTTGGCATGGAAGGAGGTGGTGGGTTTTCAGTTTAGGTCTCAAGCCCTTGTGCCCTTTGGTTAAGGAGAGGAACATAGACTCTCCTTCACCCCATCATTAAGGAGAATAAGAGAGTGAGAGAACAGAGCAGGCAAGGCAGACACAGATAGAGAACAAAGTTGTGGTGAGAAAGCTGAAGCATCACGTAGCCTGGATAAAGACACAGAGACCTTCGCATAGGAAATGCGGAACCTCAAACTCAGGAAGAAGACCAGACCAGAGCAGTCTGTGTTCCTTTACTCCTCTTGGTTGTCCTGGTTAAGAGAATTCACACATTGCTTTGGAAAGACAGGCAGTCAAATCGGGACCCTGGATACACTTCCTAGTGTTGTTCAGTCACTCAGTCATGTCCGCCTCTGCACCCTACGGACCGCAGCACACCAGGTTTCCTTGTCCTTCACTATCTCCCAGAGTTGGCTCAAACTCATGTCCATTGAGTCCATGATACCATCCAACCATCTCATCCTCTCTTGCCCCCTTCTCTTGCCTTCAATCTTTCCCAATATCAGGGTCTTTTCCAATGAGTCAGCTCTTCACGTCCAGTGGCCAAAGTATTAGAGCTTCAGCTTCAGCCTCAGTCCTTCAGATGAATATACTTGCTATATGTTTCTAATGACAGAGCATTAATGATGCCATTCTCATGACAAACTTTGCAATCATTCATTCTCAAAACATGTTTTGTCAACTTAAGAGAACACCAAGTTAAACAATGCTGGAACTTGTTCATTATAGATACCTGGACTAAGTGGACCCAACTTATGAAATCTGAAGTAGACAGAAAGCAGGTGTACAATACTTATTATTCAAGGGTTCTTCATCTAGGTGTCCATGGACTTATATTCAAGAGGAATGAAAGTCACTAGAAATCCATACAAAATTCTGTATCTCTCTGGACCTGTGCATTTTCAAGGTCAGCCAATCAATAACTTTTCCTATAGTCCCAGAAATCTGTCACCCTAATGGGGTTTAAGCAACACAGCTTTTTAGAATACCTTGAAGAATTTATTACCTAATACATAAATAATATGAAGTTTTAGAAAATGCATATGAATGAAAGAAAAAAATATACCAAAACTACATATTTGGCTATTTCTCCAGCTTTAGATATTAAAAATTAAGCATGGATATAAATATGCACACACAACTGAAATATACATATATGCATATTTTTTTATACCATATATTCTTAGAATAAAATAATTGGTTATAACCAAACATTTGTAAATTGTATTTTGCCTTTTTAAATTACATATGTCTACATAATCATCCTCAATGATTATATGGAATTCCATTGTATAAATGTATCATAAATTTAAACATTTAAGATTTAAAAAGATATTTTTTATTATAAATGAAAATGATATATATCTATATTTTTGCCCATTTATCCAATTAGTTTTAAGGACAAGCTACAAGAAGTAGACTTTCTGAGTCACTTTTTAAGTCTTCTAATATTTTACCCAATTACTTTCCAAAAATTTTACACTCTTAAGAGCAGTATAAGAAAGTGTTTCTCTCTCTATTCATTTGCCAACATTGGGTACAGATCATATATTTTTTGTTTATCTCTGTTAATAAGACTGCTAAAAAAGGAACCTCAAAGGACTTCCCTGGTGGTCCAGTGGTTAAGACTTCCCCTTCCAATGCAGGGAGTCTGGGTTCAATCCCTTGTCAAGGAGCTAAGCTCCATCATGCCTCATAGCCAAAAAACCAAAACATCAAACAGAAGCAATATTGTAACAAATTCAATAAAGACTTTAAAAATGGTCCACATAAAAAAAAAATCTTCAAAAAAGAAAAAAAAAGAGCCTTAATATTTGTTAGCATTTATTTGGTGATTCTGCTGTTACATATATTTTAATTATTCATATCCTTTCTTTTGAGAATCAACATTTATTAATATCCTTGGCCCCTTAAAACATTACTTTTTTCACTTGTAAGCACTTTTTCATATGAATCCTTTGACATATGTGTTGTACATAAATTTTCCCAGTGTGTTGTTGGCTGAATATTTTGTAGAAATTTTACCTGTTATGTAGCCAAAGCTTTAAATTGTGTTTCATTTAAATATTGTTCCTCTGTGTTATATTTAAATAGACATAAGATTATATAAACATTCATCCATATTTTCCTCTAGAGACTTCATAATTTCTTTTTTACATCTCATCTTTCTATTTCTCTGTCACCCAGATTTTCGTTAGATTGTTCATGGGAATGAATGATCCCGAAATTATTAATGACTTCTGATCACACTTGTTTATTTCTCACTCTGTGGATTGGCTACAGGCTTGCTCAGGTTCTGGTCCAGATATGCCTCATTCTGCGAGCCCACCTGAACAAGCAGCCTCTATCTCTGTCTGCTGCCAGAGGGACAAAGGGCCATGGTGGAACCATGCAACGGCTCATGGAACCAGAATGTGGCATAGTCTCTGGCCACATCAAGTCATATGGCTAAGTCTCTATCGTGGTGCACGGAACTATAGACTCGTAGGAAGGGCCGCTGACAATTCAAAACTAAGTATAACATACCACTTGTTTATTGGAGGGTCTAACTTTTAATTTTACTTAGCCAGTTGTTTCAATACCATGTATTAGTAGTCTTATTTTCCATGCTGCTCTGTGATGCTAATTTTATCACAAGCTACTTTCTTTTTATATCCTTCTTTTAGTTCCTGGACATTCTGTTGGACATTCAATAGACATTGATCTATTTTTCCCTTCCTGCCCAAGGACCAGTTGTGCTTTTAGAATTAACTAGGGAAGGGCTCACTTTTATTTCCTTTATTTAATAAATGTCTTGAGTATTCTCTGTGGTCATTATTTTAGTTGAATTTTTGAAAACCTGCACCATTTATTTTCAAAAGGAAATCCTATTGAAATAATGGTTGAGTTGTGTTATATGTTTGGATTTATTTGGGGAACTTGTTTGTTTGCAATGTTAAATCTTCTCATCCATGAACATAGTCTGTTAATTTTATTTGTCCAAGCTATGTTTTAAGTTTTCTTAGAGTTTCGTAGATTTGACAAAGTGTGTCTTAAACTTTATATTTGTTTCAAGAAATTTCATAGTTTTTGATACTTTTATAAAATAATTCTCCCCATGATATTTTACAAATGATTGTAACTAGTATATGGGAAAGCCATTGTTTTGGTTTATACTTATTTTCTAATAAAATTAGAACTCTAAACTAATTTACTTAATAGTTTTTAATTAATTCTCTTTTTTTTGAACCAAATAGTTACATATGTTTTTGCAGTTTATATATTCGGTCTTTTTTCTAACTTAATTATACTCACCGAAAGCTCCAAAACAATGCTGAATAATAGTGGTTATTTCAGGAATAATTTTCTTACTGCTATTTCAGGAGAGAAAATCTTACTGATGTTTATGAATTATTTTTCCAACTCTACTGTTAGGATTGTTTAATTATACATGGAGTTGGACTTTTCAAAGTGTTTTCTTTTTATACTTAAAGATCATCATAGAGTTTTTCTCTTTGGATTTATCACCATGGTGAATCAGATTGATGATTTCATATATTGAAATATCCTGTACATCTGGAACTAATGCTCACTGGACACAGTGTGATATTCTTGGCTATGTAATTTTATTTATCTTGTCATAATTTTTAAGCTGACTTTCGCTTTCATATTAAATATTGTAATTTATCTCTAAATTTTCTTTATGGGGGTATTTTTGTCAGTTTTTAATGGTGTTGTAGTTATGTTGATTAATTAATTAGAGATTAATAAATTAATTAGTCTCCCTCTTTTTCTACATTTTGGAACAGTTTCAAGAGTATAGGTACTTTCTTAAAAGAATTTCACCTGTTATCTCTGGTCCTAAAATATGTTGAGGAAAGCTTTGTTTTTGTTTTTTTTTTTTTAAATATCTTGCATAGTCATTTCTGTTTTTGACTTCACTACTTCTCAAGTCAATTTTAGTGTTTATAATTTCAAACACATTTTCATTTTTCCATTAAGATTTTAAGATTAATTGAGATAGATTATACAACTGCCAGCAAAATGAAAAGGCCATTCACGGAATGGTAGAAGGTCTTTGCAAACTCTAGGTCTCTTGGGGAGTTAATACTAAAATTTACAAAGAAATCATACAATTCAACATTAAAAACAATAACAATCCAATTATAAAATGGGCAAAGGACTAGAAGAGAAATTTTTCAAAAGAAGACATACATATGGGCCCACAGAAACATCAAAAGATGTCCCAAATCACCGATCATCAAAGAAATACAAATCAAAGCCACAATGACACCTCACACCTGTCAGAAAAGCTATTGTCAAAAAGACAGTGAATAACAAGATTTGGCAAGGATGCAGAAAAAAGGGAACCCTAGCACATAGTTCATGGTAGTGTAATTGGTGCAGCCACATGGAAAGCAGTATGAAGAGTCCTTAAAAAATTAAAAAATAGAATTACTATATGATCCAGTAATCTGACTTCTGGGTGTTTTCCCAAAGAAAACATTGCAGCCTTATTTACAGTAGCCAAGATAATGGAAGCAACCAAAGTCCATCAATAAGTGTGGTGTATATACACAATGGAATGTTGTTCAGCCATAAAAAGAATGAAATTCTGCCATTTGCAACAATATGGATGGACCTGGAGCATTATCATGCTCAGTGAAATAACTTAGAGAAAGAGAAACACCATATGATTTCACTTATATGTGGAAGCTGAAAAAACAAAACAAATAAACAAATATAACTGAACAGGCCCTTGGATACAGAGAATAAATGTGGTTACCTGTCTAGTCAAGGCTATGGTTTTTCCAGTAGTCATGTATGGATGTGAGAGTTGGACTGTGAAGAAAGCTGAGCACTGAAGAATTGATGCTTTTGAACTGCGGTTTTGGAGAAGACTCTTGAGAGTCCCTTGGACTGCAAGGAGGTCAAACCAGTCCATCTTAAAGGAAATCAGTCCTGAACATCCATTGGAAGGACTGATGTTGAAGCTGAAACTCCAGTACTTGGCCACCTGATGCGAAGAGCTGAGTCATTGGAAAAACCCTTATGCTGGGAAAGATTGAGGGTGGGTGGAGAAGGGGACAACAGAGGACAAGATGGTTGGATGGCATCACTGGCTCAATGGACATGAGTTTGAATAAACTCTGAGAGGTGGTGATGGACAGGGAGGCCTGGGGTGCTGCAGTCCCTGGGGTCCCAAAGAGTCGGACATGACTGAGCAACTGAACTGAACCAGAGGGAATGGAGTTGGGGAGAATGTGTGAAATAGGTGAAGAGGATTTAGAGGTAAAAATCTCCAGTACCTCTGAGTACTGGAGTCACAAGGCTGACATGTACAGCTTGGGGAATATAGCCAATGATATTGTAATAGCTTTGTATGATGCCAGATGGTAGCTAGACTTATCATGGTGATCATTTTATAATGTATAGGAATATTGAATCACTATGTTGTATACCTGGAACCAATATAGTGAAGTAGACCAATTATACCCCAATTAAAAAATATTTAGACATTGAGAGGCAGTGAATCAAAATGATAATGATGGTTATCTCTGGGGGTGGGGATTATGAGTGATTGCTAATTCTTAATTTTTGCCTTTATGTATTTTTAATTGTCTTCAATGAACATGTATTGTTTGCAATATTAGAAATAAAACAATGAATATCATTAGAAATGAAAAAAATTAACTGTCATAGCATCTAAGGTATCTTGTTCCATTTAAAATATTTCAGAAGCTGTAAATTTAAAACAGCTTGGAAACGTTGATTTACAAGATTTCCTAGATGGAAACAAAGGTGAGCAAGGATGTCAACTCTGTCTGCCACCAACAGGTGGCGATAGCAGTCACTTGGTATTGTTAATTTCACTTTAAGAACAAATGGACTTGGACAGTCTTCCAGAACCTAAGCTCTACTGAAGGAGACCTTTTTACCATTCCTAGCATTATATAATTGTGCCCTGTTTATTCTATTTTTCCTCTGCTCCCCTTATTTCTTTCTCATTTCATTTCTTTCTCCTTCTCTTTCCCTCCCTCCCTCCCTCTCTCCCTTCCTTCCTCCTTTGTGCTCAGTCTTGTCCCACTCTTGGCGACCCCATGGACGGTAGCCCGCCAGACTGCTCTGCCTGCCGGGCTCTTCTGTCCATAGAATCTTCCAGACAAGAATACTGGAGTGGGTTGCCATTTCCTACTCTAGGAGATCTTCTCGACCCCGGGGTCAACCTGCATAGATCTGTATCTCTCTTACGTCTGCATTGGCAGGCGGGTTCTTTACCATTAGCGCCGCCTTGGAATGCCTTGTTCGTTTCAATGAATCAGAGTTTAGATGAATTTATATCTTTAATTCCTTATGTTTAGATTCCATATCTTTTTCCATTTTTTTAAAGTTAAAAGCTTAGTTTATTTATTTCCAATATTACTTAATAATGGAAGCCTTTAACTCTGTAAATTCCACCTCTGCTTGATACCTGGACTGTATTCAATTAGCTTTTTTAAAATTTATTTATTTTTTAATTGAAAGGTAATTGCTTTACAGAATTTTGTTGTTTTCTGTGAAACCTCAACATGATCAATTAGTTCTGATATTATCTATTTTCATTGCAGTTAACTTCTAAATAAGTTGTCATTACAATTTTGACATCTTATGCATACTTATGCAGGATAGCTTGTTTTACATTCAAACAGAGGAGACTTCAAAGTCTAACTCCCTGCAGTTATGAAGTTGTATTAACACATGCGTGTGTGCGTACTCATTCACTCACTGTTTGCAACCTGATGGACTGTAGCCCACCAGGCTCCTCTGTCCAGGGGTTTCCCTAGCAAAAATACTGGAGTAGGTTGTCCTTTCCTTCTCCAGGGCCCCTTCCCAACCAAGGGATCAAACCCACATCTCCTGCGTCTCCTGCATTGGCTGGCAGATACTCCACCACTGAGCCATCAGGGAACCTGCCATGAAGTTGTATAGGGGAGCAAAACTGTATTCACATGAAATATTTACTGATGCATTAATCATTTATAAAATCAATCTCGTCTTAAAGGTCCTTTCATTGGGAATACAAGGGTCATTACCTGGCCTTCCAGTTGATCATTTTCCTTTAGTCGATTACTAGATATTTTCCTGACAAAACAAAGCAGGCATGTTATACTTGATGAAAAAGAGAGCCTGAAGATTTTATAAGGTTGAAGGTGATGTTGGACAACTGTTAGAATCACCCAAATTTAAGTGAAAGAAGAGGAAAATTTCAAGATGATGGTGTGTAGTATCAGAGGAAAGAAAAAGTGTTAGTGACCCAGTCATTTCCGACTTTGCGACCTCACGATCTGTAGCCTGCCAGACTCCTCAGTCCATGGAATTCTCCAGACCAGAATACTGGAGTGGGTAGCCATTCCCTTCTCCAAGGGATTTTCCTGACCCAGGGATCAAACCCAGATCTCCTGCATTGCAGGCAGATTCTTTACCATAGGAGCCACCAGGAGGAACAGATATCTAAATACAAAAGCATTGAAAAGATCCTTGGGAAACTGACAAAAGTTTTGATTGTTTTCCCAGCAAAATTATTCTTTCTATTAATATTATTCAAACATAAAGGGTGTTGTATCATGAGATCATAGATTTGTGAGAATATGCCAAAATCAATATTTTTTGTTCTTTGATTTCATTAAATGTGTACTAAAATAAACTTACGTTGTTAACTTTTTGTTTCGTTTTTCAAGACAAATGAACTTTTCTTCAATGCTAGTTGTGAAAATTTGAACTTCCTTTTAAGGGGATTTACTTTGAAAGGGTTATTCTCAGGATCAGATATCCTCAAGGAATGTCTGTGATCAATGTGTAATTGTATTGCATTTTTGAATTTTATGTATTATGTGTTTATTATTGAATTATTGTTATTCAATATATAAAATATATATTTTATATATAGTATAATATTGTTATTAGTGAATTTTATTATTATGTGCTTTATGTTTGTAAATTTTCTGTAATTGTCAGGAAAATATACTCTCTCCTCATCCCATTTTAAAAATTAAGCTTACTAATTTTATGACTTAAATCCTTTGTTTTTGTTGATTTTTTTTGTCTAATTTACCTTCCAAAAGCAATAATGTTATGTTGGCCTTTCATAAAATTACAGTGGTTCTGTCAGGTTTTTTTTGTATTTCTAATGCATTGTTTTTTTCTTAATGTATTTAAATGAAATGTACACAACAGAACAACTCAAGAAAGTTTTACACATATTTTATTTTTTTAAATTTTTTTTCCATTTATTTTTATTAGTTGGAGGCTAATTACTTAACAATATTGTAGTGGTTTTTGCCATACATTGACATGAATCAGCCATGGATTTACATGTGTTCCCCATCCTGAACCCTACACATATTTTAAATTGTAGTAGAAGCTAACATTAAATGTTTCATGCATTTTTTGTTCCTGTGGGAATTGTTAAATATTAGCTGAACAATGCACCATATCTTCATTTCAAATTATGTTCCTTGTTACTATATAATGTCCACTTTTTTTACATTTAGTGTTTTTTCCTAGATTTCTTTTAAAATTATTATTATTTATTTATTTGATTGTGCTGGGTCTCAGTTGTGGTCCACAGGATCTTCAGTCCTTGTGGCATGCGTTGTTGCAGCAAGTTGTTCCCGGACCAGAGATTGAACCCTGGCGCCCTGCATTGAGAATGTGGAGTCTTACCCACTGTACCACCAGGGAAGTCCCTAGATTTCTCTTTCATCTAATATTAATTTCTCATTTATACCATGTCTTCTCATGTATGTGTGTTCAGTCACTCAGTTGTGTCCAACTTTTTGTGACCCCGTGAACTTGTAGTCCACCAGGCTCTTCTGTTTATGGGATTTTCCAGGCAAGAATACTGGAGTGGGTTGTCATTTCCTATCCTCGGCGATCTTCCCACCCCAGGGATTGAACCTGCATCTCCTGCTTCTCCTGCATTGGCAGGTGGATTCTTTACCTCTAGCACCACGTGGGAAGTCCACGTTTTCTTGTAGTCCTTTGTTTTTTAAACACGTTATATCATTTATATTTTATATTTATATGTGAAAAAAATACAGTTGACCCTTGAGAAATGCATGTTTAAACTGTGGGATATACTTACAGGCAGATTTTTTTTTTTCAGTGGTGAAAACTATATGGTACTAGAGAATCCTTTGTTGTTTGAATTCAAGGGTGCAGCGTCTCAGATGTGGAGGAATCTCGGATTCAGAGAAATGATGGATATAAAGATCCAACTTTAAGCCAATGGGAGATTTTTCCACTGCATGCAGAGGGTGGGCACCCCTAACTTACACATTGTTTGTTCAAGGCTCATCTGTAGTTTTTGGCCTAACACGCTTTTGCAGCCTAATTTAAGAGTCTTTGCCTCTCTTTGGGGGCATTTATCCCATTTACTTCTGTCACTATTATAAATATTACCCCTGTCATCTTCACTTATGTTTCCTATTTTTTATACTTCCTTGCTATCTCTATATTCTATCTTGTGGTTTGTGGACTATATTAACTTTGCTTTTATATTTGTATTTTGGAAGCTAGTGCATCATGTAAATTCTAGTAGAGGTTATCTTTACTGTTTCAGATTTGCCATCTGATTTTTTTTTTTTTTCTAATTGCAGGGTCAGGAGCAAAGGGGTATCTGGGCTTTCCAACCTACCATCTCCCATTCAAGAAAAAGTATTCACTTCCTCCTTGGTCACACATTTTAGTCCCCGATATTATTACACTGTTACTTTTACATTCACTTTCAGTATTAAAAATAGATTGAAAACACACTTAGACCTCACTATTTTGATAAGTTTCAGTGCTTTATTGCTGGTCTCTTTAGATAGGTCCATTCCTGAGGCTTTTTTTATTTTTTGGATTGGAATATATAATTAGGTATTTTTTTTTCAACAGAAATATATTTTCTGAGTTCATGTTCATATTAGAATGTTATTGTGTTGTCTTTACATAAAAATGACTACTTTCTTAGTATAAAGTCGTTAACATTTAAAGTTACTTTAAAGTGGTAAGTCTTTTGGTATGATGCTTTCTTCTATCATAGCTTCAGATCTTGCTTCTTTTGTGTTTTTTCTCTTGTTTAGTGGCACTTGAAAAAATCACCTATTTTCTCCATCTCCCATGACTATCATGTTTTCTCTCTTCATCTCACGCTCTGTCCTTCTATTCTAATTCTGAGAACTATTCTCAAGTTTGCTGTCCATATTCCATGCTGTCATTTATTGTCTGTGATGTTGACTTTGATTCATCTACAACATTTTAAATTTCCTTGAAATCTTTTGTGTAACTCATCTCTCTTTTAATTTTTTTCTTTTGCTTATTAGTCTTTATCTTTTCTTAGGACACTCTGATCATTATTTATAGAACTTATTATTTTTTGCCCTTTGAGAATCCTAATTAGAAAACCTCCAGTTTTCTTCTCAGTTTAGGAGCAGCTCATCTTCAGAGGCAAGTTCTTTCCTGGATTCTTCCTCTTTCCAGGTTTCTTGTTGTTTAGATGTGACTTTTTCTCAGATGCATCCACTATTTTCTCTTTCACTTTGTGAAATTATAACCTTATGGACATTTGTATGTTTGGGGAAATTTAATATTTCACTCTTCAATGAAAAGAAAAATACTCCTCCTCCACTAAGAGGAGGAGTATTTTCTTTCTCTCTTTTCTTAAGCAAAACTGTTAATTGAAATCAATATAATAAAGTTTTTCTCCAGAAAAAAACCTTGTCTTTAATGGCCTCCTTCAGAGCCCTGAATAGATAATTTCTGAAAATGCTTTATTGTATTCTGTTACAGGACTTTGCTTAAAAAAAAAAAAAGAAAAGAAACCTTTCTTAGAATAGTTTTACATTTACAGAAAAATTGTAGAGATAGTACAAAGATTTCTTATATATTCACTAGTTTCTCCTATTATTAACATTTTAGTAACAGTAGCTAATGTAATTATTAGCACTTTACATTATGGTGCATTTGTCACAATTAGCAACTAATAGGGCTTCCATGGTGGCTCAGACAGTAAAGAATCTGCCAGCAACGCTGGAGATCTAGGTTCAGTCCCTGGCTTGGGACAATCCCCTGGAGAAGGGAATGGCAACCCACTCCAGTGTTCTTGCCTGGAGAATCCCATGGACAGAGGAGCCTGGCGGGCTACAGTCCATTGGGTCACAAAGAGTTGGATGTGACTGAGTGACTAACACTTTCACTTTTCACTGATACATTACTATTAACTAAAGGCCATACTTTACTTACATGGCCTTAATTTTTACCCAATGTCATTTTTTCTCCTGTTCTAAGATCCCATCCAAGTTCCCACATTACATTTAATCATCTTTTAATCATCATACTTCCTTACACTTTTCTTCATTGTGATAGTTTCTTAGACTTCCCTTGTTTTTGATATGCTTTTGAGAAGTACTGGGGCTTCCCAGGTGGCTCAGTCTTGAGAAATCCACTTGTCAATTCAGGAGATGCAGGAGAGGTGGGTTTGATCCCTAGGTGGGGAATCCACCTAGGAGGATGCCATTTCCTGGAGGAGGAAATGGCAACCCGTTTCTGGAAAACTCCATGAACAGAGGTGCCTGGTGGGCAACAGTCCGTAGGGTTGCAAAGTGTCAGACATGACTCTGCACGCCCACATGTTGCATGCACGTGGAGGAGTACTGGTTGGATATTTTATAGAATGTCCCTCAGTGAGGGTTTGTCTGATAATCTTCTCCTGATTAAAATGGGATCTTCAGTTTTTGAGAAGAAGACCATAGCAGTAGAGTGCCATTCTTACTGCATCATATCAAGGGTGCCTACTATCAGCTTGACTTGTCACTATTTGACCTTGGTCTTGATCCTGGCTGAGGACGTGTTTGTCAGGTGTCTCCACTCTAAAATTACTCTCCCCGCCCCCCTGTCCCCTCTCCCCTGCCTTCCACACTCTTAGAAAGAACTCACTACAGTAGGGAGTTATGCCTCAACTCTTTGAGTGTGGAATATCTGCATAAATCATTTGGAATTCTTCTGCACAGGAAAATGTGTCTCTTCTAACCCATTTATTTATTTAGTCATTCATTTATATTAGTATTTGACTCATGAATATTTATTTCATACTTTGGATATAATCCAATACTACTAAATTTATTTTGTCGCTCAAATTGTTCCAGCTTTGACTCTTGAAAGCTTTTTCACTTGGCTTCTTTGACATACTCTCATCTTTGTGGGTTTGTGTATTCATTTTGAGTACTTTTTTATTTTCTGGTACTATAAGATATTCTAGGTTCATTTTGTATACTTTCTGCCTTAGTTCTAGAGTCAGCCATTTCTCTAGGAAACTCTGGTTCTTTTTACTGTAGAATGGTATTAGAGACCAAGATCTGGGCATTAGATGTGTTCAGTGCACCTTACTTCCTTGCCCTCTCAGCTGACAGAGCAAGCAGGTATATGTGTGTGTATAGTAATGTGTGTGTGTAAGTATTTATATATGGAACTACTTGTATCTAGATTAAGCTAAACGTGAGTCCATACTGATGACTCCACCTCCAACCCATTACCATATCAATAACTCTAGCTTCCTCCTATATTTCTCTGTAAACTCCCACTCCCAAAACTTGCTTTAGTTTTTTAAAAAAATTATTTTATCTAAGGATAGTTGATTAACAATATTGTATTAATTTCTGGTATACAGCAAAGTGATTCAGTTATACATACATATATATTCTTTTTCATTATTATTCTCTATTGTGGTTTGTTACAAGATGTTGACTATAGTTCCCTGTGCTATACAGTAGGATCTTATTATTTATCCATTCTATATATAATAGTTTGAACCTTACTTTACTTTTAAAATAACATTTCCTTAAGCAAAATATCCTGATTCTATAAATGTGTCTGTTTACGCATATATGTATTTTTGCTCATTGTAGAACATTCAAAAATCCAACAATGTCTATGGAAGAAAACCCAAATATCCATCCATATTCAGTCACTATTAACATTTTACCACATACACACACTGTTGCACATTTACACACACAATTTTATGAATAAAAGTGTAATCATACTAGATATACTATTTTGTAATCTGCCTTTTCCAGTCAACTTTTTCCCATGTTCATAACTATTCTTAAAGATCATGATTTTAATTACCTAAAGAATATTGTCCTTTTAGATATTTACAGTTTAATTATTTTTGGTATTATAAATGACTATAATAAACACTCCTAAACATGTCATTATTCAAATATCTGTTTTTTAATTTAGATTAATTTGTGGAAGTTAAATTACTTAGGGTATGACCATTTTAAGGAGAATGATAAACAATGTCTAATTTCTTTCCAGAAAAGATAGCAACAATTTATTAATAGCTTCCTACCTATATTGTATGTAAACCATTTCTTCTACATGCTAAGCAATTCTAACTATTGGACTAATTTTAAAAAATTATCAGTTGATGAATTAAAGTGCCAGCATGCACTTTCATTGACTTTCTTTCATAAGAAGTATGTTTGAATAGTCTTTTCCTAAGTTAATTGGCCATTCACATTTCTTCATTTCTATACGGCCCACTAATTCCCTTGCCTTGTCCATTTTTTTTTTTGGTTAGGTATTTTTATTTTTTATTATTTTGAAATAACATTTTAGTATAAAAAAATTTTAAAAACAAAGAAAATAATTACCCATGATCTCATCACCCCTTCTAAATCCATTGCTATCATTTCCCTTTTGATGTGTCTACACACTGAAAGTCAATATTTTACATTTTAAAAATGGTTAATTAGAAAAATGGTACCCTAGACACTTTGTTTTGTAGATTGCTTGTTAGTCACTTAAGGCTCTATCATTAATATTTCCTCATTCCTCAGTCAACACACAATGGTCTTATTTTGCTCAAAAGAGAAGACTCCTTGGGCATGAGTGTCTGTCCATCTGGGTGTCTCTTCTGTGGCCATCCTTCACCAGGAAGTCTGACTGCACTCAGCAGGTTGATGAGGACCCAAACCGGGACCGTCTCTTAATTCCATGACCCCGCTCTCGGCGCCGCAAGGATTTCTACAGGGTTAGCGTGAACTGACTTTCCAGAATTATGGGCCACTGTGTTCCCTTGAGCTGCGTTGCTGCCACGCTGCTGCCTTGGGGGCAGGGGATGAGGAGAGATGACTACTTTCTGCTTTATCAGTGCATTCCAATCATACATACAGGCTTGACTCTAAATTTCCCATAGCATAACTAAGATAGCGCTGCAACATTTCACAGAACTGCAGACTTTGAGATAAAAGAAGAGACACTGAACACAGAGAAAGTTCCAACTCATTATTCTGCTATCCTCAGAGACCACAGATCCAGGTTCCTCCCCGTGAGTGCCCAGCTGGCACTGCCGGGCCGCTCCCTAGACTGAGTGATTCTGGTAGAGACCCACCTCATCTCACCTTTCCTCCAATGGCTTCTTCTACTGTCCTGCTCTTCCATGGAGCCTCGGGTTCCCTCCCCATTGTAGGTGCCCATGTGTTACCTCCAGGTTAGTTCCCTGCCAAAATGATCGACATTTGCAGTGTCGACATTTACCCTTCTCAGAAGTAAAAATAAACCTAGCGCCCTGCTCACAGGGGTGGGGCTTGCTTTTGGGCACCCTCTCTCCCAACAGATTATAATGGTCAGTACATTTTCTGAAGTCAAGTTTCAAAAAACTGAAATCCTGCTATAGGCAAGCAGACATTCAAAAAGGATACGGGCATAAAGCTAATCATTACAGTACTATTTGTAACTGCAAAAGGCTGTCAAAAGGGGGCTGACTGACAATGTCACTACCACATCATGGAGTATTATGCAGCTGTAAGAATAGTAATTGTAGATAATGCGAAAGACTGAGATATGATGTTTAATGAGAAAAGCAAGGTGGAGAAAAGTGTGCATAGTATTCCAGCACTTATCTAAGAAATATGAATGTATGTGCATCTTTATTTGTGTTAAAAAATTCAACCATAAACCATAAAATAAAATGGTTACCTGCAAGTGGAGGGAGGGAACAGACTGGAGGGAAAATGATAGAAGCTAGACTTTTAGAGCCAACTCACTAGAAAAGACCCTGCTGCCGGGAAAGATTGAGGGCAGGAGGAGAAGAGAGCAACAGACGATGATTTGGTTGGATGGCATCATCAACTCAATGGACATGAGTTTGAACAAACTCTAGGAGATAGTGAAGGACAGGGAAGCCTGGCGTGCTGCAGTCTGTGGGGTTGCAGAGAGTCGGATATGACTTAGTGACTGAACAACAGCAGGTTTCCATAAATATAATTTGTTTACAGATTTAACTTTGGAATGATGTAAAAATGTAATTTCTAAACATCAAAATCAAGACAAAAACAAATGACTCTAAACGTGTAGTGAGTTGTTGACTTAACCAATCATGGAGAACTTATTCCAAATGATTTTGAAACAAAGAAATGTGACTGGACATCCTTTGTGGGATATACCCTAAGAACTAAAAGAACTGTAAAAAATTTCTGGCTTTATTCATTGAAAAGGTCTAGAAGTGATGACCAACCCGCAGCTACAAGTTGGTGTTCATTTTATGGCATCCTGATGACATTTCTCAGTGAGAAGAACCAGGGATCAATGGTGAAATGATGGATTCAAGATCTGGTGCAGGAAGTGGTCATGACACCTGAGTATCTTTTTATACCAGAAATTGAGGATGCATTGAAAGATTCAGGAACCAACGGCAAGAGGCTCCTGCTGGCCAAAAACAGGGGCCATTTGAGCAATAAGAAGAGGAATAATAATAAGGGGGTGAGATATATTAAATATGTTAAAATTCATGAGTTCAACATGACACTAAAACAAATACCTAATGATCTTTTGGAGGCTGTTGGAGAACCAACTCATGATTTGGAAAACAAAAATAAAAGGAAAAACAAAGCATTTAGCCAGCATTTCCTGTACAGATATGCCTTAGGGCAATCAAACAGTTGATCAGGGAAGATTTCATAGAAGCATCCAGCTGATACATAACGAAGAAGTGATAGATCATCTTCATTTTGTAACCCCTAATGATATGGATCTAGGCAGAAATCAGTATCTCTGTGGCTGCTAAAATCAGAAAAGGACAAGCAGACACTATGTGCCTTCTAGTGGGAGTGCACACCAGCTATGAAGTATTCTTTCCCCCCAAACAAACTCAAATCTATATCTAATGACTAGCACAGAGGAGCTACTGGGTACAGAAGCACATGCTGAAGAACACCGCTGCCAATTATCTAGTTCCTCCAACAAACACATTGCAAGAAAAAAAGGCAGGGACCATGATCTACACAAACCAACTGTGACTAAGTATTTATGAGACAACTGGGGAAATTTGGACCTCAACTGAACATTTGATAACATCAAAGAATTAGTGAGATTAAGACTGACATGTGTATACTACCCTATGTCAAACAGATAGCTAGTGGGGAATCTGTTGTGTAGGACAGGGAACTCGGCTCGGTACTCTGTGATGACCCAGAGGCATGAGATGGGGGTGGGTGGGACGGAGGTCCGAGAGAGGAGATACAGGTATATGTAGAACTGCTTCACTTCGTTGTACATCAGAAACTAACGCAACATCGTAAAGCAATTATACTCCAATTAAAAAAAAAGAAGTAGTGTTAATCTAGGTGCTTGCCTGAAAAATCCCACGGACAGAGGTGACTGGTGGGCTGCAGTCTATTGGGGTCACAAAGAGTCAGACCCGACTTAGCGACTAAATAACAACCATAACAACCACGTGCGATGGTGGAGATGCAGTTACATGATACCAGTCCTATGTTAGAGACATGTATTGACACGATTTCAGATAAAGTGCTGTAATTCCTTAGACTTGCTTGAAAATAATCTAGTGTATTGCATGAGGGAATGAGACAGGAGAGATGAAATAAGAGTGAGCTCAGGCTGGTGGGCCTAGTACCTTGTACTGGGTATGTCTATGCAGGCTTACTGCATTTTTCTCTCTACTTTTGTGTAAGCTTGGAATTTTTCATTAAAAAAAAGATTAAAAAGAGAAGAAGGAGGAGAGAAGGAGGAGGAAAAGGGGGAGAAGAGTGAGTGAGAACACGCATGCTCACATCCTAAGATGTAGAAAGCCGGCCATCTAGGTCTATTTAGAAAAGAAACATTTCCATATAACCTTTGAAGATGCGACCTTCTCCACAACAGATACAGCCTTTTACCCGATTCTGTAGAACTGCAATTCTCAAAGAGTGGTCCAGGTCTCTCAGGGTCTCTGAAATCATTTCAGGGATTCCCATGGTCAAAACTATCTTCAAAATAACACCAGGAAACTTTCGCCTTTTTCACTCTCATCCTGTCACGAGTGTATGCAGTACTTCTCTGGAAGTTTCATGATTCTAGATAACTGTGTTCCTCTGGAGGCTAATGGAGTGTGTGCTGGTGTCTTATTTTTATGTGTGTGAATTCCTGTTCTAAAAATTTTTTCAACTCAGTTTCCAATACAGCAAGTAACAGTAGCTATAATCCACATGAGCACAAGCCCTTTTGGCATTTCCAATCTTGTTGAAGAGTGCCAGTAGATCCTGAGACCCAAAGTTGAGAGCCTGTGATAGAGTTTAGTCACTTGAAACTACACTGAGAGACATATCTGTATCACAGTAATGTCACTGATTTACAACATACAAAAAATTGCATTTTGATCTTCTTAGACAAAGCAGTGTTTTTTAAAAAAATATTTATTTGGCTGTGTCGGGTCTTAGTTGCTGCACGAGGGATCTTAGTTCCCTGACCAGGGATTGAACGCAGGCCCTCTGCATTGGACTTCCCTGGTGGCTCAGACGGTAAAGTGTCTGCCTACAATGTGGGAGACTGGGGTCCAGTCCCTGGGTTGGGAAGATCTCTTGGAGAAGGAAATGGCAACCCACTCCAGTATTCTTGCCTGGAAAATCCCATGGAGGGAGGAGCCTGGTGGGCTACAGTCCATGGGGTCTCAAAGAGTTGGACACGGCTGAGCGACTTCACTTTCACTTGTCACTTTCCTCTGCATTGGGAGCTCAGAGCCTTAACCTCTGGATCACCGGGGAAGTCCCAACAAAGTAGTGTTGGGCTAACAAATTTAAGTCCAAGTTCATTCTTCTTACAACACACACAGACACCCCTAAAAACTGATATTGTTTGCTTCCCAGTATTCACGCCTCTCTTACCGCAGGATTTCGAAGTCAGAGGATCAGTTCTTCGTCAGGGCTTAAAGCCAAACACTTGGGTTTTCTTTCTTGCCTCATGGTCTCTACAAGAATAACATTTTCTCATGAATATAGCCCACAGGGAGTCTGATCCTACTTCAGGCAACAGAAGGTCTATCTGCCCTTTCTGGAGCATATGATCAGGGTCATGATTCTTACATTTATAAAATGGGGCTAATGATTCTTATTTTGTTGAAATGATTAAAATGATACAACTTGCATGTAATAGTTGAGTTATGTACACTATGCCTAAAAGAAAAGGCAGACTCACTCCACCAAAAATCACTGGACTCCATAAACAGTTCAACCCATTTCTTCACTTTTCCTTTCAATTAAGGTAATTCAAAGACTACCTCGGTTGAGATCCTAGAAGGTCTTTTGTTCTCATTCTCCTTCTCTCATTTCTCAGCCCCTCTTCCAGCCCCAATATCTGTGGTCTTTTCTGCCCCTCAGATCTTACCTTGAAGTCACCCTTTGTTCTTAAGGTCATCAAGGTTCTGAACATGGATCCTGCCTCTGTCTTGCTGGGACAACAACAAGGTCTTTCACTGTGAATAGGGGAAGCAACAAAGAGGCAAAGGAAACAAAAGATGGTCATACATGGAAAGTATGCGGGGCCTTCCCTGGTGTTCCAGTGGTTAGGACCTCGAGCTTCCACTGCAGGGGGCACGGGTTTGATCCCCGGTTGGGGAACTAATCCCACAAGCCCAGCGGTGTGGCCAAAGGGAAAAAAACAACAGGAAAGCATGCAACATGCTTTGTTGTTCAACAAAGGTAGTTGTTCAACAGTGGTCACTGCCAACACTGACTGCACCATTTCAAGAGCCCTGTTAATTGGTGTAGTCCTTCTCACTTGAACAATCTTTGTTCCAACTCACTGACCAACAATTTTGTTTATATCACCTCTGCCCAGCCCACATGATATCATAGACCTCCTTATCTAGCTTAGGTTCAGTCACCGTCATTCTTTCCTTACAGTTACTTCCTTATATATATTCTCAACTCCATTTCCTCTCTCTCCTTCCACTGAACTCACACGGTGAATCTCACCCTTGGTTAAACCCAATGCCCAGCTTGCCCCTGAAAAATGGAATGTGATTGGATAAAGAAAAACCATGCCTACGGGTCTGATTAAATTATGACCACATATCCAGTGGGCCTTCAGTATCTCCCAGCAACACCACCCTATTTTCCTAGTCAGTTTCCTCTTTTCCCCAAGTTAACCTTTTTTCCCCCCATTTCGCTGCACGGCATACCTGATCTTAGTTCCTCAACCAGAGATTTTAGTTCCTTGGCCCAGAATCTTAGTTCCCTGAGCAGGGTTGGAACCTGTGACCTCTGCAGTAGAGGCAAAGAATTCTAACCACTGGACTGCCAGGGAATTCACCCAAGTCACTTTTGCATACTTTAAAGTCTGTCTTCAAACACTGGAAGAACTACACTTGTTCGTTTTACATCTAGATAGCCTGAACAGTGAAAAAGGGGGGTGTTATTAGTTTTGGGAGAAGCATTGTTCCAGGTAAATCAGGTTCTCCTATCTGATACCTTTCCCCTCACTTTCACTTGATGATTTCATGGCTCATTTCATGGGGAATATAGAAATACCAGAAGAGAGCTCCAAACCTGCCAGTGACTTCATCTGCACCACACACGTGGCCTGCCTCTGTGTGTGCAGAGAATGGGGTATTAGTTTCCTGTGGCTGCTATAAGAGCTCACCAGGAACCTGATGGCTGAAAGCAGCAACAATCTATTCTCTCACAGACCTAGGGACAAGAGGCCTGGAATCAAGGTGTCAGCAGGACCACATTACCTCCGATGGCTCTGGGGAAGAATTCTTCCCTCCTGGCCTCTGGTGATTACGATCAATCCTTGGCATTCTTTGGCTTCTACACACATTTCTCCCATCACTGTTTCCATTGTCACATGGCGCTCTCCCTGTCTGTCTCTATTTTAAGGACACTAGTTATTGGTTCAGGGCCAACCTGAATCCTGTATGACCTCATCTTAACTAATTACATCTGCAAATAAGGTCACGTTCTGGGGTTCCAGGTGGACACGAATTTTAGGGGGCACTATTCAACCTGTTGCAGACACTCTGTGTTCCTAAGGCTGCGCCCTCCGCCTTGGCCTTCTGCATCCCCTCGCCAGTGACCTTTTCAAAGACTCTGTTCCTGCAATTCTTTCTTCTCTTCCCTGCATGACTATTTCCTCCTCATGACTGTGTCATTCCTATCATTGTTCAGACATGTCATCATATTATCTGTATTAAAAACTCTTCCTGCATCCGATGCCTGCCTCCATCTACCGACCCACTTCTCTGCTGTTTTATAGCAAAGGGCCTCGAATGAGTCACCTGTGCTCACCATCTGTACTTCCTTTCTGCCCAAGTCTCTCGAACTCACATCAGTCTAGCTTTCAACTTTACTGCTCCACCAAAATGGGTCTTGTCAGGGTCACCAAAACTCTCCATGTTGCTGGATCCTGTGATCGGTCCCCTTCTCACCCATTCTCCCCCTGAAGTTTAATGAGCAGTCCTTTGTCTCTAACTTGGCTTTGGGACACCATACCCTCTTCCTCCCTTCCTATTTCCATCACCCCTTCTCAGACACCTTTGCTGACTCCTCACCGTCTTCCTGACCTCTAACTACTAAACCACTCTAGGGCTCCATCTGACACCCTCTTTCCCACCAGGTCTATGCCTAGTCTTGACCAGCTGTGTGCTGACCACTGCCGCTGTGTTCAGCCTGGGTTCCTTTTCCTTTTTTAACATAATTTTTATTTGGTCATGCTGGGTCTTAGTTTCGGCACATCACTGAACTCAGTTGCAGCATGTGGGATCTAGTTTCCTGAAGGGGGATCGAACCCAGGCTCCATGCACTAGGAGTTCGGAGTCTTAGCCACTGGACCACCAGGGAAGTTGCCTCCCTGGGTTTCTGACTCACATATTGACTCTTCCCTTATCTCCACTTGGATGTCTAAACTTACCTTAAAATTAGCATGCTCTAAAATGGAATTATTGATTTCCTCTCACCCGGACCTAATACAAATACAAATAACCTACCAGATACACTTCTCCCCAGGTTTCTACATCTCAGTAAATGGCATCTCCATTCTCCCAGACATTCAGACCAAAAACTTAGGATTCTTGGACTTCCCTGGCTGTCCAGTGGTTAAGACTCATGCTTCCAATGCAGGGGATATGGTTTTGTGCCCTGGTTGGGGAACTAAGATCATGCATGCCCGACGGTGCAGCCAAAATAAATAAATAAAATCAACACAAAATAAAATATAGACTTTAAAATATGTAGGATTCTTCTATGTTATCACAGCCCACGTATCCCCGTAGACACCTCCCATCCAACCACTTCTCTTTGTCTTGACACCTTCTCCCTCAGTCCACACCACGAGGATCTCACACCTGGACTTCCAGGATGGTATCCAGCAGCCCTCTGTGTCCCTTCATTGCAGTCTCTACCCAGGAGCCAAGTGACCCAATCATATCAGCCCCTGTTCAAAGCTTCCCCAGTGACCTCTCACATCACTGAGCATGGAATCTCAATTCTTTACCTGGCCTCCGAGGTCCTCCATATACCTGGCCCTTGGTCAGGTCCCAGGCTGACCTCCACCGGTGCTCTTTCTCGCTCACTCAGCTTTAGCCACTTTGCTTCACTGCTGGACCTTGAACACACAAAGTTTCTTCAGACCCAGGGCTTTGCCTTGGCTGTTTTTGGTCTCTGACATTCTCTGCCTTCTGATTGGATTTATGTTCTCTCACTTTCTTTGGGGTTTCAGCTCAAAAGTCACAATTTCACTGAGGTCTTATCTTTACCTAAACCAGCACTCTCTCCCAAGCATACACCCATCTCAGTTTTTCTTTTTTTCTTTTTTTTCCTCTTTACCTGGTTTCATTTTTCTTTGTAGTTCTTATCAGTCCATGAAATAATATCACATATGTATGTTGTTTTCTTGTTTGATTCACTGTCTCTTCCACTGTACTGTAAGCTTCTCAAGGGCAGGGAATTTTTTGTTTTGTTCAGTGAGAATGGTAACTGACATGCTGTAGACACTGAATAAGTATGATTTACTTCAATTACTACTGTATTACCATCATCATCATCATCATCATCATTGAAATAAAATGTGTTTTAAAATTAATGCTAAAAATAAGGTTTAATTAGCAACAAGGGTTTCTATATGGCATGAGAAGAATATTGTTTGAAGGTTTTATTTAATGCCTTTCAATAGGATCTTGGACATTCAAAGATATTAATGACACACGCAAGTTTAAAACCAGTAGTAGCAGCTGTAATATTAATTATAACAGATACCATTATTCAGCCATTGTTAGTGGCAGGTGCCTTGCATGGATCATCTTATCTAATTCTCCAAACAATTCTATGGGGTTGTCTATCACCTCAATTTACAAATGTGGTGTGGTGGTTTTTAAATATGTCCACAAATTCTTTGATGGTCCTTTCTTTAGATGGTGGAGGCTAATTCATCTCTCCTTGAGTGTGGACTCAGCTTAGCAGCTTCCAGAGCCCTAAAGCACAGAAATGGTGAGATAAGAAATGCCTTTTGTTTTAAGCTACTAAGTTTTGGGGATAATTTACTATGTAACAGTAAATATTTTGGGGAATGAAAGAACAGAGAGGTTAAGTAAACAGCCTCATAGCATACACCTAGCAGTGATGATACAAGAATTGGAACCCAGGCAATGTGAATCTAGAACCCAAATGTTCAACCATGCTATATAGGAAGTTAAGATAAGGTCTCAAGCAATGCCAGAAGGAGAAGACTGTGGCTTTCTAATGCCACTGTCAGGGTGGAGGATACAGTCTATCCTTGGATATTAAACTGTCCATTCTTGCTCTATCACAAGGGCATGTTTTAGGCAGCCACTTCCCTTGTTTCTAAGTTCCCTTTCTGCCACAAGCTTCTTTTAGCATATAGTGAACATCTGTCTTCCCAGCATCCTTTTATTCCCCCATTTCTTTGGGCTTCTGCTCATTCTCAATTGGGATCAGGTAATTCTGGCAAAGCAGTCAATCACTGAACTCTTCCTGCTGGGACAGATGGAGATGTGACTTAAACTGGCCAATCATAGAGCATCATTAGTGACTGGCTACAGTAATCTGTCCAACATACCAGCGCATGATGTACACTGGCCAAGCAGAAACATTCCCTAGGATTTCGAAATACTCAGTGAGATCTCTAAGCTCAGATGATGTGAGCTGCCAGGTGCCATATTCTTAACTGCCTGGGGGAAGTCTATCTCCAACAGAAAGTCTAGCATAGAGCGAGGATACCTCACATCCTTAGAGACCTTGAATCCAGCCAACCCGGAGAGCAACTCCATCCTTTTTTACTCTATGTGAGTCAATAAGCTATGTTTTAAATTAGTTTGAGTTTCTATCAGTTGCCCTTCATCATGGCTAGTATGAAGAGTCTGTCCCATTTTGCGGACGATGGTAGGTATCTTCCATTCTCCATGAGCATCAGTGGTTCTGAGTCATCCGAAGAACCTGGAGCAGTTCTCTCCATTGGTTGGCCTTTCCTCGGGGGTGAAGGACTTCCTTTTCATCCTTTAGGAAGCACCTGGCCTTTCTGGAAGCCAATGATGGTCTGGGGGCAAGCTCAAAACAAAATGGTGCTATGACGGATGGGGAGTTCAGTCACTCAGTTTAAAACTTTAGTCATCTCTGTATCCTTTCTTTCCTTAGATGCTCACCCCCTCCCTCAATTATGCACACACACACACACACACACACACACACACACACACACACACATCCTGTTAGTCATCAAGTCCTGTTGATGTGGATCAAATACTTTGTGGAAGTAGATGGAGTAACCATAATGAAAGTCTGGCCACCAGGTTCTTCCTTCTGAACATCTTGCAAATCCAGTTTTTCTTCTTCATTTCTACCTCAACCACACTGGACCACTGTGACTGGTCTCCCTACCTCTAACTTCAACCCCTGGAGTCTGTTCTTCATATTTCTTATAGAATTTGTCTTCTAACACACTTTTGATTGCCACATGCTTTTGATGGATTCAAAAGTCTTCACCCAGTTTTCCCCCCGCTGACTGGCTAAATTGCAAGCTTCTTAGCTTGGTGTTCAAGACTCTCCATGAACAGACCCACGTTCATTATCCAATGTCCTGTGACTTCCACAAATCAATCTTCTGGTCTTCTCACGCCCGTCTCATTGAAGCACTGCCTACCATCTACCCTTGTCTTTTTCTCCAAAGTCCCTCCTTTTCTATGAGTCTTCAAGATCCATTACAATACTATCTCATCCATAAAATATTCCCTGAGCATGCCAATCCACAGTGAATATCTCCTTCTGTGAACTCTGTAAACAATTGTTGTCTAGACTAAGGTTTTTTTTTTTTTCCTTCAAATTGTGCTCACATTCCCAGGGAGTACTTGGCCAGCACAAGTGAAGTTTTTGGTGTTTTTGTAAAACTACTGATTATATATTCAAATTTGGCTGAGCATATTATTTCCAAACCCAGTTTCTTTCTTGTCTTCTACTTCCAAATTACATCCTCATGCTATCGTGGTGCATTTATTCCCAAGTACAAATTAAGGATCATTAAAATTTGTTTTCTGACCTACAGATAGAGAACTGCCTATTATTAATATTCTTATTTAAAACCATGACCATGGGGAAAATATCAGTATGAAGAGGGAAGAAAACTGCTATAGCAATTTTCAGTTTCTAAACCAAATACACTTTCTTGTTTATTTCCACCCCCTCACCCCTTTCCCCCTTCATCATTTTAATGTGGGATTTTAACTAGACTTGGTATAAAATCTGTTGTATTGGTATAGTCTGACAGTCATTGTGTACCCACTCTCTGCCAGCAATAGGGATAATGATCACATTGCCATGCTTGTGATACAAAATTGAACAAGCCTCGGCAGGAGGAGCTTTCCAGATGGATTAAGTGTGGAAGGACATTCTAGGCACAGGGGACAGCATGTAAAAGCTCATGTATTCCTAGAATGAGCCAGACATGAAAACCCTGTGTTCCAGATTCTGTGGGATTTTTTTTTTAATAGAAAGATGTGATGACTTTAAAACATTTTGATAATCTATGGATCAAAGCTTTCTGTTTGTTATAATTCTCCTTTGCCATCTCCCTCTCCACAAGGGCAGTTCAGGGTCCAAATTCAGACACAAGTAACTTTAAGGAATTCTGCTGGAATAGGCCACTTTGTGTATACAGAGATCCTCCATTCGATTCTCACATCACCTTAGGTGTGTCTTACTATCTCCAGTTTAGAGATGGAGAAGGCAAGCCTCATGAGGTAAAGTGACTTGTCCAAAGTCTCTCAAATAGGAAAAGGCGGAGGGAGGATATGAGTTAAGTCCACACCACAGCTAGAGAAAGTGACCAACTGGGCATTTCTGGGGCTAGAATGAGGAAGACCTTTCTTCCAAATTGAATAGCCTGCCTTCCCAGGTCCTGAGTTCACTATCTTTAAACAGAATTGGTGTCCACGATGAAGCAGGAAGAGATGACTTAAGAACGAGTTTGGGTTTCAGAGTCCCTCCGGCTCTGGAGCCTGGCACATAGTAGGAGCGCCTTCTGGCTGAGCGACTGAATCCTCCTGCCGTGCGTGTGGTTCCTCTCTCCTCTTGGAGTCAAAGTCCCTTGAGGGCAGGGTCCCAGTCGCTCCTACCCGGGGACACTGTGTAGTCGGGTAGACTTTGGAAGATGCTTGTTGAATAATGGATGAGTGGGTAAATGGGGGCTGGGAGGGTTGGGGGAAGGCCACACCCGGCTCCAAAGACTTTCCAGGGTTTGCCGGGGTGCTGTCCTGGCTCTCTTGGAGCCTCTGGAGGGGTCCTTTCGTCCCTCTTCCTGTGGCCTCCACATCTCAGCACCCAGGCTGGAGGGAGGCGCTATGGGGCCGGGGAGGGGCCGCGCGGTCCCCAGGGGCTAGGTCTCCCGGGGGCGGCGCCCACTCCCTCTCGGGGGTGCGGGGCAAGAGATGAGGCCCCCGGGGGCCGGCCGAGCCCGCCCGGGGGCCCCTTCCCCGCCGGGCCCCACAGCCCTCTACCTGCTTCCCGGCCGCCCCTTCGCAGCCCCGGGCCGGGTGCGCCCGGCGGGCACCTGGCCCGCCACCCCCCGGGGAGCCCCGCCGGTCTCCTCCGGGGCCGGCCCGGGGCGGTGGGGCGGGCCTGGGCGCTCCCCGGCTCCGGGACCGGTCCCCCGGGGCGCGGCCGGGCAGCCGCCCCCGTTCCCCCCCCGCCCGCCCGCCCGGGGGGCCGGGCCGGGCTCCCGGGGGGCGGGGACTCGCCCAGTGGCAGCAGCGTCCGGGCCGGCGGCGGGCGCGGGGCGGCTTCCTGCAGGCGGCGCCGGGGCGAGCCGTTGCCCGCCGCAGCCACACCGCCGCCGGGTCGCCGGGTCGCGGGGGCCGCGGCGCTCGGGCCGCGTCGGTGCCTCCCGGGCGCGCTGCGCGGCCGTCGCTGCTGCCCGCGCTCGTGCCGCCGCCGCCGCCGCCGCTGCCGGTTACGCCAGCCCCGCCGCCGCCGCCGCCGCCCGCTCTGATTCTGCGCATAGGCAGCCCCCAAGCCTGTCATTCTGCAAAAACACAGTTTACTCAACACACCACACACACACACACACACGCGCGCGCACACACACGCGCACACTGGCCCCCCTCGCGCACACGCACGGAGGGCGCGAGCGAGCAGACGCGCACAGCCGGCGAGCCAAGTTCCGCAGCCTGGCATGGCTTCTGGGGACCTTTACGAGGTACGGGGACGCGGGGGCGCGGGCCGGCCCCAGCCCGCGGGCGGGCGGCGGGCGGGCGGCGGGCGGCGGGGGCCGGGCCGGGGCCGGGGCCGGGCGCGAGCCGGAGTTGCCGAGCCCGTGGCGGCGGCGGCGGCGGCGGCGGCCGGAGGGTGGCGGGGGCCGGGCGCGCCTCCCGCCCGCCGCCCGCCCTCCCGCGGCGCCCGCGCCCGCTCCCTCTTTCTCTTTCTCTCGCGCACACACTCTCTTACTCCATCTACTTTGCGGCCTTGGAGGGGAAGGAGGAAGCCGGGCGGAGCCGGGGCGGGGGAGGTAGCGGTCCCGGGGAGGTGTTTCTCGCCCGACGAGCCGCCTCGAGTGCAGAAAGTACAGGTAAAAGTCGGCGCCGGACGTGCGGGGAATGCGGGAGGCCGCGGGGCGGCCGGCGCGGGTGAGGGGCCGGGGGTGCACTGCCCCGGGGCCGGGCCGGGGGCGCGGGAGGGGAACCTGGGGTGGGGGGCGGGCCGCGATGGAGCGGAGCCGGGCCGGGGCGAGGCGGGATCCTGGGGGAAGGCGGCCTTGAAAGGGGGCGGCCGGATGGGGGGTTCGGGAGACCCCCGCCAAACCGCTCCCCGGGGCCACCGGGCCACCCGCCCCCCTCCCCCCACCTGCTGCCCCCGCCGCCGACTCGGGGCCGGGGCGTGGGGGCGGTCCTTGCGGGTGTCGCGCTCACTCGGGGCGAGAGGGGGCGCTGCAGAGGGCCTCCGGTGGAAGCGGGAGCACATGGAAGGCGGAGGTGGGTGGTAACACGTTGCTAGAGGACTGGGGATGGAAGCCTGGCTCCCAGCGCTCTACGGCACTGACCTCAGTGGATGCCTGTCTCCAGGTCCACAACAGGTAGTGACCAGCATCGGATGTTTTGAGAACGTCTCAAAAAATGGTCAAGGAAGACATTAGTGTGGCACATTTGAAACAATGGAGAAATAGCCATGGCCTCTGGGACCTGGGTTTTACTAGCTCTGAACAGAACAGTTCCTGCTTTTGGATTTGGGACAAGTGGACAAAACAAGAAGCAACTCCCTTTCCCTAGGGAGAATGCCCCCAAAGAACTGTTGGTCCCAAGAGAAGGTTCAGGATTAGGGAAGCTAAAAGATGCCCCATCTTCAACCTGAAGGCCTGCTGATCCTCCAGGAAACCAGAATCAGAGCTTGGCGTGGTGCAGGACTCCCTGCCACAGAAATCGATTACCACTAGCCCTGGTTCTCAAGACTTTCGACTAAATTGAGATGAACACCCCAAGGGGTGGAATTTTTGGTAGGAGACTACAGGGGTGATTCACCCACAATGAGCTTTTTCCTCTGGGTCTTCTGGAAGGATGTAGCTTTTTCAGTTGGTGGATTTGCTGGCCAGTGTGAGAGAAGAAGAGTGTGGAGAACAGGCAAGGTAGCATCTTAGCCTCCTGTGCGACCAGGGTCTTTTGGATCATTCTGGACCTGGTGAGGCTCAGTCATGAACCACCAGTGGGCTCAGGTGCCATGGCTTGAGAGGACACTGCAGTCCTATGGAGAGGTCAGTGTTGAGACCTCCTGCCAGCAACCAGACCTAGCTTCAGTAAGCTTGTGTGTGAGCCACCTGGCAAACAGAAACTCCAGCCCCAGTGGAGCATTCAGAAGACCACAGCCCCAACAAACATGTTGACTGAAACACCATATGTTCTGGGGCAGAACCATCCAGCTAAAATGTTTGTTTTTCTTGAAAGAATGTTGCAGTTTGACCTCTTCTCTAGCCTACTGCCTTCCTCATCCCTGCATTGATAGAGAAGATGAAGTTGGGTAGACCTGGTGAAGAACTTTGGAAGATTGTGTCCAATAGGTCACCAAGCACTTTTGTCTATTTCAAGATGGTGGAACAATTTCTGAAACCAAAAGAGTTGAAGCACAGTCAAATGGGATGTTTGATTTAGTTTCCCAAAGTATAACCAGCAAAAAAGTAGACATTGTTCAGAGGCAAAGCTCGGCTCCTTGGGAGTATGGATTTTTCTACCCATTGACAGTGAGTCACTCAGAGCTTCCGCCTTTCCCTGGGAGAAGAGTTGCATTGAGAAGGCATTAAGAGGACATGTTAGGAGCTGTCAGTATTTCTTCTTTTAAAGTTTGGAACTTATGAACCTTCTGGGGATAATTTCTTGTTTAATGATCATCTGAAATGCCCTCCTTAACATTGGTAATTATAGTTGCCAGATGAGTCTGTTAAAAGGGGAGTTTTCACACTGGCCTTGGAAGTGTCTTAGCATCTCTCGAGTTCTCCTTGAAGTTCAGTAAACAAGACAATAATAATAATTACTTCTGTGATAGTAGGTAATTGTACTAGATGTAAAATAGTTATCCCGTGGCTGATTATTTGCATAGTCATTACTAAAAAGGGCTAAATTGCATTATGAGAATATAACCAATGTCAGCATTTTTATAGCCAGTGTCTACATTACATAACACATACTGAGAAATTTAATTTATTCAAATTTAGTTTTAAAAACAGTTAAGAAGTGCTAACTGTACATTTTGAACTGTAAAATTGGGCGTGTAAAAAGCTGGATGTTGATTTAAGGACACATCTTGGATTATCCAGTACACTTATTGATCTTTAAAGGTAAAAAAGAGAAGAAAACTGATGCCATTCTCAATTTAAATATTACGTTAATTAAATACTATACCCAAGGGTATGTAAGATGGCTTCTTGTAACCTCTGACCAAGAAACCACATTTTGACTGGACAAGAACTATTATTGAATATGTTTGTAATTGGTTTATTTCACCTGTGTGTCTGCTGACATTTTCCTTGACCCTCTGTGGTAAAGATGTGATTTGGAGTCTAGAGAGTCTTCAACTTCTCTTTGGTGCTTTAGACAACTAAATTGTAAAAAGTAAGCCTTCTCTGAATAGCATCTTTCAAGGAATAGGTGCTAATTTTAGAGAAAAACTTTGTTTATCTAACGGCACTCTTCAGTCATAGTGAAGAAATATGGAGTCAAGCTCAGTTACCAAAATTTTGGCTCTTGGTAGACAGTTTCTCCTATAGCAGAGTTCTCATCACCAACTGGTGTATTATAGCCATCCACTTTAGGAAGGTGATCATAAATATAGGCTGAGCCTTTGAAAATCATGTATCTAGATGCAAAATGAAATTTCTTATCCAGATGCTCTCGTCAACATTCTGCTAAACAGAAGAGTCATAAAATGGTAGTCTGTGAGCCAGGTCTAGTCTCTTTATGTTTTTTGCCTTGCCTGGATGGTAGATAAGAAAAATGGACTTGAATACCTTTAGATGGGCCATGTGATACTTGTTTATAATTGTCCCAGTGCGCCCTCTTACCAGAAATCCTTTCTGCTTCACTCTCACTTTACTTATCAGGCTCCAGTAGGCATTAGAGTTTGCAGCCCCCAGATGGTAGTCAACCATTTGCTAACATGTTTGGATATCAGGAAGATGTAACCAGTGGAGTAAGGAGCCCGGTTGCCTTGTCCATCTCTGTGTCCTCGAACGTTCAAATACTTGTTGACTGAATCAGTGAACAGAAGACTGACTTAAGTATAGATAAAGTACCTTGGCTGACCTTTGTTATACTTGTGTGGAGCGCTGCCCTCTGTTCTCCTTTCTCCTTTGACTTGTGGTCTCTCCGTGGTGGTAACACCATGTTTAGGAGAGTCCCTTCCAGTTCTGTCTGGAAGGACGTGTGGCTGAGTCCCCTTCCAGAGAGCCAGACTGTGTTATTCACTAAAAGGATTGAATGCATTTAAGCTTCAACTGCATGGCTTTCCAAGTGGCTGTTGGGTGGTGTTTTACACCCTCTCCCTTGTGATTAGCTGACAGTATGGAGGAGGGCTCCCCTCAGTTGGCAAAAATATTCAAAGAGAATGCTGTATGTCTACACAGAAGGTTAGTAGCGGCCAAGTTGAAATTTATTGAGGCGTTTTTAACAGTGGCAGTTCCTGACATTTGTCAGTGTTTGGTTTACTTACAGTTCCTGGGTATCTTCCTATAAGATAGTTCTATCTTATGTATTCATGCATCCATATCTGATAAAATATGTATACGATTATATGTATATGTATATACATAAACTACTGCTATTGTTTTGTTCCAAATAAAATAAATAATAATAGGATTTTTGTTTTGTTGAAAGAAATTTACTGTAGTTAAAAATTGATGCTGCTACAGTGATGAACGTGGGCCTTTCCGCTATAGCGCTACATAGGCATCTTGTGTCCTGCAAAATTATGCACTGAAAATAACAGGGTTTATGGGAAAAACTGGATTGAGGCCGACTGCAGAAACATTGGAACTTCGTGAACAAAAACAAAACCAAATCTAATAAAAATACCCGTCAGTTAAATCTCCACCTGGCTGATGTTTGCTCTTGCCAGGTCAGTCCATCCTTACAGCCTTCAAATTGGGCTGGTACTTCTTTCTTCTCTCTGTAGCTCGCAGAGATCATTCACTTCTAATGGAGACTGTTTTCATTGAAATGAAATCTAACCTAGAGCATAGCCCTCTGCATTCATCTGTATGGAAAGAAATATTTTGTACCTTCTTCATCTGTAATTTGCAGCTTTGCCAGTCATGTTAGCATTAGTGGAAAGGTATTAATTCTTGAAGCCACCGTGGGCCTACTCAGATTAAAGGAAGGCACTTGAATGCGTTTCCAGCTTTGTTCTTGATCTTCAAGCATTGTTAAGTCTTTCTCTTTCCTTGTCAGAGCTCTTTCCTGCGATTGCTTCAAAACATTAACAAACTATGAAAGTCATGTAAGAACCAACACAACATATTCCTTTATGTACCACTTGTACCCAAGGCGAAACATGTGTAGTTCCAGAACGAACAGTCAGTGATAAAACTTCTTGAGTATCAGTACCAGTATTTGAAGAGGCAAATATTGTCAAAGAGAATTCACTGGATGAGCTGAATTGATTTTTTGGCACATGGTAGACACCTGAAGAATATCGACTGGGTATATGATTCTCCCAGCTTTTGGAAGTTATTTTAAATTATTCCTTGTGGATAGATAGCAGCTTATTTTCAAGTAGTATAGACTTTTATGTGAAGTCATTCCTCATCACATAAGATCATTTCCTCAAGGGCTTAAACTATCCTTGAAATGAGTTTATACAGCGTCTTGCACCTAAACAATTGCTAAGGAATGGTTCAGACATGGTAATTATCAAAGATCTTAAGTACTGGAGACACACATTTAGATTGCAAAGATGTGAGCCCCTCTACATCTCTTGGATGGTGAAAAGAGTTGTAGATGTGGCTAAGTTCATAATACCATCATTCATTTGCTCATCTCACATTAAGAGAACACCAAATATATGCCAAGCACTACTCTAGGGGATTGATGAGATTGTACAGCCTGAGCTTATGGTCTAGTGTGAGATATAGTTAAGAAAATAGGCAGTTTACAGCGCAGGAGGAAAAGTATTAGTACAGGGAAAATGGGCTTCTCTACGATCATGAGGGGGATCTACCGTGGGGGAATGAGTGAAAGCTTTCCAGAGAACATGATGACTGTGGAGATGTTTGAACTAGGAAATGAGCATGATCAGGTTTGCAGGACTTATTGAGAATATTTATCTTTTTTATTTTTAAAAACAATTTATGTTTATTGTTGCATCTTGGAAAAATAAAAGCATAGAATTATATCTATATGTAGATATATATATCTAATATATCTAAGATAAATATTATATATATATATACTTTTAGCGTATAGTTGATGTTTATTAAATACTGATGTGATATATGAATTAGTTAAAAT
This sequence comes from Dama dama, assembly GCF_033118175.1. Lineage (NCBI taxonomy): Eukaryota > Metazoa > Chordata > Mammalia > Artiodactyla > Cervidae > Dama > Dama dama. The sequence goes on along the minus strand of NC_083684.1, from coordinate 13,682,229 downwards.
GTTAGCTTTCTTGGTATAGGTACAAATATGAGTGAAAGTATTTTCTATATGTATCTGTATAATTAATAAATCAAATTGGAACATAGGATACATATTTTATTTTTCTTATATATGCATATATATAATGATTATTTCCTTATATATCTTAAAATACTATTCTATATCATGATTTTTAATGACAGGTTAATTTTCACTTGAATTGATACACTATTTTGTGTCTAACTGATCCCCTATTGTTGGATATCTAGATTTCTTCCATTTATAAACATTTTAAATATTGCTTTTAGCCTCCATGAACATAATTATTTGTATTCCTGTCTTATTATTATCCTCAAGATAAATTCTGAGAAGTGAAATTTCTAGGTTGAAGAATGCTAACATTTTTAACACTTTTGTTACATAATCTCAGATTGCCCCTCAGAAATGGACAGTGGATTAGTTTGGAGAAAGACTGGAAGCCATGGTGACCAGTTAATATACTCTTTCGGTAATTGAAATGAGTGTCAACTGGTGCCTTGAACCAAAGGAGTGGTAATATAGATGAAGACAAATGGATGGAATTTGAAACATTAAAAAGGAATCAACATAATTTGGTACACCAGTCAAGATTATGTCTGGCTGCTTATAATATAAAATGTACAATAACAGTGGCCTAAACAAGGTTTCTTTTCTTCCATGAAATAAACTTGGAGTTAGGCAGTCTAAGATTGGTGTGATGCTCTCTGCAGTTCTCAGGACATCAGGCTTCTGCTTGTCTCTTTCACCTTCAGCTGTGGCTTCTACTGTTAAGGTCACTGCTGGACCCAAGGTGGCCACCAAGCTCTAGCCATCTTTTGTGTAAGAGGATGGGAGAAATAGGCAGAAAAGGAGATGCAAAAGTTGAGTCATCTTCTATAAACAGCTGCTGAAAGTTCCACGCCATCTTGCTTTCCTCTTACTGGCCTGAATAATTATATGGTCACAGCTAGCTGCAAAGGAGGCTAGAAAATGTGATTTTCAGTTATACTCTCTTCATTCCCTCTCAAGTAAGACTTGACTGACATTATGTAGGGATTGAGGGAAAGGCAGGAGTTGATGCATGACTTGGTGGTTTCTGTTTTGGTCCATTAGGTGGGTGGTAGAACCATTAGTGGAGATAGAGAACTGAGGAAGAAGCATTGGTTGGAGGAAGTGGGGGCAGTGGAAAGGACAATGAGTTCAGAGTGATTGTGGGACACCTAGGTATAGATATTCATAGCAGTAGGTCATGTGAGCATGGGACTCAAAAGCGTGATCTGTCATGGAGATCGAGATTGGGAATCATTGGCATATAGATTAGAATGAAAGGCAAAGGACCGTGTGTAAATAGGAAGGGTGTCCAGGGGAGGAGGACTGGAGAAAGTGGACATTTACAGCATAGAAGAAGAGACAGAAGATCCGATTTACAAGGAGTAGCAAGAGAGGTAGGAGGCAAAACAAGAGACTTTGCTGTTATGGAAGGTAATGGAAAATTGTATTTCATGAAAGGTGTGGTCAACAGAGTCCTTTGGCTGTAATAAACAGTAAGTCGTTGGAAACCTTAAGAGGCATGTTTTCTATAGAGTGTGTTGGTGGGAAGGCTTGATTGCAGTGTGATGATGCATGCAGGGGGATGTGGGGAATGTGGATGTAAAGACATATGGGTAACAGTCTTGAGAAGCTTGAGTGAGACAGCCATAGAAAAAAGAATGAAATAATGCTATTTGCAACAACTTGGATAGACCTAGAGATTATCACATTAAGTAAAGTAAGTTAGGCAAAGCAAATGTCATATGTTATCACTTATATGTGGAATATAAAAAAATAATACAAATGAACATTTTCACAAAATGGAAACAGACTCACAGACAAAAAAAACCACACAAACTTATGGTTCGTTCAGTTCAATTCAGTCACTCAGTCGTGTCCGACTCTTTGCGACCCCATGAATCGCAGCATGCCAGGCCTCCCTGTCCATCACCAACTCCCAGAGTTTACTCAAACACATGTCCATCGATTCGGTGATGCCATCCAGCCATCTCATCCTCTGTCATCCCCTTCTCCTCCTGCCCCCAATCCCTCCCAGCATCAGGGTCTTTTCCAATGAGTCAACTCTTCGCATGAAGTGGCCAAAGGATTGGAGTTTCAGCTTCAGCGTCAGTCCTTCCAATGAACACGCAGGACTGATCTCCTTTAGGATGGACTGGTTGGATCTCCTACCAAAGAGGAAAAGAGGGGAGAGATAAATTAGTAGCTTGGCATTAGACACATACACTATTATATAAAATAGGTAAACAACAGGGTCCTACTGTATAGCACAGGGAACTTTGTACAGTATCTTATAATAAACTATAATGGAAAAGAATCTGCAAAAGAATATATCACTTTGCTATATATCAGAAACTAACACAACATTGTAAGTCAACTATACTTCAATTAAAAAAAAAAACACTGATAGTGAGGAGAGAGTGAATGTGATATCCAGGGTGAAGTGGGAGAATAGATCAGCCTATTCTCCATTCCCCTAGTTCTGTACATGTTCTGCTACTTTGGTGGATAACAAAAAATTGTGATACCGACTTTGGTTTATTGGACCCAAGAAGTGATTTTCCATGAACCCTACAAACTCCTCTCCTGCTGAGCGGTGACAGTGGGGTCCAACATCTTCAGTAATTTTAGCTGGAGAAAAAAGGTAGAACATGTTTAATGTAGTCACCCAGAACCTTTCTGAATAAAATTTGGTCAGGGAAAAGATCTTGCTGTATTGAGGACAAGGAGATAAAGTTCTTCATTAATGGGTTTGTTGTACCAGCAGTTCTCTGAGAGATCAGATCACTGGGGTGCTATTGATAAATGAATGTGATGGTGTTTTATGTGTCAGTTATTCAATCAAACACTAAAACAGGTGTTGCTGTGAGGTTATTTTGTAGATGTGATTAAGGTCCATAATCAGTTGACTTTAAATAAGAGAGATTATTCTAGGTAATCTGGGTGAACCTGATATCAGTCTGTTGAAAAGCCTTAAGAATAGAATGGGGGCTTTCCTGAAGAAGAAGAAATGCCATCTGTGGATAGCAGCCTCAGCCTGGAAGATTTCCAGCTTCCCCTTCCTAATGATCTGACTTATGGACTCCAGACCTCCCTAGCCAGGTCCACAACCACATAAGCTGTTCTTTGTTAAATCTTGTAGTATATATCGGTGTATCTAGTGGTTCACCTTCTCTGGCTGAACCCTGATTGATAGTTTCAGCATTCCCATCCGCACACCACCAGTTGGTAACACTGTGAAGCTAGACATGTCTTTCAGTCTTTTTGAACCTTGATGGCTTCTGCTGTAAAATGAGAGCTCTTCTCTTTTTAAAACTCCTCCTCCTGATTGAGTCTTGTTGCTTTTTCACATGAACACCTTACTTCTTTGTAGCTGTCATCATCTTGCGTGTGAAGAGAGGCAAGCCTTGAGCTCCAAGAATGCTGCCGTTTTTTGGTCTTCTGTTAATTACACTGGAGCTGTTCCCTGGAGCCATGTTTGGGACGGCAGGTTAGAGGTGGTACTGGACCCCTGGGCCAGGCCTCTCAGCTGGGTCTGAAATTCATGCCTGCCTTGAGTCAGCCTCTGCTCTTGTAGTTGAGTGAATGATGGGGATGGTGAAGTAGTTTTTCTTGGTCCTGAGTCACTCCTTCTTGTCCCTTCTTTCAGCAAAATGTCTCTTCTGACATTGCCCAGTGAGGCTGAGTCACTCGGTGGAAGCTGCTGCCTCCAAAGTTCTTGTTACTCCAATGAGAGGCCCATCAGTTGACCAAACCTGTAGAAAGCTGTGGCCTGTTCCTGGGAAGCCTGGGAGGGCCATCAGTTTGTCATTTTATGTCCTGTTTTCTCTTAATTGTGTGTTTGATAACAGAAAACTGAATTGCAATTTATAATCCTAAATATTTTAATCAATAAGACATTAAATGTTAAAAAAAAATTGTTCTTTCTCTGCTCCAGTCATCCCATCTCTCCCGGAATCCCCCCAGCGTTGTTCTGTCACCACACTGCTTTCTAAATGACTTATAGGAGCATCGGTGTGGAGACTGGAGGGACACAAGTGTGGGACTGGGGCCCCAGGCCACATTCTGCCATACCAGGAATTCCCCTGCCGAGGGGCCTCCACCCTATTCTCAGATTCTTGATCAGGGAATTTTCCTCTTTGATTTTCATTTCCTTGTCTTTGAGTTCAGTGTTCTAAAACTTGTATCTCAAGGGCAGTTGCTAATAAACCGTGGATCATATATCCTGGATGTGAATTGTATTTAAAAATTGTTACTTTTGTTCAGTTATTCATCAATCAAATATTTATTGTATGTTAACTATGTGCCTAGAATTATGCTAAGTGCTGGGGCTGCAGCCATGAATGTCTTTTAAACTGCTGTGCAGAATGTGATCGTGAAGAAAACCTCACGCCCACATATGGTTGTATACCACATTTTTAACACATTGGAGTGTTTTGAGTATGTTAAAAGGGGCAATCAGGTCAACCCCTTCTGTGAGCAGACCTCAGAATACAGCTTTTCCTGCCGTCTCTGGATGTGTAAGTGAACTTCCAGTAAATGCACTGTTTTAGCATCGTTAGAAGTCTGCAACATTCTTTAAAAATTTGAGGCCTGTTCATAGCTACTTACATGAAAGTGTACAAGTAAACACACTTTATAGCACAATGCACCCTAGTCCATTAAATACCACTCAAGGTTCAGGTGGTGTGGTGATGAATGTTCTAGGCCTGGTGTAATAATCAGTGTCTGGTAGTAACTGAATGTCTAACACTTTGTCTCCTTATATTGTATAAAAGGTTCAGTTCAGTTCAGTTCAGTCGCTCAGTTGTGTCCGACTCTTTGAGACCCCATGAATCGCAGCACGCCAGGCCTCCCTGTCCATCACCAACTCCCGGAGTTTACTCAAACTCATGCCATCGAGTCGGTGATGCCATCCAACCATCTCATCCTCTGTCGTCCCCTTCTCCTCCTGCCCCCAATCCCTCCCAGCATCAGGGTCTTTTCCAATGAGTCAACTCCTCGCATGAGGTGGCCAAAGTATTGGAGTTTCAGCTTCAGCATCAGTCCTTCCAATGAACACCCAGGACTGATCTCCTTTAGGATGGACTGGTTGGATCTCCTTGCAGTTCAAGGGACTCTCAAGAGTCTTCTCTAACACCATAGTTCAAAAGCATCAATCTTTTGGCGCTCAGCTCTCCTCACAGTCCAACTCTCACATCCATACATGACCACTGGAAAAACCACAGCCTTTACCATATATAAAAGGTAGTGTGGATGTTTATTTAGAGTTCTGGGTCCTTCTACCCTGACTTTTATCTTTAGGAGAGAGAGTGTGAGCTCTCGTATGTTAAAGGTTCAACTATGAAACAGGCGTCAGACTTCAGTTAGAGTGAAGGACACCCTAAAATTGCAAGACAAGCTGATGAAACCAACCAAGCCTGGTTAGCACTCACAGCTACTTTTCGTTGCAAATCGGGGGTTGTTTTCTTATGGATAAGCAAACCAAATGTGGAGATAAATTGCCATGGCTGTTATAGGAAGAGTAACTTCTTCAGACCTATTTAAAAACCTTGCTCTTAATCACGATAGGCTTTATTGCTCTTACGAGGTAGCGCAGGGATAAGGAATTGTCTGTAAGTTATAGTTAAACCAGACAGCTCCACTGGGAAGTTATCACATGTATCTGATTTTATGTGTTAGGTTTCCTGGAACCATTCTGGTGGGGGAAGAGGGTTCCATTGCTGAACTCCAGAATTTTCTGCTGGATTCTAAGCTCTATGAGATCACAGGCCGTGTCTATTGTATTTTCCATGAGTGTATTCTCGACTCATGGCACTTTGCTGCGCACACTGTAACCTTTCAATAAATATTTGTTGAATGAGTCATTGAAAATGTTCAAAGCCTGTGCTTCTAGGCTACCTTGGGTTTCTCTTGAGTGAGTGTCCTTTATTTTTCCCCTATATAGTATTACTTTTTACCCTTTCTAAGAAGATTCCTTCAGATTGTCCTAGAAATTCAAGTTTCCATTTTGCCTTCCACTGGATCTTGTATAGACTTACTAGGTAACAAAAGTCCCTTATGGTGAATTCAAACATCCAAATCATTGTCCTTCATTATGGGTGACAACTGGATTGAGAGCAGCTATTCTAGGAGAAGAGGGCATCAGAGGATAAGATGGCTGGACGACATCACCGGTGAGATGAATATGAACTTGGGCAGACTCTGGGAGATGGTGAGGGGCAGGGAGGGCTGGCGTGCTGCAGTCGATGGGGTCACAAAGAGTCGGACATGGCTGGGCAACTGAACAATAACACCAACAACATTCTCTGTTAAGCGCTGCATGAGACAGAGCCCCTTGCACATCTATACACACAAAGACCACCGTGTGGTTTGCAGCTGCTGTTTTTCTCTACTTAAGCCTCAGTGTCTTGGCCCAGTTTGGTATGCACCATCCATTTTAGGTCGAGCTGCATAGAACTGGAGAATTGTATCCAGCGGGTTTACTGAAGGATTCCCCTGGGTGCTTGACCTGTAAGGAAGTGAGGCAGGATTGGGTGGTGCAGCAGACGTGCAGTGAGTTTCCAACTGAGGTCTCAGTGGATCCCGAGGAAGGCTTGGGAGCTGGAATGACCCTTCAGAAATGTCCCAACTTGAGGCCAGGGGCCCAGACCCCTCATAGCCCTGCATCAGCCAGCCATTGCTGGTAGGCTGCCCTTGAGGGGGGGGAGAATTATTCTTGGGCAGGGCAGCTCCCTGTGGTGGAAGGCAGTTCCCTTTGAGGTGCACATCATGAGTCCTTAGCAGCACAGATATTCCTAGAAGAGAGGATGGGCACATGGATCTGGAAAAGGGGACCTGGGTGGGGTATCACATTATCCACCACGTCATCAGCTCTTGCTCTTCACTGATTGGTAGGCTGTCTGCTCTAGGTCCTCCATGATGAGCATCTGTCACCTCACTTGTATTTTAGGTTATTGTTGTTGTTCAGTTGCTAAGTCCTGTCCAACTCTTTGTGACCCCATGGAATGCAGCATGCCAAGCTTCCCTGTCCTTCATTATCTCCTGGAGTTTGCCCAAACTCATGTCCATTGAGTCAGTGATGCCATCCAGCCGTCTCGTCCTCTGTCCTCACCCTTTAGGTTACTGGTTCCTCTCAAAGACATCATTTATCATTTGACAGCTTCTTGGGAGCAGCCCAGGTCTTGAGTACTGACGCACTGGCCATGGGCTGGGATCATGCTTGTGATTCCTCATCTGTCCATACCACGCACAGCACAGATCCACGTGTGGGGAGGTGTGAAAGAAGCTGACATTTCCTTTGGGTCTCTGTCCCTTCTACTTGAGATGGTTTCTTCCACTGGCTCTCCCACTCTTAAAATGCCTCTGTGTCCTCATCTTCTGCTGTTTATTCCTTAAACTTTGAGGCTCCTTATAGTTTTAACCTGGGGTTCTTCTCTTCTCTCATTGTGCTACAGTGACCAGAAGGGTGATTTCCGAGTCTCTGACACTTTCTTGTTTGTTTTTTTCCCCCCTTGAGCTCCAGAGCTAGCCATCTAACTCTCTTGGGCTCTTTAAACTCAGAACATCCAAAGGTGAACTTATGTTTAACATATATGAGACTTGCTTTTCCTTCTGGGCTCCTAGCCTCAATAGTATCTGCATCCACCTGCTCTGTAGCTAGAAATATGTCCTCCTTTATTTTGCCCAGACCCCATGTATCTGATGAATCTGCCTTCTGAATATTTCTTGAACCTGGCCTTTTCTCTCCATACTCACTCTCACCACTTTAATTCAAGAGACAACTCTCACTGTTTCAGTCACCCTGACATCTCAGCTGGTATCTCCGAATCTAGTTCAATTTTTTTTTTTTCCATACTGGGCTCACAAAGGTCTTTCTAAAAATCCCCATTTTTCTATGTCTCTCCCGATGAAGTATCTTTAAGTGATGCCCTTGGGTTTTGACCCTTCTCATCTTTTACTAGCTCTCCACTCACAGCACATATTCCATCCAGAGAAATCTGTTCTCAGTTCTTGGACATTCCATGTGCTCTCCTTTAATCACACCCTCCTAAGTGACAGGGCACTCTTCATTATCATCCCTGCCACATCTTTGCTTCCTTAATTCCTGTTCATCCTTTAAGTCTCAGCTGAGACGTCATTCTTGGGAAAACTTCCCCGGCTCATCAAGAGTTTTCTTCGGGCTCCTGTAGAACCCTGTTTGTCTTTCATCACAGCACTCAAAATTAATATGTTGTAATTTATTATCTTATTTTCTAAATCTCCCACTGGGTTGTAAGTTTTGAGAGAGCAGAGATTCCCTCTGACTTGTTGCATCTTTAGCACCTCACACAGTGCAAGATTCAGAAAACACTCTAGTGAAAGAATTAATTTATTTAGGTCTTTCATTTACATGAAAGTTGAAATTGTCTCAGATGTTTGTACAGTCTGTTTTGTAGGAAGCTTGAAGGCATTTTTAATCTTTCAGTTTTCCTGAGGGCATATAAGTTTTGAGTCTATTTTCTATGTCTTTATTGGTCAATTAATAATAATTTTTGTTTCTTATAAGTTAACCTCACTGACAGCATTCAACTTTGTGTTATAAGTAAAGTTAATACAGTCTTATATTCAAGGGATTATTTAATCTTGGAGTGGATGGGAGTTTTGAAGTCCTCTGCTCAGTCTTTCACTAACGTCTCCAACAAGTGAACAAAAGTGAGGGACTCTTTTACTTTACTGAAGAAGAGAGGAATGCTTGAGATGTCAAAACTGGCTGTTTGCCTTCACTAAGTCTGAATGTGTCATCCACAAGGCAGAGATGGTATCTTCCTAGACTCTTATGGAGAGTTGCCTTGGAAATCTTGACGTCATTATTGCTTTCTTGCACAAGACTTAGTAAAGGAGGCCAGTGAGGCTCAGCCCAGCCCCAGGTCTTGTTTAATTCTCTTGTTGATGAAGAATGGGGTTAAGATGTGCCTCAGCAACTGACATCACAGGCCTTGACATTATGGCAGGCACTTGACATCTAAACTTTTCCTGGAAATCCAGATGCGATGATGAACTGTTGGAAGTCAGATTGACTCATGGAATCCAAAGCTCCTGTTGCTTTAAAAAGTGAATGGAAAGCATTTTAGTGTCCTGATATTTACATTGCTGTATTTGTGTTGCCTTAAAACCATGTTCACTTAGAAAAATATGGTACACAGGGTGGTTTGTGAAATAGACTTTGGTAAGCATCTTGTAGTTAAATATTAACAGAAAGAGGAAGGGAACCACACCATGGCTGCCTTTGGGATGTAAAAACATATGGACTTTCTCCAAATTATAGACCTAATTTTCTTTCCAAAGTGATGTATATTTTAGTACATGTAGGATTGTCAAGGGCTCAATGGTAAAGAATCTGCCTGCCAATGCAGAAGACGAGGGTTCAATCCCTGGGTTGGGAAGATCCCCTGGAGAAGAAAGTGGTGGACAGAAGAGCCTGGCAGGCTACAGTCCATGGGGTTGCAAGAGTCAGACACGACTTAGTGACTAAACAACAACAACAACAAAGGATTGTCATAGATTGTTTTCTTGTCTGTTTATCAAACATGGCAGTGATTCCAAACTCTTTGATATCTTGAGACTTTTTTATATTTTATTACCCTCCACTCTCCCATTCTTCTGTGGCTATGTCTATGGTATTGACTTTTTGGGAAGCTGGTATATTCACTTTTGACTTCATGAACTGATATATATTTTGAAGAAATCTAATCTTTGATCCTGGTTGAAGTACAGAGAGGTTTTAGAATCGTAACTTCCTGTGATTCTTGTATAAAATAGTCTTTTAAAAATAGTAATAATAGTGTTTAATGAGTGTTACTGTATACCAGACATTGTGTAAATTTTCATATGCATTCTCTCATTTGGTCCTTCCTGGAGCTGACTGTGGCTCAGATATGAACTCCTTATTGCAAAATTTAGGCTTAAATTGAAGAAAATAGGGAAAACCACTAGGCCATTTAGGTATGACCTAAATCAAATTCCTTATGATTATACAGTGGAGCTGATGAATAGATTCAAGACATTAGATCTAGTAAACAGAATGCCTGAAGAATTATGGATGAAAGTTCCTAACATTGTACAGGAGGTGGTGACCAAAGCCATCCCAAAGAAAAAGAAACGCAAGAAGGCAAAGTGGTTGTCTGAGGAGGCTTTACACATAGCAGAGGAAGGAAGAGAAGTGAAAGGCAAGGGAGAAAGGGAAAGATATATCCAACTGAATGCAGTTGGGTGTATAACCCAGAGAAAAGCAAGGAGACGGAAGAAGGCTTTCTTAAATGAACAATGCAAAGAAATAGAGGGAAACAATGGAAGGGGAAAGACTAGAGATCTCTTCAAGAAAATGGGAGATATCAAGGGAACATTTCGTGCAAGGATGGACATGATAAAAGACAGAAACAGTAAGGACCTAGCAGAAGCAAAAGAGATTAAGAAGAGGTGGCAAGAATACACAGAAGAATTGTGCAAAAAAGGTCTTAATGTTCCCAGGAACCACAAGGGTATGGTCACTCACCTAGAGCCAGACATCCTGGAGTGTGAAGTCAAGTGGGACTTAGGAAGCATTATTACAAACAAAGCTAGTGGAGGTGACACAGTTCCAACCGAGCTATTTAAAATCCTAAAAGATGGTGCCGTTGAAGAGCTGCAGTCAATATGTCAGCAAATTTGGACAGTGGCCACAAGACTGGAAAAAGTCAGTTTTCATTCCAAATCCAAAGAAGGGCAATGCCAGTGAATGTTCAGTCTACTGTATAATTGCACTCATTTAATATGCCAGCAAGGTTATGCTCACAATCCTTCAAGCTAGGCTTCAACAGTACATGAACTGAGAACTTTCAGATGTATATCTCGATTTCAAAGAGATAATAGAACCAGAGATCAAAATGCTAACATTCACTGGATCATGGAGAAAGCAAGGGAATTCCAGAAAAACATCTACTTCTGCTTCATTGACTATATTAAAGCCTTTGTGGATCACAACAAACTGGAAAATTTTTAAGAAATGGGAATACCAGACTACCTTACCTGTATGCAGGTCAAGAAGCGATAGTTAGAACTGGACATAGAACAACAGACGGTTCCAAATTGGGAAAGGAGTATGTCAAGGCTGTATATTGTCACCCTGCTTTTTTAACATATGGAGAGTACATCATGCTAAATGCCAAGCTGGGTGAATCACAAGCTGGAATCAAGATTGCCAGGAGAAATAGCAACAACCTCAGGTACAGATGATACCTCTCTAATGGCAGAAAGTGAAGAGGAACTAAATAGCCTCTTGATGAGGGTGAAAGAGGAGAGTGAAAAAACTGACTTGAAACGTAACACTCAAAAAACTAAGATCTTGGCATCTGGTCCCATCACTTCATGGCAAATAGAAAGGGAAAAAGTGGAAGCAGTAACAGATTTTATTTTCTTGGGCTCCAAAATCACTGTGGACAGTGATTGTATCCATGAAATTAAACAACAACAACAACAACAAAAACAAACACTTACTCCTTGGCAGGAAATGTATGAACAAACCTAGGCAGTGTATTAAAAAGCAGAGACATCACTTTGCTGACAAAGGTCCGAATAGCCAAAGCTATGGTTTTTCCAGTAGTGTGGATGTGAGAGTTGGACCATGAAGAAGACTGAGTGCTGAAGAATTGAAGGTTTTGAATTGTAGCACTAGAGAAGAGTCTCAAGAGTCCCTTGGACAGCAGGAGTTCAAACCAGTCCTGAATATTCATTGGAAGGACTGTTGCTGAAGCTGAAGCTTCAGTACTTTGGCCGCGTGTTGCGAAGAGCTGACTCATTGGAAAAAATCTTGATTCTAGGAAAGATTGAGGGCAGGAGGAGAAGGGGGCAACAGAGGATGAGATGAATAGATAGCATCAGCAACTTAATGGACATGAATTTGAGCAAACTCCAGGAGGTGGTGGAGGACAGAGGAGCCTGGCATGCTGCAGTCCATGGGGTCACCGAGAGTCGGACACGACTTAGTGACTGAACATTAGCAATGGGATTCATACTTGGATTATCCCCACTTTATGATTCAGAAGCTGAGGCTCATCAGCTACCAAATGGTTAAAACCAAGATTCACATGAGGTCATCTGAGGTGGTCATCTCTTTGATAAATGATAAAATGCCTGTAGTATTCCTGCTCGCCTCCTTCCTTTTGTTCCTCAGTGGTATTCTGCTGTAGCACTCTCTTTAAACAGAATCCCAGACGGGATAGGTCAGTAGATGTTGCACGAAAACCGAGAAAAGGAACAAGAGAACCTTTCTGCTTCTTCATGCTTATAGCATGAAAACGTGGTTGTGTGTGTTATTGTTGTACTGTTCAAGAGGGGGATGATGGCGGCTAGCTCCTGTGTTGGTCTGTGAAGGAGTCCTGAGAAGTGAGTTAATCGGGAAGGGAAATCTTCCTTTTGAGTTTGTCTGAGTAGATGTTTTTCAACACTGTTTTAAGTCCTGCTGCTTCAGAAATTGCGATGCCTCTGCTCACCTAGTAATTATGATGGAGGGGCCGTTTTCAGTGGCCTTCAGCTGGGTGGCCTCTACTCAGCTTTAGCATCGAGGAGAAGACTGGTTTTGAGGGCAATTGGTAACATTTTTTGGTCAGTGTCCTTTCTTTCAGCATATTTATGAGCCTCAGTGCATTTTTCCACGTTCTTTTTTCTTTGTTGTTTCAGTTTTATTTCTCTTGGCGTGGTGTTTGCACCCCGTCATGATTGGAATTGGCAGGATGCTGTGTTTGAAACTCTCACTTTACTGCCACGTTCTGTACTTAGAGTTTTGGTGCCTGGTGGGCAGTGTTGCCTTGATTGTATGTATGGATCTGTGCTCCAGAGAGGCAGGCTTCTCATAGGTGAGGCACATAATCCCAGATTCTAGCAGACGGGTCCGTACACTTGGCTCAGAAAAGAATTAACAGCATACACTTCAAAAAATTGTTATTTTTTATTGAAGTATAGTTGACTTATAATGTGTTAGTTTCAAGTATACAGTAAAGAGATTCATGTATATATAATTATATATGTATGTATATCTATAATTTTTTCAGATTCTTTTTTCTCATAGGTTATTACAAAATGTATTTATCCTGCCCTCCCCTTCCCCCTTTGGTAATCATACTTTGTTTTCCACATGTTTCTAATCTTAATTAAAATTATGAAAACATGTACAAGTAAGTTGAGGCTTTCTATCAGTACTTGAATACAAAGAACCAGGAAGAGAGATGTGGTACTGTTTTTCACCGTCTATGTGACAAGCTGTAAAGTTCTGACAGTCATTTACCCATGTACTTTTCTATGAGAAAACTCAGCTTGAGTAGATAGGAAAACTGAGATATGAGATGGTACACACACATACACAAATACATGATTTGTATCTTTCCTAAGAGTTTTACATGGGGTTGTCCAGATGGCTTGACATGTCTGTTGACTTTAGCGAAGAGTCTTAGGGAACTCCTGGCAGTCCAGTGGTTAGGACTTCCACTGGAGGAGCCCAGGTTCGACCCCTGGTTGGGGAAGTAAGGTCCCATGTAGCCAGCAGTCCAGCCAAAAAAATAAAGCAAAGAGTCTTAGAGGCTGGGGTGTCTTACCTGTTACCTAATCTGATTCCTCAACCAGCATATACACCGTTCATATATGATCACCCCGTTTCTTCTAGGAAGCTTTCAAAGGAAAGAAGCATGCTGTCTTAAAGGGCAGCCTCTTCCGTTTTGGCGTCGTGTGCTAACTGCTGGAAAAGGCCTTGTTACAGTGAGCCAAGGTCTCCCTTCTTGTGCAGCTCCTACCTGTTGGTAAGAGTCATGCATTCAGTCACCAGGAAGCTTTCAGTTTCATTTCCGAGGTAGCCCTATTTCCTTGGATGCCCTCCTGGCATCCTAGTGCACGCCATCCCTCACTCAGAGCCTCTTAACTGGACTCCCAACATTTCCGCTTTGCCACCCTCTGTCCACACTTTGTTCCCGATATCTTCAGTTGCTCTTGGACAGAAGTTTGAACTACTCCACGGGATCTGGACCTGCCTGCTTTTCCAGGCTCAGCTGAGACTCCTCTCCCGTTTGCTCTCTGGGTGCTGCACTTGCAGCCTCTTTGCAGGCATCTGAATGTCTTTTGCCTCAGGACCTTTGCACATGCTGTGGCTTGTGCCCGGGGAGCCCCTGATCCTGCCCCGTCTCCTTTTCCGCCCCTTGCAGCTCTAAAGTCAATTCACCAGAAACGCCTTCTCTGACCCTCAGACCCGGGTAGACCTCCCTGTTAGGTATTTTCTGCACATCCTGTGGTTCTCTTCCACAGTGCTGGTCCTTGGAAGCGGTCTTTATTTTTGTACTTATTTCTGTAAGGACTGTCTTCTTGGAGGCAGGGTCACATCTGGTTCAGTGATGTATCTTCAGCACCCAGAGCGTGAGAGGAGCTTGTGGAAGTCTCCCCAGTATTCCAGAAAGGTCTGGGCTACTGGAAGTTAGGGCTGTTTTCTCCTCCAGAGTGAGCACCTCTGTCTTTTCTTCCTGCTCTTTTTATTTTCTAAGATTGTATTTTGTTGTTGTCAACTGTTTTTAAAGAAAAAATTTCAAAATAGCGTAAATGAAAATACTAAGTCACAGAACTTCTGTGCAGTGGGTGAACTGGTACTTAGAGGAACATTTATAACCTTAAAAACAAAAGAGAATGAACTCAGCATTCATCTCAAGAAGTTAAAAAAAGACAGCAAAATGAATGAAAGGAAGTCTTAAAGAGGAATAAGTGTAAATAAAGACATAAATTTAATAAAGTAGAAAAGAGAAAAATAGTATAAAAAGTGTACTGAAGGTTGTACTAGCTTTTTTTGGATGTAAAAGTTATATGTTATATATATACACATATACAAACACATATAACTAATTTTTAATTGTGGTAAAATATACATAGTTGACGCTTGAATGATGCTAGGGTTAGAGGCACAGACCCTCCATGCAATTGAAAATCCATGTGTAACTTAAAGTTGGCCCTCTGTCTCCATGCTCCTCTTCCTCCATGTTGTAATTGCCCATCTATGGGTCCAACCAACCTTAGATTGTGTGGTACTATAGTATTTGCTGGGCTTCCCTGGTGGTCAGATGGTGACGAATCTGCCTGCAGTGAGGGGACCTGGGTTCGAGCCATTGAAGAAGATCTGTGTATAAGTAGACATGTGCAGTTTAAACCTATGTTCAATAATCACCTGTAAAATTTGCCATTTTAATGATTTTTAAGTGTACATTGGCTTTTAGCATTTTCACATTGCTGTGCACCTATCACCACTGTCTTATTCCAGAACGTATTTCTTTTTTATTACCCAAAGAGGAAGCCCTTTACCCATTAAGTAGTCATTCCGTTTCCCCAGTCAGTGGCAACTTAATAATCTGTTGTCTTTATGGATTTGCCTATTTTGGATATTTCATGTAAATGGAATTGAGTAGTACATGGCCTTTTCTATCTGGAGTTTTTCTGTTTCTTACTGTAGTGTTTTCCAGGTTCATTCCTTTTTTTTTTATGGCTGAATAACATTCTGTAGTATTTCATGTATACCATGTTGTGTTTACTCATTCATCTGTTTACGGACACCTTTTGTCTTTTGGCTATTGTGAATAATGCTGCTATGAGCTTGGCTTACAAGTACCTTGAGTTCTTTTTTCAGTCCTTCTGGGTGTATACTCAAGAGTGGAATTGCTGGGTTAGGCTATAATTCTTTGTTTAACTTCTTGAGAAACTGCCAAACTATTGTCCACTACCTATATACCACCTTATATTCTCACCAGCAGTGTATTGAGGGTTAAAGTTTCTCTGCATCTTTACTTATCCTTGTTACTTTACTTAAAAAAAATGTAGCCATCTTTGTAGTTAAGAAATATTATCTCACTGTGGTTTGGATTTGTATTTCCTTAAATGACTAATGATGTTGAACATCTTTTTGTGTGCCTAGTGGCGTTTATTTATCTACTTTGGAGAACTATCTATTTGAGTCCTTTGCCCATTTTTGAATTGGATTGTTTGTCTTTTTGTTGGTTGAGTGGTAGGAGTTCTTTTAAATTCTGATTATCAAAACCTTACCAGATATATAATTTGAAAATATTTTCTCGCTTTGAGTTGTCTTTCCCTCTCTTGTCAGTGTCCTTTGATGCACAAAAGTTATAATTTTAATGAAGTATCTATTTCGCCTTTGGTTGCCTGTGGTTTTGGTCTCATATTTGGGGTAGAACTGCAGTACTATGTTGAAAATGAGTGGAGAAAGTGGGCATTGTTGTCTTATTCCTAATCTTTGCAGACTAGGTTTCAGTGTTTCACCACTGAATATGATTTTGGCTGTGGATAAATTTCCTGGTCCTGGTTTTCTGACTTTTTTATTATGGAAGGGTGTGGGATATTGTCAGTGCCTTTTCTGTGTCAGTTGAGATGATCATGTAGTTTTTTTCATTCTATTAATGTAGTACACTTATTGATTTTTATATGTCGAATCACCCTTGCATTACGGGGATAAACCCGCTGATCACGATGTGTGATCTTTTTAATAAGTTTCTGGATTTGGTTTGCTAGTATTTTTATGCTCCACTTACAATGACAAAATATTGGCTATATTTCCTGTGCTGTACAATATACCTTGTAGCTTATTTATTTTCTACACAGTAGTTTGTACCACTTAATCACTACTGCTACCTTGCCCCCTGCCTTTTCCTCACTGCCAACCACTAGTTTGTTCTGTATATCTGTGGGTCTGTTTCTTATTCATTATAGTCACTTGTTTGTTTTATTTTTTAGATTTCACACATAAGTAATATCATACAGTATCTGTCTTTGTCTGATTTATTCCACTAGGGGTAATGGATTCCAAGTTCATCCATACTGTTGCAAACGGCAAAATAAAAATTTTAGTGTTTTAAATAGTGATATAACTAAACTTTCTTCAGAAATCTTTGTATATGTTGGTGATGTTTCCTCAAGATAAATTTCTAGATATGGAAGTTCAATGAATATACCTTTTATAAAGACTGTTGCTAATGCTGTCAGATTGCTCTCCAGAAAGGATGTGCTTGCCATCCAGAAAAGATACTGCCAGCAGTAACTAGCTTGTTTATTTATTTCACTGGACTCTCAGCACTACTTGTATAACTGTTAAAAAGTGCAAGCTGTTTTTTGAGGTGTCTTCAATTTCTTATTGATATTATATATAAAGATTAAAAAGAAACTGTTAATGACCTTAATCCTTGTCTAGATGAATCACAAGCTGGAATCAAGATTGCCAGGAGAAATATCAACAACCTCAGATATGCAAATGATTCCACTCTAATGGCAGAAGGGAAAGAGAATATAAAGAGCCTCTTGATGAGGGTGAAAGAGGAGAGTGAAAAAGCTGGCTTGAAACTCAACATTAAAAAAATTAAGATCATGGCATCAGGTCCCATCACTTCATGGCAAATAGATGGGGAAAAAGTGGAAACAGTGACAGACTTTATTTTCTTGGGCTCCAAAATCACTGCAGATGGTGACTGCAGCCAGGAAATTAAAAGACATTTGCTCCTTGGAAGGAAAGCTATGACACACCTAGACAGCATATTAAAAAGCAGAGACATCACATTGCTGACAAAGATCCAAATAGTCAAAAGCTATGGTTTTTTCAGTAGTCACATATGGATGTGAGAGTTGGACCGTAAAGAAGGCTGAGTGCCAAAGAATTGATGATTTTGAACTGTGGTGTTGGAGAAGACTCTTGAGAGTCCCTTGGATAGCAAGGAGATCAAACCAGTCAATCTTAAAGGAAATCAACCCTGAATATCACTGTAAGGACTGAAGCTGAAGCTTAAGCTCCAGTACTTTGGCCACCTGATGCAAAGAGCTGACTCATTGGAAAAGACCCTGATACTGGGAAATATTGAGAGTAGGAGCAGGGGGCAACAGAGGATGAGATGGTTGGATAGCATCACTGACTCAGTGGACGTGAATCTGAGCAAACCCCGGGAGATAGTGAAGGACAGGGAAGCCTGGTGTGCTGCAGTCCATGGGGTCGCAAAGAGTTGGACATGACCTAGCAACTGAACAATGAACAACAACAATCCTTGTCTAATCACATACATTAACCCAAATATTTATTTTTCTTTCTGGTTAGTTTTAAATTTCGCCTGTTGTAATTTTTTTTATAAGGAGAGTAACTTTTATCCTAGATTACATGTTTGTAATACTTCTGAACTGTGGTGTTGGAGAATCCGACTCGAGAGTCTTTTGGACTACAAGGAGATCCAACCAGTCCATCCTAAAGAAATCAGTCCTGAATATTGATTGGAAGAACTGATGCTGAAGCTGAAACTCCAGTACTTTGGCCACTTGATGTGAAGAACTGACTGATTAGAAAGGACCCTGATGCTGGGAAAGATTGAAGACAGGAGGAGAAGGGGATGACAGAGGGTGAGATGGTTGGGTGGCATCACCGACTTGTTGGACATGAGTTTGAGCAAGCTCCTGGAGTTGGTGATGGACAGGGAGGCCTGGCACGCTGCAGTCCATGGGGTCGCAAAGAGTCGGATACGACGGAGCATCTGAACCGAACATATTTGTGATTCCTTCTCATCTCTCTATCCTTTCTGCTTCCCTCCTTTTCTTCCTACTTTCCTTCCTTGGAGTAGGGAGAAAGCCTTCCTTGTGCTGAAGTTTATAACCATTGATCTTTAGTCTCTTCTGTTTTTATGGCAAAATTTATGCACATTTACATGCACATTTAATATAGCTGTAATTTATTTTACTGTATAGTATGAAGTAGGGATATGGTCACTGGCACTGTTAATCTGTTGTTTTAACACAATTTATTGAATAATTCATTATTTGCCCTCTGATTTGAAATTTCAGATTTACCATTGGTGAAATTATTACATACAGTGACGTGAGTTTGTTTACAAGCATTCTACTCTCTTCTGCAGTTTTAGTTATTGTTCAGTCAGTTCAGTCGTGTCTGACTCTTTGCAACCCCGTGAACTGCAGCACACCAGGCCTCCCTGTCCATCACCAACTTGCGGAGTTCACCTAAACCCATGTCCATTGAGTCGGTGATGCCATCCAACCATCTCATCCTCTGTCGTCCCCTTCTCCTCCTGCTGTCAATCTTTCCCAGCATCAGGGCCTTTTCAGATGAGTCAGCTCTTCACATCAGGTGGCCAAAGTATTGGAGTTTCAGCTTCAGCATCAGTCCTTCCAATAAATATTCAGGACTGATTTCCTTTAAGATGGACTGGTTGAATCTCCTTGCAGTCCAAGGGACTCTCAAGAGTGTCCATAATTCATCATTAGTTATTGTACTTTTAGAAAACATATTATTGTTTGATAACTTGAGTTTACCTTCCTAATTCTTTCCTCAAAATGTTTTTGATTATTTCTGTTGATGAAGTTCCAAAATAAAATCCATATGAGATTCTTTTTTTAATTGCACTTTTTACAAATCACTTTGTGGAAAGTTGGCATCTTTGTGATTTTGAGTCTTCTCGTTCAAGAACATGTTTCTCTACATTTATTAAAACTTCCTTTCATGTGTGTTAGTAAAGCTATCTAGCTTTCTTGATACAGATTCTGAGTTTGTTACTGGGCAGTTTAAATTTTTGTTTCTTTTGTAAATAGGGTTTTATTTATAATTTATTACTGTTTTATTAGAAGAATAATTTTTGATATTTGTTTTCAATGCTTCACTTTCTGAATTCTTATCAAATATATTTTGTTCAGTTCTTTTTGGAATTTTAGGTGGTAACATCATCCTCAAATTATATTATCTTCCCTGTCCTTTCTCTTAGTTATACACATATATTTTTCTACTCTTATTTTATTTGCCATGATTTTCAGAAAGCACTCACTAATAGCATGACAGCCAGGAGTCATGTCTTGTCATGTCTTACTTCTGATTTCATCATTAATTAAGGCAGGGCTATGGGTAAAAGGCAGATGATTTTCCCTGTTAATTAGAGTTCCTTTATCTGTAGTTTTCCTTTTTGTTTTTAATAAGGAATGCTGTTGTATTTTATTAGGTGCTTCTTTGAGAGTTCCTGAGATGATCATATAATCTTCCTCCTTATTATAAACTTGGGTATAATTTAGTAACTGATTTCTTAAGGCTAAATTATATTGTGAAATAAGCACACTTGGCAATGATGAATTTTTATTTTAATATTCTGCTAGGTTCAGCCAACTGCTCTGTGTGTTTAGAATTTTTGTATTGATATTCATAAATATTGTTGGTCTTCAGTTTTCTTCTGTACTAATTCAGTAAAAATTTTAATGTCAGAATAGTGTTGATTTCATGAAAGTAATTGATTAACCTTTTATTTTCCCCCCTGTTTTTAGGAAAAGTTTGTGTAACATGTCAGTTAAGCTTTCTCTTGAATGTTTTTTGAAAGAAGTTGGTTGTGATATTTTCTGCATCTAGAATATTTTTTGAGATACTTTTGATAGCATTTTTAACGACTGTTGATTTTTTCATGTTTTATCTTCTGAAGTAATTATTGGTAATTTATATGTAGTAAGAACAACATTCCTATTATGCCTGTTTTAAAATTTGTTTGAAGAGGTACAAATAGTTTCCTCCTATATTTTCAAAATATCCCTTTTCTGTATTTGATGATGCTCTTCTTGTCTTCTGTAAATTGGTAACTTTGTGATTTCCCTCTTTTACCTGTTTTTCAGGTTGCTAGCAGTTTGTCTCTTATATTGAGTTTTTTTCATAAAATCAGTTCTTAGTTTTATTTTCCCATTTCACTGTTTTCTTCTCTGTATTAATAAGTTCCTGGTTTGTCATTATTCATTTCTTTATTGATGCACTTTTTACTTCATCTATTTACTATTTAAATTTAAATTATGAAATATGAAATGCAAAAATGTACATTTAATAGTAACAATAATAAGTGCACTCACCACATAATTTAAACAATAGAACATGTTTTTAGCCCTCTTGAGCACCTGTCTCAGTCTAAGCGTAGCCATCCCTCTTTCCGAGAGGTTACTGTTCTGAATTTCTGGTTAATCATTTCCTTCACTTTCTGTATAATTTCACTTATGGGTTCCTAAAGTTCATGTTGCTTGATTTTTCCTGGGTTTGAAATTTAAAGAAATGGAATTGAATTGTATGAATTCTTCTTCAGTCTTGCTTTGTGCTCAGTATTATGCTTTTGAGATTTATCCATGTTAATGTATACTGGAATATACTGTTTTTACTGGAGTATACTATTTCTTTGTAAGAGTATAGTATTTACATATATAAATATACAAAATGTTGAAATTACAGTATATAATTACAAATAATAGGATTTGCTAATTATGGAATTTATTAATCTGTTCTATTGTGGGTGGACATTTGGAATTATTTCAGTTTCTTATTTTATTTTCATGCTTTGCTATTACAAACAGTGTAGCTATGAATATCTTTCATACCTATCTACTGGTACATCCATGCCAAAGACTATCCACGTTAAATACTTAGATGTGGAATTCCTGTATTGTTGTATACTCATATATTCAACTGCAGTAGATCATACCAATTTACTCAAATTATTTCCAAAATATTTATGGCTCTTTAGGCTTAATTAACTCTTAATTTTCCAGTTTCTTGAGCTGAATACTTATTTCACGTTTGATATTTGAAAATAAAAAGGAAAAGATTTATAGTTATTGTTTCAGAGCATGGTTTATCTACAGTTTTATTATGGAGCCTTCTAATTTAAATAAAAAATTTTATTTTAAAATAATTAAGTTAATATTATTTTTATTCTTTTTTAAATTGTTTCTAACTTCAAGTTTTTATGCACTGTGGCCAGAGATCAAAGTGTATACTTAACTCTTTTTTGCAGTGTTACTGAATTTTTTGTGATTTAATGTGTGATCAATATTTTATTATTTGAAGACTGAATCGTCTCTAGAGAACACAGATGTAGTATCTATATTATATGAGTAAATATATATTGACAATTAGGACATACACGTATTAAATAAAGCTGACTAATTATATCAAGTAAATTCCTTAGATCCTTACTGTTTTTCATAAAGTGAGAGCTAGTTTGAAGTCACAGGGTCTTCTTGTAGATGTATTGGATAGATTTCCATGTCAATGTGTACAGATAATATTTATTATGAATATTAGTATGTTTGAAATTATTTATGAAATCATATGTTATATTTTCTGTTTATCGTGCTTCCTTTTGATCAACTGATACATTTATCTGATTTTGTTTAATTATATACATAAGGGCTGGGGGATTTTCTCAGGTATTAAATCATTTATTTTTAAATCCTCATACTTACTATGTTTTGTGATAGTCTAATCAAACATTAAGAAAGTCTTCTGGCTTATTATTCTGACCCTGGAATAACTTGATCAAATTTTCATAAATAGCTATATTCAATTCACCTTTACCAAGGCACAAAACTGAAGAATACATCCTTTCTGTAAATTCATTTACTGCTTTAAAGTTTTAACTGTTCAGCAGTTACAGGATTTTTTTTTAAATCAGAAAGAAAAATGTTTGCATCTCAAATACAAAAGAAGATTTTAAAT
Source organism: Dama dama (assembly GCF_033118175.1). NCBI lineage: Eukaryota > Metazoa > Chordata > Mammalia > Artiodactyla > Cervidae > Dama > Dama dama. The sequence continues at coordinate 13,659,638 of NC_083684.1, read as the reverse complement.
CATTCTTGATTGATCTCTAAGACCCAACTACTTACATGCTCATGATTTTCTTTTCTTTTTTGTTTTTACCAGCCTGTTATATCTATTCAACATGTGCATCTTTGTACTTGCTAAATGTTTATTTGCACTTGCCTTTTCTGTGTCAGGTTTACTTTGATGTAGAGCTTCTTAAAAAAACTAACTGAATCTGTCCAGTGAAAAGTCTCATGTTTTTTTGAAAACCAATGCTGCTACACTGTTTCCAGATCCACCTCCAGAGCTGAACTTGGGTGTTGGCAGCTCTTGGAAGAGTTCAAATCCTTCACTGAATTCATTTGTTCTTCTTTGGTCCAATCACATAGGGTTATTAGAAAAAAGCCTTTCTTCAACACCCTGGAGAGAGATTTCACATACTGCTTCCTCTTCTCAATTGCGTTATCAGGATTAAAGCTTATGGCATCAGAAGTTCCTTTATCAATACAAATATAAAATCCAGACAGCTTTATGGAAGGATTCAAGAAGTATTCTCCCTTCAACTTAATGTTAGATAAACCTTTTCTCTGTAATACTTCCAGAAAGCTGTACTGCATAAGGAGAGTAATCAATTCCAATAATATCAGAGAAACCAAATTTTGCCAAGTTCAACCAGGAAAACACCATTTCCAGTTCCAATATCAAGCACTGAAGCATCCAGTGGGATCTTGTGTTTCTGCATCCACCTTATTAGTTGAGTCATGTTCACCTCTCCAAACCAGATTTCTCCTGTATCTCCATATTCTTGGAAAGTTTTCAGTTCTCTGTCATAGATATTTCATAGCATCTCAGTGGTCTGGAGTTCCCAGCGCAGATCCAGCGAAGCCACACCCTCCAGGACTGCCCCCTTGGGAACACACCTTGGTGCCATGTGGCCCCATCTTCTTCATCTGCTCCCGTTTATCATGTGTTCTTGTTTTCCTTTTCTTGGGATTGATTATTTTATTTTGTGACTTTTTTTCCTCCCTGGAAGTTATATATATGCTTCTTTTTTTTTTTTTTGTAATGGGTTGTCCTTAACTTCTTAATAGAATATTTGAAACTATTCTTTCTGCTAATGCCTTAGAGCTTCTCTCTTGAACATGGGAAGCAACTTAGCTGCTCTTTATTTTCTCTCTCCTGGCCACCTCTCCTGTTTTTTAATTTAATTATTTAAATTTTATATACAGACTTTTGTTACGGTTGTATTTATACCAAACCTACTTTATTAGGCCTTGAATTTTAACATTTCTTTCCCAAAGTGTAATGAATTGTCAGCAGTTATTTAGATTTAAATGTAAATTTACTTACGCCATAATTTGTTGCACTTTTATATATTCCACAATTTTCTTGGACTGTGTTCTGTGATGCTGGAGTATATCCTCAAGTAGCTCATTCAGATAAGGACTATACTTAGAAAACTGATTCCTTGATATGTTATGATTTTCTAATAAAGTTTTTTTTTTAAAATCTTTCTTTTTTGATCACTTGATACAGTTTTATAAATTTCTTTACAAATTTCTTAATGTTAACCCTCCAAATTTTGGAATAAGTCCTTGCTGATGATATATACATATATATTTTTTTTTTCTGATCAATTCAGCCAGCTGCTGTGCCTCTTATTCTTCCTATTGTGGCCCCTGCCTATCTAACAACTGACTCTTACCTTTATTTTTTTTGTGCTTTGTCCATTCTGGCCTTCCTACTGACTTTGTACCATGTTTCATTTTATGAACTATTCAAAATATTCTTCTGTTTTTTTGCTTGGAATGCCGTCCTGCTATTAATTCATATTCATTTTCTGACTCTTTTTTTTCAGTGTTTCTTTCTATAAAAAGTCTTCCTTGACATCTAATGTAGTGTAAGGTTCCTGGTTTTATATTTGGTTTGTCGTTTAGTTGCTAAGTTGTGTCCGATGCTCCTCTGTCTGTGGAATTTTCCAGGTAAGAATACTGAAATAGGTTGTCATTTCCTTCTCCAGGGGATCTTTCTGACTTGGGGATCAAACTCATGTCTCTTGCGTTGGGAGGCGGATTCTTTACCACTGAGCCACCAGGGAAGCCTTTATGTTCTATTATTTTAATTTTTTCATTAGAATTTCAGGGTTCCAGTATGAATTCCCAGTAGGTCCAACCTTTGTGATCCTCTCAACTGACTCTTCTGGGTTAGGAATTATCCTCCCATAGCTCCTATTGTAGATTAATTCCTTGACTTTCCAATACTCCCAGTTCTTGTCTGGGTAATTGGTCAGTACCTTTTCAGTTCTCTTGTTCCTCTATTTTTGCTTTGTCAAAAAGGAAACAGAATTTTTAGTGGTGTCTAGTGTGTAAAGCTTTCCCCTAGTTTTTGTTGGAATAATTAAGGAATTTATATTTGTTTTTGTAGGTTTTTAAATATTGTGTCCTATTTAAGGAAAGATGAATAGCTTTTATATAGTTGATTGTTAAAAATTAGAGATCAAATCTACATTTTGCTTTTATCTTTTATACTTTGTCATGAATTATTTGATGGCACATCTGCCTCATTTATAAATTTATCATTTTGATACACTTTTTGGTCAGTGGTATACTTCTTTTTGTTTTTGCTCAGGAAGAACATATGTATGGGTGATATACTTTCTGGTCTCTTGTATAGCTGAACATGGAAAATGTGTTTTTTTTTTCTTAATTCTGTCTGCATGAAAGATAGCTTGACTGGTTGTAAAGATTTTATTGCACACTGTTTTTTTTGAAAATCATGGTGTGGAGGAGAAGTCTGATGCTAAGATGATTAAAAACTTATTACCTTTTGTTTCTGGTTCTTATAAGATTTGTTCTTTATCTTTTAAATGAATACATTTTAGAAGTAAATATATATCTAGTGTTCAGTTTTCATTAATATAGGCTGGTGCCACATCTTTTGATCAATAGTGGAGGCCTTCAAAGTTATGTTATTGGTTACTAGTTTCTTCCTTAGGTTATATTGGTTAATATATTGTATGTTTTTGAGTATACACTCAATATTTCTGTCTTTTTCTCATCATTTGTTCTTCCTAATTTTCAGAGAACTTTTAAGCTAGACTTCTAATTCACTTATTGTTTTCTGCTAACCATTACTAACTCCATTTGTTTTGCAAGATAGTTTCCTTTTTTTTAATAAACCCTGGTACTTTATTATATAAACAATTCAGAAACACTTTTTTTTTCTATTTAAAAAATGTATTTATTTATTTTAATTGGAGGCTAATTAGTTTACAATATTGTAGGGGCTTTCGCCATATATCGACACAAATCAGCCACGGTGTACACGTGCCCCCAATCCTGAACCCCCTCCCGCCTTCCTCCCCATCCCATCACTTGAGTCATCCCAGTGCACTGGCCTGAGCGCCCTGTCTTATGCATCGAACCTGGACTGGCAATCTGTCTCACATATGGTAATATACATGTTTTGATGCTGTTCTCTCAGGTCATCCCACCCTCACCTTCTCCCACAGAGTCCAAAAGTCTGTTCTTTACATCTGGGTCTCTTTGCTGTCTCGCATATAGGGTCATCGTTACCATCTTTCTAAATTCCATATATATGCGTTAGTATACTGTATTGGTGTTTTTATTATATTTTATTTTTATTTATTTATTTATTTTTATTAGTTGGAGGCTAATTACTTCACAAGTATACTGTATTGGTGTTTTTATTTTAGACTTACTTCACTCTGTATAATAGGCTTCAGTTTCATCCACCTCATTAGAACTGATTCAAATGAAATCTTTTGAATAGCTGAGTAATATTCCATGGTGTATATATACCACAGCTTCCTTATCCATTCGTCTGCTGATGGACATCTAGGTTGCTTCCATGTCCTGGCTATTATAAACAGTGCTGCGATGAACATTGGGGTGCACGTGTCTCTTTCAGATCTGGTTTCCTCAGTGTGTATGCCCAGCAGTGGGATTGCTGGGTCGTATGGCAGTTCTATTTCCAGTTTTTTAAGGAATCTCCACACTGTTCTCCATAGTGGCTGTACTAGTTTGCATTCCCACCAACAGTGTAAGAGGGTCCCCTTTTTTCCATACCCTCTCCAGCATTTATTGTTTGTAGATTTTTTGATAGCAGCCATTCTGACCGGCGTGAAGTGGTACCCCATTGTAGTTTTGATTTGCATTTCTCTGATAATGAGTGATGTTGAGCATCTTTTCATGTGTTTGTTAACCATCTGTATGGCGTCTTTAGAGAAATGTCTGTTTAGTTCTTTTCCCCATTTTTTGATTGGGTCAGAAACACTTTAAAAAATACTTCTGCAATTATTTTATTCTTAAACCATTCTTTCCTTTTCATGGAGTAGGTTGCCATTTCCTCCTCCAAGGATGTAGAAGTGGTACCCACTGCCCATTCCACACCCCACTCCCCGATACTCAGCACAGGCCAGATATACTCCCTCAGGATGGAAGCGGCTGGACACGGCTCTTACCCCTGAATCTCCTTTGCACTTGCTTGTTTTGTTTTGTTGGGAGAAGTCATCAGAGTTCTGTCCCAGTCAGAGTTGGTCCCCAGAGTATCCCTCAAACATGGTGGGTGCTAAGACCACCCCCATTCCTGGCAGGGCATTTATTTTCTCGATAGTACCTTCCGCTACCCTCACTGTCCTGACCCCCATGTGTACCTTCTACCTAGAAGCATCTGGCATATACCCCACCCTCTTCCATCTGAATCCAGGGCTGGCTTCTCATTGCCTCACTTCCCAGAGTGAGTCTAGAGAACTGAAGTCAGCATAGAATGTTGATCCCACTTCTTTATTTTGTTTCTAGGGGGGTCAAAATGTCCTTGTGACTATGACAGAATTATCTCTGCTTCATTGTACATTTAAATGAAAACATTATAAAGGTAGACAGCATGCTTTGTTTTTATTTTCATTTTTCTATTTCTAAGAGGAAAGAACAGTAACAGTAGTTTGTGCTCAATTCTGTTACCAGACTGAATCTGCCCTTTTGGTCCCCCCCTGCAGTGAGATAAAAACCAGGAAAATTATAAGAAATCATTTATGCAATATTGATTTAGTTTTTATTGGCATATAACCATGGAATTAATCTGGACACATTTTTTGAGGATCTAAATTCATCCTACTTCATGTTTATAACAAGTTGACATAACCCCATTTATTTACTAAACTTCTTTCCCCACTGATGGAGATGACTCCTACAGTACGTATCAGAGCCCATTTATGGTGCCACATGCAAAAGAATGAAACTGGACCACATATCACCCCATACACAAGAGTTAACTGTCAGTACATTAAAGGCTTGAATGTATGACCAGAAACCATAAAACTTCCAGATGAAAGCATGGGTGTAACTTCCTTGACATCGCTCTTGGCATTGGTTTTTTCTTTATTTTTTGGATCTGACTTCAAAGGTAATGGTAAAGAAAACAAAAATAAACACAAGGTACTATATCAAACTAAAAAGCTGTTGCACAGTGAATGAAAAACCATCAACAAAATAAAACAACCTATGACTGGGAAAAAATGTTTGCACATCATGCATCTGATGTGTATATGTGTGTGCTCAGTCGTGTCTGACTCTGCGACCCTTTGGACTGTAGCCCCCCAGGCTCTGCTGTCCGTGGGATTCTCCAGGCAAGAATTCTGGAGTGGGTTGCCATTTTCTTCTCCAGGGTACCTTCCTGACCCAGGGATCAAACCTGCATCTCCTGCATCTTCTACATTGCAAGTGGATTCTTTACCACTGAGCCATCAGGGAAGCCCCATATGTTTGATAGGGGGCTGATATCTAAAATATAAAAATAACTCATACAATTCAATAACAAAAAAACACAATTTGATTGAAAAATGGACAGGGGATCTGAAAAGACTTTTTCCCAAAGAAGATATACTGATGGCCAACAGTCACGTAAAAAGGTGCTCAGGACCTCTAAATATCAGGGAAATGCAAATCAAAACCACAGCGAGGTATCATCTCGCACCTGTCAGAATGCATATTATCAAAAAGACAAGAAATAGCAAGTGTTGGAGAGGTTGTGGAGAAAAGAGAAATCTCATACACTGTTGGTGGGAATGTAAATTAGTGCAATTACTATGGGAAGCATTATGAAGTTTCTTCAAAACAATTAAAAATAGAACTACTATGTGATCTAGCTGTCCAGCTTCTGGATATTTATTGGAAGAAAATGAAAACATTAATTCAGACGTACATATGCCCCTCCATGGTCATTGCATCATTATTTACAGGAGCCAAGATATAGAAACAACCTGAATGTCCATTGATGGATGAATGGGTAAAGAGGATGTGATATATGTGTGTGTGTTTGTAATGGAATATTATTCAGCCTTCAAAATGAATAAAATCCTGCCATTTGCAACAATGTGATGGATCTAGAGGGTATTATGCTAACTGAAATAAGTCAGACAGAGAACAAGGACAAATACCATATGATTCTACATATATGTGAGATCTAAAGAATTAGATAAAAAAATAAAAACCAAGTCATATATAACAGAGAAGAGATTGGTAAATATCAGAGGGGAAGGGGGCTGGTGGGTGAGAAGGGTGGACAAGGGATAAGTTGTATGATGGTGGCTAAAAATTAGATTTAATGTGATGATCACTTTTTAGTGTGTTCAAATACTGAATTATAATGTTGTACACCTGAAACTAATGTTATATTTAGTTGAACCAATTTTACTTAAAAAAAGAAGCCCATTTTTGCTGGTACCTCCCCATAGTACGTAAGTATATACTACTGCTGCTGCTAAGTCACTTCAGTCGTGTCTGACTCTGTGCGACCCCATAGACGGCAGCCCACCAGGCTCCCCCGTCCCTGGGATTCTCCAGGCAAGATTTTTTAATCTCTATATTCTCTTCCATAGATCTGTCTGTTCTTGTTCCAGTGACATGACCTTTTATTCATTATAAATATTTCAGTGTCGACAGTGCTGGTCTGTTTTAATTACTCATAGTAAAAGATTTTATTTCCTTTTCTCCCATTGGAATAGGAATAGGAATTGGAATTGTATCAGTCTTAAATTTCATTTGGGGAGATTTTTGCACTTGAATCTCTTTGGTGTTCCTCTCTGGAATAAAGCTCTTAGCTCCATTGTTCCAGATCTCTTTTTAAGTCTCTCAGAACAGTTTTGCAATTGTCTTTATATATGCATTTGTGCTCAGTCCACTCAGTTGCGTCCAACTCTGCGACTGTACGGAATGCGGCCCACCAGGCTCCTCTGTCCATGAAATTCTCCAGGCAAGAATGCTGGAGCGAGTTACCGGTTCCCTCTCCAGGGGATCTTCTCCACCCAGGGATGGAACCCGAATCTCCTGTGTCCCCTGCATCGGCAGGCAGCTTCTTTAACACTGAGCCACCTGGGGAGTCCTGTCTTTATACAGGTCATGTGTATTTCTTAAGGCCGTTTTTAAGTATTATATAGCTTTTGAGGCCACCATGTACAGAATGTTTAAAATCACATTTTATACTGTTAATAGTTATTGCTGGAATATAGAAAAGTGATTTTTATTTACTCATCTTATACCTAGCCACTTTATTAAATGCTTGTCTTTCACATGATTCTTTTCTTTTAAGCATGTTAAATCATTCCATATTTAAAAAGATTTTTTTTTGTCTTGTTCTTTTCAATATTTATAGCTCTCATTGTGTTTTACATCTCTGATTTCCCCACTACTTTTCCGGGGTACCCTATTTCATTTTCAAAGCACCTTGTATTTTATACCTCCTTCTCTATTTTGTCTTTCCTCCTAGTTCTTAACACTCTTTGGCATACTATATATTTCCTTTAAAGAAAAACAACTTATTCATGATTTCCCTGTAGGATATAAGCTCCCTGAGGACAGGGATTTTTGTTCATCTTTACCAGTGTATCTGTAGGAAGGGCATATGAGTCCCCAAATATTTGTTGTATGAATGAACTTTCATTATTTTGGGACTCCAGATTATAGCTAATTTGAGTTCAGAGATGTGAAACTTTTGGTGTCTCGGCTTCCATTCTCTGTTTTACCTTTTCTTTGTTGGAGATCATGGAAACAAATTAGTTTCTGAATAGCTACAATTGATTCTCATGATTTGTCACAGTTGTTAGTCACCAGTTATGTTCTTTCCAAAGTCCCTGTGAACACAGGATTTGCCAGTACCCTTGGGCCCTCCATATCTGTGGGTTCTGCATCCACAGATTCCGACTGTGGATGGAAAATATTGGCAGGGGTGGGGGAAATTCCAGCAAGTTTCAGAAAGCAAAACTTGAGTTTGCCAGGTACCAGCAACTATTCACATAGAGTTTACATCATATTTACAACTCTTTACATTGCACTTACCGTGTATTAGGTTTTAGAGGTAACCTAGAGATGCTCTTGAACTGTGGTGTTGGAGAAGACTCTTGAGAGTCACTTGGACTGCAAGGAGATCCAACCAGTCCATCCTAAAGGAGATCAGTCCTGGGTGTTCATTGGAAGGACTGATGCTGAAGCTGAAACTCCAGTACTTTGGCCACCTCATGCGAAGAGTTGACTCATTGGAAAAGACCCTGATGCTGGGAGGGATTGGGGGCAGGAGGAGAAGGGGACGACAGAGGATGAGATGGCTGGATGGCATCACCGACTCGCTGGACATGAGTTTGAGTAAACTCCGGGAGTTGGTGATAGACAGGGAGGCCTGGCGTGCTGCGATTCATGGGGTCGCAAAGGGTCGGACATGACTGAGCGGCCGAATTGACTGACTGACAGAGATGACCAGGTATTCAGGAGGATGTGCCCAGGTTACACGCAGATACTCTGCCGTCTTATATAAGGGACACTTGAGCACCAACAGATTTTGTTATCTTCAGGGGTCATGGAACCGACTCCGCCCTGCAACCCAGGTTATCAGGGGAGGTCTGTACTGAACCATTACCCTAGGGGAAATGTAGGGTTTAGCTTGTGAGGCTCTTGTCACATTTTTGTCAACTGATCAGTACATAGCCTCGTTTTATGTGTTCTGTTCAAAGGCACCTTATTTAATACATATTATTGATGCAGTAATGTTGAATTGCACAACTAGCAGCACTATAAACTCACGCCGGAAGGAAGCTCATGTAACACATGTATTTTCTGCACGAGGCCCAGCACAACCTTCTCAGCGTAGGGCCGCTAGGCAGCCTTCCAGCACTAAGCTTGGGGCTATTTTAAACAGCAAAATCACCAACGGAAAGCACAGAAATGCAAAAGTGTGGCACTAAATAGACCTTGAAAGGCACACTTGTTTGCACCATGGGAGCTGAGACAGAAAAGGAGAGTGTCCTCTTGTTCCGTCTCAGCTGGGGTCATGCTAGTCAGATGACCCAACTGACCCTGCTCTGTGCATGTTCTTGAATGGCCACAAAGTCTCCTGAGCACTGACTTGGGGGGTTGGAAATAAATTTTAGTGAACAGAATTCACAAATATGGGATCAGTGAACAATGAGGATCCAGTGTATTTTCATGTGGTATGGCTATAACATCTTTTCTAAATGGTGGAACATCCCTCCTGAGTCGGGTTTTGGTCTGAATGACGTGACCGTGGCCAGCAGCTCTGCAGTTGTGAGCTCTGGGTCTTAGCATCACCCGGCATTTTGGACCGTAGTGACCTTCTGCTGCTTCTGCCTTCGCTTCAGGTCCCTGTGATGTTGAGGCTCTCCCTGAGGTCACATTCTTCCTTAAGAACTAAATTCTTTCTCTTTCCTGGGATCCTCTGCCCCTGCATACTCAGAATTTCACTCTGGGGACTCTTTTGAAGTTTATTTGAGCAGCCCTTCTTCTTAGCATCCCTGGACCACAGATGCAGCCTTTGAAACTCAAAATTTTTTTTTTCATTTTTTTTTCCAAAATGTTTTAAATCTACTTTCCTGAAGTTCTGAAATGGAGGCAGACACCTACATGACCTGGGGGTGGATGGGTGTGCTATAAACTCAGGTCCCCCCAGCCTTGCCCTGTGAGTCAGCAGTGGCAAAGGGCAGAAGTTCCGGAGGTGAGTCAGATTTGTGTAGGTGAGGGAGCTCTGGTGAGGAGGACAACAGCTAGAAATGATAACCATCAAAACCACAACCATAAGCATGAGGCTCCTTATTAGACTCTTGTGTTTTAATCTTACATCTCTTTGACATAGATGTATACCATGATGAGGACTTCCCTGGTGGCTCAGTGGTAAAGAATCTGCCGGCCAAGGCAGGGGTCGCAGGTTCAATCCCTGGATCAGGAAGATCCCCTGGCGAAAGAAAGGACAAGCCACTCAATATTCTTTCTCTCTCTCTCTCTTTTTTTTTTTTTTTTCGCTTTTAATTTTGTACTGGGGTATAGCCAGTTAACAAACAATGTTGTGATATTTTCAGGTGAACTGCGAAGGGACTCAGCTATACATATGCATGTATCTATTCTCCCCTCCCATCCAAGCTGTCACAAAACATTCAGCAGCCCACTCCAGTGTTCTTAACTGAGAAATCCCACAGACAGAAGAGCCTGATGGGCTATGGCCCACGGGGTCGAAAAAGTCAGACATGACTCAGTGACTAAATAACAACAACGTACTATGTTGTTGCTCAGTCGCTGAGTCACGTCTGACTGCTGGCAAGTCCACGGACTGCAGCACGCCAGGCCGCACTGTCCTTCACCATCTCCCGGAGTGTGCCCAAAGTCCTGTCAGTTGAGTTGGTGATGCCATCCAACCATCTTATCCTCTGTCACCCCGTTCTCCAGAACATATTCTGTGCTGTGCTTAGCTCAGCCTTGTCTGACTCTCCGCGACCCCATGGACTGTAGCCTGCCAGGCTCCTCTGTCCATGGGGATACTCCAGGCAAGAATACTGGAGTGGGTTGCCATGCCCTCCTCCAGGGGACCTTGCCAACCCAGGGATTGAACCCAGGTTTCCTGCTTTGCGAGCAGATTCTTTACCAGCTGAGCTACCAGGGAAGCCCAGAACATACTGTGATAAACCCCAAATATGAATGAGAAGACAGACGTTCACAGTGGTCAAGTGACTCTCCAGAGTCTTAGCTCCTAGGCAAAGAATTGGAACTCAATGGCTACTTAATCAGGAGGGGTTCAACCTGGATTTTATGCAGGAATTGCCTGGAGGGGCTTGTTAAGGCAGATTACAAGACCCACCCTCTGAATTTCTGATTCTGTAGATTTGGAGTGGGGCCTGGAGGGTCTGCATTTCTAACAAGCTCCATAGTGATACTGATATCAGTGATATCCTTCCTTCCTTTTTTTTTTTTTTTTTTTGTTGTTCAGGTGCTCAGTTGTGTCCCACTCTTTGCCCCCCACCATGCACCCCATGGACTGCAGCTTGCCAGGCTTCCCTGTCCTTTACCATTTCCCAGTGACCCCATGGACTACTGAGTCCATGGAATTCTTCAGGCCAGAATACTGGAGTGGGTAGCCTTTCCCTTTTCCAGGGGATCTTCCCAACCCAGGGATTGAACCCAGGTCTCCCACATTGCAGGTGGATTCTTTACTGTCTGAGGCACCAGGGCAGCCCAAGAATACTGGAGTGGGTAGCCTATCCCTTCTGTAGGGGATCTTCCCAACCCAGAAATAGAACCAAGGTCTCCTGCATTGCAGGCAGATTCTTTACCAACTGAGCTATTAGGGACACCACCATCACCCGGAGCTTGCTAAAACTCATGTCCATTGAGTCAGTGATGCTGTCCAACCATCTCATCCTCTGCCTTCAATCTTTCCCAGCACCAGGGTCTTTTCTAACAAGTTGGCTCTTCACATCAGGTGGCCAAAGTATTGGAGCTTTAGCTTCAGCATCAGTCCTTCCAGTGAATATTCAGGACTGATTTCCTTTAGGATGGACCGGTTGGATCTCCTTGCAATCCAAGGGACTCTCAAGAGTCTTCTCCAACACCACAGTTCAAAAGCATCAGTTCTTCGGTGCTCAGCCTTAGTTATGGTACAACTTTTACATCCTTACATGGCTACTGGAAAAACCGTAGCTTTGACTAGATGGACCTTTGTTGGCAAAGTAATGTCTCTGCTTTTTAATAGACTGTCTAGGTTTGTCATAGCTTTTCTTGCAAGGAGCAAGCACCTTTTAATTTCATGACTGCAGTCACCATCTGCAGTGATTTTGGAGCCCAAGAAGATAAAATCTGTTACTGTATCCATTGTTTTCCCATCTATTTGCCATGGAGTGATGGGACCAGATGCCATGATCTTTGTTTATTGAATGTTGAGCTTTAAGCCAGCTTTTCACTCTCCTCTTTCACCTTTGTCAAGAGGCTCTTTAGTTCCTCATCACTTTCTGCCATAAGGGTGGTGTCATCTGCACATCTGAGGTTATTGATATTTCTCCCGGCAATCTTGATTCCAGCTTGTGCTTCATCCAGCCCAGCGTTTCTCATGAGGTACTCTGCATATAAGTTAAATAAGCAGGGTGACAATATACAGCTTTGAAATACTCCTTTCCCAATTTTGAACCAGTCCGTTGTTCCATGTCCGGTTCTAACTGTTGCTTCTTGACCTGCATACAGGTTTCTCAGGAGGCAGGGAAGGTGGTCTGGTATTCCCATCTTTTAAAGAATTTTCCACAGTTTGTTTTGATCCACACAGTCAAAGGCTTTAGCGTAGTCAATAAAGCAGAAGTAGATGTTTTTCTGGAATTTCCTTGCTTTTTTGATGATCCAACGGATGTTGACAATTTGATCTCTGTTTCCTCTGCCTTTTCTAAATCCAGCTTGAACATCTGGGAGTTCTCTTTTTTTTTGGACTGAGCCACCTCAATTTTACATGAGTTGGAACAAACTTTGGGAGATGGTGAAGGACAGGGAAGCCTGTTGGGCTGCAGTCCATGGGGTCGCAAAGAGTCAGACATGACTGATTTTCTGTCTCAATTTTAAACAATCTCAATTTTAAAATCTCTCAGGTGTGAAGCAAGCTACATTGATACTCTGTGCAATACTGGGGAATATAGCCAATATTTTACAATAACTATAAACGGAGTATAACCTTTAATACAAGAGAAACAAATCCACATGGCATGGTCTGTTTGGCTCCCATTCCTTTCACCTGCCAAGTTAATTTGCTTTGTCACACTGTGCATTGAGTCCACAGAAGCACTTGTTCTCAATGAGTCTTTTAACCCTTTGAGAGAGAATTTGTCATCGGATTGAGTCCAGCCCTTTGTTTCTATGATTTTGAGAATCTGGCTTTAGATAACTGGTCCGCTCTGAGTCTTCTTGCTCATCTGTCATTCTTCCCGCATCTGTTAATAGATGACGTACCCAGGGTTGTGGTTTGTGATCTGTGCAGCTTGTATGATTTTTATCCTTCCACCAATAATAGAGCCTAGGTGAGAAGATGCTTGCAAGGAATACAACTATTTTAACACTTTTTTTTTTTTTTTAACATACTAGAGGCAATGCATTTCCTCTTTCTTGCCTCGCTGAGGTGTGTGCCTTGCCTGTACAATAGATGAACGCATTCCCGGGTTGGATAATAACGTAATTGCGCAAGAGCAGCCTGCTATTTTTAAAGGAACCCTATAGCTAGCAGTCCTTGTAAAGTGAACAGTGACACCCAATTTACAATTCCGGATTTTCACCTTTTCTTTAACACGAAATATGCCTTCACGGTGGACCACTAAATCTCTAAACAGTCTTTGCGCCGCTCCGGTCAACTTACCCGAAGACAGTAATTTCTAGTAATTCTAGTAACTCTAGTAATTTCCAAATCATCTGAGTCATTTCTCGTAGAATTTATGACAGGACTTCAAAGGAAAAAAAAAAGAGTACAAGATTTTTCCACATGTTGCAGGGAATCTTAGAATTCCCCTGATAGTTTCCTGGTCTTAAGGAAACTTTTGCAAGTGTGGTTAGACTTGAAGTGCTTTGGGTAGTTCCTGAACTTGTTGTCATTTTAAATGTGTTTATTTTCTTCCTCAGTGCAATTACTCTGGTGTGGCTGCATCTTTCTGGTTATCATTTGCTTCTGAGAACCATCTCACACTCAGGTGTGTGGCCTGTTTTGCCACCTTCAAGAGGAGGGCAGGTTGTAGCTCCCTCTTCCTGTCCCCACAAGCAGCAAACACTGTCCAAAAACTAGAGTAATTTGATTTCTTTGCTCATAACTATCATCACAGAAGTATGCCACTATTTGTAATGATTAATGATTTATTGTTTTTTTCCTGGCCATCCTTTTAGCATGTTATTTTAAAATGAGGTTGTACTCAATTTGTATATGGATCATAACTCTAAACAATTAAAGACATTCAGTTAATCTGTGAGTACACATTTGAGGCCAGTTCATATTGAAGGGCTTGAAAAAAATCACAGAAAATCACATTATTTAGGACTAAACTTGCTTTGCTTCCTTAGTGATTTTTAATATTTATTGTACTATTTAATTATATCATATGATATTCAATTATATATTATTTATATATTATGTTATTTAATTATATGTGATCAAATATATAAACATTATTTATTCATACTTAATTATATAATGCTTTTATTCTTGCATTTCAAAATTTTATTGACTATACTAGCCCAGTTATTTTACATATGAATTTACAGAATCAATTTTCAAGTCAAATAAAATCTTAGTAGTTTGGAGTGGAATGGTATTTAATTCATTACTGAGCTTGGGAGGACTTTCTTATTTACAGGCCAATTGGCTTATCTTTCTAACTGGTGTAGGTTTAATTTGTATCATTCAGTAATTTTTTTTCTTTGTGTGAATTTTACATATTTCTTGGTACATTTTTCTCTTAGATATGTTCTGTTCAGTTTTGTTTTTGTTATTATTGCGAGTACATCATTCTCTAATGTATTTTTTGTTGTTAATTTTATAGAGTAAAATGATTGGTTTTTGAATACTTATTGTATAACCTGCTCATGTTTTTGACTCTCTATTAGTTATTATGGTCTCCTGCTTAATTCTTTTAAGTTTTTTGAGTTCAGTTTTATCTTGAGCAAGTAATGGTCAATTTCTCTCCTTCCTGATAATAGAAGCTCTTATTTCTTTTACTTGCTTTGTTCACCAGTGTTAAATACTAGTTGTGATAGGAGCCTGATCCATGATTTTAATGGGAATGCTCGTATTACTTCACTTTGTGTTTGATGTTGGCTGGTTGTTTAAGACTAGGAATGTTCTATTTTTGCTGTATTTTAAAAACAGGAAATGATGTATTAGGCCAATGTTAAAAATTATTGAGATCATGTGAATTTTTCCCACTAATTGATATGATTATATTAGTGTATTTATATTTTGGGGGGGACAGGTTCTTGCTGGTAGAGGTATATTTTATTTTATTTTATTTGTGAAGTTCAAAAATATTTTATTTAGAATTTTTTAATGTATATTCTGAAGTAATACTGGCTGTAGTTTTAGTGTGTGTGTGTGTGTTAGATTTTTCTGTCAAGCTCATTAAATGTCATAAAATGAGTGAGGAAATGTTCCTTTTCTATTGCATCTGGAGCATTTTATAAAGCTTCAGAGAGTATTCTTTAGTAACATTTTCAAAATCATCTATAGCTTTTGCTTAATTTGATGTTCTTAATTCTTATTAAGTCAGTTGTGTTCATTTTAATTTTTTCCAGACAACCTTCTATTTCCTTGAGAATTTTCAAATTTATTAAGTCAAATAATTTCTTGTCATTTTTGAAATGCTGCCATGTTTTTACCCTTTTCATTCTATATTGTGTCTATTTTTGTTTTCTAGTTATTTTCTTTAATTAGACTGTATAGCGGTTTGTCTGTTGGTGGCAGTTTTTGTTTACAGTCGTGCTTTTTAGAGAACTAGCTCTTGAATTTTACTGCTGTTTAGTTTTTAATGACTTTATTTCTGCTTTTCATGTTATTAATGCCTTGATTCTATTTTTCTTCAGTTTTATTTTGTTGTTTTTTTCCCCTAACTTCTTGGATTGTTGGTGTGTTAAACTTTATACTTTCTTATTTAATAATAAAAATTGTAATAATTTTCTTATGATTATAGTTTTGGCCATATCTCTTCTAGAGTAGTCTATGTAGTATTATTATCGTTGCTATTTTGAACTAATTTGTAATTTTATTGCCTTACCCAATAATTATTTAAAAGTTTTTTTTCCAAATGACTGAGGTTTTTGCTTATATGTTTGTAATTTTTTTATAACTCTGTGATGAATATTTTGTATTTCTCTGTATCTCAAATTATAGGATAGGTTTACAGAAGCAGGATTATCGGGTCAAAAGTAAACTTATTTTCTAGGCTTTTGATAGATATGGCCAGGTTCTTTTCTGGCCCTTTTGTCCACCGAGGGCAGCTCTGCCTTTTCTGGGTTGTAGGTATCAAAAGTCATCCTCCACAGATGCTGGCTGTCTGTAGACAGTGAAGTGTTGCATGTGGACTCCGCACCCCCAGTGATATCTTCTCTTCCTATGTTGAGGGAGCCAGGAAGCCCTTCCTGTCCATCCTCACACAGATCAGAGATGCCCAGACTCCTTGGTAGATTAAGGGGTGAGAATTCACAGTTCTGTCAATGCAAGGCATCTCCACGCATCCCAGCTAACACACAGAGTGTACTGATGCTCTCTGAGCAACCAGGAAATGTCAGGGCTTTTGCGTATTTTGCCATCTTAAAATCCCTCTGTGCATTAAATAGAGTACAGGTGAGGGAACCAAGACTCTTGAGAAGTGAGGGCAGAAGCCTGAGCCCCTTACCAACCCCTCCACTCACCAGGCATGCATGTTGTGTTGCTGGGCCACTGCCCACGTTCAGGAGCCAAGTTCTGAGGATTCTTCTCTTGGGAAGTCACATGGGCTTCTCACCCACCCAGAAGTGTCCACCTTCTCATCTGAGACCCTGTTCTGCCCTGCTGCAGGAGGGTCTTCTGGGGGCCTGTTGATTCCCCAGTTGATCAGCATTTGGGAGAAAGAGGGCCAAACCCCGTCACACTCCCAAATGAACTCTACAATCTCACCAGTGTAATTTATCATGCTCGGTCTCCCTGCTGGAGGGCTCTTGTCCTCTCCCGTGTGCGGTAAGGGAGGTGCGTCTCAGTAGAAAGGCTCAGTGACTTGTCCAAGAGCCATGTGGGCTGACGCTGGACTGCCCTTCTCTACAGGATTCTTCCTGGCCACGTGAGGCCACACTTTGTGGATCATGATGGATATGATGGCCCTCAGATTCTGGTGTATTTTCCAAACTGCATAAAGTTCTCTGCAAAAACATTCTCCAATGGCAACATCTCCTAACTTCTGATATTGGGGTGGCCTTTGCTCCCGACTTAATCTCCATTTTTTCCCGAATGGGGATGCTTGTTCAGAAAGCGATATCGTCTGTTTCACAGTGGATCTGCCCATGTATTGGTTGCAGCCCCTCCTACTAGGGACTTCGTATACATCCACCTCCTGCTGGTGCTTCCCAGATTGGCAGAGATTGATTACAGTTTGTGTCTAACCAAGCGTCTCCGTCCCCTTGGCCATGCTTGGGGGTGGCTCTTGGGAGCATGTTGGAGTCTAAGGTTGTGCTGAGCCTGTCTGATAGGGATTAAAAACTGCACCTGCCTCAAAGGATTACTGTGAAGATCAAATAAGATGTGGCATAAGGCATGCTTCCCTCATCAGTGTCCAGTTATAATTCAACTCCCTGTGTTTCCTGCATCTTTTCCTCCCAGAAACCTGATTACATACCTTGGGTGTTGACAAAGCAGAGTATTTTAGAAATAAACTCTTTGTCAGAAATATGTATGTATTCTTCATGTCTTCTATGGCTTATCTTTTTATTTTCTTAATTGTGTCTTTTGATAAGCACAAGTTCTATAATTTTAAGGAAGTCCTGTTTAAGAAACTTGGGGTCTTAGTTTAAGAAACTTGGGGCTTCCCTGGTGGCTCAGATGGTAAAGCATCTGCCTGCAATGCGGGAGACCCTGGTTTGATCCCTGGGTCAGGAAGATCCCTTGGAGAAGGAAATGGCAACCCACTCCTGTATTCTTGCCTGGAAAATTCCATGGATGGAGGAGCCTAGTGGGCTATAGTCCATGGGGTCACAAAGAGTTGGACACGACTAAGCGACTTCACTTTCTTTTCTTCAAGAAACTTTCTGCCTGAAGGTCATGAAGATATTCTCCTTTGTTATTTATAGAATATTCATTGTTTGACCTGTTGCATTTAGACGGGTGGTCTTTTGGAGTTGATTTTGTTATACATGGTGTGAGGTTCAGGGTAGGGTGTCAAGATTCTTTTTATTTTTAATTTAATTAATTTATTTTCTTAAGTGTTGGAGGCTTTACTTCAAATATTCTATTAGTAGGGAAATACGTGAAGACATGAGTGATGGAAGAACAGTGTTTTGTTCTAATAGTAACTAAACAGTCAGTATCCCCAAAATAAATAGGTAAATAGTGGCAAGAGGCTCATAGAATAAAAATAAAGCATGCAAATGCTTTTTGGGAATAGATGACAGTTTGTAATGTTACTATAGAGGATGTTCTAATAGGCATATCATGCCACATGTAGTGGGGCTTCCCTGGTAGCTCAGCTGGTAAAAAAATCCATTTGCAATGCAGGAGACCCTGGTTCAATTCCTGGGTTGGAGATCCACTGGAGAAGGGATAGGCTACCCACTCCAGTATTCTTGGGCTTCTCTGGTGCCTCAGATGATAAAGCATCTGCCTGCAATGTGGGAGACCTGGGTTCGATCCCTGGGTTGGGGAAAATCCCCTGGAGGAGGGCCTGGCAACCCACTCCAGTATTCTCGCCTGGAGAATCCCATGGACAGAGGAGCCTGGCAGACTGCAGTCCATGGGGTGGTAAGCACAGCATAGCACCACATGTAGTATTTAAGTTGATATTTTGAAATTAATATAAAAATGCTTTAAAAATTCTAATTTAAGTTAGGAATTTGGGGTTAATAGCTAGCACTATATGTATATAATATATAGGATAATATCAACCTACTGTGTAGCACAAGGAACTATATTCAATATCTTGTAATATCCTATAATAGAAAATGTGATTTGGTTATATATATGTTCTTTTTTAGATTCTTTTTATTTTTAAAGTTGGGAATCTTCTGTTTCTTGAAAGGACCATTTTTTCCCCTACGTCTATGTTCCCTTTCAAGTGTATTGATCAACCATATGTATGTGTGGTTCTCTTTTGCTTATTAAGTGAAAGTGAAAGTGTTATTCACTCAGTCGTGTCCAGCTGTCTGTGACTCCATGGACTGCCAGGCTAGTCCTTGGGATTCTCCAGGCAAGAATACTGGAGTGGGTAGCCATTCCCTTCTCTAGGGGATCTTCCTGACCCCGGGATTGAACCTGTGTCTTCTGCACTGGCAGGTGGATTCTTTACCACTGAGC
This sequence comes from Dama dama, assembly GCF_033118175.1. Lineage (NCBI taxonomy): Eukaryota > Metazoa > Chordata > Mammalia > Artiodactyla > Cervidae > Dama > Dama dama. The sequence continues at coordinate 13,640,345 of NC_083684.1, read as the reverse complement.
CCCACCAGGGAAGCCCTCAGGGTTTATATGTAAGGATAATTTTCCCCACCCAAGCCCAGCTTTGACTCAGTTTTACAAATTTTGATATGTATTGGAGCTCTTACCATTATTTGTAGCCCATGGTTTGTTTGGATTACCTTCGTTAGCTAAGACTTGATTATTGGGATGCTTCAAGGTTTTGTTTGTCCTTTAGCTATTGATTTTGCTTTTCATTATTTTACAGACAGAGAAAATAGTCCATAAATTTCTGGCTATTGACATTTATTATTTCTAATAATACTTGATGAATTATTTCTAATAATACAAGACTAATACTTGTTCAATTTTTTGTAAATGTTTCAGGGACATTTTAAATGACTGTGTTTTGCTTTTGTTTTTTGCAAAAAAAAAACTTAGACTACTGTGGTCAAAGCACTAATTTGCCTTATAAATTTTCAATAATTTATTTGCTTTTTCAACATTTTTTTTTAATGGATTACTTGCCTTAAGTAAAACACTGTGATGCACTCAATAGAGTTTTAGTTTTTTAAATCAGGAGATAAAATGGGATTACTGGAGAAAATTTGGAAGATAAAAGTATAAATAGTGAAAACCACAAGAGTCCCTCATAATCTGGATTTTAAGTGAAGTCTTTGTGTGTGTGTGTGCTCAGTTGCTCACTCTTTGCCTCCCTGTGGACTGTGGCCCACCAGGCTCCTCTGTCCATGGGCTTCTCCAGGCAAGAATACTGCAGTGGGTTGCCATTTCCTCTTTGAGGGGAATCTTCCTAATCCAGGCATTGAACCCTCATCTCTTGCGTCTTTTGCACTGGAGGCAGATTCTTTACCATTGAGCCACCGGGGAAGCCCTAAGTCTACCAGTTTATAAATATCAGCTCAGTTTTTAAATGACGCTGAGCCAACAATAATAGGGTTGTGGGGAGAGCAGTCTCTTGGGGAGTGGTCTCTCTGTGCACCATGCTGCCAGAGACCCTCCCTTAAGCTCGCCGGTGTCCTCACGCCCCAGGAGGGACCCTGCTGACTCACACAGCGTAGCTCTTTCCTGGCCTGTCTGGTGGCCGAGGGAAGATTCTGTGTGAGCTGGGAATCGTTCTCAGTCTGTTCCGAATGCTCGACTTCCTGTGCCCTCCATTCTTCGGGTTACTTTTCCTGTCCTCAACACCAATTCAGAGCACTCAGAAGATTCCAGAACATTTGAGAGAATGCACGGAAAATTGCTTAGAATCCGCACTTCAAAAAGCTCTGGCTATAAGAAGGAAGCACGAGGTCATGATTGGAGTCATGGCCAAATGGAACATTTCAAGCACGTTTAAAGAAGCTCTTTTCTTCCTAGTGCTCGGGATTATAAAGTCAGCCCTCCCTGGTCCACGGGGTCCGCTCACTCCCTGTCATTTTATCATGCGCCCAGCCCATGCTTTGGCTCAGATAGACCAAGTGGAATTCAGCCTCTTGTCACCTGCGGGTCTTCATGGGGGTGGGGAATAATAGCCCCTAGCTTCACCCGGGGGGCAGCCCAGGACCCTGCTCTGGTACCTGGTGGGAGGTGCCTCATCCCCAGAGACCAGGATGGAAGGTGGGTCTAGGTGTTACGTCTGGTCTTTGTGAGTTTCATTCCATTTCCACTTCCCTCTTCAAATTCCAAGGAGTTGGTTGCGGTGATGCCGACAGGGCAGGTCAGTGGAGGTGCGCTGATCAGCAGGAGGAAGGGGTGTGCTTAGGACCACAGGGCAGCTGAATCAGGTGGTGGTGACGTGTAGCTTGTTCTAGGTGAGCAGTGGTATCATCGGTCCTCCCTGCCTTCTGCCATCCTGAGGCAGGGGGGTGTAACAAGAAGGGAAGGTCAGCGCCCAGACCCTTCCAAATGAGTAAGGACAGCCTAATATTTGGTTTAAAAACTCTGGTCCTGTGTAGGGTTGTTTTCAAATTCCCCAGGGGCATCAGAGAGTGATGTTACAGTTTTACTCCTCAAAGTCAAATCTAGGAGCAAAAGCACCTCCTGTTACAAGCTGGAAACCTGTACGCTGTCATCTCTTTGTAACATTAGTAATACTAATAATAGTAGTTGCTAAAGTGTATCGATTTTTTGCATCCTTACAGTAGCAGACATCATCTGAAGTGTTTTATAGATATGAACCCACTTAATCTTCATACTGTGCTAAGAGGTGGGCACCGTTCTCCTCCTTCTGCTGATGAGAAGCACAGAGAGGCTAGGTGGCTTTCCCAAGGTCACCCAGCTAGTAAGTGGTCGGGCTGGGATTATGTTGCCAGGTGCTCTTTATTCCATCCTGACTGCCTTTTGCCTTGGGGTCTTTGAGTAGCTGTGACAGGGTTTCATTTGGGCTTCTGGTTTCAGGGTCACTAATGTCCTCGGGAGCGGACATCTGGCTTTCCAGATGTTCAGTTCATGCAAAAGAGGTTGCCTGGTGTTGGACACAGGTCAGGGGAATTGGAATTAGAGAGTCTCGGTTAAAAATCCCAGACCCCATCCTAGCCACAGGACCCGTGGGCAGGTTGTTTGAACTTCTTACCTTGGTTGTTTCAACGGGCAGGATGCCTGTAGTACCTGGCGCTTAGAGATGCTTGTGCAGGAGAAGGAAACAAGTGTTGTGAATGTACTTCGTCTGCCAGAGGGTCTCCAGCAATGACATTTTTATTGCTCCATGTCTGTCACTCACCCTGGAGGCCAGGGCTTTTGCACGTCTGTGGCACCCAAAGGCCTCTCGGGTGCAGAGCTTTCCTGAGAGCAGAGGAGGCGGCTGGCTCGGCGCTGCTGGATCGCTCCGTGCTGAGCTTGTGTAACTCACAGTAGGAGGGGCATGGCCCAAGATTGTCAGCTTTCTGATCATGCGTGAATGCGCTGCTTGTTGTCACAATGCTTTGCTACCCTGTCCACCAAGAAGAGAGCCTGCCGGACCTCAGTTAACTAGACGTCCCTTGGCTGGGTCGATGCATGCTGTCAAAGCTTCGCTTGCTCTAGATCCCCACGTGGACTTTGACTGTAGATCTGGGTGGCGCTAGTGGTAAAGAACCCGCCTGCCAATGCAGGAGACACAAGAGACCTGGGTTTGATCCCTGGGTCAGGAAGATCCCCTAGCAGAAGAAATGGCAACCCACTCCAGTATTCTTGCCTGGAGAATCCCATGGACAGAGGGGCCTGGCAGGCTACAGTCCATGGGGTCACAAAGTCAGACATGACTGGGCACGCACAGGTGTAAAGTATCTATATGACACAGTCACCCCAGATGTACCCTTTTCATTTAGGGGCCAGCAGAGCCAGTATCAACAGTGTAATCCACCACCACCCCAGCCACTTCTTCTGATGTCGTAAGCACGTGGTAGATGCCACTCCTGTGTTCAGAGACCTCATCTTTCTTTTGGTTTATTCTGTTTATCCTTCTCCCAGGTCGGTTGCTTTCTGTTGTCACTTGTCTTCATCCTTAACTGTATAAGAAGAGGTTGAATGTTAAAAATTTTTTTAAAAATTTCCAATGAATGTGTTTATTATAGGAAATAATCTTACTTGGCTAAAGATAATAGCAAATAATGGAACACAAGGCTCAGATGTCATGGTTTTGGGGCTCATTGCCAATCCCTTCTCACCGGATGGAGGTGAGACCCACTCCCTGCATAGCCGTGTAGGGAGCATCTCTCATGACTTGTTCAGACTCCTCTCATCCTCACTTTCACAGCATCCTTGGTAATCCTCTATCCCAGATATCCCAGTGCACATTGGGGTGCTGCCTCTTTCTATCAGAGCTACTGTATCAGTGCAGAAATTGTCAGGTCTGTTGTCTATAGTTCTTGGAGACCCACATTTTAATGAAAGACTTTCATAGTTTTCAAATTCTTTTGACCTCTCTCTCTTTTATGAAACAAAGAAGTTTTTAAGAACTTTGGGAAGAGAACATCTTCGGGTTTGGGGGCAGCCTCACACTCTCTTTGTTCACCATTTACTCCTGGGAGCAGAAGTCTTGTTTAATTGTTGCATGCCTGTTTTGGTGAGGGCTAAAATGGTACCTGAAAACTTGCCTGACATGAAGTTGACGTTCAATACATGTGAGTGGAAATAAAAGCAAAGATTCCAAACAGATGCTTTGTGATTTCAGCCATTCGTTCATTCACCCACCCATCCGCCCACCCACCCCTCATCTCTCCACCCATCCATCTACCCATTAATTCTGTTATGTGCATGTGCTAGAAGGTACTTCCATCAGTCCCTTTTGTTGGACATTAGGTAACAGTCGAATTCCGCTATTGGTATTGATGCTCCCTTGATGGCTTCTAGTCTGGTCAAGGCAGTCACACTTGCCTGGGTTTGAATCCAGGCTCTGTTACATACTAGTTGTATGATGTTGATTGACTTCCTTGGTGTCTCTCTGCATCAGTTTCCTCCTCTGTAAAGGTGGAGATCTTATCAGAATCTAGATAGTACCTTTCTGAGGATTAAGTTACACAGTCCATTTAAAGCACAGAACTGTGTCTAGTAAGTAAGTACATATGGTGCCCGTAACATATGATGATGTTGAAACTGTGTGCATAGTTCTGGTTATTCCCTTAGGCCATTTTCTGGAAGTAGAATTACTGATCAAAAGCTGTGACCATTTCACAAACATTTTTCATGCGCACTGCCAAATGGCCCTCCCGGAATGTTGTAAGTTAGCCAGCAGTATATAAGAGTGCCCATTTACCTGAACACCTGCCAGCGATGGTCAGTTGTTTTAACTCTTGCCAGTGTTGTGAAAAATGTCAATTCATTGTTTTATTTTTTAAGCTTATATTTCTGATGAGTTTAAATATCTTTTATTTATTTCCTGGTCATTTCACTTTTTTTTTTTCCTTCTACACCTTTTCCCCCTCACCTTTTCCATTGATGTGCTCATCTGTTTCTTATTGAATCATTTCGATAAAAATAATAGTGATAAAAATAATAAACGTTTATCTACTATTTATGTCAAGAGTCTTTGCCTCACAATATTTTTTCAAATTTAGATTGTGACACTCTTTGATATAAGAATTTTAAAATGTTTATGTAATTAAAGCTTTAAAAATTTCCTGTAAACTTAAAAAGACCTTCTTTTTTTTTTTTTTTAAAAAAGACCTTCTATATCCCTAAATCACATATGTGTGTGTAGTATTTATTTATACCTGTGACTGAATTAAACTGTATTCATGTTGGTTGTTTGGAGGTAGATATCTCATAATTTTTTCTTTAAACCAGCTATACAAACCCACTTTCTTTACTGAATTTAGAATCTAAAATGACATTTTTATTGTATATAAAATTGTAATAAATATGTATACATATATATATATATATACAGGTCCATTTTTTGAGCTTTTTATGCAATTTAAATTTTTATCTCTGCTTACATCAGTTGCTTCTTTGTTATAGCTTTGTGTTTTAATAAATGGTAGTGCAAGTCCTGAATTCATTTTTCTTCTTGTTTCAAAAATTTCTAGGCTATTCCTGCTTCTTATTTACTTGAAATAAATTTTTCAGGTTTAAAAAATCCAGATGGGATTTTGATTGAAATTGCTTTAGATTTAAAGTTAATCTTGAGAAAATTGACATTTTTATAGTAATGAAACTTCCCATCCACAAATATAGAAGTGTCTTCATTTGGTAAAATCATTTTTTTTTGATGTATCACAGTTGTTTTGTGGATTTATTCATTTAATCCTGCACATTTTTGCTAAGTTTATTTCTAGGCATTTTATATTTTTGCTGCCTCCATAAATATGGTGTGGGTTTTTTTTTTTTCTTACTATAGTTCCTAACCAGTTATTGCTGAATGTTAATTAGATCTTTATTTTGTAATCAGACATCTTTCTGAATTTTCTTATTCTGAATTCTTTCAGTTTATCTCTCTTGAGCTATTTAGATATATGATGATTTATGCAAATGATGTTTCTTTAGATTCTTTCCTATAGATTACCTCTCTTTTTGTTTCCTACCTTATTGCATTGGCTGGAAGTTCTAAAACAATATTTAAAACAATGATTTTAGGAATCAAGGCTTCACTTTTAATGGTGCAGATTTATGCATTACAAAGCTCCCGAGAGTGGGTGTCACAGCTGTACCTCTGGATCAGGCTTTCCAGATACTTACGCTCATGCTTACATTTGTCTGTTTCTGTAGTCCTTCTTTCCCCCAGCCTCTACCACTTTAGACTTAAACTTTACAGAGAAAAAAGTATACCTGTAGGATCTTGGGCCTTGGAAGGATGAGGGTTGCAGTAGAGAATATAAGTAACAAATTTCAGGCACCCTGGTTTTTGCTGCATCTTCCCGGACTTGCTTATCCCACAGGCTGCACCAGGCTTGAGAAAGGACACTAAAGAGACAAGCTTGTCGTGTGGATGTCAACCCTGCCTAATTGAGTCCCTCTCTCTTTTTGTTTTTCTGACTTAGAGACCTATAAGAAACTCTCCTGTGTTGTATAATTTCTCCTTGGCCCTCATCCCTCCCTGCTCCAGTCACCTGGGGGAAAACAACAGAGGAGAACCTTGAGATGGTTCCTGAGTCCTTTCTTCCTGTCCATCAGCATGACTCAGCTTCACCCCCGACAGACTTAGGCTGCTTTATTGGGATAATCAGATCAGCACTTCAGGGTCATTAGACTATAGGTTCTGTGTTTGGATGGGAGGTCCCGGGCGTGGGTCTTCTCTTTCTGCAGAGCCTCCTTGACTGGCAGGGAGTGAGTCTGTCTGACTGAAACCAGAGCCCGTGACTCACTCCTGCTCCCTCGCCCGGATCTCTGGGCTGGCACTTTGTGCTCCGTGGGCCAGTGCTGGGTGGCAGAGCGGATGGCAGAGCAGGAGGCAGTCGGATCCCTCCCAGGAGGCAGCACCAGCATCTGACTGGTGCTGGGGCTGCTGGCACCGAGATGCTCCTTCAGTCTGCCCTGATGACGCCTTAGCTCCCAGGTCTTTAGTCCTATGAGGTCTTCTCCAAATTTCTCCCCTCCTCCCCACAGTGTTCTTTTCTCCAGCTCTTATATCCCACCATTTTGAATTTTTTAAAGTTATAGTCAAATACACATAAGATTTATTGTCTTAGCCATCTTTAAGCGTACAGTTCTGTGGCATTAAGTACATTCACATGGTTGTAGGACCATCACCACTCTCCCATCTCCAGAGCACTTTTCATCTTGTAAGGCTGAATTGTGTGACTTGTCTCATTAAATACTAACTTCCCAGCCCTGCTCCCCCCTTCTGTTGATAACTACCTTCTACTTTCTGTCTCTGTGAATCAGACTCTCCTCTAAGCATCTCATGTGTGTATGTGTATACCTCATTTTGCTTATCCATTCATCTATTGACAGACACTTGGGTTGCTTCCACCTTCTGCCTAGTGTGACTGATCCTCTGATTATAGCTGATAATAATATGGGTCAAACGGAGTGCTTTTTACAGTGTTTTCCTTCTGAATTTTCACAGTTATTTGAAGTTTGCCTCTATTATCATCTCCATTCTGTAGATGAAGAAATGGAAGCTTGGTGAAGCTCCTGGTTTCCCCCAATTTACTTTGTTTTGATACAGCTTTATTTGGACTTCCCTGGTGATCCAGTGTTTAAGGATCCACCTTCCAATGTTGGGGAGGGGGGCATGGATTCCATCTCTGTTTGGGGAGCTAAGACCTCACATGCCTTGGGGGACCCAAGCCCAAACACTCTAGAGCCTGTGCTCTGCCAATAGAGAAAGCCCGAGTGCCCAAAGGTGACCCAGGGCAGCCAAAAAAGAAAAAGAACAGCTTTATTGAGATATAACTCACCTACCTTAGAGCTCCCCCACTTAAAGATGCAGGCCAATGGTTTTTAGCGCATTCATCACACTCTGTGCAGCCATGACCACAGTTGCTTTTAGAACGTTTTTGTCAGCTCAGAAAGGCAACCCGTACCTATTAGCAATCACTGTCACATCCCCGTGCCCCCTGGCCCCTGGCAACTACAGATCCGCTTTCCTTCTGTATGGATGTGCCTGTTGTGGGCATTTCCTGCAGATGGGGTCATGTAGTCTGTGGCTTTTGGGGACTGGCTTCTTTCCCTTGGTCCAGTGTTTTCAAGGCTACAGTTATAGCATGTATTAGAGACTCAAGTTCCCGTTTACCTGCTGTGTGTCCCCAGCTCCTCACATAACAAGGTGGAGATTTAGCTTCAAACTTGTCCACGGCTGTGGTGGCACATGGTGAGTGCTTAGTAAATTCAAAGTCAGCTGTTTAAATATAAGCGCTTAGAGTCCTGAATGCTGTGTGTTGGACAGTTTTGCACGCTAAACTTACACAAGGGGTTGTTGGTATATCACTGTTCTGTGTGTGACAGTTACATGTCATGTTTTGCCATTAGAAATGAGAACAGGTGAATGAGACATATCCGTTAAAGGGGCTCTGAAGCAATGTGAATTATGAATGCACGGATGGTGGGGCTTTGTCGCCATTTGCAACTAGATTGAGGAGCTGGTGAACGGCCTGCAAGATGGAGATTTTGCACAGGCTGCCCTGGGCTTGTTCCAGCTGTCACAGCTGGGTTTTCCACAGTCTCAAGTTTACTGGCTGGGTGTTCCACCATCTCAAGGTCACCGGCCCATGCCATAAAGGGCCGGTGACTGAGGGCAAGCTAGCTAGCTGACCCTTAGCCCAGAGGCTGGAGCTGACTGAGGTCGGGAATGGTTGTTGACCTACCTGCTCGAGACGCCTGAGCCAGCAAGTGCTGATCCAGACTTTGGGTGATCCCAAAGTCCCTCCTGTATCATGGCTCTCTAGCCTCTCTTATGGACAGGCCACATCTGAGGCTGGCAGACGACAAATGTCTGAAAGTCAGAGCTGATCAAAGCTCCTTGACTGACTTAGGATTCTTTTGGAGACAGTGCATGTGAACAGTGTGGTCTGAAGGCAGCACCATGGCTCGAAGAGCATTCTGCAGGGAGTCCAGTGATTATTTCCAGGAGGACTGTGAGAAAAATGTCCAGGAGCAAAATTTCCAGAGTGCTCTTCTAAGCCTCTAGTTGGAGTGTGGGGGGCAGTCCTCTGGGGGTCTGGCTGCCTCTGAGAACCCCTTGGCACCTGTCACATCAGGCATGGTGATCACTGCCATTCAATGAGTGCCTCTTCCGGGCAGACACAGAACTAGGTGCTGACATGAGCTCGCTGGTTTCTTTCTGATCGTGAGGTGGTCATCATCAACCCCATTTTACAGAGGAGAACACGGATGCACAGGCTAGGGGAAACTTGCTGGAGCCTGTAAAGATGTGATCAGACTGTGCTTTGTTTTAGAACTGCTCTAAGCAGCACCGCTTCCTCTCATGTATCTTTATAATCTGTGTATGGTGGTGATTTAGTTGCTAAGTCGTGTCTGACTCTTGCGACCCCGTGGACTGTATAGCCCGCCAGGTTCCTCTGTCCATGGGTATTTCCAGGCAAGAATACTGGAGTGGACTGCCATTTCCTCCTCCAGGGGATCTTCCCAGCCCAGGAATTGAACCCAGGTCTTCTGCATTGCAGGCAGACTCTTTACCGATTGAGCTATGAGGGAAGCTCAATCTGTGTATAGATCCATTATAATATAGAAGAGTACAGTTAATATATACATCTTCTTTGTGGCTTACTGGCAAGTTCAGCAGCTTGAGCACCATTTATCTTCCTGGCTGGCAGGTTCTAGCACGTCCCTTGCTTGTGAGGTACACCTCAGTCTGTTGACTTCACTGGGGCTCTTTTTCTGTGATCATCTCATCCTCTTTTGAAGAGTTCTTGCTTCTGATGGTGGAGCGTAGGCAAGCCAGGTGCGTGGCTGGAAGAGCCAACCAAGTTCCAAGAAAGAAGGTTGAACTGGGTGGTAAGTGCTCGTTTTGTGGTGACTTGAGGCTGGCACACCTTGCCAAGTGGGCAAAGGGTACAGAGTAAGCTTGAGGATCCCTGGGAAGGCTGTGAGCGGGGCGGCGGAGGGGGACATCAACAGTATCGCCAGAGCCTGGGAATTCCAGTAACTGTCAGTAGTTAGAACATTGTGGTGGGAGATCCTTCATCACCTCTGTCACCTTCAATTGAAGAAACAATAGTTCTGGGTTGCAAAATTGAGGACAAGCTCTGTAGGGAATGTGCAGATGGCAGTGAGTCACTCAACACCCCCATTTCCCAGAATACATCCTTAAACTTAAAGGGGTACATCTGTACCCCCAGGGCCCAACACAGCGTCTTTCACATTGTGAGTGCTGATGCAATAAACCTCATCAAATGAGTAGGTCCAAACCCCATGCTTCTAATTGCCAAATAGATCGACTTCTTATGAAAAGGCCTTCCTCGCTTCTCCTTCCCAAGCCTAATTTCCTTTTCTGAGTTTCCGTCCACTTGCTTTCTACCTGAGTGTCTTGCCTCAGTTCCTCTAGATCCACAGCGCATCTGCCTTCCAACTGTTCCTTCACCCCTTGCCCCTACCCAGGGCACCTCCAGCATCCTCTTGTTTTCATGACCACATCCCAAGCATCTCAGCATCATACCCAGTTAGCGTATCCCTCTAAAGCTCCATGGTACAACCACATAAGGGGTCCGCCAGAGTTTTCCTCTGCGTGGCCTGGCTACTGTCGGTCTAACTTAGAAGCTTTTTTCCACCCCCAGTAGATTCAGCAAGATTTACACATTGGCCAAGTAAAGTCTCAAAGTTACACTCTTATAATACCAAACTTTGAGTGATGGTATTTCCTAATATAGTCTATGAGAACATAGCTGTGTTAACAGTGTCACTCAGGTATCTGTATGAGGTATGGTGGCTTGCTATTAAGTTCATTGAGCCTAACCTTTTGTATATCCTAGTTTATCTTTCATTCTTGATAATAAGAATAAAATGGACTTTCTTACCAACTTTTTACTAAAATGGACCTTCTACTAACTTTTACTAACTTCAAGTTAGTAAAGCCAGCCTCCCTTTCTAATTTTGGGAACTTCATGTATCTTTTACCTTCAGAATGGGACTTAGTCCTATTGGGAAGCCATTCATGTTTTTAAGACAGAGATAAGGCAGGAAGGGGCTTCTCTGATGGCTCAAGGGGCAAAGAATCCGCCTGCAATGCAGGAGACACAGGTTCAGCCTTTGGGTCAGGAAGATCCCCTGGAGGAGGAAGTGGCAACCCACTCTAGTATTCTTGCCCAGAAAAATCCCATGGACAGAGGAGCCTCGTGGCCTATATAGTCCATGAGGTTGCAAAGAGTTGGACGTGACTGAAGCACCTGAGCGCACACACACACACACACACGCACACACAAGGCAGTAAGATTTATTTATTAGAAAGCTCAAATTGGTGTCTTACGTGGAGACTGGAGGAAGGAGTCTGAGGCAGAAATCAGTTAGGAGCCACTGAATAGTTCTGATCCAAGGTGGTCGTTGTGCACGTGATCTGTTATGCAAGCGTCTAAAATCCTTGATGGGCTCACTGTTGCATCACTGCATCCCCAGGGCCATTTCCTTTGTAGTGAGGATGGCTTCACTTCACACTGCACTGGGGAAAAGGCAGCTCCAAGATCCTCTGCTTGCTGTTGGACAGGTGCTTCTCCATCTTGGCACAGTGGTGATGTCCCCAGAGCGATGGGAGTTTAGACACTGCCATCCTGGCTGTGAAGCGAGGTCACAGATGCCTTCCAGGAAGCCGCAGTCAACCTGTTCAGGGAGGCTTGGAGAAGGTCCAGAATTTTCAACATTTTCAGAATCTTGGAATAGGGTAAGGCCACCGCATAGCCAAGATGGTATTATGAAACTATTTACTGTGCTTCCAGCAGATAGAGAAATGGGTTTCCTACCTGTTCCACCCCTGCCCATTCTCCAACCAGGATGCAACAGTGGCCCTTTTGAGGTTCTCAGGGTATCTTAAACAATATGCAGCAGATTCTAGAATAATTTTCTTTTTGGATAACTGGTTTTTATGAATCCTACTTCCTCAGTTTCCTCCTAACTCTATTCTCCTCCCCGTAAGCTACCTGCACCCCCAGACAAGAGGCCAAGTGCTTTGGGGGTGATTGTGGGAATGTAGAGATTTGGGATACATTGGTTTGGCTGCAACCTTCACCCTTTCCTGCAGGTGCCTCTGAGCCTGTGTTGGTCACGTCTCTTCGTAGACCGAATACCTTGATGCAGGCAACAGAATTAGGGTGTATATGTGTATGTGTTTCCCATTCCTCAAAGGTCCCAACTTGACTCTTGTTTAGGAAGGACTATTCACAGGTCCAGAGGAAGTGCACAGACCAGAACAAATGGAACCAAAGGAAGTCCTTATACCACTGTCTGGAAGTTCGGAGTCAGTTTCATCACCCCTGAGGCCTGGATTCTTAGACTTCTAAATATTTTTAAAAATTTTATTTATTTTTGGTTGCTCTAGGTCTTATATTTAAAGTGCAAAATTTTGTAAATTTTGACACAGTAGGTACCTGTGAAACTGTCACCTCAGTCCATCTAATGAATATATCTATTCCTTCCAGATGTTTCCTCTTGCCTCCTTGTAATTTCTCCTACCTCTTTCACTGTCTCCCCACCCCGCTCAGCTACTGCTCTATTTCCTGTCACTACAGAGTATTTTCCTTTCCACAATTTTATATAAAGGGAATCATACAGTATGTATTATCTTTTGTCTGGCTTCTTTCATTTCATAATTATTTTGAGATTCATCCAAGTTCTTGAGTGTACTGATGGTTCACTCCCTTTATTTCTAAGTAATATCCCATTGCATAGATACACTACAGTTTATTCATCCATTCAGTTATTGCTGGACATGGGGATTGCTTTCAGGTTTTGGCTATTGCAAATAAAGCTGCTATGAATATTCATGCACAAGACTTTTAAAGATGTATGCTTTTATTTCTTTTGGTTAAATGCATAGGAGTGGAATAGAGGAATCATATGGAAGATGTATGTTTAAGTTTTTGAGAAACTGCCAAACTTTTTTCCAAAGTGGTTTTACCACTTTATAGTCCCACCAGCAATATACGAGAGTTCTAGTTTCTCCATATTTAACACTTGATATGCTAAATATTTTAGCCATTTTTGAATGTGTAATGGTGTTTCATTATGGTTATAATTTGCATTTTCTTAATGACTAATGATGTTGAGTCTTATGTGCTTATTTGCCATCTGCATACTTTTTTTTTTTGATGATGTGTTGACTCAAATCTTTTACCCATTAAAAAAATTGGACTGTTTTGTTGTTATTGATATTTATGAGTTTTTTTATTCTGGACAAAAATCCTTTATCAGATACATGTTTCAAAATATTTTTTCTCAGTCCATAACTTGTCTTTGCAATCTCTTAATGGTTTCTCTCAAAGAGCAAAAGTTTTAACTTTAATAAAGTCCAGTGTTTTCCTTTTTTCCCTTTTATGGACTCTGCTTTTGGTGTTCTATTTAAGAACACCAAAATCTTTGTCTAATCTAAGGTCACAGAGATTTTCTCCTGGAAGTTTTATAGTTCTAGGTTTTACATTTAGGTCTGTGATCTATTTTGAGTTAATTTCTGTATGTAGTGTGAAGTGTGATTTGAAGTTCTTTTTTGTACTGATGGTGGTTTTGTTGTTAAGTCATGTCCGACTCTTGGGACCCAGTGGACTGTAGCTTGCCAGGCTCCTCTGTCCGTAAGATTTCCCAGACAAGAGTATTGGAGCAGGTTGGCATTTCCTGCTCCAGGGGATCTTCCTGACCCAGGGACAGAAGCTGGGTCTCCTGTGTTGCAGGTGGGCTCTTTACTGATTGAGCCCCCTGTGCTGGTCCATGCTTACTTACTCAGTTGTGGCCGACTCTCTGCGACCCCATGGACTGTAGCCCACCAGTCCAGGAGGATTCTCTAGGCAAGAATACCAGAGTGGGTTGCCATGCCCTCCTCCAGGGGATCTTCCCAACCCAGGGGTCTAACCCAGGTCTCCCGTATTGCAGGTGGATTCTTTACCTTCTCAGCCACCAGGGAAGTCCAAGAAGACTGGAGTGGGTAGCCTGTCCCTTCTGCAGGGGACATTCCTGACCTAGGGATTGAACCGGGGTCTCCTATATTGCAGGCGAATTCTTAACCAGCTGAACTACCAGGGAAGCTGTGAGCCATCATATGGCTCTCCAATTGTTTCAGTGCTATATGTTGAAAAGACTATACATACACACACACACACACATATATATATGTATATATATATTTCTCTACTCAGTTGATTATGCTACTTTGTCAAAAGTCAGCTGTTGATATATGTATGTGGGTCTATTTCTGGACTCTTAAGAAGACTTAAAAGAGAGTCCTCTTAAATTTTTCTCTATAATGCAGTTTCTAGTGTATAAGTCTAACAATCTTTTATCAGATTGATTCCTAAGTATTTCATATATTTTGATGCTATTGTGAATAGTATTTTTCAAAAAGATTAAATTTCTGATTGTTCATTGCTAGCATATAGAAATATGATTGATGTTTGTACATTCATCTTATGTCATGCAGCTTTGATAAATTCACTTGTTCTAGTAGCTTTTTTGGATGACTCAATTCAGTTATCTCCTAGATAATCGTGTCACCTGAGAATAAAACCAGTTTTGCTTCTTTGTTTCCCACCTGGATGACATTTATTTTTTTTTTTCTTGAATAGAACCTCCAGTAAATGCTGAGTGGAAGTAGTGAGAGAAGACATCTTTGTCTTGTTTGTTCATGATGTAAGGGGGCAAGCATTCATTTTTTTCACTATTAGGTGTAATGCTACCTAAATGTAGGCTTTTTTGTTTTTGTTTTTGTTTGTTTGTTTGTAGATGCACTTCATCAAGTTAAGGAAATCTTCTGTCCTTAATGTGCTGAAATTTAAAATTCAAGAGTGGATATTAGACTTTTTCAAATTTTTTTTCTGGATCATTGAATTGTTTGTATGGTTTTTGTTTGTTTTATTTGGAAATATGGTGACTTACGTTGATTTATTTGAATGCTAAATCAACTTGCATCCTGAGGATAAAATTTCATTCAGTCATGATATATAATTGTTGGAATGTATTTACTAAAATTGTTGAACTTTTGCATTTATGTGCATAGTGGATACTGATTTTAGTTTTCTCTTTTCTTGTAATATCTTTGTGTAGTTTTGGTGGCAGGATAAGGTTGCCCTGATAGAACAAGATGGGAATTATTCTGTCCTCTTCAGTTTCTGGAGAGTTTGTACCGAAGTACTACTGCTAGTGGGAGTAATGATTGGTAAAACTGGAGTTTCTGTTTTGAAAAGATCTTAAGCTACAAAATCAATTTATTTAGTAGACATAGAGCTATTAGGTTATCTGAGAAGTGTAAGAGTTTTGTCTTTGCAGAATCTATAGTATGTCACCTCCCTTATTATGGATATTATGAATTTGTATCTCCTCTTTTTTTTTTTTTCCTGATCAGTCTGGATAGAGGCTTATCAATTTTTTTCCACATTGAACCATCTTTTGGTTTCATTGATTTTTCTCTTATTTTTCTGTTTTCTTTCATTAATTTCATTCCTTCTTTGCTTTGTTTTGCTTCTTTTGGTTTAATTTGTTCTCTGTTTTAATTTTTAGAGGAAGGACATGAGGTTAACTTGAGACCTTATGTCTTTACCAATAGAGTCCTTAGCATCATACCACAAATTTGATATGTTTTGTTTTAATTTTTATTTAGTTTAAAATGCTAATTTCCTTTGGATTTCTTCCTTGACCTATGTATTATTTAGAAGTATATTTCTTAATTTAAAAATATTTAGAGATTTTTCCAGAGATCCTTCTGTTATTAATTTATAATTTAATTCCACTTTGGTTAGAGATCATTCTTTGTGTGACTTTAGTGTTATTAACTTGAGACTTGTTTTATGGCCCAGTCTGTGGGCCATATTGGCAAGTGTTCTGTATGCATTTGGAAAGAATGTTTATTATGGTGTTATAGGGCTGAGTGTACTAGTCAGGAGTCACAAGTAATGATGGAGTGTCAGCTGGGTCAGATTGATTGATAGTAGTGTTTAGATTTTTCTAAATTCTGATTTTCTATATGTACTGATTTACTGTGTACTTGTTCCATTAAGTTTTAAGAGAAGTCTGTTTAAGCTTTCGACAGTAACTGTGGATATGTGTCCTTCCACTTCTATCCATTTTTTATTTTTTGTGATTTGAAGTTTGAATGCTAAGTGTATGTGCTTTTGAAGAAGTGACTCTTTTTTATCATTATGGAATGATTTTTTTCCTGGTGTGTCTCTATTAAAACTAAAATGTTCCATGTAGTCAGCATGTAGTTAGTTCTTGTTTTTTTAATCCAATTTTATGATCTCTTTTACTTGGGGTATTTAGACCATTTATACGAAATGTTGTTAATGGTATGAGTAGGCTTACTTCTATCACCTTAATGTTTGTTTTCTATTTGTTGTATTTGTACATTGTTCCTTTCTTCCACCTTCATTTGTATTAATTGAATGATTAAAAATTAAAATCTCTTTTATTGGAATATTAGCTATATATCTTATATATGTTTTCTTATTTTAGTTATTTATCTTTACAACATATATTTTCAGTTTCTGTTTGTGTTGGAATGTCTTTACTCTGCCTTTATTTTTTAAAGTTATCTTTTCTAGATATTGTATTCTTGGTTGACAGTTTTTTCTTTTAGCACTTTGAATATGTTACCCCACTGCCCTCTGATCTCCATTGTTTCTGATGAGAAGTTTGCTGTTAATCTTTTTATAATTCCTTTGCATGTGATGAGTCATTTTTTCTTACTGCCTT
Source organism: Dama dama (assembly GCF_033118175.1). Lineage (NCBI taxonomy): Eukaryota > Metazoa > Chordata > Mammalia > Artiodactyla > Cervidae > Dama > Dama dama. The sequence continues at coordinate 13,623,632 of NC_083684.1, read as the reverse complement.
AAAGACTTTCTCCTTGTCTTCAGCTTTCAGTATTTGAATCGGGTGTGATATCTTTGTTCTTATTCTACTTGGAGTTTTTTTTAAGCTTCTTGGATTTGTAGGCTAGTGTTCCTCATCAAATTTGAGATATTTTCAGCTATAATTTATTTTAATAATATTTTCTTATCCTTTCCTTCTACTTCCATTATGCATATATCTGTTTTTAGTGGTATTTTATACTTTTCTAAAGTTCTGGTCATTTTTCTTTATTTTTTTTTTTTTCTTTCTGTTTTCAGTTTGCATAATCTCTACTGATGTATCTTGAAGTTCATGGACTCTTTCTTCTACTAATGCAAATCTGTTTTTGAGCCTTGTTAATGACTCAGTCTTCATTTGGTTATCTTACTTTTCAACTTAAAGAATTCAATTTGGTTCTTTTTAGAGAAATGATTTTCATCTCTTAATTGATATTTTCTATTTGATGTGTAATAGTCATCAAATGTTCCTTTAAACATGGTTTCCTTTAATTCTTTGAACACTGTTGTAGCAGCTGTTTCAAAGTCTTTGTCTGCTATGTTCAATATCTGGGCCCCTTCAGAGACTGATTCTGTTGTCTGCTTTTCTGCCCTGTTATTCATCCCACTCTCACATTTCTCCACAAGCCTCATAATTTTTTGTTGTTGTTGTTGAAAAGTAGGCATTTTAGATCATATATTGTAGCAAACCCAGATACTGATTCTCTCCCTCCACTCCCAACCACCTGTTGTTGTTTATATTTGGTCTTTATTTATGTATTTAATGACTAGGCTGAACTAATTCTCTGTGGTTTCTTTATATAACACAGGATCCTATCTAGGATAACACATGGCATTTAATTGTCATGTCTTCTTGGCCTCCTCTGATCTGTGACAGTTTCTCAGGTTCTTCTCATTTCTAATGCCCTTGATTGGTTTGAGGAATACCAGGTAAGTATTTTGTTGAATGTCCTTCAGTTTGGGTTTGTTTGATGTTTTTCTCATGATTAGTTTGGGTTATGGGTTTTTACCAGGAAGATCCTAGAGAGAAAGTACCATTCTTTTCTCATCCTATCAAGGATGCATGCCATCAACATGACTTATCACTGCTGATGCTGGCCTTGATCTTGGGACTGAGGTTGTCTGGTTTTTCCACTGTAAAGGTACCCCTTCCTCTTGTTACCCTCTGTTCTTTGGAAGCAAATCATTAAACTCAGCCCATACTTAAGGGTAGGGAGTTAAGTGTCATCTTCTTGAGGGGAGTGTATCCACATGAATTATTTGGAGTTCTTCTATGTGGTAGATCTGTCTCTTCTCCCTAATTTGTCTAATTACTTAAGTACTAATTTACATGATTGGACTTGTGAATATGTATTTTGTAATTTGGGATATAATCCACTACTACATTACTTATTTTGTTTACTTCAGTCATTCCAGTTTCAGCCATTGGAAGCTCTTTCAGGTTGGCTCATGATATGGCTTTGACATAGCTCTATTTTTTTTTTTTTTATCACTTCCTTACTTTCTGGGAGCACAAGATGCTCCAGACTTATTTTATATATTCCCTGTCCTAACCCTAGTATCAGCCATTTCTTCAAGGAGTACTTGTACATTTTATTGGAAAATGATATTGGAACCAAGATCTGAACCCTAGTCATTCTTTAATCCTTTTTGTGCTTAATCTAAATATAGTTACTCTTTGAGAAAGATGCCTCAGCTGGTCTTTTATTGAGTAAATACATAATGAATGTCAAGTTCTGTACTTGTGGTCATGTTTTTAGTTATTTAAAACTTGCTTTAAATAGAATTTCACCAATTTTTACACATACTAATTGGAAATTCATTCATAATTTGTTGTTATTTTAGTAAAGAGTTATAATTAAATTAGAGATAGGGTCATAATATAATTATTTGTTGTGCTAAAATCAGTCTCTTTATTTTACAAATGTCTTCATTCCATTGCCAGTTTTAAAAACAAGTGTTTATTATTGGGAGCAAATATATGGATGAATATTTATTTGAGTCACTAAATGCTCATCAAATAATTTTTCAGTGTTCATGTGGAAAATTTCAAACACACATGATAATACAGAGAACAATATCCTAAACTTCCAAGGACCCATCAGTCAGCCTCAATAATTGGAACTCATGGCCAATCTTAATTCATCTGAACTTGACCTTTTTTTTTGGATTAGCAATAATTTTGAACTTGAAATAGGTACCACTGCTTCTTTGTGACTCACAGATATATAATGGAAGAAACTTGAGTATATGCTAAAGAACATTTCACAGTTGGCCTTTTAAGAGCCAGTGAGTAACTAATTGTCATCCCACTTTAGAAGATAAAGGAGCTTAGGAGCCTGTGGGTAGAGTGACACCAAGAATGTTCAGGACAAGTGAGAATTTGAACAAATGAAGGTTCACTCATCTAGAACTCAGATCTCACTCTTCTTAAATAGCAGTGCACGTGCTTGTCACAAAAGCACGCCACTCACACTGGGGGTGACAGGCTTTTGGGAACAAAATATGCCAAGCATTTTGCAGTTCAGCCCGAGTTCAGGTTTCTCAGGTCAGTCCAACATACCCGTTGCCAGAATTTCTTGTGGACTACTAGAACTTCAGATCTAGTTTAGGCTCCAGTGACTGAGTGTAATTCCTAGACGTTTCAAATTCATGAGAATTTGAAATTTGTGGGTTGAGATCTGCAGAGTGTAGAAGGAGATTTGTTGACTCAGCCATTCAACAAACGTTTCCTGAGTACCTGCTGTGGGCCAGAGGTTGTGCTGGGAACACAGTGGTGGGTGGGACATGTATAGACCCTGCTACATGGGGCTTGCCATCTTGGAGTATAAGGGGACAGTCACCATGAATCTCACAAATCACCAATGACATTGTGATGTGTTGCAAAGGATGGAAAAGAATGTTAAGAGTATACATCCCTGATTTTGTCTGGGTTATCAGGGAAGATGTTCTGAGGAAGTCTTATTAAACTAGGTGAGGCAAGGCATGTGTGTGTATGTGTGTGTGTATGTGCACACATGCATGTGTGTTAAAGGTGAGTGTATGGGAATTAGGAATATTCAAGGTAAAACATTTACTTAACTAAGGCTAATTCAACCCCAGTATCCAAGGGGATAATATCCACAAAGAGACGCTCCAATGATAAAGAGCTGAAGCTGGCCAAGGACCCCATAGAAGGCAGGGAGACTGGAGGTGGGTACAGGAGAGGGGCAGGCTGGCCACAGACTGGGCTTGTCTATGGGCTGTGGTGAGAAGCCTGGGTTTTATTCCTAAGGCAGTGGGAAGCCACATTAGGGTTTCAGGAAGGGGCCTTTCAGTGCTGACCACCACGTGCAGAATGCATGGTGAGGGTGAGGACTGAAAGCAGGAGGAGCAGGTGTCTGCAGCACAGGTCTAGGTGAGTGTTTGTGCCCTGGTGATGCAGAGAAGTGGGTAGATCTGAGAGTGAATTCACAGACATGTGTATGTATATACATGTGAACAAGAGCTGCATAAAACAACGTCTTTACTATAGGTAAGGCACACTGTAATGTTTCATGGTGGGGGGAGGTGTATGTTTGAAATAGGCAGAGAGAGGGTGTTATGGGGCTCTATGGGCCATACTCATAAATCTGGATCTTCATCCAGTAGGAAGTGGGATATCACCAAGGTTTTTTGTTTCTATTTTTTTAAGTTCTCCATGGTTTTAAAACAGCTTTGTTCTTTGAGAGAAATAACCCTAATAATAATAGAAAATAACAATCAAGAGAAGGGTCTTATGACAGGAGCACATAAATAATTTCTTTAAGTTTCCTCCTCCTTTTCTTCTTTTTCGTTTTGGTAGGAGTTGGAAAAAGGGCCAGAGGAAAAGTATTTCTGGCTTTTTGGACCACTTTATCTCTGTCCACTACTCAGGTTCACTCTCGAGACTGGCAAGTAGCCGCAGGAAGACAATATGTAAAAAATGGATGTGGTGGTGTTATCAATAAAACTTTATTTACAAAAACAAATAGTGGGCCAGATTGGCAGGCTGTGGCTTGCTGACCCCTGTCCCGAGGAAGGGAGGGGAATAACTTGTGGGATTTGTGAGGAAGGAGGATTTGTTGAGATAAAGTCAGGGTGGGGGATGATACTTGTCCCACATGGTCCTCCAGGGGGATCAGAGCAGCTGGGGCGTGGTGGCCCTTCTGAGGAAGTTCCGCTGGGACCACAGTGTATTCTTACACTCAGGGTTTGCGTGTGGGGAGTCTGGGTTGCAGAAGCAGTTGGAATTAAGGTCTCATCTCCCAGCCTCAGAGTCAGCCACACAGAATGCAAACTATAAACTGGATGTTCGGCTTAGTTCCTTGGGGCTGTGAGGCCAAAGCTGGACTTGACACCAGGCCAGGGATTAATTAATACAACCCTTCTGGGCAGAGTTCCCTGCTGTCCGGCCATGCGCAGGGAATGCAGCCTTTGTGCAGAGAGAAACAGCTCTTAAGAGGAGATGGCCTGAGATGGCTCTCCAGGCTGCTTTTCCGCTCTCTAGGAATTCCTGGATCCGTGCCACACACCTAAATGCGCTGAGGCAGACAGAAAGTCTAAGCAGGTGCCTGAAACGGGTACCATGACGCACAGGGCCAGAGGATGGATATACAGTGCTCCTGCTGACCTTGGCGGGTCAGAGGTCCTCGCCCTGCTGCAGGATGGGGTCACGGCACCCTTGATTTTAATCCTGGTTGCAGAAACCATAGCATGGAAAATTGTGTGTGTTTTAGACTCAGTGAAATATAGTGGGTTGTATGTGCTTAGCTGCTCAGTCATGTCTGACTCTCTGTGACCCCATGGACTGTAGCCCACCAGGCTCCTCTGTCCGTGGGATTCTCCAGGCAAGAATACTGGAGTGGGTTGCTGTGTCCTCCTCCAAGTGTATTGTATGTTAGATGATAAACCTGCCTCGCAGAAGGGGGCCACAAATGTGCAGGCTAAGTGTGAGCCTCATGGACAAGGAAGAGCTCATAGCAGTAGGAGCCGTGTGGACAATCCTCACCACCACCTACCCCGGCAGCCCTGACAGAAGGCCTCTCCTGCAGGGCAATGTTTCTCCACTCAGACTTGCTCAGGGTCTTGGGAAGGAGCTCAGGCTTCCCAGATAGTTTTGGGTTCAAATCCAGGCTCCAGCAAGTGTTAGCTCTACGACTTTGGGCAGATGCCTTGCATTTTCTGAGCCTCACCTGTCAAACGGGAACAATGAGGAGTTGATACAATATCACAGGTGCAGTGTTTCTCAGGGGCCCAGCAGGCACGTGGGACAGTCGAGAATAGCAGTGATGGTCGTCCTGGTGCTCTTGTCCTGGGGGCTTCTTCTCGTGTTGATGTACCGTCCTCCTTGTCTTGGCCACGCGTGGGGGACACTGCGTGGGCTTTAGAGGAAGCCCCAGACCGCCTGGGAGGAGGTGACATTTCCCGGGGGTTCTCAGAGGAAGTGTGCTCACCGTGTTTAGAGTCTCTTCAGGCTGAAGCATCATCTCTGTAGCCACTTCCCCGTAACCATGTGATGTGGGTTCTCTCTGGCTATTTTAGTCTATTCTCTTATTTAAGATGAGTTACCCCACCGGTGACTCTAAAGAAAGCCTTTAAGCAACCACACACACTCAATTTCTGAAGTGGTTGGGCTCTCGGGGTTTAATTTTAAACCAGAAACCATATCACAAGTTGGATTCCCAGGCCAGCCCACCGAAGTCTGCCCCCAGCTACAGCTCCAGGGTTACTCTAGTCATCAGCAGCGTGTCGGCCTCCCACATCTGTAGAATGCATTGGTCCCAGAGGAAAATGCATCCTGAGTCTCAGGTGGAAACACTAGAAGTATGTTCCCCGCAGCAACAACTCTTTCCAAAGCCAGGTTGAAGGCTTGGGTAGAGAGTCGAGTCTCCACCAAGCAAAGTTCCTCAGAGTCTCAAGACTGCCAGCAGAGCATCGTGCTCCTTGCTTTGTCAGAAGAGTGTGCACACATTGCCAGGGTACTTCCTGTTGTTGGGATCAGTGAAAATGACAAGGTTCATCGGGGGTGTTTGTGCACGGGTGAAATTTGCACTGCCTTGTCATTGGGCACTCAGTGGGGTCTTTCATAAACGTGGTGGGAATTAGCATCACCTCTGCATGGGCAAGCCTAGTTCCTTGTTTCTGTCTCCTTGCTTCCTTTGGTTTCTGGCATTAAGAGTTCAGGTGACTCCGTGGTTTTCAGGGTCCAACATGGAATCCGATATGTCCACAGGGAGGGGAAGCAGCAAGTGGAAGTGGAGCGGGAGTGGGGGGCGGGGAGATATTCCAGGGCAAATATCTCCTCAGTTGGTGGGAATGTGGCATAGTTTCAGAGCCCTTGGAGAAAACCTGAATTCCCCTTTCTTTACACCCTCATTCGTGACATGCCTGTTTCTGCCCGTGTGTTGTTTTGCTCTTTAATAGCTTTAGAATGTCAGGGTGTGGGCAACAGGGACACTGTTGGGAGATGACCCAGCACAGCTCTTGAAACGCCTCCTGAATTCACGGGGCTTCACCGCAGTGATACCAGGTGGGGAGGGCTAGGGCCAGAAAGAGGTGGCCAGAGCAGACTCAGAGATTCCTGGGTTTCCCCCTGGGCCGAGTCATCGTCTCTGCGCAGACAGACGCAAGCTGAGAGCAAGGTGCTTCCTGTCCCCGTGACTGCGCAGCGTGAAGCTGGCTGGTGATGGCCTCCCTGGCTTCCTGTCGCTGTGTCTGGGCTCCTGGGAGAGACAGCAGCACGCAGGGGCTCAGAGCTGGGGTCCCCAGGTGACCTTGTTTTCCTCCAGGTGGTCTCCAGTGCAGACACTTGTTTTTCTCAATTTTGGGTTGTTGGCTGGTCCCCGTGTTGGAAAAGCAGGAACTGCCTGCAGAGCTAAAAACAATGCAGAAATTCTTGAGATTTAGTGCATGCCCATGACTAGTGGTCTTGTTCAGATGAAGTCTCATAGACTGTATTCTGAGATGGTGATGCCGAAGATGTCAGTGATGGTCCCGGTAATCCTGCTGCTGCTGCTGCTAAGTCGCTTCAGTCGTGTCCGACTCTGTTCGACCCCATAGACGGCAGCCCACCAGGCTCTGCCGTCCCTGGGATTCTCCAGGAAAGAACACAGGAGTGGGTTGCCATTTCCTTTTCCAACACATGAAACTCAAAAGTGAAAAGTGAAACTGAAGTCGATCAGTCGTGTCCGACTTTTAGTGACCCCATGGACTGCAGCCTACCAGGCTCCTCCATGGGATTTTCCAGGCAAGAGTACTGCCCGGTGATCCTGGCCTGTGTTAAATCCCTACTGTATGCCGAGTACGTTTATAGAGCAACCCGTGAGCCAGTCTTATTCCCCAGTTACAAATGGGGAAACTGAGACTCTAAGAAGTTAGATGGCTTACTCAAGGCCACACAGGCTCCTGCTTCTAACCTCCTTCTGGGGCAGGACCCAGGAACCTGCATTTTTTTTTAAACCAAGGACCCCAGAGGCTCCCCAGACTCTAGTTTGAGAAACACTGCCTAGACTTCAAGTTCACAAGAGGCAAGGGCTGTGTTTGTCTTGTTCAAGGCCCCATTTTCAGGGCTTGGCCTGGGCCAGAGACATATCACGTGCTCCATCAGTACTTATCAGCAGGATGGATGAGTGTTGTTCTCTTCAAAGCAGTCCCTTGGGAGCCCAGGGACTCCCGCCCAGCTTCCTGGGAGCATCGCGTCGTCACGGCCAGCGCTCACGCCCCAGCTCTGACAACTCTGGTCTTGTTGCCAGGAGCAGTGTGCTTGGCTTCTGGTTCTGTCCCTGTACTGCTGCCTTGTTCCCTGGCCCTAAGTCCTTCATCCTTCCGTGTTTGTCTAGGTCCCAGGCCTTCTCTGCCTCTGGTCAGTTCCTTTCTTAGGGACCAGGCTTCTGTCTCCCACCAAGGCCTGAGCAGGCTTTCCTGAGGCCCCTGCCAGTCCCCTGTTCTGGATTTTCCATCCTGTGACCGCCCCCCTGCCCCAACCTGCTACTGGAGCCTGGGGCGTCAGGTCATGTTGGCCAGACTGGATGTCCAGCTCCTTCTGCTGGGTCCTTTCCCCATAGTGACCAGTCCTGTTCCCGGGTCTGGCCACCGTCCTGGCCGGCTTGCCTGGGAGCAGTAAGTCAGTGCTGGTCAAGATGGCCAGGTGATATTAGGCCCTGGAGAGGATAGGCTCAGGTTCAACTCTCGACCCTTGAGCGAGCACTGTAACTCTGAAAGCCTCAGTTTCCACATCTGTAAATCAGGTGCGATGGTCTCTCCCAGGGGGTGATGTGAGAATTAAATGGAATCATGTGTATGCAGTGATTAGTGTCATGGTAGCCCCAGGTTATCACTGTTGTATCTGTTATGTGAGTTTACCATCTATCTTTAAACAAGTTGTGAGTTTTCCTTGCAGATCATATTAACAATGACTCTTATATATTCACATTTTATTTTAAATTAGGTCCCTTAATTTTATGCAAAGACAAAGCAAAGCCCACTACTCACTCTCCACGTGGCCAGTAAAGCAGTGAGACTGACTTGGGATTCATTCTTGTGTCAGCTTTGTGACCAACTCATCGCACCCCTCTGAGCCTCAGTTGCTGCATCTGTGAAATGGGGACAATCACCTGTTGTGGGTTTGTCTGAGTGATTTAGCAGCAGAGGTGGGGAAGGCACCCAGCAGGAGCCACCCAGCAGATGCTTTTGTTTGTGCAGAGAGCTAGGTACCGTGTGCATCTCTATGGGTCCCACACTGCACTGCTGACCTTTTCAGTGAGAAGCTTATTAGGAATAGATCTGCTCAGCACAGGCCTCGTTTGTCTCCACAAATCACATGGAAACACTGTTCCAAGAGCCATGTCGTGTTTTGCATGCCCGGGAATTTTGAGTGTATGATAGAGATTCACCCCGCCCTGTACTGCACGCCCGCCACCCCCCACCACCAAATATACTTGCATGTCCTATTCTTTGCTCACTTGCAATCAATCATTTATTTTAAATACTTTTCTGCTGTCTGTCTTCTGTGTGTCCTGGCTAACCCCCAAGATCAGGGGCCTTGTCTGTCCACTTCACTGTTCCATGTCCCCAGTGGGTCTCTTGAATACTTGTCGCTTCCCTGACCATGGTGGATGCTCTGATTGTTATAATAGCTACTCCTCTTAGGTAGCTGCTTAGTTGGGGTGTTGAGGGTGGTTGTGGTCTTGCCGAGTCATGGGTCCCTGGTAATTATGCAGAGGTCGTGACTTGGGGTCCCGCAAGGATTCCTGTGTTCTCAGGCCAGTGCCAAGATGTAGGGATGTGGTGTGTGTGAGTCCCTCCTTGCTCAGGGCCTGGGTCAGACACAGCACTTCCTCCTCTCTGCTGCCTGCTCTTTGCCGCCACGGTGCCCCATGGCGTGAACCAAGCCCCGGTTGGGTCTGTGTGCTATGCTTCAGTTACGCTCACTCTGGCCTCACCTCTGCTGGTCCTCTCGGTGAGTCAGATGTAACCACTCGTTTCGTGAGCTTAACCACCCACTCTGCGTCTGCTGATGTTTCTGTCTCAGGGTTTTGTCTCTGCTCCCAAGTGCCTTCAGGGACTCAGAGCCTGCTCTGAGCTTCTGGCTACCTTCTACCTGGCGGGATTGATTGATATGCCACATCCATGCTGCTCTGTGGAATCTGTCTGTCCACTGAAGGAGCGTCACAAAGCTCACCTTTCATCTCATCTCTGAAGCTTAGAGCAAATACAGTGGTAACCTACTTTTGGCTAATTTACCTTTCCCTGGGCAACCCCGGGTGAGCCTCAGGGTTAGTTGCTTGAATGTGGAAATCGAGATGGTATTTCTTTTTGGGGTTCCCAGGTTGGCGTGTGTGTGAGGTACGCTGGGATTTATGAAGCAGAACAGTGGGGTGAACAGAGAGAGCTGGGGTCAGAGATAGGGTAACAGACTTTACTAAAGCAGCCAGAACCATGGCAGGTCCAAGGAAGTCAGATCTAATGCCTGAGCTACAGAACAGATGTATACATGGTGGGTGACAAACCAGACGGGCAGCAGTCTCTTGACTTATTTATTTTACTGATTATAAGTAGTAAGACCGCTAAGAGTATCTAACACCACAGGAGGAAAGAGCCCCCCCGCCCCCTTGCAGTTTAGGAGCTCACAGGATAGAGGTTCAGTGTCAAGGCTTGAGCTAAGTGGTCTGGGTTTGGGGATAATATTTCAGCTCCAGTGTTCCAATTAACATGGCTGTAAAACAAACCACCCCATAAATTCATGGTGTAGAGCATTTAAAAAATGCTCATGGATTCTGCAGTCAGAAATTCAAACAGGGAAACTAGGAATGGCTTGTCTCCTCTCCACAACTCTCCACAGTGTCTGGGGCCTCCACTGGGAAGACCTGAGGGTTTGGGGGACTTGATGGCCAGGGACTGGAATCATCTGGAAACGTCTTTGCTTGCATGTCTGGTTGGCTGGGACCTGAGCTGTGATGTCACCTGGAACACCCATGTGTGGTCTCTCCATATGGCCCCTCTTGGGCTTCCTGACAGCATGGCTGCTGGGTTTCAAGAATGCGAGTCCCAGCAGAGCACGGTGGAGATGAATGACACTTCTGTGGTCTAGGCGTAGAAGGGTCACTTCCATAAATTTTATTGATAGAGGCAGGGTGGTGGAGCAAATGTCAAGGTCTTGGTCATCCTCCACTGACTGTCTGACTGAAGTTAATCAGAGGTTTAGAGGGATCTTTTGAGCTCTGGGTTAAACCTCGATATGGTTCAAATGGCACATCTTAAATAGTGACCCATGGCGACTGCTGCAGGACATCTGAATGGCCATTTGATTTAATTAAAAATGCTGCCCATCTCTTGGATGTTTCCAGATGACAATCTGATTGAGTCACCTGAACAATTTCAGAATTTCCTTCCCAGTGTGGTATACTCACAGCCCCTCCTGGCTTCTCCTAAAATCCTCGTCTGTCCCCGGTGGCTCAGCAGTAGAAGAATCTACCTGCCATGCAGGAGACACAGGAGACTTGGGTTCAATCCTTGAGTCAGGAAGATCCTCTGGAGGAGGGCATGGCAACCCACTCCAGTATTCTTGCCTGAAAAAGCTGATGGACAGAGGAGTCTGGCGGGCCACAGTTCGTGGTGTTGCCAAGAGGCAAACGCAACTGAAGCGACTGAGCTCCGCCCGGCAGCTCCCCACCCACCCATGTTTCCATCCACATTTCTGCCCACCCTTGCACCATCTCCCATCCTCCTAGCACTTATTAAGCATCTACTGTGTGCTGTTAATTGCACAGGGCATTACGAGCTGCCGGAGGACAAGAAGAAAAGAAGACAGAGTCTAGTAGATCACTGGCCGCACCTTCAAGGAGCAGCTGCCTGGAAGAGGTAGTCTCGCAGTAGTGAGTAGGGCTGCTGGGGGCTGCATAGAGGTTCTAGCCTGTAGCTGAGCTGTTTATTAATGCTGGCACACCCACCGGACCTCAGTGCCCTCGGCTTCCAGTATCCAGTGGCCTCCCGCGCTCGTCCCTTGGCTAGGTATTGGCAGAAAGTCCATGTTTTCTACCAAGGAGGCCAGTGCCCCCTGGGCTGGACGTCACTGAGCTTGTGGCACCCAGTGGGTAGCAAACTGACAAAGCCAGCTGTGCATCCCACATAAATCAGCTGAAGGGCAACAGATGTGTCTGGTAGCAACTGCCTTTTCTTTTCACTGCCCGTTTCCCTTTGCTCCCAGAGCTGGGCACGGTGGCTCAGGGCTGCCTTACCATACGCACCTTTCAAGGAGGGTATTATGCATTAGGATTTTTCACTCCAAGCACCTGCTCAGGCTTCAGGAGTCCTCCTCCCCCGTTCCTCCTGGCCGCCCACCTTCTCCCATGCGGTGGGGGGGAGACACGGCTGCCCCGGGCCGCTGCTGCTCAGGATGGGATTGTTTTCCCCGCATTCGCGTCCAGGAGTGTTCAGTTTCTTGCCCCTGTGGTGAGGCATCGGGACACGTGAGGGGCTAGCTGACACGTAGAGGAGCCAGCAACCTGCATCGCAGTGATGCTGATGAATGAATCAGAGAGAATTTCAAGGGCAGACAGAGGACACCAGGCAGTGATCGCTCACACCAGTGGTTTTGTGCACAGTCGCCGGGTGACCAAGGGGTTGTTTTGGAAGAATTCTGGAGGCATTATTTTAAAACAGACACAAATGTAATTGCATGCAGTTGAATCACAGTGGTTTGGATATTTTCTTTCTTTTTTTTTTTCAAGTGTGAAGAATAATTCTTTGCACTCAGTCTCCCCTTAACCTCCCAGCCTCATCATCCCCCACACACATGACTTGGGCGATCGAGTGAGTGAAGCTGGCTGATCTAATCTGGTGTTGGTTGGATGAATGATAATTCAAGATCCTGTTGTGATGTCCATCCCTCGATGCCATATTGAATGCGGTCAGCCAGAGCATTTTGTTCTTTCTGGGGACCTCAGGCATGGGGTCAAGTTGAAGAGTAGAGGCAGTCTGAATGTCTCTTGAAATATCAGGTTTCAGGTTTAATGACTATTGGCTAAGTTCCTCTTAGGGCCAGCGTGCCAATGTGTGCTCCGTTGCTCAGTCACATCCAACTCTTTGTGACCCCATGGACCGTAGCCCACCAGGCTCCTCTGTCCGTGGATTTCCCAGGCAAGAACAGGCAAGAGTGGGTTGCCATTTCCTTCTCCATCTGCCAGTTCCTTCTTCTTGACCAAAGGGCTCAAACATGAATCTCCTGCATTGGCAGTCGGATTCTTTACCACCAAGCCACCTGAGAAGCCCTGTCAGAGCCAGGGGGTGTTGCTTTATAAAACATTCAATCCTCAGAACAAACATTTGAGAGAGATACTGTTATCCCTACATTTCTGAAGAGGAAAGGGAGGCTCAGAGAAGTCAAGCAGTTTGCTGAGGGTCACACAACAAGCAGATTGAATTAAACCCCAGAGCTCTTAGGATCCAAAGCTTGAGCACTGTCTTCTACTCTGCCTCCCAGGTGTTCAGAGAAGGAGAGAGCTTTTTGGGCATGGGAAAGCCAACTCACAAAATGTTAATAAAAACTGAACTTTCTGTTAAACACGCAAAGTTTTCCCATCTCCGCCCCTCCCAGGTGTGCCCACAGGCGTGTTGACCCACCTGCCTCCACGTCGCCCGTGTCTGGTTGCCAGTATGAGAATTTTTACTGATTTAGAGATTCCGACATGAATGGTTCAAGATACAGACTCTATCGTTTGCGGAACCCATTGAGTGGTTCCTTCTGTGCTAAACATGAAAAACCTTCACTTCCTGTTGTGCCATCTGCTGTGTCCAGAAAGTTGTCTTCTTGGTAATGGCCCTGCTTGACCAAACCCTCCCGCCTCTTCTTCTCCCATTAACACAGTCGGCGTGAAAGCCTTGTACAACTGGCCAGCCTTTCAACAAAACCTTTCCTTTCTGTTGGTATGTTTTGCCCTACGTGTTTGCATGTTTCGAAGGGACCATTGTTTCCGTATTTACAGCAAGCAGCAGGCTGCAAATTAGTTTTAGTGACGGACTGAAGATAACCAGCTGTAGGTCAGGATTCAGACTGGTGCTCGTACAAAAATACGTATTCACAAAACTGAAATTTCAAATTACTTCCCTCATGTCTTGAAGTAAATAGGGTGCTGGGTATGTGATATGCAGTGAAGAACTATTTCTGATTTTTTAGCAAAACTGAAAATTAGCCTATTGAAAACCCTTCTTGGTGACTTAGCTTTTTAAAAATGTAACACACAACTCTGTGTGCCTGTGTGTATACTTGTGTAAACAAATATTATTGTTTTCCCAGCCTTTGTTTTGATCCTGTTAATCAGTTTACATACATTTGTTTTCCTTTCTCACTTAATGAACAATATATTAAAGTCGTTTACTATTAATATTTGGTTACATACTGTCTGTAATTCTGATGTTCCAGGGCTTTGCATTCACACACGTGTGCACACACATACACACACGTTGCTTTCACAATGAACATCTTAAATGCATACTTTTTGTTTCCTTTTTCCTCTTAAATTATGTCTGTAATTCCTGTTGAACGTGCTTAGTGTTTCCTCTAATGAGATTACTTGGTCAAAAGACATGGGCATAACTTAGTATATATTGCCAGGTGACCACAAGAAGGGCTGTGCCAGTTTATTAGTATAATGCTGTGTATTTCCTTTAAAAGTTAAATCAACCATGGAAGAACAGTTTTCCATGTACAGCAAGTTCCGTTAGAGTGTGACTTTGGTGTCCCTAAAAATCACCGTGCTATCCGGAATCACACAATAAAAAACTCACAGGGTTTATAGAAGCAGGCACAAAACTCAAAAACTTTGTCAGTGACACAGTCAGAAAAAGAAGGCAGCACAGCTCTGCACGTGTTACGTGGTTAAGAAACACATGGGTGCATGCGCGCTCCGTCGCTCAGTCCTGTCTGACTCTTTGCAGCCCCATGGACTGCAGCCCACCAGGCTTCTCTGTCCATGGGATTCTCCAGGCGAGAGCATTGGGGTGGGTTGCTATTTTCCCCTCCAGGGGATCTTCCCAATCCCGGGATCCAACCCGTGTACCCTGTGGCTCCTGCGTTGGCAGGCAGATTCTTTACCACTGTGCCACCTGGAGAGCCCTGAGAAACTCGTACCTTCGACGGTACATGTGATTGGAAGTTGGCCTGCCGAAGTGGGTTTGAGAGGGTCTGCAGCTGGAGAGTGGTTGTGCATTTGGAAGGAGGTCATCTGAATGGAGGAAGCTTGAAGATCGCTGTGGCTCATAACACACACGGTGAGCTGAGGCTGCTGGGAGATGCCTGAGGGGGGTGTGTGCGTGTGTGTGTGTGTGCACGCGCACGCACGCACATATATACACATTTTATGTGGGATTCTGCATTCGTCTAGGGGGTTTCTAATGGATAAAGATTGTGCACACGCGAACATAAAATTTGTATTCTGTTCAAACTGTATCTTCAAATCAATCACATTGGAACAAATTTGTGTTTTCAAAACAAGTTATAAGCAGAGCTCACTGTGCTTTTTTCTATTTGTATTTCCTGTTGTTGGGCTGGTGTCTTGTGCCTCTGTTCAATTTGCAAACAGGCGCTGTGTTTCCTGAAGAGAGTTTTTATCTTTGTATTTAAAAATAGGAATGTAGATAGGTAATTGCCTCATTTTGTTTTATAATAAATAAGGATTGCATCAATTTTACTTTATAATACAGATCCCATCATTACCAGATTCTTCTCTGCTCTGTCTGCATACTTTGGAGCTGGGAACAATT
This sequence comes from Dama dama, assembly GCF_033118175.1. Lineage (NCBI taxonomy): Eukaryota > Metazoa > Chordata > Mammalia > Artiodactyla > Cervidae > Dama > Dama dama. Next base: position 13,608,360 of record NC_083684.1, on the reverse strand, counting down.
TGAATTACAAAATGAGTGTCTTGTATTTTCCATTTTTAAGTTTGGAAGAAAGGACCATGCCTCTTATTTTTTGTTCATTTTTAAGAGGAGGTCTGACTAGCAGCTAATATTTATTGATTGCCTCCTGGGTGCAGTGATGCCCTTTGTGTTCTCAAGGGACGGGTTGAGTTTTCTTCTTGATGCGTATCTTCTCTGAGCCTCATCCTCAAAATGGGATGGTGTTGGGGTCCTCATAAGGGAGTGATGAGGCTGTGCCAAGATAAGAGGTGTGTCTTTTCCATTTCCTATTGGATGAAGGAGCGTTTCCCCCCATCCTTCCATCCCATGTTGGTTTTTCCAATGACCTAACATCCCTTACAACCTTCCTAAGGAACATGGGGGAGGGAGAGGCTCCGTCATTGCCCACCAATGAGGAATTTGGTCTTCTGAGCCCTTCTGCAGGATGAGGAACCACTGGCCTTGCCTTCTGGATAATTGCAAGGTGACCTAGACACTCACAGCACCCTGACACTGTACTGGAATAGAAAACACTTGTGGTGAAAGAGACATCAGTGGTCTCTCACGGGAATTTCCCCAGTGAATGGCAAGGAAACAACTGTGCCATGTGTGACAGCCCCCTTGAAGTACCAGCCCTTGACCTGTGCCAGGGTTCAGAGGAACTGCACCCTGTAACTTAACAGGGCTATCTCTCTGGAGGGCTAGGTGTGGCCGTTCTGTTGCAAATGGGTTCTTTTGTACAAACACAAAAGCTGATAAAAACAAGGAAAGGATTATGACTTCAGTGTAGGTTTAGGCATTAGAATGACACTGGCCTGCAGTTTGGTGAAGCTAACCTGGGGAAACTGTGTTCTGGCCTCTGAGACTACTTCTCTGGTAGAGCATTTAAAATCATAGAAACAGGGGGACTTCCCTGGTGGTCCAGTGGTTAAGAATCCACCTCCTAATGCAGGGGTTCTGGGTTTGATCCCTGGTCAGGGAACTAAGGGGGCTTCCCTGGTGATTCAGATGGTAAAGAATCTGCCTGCAATGCGGGAGACCTGGGTTCCATCTCTGGGTCGGGAAGGCCCCCTGAGAAGGGAATGGCTACCCACTCCAGTGTTCTTGCCTGGAGAATTCCATGGACAGAGGAGTCTGGTGGGCTATAGTCCATGGGGTTGCAAAGAGTTGGACACGACTGAACGTGTTTTCCTCCCTACAGCCCCAGCCCTTGATTCCTCCTCTTCCTTTTTTCAGGTGGTCCCTGTCTACACTGTAGACCTCAACCTCATTCTTCTCCATATTTTCTGTAACCCAAAGCTTTCTTGTCACCCATGCTAATTACTTGTGGGATGGGGATGGTTTCCTGTGGGGCTGTCCCATGCTTCCAGGTTGATAATTCAGTGATAGCTAATTGTTTTCTGGAAGCTAGGCTCAGCAGTGAGTTCTTTCCAAACATTTAGTGCACTTACCTGTATGTCATTATATGTTGATTGGTGATGCTGTTGACTAGTATCTGCCTCCCACTAGACTGTAAGCTTAAGAGAAAGGACCACATTTGACTTTACTCACTACTGAACCTTTGATGTCTACCACAGTGCCTGGCATGTGATAGTGAAAGTCACTCAGTCGTATCCAACTCTTTTCATTCTGTGTAGGCTGGACCTGGTGGTCTCAGGGCAGTGGACCAAGGAGGTGAAATTAGATGCTCCAGTGTCTCTTAAGGTTTATTTAGAGTTTGGAGTTGAATGACATTGCTTCTATCACATTCTGATGGTTAAAGCAAGTCACAAGCCTATTCTGGATTTCAGGGCTGGAAAATACACTCCACCCTTTGGTAAGAAGAGGGGTGAAATCCCATTGCAGAGTGGGGTGGAAACAGAAAGATGTTATTTATTAGGGGCCATAACTGGAACAATCTAGGATTCCCTGAAGCTATGAAAAATCATTGTTTTCCATTTAATAGTTCATCACTTTCCCACATCATTAAAACCTACTTGTAGATGCAGTTTTTTTTTTTAGAGAGTCCATCTTTCATTTTAACCTGCTTGTTAGAGGTTTAGATTTTAGTCTGCCTCCGTGTATACTTCCATGAGTGATGCTTTGCCAAGTTTTTGGAGTCCTTGAAGAGGCATGACTGGGTCAAAGAGTATGAGTGCTTTAAGGCTCTTAATACATATTGTAAAAATCTCTTCTGAAAGTTGTACCACTTCACAACAATACATCAAGGGGTCCATCCCCTTGTCAGCATTAAGCATTATTGATTTTCAGAAAAAAGCTTTAATTTGATGGATTAAAAACCAGAATCTCACTCTTGTTTTTGTTTACATTTTTTGCTCATTCATTAAAGTGTTTTTACATACTTAATAGCCATTTGTATATACCATCCGTGAATAGTTTCTTCATGCCCTTTGCTTATTTATGTGTCTTTCTTAATGATGTTCCTGAGATTTTCATGTGGTAATTATTTAAGCTTTCGTCTGACATGTTTCTTGCATGTCTCTTGATTTTTTTCCATTTTACTGTGTACCTTTTGATTTTTTTTTCTATTTTTATATATAGTTTTTTTCAGAGTAAAAAATTATTCTTTTAAAATATAGAGTGTCTTTCAACTAAAACTCAGACGGCTCTCCACCTCCGTTTTATTCTAGGTTTCCAGTTGGGTATGTGGTGTGTGTGTGTCTTTCAGCTTTCTGACTCTTGGAACCTCTTGGAATTAGTTTTTAAAGAAACACCAAACTCTGATGCCTCTGTTGTGAAGTGAGGATCTGTTTCTCACCTCATTTCCATTTAATCGTCCCACTTATCCAAGAATTCTTTCTGGCACTCATTTTATTCATTTATCTATTTGACTGTGCTGGGTCTTAGTTGCAGTATGCAGGATCTTCCGTCTTGGTATGACACGCGAACTCTTAGTCATGGCATGTGGGATCCAGTTCCCTGGCCAGGGGTCCAACGTGAGCTTCTTGCATTGCAAGTGGGGAGTCTTAGCCACTGGACCACTAGGGGAAGTTCCTCCTTTGGCGTTAATTTCTGATGCAACTTTCCCCCCCTTCAGATTCTATTTCCTAATTTACTAAGGATTGTTTCTGGGCTTCCTCTCTTATTCACTTGATTTTTTTTTTCTTGCCCGAATACTAGGCTCATAATGATTGTGACTTTATATTGGGTTTTATTTTATAATTGTGGAAAGAACCTCCTCATTATTCTTCTTTTTCAAAATCTCTTGACTATTTTTGTTTAATTCTCCCAGAGATACTTGAGAATCCTTTTGAACAGTTCTGTAAATGGACCTATTGGGATTTAGATTGTAACCGCATTATTTTTATCGATCAGTTTGTCGTGATCTGACATCTTTAATATATTAAGACTTTCCATCCAGAAACATTGTACACACAGCTCCATTCATTTGAGCCCTTTAAAATATCTCAGCAGAATTTTGTGGTTTTTCCTCTTACGGTTTCTCAGTATTTCTTGTAAAAGTTAACCTCTGCTATTTAATCTTTCTGGTCGCTTTTTGGAATGGGCCGTTTTCCCATTATATCTTCTAACTGGTCATTTAGATTGTATAGGAAATGCATTAATTTAAAAATATTTTTATTGATTTAACAGTGGCACAGATACTATATAAATAACTTGCGTCAAAAAGAGTTAGGCAGTGCAGGAGACTATTGAATAAAAGGGAAAGAACCCCTTAGTGCCTTTTCCCTGATCCCACTCCCAGCCTGAGAGCCAAGTGTGGTTAATAGTGAAATATTCTGGCCCTGTCTTCATTTGCATAGGTATATTTTAACATGAATGGAATCATACTATTATATCAAAGCATATAGCTCTATTTTAATTTATTTGATCATTGTTGTATAGTCAGGATGGGTACCCAGAAGCCAAATTGCTGGGTCAAGGGTTTGTGCAGTTTTTATTCCCAGTGGTTTGATGCAACAAAGGGTTATTTCTCATTCATGCTTCAAGAGCAGGGCGGTTGGTGGGGGGATCGGCTCCACCCAGTCCCATGGGGACCCAGGCTGATGATGGAGTCTTAACTATCCTAGCTGTACCAAAAACATTTGATACTTCCATGGTTACTAGCATGGAGTAGACAAAGCAGGAAATGAAATGTTTTTGTTCAGAGGGGACACACAGTTCTTCTGCTCATGGTTCATTGGCCTGAGCTAGTATATACGACCCTAAATATAAATACTCTGTGTGTGTTCAGTTAATAAATTTTAAGATATCTGTTATCTGTGCTTTTAAACTTTTTATAGCTATCTATTAAATTACTCTTAAGGGTATTACAAAAACTTCCCTGGTGGCCCAGTGGTAAAGAATCCACCTGCCAATTCTGGAGATGCGGGTTCAATCACTGGGTTGGGAAGATCCCCTGGAGAAGGAAATTGCCTGGGAAATCCCATGGACAGAGGAGCCAGGTGCGCTACGTCCATGGGGTCACAAAAGAGTGGAACTCCACTTAGAAACTAACCACAAAGGGTCTTACACTCTGATGAAAGGCATATGTGGCTGTTCATTTCCCCAGACTCTTGCTAATGAATATCACCAATCTTATTTCTGTCAGTTTTCTTCATTGTTCCATTGCTACTTTCCCTGATTAGTGATGAGATTGATCATGTTTTTGCATGCTATATCCATTTTTATTTCTTTGAATGTTTTATTCTGATTCTTTACCCATTTTTATTGTTTTAAATTTTTTTGTTGTTGGTTTCAACATTTTAGAAAAGGATTTGGACATTAACACTTTTGTCATCAATGTCACTATTTTGTCATTCTGTCATTTGTCTTTTTTTTTTAAATTGATGAACCTAAAATAATATGTCGTTGTCACATTGCTTACATTTTGGAGTTGTACATTCTGTGAGTTTGAAGACAAGTATAATGACATATATCCATCATCATACAGAGTCGTTTCACTGCCCTAAAAGTTCTCTGTGTGCCACCTGTTCATTTTTCCCTCCCCAACCCTTGGTGACCATGGATCATCACCTAAGTAGTGAAAGTGTTCATTGCTCAATTGTGTCCAACTCTTTGCGACCCCATGGACTGTAGCCCACCAGGCTCCTCTGTCCATGGGGTTCTCCAGGCCAGAATCCTGGAGTGGGTAGCCATTCCCTTCTCCAGGGGATCTTTCCAACTCAGAGATTGAACCTGGGTCTCCTGCTTCGCAGGGAGATTCCTTACCATCTGAGCCACCAGGGAAGTCCTTAAATGTTGGGGATATGTAGTCTGCCAGGCTCCTCTGTCCATGGACTTCTCCATGCAAAAATACTGGAGTGGGTACCCTCCTCCAGGGTATCTTCCTGACCTGGGGATCGAACCTGGGACCTCCGGGATTGTTGGCAGATTCTTTACCATCTGAGCCATCAGGCAGCTCTAAATGTTTATCTGAGGGTCTCTGTGTGTCCACTCTTTCATTCCTATTGTAGGTTACTTTTTTTTGCTGTTATGTCTGGCTAGAAGTTTATCAATTTTATCATTCTCTAAAAGAATGAGCTTTTGATTTTATTGATACTGTCTGTGATGTTACTGTTTTTAATTTCCTTTATTTGTATTCCTACCTTTATTATTATTACTTTTCCTTATGTTAGCTTTGAGTTTAATTTGCTCTTCTTTCTAGTTTCTTAAGGTGTAAGCTTAGGTTATTTATTTTAGGTCTTTGTTTTCTGCTTATAACAGCTTGTGATGGTATAAATTGCCTTTTGAACACTATTTTACCTGCTTCCTACAAATTTTGATACGTTGCATTAATTTCATGTTTATTTAATTTGCAATATTTTATAACTTCTCTTGAGACTTATTTAACCCATGAAATAATTTAGAAGTGGGTGCTTTAATTTCCAAATATTAGGGGTGAGATTTTCCAGATATATTTTAGTTAATTTGTGGTTTAATTTTGTTATGAGGACATAGTTTGCATGGTTTTCATTCTTTTGAACTTTTTAAGGTTTGCTTTATGGCCTAAAGTATGGTAAATGTTCCACGTGCCCTTGAAAGAAATGTATATTTTGTGTGAGTTTTTTTTTAATAAATGTCAGTTAAGTCAAAGTGATTCATAGTGTTTTTAAGGAATTTGGTATCCATATTGATTTCATCTTTTCTTATTCTGTTAATTACTGAGAGCAGTATTGAAGTCTCCAACTATAATAGTGTATTTGTCTAATTCTTCCAGTTTTCTGTTTTTTGCTTTGCATATTTGTAACTGTTGTTAAGTGTATAAATCTTTTGTATTGTTGTATATTCTTGGAGAATTGACTCTTATGTGATGTTCCTGTTTGTCTCTAGTAATATTCTTTGTTTGGAACTCTACTTGTTTGATATTATATAACTCTCAAGCCTTGTTAATTCATAATATATATTCTTATCATTTTCATACATTCTTATCATTCTTATCAATATATATCTTATCATCTTTTAATCTAAAGACATAGATTAAAAGTAGATTACTTAGAAACAACATATAGTGGAGTCTCACTTTTTAAAATCAAATTCAATATTGTCTTTTAATTTGATGTTTATGCCCTTTGCATTGATGTCATTACTTATATAACTATTAAAATATTGTTATTTTATGTTCACCTAATCCATTGTTTCACTTTTCTGCCTTCTTTTGGGTTAAAATTTTCAAAAAAGTTTTAGCATTTGTCATGATTCTTTTTATCTCTGTAATTATTTATCAGTTAAGTTCAGTCACTCAGTTGTGTCCTACTCTTTGCGACCCCATGGACTGCAACACGCTAGGCCTCCCTGTCCATCACCAGCTCCAGGAGTTTACTCAAACTCATGTCCATTGAGTTGGTGATGCCATGTAACCATCTCATCCTCTGTCATCCCCTTTTTCTCCTGCCTTCAATCTTTCCCAGCATCAAGGTCTTTTCCAATGAGTTAGTTCTTTGCATCAGGTGGCCAAAGTATTGGAGTTTCAGCTTCAGCATCAGTCCTTCCAATGAATATTCAGGACTGATTTCCTTTAGGATGAATTGCAGTCCAAGGGACTCTCAAGAGTCTTCTCCCACACCACAGTTCAAAAGCATCAATTCTTTGGCAATTATTCATATTTTGTTTATTTATAAAACTAATTGCATTAAAGTTTGCATTACATGTCTTTACTCAGTTTACTTTTATATAACTTATACTGCTTCATTGCACTTTAATGACTGCAATCATTAAGATATTCTTAATTTCCTTCTACCTTTGTCCTATCGTTGTCATACATATTACTTGTACATATGCCATGAACACACAATGCATTGCTGCTCTTTTTACTTGAGATAGTCATTTAACTTTAGAGCAATTCAAGGTAAGGAATTTATTTTCATGTATCCTATTTCCAGGGCTCTGTATTCCTTTATGTAGATCCAAGTTTCTGTCTAGTTATTATATTCCTTCTATCTGAGAAATTCCTTTAACATTTTTTGTAGAATAGGTCTGCTGGAGATTAATTCCCTTAGTTTTTTTCTGGATAAATTCTTCCTTTTTCATCTTTGAAAGATACTTTGGCTGGGTATCAAGTTCTTGATTGACTGTCTTTTTTCTTTCATCACCTTTAAGATGTTATTTTACTGTGCTGTCATGCATGGTTTTTGATAAGAAGTCTGAAATGGCTCAGATGGTAAAGAATTTGCCTGCAATGCAGGAGACCCAGGTTTGATCCTGGGTTGGGAAGATTTCCTGGAGAAGGAAATGCAACCTAGTCCAGTATTCTGGAAAGTCCCAGGGACAAAGGAGCCTGGTGGGCTACAGTCCATGGGGTCACAAAGAGTCGGACATACTTAACTTTTACTTTTCTTTACTGTAATGCTTATTTTTGTTCCTTGGTATGAAATATGTCTCTTTTGTACTGATTGCAAGACTTTCTGATTGCATTTTTTTTGCAGTTTCAATATGATACAAGTTGGCATATTGCCTTGTATTATATTGTTTTCTTTTGGGTATGGAGGGGGTAGTATTTATGGCGCTCAGTGTTTTCTGAACTGTTGGATTAGTGGTTTGATACTCTCATCAAGTTTGAAAAACTTTGGCTCTTCATTTTTCAAATATTTCTTCTGCCTATTTACCCTTCCTTTTCCTCTGGGATTCTCCTGACATGTGTGTCAGACTATTTTATATCATCTATAGCACTCCCTCCAGTATACTTGGCTGGAGAGTCCCATGGATGGAGGAGCCTGGTGGGCTACAGTCCACAGGGTCGCAAAGAGTCAGACACGACTGAGCGACTTCACTTTCACTTTTACTTTCATAGCTCTTAGATGCCCTGTTTTTTCCCCTACTTTTTTCCTTTGTGTTCTAATTTGGTTAATTTCTATTGACCCACCTTCAAGTTTTCTGCTTTCCTCCCTCAGCTATGTTAAATCTATTGATCAGTCTATCTGATCTCTTATTATTTTGTTGATTTCTAGCACTTTGCTTGATTATGTCTTGTAATTTCCTTCTCTCCACTGAGTTTTTTTCTCTGATCTTGCATTGTTCATCTTTTCCATTAGAGCTGGTGTCTAGTGGCATCACTTGAGGTGAATCAAATTCAGTCTCTTTCTACAAACACCTGAGATTTGGGGCTAAGTTGTTTTTCCCTCAATATCTGTTCTGTGGTGAGTTCTAGGCAAGTTATGAACATGGGTTTGTCTGGATTTTTGTTGTTCTTCTTGTTGAAAAGCAGTGAGCTGGAATTTCCTTATGGAACTCCCATTATGTATGCATGTTGTTACTCTTAATTATGTTCCACAGGCTTCTTGGGCTGTGTTTATTTTCCTTTATTTTTTTTCATTTGTGCTCAACCTGGACAGTTTAAATTAAATTATCTTTAAATTTGCCAACTATTTCTTCTGCTTGTACACATTCTCTACTGAAACTCTCTAATGAATTTTTCATTAATGTTATTGTGCTTTTTGTCTCCCAGATTTCTTAGGTTGTTTTTTTTTTATAAGTTTTGTGTCTTTTTTTATTTTTCTATTTGTTGAGCCATTGCTGTCCTGGCTTAGTTTAACTCTTTGTCCATAGTTTTCTCTACCTCTTTGAGCCTACTTAAGACTGTTGATGCAAAGTCTTTGTCTGGTGATTCCAATATCTTTCCTTCCTTAGGGAAAATTTCTGTTAATTTAGTTTGTGAATGGTCATATTTCTTGTTTCTTTGAATGTTTCATAATTTTTGTTGAAGAATAGACAGTTTGAGTATTATAATGTGGTAACTCTGGAAATTAGGCTTTCCTCACTTCTAAGGATTTGTTTTGTTGCTCATTGTGGACTATTGCTATTTGTTTAGAGGCTTTTCTAAACAGTTTTTATAAAGTCTGTATTCTTCGTCATGGATGATCTATGAAATCTCTGTTCCTTTAGCATGTGTTAAGCTAGTTGTGACAGATATCCTTGGTTGCCAGGAGAAGTAAATAAATAATAGAAATAAAAGAAGAAGAGAGGAATTGAGGGAGGGAGGGAGGGAAGAAGGAAGAAAGGAAGCTTCAGATTGGCTCTGTATTGGGACATATTTTCAATGCTTAGCCAGGCCACTTACAACTCTGCCTTAGTCTTCACTTCCTGCATGCATGAAACCTAGAGATTAGCCAGAGGTGAAAGTTTGAGGGCCATCCGCGGTCTTTTCTGAGCATGCATCCTGCCTTGGGAATGTGTGTAGCTTTCTAAATTTCTTGGTACAGTCAGGGTTTTCTGAGTGCCTTAACTCCCCAAGAAAACTCTCCATCTTTTCTTCCCAGGATTTTGTACTTTGTTGTTTTTCTCAACTGTACTCTTTTGCCCCAGTTGGTAGCAGATTATGCAGTTGTTTACGTTGTTTTGAAAGAATTAGTCTGCATAAATGTTTTACCAACCTGAGTAAGTTTCAAGCAAAATAAAAACAAGTGCTTATGTCAGTTCTTCACGTAGCCCCTAGACAGGTTAGAACAAACACAACTCTCTGAAGAAAATGTTTGCTCTGCTCCTTCCGGAACCAAGGACCATGGTTCTATATTGGGAATGTGCGCTGCTTTATTCAAGACTGCTGCTGAGCTGGGGAATGGGTGGGGCAAGGGTAAGTGAAAAAATGACAAAAAAAACTTTCCTACTATTTTTGAGTTGGGTTTTTCTTGATTCAGCATTCAGTTTGGTTGTTACAAACCTTGTTTTCCAGAATTCTAAAAAGACTGATTCTGATGGTTTGCTTGATTTTTCAGTGTTTCTGTGGAGAAACAAGCCCTCAGGGCTGCCTCCTCTTCCATTTTTTGCTCTTTATTTTAAGAATCAGTTTCTGAATGTCAATGAGTGCAGCTTTTGTACATTTTCTGGTTTATTAATTTCTACTTTGATATTTATTCCTTTCTCTTTCTTCCCAGGAGAGTTTGTTTTCTTCCACTGATTACTCAGTGTGGATGTTCAACTCCTTTCTGCTGCCCAACTGTTGATTATGTGCGTCCTCAAATTTTTTTTTTAATTGTAACTGTAGTTATTTTCTTAGTTCTTTATTTGATGGTTACTTAGGGCCATTATTTCATTTATAAGTGGTTGGGACTTATTTTTAAAATGTGTTATCTAGTATATTAGCATTTTGTGTATTTAGAGATCATAGTTCATAAAATACCTTCTTTTTTGACCTTCATTAGAGGATTTTTCCTCTGATATTTTAGTATTTAATTGATTTTGATGTGTTCTAAGGATGATTTTCTTGAAATTTTGTCAAGTTTATTTTGTTTAGAAATTACGCAAAGTTTGTGTTCATTCAAATACATGCAATATTTACTTGATCAACCATCATATTTATACATCAGATTCTTTATGTCCATATTTTTCATCTGCAGCCTGAAAGTGTTAAGTTTTTCAGTTCAAATTATTTCTACCAGTTTTCTGTTGAATTTTTTTTTTTTCAACGTGTATTCAGTTCAGTTTTTTTTTTTTATTTTTATTTTTTAAATGTTGAAGCCATTTATTTTTAAAAGTTACTTTTGGATCTGCTATTTGACACAGAAAAATTCATGACTATTATGTATTTATTATTTTTTAATTAAAAAAATCTTCCTTCCTATTTAATGCATTTTTGCTCCTCACATTTTACTTTTGATATTCTTTACAAAATTTGATCTTGCCTGATATATTTTTATTTCTTTTAACTTTTATCTGTAAGTGAATTAGTGTATATAATGAGTACTTGAAATTATTAGGATTTCACTAGTTTAGGGATAGGCTACCCACTCCAGTATTCTTGGGCTTCACTGGTGGCTCAGACGGCAAAGAATCCACCTGCAATGCGGGAGACCTGGGTTGGATCCCTGGGTTGGGAAGATCCCCTGGAGAAGGGAATGGCTACCCACTCCAGTACTCTTTCCTGGAGAGTCCCCATGGGCAGAAGAGCCAGGAGGGCTGCAGTCCGTGGGGTCGCAGAGTCGGACGTGACAGCGACCAAGCGCAGCTCAGCGGTGTTTTCCCCGAGTGCCTTTTTCTGCTTCAGGACCCAGTCCGGGACACCGCACTGCACTCGCCGCTCCTCTTCCTCAGTCACCTCCGGTCTATGGCCATGCTTTGGTCTTTTTGTATTCTGTAACCTTGACACTTTTCCAGGGTGCTGCTCAAGTATGTTGTAGAGTTAGTTCCTTCAGGTTGGATTTGTCAGGTTGGATGTTTAATCAATAGGGTATGGGTTTTGGGGGATTATACCACAGAGCATAAAGTGCCCTTCTCAGTGAATCAGATCAGACTGCATATGACTGCAACACGATTTATCACAGGTGATATAACCTTGGTCACTGATATGGGCCAGGTTTCTGCACTGTATAGTTACTCTTTTTTTCTTTGCATACTTTTTTTTTTTTTAGAAAGGGATCTTTAAGTTCAGTTACTCAAGGGGAGAGGAATTAAACTTCACCTCCTAAAGGGAGGGGTTTTAATTGGAGGGCATCTGTTAAAACTGCTGTGGTAGTTGGGGGAAATCTTTTCAGGCTATGCAGATATCCTGTTTCTCTTTAAGATTTTACCCACTAATTTTATCATCCATCTGTGGATCTTGTTTGTAGCAATTATTACTGTGGTGCTGTAATGGTGATTTTTCCATTTCCCTTATTCTTTTTACATTTATTATGTCAAATTGTTCTATGAGGAATATTTGTCTCTTATCCTACATCTGTTTGTTTCAGAATCCGCAAACACTTTGTGCAGTGGCCCAGAGAGCAATGATTTTAGTCTTTGTGGGCCATGCAGTTTCTGTCACACAACTAACTGCTCATGTAGCATGAAGCAGCCATAGTTAGTACCTAAGTGAGTGGGTGTGATATGTCCTAATGAATCTTTATTCTTAGAAACAGACCCTGAACCAGATTTGGCCTGCAGACCAATTCTGATAATTGATTCATTTATCTATATCAGGTGACCTCATGGATATTTATTTTGTTCTTTTAGGTTATGAATGTAGTGCTACCACTATTTGCTTTTCTCAGATTGTTCCAGCCACTGGGCACTCTTTCATTTTCAGTTGGCTTCTTTGGCATTTCCTCATCAATTGGGGTTTATTGATTGATTAAACACTATCGTATTTTCTGGCATTACCAGATCCTCCAGCCTCTTTTTTTAAAAAATGGTTTATTTTTTATTTTGTGCCCTAAAGAACAAAATGTCTTCTTCCTTCCTTTTCAGCTGAAGGTCCACTTGACTGGTGTTAGACTTCTTAAGTTCACATTATTTATGTTTTCAACTTATGTACCAATTTGGATGGGGGAAGGCTGGGGTGTGAGGTGGGGAGTTTAATTTTTTGAAATCAGGAAAGTTGGCAAGAATAGAAATTAAGTTGATTTATTCTCAACCTTTGCTTCCCCCCAAAGAGATCTTTTTTTTTACATGCAGAGTCAAGATACAGAGATCTCTCTTGTTATTCCTTCGTCGTGTTCTTGTCTTATTTTGATTTTCTCTTTGCCAGGCTTACATTTCTTGGATCTCTGTTAACCCTCCTATGTGTCTACTCTCATTTTCCTCAATGTTTTCTTTAAAAACCTCTGTGTCCTTTTCTTCTGCATTCTTGGAGAGTGTTTCAAGTATGTTGTCTACATCACTGATTTGATTTTCTGCTTGTTGGCTCTGTCCTTTCCTGGTTCCAGTGGGAATTTTATTTCTTTGCTGGCATTTTTTTCCTTTGGCTTCCTTACATTCTTTCTTATGTAAATGAGTCTTCTTTCAATTCAATTCCCTTCTCAACCTATTGATTTCATCATCATCATTTATCTTTTTTCCTGTTTCCTCACTCAAAAAGGAGGTCATATTTTCTAGTCTTTGAAATCATAACACAAATGCTATCCAAAAATATACAGTAGTACTTCTAGTGAAATGTTACTGAGAATTTTTAGTTATGATCATGTTCTGGTATGTTTTAGAAGTTTTTATAAATACATTATTAGGAAATAATGGTCAAGGAGGACATTCATAGATTTTAAGCGAAGGAAGGTCTTTGAGAAAGGAAACCTGACTGAGAATTTTTAGTTATGATCGTGTTCTGGTATGTTTTAGAAGTTTTTATAAATACATTATTAGGAAATAATGGTCAAGGAGGACATTCATAGATTTTTGAGGGAAGGAAGGTCTTTGAGAAAGGAAACCTGTCATGCAGCATTTAAAGAGAACATGATTATATATGCTTTGAACTGTCTACTATGTGCTACGAAAAGCGACTAAAAGAAAAAGATTTTATAAAATGTCTTAAAACTTAAAAAACCGTCACTTGGAAGTTTATAGTCTTGTGTTCCTTGAATGCTAGGAGAGCCCCAACTCACTGATTTTTGTCATTAGTCGTGATGTTTATAATAGTTTTCTGTGGGATAAAGGAGTTACTAAGTCTACTGTTCTGTCAGAACATCTGTTTAACAGCTGATTGAAAGTCAACAGGAATTTCAGTTCACCATCGTTGCTAAGGGATAGTTCCTTACTTATCAAACATAAACTGGTCATACAACCCTCTTATAGCTTAGAAATGGAGAAGGAAATGGCAACTCACTCCAGTATTCTTACCTGGAGAATCCTGTGGCCAGAGGAGCCTGGTGGGCTGCTGTCCATAGGCCACACAGAGTCGGACACGACTGAAGTGACTTAGCATGCATGCATGCATAAATACGTTACCGGTTTTGTCTGTGTGCTCTCGATCACAGAGGAGTCCCTGGTTTAGTGTTTTCCAACAGAGTGGGTGTGGGAATTCCTCTTGGTCCTCCCCTCACTTAGATGCTGTTGAGTCCCCCATTCTGACCCTCACCCAGAAGCCAGCTTGAACTGTGTGGCTCTGAGCCGAATTTCTGCCTCCGTTTCCTTAGTGTCGTTCAGCTGCAGGACATGCCGCCTGTTCGTCCTGCCTTATTCTCTGATGAGACAATCTGAAGCAACCACAGTCGTCTAAGCCTGACACAGTCACACCTAGTTGTTTCCAGAACTCACTCCATCTTAATTCTTCCTGAGGACTCCGTGTGTGCTTGCGTGCTCAGTCCCTTCAGCCATGACCAGCTCTTTGTGACCCTGTAGACTGTAGCCCACCAGGCTCCTCTGTCCGTGGGATTCTCCAGGCATGAATACTGGAGTGGGTTGCCATGCCCTTCTCCAGGGGATCTTTCTGACCCAGGGATCAAACCTGGGCCTCCTGCATTGCAGGCAGATTCTTTACCGCTGGTCCACCAGGGAAACCCGAGGACTTCATCCCCTATGCCAGATGATGGGAGCCTGTGCCGTTCTACCTCCAAGGAAGTTGTCCCAGGATGCTGAAAGGGTGCAGGTAGACAGGCCCTCGTGGTTGTGGGGTCTGAGGTCCAGGATTCTGGAAATGTCCAGGGATGGCAGCTCTGGTGCATATGTGGGCAGAGAGCCCAAGTGGACATCACCCTCCTTTATTCCTTTTTGGCCTGGCTCTTTGCATTTGGAGGTTAAGATGTACTAGTAACCCACAGTTTCTTAATCCAGCCCCGTCTGGTGTGAGGGGCATTCCTTTAGGAGTCTGGAAAATCTGATCCTGTATTCCTGAGCCGTTGTCATTTTACGTAGTCTTTTGGTTTGGTGGGAAGCTGGGAGAGGGAAGATGACTGATAATTGTTCCGTTTCCCTTTGAACTGATGGAGCATGGGAGCAGGGAGGGAGGGAGTTCCACACGGCGTGAGTCAAACTCAGGAGGCCACTGTTCTTTATTGATGTACAGTTGATTTACACTGTTCTGTTAGTTTCAGGCATGCAGCAAGCTGATTCACTCATACGTATATATCTATTCTCTTTCAGATTCTTTTCCATTGTAGGTTATTATGAGATATTAAATGTAGTTTCTTGTGCTATACAGTAGGACCTTGTTGTTCATCTGTTTTATTTATAGTAGTGTGTATCTGCTAATTCCAAACTCTGAATTTATCCCTCCTCCCCACCTTTCCCCTTAGGTAACCATAAATTTGTTTTTTTTTATGTTTGTGAGTCTGTTTTTGTTTTGTAAATAAGTTAATTTTTATTATTAATTTTAGATTCCACATACAATTGATATCATATGGTATTTGTCTTGGTGTGACTTTCTTCTCTTAGGGTGATAATCTCAGCATCCATCCAGGTTGCTGCAAATGGCATTCTTTCTTTTTTTTTTGTGGCTGAGTAATATTCCATTGTGTGTGTGTGTCTCCATCTGCTTTATCCATTCATCTGTTGATGGGCATTTGTTTCCATGTCTTGGCTATTGTAAACAGTGCAGCCATGAATACGTGGTGCCTGTATCTTTTCAAATTCGAGTTCTCTTTCGAAGGCCACTTTTAAGCCCTATAAAGATGCTGTGAGTTTTCTGGGACCTGGCAGGTGTTGAGGAGCATCCGAAGCTACAGATACACCATCAGCCTCAGTCAGGTTGGGCTCGCTGAGTAAGGCTGGGGAGTGGATATGGTGTCTTCGTTGAAAGCATGGGGTCTGGAGCTCAGATGTTCTGGACCAAGTCTTAGCTGTCCACTGCTTGACAGAGGTGGGGTATTGGTCAAAGTCTTTAACCTCTGGGTGCCTCAGCTTTGCCTTCTATAAGAAAGAGGATAAAGTTACCTACCTCGTTTGGCTATTTTGAAGATTAAATGAGTTAATATATGTAATGTTAACCTACCGTACAGCGATCATGTATGACAGTGGCTGGCGCTTGGTCAGTGCTGAGTGAATGTTAGGTGAGGCTGCTGTTATCTCGTCCCCCTGCCAGTGGGCAGCCGAGGAGGCTGTCCTGCTGCCCGGAGAGGCCTCTCAGTGTCCAGATTTTCTCCGTCTCTGAAGGTCCCGTTCCTTCTCAGAGGAACCTCCCTGCCCATGCGGTTTGAAGTAGCCATTCTTTGTCACAGCCCCTTTCTCTTCACCATCAGAGCACTTTTCGTAGTTATCACCCCCTGAGACTCTGTGCTGCCCTGCTGAAGCGCTTTGTTTCCCGCGGCCTGTGGGCACCGTCCTGGCATCTGCGGGTTCACCGTGGCCTGCGGTGCCTTGTGTGTGGGCTCATTAGGGTGTCGGGTGAACATCATGAAGCTGTCTTCCTCCTCAGCGCCTGTTTCTTTGCTTTGCTGGTCCACATGGTTGGCAACTTGCTTGATTGGTTCCAGTGGCTTCCCACTGGTGTAGCCAGTGGCCAAGAACTCCTGCCGAGGAGTCAGACGAGCTATTGTTCCAGTCTTGGCTGACTGCCTGCTGACTGTGTGATGGAGGGAACGTTATCTACCTTCTTTGAGCCTCGGCCTCCTCGGCTGTCAGTGGTGGGAATGCTCCTCAGGGGAAAGCTCGGGTGGAAAGATGAAATCTAATGCCTTATAAGTTCTAAGTACAGTTCCCAGCATGTTCACTTAGCATGTACCACTGAAGGTGACTGGCATCATCCTGTTCCTAATGACACAGCCGTCCACTTGTCATTGCAGCGCTGGTAATAACTGCCTCAAAATTTCCCTGCCCCCACCCACAGTAGAATACCATCTGTATCAGCTGGGATCACAGAGGGGCAATGTTAATTAATGATTTGGTTGAACTCCAAGGAATCGTTCAGGGCCTCAGATTGTTTACCTTTGAAAAGAGAGGGTGGCAGGTGTGTGGGCATGCACTTTTTTAATAGCGTTCGTGCATTTGTGGGTAGGGCTTCCCCTGCGGCTCAGCTGATAAAGAATCTGCCTGCAATGTGGGAGACCTGGGTTCGATGCCTGGATTAGGAAGATCCCCTGGAGAAGGGAAAGGCTACTCACTCCAGTATTCTGGCCTGGAGAATTTCATGGACTGTATAGTCCATGGGGTCACAAAGAGTCGGATACAACTGAGTGACTTTCACATGCATTCATAGGTAACTGGTTAAGGGAACTGACAATTGTGTGTCCGTTTAGAAGGTGAGCTTCAGGTAGTGCAGGAGGGCTGTGCAGTTAGGGTGGGGATTCAGGAGCAGAGCTGCCATCACCTGGGGGCCCAGGTCTCTGTTTTCAACAGATGCAAGTAACTCCTGCAGCTCAATTCCAGAAAAATAAATGACCCAATCAAAAAATGGGCCAAAGAACTAAACAGACATTTCTCCAAAGAAGACATACAGATGGCTAACAAACACATGAAAAGATGCTCAACATCACTCATTATCAGAGAAATGCAAATCAAAACCACAATGAGGTACCATTACACGCCAGTCAGGATGGCTGCTATCCAAAAGTCTACAAGCAATAAATGCTGGAGAGGGTGTGGAGAAAAGGGAACCCTCTTACACTGTTGGTGGGAATGCAAACTAGTACATCCGCTATGGAGAACAGTGTGGAGATTCCTTAAAAAACTGGAAATAGAACTGCCATATGACCCAGCAATCCCACTTCTGGGCATACACACCGAGGAAACCAGATCTGAAAGAAACACGTGCACCCCAATGTTCATCGCAGCACTGTTTATAATAGCCAGGACATGGAAGCAACCTAGATGCCCATCAATCAGCAGACGAATGGATAAGGAAGCTGTGGTACATATACACCATGGAATATTACTCAGCCATTAAAAAGAATTATTTGAATCAGTTCTAATGAGATGGATGAAACTGGAGCCCATTATACAGAGTGAAGTAAGCCAGAAAGATAAAGACCAATACAGTACACTAACACATATATATGGAATTTAGAAAGATGGTACCAATAACCCTATATGCAAAACAGAAAAAGAGACACAAATGTACAGAACAGACTTTTGGACTCTGTGGGAGAAGGCGAGGGTGGGATGTTATGAGAGAATAGCACTGAAACACGTATACTATCAAGGGTGAAACAGATCACCAGCCCAGGTGGGATGCATGAGACAAGTGCTCAGGCCTGGTGCACTGGGAAGACCCAGAGGGATCGGGTGGGGAGGGAGGCAGAAGCGGGGATTGGCGTGGGGAATAGATGTAAATCCATGGCTGATTCATGTCAATGTATGCCAAAAACCACTACAGTATTGTAAAGTAAATTAGCCTCCAACTAATAAAAATAAATGGGAAAAAAGAAGATTAATGAACAACAACAACAA
This sequence comes from Dama dama, assembly GCF_033118175.1. Classification (NCBI taxonomy): domain Eukaryota; kingdom Metazoa; phylum Chordata; class Mammalia; order Artiodactyla; family Cervidae; genus Dama; species Dama dama. The sequence goes on along the minus strand of NC_083684.1, from coordinate 13,589,925 downwards.
CAACAAAAAAAAAACAGGTGCAAGGAGTCAGGGACAGTGGAGGAGGCTGGGGGAGCTTCAGGGAAAGAGAGATTTTCCAAAGAGAATGTTGCAGTCATTTAACACTCAAGTCCTAAATAATGTGAGCTTTTGTTATCCACAGAACAGATTAGCTTTCTGGTTCTATTTGAGGCTTTCCTGAGAAGAAGAGGAAAAAAGGGTCAGAAAACCTGTATGGGGATGTAAAGAAGGAGATTAGGTCCCAGGATATGGTACATTCAAAGTCTCAGGGGGTGTCTGGGGGCCAGATTTCCTCTGAGTGCCTCATGGGTGTCTTGGTCTTTCAGAAAAAGCAGTTGCTTTTCTAAACCTGAAAAAAAAACTGTTTTTGTTTTTTTTTTTACAAAGTGTGTAAACTGTAGAAGAAAAAAATGTATATAAAAGAACTCTCGTCACCTGAAGTTTTATACTTCTCAGAGCGGTTCCACTCGTCTTGTAGTGCTTTGTGATTGATGTTCAAGACACTTTACTTTCTCATCACACCTCATTCCTTTTAATTCTCCCGACAACCTTGCGAGAAGCTCTTATTATTATTATTACTCTCTCTGTTTAACGGATGGGGACAGGGAGGCACAGAGAGGTTAGGTGACCTGCCCAGGGTCACGTTTATACAAAGTGGAAGAGCCAGTAGTTTTTCTCCTGTGTGTCAGGCTAGTAATGATCCTGTTAATACTGCTCATTGTTGGTATTGGGTTAATTTAAGTAGAAATGACTGTCAAGTCACCCAGTAGCTTTCTGGATAGGACCAGAGGTGGAAGCAGTGGCCTTTCTGTCACCCATAAAGCCAACTATGACTGAATCCTCCAGTAACCAGTAACCAAGAGGGAAGAAAACCAGCTGCTCTCTCAGTGTGGCCCCAAGTAGCCGTGTAGACACCGCACCCTTGCTGACCAAAGGCTTCTTGAGCCGCCCTCCTCACACGGCATCTCCCCCACTCAGAAGGACTTACCTAAGTAGGTGGACTCTCCTAGGGAGGAGCTGAATGCCCTCAGGATGTCTGTTCTGCTGGGTGGGGACACATTGTCTTCAGCTACTACCCAGGTTTGCATTCACAGGAGGATATGCAAGGTGAAGTGACCTTTACCCTGGAATGCTAAACACCTTATTTGTATATTCTCCACAGTTGCCCTAGGTGGTAGGTGCTGTTATTTCCCTCTTGCTAGGCAAGTCATCTGAGGCCTAAAGAGATTTAGTAACTTGATCAAGAACACACAACTCCTTAGAAGATTTAAACTAGATAGTCTTGCTCCATAGCCTGCATTAAATACTATACTAAGCTCATTTGATGAGTGTGAGCCATCCATTCATTCACCCATTTATTTCTGAACTCATCTCTCTACCTGCCCTTTCACCCATCCCCCATCCGTCTAGTCATTTGTCCATTTATATATCTTTCCATCACCTACCCATCTCACTATTCGCCCATCTGTTTATCTATCCATCCATCCATCCCATTTTCCACCCATATGTTCATTCATCCATTCAACCATCTATCCATCCACCCATCCACCTACCTACCAACCTTTGTATTGGTTGTTTGTCTAGCATGGTTTTTCTGCTTCATCTTGGGGAAGAAGTTTCTCTATCCTGGGGGCCAAGCACATGCTTTCTGAAGCTGGAGACCTCCATGCCCACACAAATGCCTTAACTCATAGCCCTTAGACATATCTGGGCTTCCTCCTGACACTCCTAGTCTGGCCTTCTCCAGAATGCTGCTATTTCCCGCAGTGCCATTCTGCTTGTGCACTTTCCTCCCTCTGTAAACTTGCAGAGGGTTTCCCCTTCAAAGTCCTACAAATGTGCAAAGCTTCAGGCTCCTCCACAAACACTCCCAACTTTCTGCAACATTATCACAAATGATTACCCAGCTAGCCCCATTCCTTGACTCAGAGATTGAAAGTTTGATTAGTTTGGCATGATTTTACTTTTTCAAGCTATTATAGAGTTTGTGTGATACTTCTAAAAATTATATAATCAATTCAAAACAGATGTTCACAAAGCATTTTAGAAGGAAACAAATTTTAATAGAAATAGGCCAATTTGATTTGAGATGAATCAATTAAGGAAACAATTTAAATTGTCTATGAAGAAGCAGTATTATAAAGAGGCAATATGGTCTAGCTATTAAGATATTTATTAAATGCAAAGCAATGAAAGTCGTTTAATTATTTTGCATAGCTTCTGTTATACCCAGATATTGAAAGACAATCTCACTTTTCAGAAATGTTCACTTCTTATTATGGAAAAAAACATAAAAGTTCTAATATGCAAACAAAAACAGTTGAAAATGAATCCACATTTACCTATTACCCATCTTTAACAGTTACCAGCTCTAAGTGTAACCACTTTTCCCCTCTCATATTGTTGGGTTTTTTTTCTATGAGTTTCGAGAGCATATCCCTCACTTATTACTTTCATTGGGTCGAAGTTCCATTCTAGAAAATTACGTTGACATTGAAATATAATAAACATTTGAATGTAATAGTTTACTTTTCCTTTGAAATTTAGCTCTTTTTTGGTAGAGCAATGGAAATTTTCTTTTCTTCTTTTTTTTTTTAGTTAAAAAGTTTCAAACCTATAGTAAAGTTGAGAGAATAATAAATAAACCCTCGTATACCCTTCACCTCATTCACCAGTTATTAGCCTTGGGACTGGCATTTTCTAAGTGTGTTTTCCCATGATAGTACTTGAAGACAGGAGAGATTCTCTTACCTTTGGAGGGTACGTAGATGATAGTACATGGCTTGAAAACCAGATCTCTGTTCACATCCTACCTCCACCATCCCTAGCCCTGCATTGTAGGCCAGTTGCCTCGTACTTAATTCCTCATCTATCAAATGGAGCAGTCATAATGCACATTCTGAGGGGTTATGCCAGGTACATAATGTCACCCTGCTTGGCAGTTGCACCTGTTATCTTGCAGCTCGGGGAGCCAACTAGGGGGACATTGAGCGTCACCGATTCCAGGCAGTTTTGGTCAATGTGGAAGATTTTTATAGTTGAGAGATTTGGTATTGCCTAGTGAATAAGAAAATAAATCTGGGCTGAGAGTGGTTCATGTCCCAGTTCTGCTCTTATCAGCTTGGAACTTAGTTGACTGACTTAATCTCTCAGCCCCATTTTCCTCTCTGTAAAGTGGGGATAGGAGGAATACCTACAACATTGGGTTACTGTCCGGAGAAATGAAATGAAAGCGCCCATGCCCAACAGTTAGTAGCGTCTGCCTCACACATGCCCAGCTAACATTACTAATCATTAGTATTATGATAAGCAAGGACACATTAGCAGACTGGGTGGAAAACTCACACCAAATCGGTCTTTAAAAGTCTGATTCCACTTTTGTGTCACGAAAAGAATAATGACCTTCTGTGAATGCTCACAATACAATTTTGAGCTAGGGTAAGCCTTGGGGACTTCCCCGGGTGGTCCAGTGGTTAAGACTTTGCCTTCCAATTCAGGGGGTGCAGGTTCGATCCCTGCCTGGGAGTTGAGATCCCACATGTCCCAGGGCCAAAAAAACCCAAAACATAAAACAGAAGCAATATTGTAACAAATTCAATGAAAATTTTTTAAATGGTCCACACCCAATTTTTAAAAAAGAAGAAGAGTAAGCCTTGGACGGACAGGTAGAAGCAACCAGCCAGGCGTGGTGTCATGCAATTGTCATGGGAAACAACCGCTCTGTGCCTTTGGTTCCTTTCAGCGATCTCCTAAAATAAACCAGCCTTCTTGAAGGCTCCTGGGAGGGTTAGCGTCCTGCCTCCTGGCGCCCCTAGCCAGGATGGACACCTCTATCCTTATGTTGTTCTTGTGACCTGGCGATGGTTTGATTTTTTTTTTTTTCCTTCTCTCTCTCTTTCCTGATTCTCCTCCCACTTCCCAGGTCGAAAGGATTGTAGACAAGAGGAAGAACAAAAAGGGGAAATGGGAGTACCTGATCAGGTGGAAAGGCTACGGGAGCACGGAGGACACTTGGGAGCCCGAGCACCACCTGCTCCACTGTGAGGAGTTCATCGATGAGTTCAACGGGCTGCACCTGGCCAAGGACAAGAGGCTCAAGTCGGGGAAGCAGTCCGGCGCCGGCAAGCTCCTGCGGGACGGCCGAGGACCCTCGGTCGAGAAGCTCCCCCACAGGCCCTCGGATGCTGGCAAGAGCAAAGGGACTTCCCACAAACGGAAGCGGATCAACCCTTCCCTGTCCAAGCCCAAGAAGGGCTATTCGGCCAAGCCCCCCGCGGGCGGGGACCGGGCCGCCAAGACGGTGTCTTACAGGACTACCCCCAGTGGCCTGCAAATCATGCCGCTGAAAAAGGCGCAGAACGGCATGGAGAATGGGGACGCCAGCTCCGAGAAGGACGAGAGGCCCTTTGGAGACGGGTCCCACCAGCCTGACCTGGATCTGAACGACGTGGGCGAGCAGGACCTGGGCGACTGTGATGGGAGCCCTGCGGCGCTGGCGGAAAATGGGCTGGGTACGTGGCTGCTCCTTTTCTCAGATGGGGCTTTGCGGGCAGCCTGGGGAGACACAGGACCCCTGCCCTGGCTCTCTCACCTGGGGCCCTGCGGGCTCAATCCCTTGCCCACACTGGTCTCCGACGCCTATGTAGGTGGGGGAGGCCAAGCCACTGACGCTCTTATCAAGGCCGGTCCCAGGTCCAGCATCCCCGGCTGCCCTCGGGGATACCCGAGGCCACGGTAACCGCTCTGGAGGCCCTGCCCTGAGGGCAGCTCAGAGTCCTTAACCCCTAGAACCTGAGATTCATGTCCCCGGAGGCCAGTGTCTCTCTGGGGCTCACACACCTTCCAGGGCCCTTGCTTTCAATCTTGTCATGAACCCAGCGTCATAGCCCAGAGAGGTGTGTCTGGGCCGGGGTCTCCTTCTCAGAACCAGTTTGGACTTGGGATTCCCCAAACTGGCCCTTACACTGGAACTTCCTGCCCCCCAACTCTCGCTAACATGCATGATCAGCCCCCCTATCTGCATTGGGTCCCAGAGGCTGCCTGGACCCCACCCTCGGCTCCTTCTATTTCTTTGTGCCTTCTTGTCCCCTCTTACAAGTCGCCCAGGAGAGACGCTGGAATCCCCCCTCCCTCTGACCAAGGCCCCACAGGCACAATTGGGGAAAGAGGAGATGGTGACCCAGGTATTTCAAGCTCTCGAGTCTGACATTCCCTCAGTAGTCAGATGGTTTCCTGACTGAGGCCTCAGTGGCCAGGTCTTCCAGGTGAGCTGTCTACACCTGTTACCTACCTTCCTTCTTTTCTCAGATACCCGTGTGTCCATGTGGTGAATTTTTCTCTTTAGCCGCCAGTACTCCAAGCCTTGGGACGTCAGGAAATCCCTGCACGGGTGTGGACAACCCGCGCCCAACACAGTAGGGCCCTCCGATGCCCGGGGTGGAACCAGAGTGCGTGTGGGCATAGGGTGTCAGGAGGCAGGTGGGGCGGGCTGGGAGAGTTCCCGGAAGGATGGGGTGACAAGGCACGAGATGGGCATAGTGATGTCAGAGTTCAGGGCGCTCAGGGTGTGCCCGGCTGGGGAGAGCATCCTCAGGGAACTCTCCCCGGGGAGGGGGGAATCCGAGCAATCCCAGCTTCCGAGGTCCCTTTTTCTCCAGAGAGAGGAATTTCACCCAAACAGGATTGATTTAGCAGTCTCTGCCCCAGATTGACTCACGTTTCCGTCTGGGGATCCCTGATGCTGACATGACTCTGCCTGCTAGCATATGGAAAAGCTGTTTGTTTTAAAAAATCCATCTCTCCGGGAGGAGTGGGCTCGTGTGAACGAGGCCTGGCACAAACACCGGTGTTTGACGTTCCCGTGACAGTCGCCAGCAGCGGAGGGATTCCCCGTCTCGGGCAGGGGAGCTTGGGCGGCTCCTCGGATGGAGGCCCAGGGGCTTGGCGGTGGCTGCCGGCGCCCTGGCTGGTAGCAGCACCCCCCGCCCCCGCCGCCCTGCTCAGGAGGGGCAGCTCTGAGAGCGGGGTTGGGGGGGCAGCGTCAGGGAGGGCCGTGTGCTGACTCCGGCCGCCAGACCGCAGGGTGGAGGGAAGCTAGGCCTGTTGGGGTTGTGATGAAGGCTTCCTTCTCCTTCAGCACCGCCTTCCAGAGGCGGCGTGGCTGCCAGCGGTGTGTACTCCGTCCTCGGGTCTGGTCGATACCACCTGATTCAGGATGGGGCCCGGTACCCCGCCACCGGGGGGAGCCAGAGGAGGACAGGCCTGCCGGCCTTACTGGTGGCCTTGTTGATGCTGAGTGCCTCTCCGGACCTTTCTTGTTTCTGATCTCTGCTTGGCCTTATTTATTCCCAGTGTTGAACATTCTGTACTCCACTCGGGCCCACGCCTGCACAGAGAGGAGGAAGTCACTTGCCTTTCTCTTGTTTGGTTCTGAGTGTTCCCAAAGGGTCCTTTGGCTTAATCACATCCTATATTGGTGTCCTTCAGGTTTTCATAAGGCTAAGGCGGTGGTCCTCAAATTCATGTGTGTAAGATTCCCTGGCACTTTGTTAAAAGGCAGGTCCCTTAGAGTCAGATTTCCTAAGTCTGGGGTGGAGCCCAGAAGGTGGTTCTTTAACAAGCACCTCCTGGTGGCTCTCCTGCATTTTGGGGGCCTGCTCTGTGGCAAAATGCGGTGGCAGTTACGATTCACATCAGCTGTCAATTTAAACCAATGCAGTACTTTTTTTCTGTTCTTCGCAAGAGTTGGTCACTATGCTAGGTGCTTGGAGGTAAGGAATAAAAACATAGGTGAGGACTGTGCCTTTTGAAACTTAGAGCCTGCTCTCCAGTAAGTTGAAACTGGATGTCTCTAAGTCGTTGTTGAGAAGACTCCTAAGGCTGATGCACTGGTAGGAATAGCACATTTCTTACATGGATGGTGTGCCTTTCTGTACCTGGGTTGACATCTTCTGTGGTGAGTGGGGTGATAAATGCCCAAGCCCTGGTCAGCCTTTAACACTCTAGTTAGAGATAGCATCATATCCAGGTCTTGGAGTAACTCGGGAGAGGAAAAGACTGAGAATCCTTGCCAGAGAGAGAGAGAGAAAATGCGAGGTTTGGAGTTCTTGGAGAAGACCCGAGACAGGAGGCTGTGTGGTTCCAGAACTTTCCAGCCAGGGGTCAGAAGTATAGTCAAGCAAAGCGTGATCCCACTTACGTTTTCAGCTGGAGGGATGCCTTGGTGCAGCCAGTGTTGATGCCCACGTGGACCCTGAATGTTCTTCTGCCCCCTCTGCCCCAGTCCCGCCTTCTCTGACCACCTCCACCACTGACCCAGGACCCCAGGGACACAAAGGGGAGGCAGCAGGGTTTTCAGCACAGAGGGGCCTCATATTTGCCTGGCAGAAGATGGGGAGATCCTGGCCACGCTTTCTCAGCATTTGTTTTGGGGGAGGGCTGTTGCTTTTTATATGATTTCAACTTCTCTTTGGTGAATTAAGGTTCTGCATACAGAAAATCAACTTATGTAACACGTTACTCATTTACTGCTGACTTCCCCGATCTGAGCTGTGGGAACAAGTGCTAAATTGGGGCTCCAGCGGGTGGTGCTTTGGTCTCAGACAGCGTTTTTCCCCAGCAATGTTTGTGAAGTACATGCAGGGGCCCAGGACAGCTTTTGCTTCTGGTTCTTTTCCCGTAATGACAAATGGCTCTGTGGTTCAGATACCATCTGCCTCAGTGTCCCTTCGGGAGCTTGTTAAAAATGGTCTCTATGCCCATCAATGAATCTCAGGGGGCGGAGTGTGGATTGTGCCTTTTAAATGCTGAATTTCCACAGCCATAGTGTATACAGCAGTTCTCATGGAAGCATTTGGTTGTAGTGATGACTGGTTCATAGTCCACGTCCTTTGTTGGTAGATCCAGAATTACTCCTTGAATTTTAAGCTTGTAAGTAGGAATGTGATTTAGTTTTTTAAAGGTTTAAAACCTGAAATAACTTCTCCTTCTTGCTCATACACTCTCTACCAGGCATCTCTCTCTTTCTTTTTCTCTCTCTTTTTTCCTAAAACAAACCTATTTCATCCATACAGAAAAGCTGTTAGATTAGTGAACTCCCCCTGTAGTCTGGTCCAGAATTGGTTAGCACAGTTTCATCAAAATAAGCCAAAGCATCAATTGTGTCTGATTCTCTGAGACCCCATGGACTGTAGCCTACCAGGCTCCTCCTCCTTGCCAGGCTTTTCCAGGCAGGAATACTGGAGTGGGTAGCAATCCCCTTCTCCAGGGGATCTTCCTGACCCAGGATTGAACCCCAGTCTCCTGCATTGCAGGCAGATTCTTTACCACCTAAGCCACCAGGGAAGCCCAAAGCATTAATACTTGACCGGTTCAGATGAACCTTTAACCTGTGGACATGTCCCTGACTCAGAGCCAACTCTGAGCCCCAAGCACAACACACAGATGCCCAGTGTTCCCCGAATTTCAGTGAAGCCAATGAGTTTCCGCTGTCGACGCTGCCCCGTGGCCCCGTGTTCATGTTCCTCTGACTTTGGGGATCACCGTCCTCGCGTCCGGATGACTGTCTTATTCTGTAGCACAGGCTCTGCATCCCAGACGCTGCCTGATTCAGTGTTTTCAGAACTTTCCCATCACTGAATGAGTCATCCCACACAAACGCACAACATTTGCTGTCTCTTCTCCATTGATCTTGTAAAATTATCTCAGCTTTCACTTCTATCATGTTTGTTTATCTGTCCCTACTCACTCTCTCACCATGATTATCGTCTTTCCTTTTATTGATCCTCGTGGAGTAACTGTGCTTTAAAAGCACTTCAGAACGAAATACGAACAGGGGAAATGCCCGATGACTTTCAAGAACCTTGGGTTCTCAGATGTGGAGCCGGCATCAGAATCCACTGAAGGGTGTGTTAGAACACAATTAAGGTGCCTACCCCTACTGCCTTAGCCGCTGTGGCAGACAGCCTGAGACTCTGCATTTCTAGAAAGTTCCCAGATGCCGCGGCTGGCTCAGGGACCCTGCTTTCAGAACCACTGGTCTGGGTGGGTAAGCACAGAGATGGCTGGGAATGCCAGCTGGTGGTACCGGGGAGAGCTGAAGCACTTTTGCTCTGGACCTTGAGTTTGCCTTCATGAGAATTCATAAGGTGAAAGTTTGTGAAACAAAGTTGTTAAGTCGAAAGGCTTATTGTGTGGGAACTTCCCTGTCAGGCCTTGGAGTGTACGAAGTCCTTTCTGTGGTCCTCACAGCAGCCCTAAGCGGCAGCTGTTGTTATTCTACCCGTTTTTCAGAGGAGGAGACTGAGGTTACAAGTGCTCAGGTTGGCACTAGGAGAGAAATCCAAGCAGGCCGACTCCAGAGCTAGTCCCTAGATCATCGCTTAACTGGCTCCCAGGCAGTACAAGGCAGTTCCTGATGGCTGATAAAAATATTCCCTGAATGGGGGGCCCTGGAATGTTGGTAGGGCAGAAGCCACTTGGACTCATCCTTGTTGCTTATTGATGGATGGATGTAATCCTTCTAAGCCCAAGAAACTGAGGTTAACTATGTGCCATTCAATTAGAAGGGCTTCCCTGGTAGTTCAGCTGTGAAGAGTCCACCGGCCAATACCTGAGACGTGGGTTTGATCGCTGAGTTGGGAAGATCCGCTGGAGAAGGAAATGGCAACCCACCCCAGTGTTCTTGCCTGAGAAAGCCATAGACAGAGGAGCCTGATGGGCTACAGTGCATGGGGTCACAAAGAATCAGACACGATTTAGTGGCTAAAGGACAACAGCAGCAACAACTTTCCATTTCAAACCCGGGAGTAAGTGGTTAATTTCTTAAAAAAGATACAGCTTAAGCAAACAGGCTCACAGATGACTAGAAAACCTGAATAAGGGCAATGACTTTTAAATTCCAGTATTAAAGCAGTCGTTCCACGTCCCTCACAAAAAGAGAGAAGGCACACAGGACTCGGGTGGCTTTGCAGGCAAGCCTACCCAATATTCTAGAACAGAAGCATCTCTCTCATACCCGAATGGTTGCAGAGAAAACAGAAGAAGAGGAAATACTCCAGCTCTTTTGATGAGGCCGGCATAACCTGGATTTCCAAACCAGACAAGGAAGGGAGGAACAAGGACAGTTAGAGGCCAGTTTCACTTAAGGATATAATGATAAAAGTCCTGAATAATGCCCCCCATCCTAGGCTTGGTACGGTTCCCTCATACTTCCTCAAAATTGTGACTGTTCCAGAAAGTCCTCACTCCATGCCCTGAACTCGACCCCAGTTCATGACCTTTAGAATCACCACTGCTTCTGGAGGTGCCCAGCTTGTCCCCGGAAGAGGTCCCGAGTGTCAGAGGCAGTGGCCCCGAGCCATCTCAGTGAATCACAGGAAGTCCGAAGAGGGTGTCCTACACACGGGCCTCTTGTGAAGGCAGGTATCCATTTTCCTGGGCACAGCTGTTCCTTTAACACACTACAGACATCCACTCCCAGGCCAACAGACTTCGACTTTGACTAGCCTTGTTGTTTTCACAAGAGTGGGTCATTTTCCAGACGTATAGCAGCCACCAAAGCCTAAGGGGTTCCTACATTTTGTCTTTCAAAGCGTGGCAAGTGAGCGACTTGTGCGAATGAATGAACTTAAAACCCTTTTATGGGTAATGTGTGCAGACCCGTCCAACTTGGCCACTGCCTCTGAGTGGAAAGTGCCTGACTGTGATGGAAAATCTGACTGTCAGCTTGACCCATGGCAGATCCAAGGGGGAAATTGACTCTCCCGGTTGGCTCCCCAATCCCGGATTTGATTTTGGCATCCAGAGGAGACCGATGGAATCTTGACCACTGTCAAGACTTGGAAATCGACTAATCACTTTCACTGCCAGCTCAGATACTGTTTTCCTCTCTCAACCACCTCAAAAAAAAGTCCTTAGGAATTGTTTCCAAGTCCTATTTACCAGTGGTGAACCAAAGAGGGTGGGGTGGGGAGTGGAAGTCCCCCGCCGCTCCTCCAGGCACAAGCTGTGAGGGGTACCTTGTCTGCAAAGGGTCTCAAAACGGTGATAAAATTCGGTTTGCAGATGTTGGTGAAAAGCTAGTTCCCCCCCCCCTCCCCCACTGGGTGGACCCCCAGGGACCAGGGCTCCAGCTCCACCCATCCCCCAACTGGCCCTACAAAGACCATCCTGATGATGCAGTGCAGGGCTCTGCAGTAGTAGAAGCCTCACCGTTTGTGTTTGATGAGTGTCATTTAATCCCCTCATTGGCTCCCTGACTTAGCAACTGGACAACATAGCAACATAACAAGCTTAGCTATGATCAGCCTTGCTTATAGATGGGGAAACTGAGGCTCGGAGGGGTGGAGGCCCGGAGTGCCAGGGGGAGGGGCTGGGTGGGGCCTTAGCGCCACGTCTGGCAATGCTGAAGCCCTCAGAGGTCTGTGACCCGTTTTTACGAAAAGGCATTACAGGGATTTAGGTTCAAACCAGCAAGCTTCTCCAGGGTCCTAGGGCAGTGTTCTGGCCAGCATCCCTGGGCCTTCCTACGAGACATCATCAGTGGTTCCAAAGATGCTGGCTCAGCATTCCAGGGGGATGGAATTGTCAGTCCCACACAAGGATTTTCCGCTAGGCTTAATTTTTTTTTTTAAAAACTTATTGGAGTATGGTTGATTTGCCATGTTGTGTTAGTATCAGGTATACAACAAAGTAATTCAGTAATACGTATGCACATATTCATTCTTTTTCATGTCCTTTTCCCACATAGGTTGTTACCGAATATTGAACAGAGTTCTGTGTGCTATAGAATAGGTTCTTGTTGGTTATCTCTTTTATATATAGTAGTGTGTGTACGTTAATCCCAGGCTCCTGATTTATTCCTTCCCTCCACATTTCCCCTTTGGTAACTGTAAATTTTTCTTTGAACTCTGTAAGTCTGTTTCTGTTTTATAAATAAGTTCATTTATGTCTTTTTTTTTTTTAAACCTCTATTCTTTATAGTAACACACACATGCATATATACTCACAGCTCTTCTAGGGAATTCCCTTAATTATCAAAGTTCATTTCAGGGCCAGAAGAATTGGCAGAAAATGAAAGTTAACAGTGTCCATCAGCTGATGAAAGGGTAAACAAAACTTTTTATATTCAGACAGTGAAATGTTACTCAGTCATAAAAGGGAATGAAGCGCTGACACAGGCTACAATGTGGATGATTCTTGAGAACACGATGCTGAGTGAAAGGAGCCGGTCACAGAAGACCACTTACTGTAGGACTGTCTATTTGATAGGTCCAGAACAGGCAAATCTATAGAGACAGAAAGCAAATTCGTGGTTGCCAGAGGTTGGGGGAATGAAAGGAAGGGGAAATGCCTGCTGATGGGTACAGGGCTTCTTTTGGGGGTGATCCACATGTTCTCAAATTCAATTGTAGTGATGGTTGTGCAACTCTGCAAGTAAACTTAGGAATCACTAAATTGTATACTTTGGATGGGTGAATTTTATAGTATATAAATGATAGCAAAGGGCCAGTGCTGACCATGTGCCTGGGAGCCCTGAGTGCTGTCTCCAGGCACGTCCCCCTTTCCCGCCCCAGGAAACTGAGGCTAAAGCATGCCTCTCAGGCATGTCCCAGTGCAGCAGGAGGTGGAGCTGCAGTGCGGCCGCAGTGTGACTCCCAGACCCCGGATCCCACCTGTGAAATCCAGGTGATCTTAGTGGGTCAACAGCCCGTGTGATTTTCCTGCAGCTGCTGTAACACTCTGGGTGCTTTAAAGCAACACACATTTACACTCTTGGAGTCCTGGACGTCCGAAGTCTACAGTGAGTTGGCAGGGCTGTGTCCCTAGGGGGCTCTCAGGGAGGATCAGTTTCCTTGTCTTCTTCAGTCTCCAGAGGTTGCCCGCATTCCTTGGCTCATGGCCCCGCATCTCTCTGACCTCTGCTTCCGCTGTCACATCTCCTCTGCCTCTCCCGCCTCTCTCTCATAAGGATCCTTGTGGTGATATCGGGTCTGTCCGGTGTGATCTAGGACGGTCTCCTCTGACAAAGTTCCTTTGGCGACATCAGGTCACGTATCCCGGGGTTCTGGGCATGAGGATGGGGACATCTTTGGGGGTGCATTATCCAGCAGACCACTCACACACAGGAGAGTCTAGAGGGAAGACAGTCGAGACACGTGGGTTTATATTCCTGTATGGGCAGAAGCCAGCTGGTAACAAGGAAGTATGACTTTTGTCCTCTGGGTTAGACAATACGTATAAATGGAATTATCTGCCTGGTGTGGACTTGTGAACAACTGGTGGGGACTGGACTTGGCTTAAGTTTCCTTGTTGATTTTAGAGATGGAAGGCCAGCTGCGGCTCCCACAGGAAAGGAGGCGCTTTCCAAATTCCACGACGCCTCTCCATGTGGCACATCTCACATCCGCGTTTATTGTAGAGGAGCTGACTCAAGCCCTCCAAAGGCTGGAGCCTTACTAGTGATGACGATAACAGCAGCAGCATCAATAACAGATACTTAAGATGTCCTTGCTGTGGGTTGGGTGTTGCGCTAAGGATTGTCCATGTGATAGTTCAGCCAATCCTGACAACTCTGTGAAGCAGGTTGTCTTTTTCATCTCTAGTTTACAGGTGAGGAAACTGACCCTTTAGGAAGTTAGGACTCCCCAGAAGGTAACATGCCAGAGTCAGATTTCTGACCCCTGCTTTTTGCTTTTTTTTTTTTAAACATTTATTTACTTGGCTGCTTTGCTTTTTAGTTGCAGTGCACGGAGTCTTTTAATTGCGGCCTGTGAATTCTTAGTTACAGCATGTGGGATCTAGTTCCCTGACCGCGGACTAAACCAGGGACCCCTGCATTGGAGTGTGTGATCTTAGTAACTAGACTACAGGGAAGTCCCCTGACCCAGCTTTTTACTTTTGAGATTCAGGGCTTTTTAAAACTACTTTCTCACACTGTCTTGCTGTGTGATATCTAACTTTCTTCCCAGGCCCTAATCACACAGTGGAAAAAAGCCTGTTCTGCTCATGTGTCTGTCTGTGCACGCATGCAGACATCCATGTGTATATATTTGTGTCTGTGTGTATGGAAAACATTTTGTATGACAACATTTGCATCTTGATTTTTCTATTCAACATAGCATATACCTATTTCCATATGGGGCAGTTCTTCATGTTTATAATTTTAGTCATGCTATTATATATATAAGAAAATGTACATCTGATCTAGTGTCCTGTCGTCAGACACAGGTTGGGTCTAAACTTCCATGGAGTCGCAAAGAGTCAGACATGACTGAGCGACTGAACTGAAAACTTCTTTGGTTTTGTCTTGCTTTATTTCTGAATTGTTTTCTTAGAATGAATTCCCAGAGGCATTTATTCTAAGATTGTACTGGTGATTTTGCCCCTCTCCCCAGTAAACAAAGTAACCAATGAGGTAATGATTTTTAGTTTTGCCCTTGTCTTGTCAGCATTATTTGTGGGAACAAAAAAGAGGAACTTCAGTGTCTCTCTGATTTGCATTTCTTACCTCATCACTGAGGCCGAGTCTTTTCTGCACATGCTCATTGAGTCTTTGGGCTTGTCTGCTCTTGTCTTTGAACCTGGGGAGAAGGTAGACTCATACAGAGGGGTGGTAGACTGGGGAGGAGGTGGGCTTGTGTTGAGGGGAAGACTCAGGGAGACTTCTGAAGGCTGGCGGAGCCAGGGCAGGAGATGCCGGGATGCTCGGGGACCCAACCCTAGTTATAATTACAGGACCAGTTGATTTGGCCGGGGGTGGGGGGGTCATGAAAGGAAGGACTGATCCTACTTTTCTGATTGAGGGTTTCCTGATGACTTTCTGATCCTGTATTATGGATGAACTGCCAGAAAAGACCGAAATAGCAAAATCTCCTCCTGGCTTATATGTCAGCAGTAAAAGTGAAGAAGGGAATTGACCACCCTCCGCTGCAGTCACGTGTCCACTTCTGGCTGCCCAGCCCAGCACCCGCCCCAGTGCACTCAGCCCAGATGCCCAGTCTCAGGTGGCCTCCTGCAGTTCTGACTCGGTTCTGGGCTCCCCCCAGCCTCTGGCGTCCACAGCTGGGCCGGGCCACTCTCCATAGTCCTCGGCACCTGGGAGTCCTGAGCTGTAAAGGCTTTGTGGGGTGGCCCCCGTCTCGGCCACACCTTCTCAGGCACTTGGTGGAAACTTTAGGGCATGACCTCAGCCTTGCCTTGTCCAGTTTCCCGTCCACATGGTGAAAAGCAGTATCTACTCTTGTCCCTTCTTGCTCTTTTTCTTGTGAGTATTTATACCTTTCAGAAAATTGACTCCTTCACTGCTGTTTCAGGGTGGTTTTCACGAGAGAGAAATGGTCTGGGATGGAGGCCTGTCTAACTGCAGGTCCCCAAAATGTCCCCTCCCTTTTCCGCCCCGCTGACTTC
Source organism: Dama dama (assembly GCF_033118175.1). Taxonomy (NCBI): domain Eukaryota; kingdom Metazoa; phylum Chordata; class Mammalia; order Artiodactyla; family Cervidae; genus Dama; species Dama dama. The sequence goes on along the minus strand of NC_083684.1, from coordinate 13,574,517 downwards.
TTTCCTTCCTCCCTCCTTCCCTCCCTTTCTTCTTAAAGTTAAAAAGTAATTTAGTTCAAAAAATTGAAACACTATGGAAAGTGTAAGCTTTTTAAACATTCAAGTTCCCTCCTTCTTTTTTTCCCGCCTGAATTCTATTTCGAGGTGACTGATGTTCACATTTCCCTATAGGTCATTCTGAACTACTCTCTCAGCTTATGCAACTTGTATATATATTTATTTATATTTATTACACATTATATGTCGCATGTGTAAAAATGTTCTGTTTGCTCAGAGATCTGTTGAAGGGATGATGAACAAGGATAGTCCCACCTGTGTGGGCGTACACACATGTAAGAAACCAGGGCCTCACTGAAAAGGTGGCATCTGGGTAGAGACTGGAGGTGGTGAGAACACTGTGTTTTAAATCTAAAACTCCATCTGTGTCAGGGGTGTGGATGTACTTCCCCTTTTTGGCTGCCCGGGCTTTCACGGCTTGCAGGGACTTAGCTGGCCTCCCTCTGATGGGCGTCCAGGCGCCTTCCAGAGACACACACCCTCGCCAGCCCTAGCTGTTGCCAGTCTTCGTCACACTTTTCCAAGCTCTGCAGTTCTGATTTTAGTCTACAAATGAGGGTGAGCGTCTTCTCATGTTCCCAACACGTGTGTTTCCTCCCCTGGGAGGGGCCTGAGCCTCGTCATGCCAAGCAGGGCAGGGGATGACTCTCAGTAGGGTGGGTGGGCCAGGCATTTGGCCACGTGGCTTCAGGCAAATCGCTCAGCTTCTCTGGGCCAGAGGCTTCATTCATAAAATGTAGATGTAATCATGCCTCATGGGGTTGTGGTAAAAAATAAGTGAATTCATTCACAGAAAGCCTTTAGAATATTAGGTGGCACGTGGTAGACATTTGATAAATATTAGCTATATTATTTCAGTCCTCTGCCCATTTCTCTTGCATGCGTGCATGCTAAGTCGCTTCGTCGTGTTTAACTCTTTGCAATCCCATGGGCTGTAGTCCTCCAGGCTCCTCTGTCCGTGGGATTCTTCAGGCCAGAATACTGGAGTGGATTGCCATGCCCTTCCTCCAGGGGATCTTCCCAACCCAGGGATCACACCCAAGTGTCTTGCATCCCATTGCAGATGGATTCTTTACCCACTGAGCCACCTGGGAAGCTTCTTCTTTTTTTTTTTTTTTTAGAGCATTTTATATATTGTATACTTTAATCCCTTGTTATATTTGTTAACTTCACTCATTGAGTGACTGCTGTATACCAGGAACTGTCTCGTGGCAGTCCCTCATAGCGTGGTGGAGAGAGACGCAGAAAGTATTGAGGGAGTTACAAGTAGGGGTGCCAAAGCCAGCTTGGGAAAGGAGTTAGGAGAGAACTTCTTGGAGGAGGTGACACGCAAGTTGAGTCTGATAGAATGAGCCAGAGTGAGCAAGGGAAAAGGCAGGGCTGGTGGGAGAAGATGACAGCACCCCCAGAAGCATAAAGCCAAGGATCAGCGTGTGGGTACACAAGACCACATCACAAAGAGCTTTCTGGACCACCCTGCAGGGAAGGCTGAAGCTGCAGGGTTGGCTTAAGAACCAGGTGGCTTGGAGCCTACCAGTGGGATGGTGCTAGGAGTCTCTCTGGAAGGAACTGAAGCGTCCCTTTGTGCGGCCCACACTCCGCAGGCCTGCGAAGCCTCCCTGGTCAGGCCCGCCTCGCCTCCTTCCCCACGCGGTCTCTATGTGCCGTGTACGTGTGGGCCCCTCCCCGCAAGCCCTCAGGTGGGCGTTTAACCCACCTGCTCATCCTTCATGGCTCCGCTTGACAGCAGTCCTCCCACGGAAGCTCCCCCTGACTCCCCGGTAGGTGGGCTTCCTGTCGGCTTGCAGCTAGACCCACGTTTGCTCACTGACGGCACGGACCTCGGCTTGTCATGGCCACAGCCTGACTTCTCAGATAGCCTCTGCCTCCCTCCCTGGGTTGTCAGCTCCAGAGAGCACGGATGGTCTCTGGTTTTGCTCCCACTTGTCGATCCAACACCTAGCACTGCTCAGCACCTAGGAGGTGCTTCAGAAGTACCTGCCGAATGAGGGGGTTAATGAATGAGCGGAGCAGAGAGAGAAGCAGGAAGCCTCTTCTGCTTGGAGCCGTGGGCCCCGAGCCCCTGTGAATCCTCACATGCCTGTCAGGTGCCCGCATCCCTCATCTGAGCAGCACCTTCCATCCTGGGCTGTCTCACGGTTCTCAACATCACGCTCCCGCAGTGTGGCCCAGAGGACCGCTGATGTTTTGTCAGGCTCTGTTCCTCAGCTGAAGGGTTCCTTTTCAGCATCTTGCCTAACAGTTGTTCGCATCACCACCTGCCAAGAGCCCTACTGGCTGCACTTCGTTCCCCGCCCTTAATATGCACGTGGGCGCCCAGCTCTTATTGAAGCCCCAGGGCTCAGACCCTGCCGGTCCTCGTCAAGGGCTCTGCGTGTTCTTGTATGGCAGAGCGCATTTCATTCGGGTCACGTGTCTGTTTAGTGTAGTCCTTCGCTGTGGCAGAGAAAACGCAAGCAGACTTCTTAATCAAAGTCCTGTTTGCAGAAAGGACTTTGGGATTTCTCCTTTAAACTTGCTGTGAATTCTGGAGGCAGCAGTGGTGAGGAAGAGACTGGAATGAGTGAGCAGGGGCTTTGGAGGCACAGGGTCCATGAGTTCAAGTGCAAACTGCCTCTTGTTGAGACAGTGACTCTCGGCGGGTGCTTGCAGCTTTGGAGCCTCGGTGGTCTTCCTCTCTGTCCACGGGCGATGACAGAACCCCCTGCAGAGGGTTAGGGGATGGGTCCGCACGGTCAGTGCCGTGGGTGTTCGTTTCTCTTCTCCCCTTTCTCAGACGGCGTGGCCTACGATTGGGTTTCTTGCTCTACCCAGAGGCACGCTTTCCTCCCTCTCGCCACAGCCCTGCTCCTCGCTCACTGACGCTAGGATCTTTGTGGCTGTTCTGTTCATGTCAACCAGCAGGCAAACTCAAGAGGCCCTACTTCTGAGTGCTGGGATGACTGGCCTGTCACTCATGTCCTCGGTGGTAGTCAGAGTCGGCTCTTCTGCCCGCGTCTTGGTGACAGTGATCCCAAGTCTGTCCTTCTCTAGCACACTAGTGCCCTGTGGTTTTTGCACCCTCTGCCTCTTTCTCTGTCCTCTCCTGCTTCTCCACATGGGAGGAAAGTGGGTCCATGCTGAGCCCCCAGAGTCTAAGCAAGGCATTTTACTACCGGCCTGGCTTCCCACCACCATCTCCTAGCCTCACTTGGTGGTGAGACAGAAACATCTGACCACAGGTGAACAGAGCACCCGCGCGTGCCAGGTGTGGAATCGGGTGCCGAGGCCACGGCTGTATGTGAGATGGTTGCTGTCTTCACCCAGCTCAGGTTCTCGTGGGAAGGAAGCAGTCAGCCTGCCAGCGCACCAGGATGTGGGGGCGTTCTGAGTGAGTGAGGAGCCCATCGGGATTAGGAGATGAGAGGAGGGTGGAAGAGCATAAAATCTGAGACCCGAAGGACCTGTAGAGTGTAGTCAGGCAGAGGGGTGAAGGGAGAATGTTCTGGACAAGTAAGAACTGCATTTTATTGAGAAGATTTGTAGGAAATAAGTAACAGTGACCTCCGACATCATCAGTCAACTTCATCTATGCTTTCTTCATCCAACATTTAGTGACTGCTACGAACCCTCATCGTGTACCCAGAAGAGGGTCGCTCGGTGGCTTGTTCTTCATGTATATTGATGAATACGGTGCTCACAGTTGAGGGAAGAAAGCAACCTGGTGGGGAAAAGACAAATTGGCAGTTTCTGTTGTTGTTCAGTCGCTAACTCGTGTCTGACTCTTTGCCACGACAGGCTTTCCTGTCCTCCACTATCTCCCAGAGTTTGCTCAAGTTTATGCCTATTGAGTCGGTGAGGCTATCTAACCTTCTCACCCCGTTCTCCTTTTGCCTTCAGTCTTTCCCAGCATCAGGATCAGTTTCCATACCATGCCAGAAATAGCCAGTATTTATTGGTTGAGCCCAGGCTGTGCACCATGCCTGGTTCTAAGCAGCATAATATGTAGTGACTAATTTAATCCTGGTGGGGGGGTGATCTGTTTCTCTCCTCCTTTTACAGATAGGGCTTCCCTGGTGGTTCAGTCCTTTACAGATAAGGAAACCGAGGTTTGTGGAGCAGTAACTGATCCATCAGAAGGTGGCTGCTCCAAGATTCAGATCCAGTGGGTGGGGCTCCAGATCCATGTTATTTTTTTGTTTTTAATTTTTTAAATTTATTTTTTGTTGCTTTTTGTTATTTTGGCAGCTTTTTGTTATACTTTTTGTTATTTTGTTTTATTGTTTATTTTAAAAACTGTAAAATTTTATATTTTAGTTTTTCTTGTTCTAGACCTATGTTCTTAACTTCAGCTCTTCAACTTCCTGAGGGGTGGGGTTGTCCGTAAGCACAGAGGAGAATACTTCTCTATCGAAAACCCATCCCTTAGCCTTCTGATACCATCATTTTTTTCTACAATTCAGTTAAAGAGATGTTTATTTTGTGGCCACTGCGTGCTGGGAACTGGGGATTAGAGATGACAAGCCCGGACTTCCAAAGAACTCATTAAACTAATTAAGGAATCAGATGCTCCCAAGTGGCCAGCCACAAAGCCGAGTGTGCCAAGCGCTCGGGAAGGGCCTAGACAGACCGCCGTGGGGGCCCCCAGGGAGTGGCTGTTCCTGGGAGGAAGTCAGCTGCCTGGGAGGGAAGCATTTCAGGTGGCCCCAAGGACTCCAGGTGTGAAGGTGGACGGAAGTGGCATTCGGGGCCAGGGGGACTGCTGAAGATGGCCCGGAAGCAGGAAACTTGACATCGTTCTGGAGGTTGGGGTGTTTAAGGGGCGGGGGCGGGAACTGAGGTTGGAAAATAGAGTGAGGCCAGAAGGCAGAGTTTGTGAGTGGAGGAGTGATAAGAACAGATGACAAAGCGGCTTTCCACTAGAGTCATTTTCTGCTTTGGAGACCGTAGGGCTGAATTCAGTAGCAAATTCAGCTATTGGGTACGGCTGGATAGGGTATCCTTCTCTGGGTGCCAGGATTCTGGTCAAATATTTGAGCGTCACTGTGACCATAGGGTGTTTAACTCAGGAGATGTGATTTCACCTCTAGAAAAAATTTCCTTTTCATCAGGTTATCCTGCGTTTTGAATTCGTGCTCTGCTGTTAAAAACATTTAGAACTGACAACAGACATCGTAAGATGTATGCCCATCACTCTCAATGGTTTGAAGTAACCTGGGAGCCTAAGCTTTCTTGAAATTCCTAGTGTATGGATTTTATCAGGCCTGATTAGAACATGCCAGATGATGGCTAATGAGGCTAAAGAAGATTTTTTTTTTAAATTTGGTTATTTATTTGTTAATACAATTTTAAACATTACGGTCCATTTATAATTATTACCGAATATTGGCTATATTCCCCATGTTGTACCATACATCCTAGAGCCTGTCTTACACCCAATAATTTTATACCTCTCTCACCCCCTCCCCATAGTGCCTCTCCCCTCCGCATTGGTAACCATTAATTTGCTCTTAGGTCTGTGTGTCTGCTGCTTTTTTTGTTTGTTTGTTCTATTCACTATTTTGTTGTGTTTTTTTAGTTTTCACAGCATAAACAATATCATACAGTATCTATCTTTGACTTGTGTCACTTAGCATACTGCCTAAAGGAAGATTCTTTTTTTTGAACATACCTATAAACTTGAGCTTTGCTGTTGAATTCAGCCCTGAGATCAGGGATTCTGTCCATGGTGATGGTTAGGGGCTGGGACGAGGACCAACTGTGAAATGACTATACAAGTATTGAGTGTATGTTGGGCTCTTTGAACTCTTTGACATGAGAGAGTGGGGTGATTGGAGGGTGTTTTCAACTTCAGCACCACCGCCAACCCCCATACTCCGCCCACCTCCAAACACCTGAACCCCAGCCCCATTTCTGCAGAAAGAAGCTGCTGCCCCCATCTGCGGAGTCTGCAGGCAGCAGCTCGTTCCTCCTGGCTGAGACAGAAGAGGACCGGGCGTGTTAGCTCTGCACCCTGAGACCTGGCCACGCTTTAGGGATCTTTGGTGCGTCAACCACAGACCAGGAAACAGTTCTCAAGTGTAAGAACTATCACTTTCTCTTCTAAGAACTGCAGCTGGAAAGCCCTCACCCCGCCGTCAACAAAGGACGGTTTCCCTCAACTGCGGAACTGATGAGTCCTCTCTTGTCTATTTTAAGCCTCCCCTTCGCCCAGCCCGCTCCACAGCTTGCAGGCCTCGGCGCTCTGGGGTGGCGGCTGCTCGCAGACCTCCCTCGCCTCTGTGAGTGGTGTCTGCTTCCCGCAGATGGTGATTGTGAGCGGGATGCTTGGAGAAAAGGAGCCAGGGGAAAGGCCTCACACTCGCACCTTCGTGTGGGGGTTGTGGGTGGGGGACCCGGGCAGATCCCTCACTGTGTCCTCCTCCTGCTCTCCAGCCTCTCGCTCTCCTGGTTTGGGTCAGGAGGCAGAAACTTCTCTAGGCCCTCTGCTGTGTGTGGCATGCACTCATTCATTTGTTCAGCATGACTGAGCCACTTCTGCCTGCCGGCTGCGCTGGTTTCAAAGCTCAGTTGTGTCCGACTCTTTGCGACCCCATGGACTGTAGCCCCGCCAGGCTCCTCTGTCCATGGGGTTTTCCAGGCAAGCATACTGGAGCAGGTTGCCATTTCCTCCTCGAGGGGATCCTCCCAACTCAGGGATCGAACCCTCACCTCTTGCATCTCCTCCACTGGCAGGCGGATTCTTTACCACTGCCATGTAAAGACACAGGAGTGGCTGACACGGCCTTGTCTTTAAGAATCTGTGTATGTGTTAAGAGGGGGCCAGACGCGCCTGTGCCGTGTCAGGGTTTGCAAGGCACGTGGGGTAATTCTCCTGCAGCGTGATCACCTACACTGCCCAACGTGGCACCACCAGCCTCACGTGGCTAACGTTAGACTTCAGTTCATCAAAATCAGACAAGTTTTTTAAACTTTCAGTAGCCCTATGTGGCTGTGCAGATAGCAAACATTTCCAGCACTGCAGGGGTTTCTCTTGGACAGTGTTAAATTGGACTGTAAGTTCTTGTTTAATATATGTTTATTTATTTGGCTATGCCTTGGGATGAGGGATCTTTAGTTGCAGCATGAGAAGTCTTAGTTGTGCCATGTGGGATCTAGTTCCCTGACCTCATCTAGTTCCCCCCCTCATTGGGAGTGCAGAGTCTTAGCCACTAGGCCACCGGGGAAGTCCCCAGACTGTAAGTTCTTAAGTGCAGACTCCATCTCTGTTTCTGCCCATCAGTGTATCCCAGGAGCCAGGTTTGTCCTGGGCATTTATTAATTGCACGCTGAATGAATGAAGGGAGGGACAGTAAAGACTGTTAAAAAAAAAAAAAAAGGAAAACGATATGCCAGCAGCCTCTAGACGAGGGATGAACTGCTCTGGAAGAATTAGAGAGCAGGTCCCAGAAAGGCCGCATTGAGAAGGATGAGACCTTTACCAGGGCGAAAGGCGTTCTGGGAAACAGTGTCTCTGGTCTGGAGACACCTTCCTTCTGCGTCCTGATGGCTTGCGCCCCAAGCAGGTGCTACTATTTTCTTCACAAGGGGAGGAAACTTCATAGCACTCACACCGTATTCTTTTCCTTGGGCGTCTCTGAGAGGTGAAGGTCTCGCCCGGCTGTTAGGAAGCAGAAGGGCCAAGTGTGATGTAGGTACAAGTTAGTCATCAAGGTGTGAGAGCAGCCTGGTTTCAGGAAACCATTATCTTCTCCATGCATGAGACTCATACCAAGGTTCGGAAGTATGACCAATGTGTTGAGAAATGAACGTGGAAGGTGTCTCAAAACTGAGAGCATTGAATACGAGGTTGGCCTGTGCTGCCAGGAGGCTGCTCTGGTTGGTCTCCGCGATTTGTTTTTCACTCCTCCATTTGCTTGATGACCACGGCTGCCTTCCAGGCACTGTGCTCCTTCCTGCAGACACAGAGCGAGTGGCTCTCAGGCTTGTCTCTGAAGAGCCTGCTGTCAGGTGGAGGCATCAGGTGGGTGCAGAGATGACGAGGATGCAGCGAAATGAGCTCAGCTTGGAAGCAGCTCCACGGGACACTGGAGCCAGCTGCAGCACCCAGATTTTCTTTCTGATGTTGTTCAGTGGTCTCTCGGGGTAACAAAATGCAGAAGGTCCCTCAGAGCAGGAGGGCCCAAGACCAGTTTTAGGCTTCCGAGTCTTGTTGCTTGAGTCAGGCATCACGTTTGAAATCAGGATGTTTGGAGTTTGAACTGTATCCTGGCCCTTCCCAGGGGCATGACCTTGGGTTTTGCTTTTCTCACCTGTGAAATGTGGATGAAACAATGCCTTACAGGATCAGGCAACATAAGCTCTGTGGATTACATAATAAGCGTTCAACAAAATAGGATGACTGTGTTAACAGTGGGCAATCGAGAGAAAGGACTTTGAGGATGATGCTGGACTGATCATGGAAGGAGCCCTCTCAGACTGTTCCGGGCAGGCAGATGTAGCTGGCTCTGAGCCCAGTTGCCCATGATAATCAAAGAACTGCCCTTATTCTTGTTCAGTCACTAAGCTGTGTCCGACTCTGATCCCATGGACTACAGCGAGGGACATGACTTCCCTGTCCTTTTCTATCTCTCGGAGTTTGCTCAAACTCATGTCCATTGAGTTGGATGCCATCCAACCATCTTGTCCTCTGTCGTCCCCTTCTCTTCCTACCTTCAATCATTCCCAGCATCAGGGTCTTTTCCAATGAGTTGACTCTTTGCATCAGGTGGGCAAATATTGGAGCTTCAGCTTCAGCCTCAGTCGTTCCAATGACTATTCAGGGTTGATCTTCTTTGGGATTGACTGGTTTGATCTTCTTGCTGTCAAGGGACTCTCTAGAGCTGCCCTAGATCCTAAGTGAGAGTTAAGTGTGAAGCCAGCACAGAAGATGCACCCCTTACCTGGGAATGGCATCCTCTGGTGTCCTGTCTGAACTCCTTCCCTGCTTGCTCTCTGGAGGGAGCTTGGTGCTCTCCAGGGCTAGAGTTTGCCATGTTCCTGGTGGAGAATGCGGACATGGATGCCATGTCCTGCAGTCTGTCCCTCATCCATCCAGTCCTCTGTGGCTTCCCCTAGACCTTTACCCTCTGTCCTCCCGGAAAACTCACCCCTCACTCGTCTCAGGGCAGCTGCTCCCTTATCTTTCACATACCAGCTTTCTGTTTGCCTTTGTGTAACTTACAAAGTGCAATGCATTTCCTGACACACCTCTTCCTGCTGCACACTGACAACTATGCACCATTTCTTGACACTTTTTGAGTATTTCCACTATTTTGACCGGACAGGTTTCCTTCTCCCACTAGCTGAGTTGAGATGCTTTTATCCGTCTTTAAGAGTCTGTCCTTAGGGAGTCTTCCTCACATCTGCATTGTGGATTCTTTTCTCCAGCCAGGTCATCTCTGTCTTCTAATATATGAGCCTAACCTGCTCACAAACTAATGTGACTATTAACATCATTTATGTCTTTTCTCCTATTTTATTTTGCATTTCACTTTGTAATTCTGTCTCTTTGCTCCTTCTCTCATCCCTTTCCTTGGCCCTTTTTGTACTTTCTAATTGAGTTGATGCATTTTATATATTTCCTCTCTGGGCTGATTTGGATGCTAGCCATAGGTTATATTTGTGCTCTTAAATTTTAGCATACATATTCAACTACACATTTTTTCTAACAGATGTGCTGTCCTCCTATTGATGCAGCAGGGAGAACCTTACTTGGTTTTGACTTCTCAAGGAGCCTCATGTTTTTGTTTTGTTCACTCACTCAGTGTTGTTAAACAGCAAAAATTGTTTTCGTTATTTTTGCAGCCAGGAATTGCATTTACTAAATTGAAAACCATCAGCTGTGTTTCTTGTATCTCTTGTCTTCCTACAAATTAACTTTTTGATTTGCTGAAGTTTCTATTTATAATTATTTTAGAGTCTGTGATAACTCTTTTAGTTTTGGGATATCTAAAAATGCCCCTTTAACTGGTCCTTTAAATGTGGTTTTAGCTGGGTATAAAATTCTTGGCTGAGAGTTATTCTCTGTCAGCATTTTGATGGAAGTTCTTTTTTTTTCAGGCCTCTGTTAACTGATTTTGCTATCAATCTGATATTCCTTTTTGAGAATGTATTTTTTTCTCTCCATGCTATATTTTAAGATTTTTCCTTTGTCTGGGGCATTCTGCAGTTTCATTATTATTTGTCTGTTTATCCTATTTCATACTCAGAGTGCTCTTTCAAACTAAGAATTTGTCTTTTTTTTAAGTTCTTAAAAACATTCAACCATTATTTCTTCAAATATTTCTTCCCTAGAGGTATTCCTTGTATGGAATTTTAATTTGATTCTTATTTTCAGAACACACACACACACATATATATATATATATTTAGCATATATAACCTTTAGTTTTCAAATAATTTCATACTTACAGCAAACATTGTAAAAGAACCCCTTTTTGGATTTACCAGTAAGTTATGACCAACCTAGATAGCATATTGAAAAGCAGAGATGTCTGTCTAGTCAAGGCTATGGTTTTTCCAGTGGTCATGTATGGATGAGAGAGTTGGACTATAAAGAAGGCTGAGCACCGAAGAATTGATGCTTTTGAACTGTGGTGTTGGAGAAGACTCTTGAGAGTCCCTTGGACTGCAGGCAGATCCAACCAGTCCATCCTAAAGGAGATCAGTCCTGGGTGTTCACTGGAAGGACTGATGTTGAAGCTGAAACTTCAATACTTTGGCCACCTGATGCGAAGAGCTGACTCACTGGAAAAGACCCTGATGCTTAGAGGGATTGGGGGCAGGAGGAGAAGTGGACAACTGAGGATGAGATGGTTGGATGGCATCACCGACTCAACAGACATGGGTTTGGGTGAATTCCAGGAGTTGGTGATAGACAGGGAGGCCTGGCATGCTGTGGTTCATGGGGTCATGAAGAGTTGATCACAACTGAGTGACTGAACTGAACTGAACTGAACATTTTACCGTGTTTGCTCTCTCTTTCTTTGTGTATATATCTGTGTGTATGTACATGTATAGGTAATTATATAGACTCACACATATATACACACTTAGAACTTATGTACAAGTGATTATACAGATTATATACAAATCATTTTTCTTTTTCTGAACCATGTAAGTGTAGATTGCATACATCATGCCTCTTTACCCAGTAATATTTTCTGTGGGTTTTGTTTGTTTTTATTGAAGTATAGTTAATTTACAATGTTGTATTAGTTTTAGGTGTAAAGTGATTCAGTTATTTATATACACTCCTTCTCCCCGCCTTCTATTCTGTTCTCTCTGCCAACCATTGTGGGTAACCAATTTAATCATTTTCTAGTTAACCCTTCCTCTGTTTTCTTTTTGCAAAAGTAAGCAAATTTGTCTATTTCCCCTTCTTTCTTACACTAAAGGTAAAATGCTTTTGCACCTTGCCTGTCTTCACTTGAAGGTACATTTTGGAAATCACTCATTAGTTCCTAGAAATAGTTTTCATTCTTTTTACAGTTGCATAGTATTCCATTGTGTGGAAGCACCATAGTTTAATCTCCCCAATCTGTGCTTGGATGTTCAGGTAGTTATAGTGTTTTGCAGTTATGAATAATGCTGTAAGGAATCATCTTATATATACATATATATGTATGTTTATAGGTATATATTTTACATCATGTTTCTAGAAGTGGGATTGCTGTGTTGAGAGTAAGTGCATGAACAGTTTTCTCACAGATTGCCAAATTCTCTTCCATAGCAGTTCTACCATTTGCATTCCACCCACCAATAAGGAATGCCTGACTCCCCACATCTTCTCTAGAAGAGTGTATTGTCAAGATTCTAAACTTTTGCCAAGTGAATGGGTAAGAAGTGGTTTCTCAGTGTAGTTTTAATGTTCATTTCTTTCATTCTGAATTTTAGTTTGCATTATTCTTTTGAACGAAGTTGAATTCTTTTCTTACCCATAAGAGCTATTTTTATGTGATATTTGTGGATTATCTGTCCATATCTTCTGTCTGTTTTTTCCCCCTGGAGGAATTTTGGTCTTTTTGTCCTCAGTGTTTAAATTTTCTTTAGTCTGGGGATCTTTTATCCGTGACATGCAATTTCTTTCCTCTTTGTCATTTACTTTTTAATTAGTTCTTTACCTTACCCCTGTGCTCTTTTCCTTTCTGTCTGCTTTTATCTGAGAATTTATTTATTTTAAATGACTGTTTCCCTCACATCTATCACTTGGAGCATTCTACGCATTCCTATTTTAAAGTCCGTGTCATATTGTCTCATAATATTTGTTTGATTTGATTTGGAGCTGTTTGTGTCACCAGCGTTGATTTTATCAGACAGAATCCTAAGCATTAGATATCTTCCTGTTTTAAAATTTTGGCAAACAGGCTCATTTCAAGAGGGAAGTTGGTTTTGTCTTTCTTTGCTTCCTCTCTCTCCCTCTACCTGGCCCAGAGGTCCCAATAAAGCCTTGGCTGGGGGCAGCATGTGGCTTTGTTGTCGCTGTTCTGTCTTTCGTGGAGGACATCACGCCGTCCCCTGGTTTCCAACACCCGGGTGCATCCTCCCACCTCATGTGGGAGACGTGAGTCCTGCTGCCCCTACGTCCCCTTCCTGCCCGTCTCTCCCGGCGCCCACCCCCACGGCGAGCTTTGTGTTGGTCTCTGCCTCTCACACAGAGATGATTATCTTGTTTGTGAGCCCAGTGTTGTATCCATCACTTCTGCATGTCTGGAGCAGAGGGGCTGTGTGAGAGGGAGATTCTGTGGGGCCTTCTTAGTGGGAAATACTCCTTTGTACTTGGAAGGAAGGAACATGAGAAGGCTTGAAGGGAGTGGAAGGAAAGAACCCAGCCTGATCATCCTGAGAGGCAGGGATGGCATCTCCCGTTCCATGTGTGGAAAGTGGAGGTGCAGCGGGAATAGTGAACCCCCAGCCTTGCAGCCTGAGAGGAGGGGTGTGGGCTTTGAAGGCTGGTCCATTGCTGGGTTTCACTCTGGCTTTGGGCCTCATCAGGTGGTCAGCCCCTCTTGCCTTGGAACGCCCCATCTCTCCTGGACCCATGTCCTGGGCTTGGAGGCAGCGTGTGGGGCTGGGAGCAGGAGACCTGGGGCTACACGGACTCAGTTTTGGAGTGACTTGGCGTCCTTCAGCTAACGTTTCTGAAAGTGCCTGGAATGAGCCACACACTTGCTAATCCCATGTTGGTTCCTTAATTAAATTAACACGAAAACAACCCTCAAAAACAGGTACCACTGACCCCAGCTTATAACGAAGGAGACACCACTGGGAGAGCTCATGGGCTTCAAGCTTCTCCCGATGAGCAGACACAGTGCTGGGATTCCCATGCTGTCTGGCTGCAAAGCCCCGAACTTCCCTGCTTCCGGCGTATTCTGTTCCCTGGGGTACTTTCCCCGCCAGCCTCCCCTGTCTCTCTGGAGGCATGGTGCCCCAGAAGGGTAGCAGCTTTGAGAGCAGCTCTGTGGGAGGGCGGAGTGGGGCTCAGAAAGGTGACTTAATGCTACTGTATGTGAGTGAATCCAGGCCCTCACGGAGGCTTCCTGCCTTCCTTGACCCAGAGATGGTGTGTCCTCCAAGTTAGCATTCGTGATGCAAGCCCTGTGTCCTGGTAGATAATAGATATATGGGTCTGTTTTCTTATATAGTTTTAAGGATTATTTGGTCAGACGGTCCCTTAGGGGCCGCTTCCCCTTATGCTTTAACAGAAAGACCATGGGCTCCTTCACCGAGAACCCCCAGTATTCTTTATCACATCACCCTCTCTTTTCCCGTTTATCATTATTTTAATGATTGCTCTATTTGTTCCCTTTCTATCTCCCACCCTCTGGGAGGGCATGAAGCACGCTCTGGGAGGGCATGGGCCTTATTTCTCTGATTTTTGTTGGACCTCCAACATCTAGTGTGACGGCTGACCCATAGGAGGTGATAACTCATTAGATTCTGAATGAATGAAGAAAAGGAGGGGCAGTTGCCTCTAATCCTGGCTCTGCCATTTAAAACCTTTGTGGCTTCCCGCAAGCGCCTCACTTCTCCTCATCTGCAAAATGGACTAAGAAGGGCAGATTTGTAGGACTGCTGAGCAATTTACAGGCAGCTTATAGAGCTGCTCAGAAAAGGTAACCCTCAGGTGCTCCTCCTTGATGTAAAGGAAACCAGCACCTTGACTTGGTTGCAGGGCAGGAGAGGTGAAGTCAGACCTCTGCCAGCCCCAGGGAACACACTGCCATTGCGGAGTCCTGAGCCTCTGGCTTCTCACGGGCGAGCTGGGTGGCCGCCGCTGAGAGCAGCGCCCGTGATGCGCTAACCTCCGCCAGCAGGTCCCCGGCACGCATCTGCCGGCTCCAATTAGGAAGGCTTTCTCAGGAGCTGGAGGTTTTGAGGTTGACCCTGAAGAAACAGCTGCCTTTCCATGAGCCTTTTAATTAAATGCTCACGCTTGCTTTCCGGAGTTCATTGAATCGTTTACCTGCATCGTGGTGTTTGACAAAGCCCTGTCACTTTGGGTAATGGAAAGGGACAAGATGAGGAGGCTTCTCAGAGGCTGTCTGATGACATGGGGGCTGGTGCTTCTGTGCCGTTTTAGGGCTGGGCGCTCATCTCGGTGGGGTAGGAGAGGGGTCCAGCACAGCATTTCCTGGTCTCTGCCTTTGGCTTGCTTCTTGTGATTCCAAGGCCCACCCCCACCCCCGTGCTCACTGAGAATCTGAGTCCACCTTGACAGTTGTCCTGAGCCTGGTTCTCACAGTCCGGTCCCTCGGGCAGGGGCCACAGCCTGGGGTGCGCCCAGCCGGCTGGTTGAACCTTCTCCAGGTGATCCAGGGGTCTGCTCAAGTGTAAGAACCACTGGTCTAGGGACTCAAAAACCCGCCTGAATGTCAGAATCACCTGGGGTATAGTTTTCTTTTTTTAAAAGACCCAGAGGGATGGGATGGGGAGGGAGGCAGGAAGGGGGATCGGGATGGGGAACACATGTAAATCCATGGCTGATTCATGCCAATGTATGGCAAAAACCACTACAATATTGTAAAGTAATTAGCCTCCAACTAATAAAAATAAATGAAAATAAATAAATAAAAAAGTAGGTTTACCCAGAAACAAACAAACAAAGTTAATTTTAATGTGTTCTTTAAAGGAAACTTTATTTTCTAAATAGTTTTAGATTTCCAGGAAATTTGGAAAGAAAATACAGAGAGTTCCTATGTGTACCCTGTACTCAGCCTCTCCTGTTTTTATGACATCTTAAACTAGCATGGTCCATGTGTTACAGTCAATGAACTGCTAATCCATATAGTATTATCAACTAAAATCCATACCTTATCCTACTATCTATCCCACGATCCCATCCAGGATCCCACATCGCATTTAGTTGTCATGTCTCCTTAGGATCCTCTGCCCTAAGACAGTTTCTCCGATTTTCTTGGGTTTTGATGACCTTCACAGTCTTGCAGTACAATGATTAGGTATTTTATAGAATGCCCGTCAACTGGGATTTGTCTGTGTGTTTCTCATGATTAGACTGGGGTTGTAGGTTTCTGAGAGGAAGCCCCCAGAGGTCCAGCGCCTTCTCCCTCACATTATGTCAGGAGTGCACGCCACGCCCTGACTTACCCCTGTCGTGTTGGTCTTGATCACGTGGCAGACGGGGCTTTGGCTTCTCCATCTGCCCCAGCCAGGTTTCTCCACTGTTCCTCTTCCCTGACTACGCCCCTTCCCCCACTTTCTACACCGTTTGCAAGGTGTGAAGCTCACCCTTAAAGAAGCTATGTTCTGCCTCCTTGAGAGCAGAGCATCTGCATTAACTATTGGGAATTCTTCTCCATGGAAGATTTATTTCTTGTTCTTGTTGTTCTGTCACTAAGTTGTGTCTGACTCTTTGCAGCCTCATGGACTGCAGCACACCAGGCTTCCCTGTCCTTCACTATCTCCTGAAGTTTGCTCAGATTCATGTCTCTTATCTCCCGTTTATCCAGTCATTTGATTATATCAGTCTAGACTCATGGATATTTATTTTTTACTTTCAATTATAACACAGTATGTACTTTTAATACTTTAATTGCTCAAATTCTTGCATCTTTGGCCATTGAGACCTCTTTCAGTCGACTCCTATGTCCTTTTGACAGGTGTTATCATTGTGAAGATTGTTATTTGTTTTGGTTTTGGTTTTACTACTCTCTTCCTTTCAGTCTCTGCAAGCTTATCTTGCATGTTTCCTGCCCCAGTCCTGGAATCACCTATTTGTCCAGAGAGCCCCTGTTCCTTTTATTGAGAATGGTCATCAGAAACCAAGACCTGGGCTCCTGGGGTGCCCACTGCTATTGGGATGCCAGACTCTGGGCCTTCTCAGCCAACAGAGCGAAGAAATACATGTGTGTATACTAACCTGCATAGACATGCTTATCTAGGAATATTTCTGTATGTAACCATTTGTACCTGTGTTAGGTTCATACTGATGTCTTCAGGGCTCATCCATCACCACATGGATCATTCTGGCTCCTTCCCTTTGCTTCTCTGCAAACTCCCACTCAAACAGAGAAACCTTCCACTCCCACTTGCCATCTATTTACATAATTGTTCAGCTCCAGCATCCATGCCTGATGTCAGAATTCTGAGCTCCTACTTACCTCCACTTACCTCCACGGGCTTCTCGGGTAAAAGTGAAAGTGAAGTCGCTCAGTCGTGTCCAGCTCTTTGCGACCCCGTGGACTGTAGCCCACAGGCCCCTCCGTCCATGGGATTCTCCAGGCTAGAATGCTGGAGTGGGTTGCCATTCCCTCCTCAGGGGATCTTCCCAACTCAGGGATTGAACCCAGGTCTCCTCCACTCCATCTGAGCCACCAGGGAAGCCCAGTGGGTCAGTGGTAAGAAATCTGCCTGCAGGGCAGAAGGTTGCAGGTTCGATCCCTAGGTCAGGAAGATCCCCTGAAGAAGGAGGTGGCAACCCACTCCAGTATTCTTGCCTGGAAAGTCCTATGGACAGAGGAGCCTGTGGGCTACAGTTCACAGGGTGGCAAAGAGTCAGACATGACCTAGTGACTAAGCAACAACAACAATTTACCTCTGTAGGAATCAACTTTATCAACTGGACTACAGTGCTTCCATGCAGGTTATTTTTAGTTTGACAGACTCCACTCATTCCTAAAATTACTTTGGTCAGGACCTTTCCCCCATCCCCCTTCAGGGAGGTGGTTTCATACACTTGTCATACAGTTAGATTCTTTTTATCACATTCTGCGTCCCATCCTTGGATGGACATGAATCTGAGCACACTCCAGGAGTTACTGAAGGACAGGGAAGCCTGGCGTGCTGCAGTTCATGGGGTCGCAAAGAGTTGGACACGACTTAGCGACCGAAGAACGACCACAAAGGTGTCTATGCTGTAAAGTTCCTCAGGTTTCAGCACATGTTCGTGGTCTCATGTTCGCCATCATGATATCTTGCAGAGTGGTTTCACTGTCCTAAAAAAGTCCCTACATTTCACCAGTTGAGCCCTCCTCTCACTCCACCTGAACCCCTGGCCACCAACGATCTTTTTACTTTTTCTATGCTTTTGCCTTTTCTGAGATGTCATGTAATTGGAATCATACAACGTGTCTCACCTTTTCAGACTGGCTTGTTTCACTTAGTGATGTGCATTTAAGAGTCATTCATGCATTTTTGTGGCTTGATAGTGGACTTCTTTTTATGCCAAATAATATTCTACTGTGTGAATGAACCAGAGTTTGTTTATCCATTCACCTAGTAAAGGGCATATTGAAAGTGAAAGTCGTTCAGTCCTGTTTGACTCTTTGTGACCCCATGGGCTATACAGTCCATGGAGTTCTCCAGGCCAGAATACTGGAGTGGGTAGCCTTTTCCTTCTCCAGGGCATCTTCCCAACCCAGGGATCGAACCTAGGTCTTCCACATTGCGGGCGGATTCTTTACCAGCTGAGCCACAAGGGAAGCCCAAGGGCATATTGGTTGCTTCCCAATTTTTGATTATGAGTAAAGCTGCAGTATTTTTGGCTTGCAGTTTGTCTTATTTGGGGACCATTCCTGGATCTGTCATTGCTGAAGGCATCCAGGCAGAACCCGGGCACTCACAGGTGGATGTGTGGGAGAGGGAATCAAGGATCGCTCAGGGTCCTTCACAGAGAGCCCTCTTTGTGCTCTTCCGTGTTGGGAGCTGTAGCCTTTCACCACCCGGAGCAGAGGCTGCCCGGAGGCCCCAGCCGCATCCCAGCCTTCGCGTGGAGTCTGAGAGCTCTCCCGCCTCGCTGCGGTGTGACTGTCCCGAGGTCAGCCTCTCACCCTGTGTGTTTGATTTTGGAAGGCTCTGCTCTGACCAACGGGGGCCTCGGCCTGCACAGCCCGGTGAAGCGGAAGCTGGAAGCCGAGAAGGACTATGTCTTCGACAAGAGGCTCAGGTACAGCGTCCGCCAGAACGAGAGCAACTGTCGGTTTCGGGACATCGTCGTGCGGAAGGAAGAGGGCTTCACGCACATCCTGCTGTCCAGCCAGACCTCGGACAACAACGCACTGACCCCCGAGGTGAGCGGGGCGGGGCGGGGGTGGGTGCAGCGCGCTGACCCCCAGGCGAGAGGGGCGGGGCGGGGGGTGGGGCTGGCTCTCTGGGCCCTCGGACAACAACACTCTGACCCCCGAAGTGAGAGGGGCGGGACGGGGGGCGGTGCTGGCTCTCTGGGCCCTCCACACCCAGGCAGACTGGACCCGGGGACCTGATTTGCTGATCTCACCACGTATGTCATCTGTCTGATCTTTATGGTCCGTGACTACAGTATCCCATTTTGAAGATGAAGACCCTGGGAAACAGAGAGATTCAATAAACTGATCGTGGTCACAGAATTAATCAGTATTAGCCCCAGAAACCAAACATCACATCTTGGGCTTCTCCAGCAAAACTGCATGGTAGTCCGCATGTCTGATACAGATGGAATTATAGTCACTCAGCTCACTTACAGTTTTTTTAAACTGAGATATAATCCACATACCATAAACTTTATCCTTTTAAAATGTACAGTTCAGTGGTATTTAGTGTATTCACAAAGTTCTGTGACGATCAGCGCTAATTCCAGAACATTTCCATCACCCCTAAAGGAAACCCTGTGCCCTTTAGCAGTCACCCCATTCTCTCTTCCCACGTCCCTGGCAACCACTAACCTCCTTCCTGTCTCTATGGATTTGCCTCTTCTGGGTATTTCATAGATGCAGAAATTGTGCAATACATGGCCTTCCATGGCTGGTTTATTTTACTCAGCACAGTGTTTGAGGGGTTTGTCCCTGTGGTAGCATGATCAGTGCCTCATCCCTCTTCTGTGTGCGGGTAGGCCACACTTTGTCTATTAGTTCTCCAGTTGAGGGACATTTGGGTTGGCTCCACTTTTGGCGAAGACTTCCCTGGTGGCTCAGTGGTAAAGAATCTGCCTGCAATGGAGGAGACCTGGGTTCGATCCCTGGGTCGGGAAGGTCCTCTGGAGCAGGAAATGGCAACCCACTCCAGCATTCTTGCCTGGAGAATCCCATGGACAGAGGAGCCTGGGGGCTACACCCCACAGGGTCCCAAAGAGTTGGACACACCTGAGCGACTAACACTTGCACTTTCCACTTTTGACTATCTTGCATAATATTGCTATGAACATTTGTGTATATGTTTTTGTGTGAACATAAGGTTTTCTTGGTTTCATTCCTAATTATGGAATTACTGGGTCATAAAGAGCCAATTCATTGGAACAGACCCTCTTACTGGGAAAGATTGAAGGCAGAAGGAGAAGGGGATGGCAGAGGATGAGATGGTTGGATGGCATCACCGACTCAATGGACGTGAGTTTGAGGAAATTCTGGGAGACAGTGAAGGACAGGGAAGCCTGGTGTGCTGCAGGCCATGGGGTCACAAAGAGTCAGACACAGCTGAGTGACTGAGCAACAGTAACAACGGTAGCTGCATATTTGACCTTATGAGGAACTGCCAAACTATTTTCCCCAGTGGCTGCACCATTTTACATCCCCAACAGTGTTATATGGTGGTCCCCATTCTTCTGCTTCCTCGCCAGCACTTGTTATTGTCTTTTTCTTATTCCAGCCATTTTAGTGGGCTTGAGGCGCTGTCTCACTGTGGTTCTGGTCTGCATTTTCCTAATGATGGACAATGTTGGGCATCTTCTCTGGTGCCTGTTGGCCATTTGTCTATCTTCTTCAGAGAGGTGTCTGTCCAAATCCTTTGCCTATTTTTAAAACTGGGAATTTTTTATAGTTGAGTTTTAAGCATTGTCTATGTGTTCTGAATATCAGACCGTTGTCAGAGCTATGTTTTGAAAATACTGCCATTCTGAGTTGTCTTTTTCCTTTCTAGATAGCATTCTTTGACATTGCAATTCAAAAGTTTTTGACGTCCAGTTTATCTTTTTTCTCTGTGACTTTCTTTTTTTCTTTCTGACTGTGGCTCATGGCTTGTGGGATCCTAGTTCCCCAAGCAGGGATTGAGCACCAAGCCCTAACCCCTGGATTGCCAGGGAATTCCCTCTCTATTACTTTTTGAAATGTTAATTCTGCTTACATCGAGATGAATGGAACAGTGAAGCAGTGAATACATAATGCATTTACATAGACAACACCATTCATAACAGGGGGCACGTAGCAGATGGCAGGGAAGAGATTGTAGACAGTGCCAGTGTGAGAAGACTCGCATCCGAGCAGTCTTCTCCTGCGGGACCGACCCGGGCAGGGCATAGAGTGGCAGGTGACCAAGACGGCCACGGTGCAGCTCGCAGGGCTGTGCACACTTCCTGTGTCCTACTTACCCCATTTCATCCCGCTTTCTGGTGTAGGGCTGTTACAGTTCACGTCTTCCAGATGAGACAGCGTAGGCCTGGAGAGCGGAACAGGGCTGGGGTCGCACAGCTTCAGAGGGCAGGGCCGTCAGCCCAGCGCCTGGCCGTTGCGGACAGCTCACTGCAGACCCCCCTTTCCCATTCCCACGGTACCTGCACTCCCGTGTCCGCAGCAGCAATGCAGACCTGGAGGGTGAGCCACGGGACGGCTTTGGGGTGGGGGGACACAGTCAGGGAGCGGCTGTGTCGCTGGTGACCCGCCCAGACGGGAGCTGCAGATGGCCTGGCACTGCCCGGCGTGTCCAGTGCTCTCAGGGGGCCCGGGCGTGGGTGGAATGGGAATTCTGTGTCCTTGAACTTCCTATAATCACAAGTGTTCCCTGTGTGCTCTGGATCCCAGGCCCTTGTCAGAGCTCTGATTTGAAAATACTGCCGTTCTGTGGGTTGTCTTTTTCTTTTCTAGATAGCACTCTTTGATATTCAATTCAAAATTCTTTGAAGTCCAATTTATCTTTTTTTCTGTATTACATTTTTTCCCTTGTCACTGTGATTTATACAGAACTGTGGTTCTTTTTGGGGACCGTGGGGAAGACGGGCAGGAATGTTTGTCAGCCTGTGAGGGAAGGGAGTGGCCAGGGCCTGCGGAGTTAGGGGGCTGCTGGTGACCCATCGCCCCTCTTCTAGGCACGGGTGTTTGGGGGCGCCCCCTCCTCCACCTTCAGCAGAACCACCTCTAGGCTCTCGGCTGTGTAGACCTCTGCAGAGATCTCAGAGTCCAGGGCCTGTGGTTGACCCCAAAGGCCGCCATTCACGTGTTGATACACCTGGAAACCTTGTTATTTTAAGCTCCTCACAAAACATTCGCAAGAGACCAATTCTTCTCAGATTTTTTCTACTTCACTACTTTTAAAAAGAGTGCTTGAAAAAGGCACGGCGTTTTCCTTTGATAAACCAAATAGATGTGGAGCCTCCCAGTTCATCCTGTCCCTTCGCAGCCGCTCTGGGTATTAACTGTTGCCTTCTCATCACAGAAGCGTGTGGCACCCGACTGACTTAGGGCTCCCGGGTTCTCACCTCCGGAGACTCGGGTTTGGTTGATAAGCGAGGTTTACTCCTAATTGGTGTCTGTCGGTAACAGAACAGGAGGAAGATGGAGAAACAATTATTGATCTGGTGTTTTCAGCTCTCCCGGCAACCAGAGTGGATTGACGCCGTGGATAAATTGGCTAACTGGGTAGAGTAGTGTGAAAGGATGTGACATGGTGTTAGCGAAGGAATACAGCTCCCCTGGCGGCGCTCGTGGTGAAGAACCCACCTGCCAATGTAGGAGATGTAAGATCCAGGTGTTCGATTCCTGGGTTGGGAAGGTGCCTTGGAGGAGGGCATGGCAACCCCCTCCAGTATTCTTGCCTGGAAAATCCCATGGTTAGAGGAGCCTGGTGAGCTATGGTCCATGGGGTCACAGTAGGTCAGACACAACTGAGCAACTTAGCACGCACAGAGTTAGCACAGGAGCCTTGCCCCTCCTGGCAGAACTGGAATCAGATCCAGCCTCCACCACTTTTCCTCTTCTGCTGCCTTGGGATTACTCTGTGTCTCTGAGCGTTCTCATTTATAGGAATCATACAGTGTATTCCCTGTGGGATTTAGAGATAATGTCTGCAAAAGAGGCTCTCAGAGTCCCTGACACCTAGGAAGCGTTCAGTGAATGTTCCTATTGTTGTTAAGATGAAACAGAAGTGTTACAGTGGCCACCAGCAGACCCAGCCCTGCTTGTTCAGGGAGAGACTGGAAGGAGGCCACTTTCAGGGTCACAACTGAATTCTTTTTCTAGTTGTGTATGTGACGTTGGCGGGATTGGCCCCATGGGCAGAAATTCATACATTACTGGGTGTATTAACTGGATTCTGAGGTTAGCAGGTGTGTTGTCATATTTCTGCTTGTCTGGAATATAGCAAAGAGCCAGGAAAATAATGGAAATGCCCCTGCAGGAAAGAGTCGGCAAAATAGATGGTCCAAAGTCTTGGGGATTAAAAACTCATCCACTTTCTCCTTAGAAGAGGACCTCAGGTCCTCACTGTGTTTCTGAGGTTTTCTTTGTAGCTCCCAGTCTCAGTCCATGGACCACCACCCTCCATGGGGGCACCCAGATACACCTCTGGGGTGTATCTACCATGTCCACACCATCCTCAAGCCAGTCATATGTTTCTTTCTATTTCCATCATAACTCTGAGTGTCCAGACTACTAGCCATGTTGTCTGCGCGATTGTATCAGTAATAACCTACCAACAAGGCTGCCCGCTTTCGTGTTTCCTGCCCTGTTATCTGTTCTTCAGAAGGCAGAGTGATCTGCTGGAAATGCAAATATGATCATGTCACCCCTCACACACACATACTCTTACATACTTCAAACATATCAGTGGCTCCTCCAGTCTTACCTGAAGACTTGGCTGGGGAAGCTGCACTTCCACGCTCCTCCTCATGACTGTTGGCAGGTCCTAGGTCCCCAGTGGCCAAAGGCATCTGTTTCTTGCCATTGGCTTCCCACCGTGGACTATGGCATAGCATCTCCCTAGGGCTGCTCACAGTGTGGCAGCTTGCTTTCCCCCAGACTGAGAGCTCCAAGAAAGAGAGAGAGAGAGCAAAAGAGGACGACTGAGGGGATTTCCTGGCTTAGGGACCCAGTGCTTTCACTACCAGGGCCCAGGTTCGATCCCTGGTTGGGGAACTAAGATACTGAAAGCCTTGGATTGTGGCCAGGAAAAAAAAAGAAGAGGATGGCTGAGACAGTTTAGTCATCCTGTATCTTAATCACCTCTTGAAAGGAACAGCCCATGACTTTACCAAATTCTCTTAGAAGTGAGTCACTAGGGACTGCGTGCAGGTGTGAATACCATCTACCTTAGAGGCTGCCTGTCCCAGGGATTTAAGTCAAGGAGAGGGCAGGATAAAGGAAGGATGCACACACTCTGCCAGGGAGTTGGTAGAAGTGTCACAGGAGGGGTTTAAAGCACTTGGGGTGTCAGGAGGAGGAGGTGGCATTTTGTCGGGAACATTTGAGAAGGCCTTCACGAGGGTGGTCTCAGTAGATACGGGCCCTGGGCGACTGGATTCAGCAGGTAGAGATGAAGGCGAGTGAGGGACCCTGGTCTACTCCCTTTGAATACCCGCTTTTCATGGATTTGGTTATCTGGTTTCAGCCCTTGGCAGCTCAGAAGGTAGAGGCAGAAGAGGAGGGGTGTGTTTTCCCACAGGAGCAGGCGGTGGCCGTCACGTGGAGAGCAGGGCAGTTGGTATCAAGAAGGGACCCAGGACTTCCCCATGCACAGTGGTCCGGCACCGTTCGTTAGCAGAGGTGTGCCCGGGAGCCTCTGAGGGGCCTGCTGCATCACAGGCTAGCACGCGACGTGGAGAGGTGGTGACGTGCGTGTGGTGTACTCTGTTTTAGAAGGCATAGGGGCATGTAAGAATTTTAGAACCACGCTTCAGTTACATTGTATTACTGGCAAGGGGTCCTTCAGGAAGGAGGAAGCTCAGCCTTCCATCCAAATTGGATTATCAACACGAGAAAGGCCAAGGCAAAGCACACTAACTAGATATATATGTTTTCATTTTTATTTATTTTTTGGGCTACACCTCAAGGCAGGTGGGAGCTTAGTTTCCCTGATCTGGGATTGAACCTGCACCTCCTGCATTGAAAGTGCAGAGTCTTAACTACTAGACCACCAGGGAAGTCCCCAAGATATGTACACTTTAAAAATTAAAAAGGTAGTTTGTTCTTTCATCGCGTGAACAAAACACAAACCTGCTTTCCATGTAACTCATAGAGGAGGTGGCCATTTTGTCTGATTTTGTTTCCACTAGCTGACAAGTGTGCGGGCCCTCAGGTGGGGAGTCACGTGAAGAATTACAACTCACGTCCCCAGAACAGGGTTTCCTTTTCTTTGCCTCTCGGAGAAGCAGAGCTCATCTATAGGTGAGAGCGTGTCTATTTCTGGAGGCAGATGGATTAAAGGACCCGCACGATAGTGGCCTGTTAGCTTTTCTGATGTTGTAAATGAATGCCTGTGGCTTATCCCCGTTAGAATGGAAAGCACTTCTCCCGTCCTTCTCATGGAGCTCAAGCCCCAGGAGTTCTGATTCAGACTGATGTCTCGGCGTGTGTTTTTCCCCCCACGATTCACCCATTTATTTAAGTCACCCTACAGTGTGCAGTAGTGGACGAGAAGGGAGGTGAGATTTGTATCCTGGTTCTGCCTCTTGCTGGTGACCTTGAACCCCTGACTTTGTTTTTCTGAGTCTTCCTTGCTTCATCTACAAGATTGAGATACCATACCCGCCCTCACTGAAGTTTTGTTTCAGGTAAAATATTATGTGGAAATTCATGGATGCAATCCTCGCACCGCTATGCTTAATAAAAGGGCATGGTCACTTAAAGTACAATCTAAAAAACAGTGGTCTCGTAAAGTGTCCCCACTGTACCCTACGATTCTGCCTTTTGAATATTTAATAACAATTGTTCAAAAGCCTATTCCTTTCCTGTCTCCCCTATTGGGCTCTCAGCTCCACTCAGGCAAGTACGTGCCTTGTTTTTTCTTTTCATGCACTTTCTGCACTTATTTTTCCTGCTTCCCTAACTTCTGTTGGATTGAGTGAGCTTTTTTTATTTTACACCCACCCCCATCCATTCTTTGTAACTCATGTACTTTTAAGACGTTTCCCTTAAGTTGTGTCCACATGAAAGGGAAAAAGTTAGAGTGTTAGTTGGTCAGTGATATCTGACTCTCTGCAACCCCACCAGGCTCCTCTATCCATGGAATTCTCCAGGCAAGAACACTAGAGTGGGTAGCCTATTCCCTTCTCCATGAGATCTCCCCGACCCAGGGGTTGAACCCGGGGCTCCTATATTGCAGGTGGATTCTTCACCATCTGAGTTCTCAGGGAAGCCCATTATGTACACATAGTGAAGCCTAAATGTGATAGTCACCTCTGCACCATTCCCAGACACACAGCCTCGGCACGCCCCGCCTCTGCCCTTCTCACCCTGTATTATTGCCTAAAACTATAGTTCTGCCTTGTGCAAACCCCAGCCTTTAGTCAGCCTCTATCAGTACGATGATGATTTTGTAGTCAATTCTTACGTTGAGTTACTGACACATTTTCTACTTTCTTTGCAGGCTGCTTTTCCTTGCAAGTCAGTTTTTCTTCCTGAATATAGTTTTCTCTTTCTTGAAGTGCATCCTTTTTTAGTTCTTCCAGTGAGGGCCTAAGGCTAGTAAGCATTCTTTTACTGAAAATTCTCAATCTTATTTATTTTTCTAACATTTTTAGTTTAAATTGGAGCATAGCTGATTAACAGTGTTGTGATAGTTTCAGATGAACAGTGAAGGGACTCGGCCATACATACACATGTATCCATTCTCCCCCAGACTCCCCTCCCACCCAGGCTCCCACATAACATTGAGCAGAGTCCCCTGTGGTACACAGTAGGTCCTTGTTAATTATCCATTTTAAGTACAGGAGTGTGTACATGTCCATCCCGAACTCCCTAACCATCCCTTCTCCCCATCCTTCCCTGCTTGAAAAGCCTGATCTTTACCCTTGCCTCTGAATTATGGTTTAGCTGGATATAGAATTTGTGTTTAATGGTTATTTTCCTTGGCACCTGGAAAATGTTACACAGGTCGCTCTGGTGCCAAAGCCCACTTCGACCTGTGAGCCACATAAGCATCTTAGTGGAATTAAGGATAAGCAAGAGAACATTGTTATAACCAGATATACGGAACTGCTCAATTAATTACATATTAAATTGGAGAAGAGAACTGTGATGGACAGTATTCCATCTTGAGACCAAAAGATACAACCTGATCCTAGGTAGCAATGCTTATATAAATGAGTGTTGGTTTTGGGTATATGCTATGGTGTTAGCACTTTGTATCCTCAACAGCACTGATATGTATATACTCAAATAAATGACTGCTGCTGTGAAAAAAAAAAAAAGAAGAAGCAGGAGCATAGTTAAACCGGGCCTTCTGGTGACGGCTGACATACCTCACCTGGGCTGTGCATTGGAGTATCTTCCCATACCTTGGAAAGGGCCAAATAAACAATGCTGGTGGAGGACATGCTGAGATTCGGCAGACTTAGACGGCTCCACACCCGGCCTCCAAGCCTGCAGCCACTGACCCCTCTGGCACCGGCGTGGTGCTCTGTGCTGCTTTGGGGAGGGCGCAGGGAGTCGGGTTTGGGTTTCTTTGTTTGGTCTGGGTGTGGTGTGTATGCAGGGGAGGCTCCCTGCACCTGCAGAGCAGATTCACTCTCCTCTGCACCCAGGGATCTGCAGGTCTGACGGTGCTCTGCTTTTAGAGGGACCACTCACCATTCCCACAAATCCGTCTCTGCCTGCAGATTATGAAGGAAGTGCGGCGTGCGCTCTGCAACGCAGCCACGGACGACAGCAAACTGCTGCTCCTCAGCGCTGTGGGCAGCGTGTTCTGCAGCGGCCTGGATTACTCCTACCTGATCGGCAGGTTGTCCAGCGACCGGAGGAAGGAGAGCTCCCGGATCGCGGAGGCCATCAGGTGAACCCTGCCGGAGTTTGGACATGTCGGGGGACATGCCTAGGTTTAGCTTAGTTAAATTTGAATTTCAAACAAGGAAGCATTTTTAAAAGCATAAGTATATCCCATCCCATGCAGCATTTGGTATACACTTAAACTAAAAAATCGTTCAGTCGCTCAGTCGTGTCCGACTCTTTGTGACCCCATGGACTGCAGCACGCCAGGCTCCTCTGTCCTCCTCTGTCTCCTGGAGCTTGCTCAAATTCGTGTCCACTGAGTCAGTGATGCCTTCCAACCATCTCATCCTCTGCCACCCTCTTCTCCTTTCCTCTTCAATCTTTCCCAGCATCAGGGTCTTTTCCAGTGAGTCAGCTCTTCGCATCACGTGGCCAAAGTATTGGAGCTTCAGCTTCATCATCAGTCCTTCCAATGAATATTCAGAATTGATTTCCTTTAGGATTGACTGGCTTGATCTCCTAGCAGTACAAAGGGTCTCTCAAGAGTCTTCTCCAGCACCACAATTCAAAAGCATCAGTTCTTTGGTGCTCAGCCTTCTTTATGGTCCAATTCTCATATCTGTATGTGACTATTGGAAAATTGTTTTATGTTTATCTGAAAGTCAGAGTTTAATTGTACATCCACTATTTTCCTGCCAAAATTAGAGATGCTTTTACACTCTAGGTTATATCCCACTTTATTTTTTTGATCAAAAAGAGATTTTATTTCCTCATGTTAAACCCAGCTTCTGATAATGCCCAAGTGTTATACACACTAATCCCACCCTCTGCCTGATGGTGAAATCTTTGCTTTCCTGGGCATCTCAGCCTCATGGAGCTGCCACGGCTCAGCCATGAGGAGGAGGATGGACGTGGACAGCTCTGTATACGCAGACCCTTGGGTGGGGAGCATTCCCCTCTCTTGCATTGATGTTGTGGCACAAGCTGGGATCCTGGGGAGGACATCCACTCCCATAGATCAGTATCTCCTTTGGGACAGCAAAGGGTGGTTACAACCTCATTCTTTACAGATCTGTCAGAAGCAAGTGAGTGTGACTTCCAGCAAGGCTGTCACTGGTCCTCCACCCTGGGAAGGGCACACACCCGCTGCCACACCTTACGTGGACCAAGTGCTCCTTCTCCAGGGACCAGGTGGCACCACCGAACCATGACTTGTCTGGGGACCACATGTCCCCTGGACCACTGGTTCTCAGCCCAGGGAGCTTTCCCAAAATCCAGAGGCTTGGCCCCATCTCCAGGAACTTTGGACTTGATGAGTGGGGGGAGCACTGGGGGAGCATGTCTTGGGTTTCAAAATTTCTTTGGTGATTCTAATATGAAAGCAAGAGCAGGAACCCCTGCCCTGTGCCAACGAAGAGGCTTCTTCACATTGACTGAGCGCACCAGAAATCGGAAAGACCCCTGGACGAGGGCACGGCAGCCCACTCCGTTATTCTTGCTTGGAGGATCCCATGGACAGAGGAGCCTGGTGGCCTGTAGTCCATACGGTGCAAAGAGTCAGACACGGCTGAAAGAGGCTTAACACACATGCACCAGAAGTTTTGGGGCCACAGTGTGGAGAAGCATTTCCCAGAAAACTTTCTGCAGCTTTCCAGAGAAGCATCGTGAATGAGGAGCCCTGCTGATAAATGAGGTCTGTCCCCTCTCCTGTGGATTTTCCAGGCATGTAAACAAATTTACAGTCTGAGAGGTCTCTTGTGAAAGAACTTCTTTCAAAATCTAGCAAGGCTGATAACGTATTTTGGCCACAGAACCTCGTACGCTGCTGGCGTCCCTTGCAGTTCTCACGCACAATCTCGGCTGGGCTGAGCCCAGGATCCGGGCCAGACACGCGGCCGTGGCACCTGAGCCATGGTCCCTTCCCATTCTGATAGTTTCCTAAAGAAAACATGCCTGCACCTGGCCCGGGAAGCCGCCTGCCCTCTGCAGATGTTCGCTGAATGAACTAGCAGATGTGGGAAGAGTTCGGATGACTCACTCCGCAGAAGCCTCATTCCGGGACCCAAACAAAGCTGTGTGCTCCATCCTGGCAGAGAGGCCGGCCTCACCTGAACCCCTCACAGCGGAGACCATGGCCTGCTGGCTGGATGCTGGGACGAGAAGGAGTCAGATAACCTGAGTGCAGTATTTGGTCCATCCCTGGCCCATAGTGAGTACTTAGAGCTGGTGTAAAGAGTGACTTTCACTGTTCTTCCCATTACTTCCAGCCATGAGGTCTAGCTGAAACCCTGGATCTGACGATGGAGCGGGCGTCGGGGGGCAGGGGGCCAGGGTGGCTGTCACATGTGCGCCTGGTGCCCACATGCCCCCCCGTCTCGGCCGACTTGGCTCTGCACCCCAGGGCTCCCTTTAGAGGGAACAGGTAGCAGGGTCACAGTTGCCAAGTGCTCCGGGTAGACTCTGGACACCCCCGCTGCAGGATTTGGCTCTGAGTCTCCTGCGGGCCAGGAGAGGAGATCACGGACCACGGGGAACAGAGTGAAAGCTGTGTCTGCCCTCACCGGCCGATGCGCTGACCGTGACTGAGACCCACGTGCCAGGCACTGAGCTGGTGCTGGGTGGACCCTCACATTGCAGTCTCTGCTCTCATCTCGGAACACACCACTGGCTTTCTCGTTTTACAAGAAGCCAAATGAGGCTCCAGAGACTAGGCGACTTGTCCCAGGTCTCCCCACTCGTTAGGGGCAGTGTTGAGGCTGGAGGCCAAGTCCTCCAACCCCCAAAGTTCCTGATCCTCCTGCCATGTCGGCCCAGCCTGCAGCTCCTGGCACGGGCTCAGGTTGAGTGGAGGCAGCGATGAGGGCTGGCATGAGCCCGAGGGACTCTGACACAGGGGGAGACGCCAGGCATCTCCCCAGCGCTGCCCTGCCACTCAGGCCAGGATCAGATATCTGAGCGGCAGCATCTGTAATGCAATATCCTGTTTGCTGTCTGGCTTCCACGTCCAGCACACCCTTGCGATAGAGATCTCCTGCTCGAGGTGAGATGAAAAGGAAGGGGAGTGTGGTCTGCTCATCGCGTTTTTATATCAAGGAAATGAATTTGCAAGTCTGCTGGACTGAATGGAGAAGGGAATGGCAACCCACTCCAGAATTCTTGCCTGGAAAGTCCCAGGGACAGAGGAGCCTGGCGGGCTGCAGTCCATGGGGTCGCAAAGAGTCGGACATAACCGAAGCAACAGCAGTGAGCATGCTGGACTGAAACGGGAGGGTGGGGTTGAAGGGTCAGAAGGTCGGAGCTGAGCACGCCCTGCCCTCCTCGGGGGTCTTTGGTGCCTGCGCACAGGGCTCAGGTTGGAAACAGCAGTGTCAAAGTCCGGAAGAGGCAGCTCCTGGAGAGTCATGAGGGCCCAAGTGACTTTCTGGAAGGACTGTCGTGTGGATGGTGAAGCAGAGGGAACAGGAGTATCAGAGGGACTGCAGCAGGGGGGGCGTCCTGATAGGGATGGGCCCCCTTTACTGAGAGTGTGCTACAGAGGCTGTGATGCATCCTCAGGAGGTGATTCTAGGCCAAGTGGAAGATTTGCCTCTCTTAACGTCCTTCCCAACTGTGAGATCCAGGATCCTGGAGTTGTACCAGGGGGTTTAGGAATGGGACATCTGCTGAAAATCCCAAACCCAAACCCCGTGGTTCCAAGGACCCTGCAAAGAAGCCCCACATCCCCCTGCAGATTCCAAATTGCATTTGGCAAAAAGCACCTGTTAAAACCAGTGCCTGGGGCCATGAAGTTAGGAAGTGAAGCTTGGAAACAGGCCACTGGAAAACCAGGACTCAGAAGGCCATGGGGCCACATTTCCCTCTGTGCGGCAGTGTCCTTCTGGGGTCAGCTGCACTGGGGCAGCAGGGGCTGAGATGCGTCACAAAGAGTCTACTCACAGCGTCACACAGAAGTCAGGAAATCCAACGGCTGAAGCCTGGGTGCATGCTTTTGCGACAACACATGGGTCCTAAGATAACCCCCACTTCAGGAGTGTTAAGCCATCTTCTCACAGTTCAGTCCAATCCTGGCATACCACTGTGATACCCAGATCTTTTGAGAAGAATTTGGGGGAATAGTATCAATTGAGAAGAGAGAAATCAGCTTGATGTTTGTGTAAGTTAAGTATTTGCTGCTGTAACAAATGAACCCCCAACATACATAATGGTTTAGCTGTGAAAGAAGTTTACTTCTTGCGTATGTGAGTGGAGAATAGATATTACTGATCAACCCATGGCTGTCCTCCAAGGGGTGAGTCAGGAACCAAACACCTGCCATTTTATGATTCAACAAATGTGTTCCAAGATTGCTGAGCTTGTCAAGCTGAGAGGGCCGGGAGGGCTGTGTGGTGGGAGATTTTCTTGTACTAGGCCCAGAAATGTGTATCTGGTTTCTACTCACGTTCCATCGGCCGGCACCTGGTTACTTGGGCATAGCCAGCTGCCAGGGAGACTCGGGGCCGTGTCCCAACAGTAACCCCAGGAGGAAGAGGGAAGGGAAAACAGGTCTGAGGACCAGCCAGTGCATCCCTACCACACATCCACCATCCTTGCTCTCTTTCTGGGAGATGACTTACCAAGTGTTCATCTCTATGTGCTTGGAGACCAAGCAGTGCATGAGGCAGACCTGTGAGTTTCCTTAAGGAACTGGAAGAGGAGGAGCATTCAAGCAAGCAGCAAATAATTGGGATAATTGCAAATCCCGATCATGGAGTTTTCCAGGAACTCTCAGAAGGCCCAGGAAGCCCCTGGGTGAGAGAGAGGTGAGAGAGACAGGAGATGGCGCTGGAGGGGGAAGTGGAGGCAGACCAAGGTCACGACCTGGAGTCTGGATTTTATTCTTGCAAGTTCCTGTTAGTCTCCAATCTTCCACCTGAAAAGAATGAGGGATGCAGGCTTTACTAGATATCCTGGGTTTTTCCTCCATGTCCAGATGAACATTAATGTTTTATGGACCTTATAAAGCAGCTAGGGGAAGGGTGAAGAGTGTCCTAAGCCAGAGGACCAGAGGTTGTTGTAGGCGTCCCTGTCTAATATTCAAGATGCATGCTATAACCTTGCTCGGTGCAGGAGGACAGGGAGGCGACACTGCCTGATCTGTAGCCATGGAGCCAGACGCCTCATGCCCCCAGGGGAGCCCAGCATCCTTCCCCAATTTTGGCCGAAGCCACACAAACACACAGACCCTCATCAACATTCTAGAACCACACTCAATGAGTCTGGCATGCCTGTAGGTAATTCAGAATCAGACAGTCCTGAGACTGAAAGAACTCTTTAAAGGTCATCAGTCCCCACCTGTGCCCATGGGCTAAAGCTTGAATTCCCTTTACAGCATCACTCAGGGTGATCATCAGACCAAACTTGGGGTACCTCCAGTAAGGAGGGGTTCATGCTGCCAGAGGCGCCCACTCCACCCTTACCACTGCCCTTGGAATATTCCTTCTCTCCTTGAGTTCAAATACCCCTCCTTATCACACCCTCCTTTTAGTTCCGTTGTGAGCGCTAACGTTCAGGGTGTCTTCTTTAAGGATATTTGCTCTTCATTACTATCTTGGAGGTGGAAGGGCAGGTAGCCAGGTGCGGTGCTGGGACCACGGGCTTGACCTGGGACCCTCTGGGCAAACTGTGGTCACCCCATGAGTTTTCCCCTGAAAATCTGACGCCAAGCTCTGTGCCATGCCTGTGCCCGTGGCTCCGGGCTCCCCTGCGAGCTCTCCTGATGACCTGTGGGTGCTTCTCAGCACCTGGGCGGGCTTGTTCCCACCTCGACAGAATCAAGCGTGTCTGTAAGTCCGCTCACCTGCTGAACAGGGTCCTCTCTTTCCCCCAGGGACTTTGTGAAGGCCTTTATCCAGTTCAAGAAGCCCATCGTGGTGGCGATCAACGGGCCCGCTCTGGGCCTGGGCGCCTCCATCCTGCCCCTCTGTGACATTGTGTGGGCCAGCGAGAAGGCCTGGTTCCAGACCCCGTACGCCACCATCCGCCTCACGCCCGCCGGCTGCTCCTCCTACACCTTCCCCCAGATCCTGGGCGTCGCCCTGGTAAGCCTGCTTGTCCCTGCGGCACACTTGGGGCCCCAGAGCACCCCTCCTCTGTCCTGCTGTGTAGGACGTGGCCCTTCCCGTGGGTGGAGTCCCAGGGCTGCTCCCTCCCCGTGCAGTCTGCAGGTCATCTCAGCTGCTTCTGCCTCCCGGGGTTGCTGCCCGCCGGTGTCTACACAGCCTGCCCAGCAGGTGGATTGCAAGGTGGTTTGGACTCAGGAGCCGGGGCCGCTTTCTGCAGCTCACAGCCGCAGCAGTGGCGGGCAGATGAGGCAGGCACTCTCCCTGTGATCTTGGCCTCTGTGCTCTGCCCCGTTCCTCCCGGCCTTGGTGGTCACAAACATATTAACACTGCAGAGCCTTATCTCTTTCTTTCATTTCAATCATTTCTGAAACTCCAAGAATGTTCCCGACTGAGACCTGTTCTTGCCAGCTGACCACGTCCCGTTTGGCTTCTTCTCCTTCCTCGCATTCCTCCTTCCTGAGACGGTGTCTCTTGTCTCTAAATACGTACAGCGTGTGTTTGTCTTCAAACCTCCAACTAGATGCATCCACTGGCTTGTTACCAACCACCTGACAAATTTCACTCCTCGGGCATGAAAGGTTGTCCTTTGGGTCATCGTGACCCCCCAGAGGGGAAGCGTGTGCACAGATCCAGAGGCTGGGAGAGCTTGGCATTTCAACATCTGCCTCAGAGCAGCTAAAGCGTGCAGGGCCAGGAAGGGGACGGGAGGGGAAGCCAGTGGACGGCAGTCGGGGAGGGCGTTGGTTGTTCCGCTGTGGGAAGGAGGCGGGGGGACCTGTCCTGAAGGAGGGAGGGCCCACGGCCGTCCCGCCCTGGTTGTCAGTGGGAGGGCCAGGCATTGGTGTCAGGGGCTGGGCACTGTGCCCCGCCTCTGCCTCGGACCTCATCCACGCAGCTCCTCCCGGAACATGAATCACAGTGGCACACTTCTCAGCTGAGAGAAGTCCTTCAGGGAGCAGAGCGCGGGGGGCTCTGCGGAAGGCAGGAGGGGCTTCTGCTCTTGGCTGCTGGCCGGTGTCTGCGTCCAGCCCCCGGCCCCTGGAAAGGATGCATTCTCTGTGTCAGGATCTTGTTGTTAACTCAGGACCTTTTGGGCAGTCGGTGAAGGAGACACCTGAAGTGGCTTAAAGGGAGGTGTGAGGGGAACAGAGAGTTCAGTGGTTCCCGTAACTGGCAGGTCCAGCAGTAGAGCCCCTGTTGGGGGTGCCAGGCCCCGGAACCCCAGCGCCAGCAGGGCTCTTGTTCTCCATCCGTCCTGTCCTTGCGGCTCCTCCTCTCCACGGAGCAGGGACAGACACAGCAGCGGGTAGCCCTGGGCTGAGCACCTTAAGCCGCCAGAGAAGGAGGAAGATTCTTCCCCATCCTCTGCAGCTTGGAGACCTCACAGAGAGCTTTAATGTCTAGGGTGGCTCTTCTGCTCATTCCCACATCAGCCGTCAAGGACGGGGTGTCAACTCTGAACTGTCCCCAGTCCCTCGTGGGAGGTCTGCCATCAGATGTGGGGAAGGGTATTGGGCAGACGAAGCTCCTGTAGGTACGTGGCTTCTTTTGGGAATTTAACGGAAGCTGGGGGCCCTCTGCTCAGAAAGACGCATACAGACACAAGTGTTGGCAAATAGTTTCCGCGGCATCTTTGGTCCCCAGTTAAGGATGCCGCCTCTGAGAGCTGGGACCATCACCCACAGCACGCTCACTCGTTAACAGACTCGGAGGTGTACGGGCTCTCAGCCTTCTCCTGCTTTTGCTTTTTCAGGCCAACGAGATGCTGTTCTGTGGGCGGAAGCTCACCGCCCAGGAGGCGTGCAGCAGGGGCCTGGTGTCCCAGGTCTTCTGGCCGACCACGTTCAGCCAGGAGGTCATGCTGCGGGTCAAGGAGATGGCCTCCTGCAGCGCGGTGGTGAGTTCCCGCGTCTCTGTGCGCTGTTCTCGCAGCAGACCCATTTCACAGAGGGGGCAGCAAGACTAGAAGGGAGTGGCCGACTTGCCAGAGGTCACGCAGGGAGTACGTGGAGAGGCCCTGTGTGATTTAACAGAGGCCGAGTCCCGGTGCTGAGAGCTTAAATCCAGAGGGAGACAGTCACCCACTGTTAGCTGTGCCCACGTCAGCTCCGGTGCGGAGACCTCAGAAGAGATTTATACCCTGGGGTGGAAGTGATGCCTTAAAGTTCCTAAACTTGCACGGAAACACAAATCATCTATGGTTTTCAAAGAAATGGGAAGCAAAAGCAAGTAAGGGCAGGGCACGAGCCCGCTGAGAGACGAGAAACAGTAGTTCTACCGCCCTGGTCCCTCATTTCTCCTGCCCGCCCAGCGCGCAGCGCATTTAAAGTCCACAGTTCGACTTTGAAGACCCCTTGGAAACTAGTTAAGTGAATGACACCTCCGTGGAGGCACCGGGTTTTAACTGTCAATTTTCTCTCATAAAAGTCGCTCTGAGCGCTGTGTGGAAATACCCCGTGGCAGGGGGGAAAGAGCAGGGCAGGAGAAAAGGCGCTCTGAGAGCAGAAGGTCTGGACACTGTCTGTGCTCCAGCGTCATGGGGAGCTGGGCTGGACTGTGGGGGCCAAGTGGCCACCCGCCCCTTCTCCCCATCTACCCTGAGTCCCTACCCGCGGTCACTCACCTCCTGATGGCCTCCGCCAGCCTTTACAGACACCCACTGTGTCGGCGCTGCCCCCAGGGAGCCTGTGGTCCCAGGGCTGGTGGCGGGGTGGGGACAGCCCTGCCTTCTTGGTGGTCATTTGTCATGGGCTGAGCCCTTCACTCAGCTCTTCATGTGGATTCTCTTAATCTTCCCGATGACTCTGGTGGCCAACTCTTTGCCCAGGACTCTCTCTCTTGTGGTTTTAGCCCCGAAGATCTCAAGTCCCAGGAAACTGCATGAGCCTGGGCAGACAGAGGTGGTTGGGCCATAGGGGTCGCTGCCTGCAGGGGTGGGTAGATGTTCTCAGTGGGGTAAATGGTGTGAGTGAGGGCACGTGGGGTTCAGGCAGCAGCTCCTGGTGGTGTGAGCTGACGCATAGGGTATTGGGGGGCCATGAGGCTGAAAAGGCAGGAGGACAAAGACCCCAAAGCTACCCTGAGGAGTGTGACCTCTGGGGGTGCTCAGACAAAACCGGCTTTTGGAGAAATCCTGCAAGGAAGTTAGTGAATGACACCTCCGTGGAGGCACCGGGTTTTAACTGTCAATTTTCAGATAGGAGTTCAGGAGCTTTGGGGTGATTCACCTGAGACAGGAATGTCCCCCATAGCTCCCGGAGATGGTGGTCTTTGGAGAAATTTGGGGAGGGAAGATCCTCCTTCGTCAGCCGGCCTTTTCTTACCACCCGTGAGCCTCCAGCCCAAGCTGAAGGATGTGGTCACTGCCCATTTCCAGCCTGCTTGAGCAAGGGAGCTCTTGTCTTGCTTTTTTTCTGTTTGAAAGCGCTTGGTGAGACTGAGAACTGAAGTCCCCATGTCTGCAGAGAATGGGTAGGTGAGTAGAAGGATGCTTGGACACTTTGCTACCAGCTGTGCCTCTGCCAGACTGAGGCAGCCGGGGGGCCTACGGAATCAGCCAGGGGTTTGCAGGGCATGTCCACTAGGCAGCCGCGGGCAACTTCCCTTCCTTGAGCTCGGGTCCTTCATCTGTAATGCGGAGATAAACATACTGCCTCTCTGTGGAGTTAGCTTGAGGTGGAAATACACGAACCCGTGGAGAGTGCCTGTCATAGAGCCGACAGGCTAATGGTGGTGGTGGCTTTGCTGTCGCTGTGATTGCTACAGTTGTTCTTACTCGTGATCATGATTATTATTGCTATTTTTACCACAATGGCTACTGTATCCCTGATACTCCAGTTGTTAATACTGCTGTAATGTAATACTATGGTATTATTGCTGTCACTGGCATTACTGTGATACTATGGCTCTGTTACCGCTGTTACCATCATCACCACCACTCACATTACTGTTCTCACGACTAGCCATTGCTCACTACTGCCGTTTATTGCCGTTGTTATTACTCGCCGTGGCAAGGATTGCTCCTTTTATTCCTACTGCTGTCACTGCTAAGCCTGAGCAAGGGCCACTGCTGTCGAGGCGGGTCCTGTGGGTACTTTGGCAACCCGTTAGCTCACTTCATTATCTTACTCTGTGATCCCAGCCATTCTCGAGTTAGGTAGCACACGGAGGTTAAAGCAGTGTTTGTCCCGGTTTTTTTCCTGACATCCATAGAAAGTGATACTGAGTATCTGCCACCCTTGGGTAAAAGACCAAGGCCTTGCAGTCAGGGTTAACACAGGCCCCCTCAGCCATCCCCGGGACTGAGGGCTTGATATCTGGGCACACATGCAACCTGTTCCTGGTGTCGCCAAGGGGCAGGGCCTGGGGAGCCCGGGACCACAGGAGGCGCCGCCTCTGGCTGTGGACATCAGGTTACCCAGGTCAAGTACGTCCCTCGGGAGCCAGAGTCCCTGGCGCCTGGCTCACGAGGCTTGTGTGTTCCCCTGCAGGTGCTGGAGGAGTCAAAATGCCTCGTGCGGAGCTTCCTGAAGTCGGTGCTTGAGGATGTGAATGAGAAAGAATGCGTCATGCTCAAGCAACTCTGGAGCTCCTCCAAAGGCCTGGATTCCCTCTTCAGCTACCTGCAGGACAAAATTTACGAAGTCTGAGGGCCCGGCCCTGCAGGGCCCCTGCCTTCCAGCTCCGCCCGCGTCGCGGAGATCGGAGCCCCGTGTGTGCCCGGCCGAGGAGTCTGTCCGGCGTCCCTCTGTCCCTAGGGTGTGTCCCTCTCCTCGTGTCCTTTGCTCGCCCCTCATTGGTTTGGTTTGTGTGATGATGGGAAACGCAGTGTACTCGGCCTCCCGCCCCGGGGCCCCACCCCAACCCCCAGCTGGCTGGAGGGCCCTCGAGGGCTATCTCTTCCCAGGCCTTTGCCAGGCGCCCTTGTCTTGCCCCACTTGCTGAGATGCACCATCCTGGTCCAGGAAGGAAGACCGGTCCCCCCGCCCCACCAACCCTTCTGACTCAGGCTGTGTCTACACAGTGCCTCTGACGTGGAGACTCAGCTGCCTTGGCTCTCTCTGGTTAAGGGCAGATCCAGCGACTGGGGGGCGACCAGTCTTAGGGGATTTTCCAGAGCAGTGAGCAGAAAGAACGCTTGTGTGGAGCTGGCCTCAGTCTCCTCTCTGACGCACGTCTGTGTGACTTTTAGGGCTTGGTCTTAACAACCCAACCGAGTGATTTACAAAACCCAGATATTGTACATTTAGGAGCGTTTTGTTAAATATATATTTTTTAAAATGATGTAAGTGGAAATTCTGATAATTTATGTGTATTATATGTAAAGCTAGTTTTGCAAAACACATAAACTACTAGGAAAGTGGTTTTCTTTTTCCCTTTAATCAGACTTATTTAATTTATTTATTTTTGTTTATACGTTACGATATCTGTTGTTCACACAGATACTATTTTCATACTGCCCTGGACCAAATCCCACACAGGGTTCGAGCTGTTTGGTGCGTTATAGCAATGAACCACATTGAAGTAAAATTCAGAGAGATAGAAACAGAATTTCTAGGATTCAAAAGAACAGCTCTGCGCCAGATTCTCTACGTATAAAGCAGTTCTGTGATCACTGAATACTTGTTCTTAGGAGAAATCATGGAAAGGTCTTCTCTTTGCCCTGTTGCCTTTAAGGAGATAAAGGGGCCTCCTGCCTGAATGGCCCTGAAACACAGCCAGTCCCTAATTTCCCAGATGTCAGGAACAGGTGGGGACTGGGCCCCCTGGGGGTTGCATACTATTGAGGGACACTTCTTCCTTTGGGGCTTGACTTTCAGAGTCCCTTCTCTCCCAGGGCAGTGGTGTCTGGTTGTGGCCTTCCAGAGAGGTAGGGGAGAGTCCCTACTCTATGGAGCTGTCAGCAGCAGGTCTAAGTCTTTCTGCCTCCAGAAGTCCTGTTTTCAGGCTCTTTGCTCCCATGAGCGAGCAGTAACCAGGGATTAGGCCTCTGCCCATGGGCCGCAGAGGGGACCCAGTGTTTGTGTTGAGGCTGTCAGCCCAAAGTCCCCAGATTGGCCATGGGGGAGGAGGGGTTTTGGTCTGGGGCCTTGGTTTTGGTTGCAGAGGAGAGGGTCAACATCGGGGTTCAAGCAGAGAAGTTAGAGGGCCATGTTCTTCTGTGTGGGGGTCACACACCAGAGAAGGTTTGGTTCTCAGAGTGGCAGGATCTTTCCATTTCCACCCCAGCCCCCGACTGTTCTCAAGGACCTCTGCTTGCCTGTTCCCTCCGCCCTCTGTCAGTCAGCAGCCCCTCCCGACCCTTCCTTGGAGAGAGTGGAGGGGCACAGCTGAGGAAGGGGAGGGGAGCTGAGGGAGGGTCATTGCTGCAGTTCCCCCTCCCTCTCTGGTCCTCTTCCCTCCTCTGGAGGCAGCTGGACACCCTGGGCCGGGCAGGTGGAGAGGACTCATGGTGCTGAGCTTTGCATTTTGGAGGACAGGTGGAGTCTCTGCACTTGAACTAGAGACTTAACCTGGGTTCTCCATCCTTCAGATGGTCTTGGCTCCCTCTGCAGGAAGCCCCATTCCTTTTCCTGTAACCTCAAGAGAATCAGGGAAGAGCACACGTCTCACTTGCTTCTCCCTTCGGCAGGGAGACAACTGCCTTGGCTAAATCCATCCACAGGAAGATGGGTTGAAGTCCTGTGTACACCACCCCCACCCCCTGCCCGCCAGCGTGGTCCACGTGGGATCCTGTAGGAACTGTTACTATAGGGAAACACCCTCCTTTGCCCAAATGCCTGTGGTCACATCTCTATTTGGTTTTGTCTCCTCCTTTGAGAAAGCCAATGTGTGCTCTGTCAGAGCCCCTAGACAGCCTCCTTCTTGGCAGGTAATTTCTCACCCATTACTAAGTCGTCTACGGAAAGAGCACCTTGCTTTCTGTTTGCCTTCTAGGGGCAACCACTTCATTGTCTCTAGCAGCAGAGTTAGGATTCCCTTTGGAGATGGAAGGCAATGTTTGGAAATTTCTTTGGCTCAATGCCCATCTTTGTCCCCTGCCAGAAAAACCAGAAGTGTTTTAGCTTTGGACTAAAACGTAGCTTTGGATCATCAAATCCAAACTTCTAAACACCTCCAGGATCTCTGATGATAAGGTAGGAACGTGAAACCATCACTCAGGTGGAATACCTGGGGCTAAGGGGCAGGTTCCACATATAACAGGAGATGTTTTACCCGACAGTCTGTGTTTGGGCTGTTTCCATACAGTCAGTTCAAGAAGGATGTTCCACAAATTGGGCAAAAGTCAGTTTAATCTGTTGGTTACAGGGTAGACCAAACCACTGAGTTTTTCACTTTCTGAATAGTTGCTTTGATAATGCAGAGATGAGATCCAGGGAACTTATGGCCAACAAACATGGGCTGAGATTCGCCACACCTGTGGCTGTGCCAATGTTTGTCCTCCGTAGCTTTCTTGAGATGGGGCCCAGGTTTTCACTTCTTCTCTTCTACCCCAGAACCTTCTCTCCATCCAACACGACCCTTTCTCCCCTCTCTCTACGCCGTCTCGGCCCCTCCTCACCCTGTGACAGGCTCTGTCACATCCCAGAGCCTGGGCAGGTCTTAGAGGAATTGCACTTGGTCTCGGCGGCCGCATCCTGGGACTGCCTTTGGGGCAGATGAGGGCACTTCTTTAGTCAAGGAGTCTTCTGCCAGTGCAGTCTGTGCCGTCCCATGAGGCCCGCGTTAGGACTCCCCTCTCCTCCAGCCCCTGGTGATTAGCGGCCAGGGTCTTGCAGTGGAAGCATCTGAGTTAACAGCATGGTTCAGGACGGCTTTTTGGAGAACTATGCGAAGATGGTCAGAGCTCCTCACCATTTGAATGGCTCGGCCTAAGGCTGATATACCCATATATCCCTTCCTGCTCTGAAATAATGTCTGTGGGTTGAAAACCATCAAAAATGACCCTCTAGGAAATGAAATTGGATAACTCTAAGAAGCTAGTAGAGAATTGATTTAAAATGTTATTCTTGTTTGGTATAAAGTAAACTGGGAAGTGTTCTCTCTGAAGCATGAAAATATGTTTTTCCCATGTGGAGTTTAGTATGAGGATGGAAAAATGATAATCACAGTAGACTTTGACCAATGCAACTCTATTTCCAGATAACCATGTTGAAAAATAGCCTTCACTGGATGCTGAATTGCATTTCCCATGATTAACTGTTGGTTTAAAAAATTTTTGTACACTTTTTTAATTTGAAATTTAGTCACATTCATGTAATTTTCCAAGCCAGTTTCCGTGGAAATTTTTTTAACAAAGAGAAATATAGAAACACCTTCAGATCTTCTCAAATGAATATTTAAAATGCAGAATTGCTTCTCTTCTATGTTTCTGTATTCAGATACTGAGATCTGTTGTATATATTAGTTTAGACATCCTCACTAATATACACAGTATTTAAGACTCTAAATGAGATTTCTTAAGTATTTTATTTTATTCTCTGTAAATGGTTTTGTATGATCTTTAAAAATCTACACTTTGCTTTTGTAGATATTTAAGGGAAACCATTTGGGGGTTGTCTTGCATGTATATTTTTGTTGTAGATAAGTGTTGCTTAGTTATTTCTGCAAATTTTGGTTGAAATGCTTACAGACTTTAATACAGTATATATATTTTCAGAATATAAACTTTTATATTTCTGTGGTAAGTTAGGATCTGCGTTTTAGGCAATCTTTTCCATTAATATCACTTGTTCTTTCAAGAAATAGCATTCTGGTTTGGTGCCAATGGTTTTCTGTTTTTTTATTGTTTTCCATTAGAATCGCGTGCTCCTAAATTGTTAGAGAGCTGGTTAATTTTCTTTTTCTCAAAGTAATTGAGTTTGAAGTATAATTTGAGAAAATGTATTGAATTTGTGAATAAGCCTTACCATTAGGATCAGTAAAATTTTCCAACCTTTGCAACTACATATGTAGTTGAGGATCTCCCCATAAATTCTCACTGTGTGGCAGTTGATGGAGTTTGTGAACAGAGCCTTAAGCTTGTTGCAAAAAAAAAAAAATGGTAATACGGGTTGTTTTTTTTAAGCAGCGTAAGCCATGTGGATGGACTCTGTGCAGTCTGTATGCCATGGCTGATCTGGAGAGTGCGGCTGAATTGACGGCAGCAGGGACCAGTTAGACACCTGGGTGATTGTCTTTGGCCATACGAAGGGGCCCCGGTTCTGGAGCCCCCTTCATACTGTTCATGTGGTGTAGACACGGTCACAGGGAGGGCCGCTGGTCCATCATTTGTTTTGAACCAACGGCATTTCCTGCTCCTGACCTTGGCGGTTGACCCCAGGTTCCTTGCAGGTGACCTGGGAGCGTCCAGTCTGGCTGCGGTCAGCACTCCTTGAGAGATGTTAACAAAGTTTACATGTGAGTCTTACTGTGTAGACAATCTGAAGTTGATTTCAGTTGTATCATCCGCATTCCCACATGTCCTGAGTGTCTTGTCAGTGAACTAGGTGTGTTAAGCCATGCTGAATCTGGGTGTAGCAGGGCAGAGGCAAGCTAGCTGCACAATACGCACGCCACCTGAGCCGGTCACAGTCCACTCTGGGCTGTCTGAGTGGTGCATAAGTCGTGGAGCACACTGGGCGGGCGTCCACCAGGATCTGATAAAACCAAGTAAAATTTGAAACTTAAATTTAAAAAAATGATTCTTTCTCATTGGCCCTGCTCCTGTAGTTACCTCCTGGTTCTCCTTATCAAGGTTTCAAAGATGATCTTGAGACCAGGGCCATAGAATGGCTAAAGTCAAGTTATTCGGTTCATCCCAAAATTCGTGCTCATAAAGCCAACCTATCTTCCACTAGGATGGAGACTGGCTTCAAATATTTGCAGTGTGTGTGTGTCACTCAGAAAACTGACGTCTAGTTTTTAGCCTTTGCTCTGACCTCTCTGTGGGTTGACCCTGCCTCGTTGGCCCGACACCTGGCCTCACTCTGGAGCTCATTAAGGTGACTCTGGGCAGTTTGGAGGGTGTGGAAGTTTCCATCTAGTATTTAATATGTCCCTGTGCCATTAGTCCCAGCCTGAAGTCATTTGCTGATGCCCATGTTGACAGGATTGTGAAAATATTGCCTTTCATAAAACCAAGGACCAAAGAATTCCATTATTCCAGCAAAGCACGAGTTCCATAGATTGTGGGCACATTAGGCAGAGGTGTGCATACTTCATGGCACAGAGAAGCTGCC
Organism: Dama dama; assembly: GCF_033118175.1. Lineage (NCBI taxonomy): Eukaryota > Metazoa > Chordata > Mammalia > Artiodactyla > Cervidae > Dama > Dama dama. The sequence goes on along the minus strand of NC_083684.1, from coordinate 13,530,755 downwards.
CCCATCCACCAACCTCATGCTTCCCCTGGCTGGCCCTACAGAGGGATCTGTCGTCCCCTCGTGCAGGCTCTGAAAGATGAGTTTCTCGGATTGAAATGCACAGTCCCAGGCGGGTGTTCCTGCTGTGTAGTCCCAGCCTTTATCCATGTCAGTACCATAGAGAGTGGAGTGGCCTTCTTCTGGGTCCCTGACCAGTGTATGATTTGTCCATCTGTGTAGACGCCTCCAGCACGCGTTCTTCAGATGTGTCTAGACTGAGCAGCCAGATCCTACAGTTGCCAAATTTCCACCTCCTTTTTGTTCTCCATCAACCCATTCCACTTCCTATTTAGCCCTGGAAGAAATCTCTTCACTTCTCACGCTAGGTAGATGCCCCATGCTCATCCACAGTGAAACCATTCAACCATCGGCTGGCTGAGAAATGATCTGATACTGAAGAAGTGGGATTCTAGTGGTAAGGCTTATTACCAAACCTCTGATAATGAAGCAGGCTACCAAAAAACGTATCCGGCCCACCCTGGGAGTGTTCAGATTTGATCATGGATCTAGCACACACACCAAAATCCAAGGAGACCTTTGCAAATTAGGCTACTCATTTTCTTTCACCAGGTTATCATGGGAAAGTCTTTAACTAGTTCTGAATATCTGTAAGTATGAGTACTTCATAGACTTATAAAGCAGGTACATGGCCCCTTTCTCACCACGCTGTAAATATTACCTGAGACTGGGTGCAGTACTGAGGGATAATAATCTTCTGATTTATCAAATGCTGACTGTCTAGAGCAAATTGTACACTCTCTTTGTGAATGGTCCTGTAACGTGTATGAACACATTTCTGGGTGCCTTAGAAGTTGTATTTTTCATGTGTGCTAATATGCAGTATTTATACATTGTGAGAAGCTGCTTTGAATAAAAAGGTTGAAACTTGGTCTGCATTCACTCGTGTCGTCCTTTTGGCAGCCTGGCAGGTGAAGTTCACAGACGAGTTCTGTGGTTTTTAAACAGAGAAGTTTCTAAGGTCTCCAGGGGGTTGCAGCAGCTGAGGCTTCTAGGTTGTGTCTGGGTTCCTGGGGAGCAAAGGTACCTCCCGCCCACATCTGCCTTGAGCTTCAGTAATTCAGGCTGGTAGATTGCTGGGGGGCAATGGGTTGGTAACAGAGGACCTGGAAATGGGGAGGGGTGCAGGTAGGATTTGTCAGAAATTGGTAGGAGCATCCACCCCTTCTCTGGTCCATCCAGAATGTTTCTTTGCATAGTGATCCTTCCTCACTGGAGATAAACCTCTACAGAGCTTGGTTTTATACAATCCCAGATGTACACATGTCTCATGACCATATTTGTCACTATGGAATTATACGAAGTCTGTTCTCTTCACCTTGGTCATCACATCGTGGCTCTCAGGAGAAGCACACTGCTGAGGATGCTTGGCTCCAGAGACAACGTGGAGGCCACAGGAAAGAGGAAGAAGAAGTCTGTCAGGGGCTCGAGGCAGCAGGGAATTCTGTGGAAGGGACTTCACAGGTCACGTCTACCTGCCCATCCATCCAGCGGCAGTATTGAGCCCCCAGCTCTGCCTTGAGGCCGCACCAGTGCTGACAGGCACAGATTACTCAGACAGTCCGTGTCATACAGAATCTTGGGGTCCAGGAGAGTGAGAAAGACATGTCATCCTGCCATAATTCTCAGACTGTCCACAATGTGGTACTGGAAGGAAGAGCTTACATAATCTCCAACACCCTCAGAATCTAGAAGATGGTGTGGTGGTGTTAGTTTTCCATCAAATCACCATCCATCGGTGTGGACCAGCCAGCCTAGGCTGGAGCCCAGGATCGTCCCGCTGATGGTTCCCTCTCCTTTTTCTTGTTCTTGGTGTCATCAGCGTTGTCTTGTGTGCCTCACTGCCCTTTCTCTGAGGCCCTGACTCCAACCTGAGTGGTCAAGGTCAGACCTGGAAACGCCTTTGCTCTTGACTGCGTCTGGTCCTTCTCGAAGACTGGACGAAGCCTTTCAGATGTTTCAGGGTGAGGCGTCTGTAAGACTAGCCCTTCTTCTGACTGTCTCTCCCAGGCTACCTTTGATGTGATGTGATACTGAAAGAAGCCCTCATCCGGTATTGAGAACTGAGCTGAGGGTCTCATGTGTCAGACACAGCAACAATTAAATGCACCACCAGTGTGTTGGATGAACAGTAATGGGGTGTAATCCCCAAATTTTGTCTTTCACTGTTTCTTTAAGTTGGGTTAACTGAATAATCATCTCCTAGATAAAAACACAGGTAGGCTGTCAGTTCAGTTCTGTCGCTCAGTTGTGTCCGACTCTGCGACCCCATGAACTGCAGCACGCCAGGCCTCCCTGTCCATCACCAACTCCCAGAGCTTGCTCAAACTCAGTGTCCATCTGGTCGGTGATGCCATCCAACCGTCTCATCCTCTGTTGTCTCCTTCTCCTCCTGCCTTCAGTCTTTCAGTAAACAATACAACGTCACTAACACAGTGTCAGTTCAGTAGTCAAAGATGGTTATGTTCCATAAGCATCAATGCTTCCAATTTCATTCGCTGTCAAGACTTCACTCATTCTTACAGACTCTCATTTCCTTTCCCGGTTGGATTAGGGAGAGCGCGAGAGACTCCATAAGGACCGAGTGGCGCTGTTGTCTCATGGGGGCTTTCCTTCTCTGGGCCCCATAGATGCTTATGCTGACTCTTCCAGGGAACCACATGGGTTTCTTGGTGATTCTTCAGGTGATGGTGGCCCACTCTTACAGTTGCCCAGTAAACTGTGTATCATCAGCAATCACTCCCTCCTCAGTCCCTAGGAGTCTGGGGGTCCACTGCCAGCGTCTTCAGTGGAGGCCTGTTTGTCCCTATAGGGTGATGATCCCACGTGCCTCGACCCCATGCGGCTCAGGGGAGCACTCACGCACCCTCTGTTCACACAGATCAGGGACCGCAGGCTGAATCCCAAACAGCAGCGACCGCCTCCCTGGGGGACTGACTAGTCAGCTAGTTGGCCTCTCGTTCACTGAATTTCTCAGGCACGAGTCAGATGCCAATCTACTGTGTTCCCTAAGTTTTAGGGGATACATATAAATTGCTAAAGCCTCATTTCCTTTGACTTCGGATGAAAGGGGAGGCCTCCTCACTCACTTCTGGGTGTGTGTGTGCGTGAAGGGGTGGTAGGTAGCATAGTTCTCACCAAAGAAATTCTTACAAACCCTCCTTAATAGATGTTAGCTTCATACATCACATCCCAAAGCTATTCAGGGTCTTGCGAGGGGTGGTTTCAACATGCTGGCAGGTTTTCGTATGGGAGACACGTGCTGTACGGCCTTGTGGGTTGTGCTGAGGATTCAGGTTTCTACTCTAAGGGAGGTGGGAGGGCTTAGGAAGGAGGAGCCAGGACTGACTTGTGCTTTTAGCAGATTTGCTGCAGTTTTGGGCAAAAGGGAGCTGAGGGCAAGGGGACCCAAAGGAGACTCTGGTAGTTGCCTGCCTGCCCTCGATGAAGGCTTGAATTGGGGATGGGGCAGTTGAGGTAATAGGAAGGAGTGACATCCTGAGTGTATTTTGAAGGCAGACTGAGAGAACGAGTCACGTTTGGCCCTGGGATTTGGGGTTGCCCCCTAACTGAGGCAGGGACAGCTTTGGGGTTTGGGGGGGCAGATCTGCATTGGGGTGCTTGGAGTTCAGCTGAGTCCTGGTATCACATGCACAGGGTGCTTGAACTTGCTTAGCCTTCGGGGATTACAACTGTGCTTGCCTTCTAGGGAGTTTTTAAATGATTAAATGAGATTTATAAAAACATATGTATATATGTGACTGAATATATGAGAGTTTATATATATGAGATCTATTTAAATATGCAAAGGACATTAATATATAAAATTAGATTATGTATATTTATAAGAGTTGGCATGAAGTCTTTTTTAACGATTAAATGAGATTTGCATAATTATATAGAGTCTCTAGAACAGCTGCTAACATATTCCGTATTTAATGGTTAAGTGAGATTTTCTTATATGTGCAAAATTTATATAAATGAGATTTTATATATAAGTATCATATATAAATTTTAGAGATTATATATAATTATCATTATATGTGGGCTCAGATAGTAAAGAATCCGCCTGCAATGTGGGAGACCTGTGTTTGATCCCTGGTTGGGAAGATCCGAATTGCAACCCACTCCAGTATTCTTGCCTGGAGGATTCCATGGACAGAGCAGCCTGGAGGGCTACAGTCCATGGAGTTGCAAAGAGTCAGGCATGACTGAGTGGCTAACATACACACATACATACATATGTAAATGAGGTTTTATCTATGTACAAAATGTTTAGAACAGCTGTTGGCACATGGTCACTTTTTAAAATTGGAATGTAGTTGATTTACAATGTTGTGTTAATTAATGTTGTACAGCAAAGTGACTCCGTTATACATATACATCCTTCTTTAATATTCTTTTCCATTATCACAGGATATTGAATGTAGTTCCCTCTATTGTTTATGCCTTCCATATATAATAGCTTGCATCTGCTAATCCCAGATTCCCAATCCATTCCTCCCTATTGCCCCTCCTGCTTGGCAATCACCGGTCTGTTCTCCATGTCCCTGATTCTGTTTCTGTTTCAGAGGTAAGTTCCTTTTTGTCATATTTTAGATCCCACATATGAGTGATATCATATGGTATTTGTCTTTCTCTTTCTGACTTACTTCACTTAGGATGATGATCTGTAGTTGCATCCATGTTGCTGCATATGGCCTTATTTTGTCCTTTTTTGGCTGAGTAATATTCCTTCTTCTATACCCATTCATCTACTGATGGATATTTTGTTTCCACGTCTTGTCTATGTGCGTAGCCACTCTTTAGTGATGAAATGAACTTTACACTATACATGAGATTATATATATATATATAAGATTTATTTAAAATGTGAGATTAAGCAGGTACCTACCTACATACATATACAAACACACACTCATCTCTCATCTTTAGGACCATTGTTGGCAAAGCATTGCTACTGAATCAAGGGTAGACTTATCAGTCCTTATGCTGGTGAAGGCTGGGGCAAGAGACTGGGTTACATCAGTCGGGGACTCGGGTATGTCTGTTAGATGGGAGCAAACACAGGTCTGGGCTCAGGCAGAAGTTGGGTAGGAAATGTAACGTCCCTCTGCTCTCCCAGGTGAGAACTATTCTCTGCTGGTGGCTGAATGAACGCTTCTCCCCAGAGAAGGCCCTTGGCTGTGACACCATGGCACACCCTTTTCCTCACTGGCCTCTGTGTCCTCCTACACGTGGGGCTCACGCTGCCTCTTTTAAGGTTATTGTGAGGATTCGATGAGAATGTGTGTGAGGCCTGATGCCCTTTCCCTTGGGGATTCTCTAAGGCGGCCCCATCAGAAGCTCTTGGCTTCTGAGGTTTCCAGTGAGGTCTGTACTTCTCCACCCTCCAAACCCCTTCCTGGAAATGCAGATGCAGAGGCTTGGGACCAGCGATGGTTCAGGAGCCTTTCTAAGCTGGGGGTGAGGACAAGAGCCCTTTGGCAAGGCAAGTTGATAAATCAGTGTCCAGGAGCCGACAGGCTTCATCGGGGCACCAATCTGGAGTGACTGGGAGGTTCAGAGTAGAGTGTGGGACGGGGACACTTTATAGGGCAACTGCCGTTTTGTCCAGGGATCGGAAGGAGAATGTCCAGGGCAGCAGGCAGGCAGGAAGGGCCAGTGTGTGTTTGTAAATCAGTGAAAATTCCTCCTCCAAGCCTGTCAGTTTGTAAGAAATGTGGAGAGATCTTGCTGAGAAGTGACTGAAGAGATCAAAGGCAACGATGTTAATGGAAAGAGCATGGTGTATATGACTGTTATGTCAGAAAACCTTGCACTTAAGTCTCTGATCTGACTTCATTGAATGGCAATCTTCATTTCCTAATCTGTGCAATGGGCACAGTAACTCTTACTACAGGTTATTACGATGCTCGTGCAAGCTGGAGGCAGAAAGTGCCCGAAGTAGAGCTGACACATAGTAGGTGTCCTATACATGGTGATTGCCTGATACCTACCTCCTCCCCTTCCCCGTCTTTAAAGCAGTGGAAACCTGCCTGGAGCAAGGGGAGGAGCGGACGATGCAAACTCGGAGGCAGCAAGGGTCTCCGCAAGTCAGTCATCAGGGACTGACATTCAAGCTGGTGTAATTCGAGAAGTGCCAGGAGACCCCTCCCATGTGGGAACCCCCAGCCAGATGGTGACTTGTGGGGTGTAACTTAACCTCCTGGATTAAGGGCCTTAAAAATGATTTGTGGCTGTAGGACAGTTGGGGTCCGCGGGCTTAGCCACCACGGGCAGAACACACTCATGCACATGCTAATCGAGCACTTGTGGACTTGCCTGGGGGGGCGGGGGTGGGGGAGGCAGGTCCTTGGGAGTTTACATCTATTGTCGAACATGGAGCCCTGGGCTCTCCCAGGACAGATGGCAAATGAGCTGTCTCGAGGTGACAGGGGACCCGACGGGTTCTAGCTTCATGCCACACTCGGTGTCCCAAGACGCCACCTTGTCTCCAGCAGACACACTTGTTTACACTTTCACTTCCAAAGAGGGGCCCGCAGGCTGCTCTCACAGCCGTTTGGACGGTAACAAGCAGTCACTGACAAAAGAAGAGAAAACTCAGACGTTGTGGGCCAGTTCCTGGCAGAGGAGATCTGTGGTTGACATTTTTTTTTTTTTTTTAAAGAAGTCTTGCGGTTGTGTCTTTAAGATTGTATCTCCTCTTGGCCACATTTCCTGTTTGATTGCGGAGTCTTTTCCTCCCCTTCTCCTCCTCCCTGCCTCTTGCATTGGTTGTAGTATTATCATCATAGCAACAGCTGAGAGGAAGCAGGAAGAGCCTGACGTTTGGCATCAAATGGAGCTGAGTTCAAATTCTCCCTCCATCCTGGTGTGATGTCATGTGATGACTCAGCTCCTTTTGCCTTCTGTACCTCTTCTAGGTTTTGTTCGTGTGTTTTAAGAATTAGGAAATATTGTAGGCAGACGCTTTACCATCTGAGCCACCAGGGAAGTCCATATGCAGACATACAACTGAAAAATGTGTACTCATTTTATACCCAGCTTCTTTGCCTGCTTCAGTCTAATAGGAGAGAAAAACTGGGGCTCAGAGAGGTGAAATGACTTGCTCAAGGACACACAGTTGTAAGCAATGAGTGGGAATTCCAGAGTGTCTTTTTGTCTTTTCATTCTGAGATAATTTGACTTACAAGAAAGTTGCAAAAATTGTACACCCCCAAATTACACTTACCCTTCACCCAGATCCCCCAAATGATAACCTCTTGCATAAACACGGCTCGGTTTTAAAAATAGGAAATTAACATTAACAACAATATTATGATCTAATTATTTAGACTTTACTGATTGTCCTTTTTCTGGTCCTGAATCCAATCCAAGGTGATGCATCACGTTTAGTTCTCCTTATTCCTCTTTAATCTGGAGCAGTTCCTTCACCTTTCTGAGATGTTCTTGACCTTGACAGTTGGAAGAGAATATAAGAAGCTAGTTACATTTTGCAGTTTTGGGTTTGTCTCATCTTTCCCTGTTATTAAATTCAGGTTATGCTTTTTGGGAGGAGGATCACAGAAGCCGTGTCTTGTCTCTCTGAGTGCATCGCATCATGGCCGTTTGTTCCCTTACTGATGATGTCAACTTGATCATTTGGGTTTAGATTCCAAGGCTTCTTTTCTTTTGACTGTACCATGCTACCAACAATCTGATTTCTATATACTGTACTCAAGCTGTCAGGACTGATCCTGCCGTTAAAGCAGTTGAAAATGATATTAAATGATACTGCAACTCAAGATGTTGCTTTTATACTGTGAGTTTGCTTGAGGGCAAAAACCAATTTTGAATCTTTGGCGCTTTCGTTCCTTGCACAGAGAGAAAGCCAAGATGCTGTTTGTCAAATGAAAATAAAATCATGAACATATGAGTGAATGGGATTCTCAGTTCAGGTTGCGGGCAGGAATATACGCCTTCTATGTCGCTTTACTTCCTACCTTGCCTACAAACTGTGGGCACTCAGTTAAATTTGAGTGAATGAAACTAACACTTCCTGCTGGATATTTCCTGACTTACAAGAAGAAGGGGAAAATGTCTATTTTGTATGTTAAAAAATGAAAAATATTTAAGTTTATCCACAGTTCTTTCTTTCTTATAAACAAAGGTGTTTTTGCTTTGGTTCTGGGTGTGTAAAAATAATTTTCTTATCTTTGGTTGTTTGTGGTGTTTCCACAGATGGAGACCATAACTGTTTAGTTTAGGAAAGCTGGTTAGTGATTTGGGCGTGTGGTAGGCAGAATACTGAGATGGCTTCAAGATTGCCAACTGATATAATCCACTGTTCTTGAGTGAGGTGGGCCTGCTCTAATCAGTTGAACCATCAGGAGACTAGAGGTCAGAGATGGAGGATTCAGAGATTCAGACTTGAGAGACCAAAGGGAGAGAGTCACATGGTAGCGAATGGCAGGAGGGTTCTAGGAGCTGGGATCAGCCACCGGTCAGCGGCTTGTCGCAAGAAAACAGGGACCTCAGTCCACGAACACAAGGCACTGAATTCTACCAACACCCCGAGTGAGATTGGAAGTGAAGCCTCAGATGGGACCCAAACCCACCAACACCTTAATTTTGCCTCATGAGACCTTGAGCGAAGAACTCGGCTACACTGTGCCCCAACTCCCAGACCCATGGGAACTGAGATGAGGCATTTGTGTTGTTGTAAGAGGCTAAGTTTGTGGTACATTGTTGCACAGCTATAGTTTGGCCTTTTCTATTGGAGTTATGCAGTATGTAGCTTTTGCAAATGGGCTAATTTCACTTAAGTTTCCTCCATGTCTTCTTTGTGACTTGACAGCTGAATTTTTCTTTTTTAATTATTGCTGAATTGACTTGAGGCTCTAAGAGGTCACATGGCCAGGAAATGGCAGAATCATACTTTGAACCTAGCTCTGGTTGAGTCATAAACCCACATTATTTCTTCTGGTGGTCATGGCGTGGGCTGGTTCCTGCATCTTGGAAGAGGTGAGGGTGGTTTCTTTGTCTCTCTTTAGTCTGCCATTTTCCTTGGGTCTCACTCAGAATGCATTTCCCTATTAGCTTGTAGATTAGGTTGTTAGCAAGGGAGGGAGATAATTATTGATTACTTTCCATATACCGGGTACCTTACATTGCCTTAAAATTTTTTCTTAAATACAATTTTAAAGGTTACTTTCCACTTACAAAATATTGGCTATATTCCCCATTTTGTACAATAAATCCTTATACCCAGTAGTTGTAACCCCCTCCTTTTTACCCTCTCCTTCGACTGATAACCACTAGTTTATTCTCTGTATCTATGCGTCTGCTTCTTTCTTGTTGTATTCACTAGTTTGTCATATTTTTTTTAGTTTCCACATATAAGTGATATCATACAGTATTTGCCTTTCTCTGTCTGACTCACTTCACTTAACATAATTGCCTCCAAGTCCATCCATGTTGCTGCAAATGGCAAAAATTCATTCTTTTTGGTGACTGAGTAACATCCCATTGTATATATGTATACCACATCTTTATGCATTCATCTCTTGATGGACGGTTAGGCTGCTTCCATCTTGACTAAAGTAAATAATGCTGCTATGAACATTGGGGTGTGTGTATCTTTTCAAATGAGTAGTTTTGGGTTGTTTTGGATGTATATCCAGGAGTGGCATTGCTGAGTCATATAGCTGCTCTATTTTTAGGTTCTTGAGGAAACTCCATATAGTTTCACACTGGCTGTACAAATTTACATTTCCACCAACAGTGATTCAGTTCAGTTCAGTCGCTCAGTCGTGTCCGACTCTTTGCGACCCCATGAACCGCAGCACGCCAGGCCTCCCTGTCCATCACCAACTCCTGGAGTCCACCCAAACCCATGTCCATTGAGTCGGTGATGCCATCCAACCATCTCATCCTCTGTCATCCCCTTCTCCTCCTGCCCCCAATCTCTCCCAGCATCAGGGTCTTTTCCAGTGAGTCAGCACTTCGCATCAGGTGGCCAAAGTATTGGAGTTTCAGCTTCAGTATCAGTCCCTCCAATGAACACCCAGGACTGATCTCCTTTAGGATGGACTGGTTGGATCTCCTTGCAGTCCAAGGGACTCTCAAGAGTCTTCTCCAACACCACAGATCAAAAGCATCAATTCTTCGGCGCTCAGCTTTCTTTATAGTCCAACTCTCACATCCATACATGACCACTGGAAAAACCATAACCTTGACTAGACGGACCTTTGTTGGCAAAGTAATGTCTCTGCTTTTTAATATGCTGTCTAGGTTGGTCATAACTTTCCTTCCAAGGAGTAAGCGTCTTTTAATTTCATTGCTATAATCACCATCTGCAGTGATTTTGGAGCCCAGAAAAATAAAGTCAGCCACTGTTTCACATCTATTTGCCATGAAGTGATGGGACCGGATGCCATGATCTTTGTTTTCTAAACGTTGAGTTTTAAGCCAACTTTTTCACTCTCCTCTTTCACTTTCATCAAGAGGCTCTTTAGTTCTTCTTCACTTTCTGCCATGAGGGTGGTATCATCTGCGTATCTGAGGTTATTGATATTTCTCTTAGCAATCTTGATTCCAGCTTGTGCTTCCTCCAGCCCAGCGTCTCTCATGATGTACTCTGAATATAAGTTAAATAAGCAGGGTGACAAATATACAGCCTTGACATACTCCTTTTCCTACTTGGAACCAGTCTGTTGTTCCATGTCCAGTTCTAACTGTTGCTTCCTGACCTGCATATAGGTTTCTCAAGAGGCAGGTCAGGGGGTCTGGTATTCCCATCTCTTTCAGAATCTTCCACAGTTTATTGTGATCCACACAGTCAAAAGCTTTGGCCTAGTCAATAAAGCAGAAATAGATGTTTTCCTGGAACTCTTGCTTTTTCGATGATCCAGCGGATGTTGGCAATTTGATCTCTGCCTTTTCTAAAACTAGCTTGAACTAGTATATGAGGGTTCTGTTTTCTCCACATCCTCGCAAACATTTGCTATTTGTGTTCTTTTTTATAGTAGGCATTCTGACAGGTATGAGGTGATATCTCACTGTGGTTTTGATCAGCATTTCCCTAATGATTAATGATGTTGACATCTTTTCATGTGCCTGTTGATCATCTGCATTTCCATTTTGAAAAAGTGTCTGTTCAGTTCTTCTGCCCATTCTTAAGTAGAGTTGTTTGTTTTTCTGATGTTTGTATGAGTTGCTTACTTATGTTGGATTTTAACCCCTTATCAGTCATATCATTTGCAAATAAATATTTTTTCCCATTCAGTCTTTTCATTTTGTCAGTGGTTTCCTTTGCTGTACAAAACCTTGTAAGTTTAATTAGCCCCTGTTGCTTATTTTTGCTTTTATTTAGTTTAGGAGATGGATCTGAAAACATTGCTGTGATTTATGTCAAAGAGTGTTTTGTCTATGTTTTCTCCTAGGAGTTTTATAATATATAGTCTTACATTTAAGTGTTTAATCCATTTTGAATTTATTTTTGTATATGGTAGTATAGAATATAATGTTATTCTTTTCCATATAGTTCTCTGGTTTTACCAGCACTACTTGTTGAAGAGACTGTCTTTTCTCTATTGTATACTTTTGCCTCTCGTGTTATAGATTAATTGACCATAAGTGTGTGAGCTTAATTCTGGGCTCCCTATCTTTTTCCATTGATTTATGTTTCTATTTTTGGCCAGTACCATACTGTTTCATTATTGTAGCTTTGTAGTTTAGTCTGAACTCAGGGCATGTGTTTCCTCAACTTCTCATATACTGCCTTTTATATCTTTTGTTTAACCCTTACAACAAACCAGTTGGTTGGGTAATATTATGATCTTCTTTTTTACAGATGAAGAAAATGAGCCTCAAAGTCATTAAGTCACTTTTCCAAGTCACAATTAGTCCCAACTAGCAAATGGGAACTGCTGGATTTGGAATGTGGAGTGGTCTTGTTTTAAGCTTTAGGACCTTTACTCTGTGCTGAAGGCCCTCCTTCTTGGTCTTAGGCACCTCTCTTTCTCTTAAAAGTGATTGGGCTACAGCCCCTCATGAGTTATTACATTTAGGTAATTAATGATTGCCATTCCTAGTAATTTCACCAAAAGGGAGTCAACTGAACATTATTTTTCTCCTCGTGGAGAGACATAATACCACCTGTCTCTAAATTGGGTTTGCAATGTCCAGGAACTATATGCAAGAGAATATGTTAAGCAAAACTCTATCAGCGCAATTAGTCAAATCTAGAATGCAGAAAAGTGCAGAAAAAAAAAAAAACTATTTCAGCATTTGGTTCCTTTACCAGATGACTTTCAAAGGAGAAAATATCAATGGGAGGAGGGAACCTAGGACAGACGTATGTACCAAACATCATATGTAGATTGTGTCAGATCTTGATTTGAACCAAAACACTGTGCATATGTGTATGGTGAATAATATTAAGGAATTTCTGGTAGTTTTTTGATAGGCTAGTGACACTGTAGTTAGCCTTTTTTAAACGTGTTCTTCTGGACTTCCTTGGTGGTTCAGTGGTAAAGAATCCACATGCCAATGCAGGAGACACAGGTTCGATCCCTGATCCAGGAAGATCCCACATGCTGCGGAGCAACTAAACCTGTGCACTAAAGCTGGGGAGCCTGCGCTCTAGAGCTCAGGAGCCACAACTACTGAGCCCAGGAGCTGCAAGTACCGAAGCCTGCCTGCCTTAGAGCTTCTGCTCTGAAACAACAGAAGCCACCCCGATGAGGAGCCTGGGCCCTGCAACCCGAGAGTAGCCCCAGCTCGCTGCAGCCAGAGAAAAGCCCTCACAAAGTCCGCTGAGCGCAGCCAACATCGATAATAAATAAATTGTTTTTAAAATGTTCTTCCACTTAAAACACGTGTAGTTAACTTCTAAGTGCTTTACTTACATCACTTCCTCCATTTTATTTTTTTAGACAAAGTTAGAGGAATCCCTGGAAGCTATTTGTCAGCTTCACACCTGGGACAGGGCAGAGCTGGTGCTGAGGGCAGGAGACACAGGCGAGTCTGTCTAGGTACAGCTCGTTGCCGTACCTTTACGGTCTCCCATCAGCCTTTCTCGGTGTGGACACACATCACACCACTGTGACAAATGTGGCAGGCAAGGAATTTCAAGCTGTGGCTTTTGCAGGATGCAGTTTAGGGTTTTTTCCGTGGAAGTCCCTAGATACAAGTTTGAAAAATACCCAGAGTCAGCTCCGTGCCAGGAAAGGTAGTTGCCAAAAGCAGTCTGATTGAGACCGAAACTCCAGATGTCATCAACTTTGCAGACACACACAGTTTCATGGTGAGTAGCAAGTGGCAGCCGAGGCTGCTGACTCACAGGCTGGGAGCCAAGGGGCCGGGGCTGTTTCTTCAAGAGTGTTTTGTAAGCCTGCTGCCTCCTTGGCACTACCATGCGGGCGGGGCTGTCCTCAGGGTGGATGGTGGTCCTTCCACATCGGCAGGGGGGTGCTTCTTCATTCCAAACGTGCTCGGAGGTCAGCGAGCGCATCTTGCTTTGGAGTTTCCGGTTGACAGCTCAGAACCTCATCTTCCTTACAATTAGCCCATGGGGTCGGGATGTGGACTTGAAGAGGTGAAGTGATGAGTCTGACCTCCCATGAACTCTTTACCTCCCTGATGAGATGAATGCAAGGAAAGAGGAAGAAGATTTAGCCCAAATCACTGAGTACTTCCCACTCGTACTGCTAAGCGGTTATCTCAACAATGCACAGGGTTTCTTACAACAGCAGAGAGAGACTGCGGATGAGTCAGGATGAAACCAACCCAGGACTGAGAAGATAATTGAAAGACATGGTTGTTCGGCAGCTCCATCTTCTGAGTGGAAGTCCCAGCCGGACAGCACAAACTCTTGTGTTCACTCGGGAGGCAGCAAAGTCCAGCAAGTCTAAAGGATGGTGGGGTGGTCTTGTGGGGTTATTGGCCCAAGGCTTCTGGAAAGAAATGTTCTGAGGGAAGATAGACTTCTGACCAAGAACAGGGGCATGTGAGGACCTGCCATAAAGCCTGAGCATAAAATCAGAAGCCTGCTACCCATCCAAACTTGGAGAGGCGTGAAGAGCCCACGGCTGTGGTGTGGGAAAGAGGATACAGCACAAATGGGGATGGGTACTTTCACAGTTGAGGTGGCTGTTGGAACGCGGAATGAGGTCCTGCTAGAGGGTTTCATGCCAGGCAGCGGGGCTCTGAGGACAGCAGTGACCCTCCCGTAGAGAGATGGAGCCAGAGCTGGCCAGGAGGGATACCAGACAGACAGATTACATGGGATAGCCAAGAGACGCGTGTTCTTGAGATTATATATGGCACCCCCTGTGTACTCACGCAAGGAACTGAGTTAGCGTGGCATGTGTCATGGGGCCAACGTGAGAATTAAATGAGAGAATAAGAAAAGCATTGGTATTGTTATTGCTGTTTCATAATTTTAATTGTTATGTCAAATAAACCTTGGTTCTGAGATATATATATATATGGACAGAGGAACCTGGTGGGCTTCAATCCATGGGGTCACAAGAGTTGGGCATGACTGAGTGACTAACACACATACACACACACATACATGCATGCATGTGGGCTCAGTCGTGTCCAACTCTTTGCGACCCCATGAACTGTAGCCTGCCAGACTCCTTTTGTCCATGGAATTTTCCAGGCAAGAATACTGGAGTGGGTTGCCATTTCCTACTCCAGGGAAATCTTCCCAACTCAGGGATCGAACCTGCAACTCTCGAGTCTTCTGCATTGGCAGGTGGATTCTTTACCACTGAGAAGCCCATAGAGTTGGGCCGTAAAGAAGGCTGAGAACCAAAGAATTGATGCTTTCAAACTGTGGTGTCTTGAGAGTTCCCGAACATCAAGGAGATCAAACCAGTCCATCCTAAAAGAAATCAACCCTGAACATTCATTGGAAGGACTGATGCTGAAGCTGAAACTCCAGTACTATGGCCACCTGATGTGAAGAGCTAACTCATTGGAAAAGACCCTGATGCTGGCAAAGACTGAGGGCAGGAGAAAAAGGGGACGACAGAGGATGAGATGGTCAGATGGCATCACTGACTCAATGGATATGAGTCTGAGCAAACTACGGGAGATAGTGAAGGACAGGGAAGGCTGGTGTGCTGCAGTCTATGGGGTTGCAAAGGGTCAGACAAAACTTAGTGACTGAACAACAATGTACTATTAATAATTTAATTAAATTATATAAATTACCAATGTTTGTATGTAGTTAAGTGCTCAGTAGCTGCTAGTTGCTATTGTTATTTTTATTATTATGATTATCAATGGAGATGATGGTACTAGAATAGCAGGAGGACTTTTAAGATGGGCTAGATGCCACTCGGTGGTAGATGGGGGTCAAAGATAGAAAAATACATTTTGATTACAATTACCATGATGCCTGTTTTTAATCCCTGGGCTAAAAATGGAGTCTGGAACTCATGGTTAATATTGAAATAAATGTGTTGAACTCAGTCAAAGAGAAGGAGAGAGAGAGACTCAGAACAGGGACTTTCAGGCTCCAATTTCCATCTTGGTTCAGCCGCAGGGGTTGGGTGCCCACCCTTCACTGCTGGGTTAGGTTTGGTCGTGGTCCAGATGAATATGAGACTCTCGGAGTAAACAGTAGGAGGCTGGAGATACTTGTCTAACATCCCCAACTGGTCGGAGTCAGCAGCCAGCAGAAGCATGGGAACTCCCATCTCTGACTTCAGATCCCTTCCTCCCACACTGCTGTCTCAGGTGTGAGAACCCCGGGGGTCCTGGCTGTCCGTGCTGACGGGGACAAGCATGGAGACAAAGCGGGTTGGGATCTGGGCTCCCATCCATGTGGCTGGCTCTCAGAAGAAAGCCGTGGTCCAGCCCAGGGCAGAGATGCGGGGTGAGCAGGGGAATGGGTTTGGCTGAATGTTCTAAATTTAGAAGGGGACTTGGATGGCCCTCTGTGGCTCTTGACTGGTGCCCAAGCTCGGAGCGTGTTGGTGTTTTTCCTCTTCGGTTTCCCCGCGGGGTGGGGAAGCTGCCGCCCTCTCAGGTTCCTGAGGGCTCAGGCACCGGTGCCAGCTTTATAAATACCCTCTCCCTTCCCTGGCAGTTCTGACCCCGCCCGATTGTCAGTGATTTCAGGGTTTCTCACGGAGCCTCTGCGCTTCACTTCGCTGGGATGAGACTCCAGGGTGGTGGGTCACCCCCAGCCCTGGGGAGGGTCTGCGGCAGAGGCTCCGGCGGATGCGTCCTGGAGCTGCCTCCCTCCTCCCTGGGCCTTGCCAGGCAGTCAAAAGCCTTGTGGGGAATAACACTTTCCTTTGTCCCATTCAGATAAAACCGTTTGGAGGTTACTGCTGTGTCTTTATAGGGGTGGGGGCGTGAAGACACGGTTGGGCCGGGAGTGTGTGTAGACTGTGTGCCAGACTTATGCCCGGTGATTTAATGCTGGTTGAAAACATGAGCTGATAATGAGTGTTCTATGTGTGAAAGCTCCATGCAGCTGTTTTTATGCGGACTGTCTTATTTATTCACCCATGTGATCCTTTAACATCTGTACAGTGTTTCATGGCTGAGGCACCTGAGAATCTGAGAAGTAACAGGACTGACCCAAGTCATACTTTGCTTTCTTTCTTTCCACAAGCGCCATGTTGAGAACCCCTATCATCTCTCATTTGTATTTAATAGCATCCTGGGCAATTAAGCAACTTAAAACATTTTGAAGACACAGTGTAGTATGTGTGTGTGTGTACATGCTCAGTCATGTCCGACTGTTTGTGACCCATTGGACTATAGCCCGCCAGGCTCCTCTGTCCGTGGGATTCTCCAGGCAAGAACACTGGAGTGGGTTGACATTTCCTCCTCCAGGGGATCTTCCCGATCTAGGGATTGAACTCCCATCTCCTGCATTGTGGGCGGATTCTTTACTGCTGCACCAGCTGGGAAGCCCAAAGACGGGTAGACCCAGGCTCAAATCACAGCACTGCCACTTGCTCTAAGAGTCCACAAATTCTTTACACTTATCTGAGCCTCAGTTTTCTTACCTGTCAAATGGGAAGGAGAGTAGAGTCAGTGTGAGGACCAACTGAGACTGTGTAAAACAACTTGGGAAAGAGTGGGCCCTGAATCTGTGATAATGAATAATAGTAACAATAATAAAATGTTAATTCAGTTGGTCCTCCCTATGTGTCAGGCTATTCTGTGCACATTATATTTTTTTATTTAGTGCTCTGAACCATCTTAGGAAGACACACTTTATTAACCTCAGTTTTCAAAAGATCTGAGAGTTAAAGAGGCCAAATGACCTGCCCATGGTCTCATAGCTAGTAAATGGTAGAGTGTGGATTTGAATCCAGAGAGACTCCGAGTCCACATTCTTGCCTCATATATACTGCTTTGGCATCATCAGCATCATCATTTATCATCACCATCGTTGTCATTCACCATCACTATCATTCTCCATCACCGTCATCACCATTGTCAATATCCTCACCGCCATCATCACCATCACACATTATCACTGTCATCAACATATCACCACCATCGTCACCATCACCACTGTCATCATCACACTCCTCATCAGCATCTCTATGATGATGTCATGGTTATCATTCCTAACTGTGTCTGTCAGCTCTGGAGCTCCTCCTGGATGGGGATGGTACCCACATGAGCAGTAGGATCTCAGCACATGTCTGTGGATTGGAAACATGAATGAGATTACCCTTCATGAGCTCAGCTCATTCAAGAGGTTTCTCATCCATGTGTCCAGAGCCATTGAGGACTAGTGCATCTTAAACCTGAAATTCCTGTGGAAGGGAGCTCTGAGAAGCACATTGTTGGCAAAAACACGCAGAGGCTGAGGATTCTCTGTTTTCCCTGCGCTGTCCAACCAATATGGAAGCCACTGGCGACTGAATTTTAAAAGCCAATTATTTAAAATAAAATAAAATGGAAAATTGAGTTCCATAGTTATGCTAGTCACATTTCATCACTTGTGGCTGGTGGCTACCATATTGGATATACAGGCATCGACCGTTTAGTGTCTCATTGCTAAAAGTTCTCTTAGTGCTGTCCTAGAAGGTCCTGGTTCTCAGTCCCCATGTGCCCTCTGACTACATGAATCTTTTCAGATAAGGAGGCTGGTCTCAGGCTTGGAGCCTGTGCTCACGGTGGCCAACACACAGCAGCGGGATGGGGAGAGGAGCCAGAGAGGCTCCTGGTGAATTTGTCTGTCTTGCTGCCGTCTTGCCTACGCTCGCTGGGCTTAAGGTGAGGCGGTCAAAGTCACCGGCATTGGAGTCAGGGCTCAGATCTCCATTTTTCAGCTGTGCAACTTTGAGAAAATTAATAAACCTCCCTGGACCTCAGTTTCCCCAACCGTGAAATGTGTATGCCACGACTTCATAGGGACTTTTGGGAAACCTGGAAGAGCTATGTCAAAAGCACTTGCACACAACAAGTTATGAAGTGTTCGTTCTCTTCCCCTCCATCAGAGAGAAGGCCAGGGTGGGCGAGGTTCAAAGCCAGGTGACTTCACAAAGTGCAGGGAAGTTCCCCTGCCCTCACCTCAGCCTGCTTCTCTAGACCTGCTTAGTCCTGCTTGGAATGTTATGTATTTGGGCATTTGGTGAGACAGACAATTGTTACCTTTTGCTACCATCACTAGTAAATAAAATACAAGGCTTTCCCCAAAGGAAGCCTTGCACGGGGGACTTAGTAAAGAGTTCTGGCAGCCCCAGGAATGACTCCCTTCACCCACTCAATGCACCTCCCCTCTCACCTGCCACCTTCAGTTCCCCCTACTCGTATCAGCCCATTTTACAGATGAGGAAACTGAGGTCCCGAGAGTTTCACTAGCACACCCATAACCTGTTGCATGGCAGGTGAAAAATGGCAGAGCAGGGCATTGAATTCAGGTCCACAGGAAGCTGAAGTCCCTGCTATTCCCACCATTTCACATTTCCCATGGGGTCAAGAAGATGCTTATGTAAGAGTGACCGGCATAGAGTTTTAAAACCACGACGGTCCAGCTTGGAGGGGAGAGCTCAGGCTTTGTGGCACCAGTTCAGCTTTGAGATCTGGCTCTGTGTTGACTGCCAAGACAATCGTGGCCAAGCTGCCCCCTTTTATTAATAAACACCACTTTAAGTTTCAGTTTCCCTAACTGTAAAATGAGGATGGTGATTAAACCTCATAGTGCTGTTTTGAGGATTCAGGGATCGCGAACTGTGTTTGACAAAATGTTTGACCTGCAGTGGGTGTTTAGAGCACATTAGAAGCTTCTGCCCTTGCAGGCTTCTGCCCGCCCTGGATGAGAGTTTCTCACCCTCAGTGCTCCTGACCCTCTGAGCTGACAATTCTTTGGTGTGGAGGCCGTCCATGTTATAGGATGTTTAACAGCATCCTTTGCCTCTACCTGCTAAGTGCCAGTTGGGACAACCAAAAAGGCTTTGCTAAAACTGTCCCTGGAGGGGCAGAATCCCCTCTCACAACCTCGGGGACACCCGCTGGAGCACCATCTCCCCGTGCCACGCCAGACGGGAGGCTGCGATCAGCCTGGGGTGGCCGGTGCTGGCGCCTTTTGAGAATTGGCACCAGGCTCACTTTTTCAGCCGGCAATTATCCGAACAGAAGTGTTCTAATTGCCTGTAGATCAGGTTTCCTCTGGGGGTCATTTCTTTGAAGGCTCCTGTTGCTGTTTATTTATACTCATCCCCATAAAATGCATGTGCTCAGCTGCAGGGGGTATTAATGATGGGAGGGTCGCTCCAGACGGTGCCCAGGGAGGTGCCTGAAGATCTGTCCTCCAGAGGTTTCTCGTTTGCTGGATCTGCCTGGCAGGGCCCTGGTGGGAGTGAGGTGGGAAGTGTGTGTGTGTATGTGTGTGTGTCCATGCACCAAGAGCGGGTGTTTGTTGCCCATCTGAGTTAGCACTTATATTAACACTAATACCTCCCCGAAGGAAGCTTCTGCCCTCATATTTGGCCACCAGACTGGGCCTCTGCCAGTCTGGACTTCCTGAACCCATCACAGGCCCCCGTGGCTTCCAGTTTGACTCCTGGGGGTGATACTGAGCCCCAAAGCTAACCCAGCTGGTTATTCCCCTGGAGGGGAACTAATGAAGTAATGAGGATGCCATACATGTGCAGGGCTCCGTTATATTAGCGACAAGCTTTCTCACGGTGATCGTCGCAATGAGGATATTAAATAAACAGCCTTTTCCGAGCACTGACTGTGTACCAACCACAGCACTGTCCATTCCTTCATTCATTCACTCACTCATTCATTCACACAGACATTGAAACAGACACGTTTTGAGTGCCACTATCCCCAGGCATCATTATAATGCCAGAGCAGCGAGAACTAATCATATAGGCAGTTAGCTCCCGTGGAGCTGACAATTCGGGGAAGGTGGAAGGGAGTTAGAAGCTCCTCCTCCCATGCAATCATACTGTTGTAAGCAAAAAATAAATGAACAGGATTATTTCAGTTACTGATAAATGCTCAAAAGGAAGTAAAACTGAGGAAGAGGGCAGAAATTTGCTAAGGCGAGAGGGGCCTCTTGAACAGCACGGGGTCATCAGAGGAGACCTCGGGCCAGGCCCTTGATGACAAATGATGGGAGTGTTCTTGGAATAGAAACAGCAGAACAAATGCCTTGAGGTGGCAACAAGCTGTAATTACTCATGGAGCAGAAAGGTGTCCCAGGAGGCTAGAGTCAGGAGAGGGAGGAGGTGGTTGGCGAGACTGGCAGGGGCCAGAAGTCAAAGAATGTCTTTGGCCACAAAATTTGAGTTTAAGTATTGGGTTGGCCAGAAAGTTCATTCTTACTTTGGACTGATTACTCCATTTCTGCCCCACAAACAGCCTGATGAGGGCATCTCATTGTCCCCATTTTACAGTTAGGAAAACTGAGGCTGAAAAGTGGGGCCACCTGATCAAGACTCCATGGGTGGGAGTTGGGTTGGGGACCCAGGTCTGCGTGACTCCAAAGCCACTGCTCCTAATACCTCCCCACCCAACCCCAGCAGCATGTTGTGCAGCAGTGAGGCTTTAGTTGAGTGGGTTATGTATTCGACCTAGTTCTTACCTTCCATACCACAAGCCGCTGGGAGACTGGGGGCTGTCATCTTGTTGAGGCTTTTTCCCATTGACGCCCTAGATGGGGGGCTGGCTGTGGCCCTGATGCCCTCATAGGCTCAGGGCGCTGTCATGCAGACCCGAAGGAGCTTGGATAAGAGTCAGTGTGGTTGTGCTCCATTGTGTGAGGTCGGAGGCAGACGGAGGCAAAATCCCATCTTCTCCTCCAGCTAAGCAGAACGCTTCCCCACCCCACCCCAGCTGTGGGGGCACCTTCTCGGCTTTGGGGGTGGCTGCAGGGTCAGTGGAGGCACCCCCATGAGCTGGGGCCCTGAGAGCCCAGGTCCCCAGGCTTCCAGCCCGCTTCGTGCCTCCAGGCTATTAGCGTCTTCCAAGGGCTGGAACTGAGAAGGGCAAAGCCAACGATTCTTCATGGTGAAAGGGGTACCCTCCTTAAAAAGACTCCTTGCCCTCCCTTCCTTTACTTCCTTCCCTCCTCCCCCTCCTCCCTCTCTCCCTCCCTCCTCTTTCTCCTTATCTCCCCTCCTCCCCTCCCTTAGGCACTGGGGCACACAGTGGGGCAGGAAGCTGACCTCATCGCTGCCATCCTGAAGCTGAGGGCCCAGCCCAGTGATTCTCCTTCCCCTTGGGAAGCCACAATCCCGGAGGAACGGAATTGGAATAGGTGGGAGGTGGGGGTTATGGTCGAGTGGCGGGGAGTCAGCCTTCTGCAGTTTTGGAAATGTCTCTAGTTGGTTCTAACTCCCGGGGGGGGCACTGGGAAGTCCTGGTCTGGAAGTCGCATGGATTAACCCAGTAACTCTCTAAGTAACACAGAACTGCGGCCCTGAAGCGCTCTGGGGGTGAGAAGTGCAGTCCAGAGGGGTTATTTGGGAGGTTGGACTTGGCTCAGGAAGTCGAGAAAGGCTTCCCAGATGAGGTGACTTTGGGTTGAGTTCGGAAGAGCAGATGGTAGGCGTGAACGAGGTAAAGAGGTGAGGGGAAAGGGTGTGCAAAGTCCCTGCGGCAAGCAGGAATGAGGTAAGGACACTGACCAGGCACTCGGAAGAAGGGGTGGGTCTGGAGTTGGGAGGAGGGGTAGCAGGGGAGGAGAAAGGGGGAAGAGACTTCAGGTAGGGGGGTGGGCTCAAGGTGAGGAGGGGTGGGGCAGGGGGTCAGAGGGGCCGGGGCCACACCACTCTGGCTTCTGGGCCCATCAGCCCGGGGCAGAAGCTTTGTCTTCATCCAGAGATCAAAGGGAAAGTGTGGAGGTGTTGAGCAAGGGCTGGCACGCCCACACTCACAAATTTGCCATGGGCTGTGCACGGAATGTGCAAAGAGGGAGTTCCAGGGTGCATCTTGGGGAGACCAGTCAGCAAGTTGCGCCCCACTCCAGAACGGAGGCCAGGGACAAGGGATCAAGGTATTAGCAGTTAGAAAATGTGGCCAGGTGCCAGACGCTAAGTCACTTGGCTGGATTCTGCGCCAGCTGGTTCAGACCCAGTTCAACAGCACAGCACCCATGTGGCAAGTCATTCTGAGCGCAGGTGTCCCCCTCACGGATGCGTGACGTTATTTTTGTGGGTCACAACCAGCATTTGTAAAAAAATATATATTTATATATATACATATATATATGTGTGTGTGTGTGTGTGGAAAAGGAATGGAATGGAATAAAGTCCAGCACAGGCAGAGTGCTGCAGGTGGTAAGGGTGAGGATTACTTCATGCAGATGTGTTCTGTTTTATATTTGGATCTACCAGGGTGTGATGTGGCCAGTCTGGCCAAACAGGTTTCGAGAATGCTGCTCTGGGAGGTTTGGGGGTTCCCCCTCCATCCCCTCTCTCCCGCTGAGCCTGGATCCCCGTAAATGAGTCACAGGAGAGACCGTCCCTCACCCTCTGAGCACCTCATGCTTTCTCATAATGCAGTGTTGTAAACTGGGGGCCAGAGGCCCAGGTGTATGCCCTGAGCCTCCATGGCAGGAATGTCCAGGGCTGAGGGGAAGGGAAGGCCACATGAGTCCCCCACGACTCCGGGTCCAGCTCAGTCCAGACCCCTGCTGGCTGAGAGCTCGGGGCTCCCCCCTATCCCTCCTTCCCTGTCTGATCTGCCCCAGGATTCAGTGCTGCCGGCCCCTGCTGATAAGTCCAAGTCCCCGTGGCCCCAGCATCAGCCGTCCGTCCCTGGCTGCGAGGCAGGAATAGGGCTGCAGAGATGAGAGGCCTTTAATTGGTTTGATGTAAGACTTTGTCTGCAGACGGTGTGCATTGCCAGGGAGGCCTGGCTTGGCCTGGCCCCTGAGAATGCTCCCCCACACATCCCACAGCCCTGATCCTGGAGGGCAGGAGGGTGAGGGGCCACTTATGCATCATGCCCTGGCCACCCTCTTCCCAGGCCCAGGGAGGGAACAGAGAGTGCTGGGCTTCCAAGTCCCCTCTGCTTGGTTCTGAGTCCCAGCTGTGGACCTTCAGACAGCTTAACGCCCACGTGGTTTGCACATGGCTGGCCAGCTTTCCCAACACTGCCTGCTAATAAGAGGAGCCTGGATGCCTCTCTGAGACTTCTGTTTTCGTTGAGGTACAGGACTTCTCAGGGGGCTCAGTGGTAAAGAAGCTGCCTGCCAATGCAGGAGACATAAGAGACTTGGGTTTCTTCCCCGGGTCAGGAAGATCCCCTGGAGGAGGAAATGGCAGCCTACCCCAGTATTCTTGTCTGGGACATCCCACAGACAGAGGAAACTGGTGGACTACAGTCCGTGGGGTTGCAAAGAGTCAGACACGGCTAAAGTGACTAAACACGCACTCACACATAGTTCACATTTACATACAAGTCACCCTCTATAATTCAGTTGTGCAGCCATCATCACTAGTTCCAGAACACTATCCTCACTTCAAAAAAGAGACCCTGCACCCTTGAGTACCATCACCTCACCTCTCCCCCGATCTGTGTCAATCCCTAATCTACTTTCTGCCATCTCTGTCTTACCTTTGCTCCTGGATAAGCAGGTTTAATCTTCCCTTAGAGCTATTTTTCATTATTTGCTCAACATTTGAACCTCCTTCCCATATGTGTGAAATTCCATAGGCTTATTGTCAGAAGCCTTCTATTTTTTTTTTCTTTTAAGATTTATTTATTTTTGGCTGCACTGGGTCTTCATTGCAGCTCGTGGACTTTCTTTCCTTCCAGCAAACAGGGGCTACTCTCTGTTGCAGTGCATGGGCTTTTCATTGTGGTGGTTTTCTTACGGCAGAGCACAGGCTTTAGGTGCTCAGACTCTAGAGCGCTGGCTCAGTAGTTGTGGCACACGGGTTTAGTCGCTCTATGACTTGTGGGATCTTCCTGGACCAGGGATCGAACCCGTGTCCCTTACATTCAGTTCAGTCACTCAGTCATGTCCAACTCTTTGTGACTCCATGGACTGCAGCACACCAGGCTCCCCTGTCCATCACCAACTCCCAGAGCTTGCCCAAATTCATGTCCACTGAGTCGGTGATGCCATCCAACCATCTCATCCTCTGTCGTCCCCTTCTCCTCCTGCCTTTAATCTTTCCCAGCATCAGGGTCTT
Source organism: Dama dama (assembly GCF_033118175.1). Taxonomy (NCBI): domain Eukaryota; kingdom Metazoa; phylum Chordata; class Mammalia; order Artiodactyla; family Cervidae; genus Dama; species Dama dama. The sequence continues at coordinate 13,506,069 of NC_083684.1, read as the reverse complement.
TTCCAATCAGTCAGTTCTTTGCATCAGGTGGCCAAAGTATTGGAGTTTTAGCTTCAGTATCAGTCCTTCCAATGAACACTCAGGATCGATTTCCTTTAGGATGGACTGGTTGGATCTCCTTGCAGTCCAAGGGACCCTCAAGAGTCTTCTCCAGCACCATAGTTTGAAAGCATCAATTCTTTGGCGCTCAGCTTTCTTTATAGTCCAACTCTCACATTCTTACATGACTACTGGAAAAACCATATCTTTGACTGGACAGACCTTTGTTGGCAAAGTAATGTCTCTGCTTTTTAATATGCTATCTAGGTTGGTCATAACTTTTCTTCCAAGGAGTAAGCGTCTTTTAAATTTCATGCTGCAGTGATTTTGGAGCCCCCAAAGTAAAGTCTCTCACTGTTTCCATTGTTTCCCCATCCATTTGCCATGAAGCGATGGGACCAGTTGCCGTGACCTTAGTTTTTTGAATGGTGAGTTTTAAGCCAGCTTTTTCACTCTCTTCTTTCACTTTCATCAAGAGGCTCTTTAGGTTCCCTTACATTGTCAGGCAAATTCTCAACCACTGGACACCAGGAAAGCCCTGCCCTCTCTCTATTAAAGCTTTAAAAAAAGCTGAATGTATGCTTTCCCAGATACCCTTGCCGCTGGATCCCTCATGTGGGAGGCTTAGCCAATGATTTTAGCCAATCATTAACCGATGATTCAATGATCAACCAGTTAATCTTAACCAGTCTGGAGTCAGTGGCCCCCAGAAGTCAGGGGCAGTGGGGAGTCTCTTCTGGTAGCTGTGCTGGCCCCAGTGGTCGTGTCCAAGGCCTGTTGGCAGCTGTGGCGACAGGGCCGTGGCCGTGGGCCGTGCTCAGCTGCACTAGTGTCCCCACTGGGCTGGTTGGGGTTCTGACTGTGGTTCTGGCTGTCAGACTCCCCATTCATGGCCATTGTTTCAGCCGGATCCTGCAGCCTTCCTGGCTCCTATGTCAACTAGACCCTCTCTTTAAAATAGATTCCCTTTCAGCTAAAACCATCTCGAGTTTGTTTCCATGCTTGCAACTGAGAACCCTATCTCAGTTTAATGAGACACGTTTTATAAGACTAAAGTCATAACCAACTAGCTTTGTAGAGGTTTTCCCCCAGAACACTGCATTTGGAGGGTGCCACGTTTTAAAGACTGGCCCTCCCTCCTTCCGTGTTCTTTCTTGTTCCTGCTGCAGTGCAGTGGTGAGCAGGCTTCCTTTGGGCCCATCCCCTTAGTAGCAATGAGCAGAGATGGAGATCGAGACTCAAGATCAAAGGTGTTAAGTGTTCACCTGGGGGTCCCTCAGTCGGGGAGGAGGCCAGGTCTCTCCTCATCCTCTCTGAATCTCGTTTAGAAATTGAGTTTCTGGTTCTGGCTGCTTGTTCTCTGTTACAGGTTGAACTGAGTTTCCCCCAAAGATACACTGAAGTACTAACCCCACAGTATAAGAATGGGAGCTTATTGGATAATGGGCTTCCTTGGTGGCTCAGACAGTAAAGAATCCACCTGCAGTGCGGGAGACCCAGGTTCGATCCCTGGGTCGGGAAGATCCCCTGGAGAAGGGCATGGCAACCCACTGCAGTACTCTTGCCTGGAAAATCCCGTGGACAGAGGAGACTGGTGGGCTGCAGTCTATAGTGTTGCAGAGTCACACACGACTTAGTGACTGAACAACAGAAAGTTAAACCACAGTTTGAACCCAAATCCCTGGCAAAAGCTCGGCTTGAGAATCCAGCCCTCGAGGCAGGTGGAACCGGGCGTGGGCTTAATTCATCACTGCCAGGACGTGTGGGTTGAGATCAATCATTCACTTTCTTGGAGTCTCCGTTTCCTCACCTGTGAATCAAAGATGAATGGACCTCTTTCAGAGACTGTTAAACACTGGGACTTCCGTGGCAGTCCAGTCTCCCAGTGCAGGGGGCGTGGGCTCAATCCCTGGTTGGAGAACTAAGATCCTGCATGCCAAAAAAAAAAAAAAAAAAGACTGTTAAACGTTGAACATAGTACCTGGCACGTAAGTGGCAACAACTAATGTTACCCAAGTGCTCCTTGTCATTCTGAGACCCCTATGATCTCTTCATGTTGAGTGGATGATGTCAAAGCCTGCTCTTCGAATACAGATCAATGCCACGGATTATTCACAAACAATGAATTTTCTTTTCAAAAGAGAGGATAACTCCGTGCATGCTATGTGTTCCCCAGCCTGCACCATCTTTTTAGTATGTTTTCATACTTCTGAGCTTATTTGCAGGAAGACCCCGTTTTTTAGGAAGGGTGGGTGCTAACATGTCGGGGCGGGGGGGGGGCTGTGGCCCAAGGACAGAGCCCTCCTCCCCACCAGCCAGGCAGGGTTGAGCGGTGCAAAGGTGGCTCAGAACGGCTGGTGGGCAATCTGGCCTCCGATCTGGGGAAGCTGGGCGCAGCGGGTGGCTTTAATATCCGCTCTCCATGGCTTCATCTCCTCTTGAGACGGCTGTTGATTGTGACACAATAAAGTTGGAGTGACGGAGGGGGTGGCTCGGCGGTTCCTGCTTATTTCATTCAAAGGCTACTGTAATCCCCTTCAGGGAGATATGGGCATGATTCAAGGTATTTCAGGAGTTCAGGACTCCAAGATGATTACTGTTCCTTCTAACCCTGGGGATCTCATGATTCAAGGCTTGTGCCCCGCAGGAGGGCCATCCTGACTGCAGACACGGGAACAAATTTAACAGGTGCGTGTACCTCCCGGGTGCTGGGTAGTTTATGCGACAGTTACCCACGACCCTTCTCTGAGGGCAGTTTCCTTAGAAGTGGGCCCTGCCCGAGGATTCCTGGGCATGGGACTAGTTCAGGAGCAGGGCAGGGCAGAGGACAGAGGCCAGCGGAGCTGTGATTTCAGGCCGAGACCCATGCAAGGCAGCTGTAGGCTGCTCCCACAGGGGCCTCTGAATGGTACCCTGTACCTCTCCTGGGTTCAGGGGAAGCTGATTCTACACCCCATCCCCAGCACCCACTGGCTGAGGGCCCCTGTGGGCTGGCGCTGCCAGAAACCTGTTTGCACCGGGTGCTGCGGAATCCTCGATTCTCTGAGTGGAAGGATCATCTGAGTATAGAATGGAGTCTGGACCTGGGAAAGGTCCCTGTGTGAAAAACTGAAAGATGGGCTTCATAAGGAGCCCAGGCAATAGGGGGAGTGGGGCGTTTCCTTCCTCACGGGAGGCAGTTGTACCCAGCATGGGAAGGGATGGTGGTGACAGATGAGGGAGTGGTCCCCAGAGGTTATCTGTGATGTTCGGAGCCCTGTGGCTCTGGCAGGAGCACCAAGGAGGTTGGAGCAGTGAAGGGGAAGGTCATGAAGATGCCGCTTTAAAACTGCTGGCCTGATTCACGGGCAGCTGAGGTGCCCCAGGGACCCCCCAATGCCTGTGTGTGAAACCTGGCTGGGGAATCAGCTTTGCCTCGATTTTCCAGGTCATCTCCTTCCTCTTTTTCTGGGGCGGGGGGGGGGGGCGGTCAGGACTGGGGCATAAGTTGACTGCTATATGGCATCCTTTTCCTTCTCTCTCTTGCTCTTACTATGAGCCCAGGCTTTGGGTGGCCTAAGGTTGGCAGTGGAGGGAGATTTCAAGACGAGAGCAAGGGTGGGCTGACAGTGTTCATACACTCCCATCCTAACCCCTCTCCTGGGGACACTTGTTGGGGGAAACATAGGTTTCCTCATCCAACTTCAGCGGGAAGAACACAGGTCCCTGGGAGTCTTTCTAAACCCAGAAGCTGATTCAGCAGGTCTGGGGTGGGGCCCCTGAAGGACCGTTGTGTGTAAGTGTGGTGGGGGTGGCGAATAGCAAGGGAGGACAGAATAGAAGCCCCCTGCCCCCCCAAATTTGTGGAGAGCGAGCAGCTTTACTCATCGCTATGCATGAATGAAGGTCTGTTCCTAAAGGGGGATCGAAAGACTGCTCACCTAGAATGTGCCTCACTTTACACATCCTTTGCCCAGGTTGCTCTTTATCTCCCCCTAACTTTGTAAACTTTGTAAACTTCAGCCTCCAGCTCAGGGATATTTGCTTGCAAGCCGCTTTCCTCAAACACCAAGCCTTGGTCAGTCCTTTATCTGTTTGGCGTTGGCACCGGCCCTCACGCATACTTCTTTTGTCGCTATCATCTCACTGTGTCGAAAGTGCATTCTTTGCACACCTCTCTCCTTTCTACACCCAGAGCTCCTTGAGGGCGGGGATGACGTCACTCCTGTCCCCCGCTGGGCAGCCTGTTCCGGTTTCCATGCTGAATGGGGCACCACCTGGGTCCTGGTTCCCTGACTAAGAAGCACACTGCCTTTCAGTTCTCAGATGGAGCCGGTGTTTTTTATTCATTTGCAATTTCATAAACGGTTATTCATCTCTGCCTGCATCTCCCGGAAATTACCTGGCTTGGGCAGGAGCAGGTAAACACGTTTAGATAACATCCTCTTTCCCGTCCTCCTGACATCACAGACAGTGTTGTGTTGTGCTTTTTTTTTTTTTTTTTCCTTTCCTGGAGACACTAGATGTTCATGTTCCCCCTCTTTCCCTGAGATATGATCAAATACCCAGCCGAAAGGTTCAGGGTTTGTGAACAACTTAAAGTTCGTGTTGGATAAAGGATCTGGCTGACAGCACCGTTCAGGGCATTTTAATCTGATGAGGCTGGCGCCAGCCCATTCCTGGGAGGTCTGGGACTTGCTGACACAGGCCTCCCATCCACGCTTCACAGAGGGTGCAGCTGCGAATACTGGACCTATGCTGAGAAGCTGGGCCTTCTGCTCTCCTGGCATTGGCGGGGAGGCCCCAGTATTTCCTGGGAGCCATTCAGGAAGCAGGAAGTTGTGCAGGAACAGATGCATAAGGAGGCCTGTGGCACTCGATGAGCTGCTTTAATTCATTCTGTAATCTGAATTGAGATGTTCTAAAGCTTCTAATCGGCACTAGTGGTAAAGAACCTGCCTGCCAAAGCAGGAGATGTAAGAGACACTCGTTCAAACCCTGGGTTGGGAAGATGCCCTGGAGGAGGACATGGCAACCCACTCCAGTATTCTTGCCTGGAGCATCCCCAAAGACAGAGGAGTCCCCGGGCTACAAGTCCATAGGGTCACAAAGAGTTAGACATGACTGAAGTGACTTAGCATGCAAGCGCAAATCTTCTAATTGGTCAGAATCCTGTCTTGAGTATTCTTGAAGGATAAGGATGTGCACTTCAGAGGTGTTCAATAACTTGGTGAGCCCTTTTTCAACCAGTCCCATGATCCAGGGAACAGTGTTTCTAAAACAGGGCCTGGGTGGGAATAGAGATCTTCACTATTTACCCTAAGGACTGAGTACCCATCCTGTGCCAGAGTTTTGGCCAGGCGCTGGGGTAGGGGTAAGGACAACGCAGAGTCTGCATCCTTAAGCCTCATAGACTGCCAAATGCACCATATCTCTTGATTGGATTGTTGAGGCAATGCAGCCAGTTAATATGGATCAGAAAATCGGTCTGATGGATTGAACTGATCCATCAATCCAGACTGAATAAGAAAGCTGGTGATGTGCGTCCACAGGGTAGCGAGAGGGAAGGAAAGAACAGTTCAAACAGGTTACACGTGAGGATGGTATGGGAGGGGGATTAAGCATAGTACGGATTGGTTTTATTGTAGACTTACTGGGAGGGGTAAAACGTAGGCTTGGTCAGCATATTAAACATTTTTTCTTTATTTTTGATTGGAGGGTTATTGCTTTATAATATTGTGTTGACTCTGCCACACGACGTCGTGGATCAGCCACAAGTACACGCGTGTCCCCTGCCTCCTGAAGCTGCCCCCGCCCCTCTAGGCTGTCACAGAGCGCCAGGCTGAGCTCCCTGCGCCCCTGTAGCAGCCTCCCACTAGCGGTGTGTTTTACACATGTAGTGGTACGTGTCCCTGCTACTCTCTCAGTTAGCCCCACCTGCCCCCCCCTCCACCGCCGCTGTGTCCAAAGTCTGTTCTCTGTGTCTGCGTCTCTATTCCTGCCCTGAAAATAGGTTCATTAGTACCATTTTTCTAGATTCCATATGTATGCGTTAATATACAAAATTTGTTCTTCTCTTTCCGACTTACTTCACTCTGTATAACAGGCTCTCGGTTCCTCCACCTCACTAGAACTGACTCAAATGCATCCCCCGATGGGGAGATTGGTCCTAAGAGCAGTCTGTGATACAATGACATTGCATGAATGGAGTGGTGGTTTGACATCCTGGAGACCCAGATAGATGGTTGATTGCTGGAGTCTGATGAAAGGATTGGCAGTAATTGTTCTACGTGATGAACCCCACAGAATACTGTCAAATGTCGACATTGTGACACTGATCATATCTCTAATGATGATATAATTGCTGTGATGGTCATCTCCCGGCACTTGCTGCTTCTCTAGAGAGTACTGATGATCATAGCAGCTCCCCTTTGTTGAACATCCCCTCAGTATCAAGGGTGTTATGTATTTTCTTCTTTTCTCCTGACAACCTGCATTGTAGGAATTCTGGCCTCTATGTATTTTCAGGTAAGGATGCTGAGGCTCGGGCTTCCTCGCTGGCTCACACAGTGAAGCACCTGCCTGCAACGCAGGAGACCACTCCGGTGCAGGAGACCCAGGTTCGACCCCTTGGACGGAAAGATCTCCTGGAGGAGGGCCTGGCAACCACCTCCAGTATTCTTGCCTGGAGAGTCCCATGGACAGAGAAGCCTGACAGGCTACAGTCCATGGGGTCACAAAGAGTCGGGCACGACTTAGAATCTAAACAACAACAACCAGCTCAGGTTCAGAGAAGCTGAGGATCCTGCTAATAAGTAAGTAGTAGAGTCAGACGGTCGGTCTTATGATCTTTCAACTGCACCATATTTATATCTCATGGGGTTAAGCTGACCAGAGAAAGAGACTTTGAAAGTCATTTCTGCCTATAGCAGGAATGTTCGTGGTTGAGGGCATCAAGAGAGGCAGTCCTGAGGTCGTGTATGGCGAGGGGAAGAAGGAGCGGAGGTTTCCAAAGTCAGAACCCAGGAGGAAGTCTTTTTTTCTGTGTCCAAGACATGCCTGAGCACATGGCCAATCTAACCCTCTAGGTTAAATCTTGCCGAAGAAATATAGAGCAAAGTGTTATTAATACTAACCTAAAATATTCAAGATCCTAAAATAATCCAGGCTTCCCTGGGGATGTCAGAGTGTCCATTATTAGAGATGGTTTCGTATTAGGGGGGCAGTCCAGACCCACGATACCCAGGGATTTGAAATACTGGTTTGTCTTTTGTAAGACTCCTGATTGGAGGTGTTACCATCACTCTGAAAGTTCTGCTGTGGCCCAAAACATGATCTACTTTTTCTTAAAACAGGAACTGTAAGACCAAATATTGGTTGATTGACTACCTATTGCTGTATTATTCAAAGGCATATATTATTATACACTTTCTAAATGCAGAAGAATAAAGGTATTTCCCCCCATGTCAAAGACATATTGGGGATTGTGATTTATTGAAGGCCAAGAAAGGAGTGGGGAAGAATCCAAGTCTTAATCTATGGCAATTTTTGCTTTTGAAGAAGTAAAAAAAAATGTGAAATTTTGCTCAGTCATATTTGACTCTTTGCGACCCTATGGACTGTGGCCTACCAGGCTCCTCTGTCCGTGGGATTCTCCAGGCAAGAATACTGAAGCAGGTTGCCATGCCCTTCTCTAGGGGATCTTTCTGACCCAGGCATCGAACCTGGGTCTCCTACACTGCAGGCAGATTCTTTACCATCTGAGCCACCAGATCTAACCCTTTGAAGAGGTGACCTAGCTCAAAAGCCAGAGTATACACAGGAAAGTGGCTTTGAGAGGCAGGCACTCGCTGGATCTTTGGGCAGGTTCCTGGCCATCCTCTTCTGAAATGGGCTGGCTGTTCAGAGATGAAAATTTGGGAGCTCGTCATGCTAATGATGTGTAAATGCATTTTAGCTATTTTATTAAGCTGGTCTGCTCAGGTTCATTCTCATTAATATTGATGGCTGGGATATGTTCCTCCAGAGAGTCTGTGAATAGCTCTCCTATTGTTCAGATAAAATTTATAGCAAGTTGGACTAAAGGGAGGCCCCAGTGAGTCCAGGCTTGTACTTCTCACAGGAAATGAAAACTCTATCCGTGGTTTTGTACGGGTGTGGACCTTGAGTCTATAGATACAGATGTCTTGTAATATTTTTTTAATGAGCTAATTTACTCTGTTGTTAGGAATCCAAGGGGAATGTGAGTTTCTCTCTGCTGAGGCAGAGACATGGTACAGATTTCCTAATATCACACCCTTCTCCACGGTCACTGGGTTCGGCAAGTTCTCTACCACAGTCTCTGCCTCCAGCAAAGGGTGACAGTTTCCCTTGGATGCAAAAGTGCAGGTGGGACCGCAGCAGAGTTCCCTGCCTGGTGGAATGGAGGGAGGTTCTTGCTAAGAAGAGCCCACACTGAGTCCTGGCCCTGAAAGCGGTGGCACCTGCCCCTGCCAGAGGTTTCCCACTGCTGCATCTCAAATGGGGCTTGAAATTTCTGGCCTGGCCCGGAGGGAGGAAGTGGCTTTTCCACTCAGCTGTGCATCTGCTGTTGAGTTCTGGGTGGGCTGGGAAACGATGGGGAGAGGACAGATTTGGGAATTGCAATCAAACGTTACCTCTGGTACATTGTATAACAGTGAGATAATCTCTACCTCCTCAAAACAATTTTTTTCTGGAGGGTATGGAGGGCGTCTCACAAGAGCATGAACCCTCTGATGAGATCATGAGCCCCAATTCCAAAAAAGTGAAAAGTGAAGTGAAAGTGTTAGTCGCTTAGTCGTGTCTGACTCCTTGTGGCCCCATGGACTGTAGCCCACTAGGCTCCTCTGTTCATGGGATTCTCCAGGCAGGAATACTGGAGTGGGTAGCCATTCCCTTCTCCAGATCTTCCCGACCCAGGGATCGAACCCCAATCTCTCACACTGCAGGCAGATTCTTTACCGTCTGAGCCACCAGGGAAGCCCATAGCATGACCAGTTCAGTACAAACTCAGATATTCGATTCCTGAAAGACATTGCATAGCTGGCTCAGGTGTAACCTTCACCTGTAATACCAAGGACTCAGACAGATGATGTCAATGATCCTGTCCGTCAGTAGCGCATCTCCTTGCTGCTCGGCTTCTCACGAGATGTTCTTTATGGTGGAGATGGTCAGCACAGGTAGAGGTGTCCCCTGGACCACTGGGTATTATTATTATTATTATGGTACCCAGACCTCTTTGGGTTGGAGGGTGAGGTTGGGTCCATGGTAGTATGTCTGGTCTCTGAGTCATGACAGAAGGAAGGGGAAGCAGTCACCTGTGATGAAGACCTGCTCTAGGCCTGAATTTCGTCTATTCTTACACGCAGCCCCTGGGTCCAATCAGGAGGGGCTCAAGGGGGATGGGGAGCAGATGGCATGGGGACTCAAGGGAGAACAAGTACAAATTTGATACCACCTTGAAGTGGAGAATAGAAAACAGGGTTCTGAAAACAGCTGAAAAGCTAGAGACATGACCACCCAATGTAACATGCTACCCTTGATAGAATGCAGGATTAAAAAATTAGCTATAAAGGACATGAGGGGACCACTGGGGAAATTTGAATATGACCATGTACTAGATAATATTGTTATATCAATTAATACATTTCTTAAATGTGATATTAAGGCTATGGGTATATAATATACCCATATAGTCTATATATGAACTATATGAAGAGAGATATGAGGAAATGTAAAATATTGAGTGGGTAAATGTGGTGAAAGTTATGTGGGTGTTGATTCTTCTTCTGCAATGTTGAAATTTTTTAAAATAAAAAGTGTTGGGGGAAATGCTTGAAAGTCAAATATCTGCTATAGTATACAGGTTCTCTATTCTGGAATCTGTCTCTTCTGTGTTTATTCATCCCCCTTTTAGTTAGAACTCACTTTTGCTGTAATTTAAGCTCATTTCTTCATTTGTTCTGTTCTCTCCAGAGACAGAGTCAGCAACCCCTTTGTAAATCTAGGGCTCAGTGGGCTGGACGATGCGGGGGAACTGCAGGGCTGTTCTCAGGCTGGAACCGGTATAATATTTATCTGTTGTCTTGGGTTCCTCTCCTCACCACCCTAGTAGGACCCACTGTTGAGTAACAGCAGCGGCTCTCAGCCTAGAGCCACACTGCAAATATCTGGAGAGCATTTTCAGAGTATATGCATGTTGGTCTTGCTTTCCAGGGGCACTGAGATCTGCAGTGGGGTGCAGACTCCTGTTGTGCGGATAGACTTAACTGTTTGACTTCAGCCACCATGGTCTCTCTCAGCCTTGACCTGCCTCCTCTCCAGTCATCACATGCTGAGTAAACCCCTTTCATCTGAGGGCTTTGCCTTAGCCCTTGCTTTCTGCTCAGATTACACTATGGTCTGCTTGAGTGGGGGCTTCCCTCATAGCTCAGATGGTAAAGAATCTGCCTGCAGTTCAGGAGACCCAGGTTTGATCCCTGGGTTGGGAAGATCCCCTGGAGAAGGAAATGGCAACCCACTCCAGTACTCTTGCCTGGAAAATCCCATGGACGTAGGAGCCTGGTGGGTTGCAGTCCATGGGGTTGCAAAGAGTCGGGCACGACTGAGCGACTAACACTCTGCTTGAGTGGGGCCATGGTAGCCCCCAGGATGCCAGCTGGCGCTGTGGCAGGGTGGAACTAGACTTGTCCTGCGCTGTCCCTCACCCTTGGCGTGCCTTGGAGGAGTTGTGGGCAAGTGCCTGTGGACCCCTGTACAAGGTAACTTGAGCATCCGACAAGACTCCTCTGGGTGGGCTTCCTTGGTGGTTCGGTGGTTACGAATTTGCCTGCCAATGCGGGGGAAACAGATTCAGTCCCCGCTCTGGGAAGATTTCACACGCCTGGAGGCAACTAAGCCCATGTGCCACACCTACTGAACCTTCTCTCGAGAGAAGTCCTGTGGTGAGAAATCCACACACCACCAGTGGAGAGAAGCCCTCATCCACAGCTAGAGAAGGCCCGCGTGTGCAGCAGCCAGGCCAGGAGGGCCGAAATAAGTAATTAGATACGTCTTAAAAGCTGACAGACAGACAAAAAAGCAATCATTGGGGAAAGGAGAGAACCGAGGCCTTGAGGGGAGACGGGCTGCAGTTGTACCCATGATGCTATTTAGTTTTTAAAATTTTAACAGTTAATATTTTTTAGGGATTCAGATCAGTACATATATTATTTAAAAGAGGAAGAAACATGCCAGCAAGGAATACAATCCTATTTAAAGCAACTCCTTTCTCTCCATAACATTATATATACATTGTGTTTTAATCTTTTTAATTCAAGTGAATAATCAGAAATCTTTATTTTTTGGATGAATCTCAACAAAACTATGCTGAGTGAAAAAAAAAAGTCAATCTCAAGAGGCTATGTCCTGTGTCATTCCATCTATTGAACAAGCTTCTGGACATGACAGAATTACAGAAAAGGACAGATTGGTGGGTGTCAGTGGTTTGGGGGCTTACTGCAAAAGGGTACCATGAGGCACTCTGGTGTTTATGGAAATGCTCCATGGCTAGGCTGAATTGGGGTCCACTTCCTGGTTATGGTATTGCACTATAGTTTTGAAAGATGTTGCCATGGTGGAAACTGGGTAGAATTCTACGTTAGGATCTATGTTATTTCTTACAATTTCATGTGAACCCTTAGTGATCTCAAAATAAAACAACTATTACGGAAGAAAAGGATATACGGCAAATGTGACAAAAAAGGTTAACATCTATGCTCTGTGGGTCATGGAAAATCTGTTTTTTTTTTTTTTTTCTATCATCGTTGTTGTTTTCTGAGTGTTTGAAGTACTCAGTAGAAATAAGGCTTCCTGGGGCTTCCCTGGTGGCCCAGTGGTTAAGACTTCGCCTCCCAGTGCAGGGGGTGCAGGTTTGATTCCTGGTTGAGGAGCTAAGATCTGACATGCCTCAGGGCCACAATACAAAACCATAAAACAGAAGCAACACTGTGACAAATTCAATACTTTAAAAATTGTCAAAAAAAAAAAAAAAAAAACCAAAACAACCCCCGAAAGACCCTTCCAGAGCTATCCAGGCAGCCTTAGACTTGGGTGTCCTTGCTCAGAACCAGCTTCTGGTCTGCTCAGGCTCGTGTGATGGAGGGACAAGCCTGAGGAGTGTTGCAGGTGGTGGTGCTGATCCAGCTGAGGACCATGCTCCTGACCTCTTACCTTGTTAACCTGGGAAGGCACTTAACCCTCCTTCAGAGCTGGGACACCCTGCGTCCCCCCCAACCCATGGGACTCTGCTGAATCTCCTGGGCATGTCCGCGAAATGGGCAAAATCACACTTCTATTTTGATGCTTGCTGGCCGTTCAGTTCAGTTCAGTCGCTCAGTCGTGTCTGACTCTTTGCGACCTCCATGGACTGCAGCACACCAGGCCTCCCTGTCCATTACCAACTCCTGGAGCTTACTCAAGCTCATGTCCATTGAGTCGGTGATGCCATCCAACCATCTCATCCTCTGTTGTCCCCTTCTCCTCCTGCCCTCAATCTTTCCCAGCATCAGGGTCTTTTCAAATGAGTCAGGTCTTTGCATCAGGTGGCCAAAGTATTGGAGCTTCAGCTTCAACATCAGTCCTTCCGAAGAATATTCAGGTGGTTGAATATTTGCTTCTAGACTAAAAGAACGGTCACAAGGACGTCTGCTTGTCACCAGAATGCTTCAGTTTTGGGTATGGCCAGAAAGTTCATTCGGTTTTTCCATGACATCTTTCGGAAAACCCTGAACAAACATCTTTGCCAATTCAATAAAAGAAAAAAAAAAGGTGACATAACTACCAGAACTGATTTACTACATAGTTAAATCACAAATTTACAATACATTCAAAAGGGACTAAATGAGACATGTAAAGAGTTTAAATGTAAAAATAGAAAGGACTGTCCAAAGGAACACTTAGATTGGATTATAATCTCAGGCATCTTTAAAGAGTGAAGTGTTTTCCACCCAGCGTCACAGGACAGAATTTGGCTGTTGCAGGTCTATTCACACGGATTCTGAATGACGATCAGAAGATATTCCTTATCTGTGGAGAGAGATGGACAAGGTTAATCCACCCTAAAAACTTGTTGTTGTTTAGTTACTAAGTCGTGTTGACTCTCTGTAACCCCATGGGCTGTAACCCACCAGTCTCCTCTGTCCATGGGTTTTCCCAGGCAAGAACACTGGAGTGCTCTAGTAATTTTCTGATACTATCTTTAGGGTTTTCTATGTACAGTATCATGTCATCTGCAAACAGTGAGAGCTTTACTTCTTTTCTGATCTGGATTACTTTTCTTTTTCTTCTCTGATTGCCATAGCTATGACTCCCAAAACTATGTTGAATAACAGTGGTGAAAGTGGACACCCTTGTCTTTTTCCCAGTCTTAGGGGGAATGCTTTCAGTTTTTCACCATTGAGAATAATGTTTGCTATAGGCTTATCATATATGGCCTTTACTATGTTGAGGTAGACTCCTTCTATGCCTATTTTTTAGAGTTTTAATCATAAATGGGTGCTGAATTTTGTCAAAGTCTCTTTCGGCAGCTATTGAGATTATCATATGGTTTTTATCTTTCAACTTGTTAATATGGTGTATCATAATGATTGATTTGCATATATTGAAGAATACTTGCATCCCTGGAATAAACACCCAACTTGATCATGGTGTGAGATTTTTGATGTGTTGCTGAATTCTGTTTGCTAAAATTTTGTTGAGGAGGTTTGCATCTATGTTCATCAGTGATATTGGCCTGTAGTTTTCTTTTTTTGTATGTTGTCTTTGACTGGTTTTGGTATCAGGGTGATGGTGGCCTCATAGAATCAACTTGGAAGTGTTCCTTTAAAATTTTTTGAAGAGTTTTAGAAGGATAGGCATTAGCTCTTCTCTAAACGTTTGATAGAATTCTCCTGTGAAGCCATCTGGTCCTGGGCTTTTGTTTTTTGGGAGATTTTTGATCACAGCTTCAATTTCAGTGCTTGTAATTGGATTGCTCATAATTTCTATTTCTTCCTGGTTCAGTCTTGGAATATTGAACTTTCCTAAGAATATGTCCATTTCTTCCAGGTTATCCATTTTATTGCCATATAGTTGTTCATGATAGTCTCTTATAATCCTTTGTATTTTTACATTGTCTGTTGTAACCTCTCCTTTTTCATTTCTAATTTTGTTGATTTGATTCTTCTCTCTTTTTTTGTTGATGAGTCTGGCTAAAGGTTTATCAATTTTGTTTATCTTCTCAAAGAACCAGCTGTTAGTTTTATTAAGCTTTACTACTGTTTCTTTCAGAAACTGATTTATTATATAGTTAAATCACATATTTACAATACATTCAAAAGGGACTAAATGAGACACGTAAAGAGTTTAAATGTAAAAATAGAAAGGACTGTCCAAAGGAACACTTAGATTGGATTATAATCTCAGGAATCTTTAAAGAGTGAAGTGTTTTCCACCCAGCGTCACAGGACAGAAGATGTTGGCTGTTGCAGGTCTATTCACACGGATTCTGAATGACGATCAGAAGATATTCCTTATCTGTGGAGAGAGATGGACAAGGTTAATCAACCCTAAAAACTTGTTGTTGTTTAGTCACTAAGTCGTGTTTGACTCTCTGTAACCCCATGGGCTGTAACCCACCAGTCTCCTCTGTCCATGGGTTTTCCCAGGCAAGAATGCTGGAGTGGGTTGCCATTTCCTCCTCCAAGGCATCCTCCTGGCCCAGGGATCAAACCTACGTCTCCTGCACTGGCAGGGGTATTCTTTACACTGAGCCACCAGGGGAGCCCACCTTCTGTGTTGTGTGTGTGTTAGTTGCTTAGGCGTGTCCGACTCTACATAGACTCTACATAGACTGTAGCCCACCAGGCCCCTCCATCCATGGGACTCTCCAGGCAAGAGTACTGGAGTGGGTTTCCATTTCCTTCTCTGAAAGGAACTATAGAAAGAAAGAAAGTGAAGTCACTCAGCTGTGTCCAGCTCTTTGCGACCCCATGGACTGTAGCCTACCAGGCTCCTCCATCCATGGAATTTTCCAGGCAAGAGTAGGCTACCCTAAAAATTAAATTTAATAAATGAATGCTTCAGCTCATCTGCTTTTCTCTTCAGCACATTGCTTGGACCTTGTGTAGACCAGTGGCTTGCCAGCCTGGCTGCACAACAAAATCACCTGTTGAGCTTAAAAAAAAAAAAAAAAAAAAAAAGAAAAAATACCATTACCTGGGGCCCAGCCCCAGAGATTCTATTGGTTTCAGGTGGAGTTCCAGGTATTGGTAAAAATTTTTAAAAAGTTCTCCAAGTGATTCTAATGTGCGGTTGTGTGAGAACACAGGTGCAGGTAAAGCTTTAGTTTGTGGGTGACTCTGATTTTACAGCTGCATTATAGAGAAGTTTACTCTAGATTAGATTTAGGAACATTGAGTCCTGTTTTACACTAACATCCACTAACATCGTGAATGCACCTCCTTCGAGGAAAGAAGTATTTCTGTGACAGCTGGCTTTTGGTGGCCCCCGTGAATGGGCTCCACCCCAGGGAAGGTTTGAGACCCGAAAGACCACCCTCTGCTTTATTCCCTGGACAGGAGACATTTCTCCCACTCTTCAGGAAGTCCGTGTGCTAAGTTCACATAACAGGAAACCTACACCTCCTAAACATTTGACTAACAGGTACAAATGGGCAAAATCCAACTTCCTAATTTCAAGGAATTTTCAGATTCAAACTTCTTCATTTTATAACTGAGGAACATGATGGGTCATATTGCATTCTAAAACCCACAATCACCATCCTTTGAGACAGAAAGACTTTATCCATTAAAGTAGAAAGATGCCTGAAGTGTGAAATGAAATGTGCCAGATTACCTGGAGCCACCATGATTTCATGTTTCTTGGATCTGATCCTAAGAAAAGTTAGGTCGTTCTGAGGGTCAATGTCACGGACGGTGCTCTTGGCTTTCATGGTCAGCTGATGAAGGAGACCTGCGTACTGAACTGTTGTTGAGTTGTCCAAGGTCGTTCGGATGGGGATGCCTAGTGTGAGATTTAATTATGGGTTAAACATTTTTTTTTCATTTTATAAAAGTTATATGTGCATCATAGAACTACTGGAAAATACTGGTAATTTTAAAAAGGAAGAAAAAAATGATGACTCATATTACTCACTGGAACAATTTTACTTTATTTCCTTCCAATCTTTCTGCCTCCACATGGGTTTTAAAATTTAGTTGGATCAAATGATAATAGTAGATTTGACTGTTGCTTTTTTCTTCACTCAAAGGGCAGCATACAAGTTTCCCTTGTTGATGGTGCCATCGACATTATTTTTAGTGGCTGTAGACTTTACTATTCTTTGGATATATCATAATATAATCAACCTCCTACTATTGGATTGTTAGGTTGTGTGTTTTTGTTTTCATACCTAATGGTGATGAACACTTCTGTACACAAATCTTTTGGAAGTTGTTAATTGATTATTTCAGTAGTAACTTAACATGTTTCTATATGAAATGCATTCTCCTAAGCGACTCTTGAGTGTCCCTTGGACTGCAAGAAGATCCAACCAGTCCATCCTAAAGGAGATCAGTCCTGGGTGTTCACTGGAAGGACTGATGCTGAAGCTGAAACTCCAATACTTTGGCCACCTCATGCGCAAAGTTGACTCATTGGAAAAGACCCTGATGCTGGGAGGGATTGGGGGCAGGAGGAGAAGGGGATGACAGAGGATGAGATGGCTGGATGGCATCACCAACTCAATGGGCATGGGTTTGGGTAGACTCCGGGAGTTGGTGATGGACAGGGAGGCCTGGCGTGCTGCGATTCATGGGGTCGCAAAGAGTCGGACACAACTGAGTGACTGAACTGAACTGAACTGAAGCACCCTGTCTACAGTGAGTTCACTGTGAAAAGCTGTGAAAAGTCCACTTGTGACATGGTGCTAGTTTCCCGAGACCAGAGATAGAAGGGGGGTATCTGCACATGCTAGAGAGTATATCAAAAGGGGTTTTCATAACTTCTTCATACAGTGTTTTGCAAACCTTAATTTTTATGCTAGAAAACACAGCAACAAAGATGCTGTAGTTTGGCAGGGGATTCCCTGGTTTGCACTTATTCTTGGTTTAAGCGTGATTAAATTTGGCTACTTGTGTGCTCTATTGTTTCATTATGAGTGTAAAACAGAAGCTATTAATTTAGCTGAAAAAAACCTAGCCAGACGAATATGCGAGTGTAATTTAATTCCGTCCAAATCAATCCAGCCTCTACTCAGGTCACTCCATGCTTATTATGGAACAGGTGCTGTGCTGGGTATTTTACATATATTGTATCTAATCAGAGCCAACCTTCATATTATTTTGAAAACTACCAGATAAGCCAGAGAGTTCCAGGGATTTGATTTGCAAATGTGCCTTGAATTTCGGGGGACATATGAAGGTGAATCTGGGATCGCTGTCAAGTTCCTCAGGAACCCGAATGAAGGCCCATCAATAAAAATGGCTAACGTGGCTCTCTTGGCTTTTTTCCCTCAGAGAATGTAGCTTCAGAAACTGGTCCGAGTGCTTCTAACTTGGGACTTTGTGTATGTTTCAAGAAAATCTTTGAGAACCTCGACTCTGACTTTGAAACAGACTAATTTCCTTTCCCTTTAAGAAATCCATTCTCTCCAGAGTAGGTCTTGCCAAAAAAGATGAGGAGGAGGATATTTATAAGGAAAACTTTTCCAGTAAATAAGGCTCCATAGAAAACTTGTTAATTTCTGTATTATTGTTTGCTGGCCACTTTCTCTCCGGAAGTCTGGAGAAGTTCTGTCTTTCACACCCGGGGAACCATCACAACCGTGTGTGTCTTCACCAAGCAGGAAGCTGGAAGTGGAGCAAGCACTCAACCTTTGAAGAGCGCTTTTTGACCAAACAGTTTTATTTTGCATCATGAAGAGTGACTACCTACAAAGTCTGCATTGCTCAGTGTCAAAAAAGAAATACAAGCAGAATAAATTATTTAAAGTACAGATGACAAGATTATGAATCAGATGCTCGGGCCTACTTAGTCAGTCTATTCATGATTCAAGTCAATAAATAATAGACCTAGCGTTCCTGAATAATAAGTGTGCACCGTGGAAACTCTTGGAGTTCTTCATATCGCTGTGGACCCTTGGGGAAAAAAAATCAATCAACAAATGTTTATTGAGTTCTTGTTTGGGACTGTGTGAGGTAATTAAAAAACAATTTATTAGGAAGTAATTTTAGCACATGGTATAAAATGCACCCACTTCTCCTTCTGAGAGGTAACCACTACTCTGAGTTTCTTTGGTATCCTTGCAGAGATAGTCCAAGTCTATTCAAGTATGTTCATGCTTGTATTCTTTAACTGTATCATTCTCTAGTCTGTACCTTAACTTCTTCCATTTGATACACTTGGGAAGTTGTTGCATTCAGTCCACATAAGGCTAGGGCATTCCTGTTAATGGCTGTATAATGCGACTGTTGAATGGATGCTTTGTCATGAACGTAACTAATATATCTTCCTGACAAGCATTTGGGCTGTTCCCAATCTTTGCCTTTTATGAACAAGGCGACAGAATATGTCTGTGTGGATGCCATTTCACATCCGTATACACATGTGTGTAGGATAAATTCCTAAAATGTAACTTCTAGAACAAAGACTATAAATTCAATATTCCTGAATTTATGATACTGCTTTAAAAATATGACTCTTTATGATCCCACTAAGGTGGTACTTTTCAACTGTACACTTGTATTTTGGTTGCTAGATTATATTTCAAAAATAAAAGGAAATGGCTGGATGGCTGGATAAAATCTAATGAAACTCAAATGATGGGTTGTTAGAAATGTCAAGAATATTCAAAATTAAGAGCCTGCAGAAATCAGGCTTATATACATAAGAATATACAACGGATATGACTGTCTGGGAAACAAATATGCATGTTCACCAGTATCTAGTTCAGTGATCAGGACTGTAATATTGTAAACAATGAATTATTTTATAAATGGGAAACCAATGTTAACAAAGAATCTAACAAAAACCTACACCCCTCAGCACTGGGTTAAACTGATAAGCTCACTTCATTGTCATGGATAAGTCTATGTTTCAAATAGTGAAACCAAAGGACTCTACTGAACGTGGCAGAGGATGAGATTTAAATGTAAAAACATGGTAGAAGGCTTACCTCACCACAATTAAAAACCTAAAAAACTGTTAAAATGATTTGCCTGGAATTAATCAACTAAAACCATTGGTAGAGAATAAGAACACACAAACAGCAGTTTAGTTAAATATTTACAGTGTTAAATTTCATGGGACTTCTGAATGCTGCAAAGCTACATTGTAATAAATGGCACATTCATTTAAACCTGAGAAGCCTGTTGAGATGGAGTATTTCATTTCATTCTAGTCACACAACTTATACTATATGCTATTAATAAACATCCTTGTCATACACTCTAGTTGTTAATAATCTGACCATAAAAATAAGCCCCTCATTTATATTTTTTTGGAAAAGGTTAATTTGGCTTTCAGAAAAGTGCCCTGAACCTTAACACAACCTTTTCCTAGTAGAGGTTAATTAGAAGTTAATGAGTATGAAAAATAATATTGTGTTACTCCTGGATGAGAAAAGTGTTAATTGAGAGACCTCAGGAAAATAAAAGTCATTTTTAATTCAACTGCTCAAGAGATAATCACTGTAACACATCCCTGCCTTTTCTTCCATATTTCAGTGTGTATGTGTGCCTGGTTGTATTCAGGATTTAAAAATACTGGTTACTGCTTCATTTCCTGCTTTTTTTCCATCTAATATTGTGAGTAGTTTTTCATGACTCTAAATATTCTTCAACATTTTAAATAGAGTAATGGTTCATTGAGTAAATATTACATAATTAATTCAAAAATTTCCCCACTGTTGGGAGAGATTTATTTACTTATTTGTCTGTGTATTTATGGCGGGAGAACTGGGTTTGATCCCTGGGCTGGGAAGATCTGCTGGAGAAGGGGAAGGGTACCCACTCCAGTATTCTGGCCTAGAGAATTCCATGGACTGTATAGTCCATGGGGTTGCAAAGAGTTGGACACGACTGAGTGACTTTCACTTTATGGCTCTTATACATGATGCCTCTGTGAGATCCCTTGCACCTAAATCTGTTCTTCATTACTCATTAAATAAAGTCCCAGGAGTGGAATTACAGATGAAAAGGTAGGATATTTTTCAGACATTTAAAGCATATTGCCAGGATTATGAACTTTAGACTAAGTCTGCCATTAGACACATTGTCCTGGGTGTCAGGATTGGTGAATGAACGTACTGGAGTTAGTCGCTAAGTTGTATCTGACTCTTTGCGACCCCATGGATTGTAGCCCACTAGGCTCCTCTGTCAATGGAATTTTCCAGGCAAGAATACTGGAGTAGGTGGCCATTCCCTTCTCCAGGGGATTTTCCTGAACCAGGGATCGAACCCAGGTCCTCTGCGTCACAGGCAGATTCTTTACTGTCTGAGCCACCAGGTGGGTTGAATAGAGTCCGCTCCAAAATTCAAGCCTCCCCTAAACCTTAGAATGTGATCTTATATGTAAATAGGGTCTTTGAAGATGTGAGGTCATACTAGATCAGTGTGGGACCTAACCCAATGACTGGGGTCCTTATAAGAAGAGAAAACAGCACAAAGAGGAAAACGCACACGATGATGGAGGCAGAGGTGGGAGTGATGCGTCCTCAGGCAAACACAGCAAGGATTGCTGGAACTCACCAGAAGCTGGGAGAGAGGCAAGGAAGGATGCTTCTTTGAAGAAAGCCTGGACCACTGACACCTTGATTTCAACTTCTAGCCTTCCAGAACTGAGAGAAAATAAACGTCTAATCTTTTAAAGCCACTAAG
The DNA here is from genome assembly GCF_033118175.1 of Dama dama. Lineage (NCBI taxonomy): Eukaryota > Metazoa > Chordata > Mammalia > Artiodactyla > Cervidae > Dama > Dama dama. The sequence goes on along the minus strand of NC_083684.1, from coordinate 13,485,136 downwards.
TATGTGGTGTTTTGTTACGGCAGCCAAAGAAAACAAATACAGCCTCTCTGTGAAGTCCTCCAAATAATCCATCTTAGGTCCTGTGACGGAGCATATGCAAATGCCTGGGACTAAAATCAGTTCAACCAGAACAATGCACTCAGACTGGACTGCCTCCTGGAAATATTAGGCAAAGATCTTGATTTACCTGTAGGCTGATGTGAAAACCTCTCCCTCCTGATCGCTCAAACTGGGTCAATTTGTTACTTGACATTCGCTTGACACTGGGCATTTTTAAATTTTATTATTTTGTAAAACACATCAAATATTTTATCTGTACAAATAAATTAAAAATTTCCACATTCACAGAACTACTTCATTACGATTCTGTTAAGTACTGGATATTGTGCCAGGCCCTTGACAATTATTATTTCACTTAGTTGTCACAATCATCAGTAAAGTAGGTTATTTTCCGTTTTTAATAATAAGGGATTGAAGTTCAGAGCTTAAACAGACTTTCAGTGGGTAGTTGCTCAATAAATATTTATTGATGGATTTGCTCCATAATAATGATTAGCTGTGAGAGTCCGTTGCCAAGCACTGAGCTGGCAGTGTGCCAATTCCATGGTTATACCATGAATTATGTGAAGTAGCTACTCTTGTTTCAACTAACGCTCTGGGATCTGTGGCACCTCTCGCCCTTACAGATGCCTGAATCAGCAATGAAGCCAGCAGAAGCCTTTAGGAGGCTGCCACCATGGCTGAGCATGGAGCAATGTGCCTGAGAGAAGGCTCTGCAGACTGTTAATAGGCAAGCTTCTGGTATAAGTCTACAGATTTCATAGGTGGAAACGTATTGGCCCTTCTGAAACTATAACCATGAAGACTATACTATAAATTACATTAAAATCAATTCTCAAAGATTTCATGAACTATGGCAAAGGAACAATTTCTTTTCAAATGAAGAATGTGTACGCTTTACAGTTTCAAAATGAAAGCAAACTGCCAACAATGGTATTCTTATCTTCATTGTAATAGTTTTATAGCTCCTCCTGAAATGTTAGAAGAGAGTTTACCAAAGCTTTAAAAATTAGGCAATGTACAGCACTTCTTAGGAATAAATATACATTAAAAATTTTATTTCCCTACCTCTTAGCAGAGTGTTTGGCATGTAATTAATAGACACTCAATATATGTTTGATAAGTAAATGATACAGCTAAAATATGTAAAATATACTTTTGATTTAAAATTCCAAGATGTTTAAAAAAAAAAATTCCAAGATGTTTGCCTAAGACTTCATACAACAAAAATGCTCTTGGTCTGCTTCTGCGTGTCAAGAAGGCAGCCTATGATGTATTTACCTTCTGCATTTACAACCATCGTTCCTATAACCCCTTTGTGGCTCTGGATCCTCTTTAGGGTTTCCTCCACCTCTGCCTGGAAGAGATCAGGAAAAAAAATTAACCAGAGTCTTCATGGTGACCCCAGTCCTAAAGAGAGTAATGTTTAGAAAGATCCCTACTCCTTTGTCTTCTTAAACTAAGGTATTGGATGCTAAATCTCAGCTTTTGGAAGAGAGCTTTGAAACTGTCAAGACCCATAGGCAAACTTACATAAGACTCTCTACATATAACCCTGAAAAATATCTTGCCCTGGACTTTTGCTGAGACAGAAATCTTGCCTCACAAGAGCTCACTTCATTTTTATCTGTCTCTATTCACTGGAAAAGTATTATGTTGAATAGAAATCTGCTCCTGGTCATCTTTCATTCATTGATCTTTCTGTATTCATATGAAAAATTCCATTTCTACATTATAGATTAAAAAATATTTATAGAGCTATATTACTACCTCCTTCCTTCTAAAAGCATCATTTAATAAGAAATCATATTCTCAGTTGTAAATGTCATCTAACTGGGAGTTCAGATGATTAAATTAAAAATATTCTGTGAAAACAATGTATCCCAAGATTCTATTGGTAACTACAGCCTGGATCTCAGGGCAAGCTGAATGTTCAACCATGAATGTTATAATCCCATTATTGGATTTTAAATTTAGCTTTCTGAATCTTATGCATAGACTATATTGTAAAAGTTTCTTTCCTTCTACAAACACTAAAATTAAGAATAATATTTTCTAGCCTGCATATTTTTCATAACAGAGTAATCCCTGGATATTCTGAATTCAAACAGTATTCTGCAGAGTCTTTTGATGAGGGTTTATAAAATAATTTTCTTTCCAACATTGTATGGGTGAACATTATGTTACTTTGACTCAGTTTTCTTTTGACCCTAATGTAGGCAGGAGCACTTTTTCCCTCTTTCCACCACTATAGCAGGTGTTTTCTAAATTTCAGGCATTTCGTGTACCAGGTTTTCAATTTCTGCCATTATAAATACCATCTATATTATTCACCCAGCACATTTTTAGAATTATCTCACTGCTAAAAGTTTAAATGAATGCATTTTAAAAGGAAACTATACATCACTACCACAAATGCAAAGCCTGTATCATTTGTCACAGGCAGAAATAACCATAAAAAAAGAGAGAACATATTATTAAATTCTACTCCAATGAAAATTATGAGCCTGAGGTTTGCACTTCAGGTGAAAAATCAAAACTACTTGAGGATAGATGATAGTGGCATTAAAAGGACCTAAAAGTGCCAGAAAGTCTCTCCTGGAGACTGAAAAAAATGAAAGAGGAATAACTTTTTCTGATGTGATTCACACTGTGGTTTTTGGTATTTCTGAGCCACTTTAAAGTAGCAACTCATGTTTGCATCTCTCTTTGGGAAACACTGCACGAAAGCATCAGAGGCGGACACGACTGAAGCGACTTAGCAGCAGCAGCAACTCTAAAGCATAATACCTGACCAGGGGATTAAATAACTACTTTTTTTGTGCCATCTATAGGACAGCGTCCACAACTCCTTACATCCGCTGACCTCTTTATCATTTTCTGTTTTACTCTTCTCTCCCTGCTTGTCCCACCCTGTCCCTCTATTTTCCAGGTGTTTTATCCTTTCGTGATTTCTGAGCCCTCCTAATACAGTCTCTTAATTCCCATCGCCAATACCTTTTCATTCCTTAAAAATAAAACAAAACACACACACACACACACACACACACACACACACACACACACACACACACACACACACACACACACACACACACCAAAAAACGCTTTCGGTTTGTTCTTTTTCGACCTTTCCTCCTTCTCCATTTTCCTTTTCTTCGCCTCTCTTCTCCCATCCCTACTTCCTCTTTTCTCTTTAATTTTCTTTCTTCTCTCTCAATAGCTCCTCCTTCTCCCACCTCTCCATTCCCTTGAGCTCCCTGTCCCATGTCTTTCTTTCCTCTCAGGGTGATTTTTCTCTCCTCCATGGTGCCTCTTCCCCTTTCAAACTTCCCTCGCTGTCGAGGAGATTTGTCATTCCCCTCAGGATCTTTCATCCCTTCCATATCTCTTTCTCGATATTCTTCCTCCTCAAGTATTACCCCCAGAAGACAGCCCTAGATATCTATTCCCCAAGAAAGCTTCCCCCACCTACACATCTTCCCTTCCTCCACGGTCGCCCCCCTCTGGTCCCTCCAGCGTCTCCGTGTCGCCCCTCCAAGAAGCTTCTGGAGCTCTCAGCCTTCCTCACGGCCCCGAGAACTGGGCAGCGAAGGGACCCTGCCTGTCGGCACCCTTGGCGGGCGGGTTGTTGACAGAGACCCTGGATTTACCATCTTATGGGCGGCGAGACTCTGGGCTCAGACCTGCGCCACCGCTGCCCGGGATGTCAACAACGCTTCCAGCCGTTGCTAGGAGACAGTGGAGGAAGTGAGCTCCCGGAAGCGTGGGCACCCGCGCCTGCGTGCGCGCAGGGCGGGCCCTGCGGGGCTTGCACTTCCGCCCGGAACTGACTTGACCCTCCCGGCCGCCGTAGCCCGGGGCTGGGGACCGTTGCCCCGAGCACTCACCTGAGCTGAGAACTGAGGTACTTAGGCCAGGCTTCGAGTCGTTCGTTCGAAGTTTCAGTCAGTCATTCCTTGAGGTACGCGTTCGGTAACCGCCAGTTCTCCATTCAAGAACGATTTATTGACCACTTACCATGTCCCGTTCTCTGGGCCTGTGGTACATTCTAGAACGGGAGACAGACAAAGTGCGCGACAAACGAAGCAGTACTGTCCCAAGTGTGATATGTGTCCTGGAGCAAATAAACCGGGGTGGTTCCGTCTGACCCTGGGGTGATATTTGGTATAGACTCAGCTGCCCTGTGACCCGCGGAGTAGTTCCTGAGGCGCTACCGCGTGCAGGGCTGACAGGTTTGTTACCCCTCCCCCCAACCAAGGACATTTCTTTTTAATTGAAGACATATATATGTGTGTGTGTGTGTGTATAATAAGTGTATATATCGCAGTATATAGTAAATATATATTTATTAAATTACATCTCCCCACCCCCAACGCCGTAGGTGAAGTGTCATCATAACGTCTTAGGTTCTTCTGTGGTTGTAGCACCCCCAAGCTGCTCCTCCCTCAGTTGTAGAGCTGCTGCTTCCCAGTACTTATACTTAACCCAGTAGGACTGTATTTTATTTTTTACAAAGTCATTTGCCCACATTTCTGAGTTGCTGAAAAATGGCAGGTTAGTGCTGAGATTCTGCAAATCTCCGTAGAAGAGCAGTCCATTGGGTCTTTGGGGAACTGAGGGACGAAACAAGTTAAAGGTCAACTAGGGATGGTTACAAGTCTCTTGGTCTTCCGAGGGGCATTGATAATATCTTGGTAGTCTGGGAGGAAGACACAGAGTGTATGTGAGGCACAGTGGGAAAATTTTGTGGTTGGGTTGGCATCTCCTCCTGGGCTTTGAAGAGAACTTGAATGACTGAACTCTAGACAGGTCTTCCCTAGTGGCTCAGTGGTAAAGAATCTGCCTGCCAAGCAGGAGACATGGGTTCCATCCCTGGGTGGGGAAGATGCCCTGGAGAAGGAATTGGTAACCTACTCCATTATTCTTGCTTAGAAAACCCCATGGACAGAGGAGCCTGGTCTATGGGATCGAAAGAGAGTTGGATATGACTTAGTGAGCGTGCATGCACTAAATATAAGTGGTCAAGTTGGGACTGCATTTCCATAGGGACCCCGACATAGCGGCTCCCTGTAATACTGGCTCAGTTTGTGCTTTTGTTTCCATTAAGTGCGTCACACCAAACAAGGCATGGTTATTGCTAGGGAAGTCATCTAGAATCTGAATAGGTCGTCTTCCTGGTCAGGGATGCCCTGGAAAAGTTTTGAACTTGGCTTGGGACTAGATGATCCATTTCAGCTTGGAGTCTTACCCTTTTATAGTACTGTGTTATGTACAAAAATACTTGCTGAATCTCTAGTTCTGCTTCAGTTTTTTTTTTTCCCCCTTTGAGACACTTACTGCTTCTCAAAAAGCCAAGTCACAATGGCTAACTCATGCCCCCTTGTCACTCCACACTTGACCCTCCAGCCAAGGTCGTTTGGAATGGGCAACTGAGATTCTGGGGGAGGAGCTGGTGTGTGTGTTTGCAGATCTAGTTCTGCACTGATTGCTTGTATGCTTTTCAGTGATAAAAGTGTAGGCATATAGTGCAATACTGGATGAATTGTATAAACACTGATTCTTAGGCTCTCTGGGTGTTTTGGATCCAGGAGATTCCTACTTGGTTGTGCAGCCATTTGTTTTGCTTCTAAAAATCAGTGGCAGTGCACCATGTTATCGTTGATGTCAGTCAGCATTAATGAAGGAACTGACTGCATATGCATGGTCTGTGAATCCCCTCCTTTCTGAAGTCAGGGTGTCAAACTCATTCAATAGCTGACAGCTGTGATTAGCGCAAAGAGAGACTGCGCCATGAAAGGCACTGACAGGAGTATCCAACTGCTGAAAAAAGTAATAAGAAGTAGCCAAGCTGACTTCCAACCAACAGTCAAGTTTGACTCAGTGTGCACAGAAAATCAATGAGGAGAATATGAGCCATTTTCTCCGTATCGATTTTCACTTCTAATTATTCCTTGGAGGTAGCATGGTTTAATTTTTATGCTTTTTGAGGGACTGTATAGTGACTATCCAGAGCTGTGCTGTATAAAGTATCTTGGCAGCATCTATCACGTTCCCTATACCCGTGCTTAGTATATGGGAACCCCTCTTTCTCTTTTTCTCTTCTGTTCATCCCCTCACCACTTCTTTTGACCCACAGTAAATGCTAACTATAGTTCAATAACTTTTAACTAACATGAAAGAATTAATGAATAATACTTTTTGCAAGTACTCTTGAAGTGACCACCAAAGTTGTATGAAGATACAGTAGAAGATACTTTATCTTCTACATGCAAAGATAAAGTCTACTGTTCTTCACATGTAATCTTGTCAAAGTGAGATAATTTTATGCTGGGATCTCTCTAATAATTTGTTTCTACTCTCTATTTAATCTGAAGAAATCCAGGTAACTTCATGAGCTCGAGTTTTCTCTTGGTATTTTCAGTACCATCCTGTATAGAAACTGGCATTCCTACCAGTTGGCAAATACTAAATAATGAGCCAAGGAGTATACTTTTTGCCTATTTTCTCATAAGATAAGGCATTATTTGTCAGTTTAAACACAACTTCTCCTAGTACTCTAGTGATTTTGCTCAAAAAAGTGTACACTAGGTTCTTTGATTTCCCTGATGGCTCAGTTCAGTTCTGTCGCTCAGTTGTGTCCGACTCTTTGCAACCTCATGAACTGCAGCATGCCAGGCCTCCCTGTCCATCACCAACTCCTGGAGTCCACGCAAACCCATGTCCATTGAGTCGGTGATGCCATCCAACCATCTTATCTTCTGTCATCCCCTTCTCCTCATGCCCTCAATCTTTCCCAACATCAGGTCTTTTCAAATGAGTCAGCTCTTCGCATCAGGTAGTCAAAGTATTGGAGTTTCAGGTTCAACATCAGTCCTTCCAGTGAATATTCAGGACTGATTTCCTTTAGGATGGACTGGTTGGATCTCCTTGCAGTCCAAGGGACTCTCATGAGTCTTCTCCAACACCACAGTTCAAAAGCATCAATTCTTTGGCACTCAGCTTTCTTTCCAGGTTCACTCCCTGGATTGGGAAGATCCCCTGGAGAAGGAAATGGCAACACGCTCTGGTATTCTTACCTAGGAAATCCCATGGACAGAGGAGCCTGGCCTGCTACAATCCATGGGGTTGTAAAAGAGTTGGGCATAACTTACGACTAAACGGCAGCAGCAACAACAGTTTGCTTGAAAATTGCCCTTAATACTGAAGCAGAATTAGGGGATGTCAGTGACATTAGTAAGTATTATAATTGACCCAGTACCATTTTGGAATGATAGATTTAGAGTTTCAGAAAATCAGCCATTTTCTACTTTATATTAGGACAAAGGCGACCTCTAGGGTAATTCTTTTCAGGACTCAAGTGTAACACAAGCATTTACTTCCTGTAAGGGAATCTTTTCTGTTGTAATTAAATGGTTTCCTAGAGCACAGAATTTGGAGTTAGATGCAACTAGGGTTGATGTTTCTAGGTGTGTTTCTGTGAGTAAAGTAAGTTATAAGAGCTTCTGTTTCCTCATTTATGAAATAGGAAAGACAGTATCTCACTTACAGGGTTTATGTGAGGTGTCCAAGATATTATGTGGGTAAACTACTTGGCTTGTGTCAGGTGCCCATTATGGATCATTTAACCGCATTACTTTCTGTGTCATTTCCTTTTTTTTAGTGTCCTTCCTAATTTCCTCCATTCCTTTACTCCCTTCTTTCTCTCTTTCTCTAGCCTTTCCCTCCTTACTTCCCTCCCCTATTTCTGTCCTCTCTTCCTTCTTGACTACTTTCTCTTCAACCTCCTTTTCCTTCTTGCCCTCCCTATGAAAAAAATCTAGAATTTGTATTACAGACTTTCTTACTAAAGAACATCTTTCCCATTGTTCTCTTACTCCTCTTCTCCAGTTAGTCACTTAAAATGTTCATCTAATGTAATTCATCTACCTCTCATCTCATTTTTTCACAATTCCCATTTTTAAATTTCTCTCTCCAGCAAGGGGTTTCCATCTTTGTGCACTGCACTCAGTAGATAGTCTGAGTATCTTAGGGGTGAGGGAAAATTGTTACTGTTTCCTGATCTATTAATTTTGTTCAAAGAAGAAAGGACTGAAGGGAGCAATAAGAGAACCATGCACTTTATATACCCCTTCTTTTTTCCTGATAATACAGTCAAAAGGTCTCTAGTCTATTTAGTTCAGAATTGCTTTCATTGTTAGGTATAACACACAAAACAATTTGGTGCACAAAAGTTGATTGGTGAGTTACTAACATAGGCCGCATGCCTAAAAGAAAATACACAGTCATTGAGTTACCACAAAGTGAACTCCTATGTAACCCCCAACCAGGTCAGGAAATAGAGCATTGCCCACATTCCAGAAGCTTCCACATGGTCATTTCCAATCATTACCTTCACATTGTATGGTCTGAAGAGCCTAAAATATTTACTGTCTGGATCTTCACTGAAAAACTTGGTAACCTCTGTAATAGACATCTTTTCCCCCCTCTTGAGTCTTCTAAATATGTTTGGTGGTTGAAAACAAAACATTGTTAAAAGTATGTAAATGCAATGTGTAAAATAGTCATAACAGAGTAGGGAGGCTAAAGGGATGTATCCTGACATTCTACTTGACGTGTTCAAGTATTAATTCTAACTAGACTCTGAAGTGAGGTGTGTAATCCACAGAGGATCCAATAAAAAATTTATACAAATACAATAGGATAGCATAATAGAAAAATTGGAGTACTAAAAATTGTTCAAATAACCTAAAAGAGAAAGACAAACAGTGGGATGGAAAACAAATGGAACAATCAGAAAAAAAATGATATAATTGTAGAATTAAATTCTGATTTATCAACAGTTACATTAAATGGATACAGACTAAGCACACCAGTTGAAGGAGAGATTGTCAGAATTCTTTAAAAAATGACCAGTGATTTCTTTTTTTTGGAAAGATGGAGTAGATGTATGTTTCTCTATTCTTCTCATGGAGTATAACTAAAAGTCCTGCAAATTATGTGTACAAACCCAAGAAGACTTTGACAGGTGGAGTAAATCAGGCAGATTGCCTAGGGACCTTGGGACCCAAGGTATGACCTGATTGTAAGTTACCTGGGTTTCTTTTTTGCCTCCTATATCCCAGACTAGGAACTGAAGAAGTGGTTAATGCAGAAATGCTGATAGGCACAGAAATGAAAAAAAAAAAAAAACCCAAAAGCCTACTCTTAAATCCAAAGACCAGGAAGGGACACTTTGAAACTAACCACTGTACTCTAGCCAATTACTAGCAGCCAACCACCTTCATGTGGACAGGCAAACCCTGTGGAGAGATGCTCCAGCTGTGTTTATTAGCTCTCTAGTCACTTCCACTAAGGAACCAGAAATATCATGTAAACATTAATCCAAATAAGAAAGAATGTTAATATCAGATAAGTAGACTTCACAGCAAAGAAAATTACCACATATAAAAGGAAAATTATTTAAGGATAAAATGATCAATTCATAAAGAAGATACAGCAAATCTGAAAAGGTATGCATCAAACAACAGAGCTGCAAACTATCGAAAGTGACAGAATTAAAAGAAGTAGACACATCTTCAATGACAATTGAAGATTTCAAGACCCCTTTCTCAACAATTGATAGAAGAATAACAGAAAAACTACCAGCGATAAAGAACTTGGCATTATCAATCAATACAATCTACTTGACATTTATAGAACACTGTAACCAACATCAGCAGAATATATGTTCTTTTCATGTACCCACAGAGCATATACTATCCTGGGCAATAACACAAACCTCAACAAATTTAAATGAAGTAAAACAGAGTATGTTTCCAGGGGCAGTGGAGTCAGGTTAGAAATCAATAACAGATAATATTAAAATCTCCAAACACTTGGACAATAAACAACATACTTCTGAATAATGCATGAATCACAGAGATCTTAAGAGAATAGAAATAAATACAGTGAACTGAATGGAAATAAAAATACAACATATCAAAATTGTGGGATATAACTAAAGCAATGATGAGAGGGAAATTTATAGCCATTAAATTATTACATTAGAAAAGGTAAAACATTTTAAAGTGAGCTCTCATATTGAGAATCTACAAAAAAACCAAAGGAAGCAGAAGAGTGTAAATCATAAACATAAGAGCAGAAATCAAACGTTTAAAACAGGAAGACAATAGAGAAGATCAGAGTTGGTACTTGTAAAAGATCAATAAAATTAACAAACTTCAGAAAGATAGAGACAAAAATGGGAGAAAGCACACATTAGCAGTATCAGAATGAAACATGGAATGTCAACTGCATACTTTGCAGAGACTTAAAAAGTTAGGGAGTAGTATGCACAACTTTGCATGCACACAGTTTACAATTTAGATGAAATGGACCAATTCCTTACAATCACCTGCCACAAAAATCCAGTTTGAAATAGATAATTTAAATAGCTCAGTACCTATTTAAGACGTTGAATTTATAATTTGAGAATTCCCCAAAGGAAATTTCCACTGGAGATTCACCAAAGAAATCTGCAAAATGTTTAAAGACTAATTAATATCATTTATACACAATCATTCTAAAAGTAGAAGGGGGAAGACATCCCAATTCATTTTATGAAGTTAGCATTATCTTATTATAAAAACAAAAGACAGTATTAAAAAAGGAAGAGTAGGAAACTGTAGACCAGTATCTTTCATGAAGGTACATGTAAAACCCTTAACAAGATACTAGCTAATAGAAATAGCAATTATAAAGAATTATAAGCCATTACCAACTGGAGTTTATCCCAGGGAATGCAAGGTTGGTTCATCATTCAAAAGTCAGTCAGTAGTTAATACACTATGTTAACAGACTAAGGAAGAAAAAATAATCACATGATTAATAATTGATGCAAAAAGAGAAATTTGATAGAATTCAATACCAATTCATGATTAAAAAAAAAACACTCAGCAAACTTGGAATGAAAGGGAATTTCTATAACTTTCTAAAGTGTTAGTTACTTAGTCATATCTGACTCTTTGCAACCCCATGGACTTTAGCTTTATAAAGAGCATCTGTAAAAAGCTACAGTTAATGTACTTCATGTTGAAAGACAAATGCTTTTCTCCAAAAATTGGGAAAAAGGATGTCCTCTGTTACTACTCTTTAACACAGTGATGGACCAGTTAGCCAGTGCAGTAAAGCAAGAAAAGGACCCAAAAGGCAAACGGTTTTCAAAAGATTGAAAATCAAGAGATAAAACTATCCCTATTTGGAGATTATTGAATATGTAGGAAATGCTATGGAATCTATGAAAACAACTTGTAGAAATGAAATCTTCAGGTGTAAATATAACAAAACTTTCATAGGATTTGTATGCCTAATACTATGAACTGCTGAAGAAAATGAAGATCAAAATAAATGTGGGGATGCCAGTTCTCTCCAAATCGATGTACAGGATTAATTCCTGCCAAAATCCCAGCAAAATTTTTTGAAGATACAGAGAAGATCATTCTAATATTTGTATTGAAAAACAAAATATAAGAGCAAAAACAATTCTGGAAAAAAGGAAAAATAAAGTTGGAGAAACCACTGTACTAAATTTCAAGATATATAACTACAATAATCAAGACTAGGTTATGTTGGTGGAGGGTTAAATACATAGATCAATGCAGCAGAACAGAGAACCTCGAAATAATCCTATATAAATATTCCCAACTGATTTTTGTCAAAGGTGAAGAAGCATTCGGTGAAGGAAACATGGCTTTTTCAATAAATGGTGCTAGAGAAATTGAACATCCATAAACAAAAGAAACAAACTAAAAGCAAAACAAACAAAATGCTAGACATTTGTCGTGCCTCTTGAAACTGTGGCTTGATATCTTTTCTTCATTTCAGGAAATTCTTATTCTGTTTTTCAAGTTTTCAGTAATTACAATAAAAACATTTTTTATGAATGAATAAAAACTATAGCTTTGTCTAAGGTGACTGACTGAAAAATGTTTACTCATCATACTCTGCATGTATATTTCCATCCATACAGTTATAAATATGGAAACAAAATGGCACAACTATACATGGTGTTTCCCCTTTATTGTACCCTATATGATCTCTACCCAGTTCTTACTCGCAGAATCTACTGATTATCATTTAGGATATGCTTGGCTAATTTTTCTGTAAGTTTTACTTCTTAATTAAACCTATGTGAGGATGTAAGCAGTGAAATATTCTCTCCAGACCCCTAAAAACTAAATATAATTGATACTGGGGAAGTCTGTGGTCCTTCTGTTAACAATTTCTTCTCTATCATTTTTTGTAAGCTGGGCATAGTTTTCCAAGCACTTTGATATACCCTGCCTCAGTTGCCCTCACAGCGACTCCTTGAGCCTGTCAAGCTTGTAGATACAGTCTCTGAGGCAAAGAAGCCAGATGACAGAATAAGAGTCCAGAGTGATAAATCCCATTTCATATCACTCTGAAATTTCCCAGGGTGGCTCTGAGTCTGTATTTGAGTGCCTGTTTTACACTCTTCCACTTACCTAGTTCCAAAATGTCATAGTCCTTCCATGGATACAATAAGTGGTCCAGTCAGAAACAAAGATATCTTCCTTCCTTGTATGCCAACTGCATACAAGAGAGAAGACTTTGTTATCTACTTGTAAAGAGGGAGGGTTCTCATCTTCCTCCCAGTTGACTGCTGCTTCCTAAGAGAACACCAGACATTCCAGAAAGAGCCGTCTGGCAAATATAATATTTTGATTGAACACTTCTCTTGCAGTGACTCAGTAACTGAGATGGGTAGTCTGCAGATCCTAAAATAGATCCTAGTCTGGAGATTGTGACCAGGCTGCCAAGTGGAATTGCTGTAAGCCTTGACTAGCAAGAAGCAGCTTATATTGTGGAATCTTGGACTTTTCTTCTGACCGCTTTAGGGATTAAGAGGACAAGGTAAGCGAGGAAGCACAACTGAGGCACATGTTTGGAAGGCAAAGCGATGGAGATAATGTATGAAGCCTCAGAGTCCTTCTTGAGGTGAATCATACTTACATAGGGGAATTGTTCCTTCAAAAATATTGATGGAGTGTTTGCACACGAACCATGGGAATACATGGGAATGCAGTGAATAAAATAGGAATAGCCCTGCTTTCATAGCATTTGGGGCTTCTCTGATAGCTCAGTTGGTAAAGAATCCATCTGCAATGCAGGAGACCTGGGTTTGATCCCTGGGTTGGAAAGATCCCCTGGAGAAGGGAAAGGCTACCCACTCCAGTATTCTGGCCTGGAGAATTCCATGGACACTATAGTCCATTGGGTCACAAAGAGTCAGATACGACTGAGTGACTTTCACATAGCACAGGGTGAGTCATAAAGAATCAGACACTCATTAGGTGAACAGATGTGAAGGTTGAATAGAAGGGAAAGAGTGGGCAAGAAAATGGAAGATGTTTCGCAGAACTAAGATTATTGCAGTTTGGTGTGACTTTAGCTGTGACTTTTCCTCACAGAACGGGGAAAAGAGTAAAAGAGTTCTCTAGGTAAAACCTAGTCTTACTTCGAAAAACTAGGTCGAAGTGCTTAACTTGAAATTTAGAGAATCGCCATGACTGTTCCCCCACCGGCTCCCTACTGTTTACTAGTGTGTTTAGGTAGGAACACTGACTTCCTATACACAGGCAAGAAGGTATGGCTAACTCAGATTTCTACATTTTGTCTTGCGTGGCAAGGTGTGAACCTGTTCGTTCTGAGGCAGACAGCACCCTCAAGTGGTAGCGAAGATGAGCGCTCTACCTGCCTTCCTGAAGGTGCATTTTTGCCATTCCCTTCTGAGGTTGCAGTCAGCTGAGTGAAGAATTGGCTGAAATTCTGAAACCAAATAACACAAGGAGAATGCTAGTTCTTATGAAGAACTCACTTACTATCTAAACATTAATCCTTTTAATTTGCCTCCAAAGCAGTTACCTTGTTGAAAAAAATTACCAAAAAAAAAAAAAAAAAAAAAAGGACTGGATCTGCTGGTGTAAACAATAGAAAGTTAACTTCTCAACTCTTCTAAATAAATGTTGGAATAAGACTTTGACCTGTTACCAAATAGCCAGTCTATGTTAAGTGCTCACCTGTCTGGGATTTAGGACAGAATAAGGAGGGTTTGTGCCCCAGGGAGGGGGACCGCTGTGGTGCATGTCATAATGTCCCAGGACACACTCAATTACCCTTCTTCCAGGGGGGAAATTGGAATCCTCTGCACAAATGTGTTGTGATTTTCAGCATATTCAATTTTATTTAGCTATTTTATAGAAATCTAAAGATTTAAGAAGGTGCCAAATAGATGGATAGAATTGCTGTAAATGACAGAAGACCCAGAATGCGGTAGGTACTTTTCTTTCTGCTTAAATAGGAAGAATGGCTGAGTCCGGGGAAATGACCCTGTGATGTTTTTAAGAATCCTCTAGGTGGCGCTGCTGCAATACATATTGGCTAGAAAATTTTTAAGCACTTATCAAACCAAAACTTACTGAACGTCTTATATTCATGGTAATTGCTAATATGATCCTACTGATAATTTATACCATCACATTTACATCTTATTCTCCTAAGAGTGAACCTATACACATAAGTTCCACAACAAAGTAATTTCAAGAGTTGAAATACATGTACTTCTCTGGTTATTGCATAATTTAATGGACTTCCTGTGTGGCTGAAGTCTTCCACACATGTTAAAACTGGCTGCAGGATTAGCTCTTTCAACCTTAACTTGTGTTGGATGGTGTAGGACAGTGCCTTGTACAAAGTAGGTGCTAAATAAACATTTATCAAAGAAACTGATTCTATTTTGTTTTTCCCCTTTCACTACTGATTGGAAATGACATGACTGCCTGGATTAAGCTTTTGCAGTGCTGGTCAGACATTGCGCCTTATCTTTGCTAATGCTAATAAAAAGACTGGGGGGCCGTTTTTTCTTTATTACTGAAAATAGCCTGAGGTGTATATATTTTATATATATATATATATATACACACACATGTATATATATATATAAATCACTTCTTTATTTAAAAGCAAATTAGTTTTTAGGTTGGTTTCATTGAAATGCAGGAATGGCATGAAAAATCATGTTTGATGATTGCTCGACTATTAATCAAGATTTTATTAAAATCAATATTTGATATGCTGCTCAATTTAATTAAACTAAACCATAGAGAAATGGGTAATAAATGAGCCTGAAAATCAATCACAGAATAAGCTATGTTTCTTTTAATTAGTTTAACCTATGAAATGTTGGGTTAAACAATTGCTGACCACAAAAGGAACAACAACAAAATTTACCACTTTTATTTCTACAGTATGGACAGCTAATATGAATGCGCACATACTCCATGCCAGGCACTGTGCTAAACCTTGTATATTTATCTTCTCCTTTTATTTTGAAACAAAATCTTATAAGGTCTGTCTTCTCAGTTGAGCCAGCTGAGGGGTGTCCCAGGTCATTCAGCCAGTAAATGGCAGAGGTAGGTTTTAGCACAATGATCCAGCTCTTCCCACTTTGTTAAATTGCTCACAAGGAGGAAGAAAGAGAATAATTTGATTGTGGCTAATTTTAGAAAAGTTCATTGGTGATCATTTTCTACCTAAGAGAAATGTTGCATTTAAGACGACTGATAGATGAGAGGTGGGTGGGGGTGGGAACCCAAATCAAAAGGCCTGAGTGTTGACTTAGCAACTCTGAGTCTCATGAACTGGAAAAAAAAAAAAAAAGAGGTTCTTATTTTTTTGGACAGACACAGAATATGGTTAGTTACTATATAATTTATGCTTATTGAGAGTGGCAGAGATTTATGGCTTTAGTAAAAAAATGTTCTAATTGGGATTAGCTAATGAAAAAGTGGTTGCACTGGAGAAGGAGAAAGTTGGAAAATGTGATTTCAGTGGAAGTGTTTCTTCTCTCCTGGGAGGCCAACAAAAGGGCTAGTGTGACACATTAGGGCAAGAATCATACTTTTAATTAGGCCTTCAGCGTTCGGCCTGAACTCTTGGTTCTAAGTGTTCTTAGCTATCCAAAGAATCGGCTCTAGGAAACTAAAGATATTCTTGTTAAATACCATCGACAAAGAAAACTGAGCTGCAGCTTCAGTTCAGTTCTGTAATAAGAACCTCCCTCATTTTTATTTAGTGCTCGTTCAGTGGGATGAAAATGAAAAACCAACAATAGTCACAACTACGTAACTGTGCAACTTCTCAGCTCTGGGTAATTCTCAACTTCTCAGGCTGAGGATAATTTTTCTTTCAACTCACGGCTTCCCAAACAACAGTCATTCGTGTATCACATGCACAGTTTTTGCCATCTCCCTGTACCTCTTGTGTTACTTAATATTTTCACTGAAAATGGTTCATTTTTAAAAACTGAAATCAACTACATCTATTTTAGAAGGAAACTTTATGTCACGACCACAAATGGAAGCCAAAGTTACTTGTGCTAAGAAGGATATGAGTGAAAAGAAATATAGTTAAGTCAAAACACTGTTATCGAATTTTAACTCCAGGAGAGTACCCAGAGGCCATAAAGACATACTTGTACCAAACTGAGACTTCCTCTTTTATTGTATCCAAGGAATAAAAAAGATTTGAAAAGGGAATGAATTTTTTCATTATGTGAATCAGTTTTGTCCAGCAAAGTGTCTGTATACCACTTAAAATCATGTTCCCCACCAGAGGTGCATCCTCCCATCTTTATGATCAACAGCCCATGAAGCTTTGTCTGCTGGGCACACAAGCCTTTACTGCTCCCTCACCCCCCACCCCCCTTCCTTTACTTCCCGGCTTCCTCCCAATAGTATCTGAACCTTGCTCTCCACCCATCCAGTTTCACCGACCTCATTTCTAAACATTTAGAGACTGCTGTTAAGCAGACAGACTTGGGATGGGAAGCAGATTGAAAAATGAATGGTTTCTGTTACTGGTTAACACTTCTGTTCTCCATATATGATGTTTGAGATAATTTTTCTTTAACCAGATACGGCAAGCTTCCAATAATAGTAAAGTAAATATTATGGACAAGATGTCTGTTTACCACTCCTGAGTTCATATACCCAGTTCTTGCCTCCAGAGGCAATCGCTGTTATCACTTTTCCTGTATTCTTCCAGAGGTGTTCTGTGTATGTGCAAGTTTACTTGAACCTGTATTCCTCTACTTAAATGTCACACAAAGGGAAGCACACTCTACATGTAAATGGATAGAATGCTACATTTTATTTATTTTAATCCAACAAAGTGTTTTGGATGTAGTTTCATATTAGTATCTATAGCCCTAGCACATTCTTTTGAATACTGCATAGATGGACTCTTTGCATGTAATTAATCCCCTTTCTGTGGGCACTTGGGTCATTACTTTTCCTTCTGCGAACAATGCTGTATGCAGTATCCTTGCATAGTTCTCTTTGGGCCCATGGTGACCATTAAGAAATAAATCTGATGCTGGACAGTACTCATTCAAGTGGATGGAGTTCTAATTATAATAATTAGAGTGGGCAAACATAGTCATAATTCTTTTAGGAAGATTGGCTTTCTCTTCTTGGTCCTTACGCATAATATAAATTTGTCTTTGTCGTGGTGTCCTGCACAGTGTGACGCATCCTGATGTGCATGTGTAGTTGTGGGTTCTAAGTTATGTTTGTTTCATTTGTCTAATGCTGTTTAATTTTTCCTTGTCATGATCATGTTTGAAGTTAGCCCTATAGTTTTGTGTGCAATGCTCATCTCTTTCAGTGGATGACTAACTCCATGAAGCCAGGGAGGGACCTGGGGTTGGTGAAAAGTCCTAAACTTCTTTGACCTTAGGGAAAATAATTGCCATATAATTTTACTAACAAATAGATGCACATTCCTAGTGCAGCCTGAATGGGAAGTGTGGAGGGAAAAAAACAGAATGGGAAAACAATCCATGAGAGTTAGGGTTGCTATTTCTGACCAAGCTGAAATTGGGAAATACCAAGAGTCTCATAGGAGATCTTCTCTCACTGGAAGACCATCCTGTACTCTTGGTTGAAGAATTGGCATGTGTTTCTGTATATAATACTTTCAGACCCAGGCAGAAGGCCAGTCTACCTTCTGGCTTAGCCTGCCATTTATTATCATTCACAAGGTGGTGTTAGATGCTCAGCTTTTAAAAGAACTGGCTTTTCAGCAGTATTTTTACCCTTGAGAGTGTATAGAGAGAGCTCTGTGTTGTATATTAATCAGAGATTTCACGACTCGCTTTGAATGGTATTCGAAGTGTGTCTGGGAGTGTGGTGAATGAAATATGCCCAAAGTGTGCTCTATTATTTATTACTCAGGAGTCTTTCCATCTGAGACATAGGCTGAAATTAAAGGAACCAAATACCTACCTTTAATAACTCAACATTCTTCACAGCTTCTGCTCCGTATGTACCCCTCACCCCCAAAAGGGGTGATACCTCCCCTTGATACCTCCTAAGAGTCAGTTTGTATCTAAAGTTGTACTAAAATTTGTATTTTTAAAGTCCCCAGTCTTTCTGTAGATGTGTAGACCTCAGAGCACACAGTACTATGCAAACATTTAACACACATGCCTGGGAGCTTTTCCTTCTAGAACCACTTCCCTTCCTTTCCCAGATGGCAAATCTTACTCATCCTGCAAAACCTGGTTCAAATGTCACTTCCTCCTCTGTCCTCCTGATGGTCCCAGGCAGTGAGTCACCCCTTTCTCTGCTCTCCCAGCATCTTTTTTATATACCTTAATCACATGTCTTCTCAGTTGGGCAAGTATTGCCCCAAGGGAGCAAAAATTCATTCTTGGGGGACAAAATATATTATTTTAATGTCTAAAACACAGATATACATATAATACATAAAATATACTGTATATAAAATTTCATGGTGGGAGGAAATTAGGAAAACAGTATCCAAAAATGGTTGATTTGGGACTTCCCTGGTGGCTTAGTGGTTAGGACTCTGATTTTCCACTGCTTGCGTGTGTGTGTGTGTGTGTGTGTGTATGTGTGTGTTTGTAGGAGGGTAGGGAGAGGTGTGCACAGGTCAATCCCTGTTCTGGGAACTAAGGTACTATGAGGCACAGCAAAAAAAAAAAAAAAGAAAGCTTGACTTTAGGGTGGAGAGATCATGGAAAAAGGTTGAGAAACTGCTTTATTATAACACTCACTTCTTCTGTGACAGTCATTACTTTGTATTATACTGTGTATCTCTTATGAGTTAGAAAACCCTGGCTCTGAAACCCAGCCTCTAACTTAGTACTCATATTTACTGGCATTCACCATTTATTCACCATTTCTTCACCTGAAGAAATAGATGATGATTGAGATGTTTGCTTCTAAGCGTAACTGCTCCACATCAGAAACTCCTGTAAAAATCACTCTTAATACCAATTTCCAGAATCTATCTCCAGGTATGGAGTAGGACCTGGGAATATGCATTTTAAAATGCTTCTTGAGTGACTGAATTTGTGAACTATCACTCCAGCCCAAGAATCACTTTCCTTTTCTTTTACAAAGGTCTCCATTTATAAAAACAAAAACCAGAATAGATGTGGGTAAGAATTTTAGACTGCAGGATCCTGTGAATGTGGTGGACAGTGTGGTCTGGCTCAACACCAGGGGAGCCCCAGGCAGGGTTTCTTTTGCTAACCTCTGAAAACGATGGACAGATATGAAAAGTTAGGTGGTTTGGGCACTGAAGTGAAGGTTTAGGGTGCTGGTTGATGGAAGTGTTGGTGATTTTTAGTGGCATGACCTGAACTCTTTCTTTAATTCTGTCCTGGGAAAAATTGTTTCCTAGAAAAAATGTTTCAGCAGTTTGAATGGCACAATGGGAGACACACTTATCAGATCTATTGACACAACTAAAGAGGAATAGCAATTGTATAGAACAACAGTTCTTTAACAACCGCCCAGTAGGTTAGAACCAATATTCTCAGTCCTCTCAGGCCCAGTGCCCTCAAAAATAGAAAATATTTTGTTATCCCACTTTTGTTATTGTGAAAGGAATGTCATAGATAACAATCTATTCATTATATATGTAATTTCCAAATATCACTGTAATGTCATGAATGTAATATCAAGAGAAATAAAGGCGAAGCAATTTTAGAATAAAATGATGCTAGGAGACATATGTAGTACATTCAGTTCTGCCATCATACTTGTTTTGAAAACATGAATTTGTTTCGATGTGACTGCAATATGAGGGGATGATTTGAGCACTTGTGTTTGCTTATGTGCGGTTTTATCCACACAAAGGGAACGCAGAAAACCACACCCAAGTGAATTCAGCCCATGGAATACACAAAACGAGTGTGTGCATCAGCCAGATATCGACCAGCCACCTCGGTTCACCTCGAATTGGAAGTGTGCCTGCCTGCTTAGTTGCTTTAGTTGTGTCTGACTTTGCGACACTATGGACTGTAGCCTGCCAGTCTCCTCTGTCCATGGGATTCTCCAGCTAAGAATACTGGAGTGGGTTGCTGGGCTATCCTCCAGGGGCTCTTCCCCACCCAAGGATTGAACCTGGGCCTCCTGTGTCTTCTGCATCACCAGGCCACTGGGGAAGCCCTGAGTTGGAAGCCACATTGACCCAAATCTGATGTTACAACTTGCCTTGCCATCTGGTCAGCCCACCCTCCTCCACAATAACACAGGCTGCAGCCCTTCCACTGCTCAGACTTGGACGAGCAAACCTCAGACCTCTTCCAAGATGACATGCCTATAGTTACTTAAGTATTCCTTGGCCATTTAACACGTGTAAAACTGCGCCGCCATTTTTATTAGGTTCTTTTTTTTTTTTTTTTTAATGTGTTGCTGTTGAAATTTCTGAGCATTGCGGCCCTCAATCCACTTTCCCTGGAGGCCCTGTGATTTTATCAGGCGGTTTGCTGTAGTGAGGTGACTTTTTAGGAATGCATACATTGTGTTTTGTCAGAACCAGCCAGATTCTTGCCTCTGATACAATGAATTAGTTTGGATTTAATAGATGTAAGACAATCTTCAATTGAATAGTATTGGCACTTTTTCTGTTGGACTTTTTGAAATCAGGATGAAATAAATATATTAGCACATAATGCATAGAATTGTCTTACTATAGCAGCTCAAATGCTGTTGAACTGTGCTGGTTACTCAGGTACCAGTGTTGCCATTGTTGCAAATGATGTGATTTTTCTAAAATGATGAGTAAATTCTAAAGTTCTGACCAAACAAAGCATATCTCTCCCTTGATTTCACAGTAGCTGCATTCCTAGAAAAGTAACTTACATTAAACTCATGGAAAAACAACAACAACAAAAAACCCCTAAATAACCATATTTATAACTGAAGGAGAATTTTATTTTGTCCAGGTATGTGTAAGCATATTTTTTCATCTCTAGGAATGACATGGGGGAAGTGACTTCTGTTATCCTCTGTGGGACATGCAAGGCCCTGTCCACTCAATAACAGTAGAGCCTCTCCTCATGTGACAGCCCAAATTGCCTCCCCCCAGATTTCCAACACGCCTTTTGGTCTATTCCAGTGGACTTAGAATAATTAAAATCAATGTAAGTTATTCAGTTAGGCTGAGAAAAATTACTGTATGGAAAACACAATGGAGAAAAATGACTTTCCCAAAGAAGGGATAAGAAAAGTGCAGAAATGTTTGTTGACAGTAAGTGGAAAGATGAGTAAATAGTTCCATGTGACCTAATGGCCTTAGGCTGCTTGAGAGAGCACGATAACTAGACCAATGCTGTTTGGTAGAAATATAATATGAGTACATATATAGTCTCAAGTTTTGCTCCACGACAAGAAAAGCCACTGCAATGAGAAGCCTGTGCTCCATAACAAAGAGTAGCCCCCACTCGCTGCAACTAGAGAAAGCCCTCATGCATCTGTGAGGACCCAGTGCAGCCAAAAATAAATAAAATTTTGAAAAATTTATAATAGCCACATTAAAAAAAAAGGTAAAAAGAAACAGATGAAATTAACTTTATGAATATATTTTATTTAACCCAGCATATCCCAAAATATTTTTTCAAGGTGTGATCCATATGAAAACTATCTTGAGGTATTTTTTATACCTCTAATACTGTCTTATTTCAAATTCTGTGAGTATTTTACACTTAGAGCATGTCTCACATTCCAAGTGTTTGAAGATTCTGTACCACTACCAGCTCAGTCTTACTTGGTTATCACAGAGCTTAAATGTTACAACTTGAATTCTGTATTTTCTAAGATGCTGTTGAGGGCAAGTTGAAAATCCCCAATGCAAACTGCCTTAAACAATGAGAACATTTATTCTCTTAAGTCAAGAGTTTGAGTGTGCCCTGGGATTGGTCAGTTCGGCAGTTTGTGATGTCATCCAGGACATGGGTTCTTTCCATCTTCCTGTCCTGACTTCCTCTGGTGGGCAATCCTCTCAAGATTGTAAGATGGCATCCAGGAGCACGATGGTGGCTCACACTTCCTTGTTTGTGTCCAAAAGAGGGTGAGGACACTTCTCCCCCAGACTTGGAATATTCGTTCTTTCTTTCAGTCTTATTGGGCCAAATGCCATGTCCCAGTTGGCTTACACAAATCATCTGGGTCAGACTATTAGATATTCTTGTATCAGATGCAAGAATGCCTTTGGGCATTCCCTCTTCATTTATTCACCATAAGAGACACCATTTGTTATTGTCTTGTACTTGATTTCTTCGTTCATTTACTGTATTCCATTGTCTCTAGAAGTGGTTGAGTTTGTGACCTCTTCATAAAACTTGGGCTCCAATAATTTTTGGCCAAGCCACACATGCAACATTGTGTATAATTTTGCTTTAAGGGGATATTAAAAAATGGAGTAGGTTTAAAGGAGAGACCTAAGGTGACAAAGAGAATTGAAATCATATTATATGAGGAATATTGGAGGGAAAGGCGGTGTAAGCCCATGAGAAATAGAGGGCTGGTGGGCAGGAATAGAGTGTCTTACATGTCTCAGGGATGACGGTAGGTCTATTTGTAACAGTTCTCTGCTCCCATCAATTTAGCTGCCTCTAAT
Organism: Dama dama; assembly: GCF_033118175.1. NCBI lineage: Eukaryota > Metazoa > Chordata > Mammalia > Artiodactyla > Cervidae > Dama > Dama dama. The sequence goes on along the minus strand of NC_083684.1, from coordinate 13,462,081 downwards.
TTGTTCTGGAACTGGAAGCCAGATAATTAAGCCTGTTAGAATAACATGTACTATGAGAACAAATAGGCTGTGATTGAGAGGCTGAGGTGCTTGCCTAAGAATAAAGTATTTAAGCATCAATCCTTGAACTTCATTACCCCTCGTCTACCTCCCTCATCTCAGTCCCTTTTGCTGTGCTTGATGCCTGAGCTTTGTTCTTACTAGGTAATATGATTTTATCATTTTCTAGCATATGCTAATAAATATATGAATTATCACTAGTAAGTAATACTGTTGTGTGTGTGTGTGCTCAGTCTCTCAGTCGTGTCTGACTCTTGGTGATGCCGTGGACTGTAGCCCACGTCTCCTCTGTCCATGGAATTGTCCAGGCAAGAATACTGGAATGGGTAGCCATTTCCTACTTGAGGGGATCTTGCTGACTCAGGGATTGAACCCATGTCTCTTGCATCTCCTCAATTGGTAGGCAGATTCTTTACCACTGTGTGCCCAGGGCATCACAAAGAATTGGACACGACTGAGTGGCCTGCTTCTCTTGGAATTGTGCAGAATTGTTTTAACAGGGAGGAGATTTTCAGTTAATTTTGCAGTTCACACTTGAATCCACTCTTGTTTGATTCCACCTGTTTGAGGACTGTATATCCCTCACCTGCATGTTGTAGAGATTGGTTCATATTTAGGACCTCAGACTTTATCTGTGGGCAGTGGGATGCCATTAATACGTTTTTGAGAATGGGAACACTGAGATCAGCCTTACAGTTTATTAGGATTCTTCTTACTTCTTTTGGGGAGATGGGATCAAAGTCAGAAGCCAAGGGAGTTCAAGAACCCCTCTTTCCCAGGGAATATTTCTCCATCATCTCCAAGTGTCAGCTCAGCTCCACACAGCACTATAGTCACCTCCATCAAATGTCAGGGGGATGGAGGGAATGTGTTCAGAAAGGGGGGCATTAGTCAACCAGCCAGCACATTTCTCTTGGGTCCTCCTGACCTCTTGTGTCTGTGCATAAGCCCCAAAGGAACCAGACTGTAACCTCTGTTTAGGCCACTGATGACCAAATGAATACCTGAATCATATAATAACTAGGGGGAAATTAGAAATCTTTCTAGGACAAAGGGAGTATAAGCCATTGCCATTTTCTGAGAGGAAACAGAATTGAGGGCTGAAATATTCCTTAATTGCAGAGCAGTTCTAACAGCAGACTTTGACCATACCCTTAATATGGGCCATGCATTGTACAGAGTATGTCACATGAATTATTATACTTTATTCCCATCAGAAACATCTGAGGGAGTATTCTTATTTGCATTCAGCAGATAAGAACATCGAGGCCTCAAGGAGTTTGACTGACAGTCTCAAGGTCACATGATAGTAAATGATGGAGTCAGTTTAAACCCAAGCTGTCTGACTCCAGAGCCAACACTTGACACCCTAATGACTTTGGTTTACTCTGATGTTTAATTCAAGAAAGCTGAGACTGTCCCCTTCCACAAAACATTTGATGCCATACAATGAAACACAGCAAGGCTGAGTACTGCTGCTCTGCAGCACTGCCCAAATATCACATGATCCTCATCACATGCAACTTAGACATACCTGTAAATATATAATCTCCACATTCCAGTGTGAGGTGTACCATCAAGCAGAATGCAGTCAATTGTTAAGCAGATGGCCCTAGCAATTGAGAATTAAACCATCTCTACAAGGTATAAATAAATAACAACATGGAAAGAAAGAAGTTTGCTAGATGCAAGATGCCAGCTGTAATTTCAAGAAAATGTTGATTGCATGCTTCAGGAACTATTTCACAAAGCCTTGCTCCAATACAGATTTTCCTTGTAAGGTAGCATGAAAAAAAAGAGAGAGATTTTTATTTTTACTTGGTGTTTATTGTTTCTTTGTCAGCAGCTGTGCCGACGTGGTGTTGATTATGCAGAGAAGAATTATTTTGATTATTGACAGTTGGCATTCTTCTCATAATTTGGAGTTCTTCATCTCAGAATTGTTTCCTCACCTCCTCTCCTGTCTGCACATGAATAAAAATCTAAAAGCACTTGCCAGGATTCTTCCCCAAAGCAGCTGTTAGGAGGAACGTAGTTGAAAGTTCAGATGCAATTTGATTTTAAACTCTCCCTGCCGTTTATTCCTTTCTTTGAGCATCACTTCAGAGCAGTGGAGCTTGTGGGGTTCATCACAAGTGTCTGAAAGGCCTCTCGAAGGGACGCCACACTCTTTTGTGGATTGCCTTTCCCCTTCACCTTTGTTGGCGGGATGTCCTGTCTTTCCTTGCTGTTCCATTCAGAACTGTACGCCTGTAGATTACCAGTTAAAGTTGGCCAAAATGAATAGTCTGTGCTACTTTCCATATTTTTTTTCCTCAGAAAAAGACTGCTTGAAAAGCAAAAATGATCTGAAGATCCCCTTTTTGGGTAATTTCCACTTGGTGTTTGTAACAGATTCCTTTGGTGTCTCATGTCAAATCTCCTTACCTATCTGTTTAAGCCTGATTTAAGACAAACCACCTCTAGCACTCTCTCCCTGGAGGGAGTTAACACCCCTGAGGACAGCCTTCCATTTAGGGGGTCAGAAGCCAGTGAAAAATGACCGAGCTCCTCCTCCTGTGGGAGGGAAGTTCTGAGAGGCATTTTATCTGCTTCTCAGAAATCCTGGAAGATTCAAGCATACTATCCACATCAATGACCCCAAATACTTCCTTATGTTGGCTTTTTCTCTTCCTTAGCACGTTCCTCTTAACCAGGGTCGTGCACCCAAATCCTTGTCTCAGGCTCTGCTTTTGGGGAACACAAAATGAAACATTCTGTGAAAAAATTTTTTTTCCCCATTGCATTTCTGTATTACCATCTTGCTGTTCTTCTCCATTTCTTTTGTTTTGGAGTAAGTAATACAGTCTATTCTTTAAAAAAAAATGTAGAAGTTATATAGATACATTAAAAATATTCTTTCTCTCCTTATATATATATATATATATATATAAAGTATATGTACAAATGTGTATGTGTATCTTTAATTTTTGCATCTCTTTGTGGGTAAAGTATATTGTAGGCAGAACTGTCTTGGGTCAGACACCCGGGGTTGAATTGCAGCCCTTGTAGCCTTCCAGTCTTCTGAACTTGGGGTAGTTATTTACTCTTCCTCAGCCTTAGCTCCCACCCCCATAAACAGAAGTGGGCATATTTATAGGGCTGTTATGCATATTAACTGGCATTATGTGTGTGTAACACACTAGCATGGTTCCGAGCACTTAGCAAGCTCTTCGCATATCTTCTCTGGTAGCTCAGCTGGTAAAGAATCTGCCTGCAATGCAAGAGACCCTGGTTCAATTCCTGGCTCAGGAATATCCACTGGAGAACGGATAGACTACCCACTCCAGTAGTCTTGGTCTTCCCTGGTGACTCAGATGATAAAGAATCCACCTACAATGTGAGAGATTTGGGTTTGATCCCTGCATTGGGAAGATTTCTTGGAGAAGGGAACAGCTACCCACTCCAGTATTCTGGTCTGGGGAATTCCATGGACTGTATAGTCCATGGGTTTGCAAAGAGTTGGACACAACTAAACGACTTTAACTCACTAACATATCTTAGTGATTATTATAAAAAACAAGACAAAGCAAATTCCTCTGTCACACTGTACATTCTTGCCCTACTTTCTGGGGAGGAATGGAATGGGGGCAGGGAGGAAACCATTGTGTCTGCTGTATATCTTTCCAAAACTTTTTCTGTGTTTGCACAAACTTAAAAAATGCCTATGTATATGCATTTTTGTATATTTAATTTATCTTTTATGCTTGTGGGACCATAGTATACATACTCTTCTGCAATTTAACATCAGATCATGAACATTCTCCTATGTCAAAATATGTACATCTGTTGCATTAAAAAATGGCTGTATGATATTGTTTTGCATGAATGAACCCATTTGGGAAGCTAATTTTATGTGTCACCTTGACAGGACCATGGGATGCTTAGATATTTGCCAAACATTATTTTGGGGTGAGGGTGTTTTTGGAGGAGTTTAACATTTAAATAATTAGAGTAAAGCAGATTGCCCTCCCTCATGTGGGGTGGGCCTCATCTAATCCATTGAAGGTCTGAATAGAACAAAGGGTTGATCCTCTCCCGGGAAGGGAGAATTTCCTCCAGTCTGATTGCATTCAGTATGAGACATCAGTATTTTTTCCTGCCTCTAAACTCAAACTAAAACACTCTTCCTGAGTCTTGAGCCTGCCCGCATTTGGACTGGAGCTGTACTATCGGCTCTCTTGGGTCTCCAACTTGCTAACTGTGCATCTTGGGACTTGTGAGCCTTCATAACTGCATGAGCCAATTCCTTATAATAAAATAGCAGAGTCATCACTTTGCCAGCAAAGGTCCATATAGTCAAAGCAGTGGTTTTTCCACTAGTCATGTATGGATGAGAGAGTAGGATCATAAAAAAGATTGATGCTGAAGAATTGATGCTTTCAAATTGTGGTGCTGGAGGAGACTCTTTAGAGTCTCTTGGATTGCAGGGAGAACAAACTAGTCAATCCCAAAGGAAATCAACCTGAATAGTCATTGCAAGGACTGTTGCTGAAGTTGAAGCTCCAATACTTTGACCACCCGATGTGAAGAGCTGAATCACTGGAAAAGACCCTGATGCTGGGAAATATTGAAGGCAGGAGGAGAAGGGGTGACAGAAGATGAGATGGTTAGATAGCATTACCACCTCAATGGGCATGAATTTAAGCTAACTCCAGGAGATAGTGGGGGACAGAGGAGCTTGGCATGCTGCAGTTCATGGGGTTGCAAAGAGTCAGACACAACTTAGCGACTGAACAACAACAATAGCATATGTCTATGTCTATACTGTGTGTGTTCTACTGTGCTTAGTTGGTCAGTTGAGTCTGACTCTGCGACCCCATGGAGAATAGCCCGCCAGGCTCCTTTATCACATGGGGATTCTCCAGGCAAGAATACTGGAGTGGGTTGCCATGCCCTCTTCCAGGGGATCTTCCCAACCCAGGGATTGAACCCAGGTTTCCTGCATTGCAGGCAGATTCTTTTCTATCTGAGCCAACAGGGAAGCCCAAATCTATACATGTTTGTAAATTAATAGGGGAAACATTCATGTATTACATAATTAACGGGGGAAAGGGCAAAACAATGGTGTATTAGCCAGGCTTCTCCAGAGAAACAGAACCAATATGTACCTACATGTTTGAGGGAAGCTGGTAAGATGACTGTGGTCTTGTCATGGAGACTCTTTGACTTTTTTAATTCACCAGAGACTTCCCCATTCCCACCAGCGCCTTTAAATAGATCAGCTTTCTTGGACTCAGTCTTCCTTCTTGATTTCCAGGCTCACAGCCTACTGTTTAAGGATACAGTCCCCAAGGATGTCGTGATGATGCAGGATAAAGTCACTCTCAGGAGGATGACAGTCCTGGCTTCAAAGCTGACCCAAGGGAGCTGTTAGAACAGTGCTCTCTGGAAGTTCCTGTGCCATCTCTGAAGATCTGAGACAACTAAGAGTCAGATGGGTTTTCGTAACCTCTTAGCAATATCCAGGTCCTTCAATGTAGTGTTTCTGAAGGCTGTAGGCAGACTACCCAAACCCAGAACTCTGTGATTTTACATCAAAAGCACTTTGTTCTGGACATATTTTTTTTTTTATGTCCAGCAGCAGCAGCAGCCTTGAGCATGGAGGTCTCTAGCTCCAAGGAAGGCAAAGCTTAAAAGGGGACAATGTGCAGTTTAGGATTTCCCAGCTTCTCTCCTACCTGGAAGTAAAAGAAGCTTCCTGGTGTTGGATGCTCTGAACTGAGGGTCTTCAGGATGGAATGGACTCTCCTCTGTTGAGTGGCCCTATTTTGATCTACAAAGCCCAGCATGAGCTTCTATGACTCTCAGGAACCAGCTAGTCACACAAGTTCTGCCTCTTGGAGGCCACAAGTATAAAGAAAGAAGAACATTGAAACAAGTCAGATGTCACGCTTCTGTTCTATTCCATTCTCCTCTCTTCTGTTCTCTTCCACTCCATTCTATGCTGTTATATTTAATTACTAGACATTCTAGTCTGTGCGGTCTCATTCCATTTGAACTTGGGACTTTTTATTCTATGTTATTCTGGTTCATTCTATTCCATCTCATCTCTTCCCACTCCATCACATTCCATTCCATTTTACAGCTGTGTAGAATGAGTTCTTGCCTAATGCAAGGGATTTTATTAGATGTTACTAAGGCTGTGTGTGTGTGTGTGTGTGTGTGTATGTGTATGTATGTACACGTGTTTTGAAGGGTAGTTTTCAGGATATCATTATAGTAGACAAAAATTCCATATTTCTTGCACCTATAAGAATTTTCAGGAGGCAGTCTTAAGTGAATTTGAAATATTACAAAGTAAAGATTCACCTGTGCTTCCCACGTGGTGTAGTGGTAAAGAATATGCCTGCCAATGCAGGAGACATGAAGATTCCATTCCTGGGTCTGGAAGATCCCTGGAGAAGGCAATGGCGACCCGGTCCAGTGTTCTTGCTTCAAGAATCCCATGAACAGAAGAGCCTGATGGGCTATAGTCCATGGGTTTTCAAAGAGTCAGACACGACTGAGCAACTAAGCATGCATGCACAAAGTTTACCTAGAGAGCATTGGTACTTGCAGTGAGTTAAGGAGAATTCAAGGTGTTAAGTCCCGTATGTTTCTTTTCTAGTTATCTGTAGGTGATCATGTTTATTAGCAATGCAAATCCTGTGGTAAATTAAGATGAATTTCAGTCTATATTTAAAAGTTTAAAAGGTGGAAGACCCCAAATTACAAAAAGAACCATAAAGTGAGTGTGTGTGTGGGTGTGCTCAGTCATGTCCAACTCTCTGTAACCCTAGGACTGTAGCCTATCAGGCTCTTCTGTCCATAGGATTTTCCCTGCATAGGTACTAGAGTGGGTTGCCATTTCCTCCTCCAGATGATCTTTCCAACCTAGGGATCGAACTCGTGTTTCCTGAGTCTCCTGCATTGGCAGCAGATTCTTTACCACTGAGCCATCTGGAAATCCTGTAAGGTGAGTAGAGAAGGTATATGCTTTCAAATGTATTTCTCAACTGTCCTTCTTCAATGTTGGCTGCAATGTGGACACTGACATCTTTTTGTTTTTGTTATTTTTCTTGGAAAGTCAGTTATTCTGGGAATAAAATATGTCCTCAAGAGGTAGTCTAGTGTCATTGTTAGTAAGATCATGGGCTTTTATAAAGAACTGAGTTAGAAGATCAGTTCTACTAATTCTAGCCATATGAACTAGGGTGTGTTCCTTAAGCACTTGGATAATAGTCTCTTTCATGGTGTTCTTGAAAAAAATTAAATGAGATAATGCATATGGAGTGCTTAGGGCCATATTACCGATATTAAGTGGCCAATAAATGTCAGTTATTAGTTGAAAAATAGGGACAGTATAATACTTTTGGGGATGTTTTTGAGGATAAACTGAGATGCTTATAAAGCATTGAAGTCAATGGTAAGCCCTCAACTAGATGTTCAGATCATTGACACCATTGTTTTTGTTATTACATCTTATCTGTACAATATGGATAATATAATTAACTTAGTATAGTTGTAAAGATGAATTGAGATAATGTGTGTGAAGTATATTTAGTGCTGTGCCTGGCACAGAGGGAGAACCAAATAAATTTTAAACTACTGGGGGACAGAAATTGTGTTACTTACACTGAGTACCCCAGCCTCATGCTTGACACATAAAAGGTATCCAATAAGTATTTTGTAAATAAATGAATGAATCACTGTATTATAAATTAGGTTCTATTCTACTGCAAATGTAAAAGGAGATCTTGGAAAAATGTTCTGGTCTCCTTTAGAATCTGATGACCCCTGAAAAATGAGGAATAAAATAAACCCGAGGAGACAGGATGTTCCCAAACTCTGAGATCATCGTCCTAATCCCCTACATTAGAAAGGTCTTTATGGTTCACAAAGAATGTTCACATCCATTATGTCATCCAATATAAAAAAAATTAAAATAAAACAAGCAAGAAATGTCCTTAGGGTCGGCCTGGACAAGGAACTCAATCTCTTACAAATGGTTTAAAGCCCCCTCTGTCTCCCTACAGACACTGCTTATAGAAAACTTCAGGCACAGAAATGCTACCCAGCTTGATTTAGCTTAAAGAAACCTTTTGTGACCTTATAAACAAACACAGCCCAGTGGGAACTCAAGTGGAATTTCAGAATTTTGAAGATGAGCTGAGAGAATTTGCTCAGAAATGGGGTATATTAAAACAGTCTCTACCAAAGGAGTGAAACAATAAAGAGATTGACTCAGAAGAGAACAAAAAGGCTAGTCCTGCTTATTGGTAAGCAGTGAGCTCCTGACTCGTTAGAACTGTTGACTGTGGCAATAATGTTTGGGAACATTGCAGTCTCATGAGCGAGCTTATAATGATGTTGATCTCGTGTGGATGGATGGCCTTACATAAACTCTGACTGCTCGTGGAAAAGAGCTTCTTATCCTTAAAGTATGCTATGGGCAAGGCTGATTAAAAGATGTTTTTATGAATGTAAACGTCAACTTTGAAATGCCTGTCCTCTGATATAGTGCCGTGTGTTCATGCATGCATTGGGTAAATGTGTTTCGACCTTTTGTCCTGAGTGAGTGGGTTAGGCCAGTTGGTTAATTGAGTCATTGAAAGAAAGACAAGTGCTGTATTGGTCGAGGTCCCAGCAAGAAACAGATGGTTCAAATGGAGTTTCAAATGGAGGGACTTTATTGACCAAGGTATGAGCAGGGCTGCTCCCAGATAAGTCAAATGAATAGACAAAAGGACTGAAGTATGAGCAGGGTTACAAAGTAGGGACAAGGGGTTGTGAATGAGGTCCCTAGACACTAGCCATAAGAAGCTGTGTGAACCCCTCAGGTGTACCTAGCATTAGGGCAACCCAAAAGCTCACAGGAGCTGTGATCCTGGAAAAACAGATACCATCATAGATGCGGGGAAGCAGGGAAGAGGCTCTGGCCTCTCTCCCGTCTCTCGCTCTGGTTCCCTGCAGGTATTTCCCAGGGTCAAACCCATTTGGTTGCTAGCAGGTGAGGGAACCTGGGAAGCAGTCTGCTGGGGCTCCCAGGGACAGAACATGACACAAAAACATGGGTCTTGGGTTGAGTCATACCATCTTTGTCACAACTACTCTTTCTGCCATTGTAGGGTCAAAGCTGGCGTAGATAATAAGGAGATGAATGGGTATAGCTGTGTGTCATTAAAACTTTATTTACAAAACAGTGGGCCAAATCTCCAGTTATAGTTCACTGACCCTCAGCCTTAACCTCAGACTTATCAGAGAATGGTTTATATATTGACTCCAGCATAAGCACAGTTACTGAATTCCTGGGTAGCAGCAGGCAACAGCAGCAGTGTCCTCATTAACTCTTTCTGGCAGGGACCTATCGCCACTTGGTTTCTGCCTTGGGTATCATACAAGTTGAAGCAATTGCCCCACACAGGCTTAATGCACACCAGAGAAGACTTTGGTGGAAGCCTTCAGCACACTTGAAATGAGGACATAAATAATTCAAGTGAATCCATAAATGATTCAAGCTTGTTCCAGTAGTGTGTGCGTGGACATAAGCATGCGTGTTGTGTTCTGTGTCATGAGCAAAAGGGCAATGTTAAGACTCTCATATGGATCAGTGGGCACAGCTCAGAGGCGCATAATCTATCTCCTCGTTAAGCCAGTGGACTTTGGGGAGATGGGAGCAGAAGTAAGCAATGACTACCCCAGTAAGAACAAACAGAGGCCTTTTATTAAAAAGCCTGTTACAGCAGGGAAGTCAACCACCATCCCTGGTGTTTGGCAAAGACTCAGGGGCAGGCAGGGGAGAGGGAAAGTTTTATAGTGAGAAAAGGGAAGGCTTCAGTGTGTTCTGATTGAAGGCTGTCCTCCTGGGGAGGCTGGGGGCAGACCAGCTAGGAGCTGGACATCCTAGGGGCTTGGTTTGGGAGCATATTTGGCTTTCTCTCGTTGGTCCTGAGTTGGAAGAGAAGGCAAAAATGAGAGAAGCTGGCATCATTGACCAAGTCCTGCCTGGTTTGGATTGATTGCTAACAAGTTTGTGGTTTGGCCTCCCAGGCTGGATGTTCAAGTGGTATAGCTGGTCTGGCCATTGGTTGTTTATATATTCAGTCTCTCTCACAGGTTAGTGCTGACCGTCTGTCCTGGCTCTGTCTCCACTTGGATGTTGTTAAGACAGGAAGAGCATCTCAGCAACCAGCTCCTCTGCTCTGTACCAACTCACGTGGGCCTCCGTGGCCATGAACGTTTTCCTTACTGAGACTCACAGTGGATCGCCAGTTGCCCGATTATCACAACACTGACTTAGTGTTACCAGGAACAGCTATGGCCTCATTCTCTGAATTCCCCTAAAAACAAGTATACTATCAAGGGTGAAACAGATCACCAGCCCAGGTTGGATGCATGAGACAAGTGCTCAGGGCTGGTGCACTGGGAAGACTCAGAGGGATGGGATGGGGAGGGAGGCGGGAGGGGGAATTGGGATGGGGAACACATGTAAATCCATGGCTGATATATGTCAATGTATGGCAAAAACCACTACAATATTGTAAAGTAATTAGCCTCCAACTAATAAATGAAAAAAAAAAAACAAACCTCACTCTTATGTCAGTCCTTTTATATAAATCTCACATTCTTCCCTTAATGACCTCATCCTTGACAGCATAATCTCCTTGTTCCTCCCCAGGTCTCCCCATGAGGTGGACCCAACTAGGTCATGTACGCATGCTTCTCCAGTCATTCCTTACCTCATTTGCATATAGTTTGCTCATAATTTTATCACCTCAAGAGACATTCTTGAGCCAGGATGACCCCATGTGGAGTGTACCTAGTGACATCTCCATTCAGGCCTAAACAGCTGTGGTCAGTTTCCTTCTGTGTCCAGGTTTCTCTATTGTAGTGTGGGTAAAAGATTGCACATCCTTTAACAGGTCTGTGCATTTTTTCTTCTTGCCTCAGTTCTTCCTTCCTACAAGATTTATCTCTCTCTCCTCTGCATTTGGCTGGATTGAACAGTTTGTCATGAATTTGCTAAATTACTGGATGCCTTTTCTTTCTTCTAAAATAAAATGTATAGCTCCCCAAATTTAGTTTCTGATCACTTCTCTCTCAACAGCCACAACCCTCTTTGCTCTGAATCAGACAAGCCCTGTAGGTAGTCTTTGTGTGTGTGTGTGTGTGTGTGTGTGTGCGCACGCGCGCATTTGTTCACCTGAGTCAAATGGCAACATTCTTTTTCATAGACTTGCAAACCCTTGGAGCTGAAAGGGATCTCAGAAGTCAGGGAGGTTAATATTCTCCAAATGGGATACATAACGCTGGATGGGTATACATGGTGATGTTGGCTAAGCATTTCATGTAATTTTAGTTGTTGTGTATTTATTTTAATCTATTAGAAAAATTTATGTAATTGTTACATTAAACTACGTGAATTCATAAACATTACTGTCAAGGATGAGGTTGAGTCATATGGTATCTTAGAAACTTATTGTTCTCCATGTATATGAACTGCAGGTACTGACGGGTAGTACCTAGATATGACTAAGATCATGAAAGTAGAATTTTTGGAAGCACCAATCTGCTCCAACCTCCCCAGGGCTACACAAGAGGAAACGGAGTCTTTGAAAAGAGACAGGTTCTATCCCGGGCCCCTCAGCTTGATAGACCCGGAGGTCGAGTTAGATCAGGTCCAGATTCCCAGCGTTCTTTCGTTCAGTTCCCAGAGACTCCTCCTCAGAAACTGTGAGCTCAGCTGCAGAATGAAGACCATGGTCCATAATGGCTCCTGGGGGATGGGTTTGCAAAGGCACAAGAAGCTGGACAAAAGCCTATTCTAACTACATGGCGAATTACCTGAACAATTCCAAGAGCCTCATTTTCAGAGATAAAAACTGCTCGTTTATTGGATCTAGAACAACTGAAACTTTGCTGGATAACAAGGTAAATGAATGCATTGCACCATTCACCGCCGTGGAGGCCCACAAGCTGCTGGTTGCTCTGTGTAATGGGAGATTCAGAATGTAGTTAATGGGTTAGTGTAGTTTTTATTGTAAAGGCAAACTAAATTAAACTGATAGTTTTAATTAAATTTGAATTGGCTGTGATTTTACTCAGTTTTAAAGGCCACTTGAGACACTAGCGTTGCACTTAAAATCTAGTGTTGTAATTAGTGACGTCTACATTTATTATAATGGTTACTGCACTTTATTGAATTTATTCAGGGGTAAACAAAAGCTCAGCATCTAAAGAGCGTGGATTCCAAGCTAGGTTGGCTTTGGGAGCCTGTTTTGTTTCTGTTAGAATGTCAGGTGATGATGCTGATCTTGGAAAGGGAGGTCTGGGGTTTAGCCCTCCAGCGGCAAGCTTAACATCATGGGCTACCTCAAACCAGAACTGTCCCAAAATGCTATACTTTTTACTGTATTGTTTTTTATCTGGAAAATCCAAATTAGGTGTGTGTTTGAGCATCCCTCAGTCCTCCAGTTCTAGAGTTCAAGGTCCATTAATCTAGATTTGAAGACACCATCAAGCAACCATTAATTTGATCTGGAAATCATAGAAGCTTCGTGGCAGCTCCAGGAAATGTTAGCAAGGGAAGGTGCTGGCTTCTGGGGGAGAGCCGTGCCTGGGTGGCTCAGTATTGTCTACTGTCCCAGACAGAACTGGGCCCTAACAGGGGGTTCTCATAACTTGGATGTGTGGAGGACCACCTGAGAGGCTTGTTGTAACGCAATGTCAAGGCTTCATCTGTAGAGGTTCTGGTTTAGTAAATGCCCGGGGAAAACCTCATTTTGAGAAAGTCTGCACTAAAGTGTTAATTCAGTCTAATGAAATCCTCAAAAAGACGCCTGATTAACAGAAGTGGGAGTATCTTCTCAGAGGGTCACCGTGTTACATACTCTGTTGTGAGGCCTGTGTGGTAATGGTCACTTAGAATTGTTTGGTAAGAGTGAGATTAAAGCAAGGATTATATTTTTAATTAAAAATTAGTAAATGCTTATAAAATAATTCAGAAGTGTGTAACATAAAAGAGGAATTACTCTTAGTCCAGTCAGTCCTCCCCAGGGGCAAATAGCTCACTGTCTGGTATGTTCCTTCTGGAGAGATATTTGCCTCCTCTTTAAAGCATAGTAGATGCTTCCCTACTAGATCGCCCTACTCGTTACTCTGTGTTCCAAGGGATTTCCTCGGCTTTGTCTTTTTATGTTCTTTGTATATTCCTTTTATGTACCATCCTATTCTAGTTTAATGGATATAAAAACTTTCTCAAGGTTTTTGAAGATAACAGGTGTTTTTTTTTTTTTTTTTCTTTTTTGGGTGTACTATCTCAATTTTCTCTGTTACCACATTTCTCGTTGTTTTTCTTGATCTTTTTCTGGCAAGTAGTAAGCATAGTGCTTCCCTTTTTCATATATGAGAATGGAAGCAAAAGGGAACTCTGAGTGTGGAGGGGGCTGCTTGACTATCAGATTTCTCTTCTGGTACAACAGGCAAGAATCTGGACTCTTTGCTTTGGGACTCCTAATGCCAACACGTGGAGTGCTGTCCACATTCAAACTCACTTTAGCTGCCCTGTTTTTCTTTTGTTTAGTCAACATTTTTAGAGGAAGAGTTCTTGCTATTGTTATTGCTGTTTTTTTTTTTTTTTTTAATTTTTATTACAGGTAAACATCTGCCTTTAGGACATTCTGAATATCCGATGTGTAGAACTTTAATTAATCCCACTTTCTTCCTTCCTGTTCTCATTCATGTTCATGAGTTCCAAACCTCACTGGAACTCTCTCTTTTTAAGACAGTGGGCAAAACTCAGTTTTTCAGGAGCATGACACATATGCTTACTAACCAGTCTAAAATTTGAACAAGTTGATTGTTAACAAACTAGTACTAGTAAACAAACCTGGGTATTTTAGTAGGGACCAATACGTGGATGCTTCTACATTATTCAGATGAATTTTAGGTTTGAATCTTTAGAAACTGTGTCTGTAAAGAGCAGTGAGCTTTGATCAAAGATGAAACAAATCTGAATCATTTGTGTCTGATTCCTTCACCCCAAACTCATTGACTTGGAATTTATAGGACTTGACTCTACTTAATGACAATCAATCAAACAACCAAAACACACACACACACACACACACACAAAGAAAAACCCCAAATTCAATGAACATGAATGCAACAGGAAAATTTTTGTGATTTCTTTTTAATCAATATAAATTCAATTACTTGTATTCCTGTTTTCAGTGTCATCTTCTGGAGAATTGAACACCAATTTCAGAATTCCAGAGTTTGTTCACAAGAGGTATAATAGTCAAAATATTTTAGACCTTGATAGGGCCTTAATGTATTGGTGAAAAATGAAGGAATCCATGTTAGGAGGAAATTAAAAATTTAGGCTTTGAATTTAGGTAGGTCTGGGTTCTCATCTGCCTTAACTTAAAGGTGATACTGTTGCTTATATTCTGCTGATGTCAGAACTAATCTCTGTTACATGACTGCAGGAGAATTTGAGAAATATGAGACCACACAGACTATTTGGGGAGCTCTCTTTGGTAGGTTCAATCATCGCCATTATCAAATCCAAAGAGATGAAGTACCTTTTGTTTTGTCTACAGAAGCAGTCCAGTTATAGGTAGAGTTATGTTTTGAAGCAAGATAAGGAGTTTTGAGCCACAGTTGAGGAGTCTGTTCACAAGTCTTTTATTCTATGTTACAGTTAAACTTAGGTTCCCAGAAGCTGAGCAATCTTCTCAAGATGCAGGATGAATTAGGAATAGAGCTGAATTTTATTCTTTCTGCTTAACCACCCTGCCTGTCTTCTCCTGGAGATTTCTGTAATATCTTTTTGTAATTATTTCTGTGACGTTTTTCCTCCAAATTAACAACTTGTTTATTATCACCTAGAAAGAATAAGTCTTTCAGTGAGATGTATGAGCATGTAAATTTTATGATAATGAGAAACACTTCCTCCTAAAACTAGGATAGAGCATCTGGAAACATAAAATTCATATTAAAATGACTGAAGAGACGCCCCTCCTCCCAATCAAAGTAATTAAAGCCTGGTTGCAAGGATTTGTATTAAGATTAGGAAATGCTTCTTTAGGTTATGTTGTGGTGAAATCTTGTCACAATAACAAAACAGTCTTCTAACATGTGGATGAACTCGGGGCTTCATTGTTGAAGAGCATTCTTCCTCGCACTATGAGTCTGAACATTATGTGTCAATAAAAATGTGTGAAGTTAGTGGGGACTATCTACATACTAGGTTGGCCTTCCATTTTGGTGGTTGAAAAATGGCCACAGATTCTTTAACACACTTCCCAGGGAAAAGTGGGTTTCCCCTGAGAGAACAGCTCTGTGGCTGCTTAGACCAATAGGCTGAAAGAATATGGTGGAAATAGGCCCAGGCTAAAGCAGTTTCCATTTTATGTCTCTTAAAATACTCATTCTGGAATCCTTAACCTTCATGTGGAAAGACAAGCCCCGGGAGAGAGAGGGCTCCAGCTGTACTCAGCTCTCTGGTCACTTCTAAGGCACGAGACATGGGGAAAAGAGGCCATCCTGGACATAGACCCCTTCAGCCCCAGTTACTGTACATAGAGCTGCGTGGGCCAGAGGCAAAGTCCCTGCTGAACTTCTTCTGAATTCCTGGCCAATAAAACTGTGAACAAATAAAATGGTTGTTTAAGCTGTCAACTTTGTTTTTAAAAATAATTTTATTTCCCATTATGGCTTATATTTTTGTTGTTTCTTAGTTGCTAAGTCATGTCTGACTCTTTGCGACCCCATGGTTCCTCTGCCTGTGAGATTTCCCAGCAAGAATACTGGAGTGGATTGCCATTTCCGACTCCAGGGGATCTTTCTGGCCCAGGGATTGAACCTGCGTCTCCTGCATTGCAGGTGAATTATTTACCACTAAGCCTCCTGGGAACCTCTATAGTTTATCATAGGATATTGAATATAGTTCACTGTGCTATACAGTAGGACCTTGTTTATTCATTCTGTAAATAACAGTTTGCATCTGCTAGCCCCAGATTCCCAATCCATCCCATCTCCAGCCCCTTGGCAACCACAAGTCTGTTCTCTATGTCTGTGAGTCTGCTTCTGTTTCATAAAAGTTCATTTTTGTCATGTTTTCGATTCCATATGTAAATGATATCATATGGGATTTGCCTTTCTCTTTTTGATTTACTTAGTATAATAATCTCCAGTTCCATCCATGATGCTCCAAATGGCATTATTTCATCATTTTTTTATGACTGAGTAGTGCTTCATTATATATATGCACCACATCTTTTTTATTTATTTATCTGTTGATAGACATTTAGGTTATTTCCATCTCTTGGCTATTGTGAATAGTTAAGCCATCAACTTTGGGTTGCTTTATTACATAGAAATTGATGACTGGTACATCTCTTACCTATGATTCATATCTAGTTTTGAGTTTAAGCTCTGGAACTAGCCTGCTTGGGTTTAAATCTGATCACCAAGTCTTAGTAGCCATGTGATCTCAAACAAATTATTTTAATTCTCTGCTTCAGATTTTTCATCTATAAACTTAAAATACTGAAATTCATCTCGTAAGGTAGTTGTGAGGACTAAATATGTTAAATATGGAACTTAAATCAATGCCCAATAAATACTTATTCAGCAATACACCGAGTACCTACTAAGTGGCAAATACTGTTCTCAGCAGTTCAGTTCAGTCACTCAGTCGTGTCCAACTGTTTGCAGCCCCATGAACCACAGCACACCAGGCCTCCCTGTCCATCACCAACTCCCAGAGTTTACTCAAACTCATGTCCATTGAGTCAGTGATGCAACCCAGCCATCTCATCCTCTGTCATTCCCTTCTCCTCCTGCCTTCAATCTTTCCCAGCACCAGGGTCTTTTCTAGTGAGTCAGCTCTTCACATCAGGTAGTCAAAGTATTGGAGTTTCAGCTTCAACATCAGTCCTTCCAGTGAATATTCAGGGCTGATTTCCTTTAGGATGGACTGGTTGGATCTCCTTGCAGTCCAAGGGACTCTAAAGAGTTCTCCAGCACCATAGTTCAAAAGTATCAATTCTTTGGCACTCAGCTTTCTTTATAGTCCAACTCTCACATCCATATATGACTACTGGAAGAATCATAGCCTTGACTAGATGGACCTTTTTTGGCAAAGTAATGTCTCCTCTTTTTAATATGCTGTGTAGGTTGGTCATTAACTTTTCTCCCAAGGAGTAAGCGTCTTTTAATTTCATGGCTGCAGTCACCATCTGCAGTGATTTTGGAGCCCAAAAAATAAAGTCTGACACTGCTTCCACTGTTTCCCCATCTATTTCCCATGAAGTGATGGGACCAGATGCCATGATCTTTGCTTTCTGAATGAAGAGCTTTAAGCCAACTTTTTCACTCTCCTCTTTCACTTTCATCAAGAGGCTCTTTAGTTCTTCACTTTCTGCCATAAGGGTACTGTTATCTGCATATCTGAGGTTATTGATATTTCTCCTGGCAATCTTGATTCCAGCTTGTGCTTCCTCCAGCCCAGTGTTTCTCATGATGTACTCTGCATATAAGTTAAATAAGCAGGGTGACAATATACAGCCTTGACATACTCCTTTTCTGATTTGGAACCAGTCTGTTGTTCTATGTCCAGTTCTAACTGTTGCTTCCTGACCTGCTGTTCTAGGCTTGGGGCATCAGTGAAAAAAATAGGCAGAAAGTCCTGGATTTTTATAACATTTATCTTCTTTTTTTTTTTAAGATTTTTAAAAAATGTGGACCATTTAAAAAATCTTCATTGAATTTGTTATAATATTGCTTCTGTCTTATGTCTTGGTTTTTCAGCCCTGAGGCATGTAGGATCTTAACTTCCTGACCAAGGATCGACCCACACTTCCTGCATTGAAAGGTGAAATCTTAACCACTGGACCACCAGGGAAGTTTGCCATATACATCTTAAATGAACAGATGAGTAAAACCCAGAACTCATGGAATCAAGGGCCTTCTTAGACTCAGGATGTTTCAGTTAAATGGTGTTCCTTTGTCACATTTCTGCACAGCTCTGCTTTCTTATGTGAATAATCTTTGACTATGGTGTTGGTTCAGAGAAGGCAATGGCACCCATCTCCAGTGTTCTTGCCTGGAAAATCCCATGGACAGAGGAGCCTAGTGGGCTGCCGTCCATGGGGTCACACAGAGTCAGACACGACTGAAGTGACTTAGCAGCAGCAGTAGCATGGTGATGGTTAAGTCACTATCGTAGTGATTTTGGTGACTTACAGGGGTGATCAAGATCAGCCTTCGAAAGGAAAGCAGCTGTGTAACTACGGACAACTGAACTCTCTGAGTCAGTTTCATTATCTGTAAAATGGACTGATGATACTGAAAGCAGTTGAAGGTCTCCCCTACCTCTGATGACTTGTGTGTGACAAGAGGCCACCAAGAGGGTGTGGGGAAGGAAGTAAGAGTGCTTTCTCTGTTGGCTAAAGTGAGGGGATTAGAGCCATTTGGATATTTTTTTCTAAACTTGGAATTTGTGTCCATGGTCTGATGTCTAAGTGCAGTTTCAGGGACAATAGAAAAGCATATTTAAAGAGTGATTTGGAAAAGGTAAGGCACATGACTGCCATGCTGCAGAGTTATTTGCATGTTAGGTGGCCATGAAGAGCATATTTGCACCACAAGAGGCTCCTTCATTCTCATGCTCAGGCATTCAGCACACAGCACTCTCCATCTCTTTCTCAAATTCACATGCCTTTTACAGCAGGGCAGTCATTCTGATTTATTGAAGTTACCAATACCTCTGCTTGGAGCCTCACGAGCTGGTATTTTCATTTATTCATGCATTTGTTCTATGGCCGTGTGCAGTGCAATCCTTTACTGCTGGATATACACAGGCGACTGTAATGTTTTGTGTTAATTGCACCAACAGAAGTTTGCTCAAGATTCCATAAGAGCTGGGGAAAGAGGCTTTGGCCAGGCTGGGAGGCTCAGGACAGGAGTCAAGGACATCTGTTGTTTTTGTCTTTCCAGCACCCCTTCCCTTCTTTGTAGGCAACGGGCTTCTTTCTAGTGAAGGATAAATCCTACGTGTTCTAAGTGGGACTGACTCAGCAACCCCTGTATGTGACCCAGACACATAAATGTCTCCCCTAGGAATTTTACGACACAGGCATTGGCAGAGACTCATTTTGTTAGGGTTGCTAATCTGAAGGGGTATAAATTTGGGATGGCCACCGGTCATCTTTCCAATCATTTGAAGTAAGTCCGATTATGAATGGAACATACATTAAAACAGCTGCAGAGACACTTCCCTAATCAGTGGAAAGTAATTGAAATTTGGCTGCAAAGATTTATATGAAAATCAGGAAACACACCTTTTAAATTTTAGGCTGCTGCTTTCCTATTACAGTGATGACACTGTCTTGAATGGAGGGAAAGACAGAGTCCTAATAAATACCATTCAAGTGCCTGGATCCAACCATGCCTGAAGCTAGACATTTAGTTCTGTACTTGTTTTATGCCAGTGAGTTGCTCCCCCAACTTTTCCCCCCTAAGTTAGTTCAAGGTAGATTTGTATTATCTGCAAGTACAAAGTTTTGCTGGAGTATATAATGACTTAGCTGAGTTTTAATGGATGAATAGGAATTTGTCATGTGAGTTGAGGATGAATAAAATTTTCCAGCAGATAGATCATATAAACAAAGGCTTGGGGAGAAAATTTCTAAGGAAAGTATCTATATAAAATAATACAGTGGGAATTGTCCTTGGTCCAGGCTGTTCACTTGGAAAAAATATTGCTATAGAGTGGCCAAAATTAATTTGGAAACAGTACCCACAAGAGCATGGCCTTCTGAGTAAAATCCACAAAGCAGTAATGAGTTGGAAAAATACTAGCTCATAAGACTCACTTAAAAGACTTCTGGGATGAAGTTATAATTGTGGTAGATACATAAGAAGTGACAGAAATATTACCTTTAATAAGAAGTTCCATTTAATCTATTCGGACTTGCTCAGAAACATTGGGGGAAATCAATCACATTCATTTGATGCTCTTATTTATTTAGAATGGCTGAAAAATATGGTGTTTTATAATTGCTGTAACTAAAGAATCATTTTCACCTGAGATCTGCCAATTTTCAAACACCACATACTAACTTTAATCCAGCTAATGATGAAAATGAATCTTTTGTGTCTTTCAAAGCCAAAAGTATGTTCAGCACATCAGTCTCCTTGCTTGAAATGAGTCCTGTCTCCTTTTCTCCTTTGCCATCTGGATTTACCCATCCTTTAATTCCCACTTCAAATTCTGTTCTTCCAAAAAGTTTCTTCTGAATGCTACAGCAGAATCAAAGCCACCTTCTTCTCAATACGTGTCTGAGTTTACCTCCTGGCCTAGAGCGTACTTACTGTCTTTATGAAGTTAACTTTGAATTACAACTTAACTTTGGATTAGAGGCCTACTTGGCTGTAGCATCTGGGGCTGAGGGGCTTTAATATCTGATTTTGAAGCTGCAGAGTAGATTCTATATATTACTCTGCAGGAGTCCCACCAGTATTCCTGTCCCCTGGATGAAAGATGTAGCCAGGAATTATAGTTTCATGGGGTACTGATAAGCCTTATGAAAAAAATGGGCCTGTAATGAACATGTTTCATGTATTAGATGAAGTAGTGTAAATTCAGTAGGTCTCTAAAGTGAAGGACTTATCAGAGCCTTCAGTTAATTTTTAAACAGCACAAGTTTGAACTGTATGGGTTCATTTGTACATGGGTGTTTTTCAGTAAATATGTACTACCACACCACATGATCCTGGTTGATTGAATCCACAGATACAGAACTATACATGTGGAGGAATCACATATATGTAGGGCCAACTATAAGTTATATGCATATTTTCAAATGTGCAGAGGGTCAGCACACCTAACCTCCACATTGTTCAAGGGTCAGTGGTTATATCTTCATACATTATCTTGGTCGACCTGTTTTCCATATAATTTATTCAACACTAGACTCAGTTTTCTAGGGAAGATGTATTACATTTCTATTGCTCAATCAATGGCTTCTAGAAACATCTCTTCTCGGATACCTGTTTCAATTGGGAGGCAAAATATTGCAGGCTTGTCATTTTACAATAGGAAACACTCTTGACCCAAGAAGACTATGCAGTGTTTGCTGGACTTTCAGTTCTTCTTTAGGAGAAGCCAGCAATGAAGACTGAAGGAGTTTATTTTACTAAGTGCAGAATTCTATAACTTTCATTGTCTATCAGAAAGATACTCTCCTTTGTGAAAACTTAGTTCATAAAATGGCCAACTGGTTTTTCCTGCTGAACTCTTTCAATCATATTTGAATGTAAGAACTATTTTAAACATAGTAATTCACCACATTTACCTTGATTTTTATTTATATGTAGGAATTCTACTTATTTTAAGTGGATCTTAAGAACAATGATTTCTGTGCCTATATTTCGAAATGCCTAGAAAGACTCTTTATTTCTTCCTTTTATTTATGGAATTGGTGATTCTGGGAGTCAGGATGTAGAAAAAGTGTGGGCTGTTGAGCAAACCCAACTTGGATACCTGTTCTATTTCTTGCTAACTTCATGGATCTGGGGAAGGATTTCACCTTTCTGAACCTGTTTCCTCACAAAATTAGAACCCACTTACCTCATTGGAAAGTTGTGATGTTCTCTTGCCCTCCCTCGTCTTTGCAAACTGAAATGTGAGAAGATGCAAAGCCTCATTATTGCCCTGTGTCCATCTATTGCTCACCTTGTTTGAAACTGCATTTCCCTCTGTTGTGACACTTCTTTTTTTCACAGTGGCCTGTACTCACCATCCACGCCTGTTCAGCACTCTGACCTTTTCTGCCTGTCTTATTGCCTGTTTTTCTGCACACGCGACATCCACGAGCAGTAGGTATCGTGATTACTTCAGAATGTATTTGGTCGATTATATCTTGAGATTAAATTTTGGATTATTTTGTTCAAATAAGATTGCCCGGTATTGGGCCTTATATGCCTCCTATTCTTTTCTGAAATACCTTGGAACAAACTTAACTATAAGAGAAATCAACCTAAATTTATCCCCTAATATTTACGCAAAGTATAACAGTGTATGAGCCTCTTATTTTTGTATTGAGGAATTTGTTTTAACTTTCACTATGAAAAATTTCAGACATACAAAATAGAGATAATAACAGATAATATGGTGAAATCTCATGTACCTGGCACAAAGCTCTAACAATGACCTGTTTATGGGAAACTTTGTTTCACCTTTATCTTCCTCTTTCTCCTTACCACTGAATTATTTGGGGACAAATCCAGTATATCTTTGCATTTCATTTGTGAATGTATCAACATGTATATTTTGAAATGATAAAGGCAGCTTCTAAAAATCTAACTGCAATACAGTTATCACATCAAAAAATTTAGAAGTATTTTAAAAATTTTATGTCAATCATTTTGAGTGGCGATGGTAGGGGGGAGATAAAACGTGCAGTAGTTGAGGTTCACTACAGAGCCATGCAGGTTGAGAAAACAATGCTGTGCAAAGCCTGAGCACTTTGTGACCTTGACGTTCACCCTGGTTTGCAGATCAGAAGAATCTGGCAAATTCTAAAATCATGAAAAAGAAAGAAGGGAGGTCTCTGGAATGACCACTCAGTATTCCTGCTCCTGCCCAGCAAAGATTACAGGGAGCCAAAAGTTTCTGGAGGTTTGTAGACACATTTACTGGGCTACAAGTTTTGAGGCTCTCACTGATACCAGTAATCGCTGCATCATTGACAGAGGTGGTCCCTTCTGCTTTGGAGCTGATGGCGTCTGCTGCAGCATGGATTTTGGTCCCAAATGGGAGAATCAGTACATTGATGATACCATCATTCCTCTCAGAAACTAACAACAAGGAAAAAGGAAAGAAACCCCCCAAAATAAGTCCTAAATGTGCTACCAAGGGCCAGTCAGTATCCCTAAGTGGTAACATTTCTTATCAAAATGTGACAGAAGTTCTTTCATTAGAAAGGTGCCAAGTTAATTAGCATCTTATAGGGCCTTGTTAAGTGCAGAACAACTTTCCATCTGCTGAAACTTTAATCGTTATACATGTGACACAAGGAAATCGAGCTTCACATTCCATTACATAATGTAAATCGACAGTTAGTGAATGCTGCTCAATAGCTTGATGTCATTAATAAGGTTGTTTCTTAAACTCATAGCAAATATGAAGTTGTTTTCTCAGTAGGTTAAAAAAAATTAGAGCCAATCCATGTGGCAGTTTTGAGAGGTGAACCAGCTGGGTGCATCTGCCGGGCTTCTGGAAGTCATGGGCTGCTGATGGAAGAAGATCATGTGGGCACTGAGCTTTGTTTGAGGTCACGGTTCTAGAAGGACATCCTGTAGGGAGCGCAGGGTGGAGGACCCTGCAGCTGTTGCTCTCCCAGGTCGTGTTCAGCACTGGTCTCGGGGTGAGGGATGGGTGCTGGCCCCACTCTGGAGGCTTGTGCCTGGCTGGCGTGGACATGCAGAGAGGCAGCACCACAGTGGGACAAGGGAAGGAGAGCTTTGTGAGCAGGTGGTCCCTTCTTATGTTCCACAGCCTTTCAGCACTGGGTCCAGAACGTTCTCAGGTAACGTTCTGGGAACCTCTGAGGTCTGGTGCCCCAGCAGAGCAGCCCAGGGAGTCACCGTACAACTGGGGGACAGCATGAGCCACGTCCCTGCTCTGACCCTTATCCCAGGGCCAGCCTGCATGGTGGGCTCTGCTGCCTGGAGAGGGGGCCTCCTCCCCTGCTTGTCCCCGCAGTGCTGTCCTAGTCCTCAGCGTGGCTGGAGTCGGCCTCGCTCCATCCGTGCCTTAGTTACATGCTCCCTCCCAAAATCCCATTGTAGGTAAACAAGGAAATCCTTCCCACCTCTTTCAGGTGGAGTGGGATTGTGTTCAAAGTTAAGACACAAAACCAAAGCAAACAGACAGAAACAAAACCAAGTCAACAATGAAAACAGGAGGCAGGAGCTTTGGGCTGACTGCAAGGATCTTAACTGTGGAAAGATCGGGTTGGGGGGAACAGAAAGACCGAAGATATCCTTCGATTGCTCAGGGTGTGGGCTGAGCGTGGGCAGGAGTGGGCACGGCTGTCAGCAGCCTGGGAGGGTCCTGGGCACTGGGCACCAGTGAACCAAGTATGTAAGTGCAGAGAGTTAAGTCAGACTGGAGGCAGTGTAAGACATGGTGGCTATTTAGCCAAACTACTAAGCTCCCAAACTACGTGAAATAGACTCCAAATCTAGCTTGCTCTGAGTTCTTGGAATAACAGACTGCCTAGCTTGAAACCTGTGTCTGTTTTCTTTTTGGTAATAAATTCATGGTGATTTCAGAAAATCAGGAAATTTAAATAGTAAAAATAAAACAAAGACAAGCAAAACCCCTCCAAAATATTCTATTATGTAGAAATAAATCAGTCATATATTTGACAGATTTCCTCCTTTCTTCCTTTCCTCCTTCTTAATCTCCTCTCATGTGTTTGTGTGAGTGTGTAAATATATCACAAATACACACATATATATAGTATTCTACCTTGTATCATTCTTTTCCTCCTTAATATTGAAGACACATTTTCCTGTGTCTGTAATGTTACTACTGATCACTGAATAGCATTCCACAGGATGAGTTATTCAATCTCACTGCTTAACTATTGACATGATGGTCTTTCTAGTATTTTCTTTTGGGAGATTATAGTTCCTGACCTGCACCTCTAATAATGAGCCCCTACAGTTTGCTGGGAAGAAATGAGGAATGCTTCTAGCATCACAGACACTCAGGGTGGGACGAGAACTTGGTTGCGGTTTTGGAAAACTCCGACCTCATTTTGTTTGTTTTTTTGGTGCCATATATAGCCACCTCACCTCTTGGGTGGTCCAGCCTGAATTGACAGTGACTGGGAAATCACTATGTGAGAAAGTCAGCAACGCGCTTATTAAATACACATCAGAAATTTTTTTTTTTCCATGAAATGATCCAGAATCTGCTTTATAACATGGGGATCTGGAACCAGATAGACTGAATCTGGTGTCCTGGTTCCTTTGCCCGCCAGCTCTATGGTCTTGGACAAAAGGCTTAAAGCTCTCTAACCCTTAGTTTCCTCCTGTGGAAAACAGGTATGATAAAAGAGGAGGTGCCTCAGATGGTTGTTAGGAATATTAAATGAGATGAGGCATGTGGAATGCATAGTAAGCGCATGATAAAAGCCAGCTGTGATACAATAGTATCTGCACATTATTGTAACAGAATATACTCAGTCAGTGCCACCCGCCAGACCCATGGGAGTTTAGAGGTGCTGCTGTGTCATACCCCTCACCCCAGGCTTCTTTTCTTTTGGGAGAGATTTCATAGGACAGCAATTCATATCCTTCATCCCATCCCACTGTCTCTCCTGAATATACTCCACGTCTACCCACTTCTTCCTTTTCTTCCCATCCACCTCCACGCTTCCCCGGACAAAACCTAAGGCCTCAGGGTGCTTGTACCTTCCAGCAGGCTCCCCTGCCTCGCAGTAGTGTGATTAGTGAACACAGGAGAGAAAATTCTTCTGTGGAGACTTTTCATGCGTCAGTATTTTTAAGAAAAATGAAATACACAGTAGAGTTTTGGTTGGCAGAATTCCTAACCTTGACACAATGGGTAACTCTTTTGGTGCCAGTGACTCAAACTGTTTTGACAGCTCATGTGACTGGAGCTGTCTGCTGAAAACCATTATGTGACCAACAAGGTTGAATGATTTTCCAGGTCTTTCCACCCTGAGCAGACATTTTGACCAGCCTAGTGTCTTTCTCCCACTGGAATAGATCAGAGAAAATGGTGTCTTGCCTCTAATTAAATTCTCATCTTTGCCCAACTGTTTGAAAGGGCAACTGTCTTAAACCTTTGAACTTTATTTGTAATACAAAACTTCAATTAGATAAAGGACAATAATTAGCAGATCTTTTATCTTTGGGCATAATTAAATCTTTAAGAAGGGACGTTTTAATCGATGAGTTGTAATGACAAGTTCATAAATTAATTAATCCCACCAATGGAGGCTTGGCAGTAATCAATGGATCTTTAAAGAGGTTCAGGGTGAGGGGACACGGCTGTGGGAACACAGATGCTCGCTCAGTTCAGTTTGGTGTAAAGATTCTAATTTATTAAGGATTAGCTGGTTCAAAAGATTACCTATTTATTCAAGGGAAAATCATTTAAAATATTAACTTTTAATGGGAGGGAAAACCTTCTTGCAAGTTTTTGCTTTTGAGTTTTCTTCTTAGAGCACTCAGACAACTGCTGCTGACATGTGTTTGCACCCTCGTTCTGGGACTGTTTTCCAATTTACTGGCTTGACAGATAGCTTGAATTAGAGAAATCAAAACTGAGAATGAGCACCTTTAGATGTTTAAAGATTCTTCTTCTAAAACCTCTAAAACCTGAGGGGGTCAGCAAACCCCGGCCCACTTGCCATATCTGGCCCCCTGCCTGTTTTTGTGAATAAAGTTTTATTGGAACACAGACATGTCCATTTGCTTGTCTGTTGTCCATGATCATTTCATACTACAAAGGCAGAGTTGAGTTAGTTATTCCAGGGACTATCTGACTTCAAAGTGGAAAATATGTACTATCTGACTATTTGTTTTACAGAAAAAGATGTTTGTCAGTCTCTGTTTGAAAACATTGTGTCCTTTTTACCAAACCTTGAGAACTGTGGTGAAATTTCAACTCAATACATCACTACATAGATGGTATTTACTGTAAGAATGTAAATTAAATATTTGAAACATGAGGTTCTTTGGCTTTAATATCCTCTAAACCAGATTCCTGGCATTAATCTGGGGGAAAAAAGCAAGGGAAGAGAGCAGCTAAGGGAAGAGTGTTGTTGCTGTTGATGGCGGTGAGAGGACAGCCATGTAAAAGCAGGAGCTTGCTGTGTTCCACAAACAGGAAAAACTCGAGGGTCATGAGTGGTGTAGCAGTGGTGTGGGCTACTGTAGCAGGCTACAGTGGTGTAGCCTGGGGGGTGGGGGGCTGTGAGGCTGGAGCTGTGATCAGGGGCCAGATAAGAAGGTTGGAATTTATTCAAAGAGTGAATGGAAGCCATGGGAAAATTCTGAGTAGGGTGCACTTGCTTCCTGGTGGTGGTGGGGGTGTGTCATGCAAAATACCATAAACTTCATGGCTTCAAACAACAGGAATTTGTTTCCTCAGGGTTCTGAAGTCCAGAAGTTCTAAATTAAGGTGTCAACAGGACCCTGGTCCCCTGGAAGGCTCTAGGGGATGAGCCTTCCTTTTCTATCCCAGCTTCTGGGGGCTCCAGGCATTCCTTGGCTTGCGGCCGTGTCACTCCAGTCTCTTCCTCTGTCTCACGTGGCCTCTCCTCTGGGTCTGGGTATCAAGTCTCCTTTCTCTTATAGAAACACTAGTCATTGGATGGAGGGCCCATCCTAAATCCAGGATGACCTCCTTTCAGGTTCCTTAAATATATCTGCAAAGATTGTTATTTCTAAATAAGGTCCCATTCATAAGCACCGGCACCGACTCAATGGACATGATTTTGAGCAAACTCCAGAAGATAGTGAAAGACAAGGAAGCCTGGCGTGCTGCAGTCCATGGGGTTACAGGGTCAGACATGACTTAGCGACTGAACAACATAGGTGCTGCTGCTGCTGCTGCTAAGTCGCTTCAGTCGTGTCCAACTCTGTGCGACCCCATAAACGGCAGCCCACCAGGCTCCCCCGTCCATGGGATTCTCCAGGCAAGAACACTGGAGTGAGTTGCCATTTCCTTCTCCAATGCATGAAAGTGAAAAGTGAAAGTGAAGTCGCTCAGTTGTGTCCGACTCTTAGCGACCCCACGGACTGCAGCCCACCAGGCTCCTTGGTCCATGGGGTTTTCCAGACAAGAGTACTGGAGTGGGTTGCCATTGCCTTCTCGGAACATAGGTACTGGGGGTTTGGAAATAGACATATCCTTTGGGGGGACACAATTCAACCCATCATCCAGGGGCTAACACGATCAATCAGCTTTTGAATTTAGGACCACAGTGCCTGCTTTCTTGGGGCAGGCGATGGGATTGAAGTGGCACAAGCATGGGACCAGGGGGCCAGCTCAGAGGCTGCTGTGAGCTTTCACCACTCCCAAGTGTGGTGGCTTTGTGGTGGGCAGGGGATGGAGAGGTGCCCAGAGTAGGAGCTGTTTCTCTGGAAAGCTGTCTGTGACTTGGTGGCAGGGGAGAGGAGGGGTGGGGGCGTCTTTTACAAAGTTAGGTGATTTTTTCCTGCTTTCCTCTGAGTGAGTGTTCAAAGAGAAGGACTCAGAAGATCAGGGAGACACGAGTTCATGGAAGGGTCTGACCCAGCACAAGGAAGATGCTCAAACACTCAGCATATGCTGGTGGAATAGATGCAAGCAGAGGATTATTCCAGAAGCTTCCTTCTCTGAGTGTGTGTTGGCTTTGGGCAAAGATGCAGGTCTCCCCTTCACAAACTGTTTTAAAAAATAAACTCTTTTGAACAGGGCTTAGAATTCTTTGGCAGGAAGACATTGGACACTTGGAAATATTACTATTATTTCTGGAGCCAAATTTAGCAAGGACGGCTCTGTCTTTAATTACTGGTTGATGCTGAGTTGTACAGGCAAATGATTACATGCACAATTAGTTGTTCCCACAAGTAGCCAATTATGGGAACGATTATTTAAGAAAATTGTGGCTCCTGCTAAAGGGACTTTACATCGTAGCCTCAAAGTACATTTCTGTATAAAATTTCTTTTATTGCATGTATTATTATTTTTTCCCTTCTCCTGGGCTGCTGGAGAAAGTGGCCCTTGTGGTCTCGTTTGTGGGGAGAGAGTCGTGGAAACACAGAACTTTGGGGCATGTTGAGACTCGGGCAGGAGTGGGGTTGACAGCTGGGGTTGACAGCTCTCCGAGGGCCCCTCTTGCTCTGGAGACTCTGTTTTAACCCCAAAGGTGGGATGACTGGAGGGTGACTTAGGCCTCTGAATGGTGAGAAGGGATCATCTGGAGGCACATGGAGCCCTGCAGCACAGCCGCGTGTTGCTCTTGACTCTGTCTTGGCCTTTTCCTGCTTCCGCAGGAGTGTGCTTCTCACCTAGGCCATTCCTCTCCTGGAGCATCACAGATCCCTCCACGCAGCCAAACTGTCCTAAAACCATAACCTCTCAGACTCAGAGGGACGGAAACATCATCTGGTCCATCTGTCTCATTTCAGAGATGATAAAACTGAGGCTAGAGAGGAGAAAGACTCACCCAGTGGTCATAAGCCCAGCTGAAATGTGACTCCAGCCCACCCAATTCCAAAGCCTTGGCTCTTTCCATTGTGCCGTGCCAGCTTCTGGGGGCAGCAGCCATGGGGCAGCGCGGCCACCAGCATGTTGTGATCAGTACAATTGAGGGGCTGACTGATGGCTCCCTCCAGGCCCGACACACACTGGAAACCATGCCAAGGCACAGGGAAGGGAATCCAGAGAACCTTCTAGTTCCTCTCGTTATGTACCTGAGTGGAATTGGAAAGTATATTTACCTGAGATCCCCTTCTCGCTTTGAATATTTCTCATGATACAGACCCTGATACCTGTCTGAGCAGCCCTGACCTCACTCAGGTAGGAGAAACCACCAATCCAAATGCCAGTGTTTGGCATTTGGCCCATAAAACCCTGTTCCTGTCCCCCACATGTTCAGTTGTGTTTCTGTGTTAACTACTGTGGATAATTAGTCTGTCCCCGCCTTGTTTTCATAGTGACACCTACTCTTCTATCCGAATGTGGCTGTATTGTGTGGCTGCTCCCAACTCTTCTGGACTCTGCGCTAGTATTTTACTGTCACATCCCTGCCACAGCCTCACGGTGGGTGAGATGTACTCTCCTGTTTTTGAATTTGGATTTGGCCATGCGATTTGCTTTGGCTAAAGAGTTGCTAATATATGTGGCATGAGCAGAGCTTTGGAACATGCCCGCACATCTGGCCTACCCTTTGTGAAGGACTGTATCCTCAGTCACCCCACTTCTGGGCCATCCTTTGAATGTCTGGAACGAAGGAATGAATGGGCAAGACACTGTTGTACTCTGACCACTGATGTCTCTCCGTGCAAGCAAAGGACTCCTTTATGTCATACTGGGAGAGACAGCAACGTAACGGGTGATTAGCCCTCAACTGGCTGTCTGATAAAGTCACCTGGCAAGACCTAACAGCGTTTTCTATCTTCCAAAGACCACTGGTGACCTTTCCCCAGTAAGCTGGGAGTAACACATGGATCTGCTAACCACAAATTTCTCTCCATGGCCACTCAGGGTTCTTTGCCTTTTCTGGAATCAGGATCCGGCCTGGAAAGATGTTCTCTTCACCTCATGAGAAAGCAAATCTGATTTGTTCTCTGGGGGGACCACGGCGCAAGCTTCCCTTTTTCCAGAACCATAACCTTTCATGGCCTTCCATGACCTTGGCACATTTGAAGAGCACTAACCAGTTATTTTGTAGAGTGTCCTTCAGTTTGGGCTTCTCTGATGTTTGCTCACGATTAAGCTGAGGTTGTGTGTTGTTGGCAGGAAATCACAGAAGGGATGTGGGGCCCTTAGGTCTCATTGCTGTGAGGTTAGTCTTGATTACTTGGTTAAAGTAGCGTCTGCCAGGTCTCTTCTCTTTAAAATTACTCTTTTCTCCTTTGTAATTAATAATTATCTTGAGGGAAGTTTCTTTGAGGTTATGCAAATACCCTGTTTCTGCATAACACTATCAGCCCACTAATTTTAACATCCACGGTTGGGGTTGGTTCTCCACCTGCCTTTTAAATTGGGAATTCTTTAGGCCTTGGTCCTAGGCCCTGTCATCACCTTCCTATATTTCCTAGGAAATCTCATGCCCCCCACAGCTTGACTCCTGCTAGAAAGCTGGGAATTTCCTTTGATAAACTTT